>NC_138796.1:10167783-11367783 GCF_965178545.1 Coloeus monedula | reverse complement strand
ATTTCTGTGTCTTCATGGTGCTGTAAGAATCTAAGTGATTATGGAGACACAGTCAGTAGAGCCTCTTAGATCAAGAATCTGAGTTTAAGTCCCAGGGAAAGCAGTTAGACCACCTAATCTGACCACCTGGGTACCACATGTGTGCTGCATTTCACTCAGATGTCACTGTGTAAAAGACCCTGCCACTGAAATGCTGGTGTTGAACTCTCAGGGCACTGGACTGTGCCACACACAGGAAGGAGATGCACTGACCTTGCTGCTGCTCCTGGTAATCAGGTGAAATTTGCTGTGGTAGCCATGAAACTTGTTCCCCTGTTCTTTGATTTTGAAGGCATTTATTGTTAAAAAAACAACCAACCAACCAACCAACCAAGATCCTGGTGATCAATGTAATCCTGAGCTGGTCAATGAACAAGGTGTCAAGCCAAGACTTTGCTTTAGCCCCTTGTAGCAATTATTCATCCCACCTGGTGTCTCAGTTCCAGATGTGGTCAAGCTCTGATTATCACAAAAAAAAAGTGAAGAGAAAAAATCCTGGAGTACCAGCTCCCTCATGTAGTGCCTCTGTGTCAGAACGTGCCCTGGGCTGCCCTGCCAGGGTGCAGATCTGCCTGACTCAGTGCCACCAATCCACACCACCTTCAATGAGTGATTGTCCCCCAGAAGAGCTCTGTTCCTCCTCCACCAGCCTTTAAAGCAGGCTGCAAGTTCTAGTGGTCCCTAACCCTGGTACTGCCCTTTTGCTTCCTGCACTTGATCTGACCTACACATTTTCTTTGGTTTTGCTAAAAATAGGTGGTCTAAAGCTTTCAGCAGAATAAAGTGATCTATTCAGAGACAAGCTGCAATGTTAAAGTACATTTGCCTTTTAGCAAGTATAATATGCATCAAATAAAATATCTCAGTGAAGGCTAAATACCGCTTTACTGTGCTGACCAGGGAGCTCCAAATTTCTGTTCTCTCAGATAACATTTTGTTGCTTTGAAAATGGTTTTCTCCATGAAAGAAAACAACACTGATTAGTGGTTGTTTGGAATTAAAATATTGAGCTTTTTTGTTGTCAAATACAACAATGGGACAAGAACAATTGGCGCAGGAAAAGTAATTTTAATTTTCAATGTCTAAATTGATCAATTAGGAAAGAATTTGATTGGTATGGACATTACCAAGAAATGTCAATAGGTAACAAGTGTCAACACTGTAATTTGGCCTAGTCTCTAAGTAAATGTGCTTGCTCTTTCCCTAACTCCTTCATCCATAATTTATAAACCATTGATGGGATGAAGACACACAGATATTATATGAGGATTCCTCCAGTCCCAAGATTTGGGGTTTCATGATGAGATAGTCAAAGTATCTGTGTGATCCTGGAGGCCAGGCCCCATTCCCCAGCAAAGAACGCAAGCACAGCTGCTCTTCTGAAAAATACGTGGCCAACATGGGTGTGACAGAAAAGGGAGGGAGGGAGGGAGGGAGGGAGCCAGGAGGTGTGTGGGGGTTAAAAGGAGATCAGGGCAGAACCAGAAATAGATGTAGTTCCTATACAGTGCTGGCTTTCAAGGCTTATGTTGCAAGATAGGCTAAGTGTAGAGTCAGATGCACATTTTCATTCCGGAGTTTTAGACGTGACACTGGCTCAAGTAGTGCCCCACATTCCTGGTCTATTCCCCTGTGACTGTAGTGTGAATTAGCAGGAGAGGCAATTACGGTCCCCGAAAATGCTGGGCTGTTGATTCTTTTGCTTTCCACAATCTTTTGAACAACTCCTTCGGGAAAAGGCTTTCATGGTATTTCCCCTAACACTTTCACTTGAAAGTTTGAAGTGCTGCTGCAGGTATTTTGACAAAACCTATCAAAAATGGCTTTCAGTGTCATTCAGTTTCTCTTGCCGTCTCATCTCAGTCTAACAGAGCCACAAGTAGAGCTGTTTAACTGCATTTAGAGGCCTTGGTCCTGGGATTATGGCTAAGCAGGGAGTGGATTTTCCCGTTCACAAGAGTAGTGTCTTGGTCACTTTCCCTGTAAGCGTCCAGATATGTAGTAAGAGTTGTATTTTCTTTGGAAATTTTCCTTGCTCTCCCTATGGATTGCATCTCTTGCTGTGATCTGAGAGACACCCTGCTCAGTTTTCTCAAAGTACTGACACAAATCCTGACAGAGCTTCCAAAAGCTCTGGCAGGAGAGTAGTTAGACTTTCTTTCTTCTGCTTCACTTGTCTCACTTATCTGCTGTCTCAGGAAAATAGGTGCCGTGTCTCCAGGGACTGGATTCCCCAGAGGGACTGTCTCCTGCATATCCATTTCTGTTATTGATTATTGTGTATTTCATTTTGCATTTGCATTTGCTCTGCATTTGTCTTTCTGGAATGCAGTGGTTACCATCAACGTTGACTTTAAATCAATCCCCTGACGTTGGCAATGGCTGTAATTGATTTTCACAAGGTTATTGTCTTTGTTGTGGAAAATGTCCAGACATAATTCATGTTAAACTGTACTGAAACCTGTAAGCCATTGGAAGTGTTTTAGCAAGATCAACCCTCCAGTTCTAAGTGTACATCACTGCAAGAGGAAAGACATTTCCCAGGGCCATGAGGTAGAAAATGAAAGTACAGCAATTAAGGTTAGAAGCTGGATATGTTGTATTGGGAATGCACAGATTCACATGTACAGTGAAACATCAGCCCTTATAGACTGAATATCATCATGAGGACACTTTAGGAAGGGTAGGGGTATTTTAAATCCATTAGCTTTTCTTTCAGTCTGCATTTGCAGGCAGGTTTTGAGGCAGAAATAGCAGTGTGCACAAAGTGCTGATATCTAGCGTTATGGAAATCACATTTTTATATAGGACAGTCCTCTGAGTCCTAGAAGTCCCTATTTCCTTATTAAAGGTAAATTGGTTGGGGTTCTCTATCTTTCCTGAATCCTCAATTGAATGAAAATATGAGCTCTTGAAAGTGCTGCAATTTCCTAACACTGATTCTCTATACATGACAGCACAACACTGGACACAGCAAAGACTATTTGAGTGGCTGTTGATGTGAGGTGCTCACAAAGCTGGGGCTGTGTTTACTTCAATTCTCATGATGAGTTTCATCAGGAGTTCAGTCCAGTAACAGAGGACTCAGGATCAGATTTGTTTGAAATGAGTGTACAGCCAGTGTATATCTCAGCCTCTCATTACCATATGAGTGAATGGCTTATATTTTTTAGAAAGTCTCAAAGTTGGCAAGTCTGTCTGGAGAAAGGGCAGTTTCCTTACTGTTGCCTGGCTCCTTGAAAAGGTCCCAGCCTTCATCCCCTTTTCATAATTGTAGCAATGTTCTGGTGTTATGATTAACTTCAAACATATGATGAGCAGTGCAAGCTCAATAGCTTTATCTGACATGTTCATTATGCTTCAACAAAATATCACATCCAGTCATTCCTAGATATTTTCAGTTAGAAATGCATTTAAGATGATTGTGCCCAGGTGGACCAGTATCCTCTAGAATATATGTTTTTGTCTGGAAGTAAACTTTAGAATTAATTCCAGTGAAAATGGAAAGTACTTGTGGGAGAACTGGTGTATAGAGGTCTAAACCCTAGAACTTCCCTTAGCTCACTTCTGAGTACAATGTTCAGAGCAGTTACAAAATAAAAATGTGCAGTATCCCACTCTTCCTTTGGAATATAAATTTAGGCTTAATTGCCAGCAGAATTAACAGAATTGTCTTAAAGTTTGTGCAAGGAAGCAAAGAAAAAAAAAATCTACAGGATGTTTGTCTTAAAAATGATGAGTTTTTAAAAATTTTTTGTCAGTGAAAAATAAGTATCTGCATCACACTAGAACTTCTGGTGAGCTAATCAAGGAATGTCCATTTATTTTAGAATGTCAAGAGCAGTTTAACCTCAAGATGGTGCTAGATGGTTAAGTTGGCTGTCACAACAGCTATTTATCTTTTACATTTTTTCAGAATGAAAAAGCATCGGCAACATGTAATTGGTTAATAACCAATAAGAAAAGATAAAGACTTCATATTAAAGTGCATCACTTTTACAGATTGATATATTTATCAGCCTAAGCAAGACATGAATTGATTTGAAAAGATATTAATTATATCAATGTTTCAAAATAGAATAGTGAAGAGAATAGAAGAAACAGAGCATATATAAAAGTCGTTGGAACCACAGTGGTAGGAGATATACAATATGTTACTTGACAGCTTATCTGGTTATTAGAACCAGGCAGCCTGGGATTAATGGGACTTAATCATTCTGGCAACATAAAGTGAGCAAAACCTGACAGATAAGTAGTAAAGTCTTTTAAGTTCCTGAAGAACTTAAGGAACTTCTTCATTCACAATAAATAATATGTAGGAATGCTTTAATTATTTCAAATCCAGCTGGTTTTCTGCTGGAAGGTGGTTATCCAGGGCATGGCTGTCTTACCTGAGCAGTAACCTGTCCCTGAATCAGGAGAGGAGCAGAACATCAGGAGAGGAGCAGAACATCAGGAGAGGAGCAGCACTGGCACGGCAGCACCGTTATCCTGACAACTTCCTCAGCACGAGCAGCTGTAGGGATGGAGCTGCAGAACAGAACACTCAGGCTGCTGCTGAGGATTTTCCCTGCACTTATGGCACCAGGTCTGCTTTTCTAGAACAGCCAAATAGTGACCAGATGACCAGAAATTCATCTTACTGCTTCCTTCTTTGTGGGACAGTTAAGGGAGAGATTTTCCAAGGAGCCCATGACAGCATTTTTAGTGTTTATGGTAAAAACATGCTGCCAGGTCTGTAAAAACTGTATCTCGAGCTGGTGGTCTCTAAAATGGACCCACTCACCTTGAAAAAACTCTTTTCCCAAAATGAGATGTGGGTCTGCTTGAAGATCCTGGTTCCTGGGCACATCTCCTATGACTGGTGGGTGCTGGAAAGCAGAGAAGCTCTCTTCCCCACACAGGGTAATTTTATTCTTCTTTTTGTTTTCTTCTGTATTTTTCAATGTTTGCTTCTTTTTTTTTTTTTTGGTGACAAGATTTAATCCTTTAGAAAATCTGCAAAATGAGAACAATTTATGTGTCAGGTTAATTTATTTTGCACCAGAAAGGCCTTTCAAAAAGATGGCTGTTTAATATATAATCTTATAAATGAATCAGCAAAATAATATGGGAACTTGGGGATGTGCAGTGACAGAAGCTTTTTTATTAAATTTTATTTTGATTTTTTTTTATTCTCCCAGACATTTTTTTTATATCTTCCAAAGTTTTTATAATTGTTTAATGCAAGCAATTACTTACGAGGTGGTTGTATCAGCCAAGACAATGTTACAGAAATGTGAAAAAACCCTGGCATTGAAAAGGGATGCTTGATCTGCTGAAATAATTGGAAATTTGCCATCATTCCTTTGTCACCTGAAGAAAAGAAGGTTTTACAGTCCTTCTTATTTGCAAATATGAACTAATATACCTTAACACAGTGCTGCCTATGCTGCTCAAGTATTCATTTTTTCATTGTTTGGAAAATTTATTTCTTGGAGGGAAAAAATCAGCTAAATGTGATTGTTTGGCTCTATAAAGCAGGGAAATAGAAACTAGACTGTGTGTCCTACCCACAGATTTTTATCAGATGCAGATAAAAATATAAATAGCCTAGGAGACAGTGTCCTCTTAAATGATGATCCTAAGGTTAGTGGGACTTTTTGAAAATATTTTTCTTGTCTAGACAGTTATAAAGAAGCTGAAAGTTGATTTAAGGTTTTATTATAGGGAATATAATTCTACCTCCCTCATATTCAGTATGTAAGTAGGAAGGTATTTTAGTGTAACTTTAGAATGCAATTCATAAGAAAATATACTGGTCATTCCAGATAGCTGAAAATATATTAAAAAATTATTTTAAATGGAGAATAAGTTACATATTTTAGAACAGCGAGGAAATCAAAACATTATTTTTGTTTTCACTAGATTAAATTCCAAAGTGACATTCCGGCTGACAGAAGGAGAGACACAGTAGTAAAATTCATGCTTATGTGGTTCAGGCTTAATCAAGGGGAGAGTTAGGGTGAGAGTGTTTAGCTAAAAGTCATTTTAAGTCACAAGTACATAAGAATAGATGATTAATTATGTTGTCCACTTGGGGCAATGACTGTGCAGGACAAATTGAATTTGAACTTGCAAATTTGCATTTGCATTTGAACAAAGAGTTTAAAGAATGAAAGCACTGGGTGGCAATAAAGAAAACAATTCCTCCCTCTCAAAGGATGGTGTATTGACACAGGGAAATGATTCCCTCTGGGTCTGTCTGTAGAGGAATTTAGGAGAAAGCTGTCTATAGATATTGATCCTGACACAGGATCCTTCCAGTAACAGTCTCAGAGGTGCCACTTCTGAGATCTAGAGGCTGAATGTTTGCAGTGACCTCTGCCATACAAAGATCAGAGTCAGCATCTGGATCTCCATATGGAGGATGAAAGTTTTTGTATTACAAAAATCTTTCCAACAACTATTTTGGCAGGGACAATCATAAAAAGAGTATTTGAGCATCTTATTACTCTGTTAATATATTCCCATCAGGAAGTTAAACTAATTAACTCCTCTCTTATGCATACCTTGGTGATATTTTTACATTTCCCAGGGCACATAACCAGTCACAAGAAAAAGAAAATGTCACCTTCCAATAGTCACTCCCTAGCAGGCACTGGAGGACACTCTTAAAGCAAAATTTTTTGTGTGCTGTTAAGGTTCTTGTTGAGGTAGAACAAAAGATGATGGTCTCACGTGACAAATTTGCTTCACCTTGGTGTGTATCTCTTCTTTGTCTTTTTTTTTGATATTTTTACTTCTTTGTGCTCTTGAGATCACAGTCACTTCTTCTGCTTGTATTCTCTGCCAAAAAAAAAAAAAAGTTTAATAATTACTGAAATTACTTAGTCAAGATACAGAACTACTGGAGAGTACTGAGATGATTAAGGATGATAAAGGACCTCTGAGAGGATTTAAGGGTCTGGAGTACCTCACCAAGGCTGAGACAGCTGGGACTACCCAGCCTGGAGAAGGGAAGGCTCAGGGTGATCGCCTCATGTGCAGATACCCAGCAGGAGATGTAAAGAGAAAGCAGCCAGGCTCTTCACTGGTGTTCAGTGGATGACAAGAGGCCATGGGCAAAAGCACACAGGAGGTTGCCTCTGAAACTCAGGGAACACTTTTTCACTGTGAGGGTGACTGAGCACTGGCACAGGTCACCCTGGGGGGCTGTGGGGTCTCCATCCTTGGGCACATTCAGAAGCTGTTTGGACACAGCTGTTGGCAGCCTGGTCTAGGTGACCCTGCCTCAGCAGGAGGGTTGGACAAGATGGTCTCCAGAGGTCCCTTCCAACCTCAACCATTCTGGGTTTTTTTGAGTCTGTACCATTGCTGTTCAGTGTTTCTGATGTCATCTGTGACCATGATGAGGAATAAAAGACTTGGATCTCTTTAATTCTGAACTAAACTTACTCCCCCTCTTGCCTTCTTTTCTTGTTAGGGTTCAATTTCTTCAGACTGTCTCTGCAAACAAGGTCTAAAAATAAAAAGCATCCCTTGGGAGAAAGCAGATTTCAGCACTGAACATTGGTCAAGTAGAGCAGAACATAATTCAGGTGACTAATGAAGGACAAAGCAAGGTACCTGTATGCAAACAAGGTTGCCTGTGTGCAAACAGCATCTGAAGGCAACTTGTGCCATTTATGGTTTTCTTCCTATTGTGAGGGAGTGCTTTTTTTTAAAAGTGTTGTCAGTGTGTTGTGGACACCAACAGTTACATGGAAGGACAAGGGCCATTGTCTCATCTACTTAATGCTTCTAAATGAGGTATTTTTTGAGAATTGGAATCTGAACTGGCTTGTGTGTCAGTCAAGGTCACATTTTATTTTGAGTTTGTCTGTAGCACACGGTGAAGGTCCTGTATTAAATGCTATTCAGCATAATATCCCTGATTTAACATGTAGAAAATTATGAAGGATTAACCAGGGATAATAGCTGTGAACGTGATCCTTTATTACCTGGATCAGCAATGTTGGAAGAACAAATGGAAGGCATAAATGAAATAATTTGTTGCTGGGCAGTTGAAGAACACACTAAATCACCTGGCTAACCAAGGATGAAGATTATGTTTCTGAACTGACAGAAAAAATCATGGTTAAGGTCATTGTGGATTTATTACCCCAAGGAACATTATAATAAACTGGTTTGTCTTCATATTAACTAAAGAAAGCCTCAATCTGCAGCCAGTTCTCTGTTGAAGGCACATGAATTTGTCTAGAATTAATTAGATGAAATGCTATCTGATCAAATTGATGGAAATCTATTGAACTGCATGAACTATAGGTTTTCAAAAGAGGCAGTCAAGATTTTGGCAGCACTTCCTTTGTTTGGCTTTAAGGAAATTCCACAGTTGGAGAACTTTTTGTTCCAAAGCCAGGATGAGCACAGAGCTCGGGTTTTGGGGTTTTTTTAAAAATAATTTGCTAAGCAGATTTTCTGAGAGGAAAGAAATTATGAATGTTTTAAACATAATGTTCCACCTTCTAGTTAGAAATATCTAAGCTATTCAACAGATATTAAATGCAAGGAAGTATAACAATTACTTCATGGAAAAAAAGGAAACATTCTGAAAATATTTAAAACTTATTCAAGTGCTTATAATTAAAAAAATCGCTTTCACTAAAATCCATATTTAAATGAAGTTTAAATTCCTGTGAAGACCCCATTGTTAGAGAAAAAAAGTCAAGCGAAAACATGCTGCAAGTCCTATTCAAGACTACATGTCCCCTTCAATAATATCTTCCTCTGGGACTCAGCAAACTGGAACAGCTGGGCCCAGATTTATTCCATGTAATTTTAACAACTTTCCTGAAGGGGAAAGAGTCTCTTTGGTGGTGTGGTCAATGCAGAAAGATAAACAGCTCAGGGAGGCTGCATTCCCCTGGCAATGCCTTTTCTCTCCATTGCTGAGAACAGTTGGCGTGGGAGACACAAACCACGTGGTGATAGGTAAGCGGGTGAAGGAGCTGTGGTTTATTCCTGCTGGTAACCCCAGCACAAACAGTTAAAAGTCCTGGCCATTATAAATGAGGCCATTTTTGTGAAGATAAAATGATCTCCTACCCAGGTAACTGTCTCAGGAGGCTGCTTCCAGCACGACTCACGATGGCCAGCTTATTTACACCATAAAATTGTGTCTTAAAATTTAAACTGAAAGCCTCTGTTTCAGCCTCTCTGAACAGCCAGAGAAACAACACAGAAGAAAAGGATTTCATACCAAATTCCTATTTTCTGTCAGCAAATGTCTTCAGAATTACAGTTGAATAATTGCAGGCAGATTGAAGAGCTTCATGGATGTTTTGAAGTTATATATATTGTCCACAGATGTTCAGCTCAGTGAATTTGACTGTGTAATAGCCTGTGATGAAGCGTGCAGGCCCTATCAGTGTCCCTGGGGAGGACTCTGAAGCTATTTTACAGTCTGCACTGAGCAGGGAATATAAAAGGAGATCCTGCTAAGCCAAGTCCCCAGGAGTTAAATTCCCAGTCAGGGTTTGAAACTATTCAGGGTGTTACTAATAACAGACACATCATTAACTGCAGCCAAACTCATTTACATTCTTTATTTTGAAAGAAGAGAATTGGGATTAGAGGACTGTTCTTCCTCCCAGC
Organism: Coloeus monedula; assembly: GCF_965178545.1. Classification (NCBI taxonomy): domain Eukaryota; kingdom Metazoa; phylum Chordata; class Aves; order Passeriformes; family Corvidae; genus Coloeus; species Coloeus monedula. The sequence goes on along the minus strand of NC_138796.1, from coordinate 11,358,108 downwards.
CAAAGGGGTGAGCAGTGGAGTAATGAGGTGTTACCCAAGAGATTTCTTGATTTCTTGTTCTCGTGTTTATTGATTGTCAGCCTCCATGGAGGACATGTCGCTACAGATTTGAACTGGAAAAAAGCTTCTTCTTGAGTGTTATGGTAGCCTGGTATGTCTCTTGTTTAGATTTTAATAATTTAATAGCTATAGTTGTAAAATCAGTATAGCAGAACTTGTGTGGCTTTCGACAAAGCTGTTGAACACTGCCAGTCCCAGGACTGACCCCTGAGATACACCACTTGTTGCTCCTTTTCACGTGGATGTCGAGCCATTGACCACAACTCTTAGTGTGCAACCATCCAGCCAATTCCTGATCACTGAGTGTTCCATCTGTTTCTCCAGTTCAGAGACAAGTATTTCAAGTATCACCCCCAATGATCTAATACTGCTGAAGGCATTTCAAACACCAGCCAGCCTTTGCCATTCACACCTGAGTAGTTTAAAATACCAGCACTACAGCAGCCTCGTAAATCAGCAGCATGTTACATCTTTTTCTTACAGATGTGGCAATGTCGTCCAAGGAAGTTAATGACTCAGGCACCAGGAAATGACCTTCCAGGTAGCAAATGTTCAGCAGTTCATAGTATTCCATTTATAGCACAACAGATGATCTAAAATGTCACCATTGCTCTGGAGAAAACCAAGTGCTGCATCCATACGTAGCTGGAGGCCATGTCAGTGGGAGAAGAGTTTCCCTTGATGGCTCAGGCAGTTAAAAGTCCTGCTTATCTATTACAATATGTGCTGTCTTTAGCAGCTCTATGTTTTGGTAATAATAGATGGTAATTTTCTCATGATGGGTGTTGGAAGTCAGGACTGGAGCAGTGGTGGTTTTTGAATGTTTCAAGGCACACTACGAGTCTCAGAAGTTCTTGCTGTGTCTTGGTGATGCTGATCCTGTTTAACTATCTCAGGAACACATACACTGAGAAAGAGAGAAGGGAAAGAGTTTGCCCAAGGCTCCCTCCATGGCAAACAGACCAGAGCAGAGCCCCTTGGTTCTCAGCCTGCTGACTTCTTTAGCGCAAGGTGAAAAGCTGTTTCCAACAAAATAGATTTTGCATACCTTCCTCTGGGGTGTCTGTGATCCTGTAGCATGCTCAACTGGTACTATTTTGTGTTAAGCTCTACATCAAAGTTTCTTATGTGAATTCCGTGGCATTCCTATGATGTGTACCTAGAATGTGGGGACTTTTTAATGCAGGATACTGGAATTGTGTGAAGTAGCCTGAAACAAAATGAGGACTATATATCAGAATGTTTTCACAAATTTAAACTTTCTCTGTCACATTCATTGTTGTTTCTCTTCCTAGGGGCAAATTCTAGCTGAGTTCTGGATGGGGATGATATATATTTTCCCTCTTTTGGGTAGTCAACCACAATTGTTAATGTGGTGGGGAAGAAAAGTCTGGTTTTTAATATTTAGTTATACTTAGGGTCCACTCTGACCTAGTTTTACTTCCCTCAAGATACATTTCTGGATGTGGTGCCAGGAGGCTTTCCAGCTGGAATGGAGGGACAAGAGAGAGGAGCTTTGCTTTTGTTAGGTTTGTGTCAGGGACATGATTCCTGAAGTCCTCAGAGCTGCTCTCCCTGGTTTGGCCAGGAGCACGTGGGACTCCAAGCCAGGCAGCAGGATGGCTCATCCAGTCTAAGAGCTGTGCTTGCAGAAGCAGATCACTTGGTGGCCAAGCTTCAGTCCTTCCAGGACACCTAATGGGTGCCCTGGCAATATGGACTGCCTGGGCACAAAGGAAATATCTGGCTCTAGGCCCTTGGACCACTACATTTCCTCAAAATGTTCCCAAAATATCACATAACAGAGTGTTGTCCTGCCTGAGCTCCCACTTGCTCAGACATTATTTGACAGTCCTCACCTCACATTGTTCTCAGTGCCCAGGAGCATTCAGAGCTTCAAAACCTGTATGGATAGATTAAAAAAAAAAAAAGGAGAAGAAAAGAGGAGAATGCATTAGTCAGAGTTTAACAGTTGCTTTCCAGGAAAATGTCATGTTTTTGCAAGCTTGAAAGTTTTCCCTGGATACTGAGTCATTTCTGCAGTTATTCTGGGCCATCAGACCATGATACAGAGTTGTATTCTTCACGTGGTTGCATAACAGAAATAAGTTATGACGAGTTCATTCAGCATCTTGTGGATGATTTGGGAAAGTATGTGACAATAGCCACAGGTCAGGATAGCTGACAGTCAGGTTACATTATTACAACTTGCCAGAAACCAGACCAGAGGGCAACATCCAGTATGGCAAAGCCCATTCTGGAAATTTTTTCATCACAGTTTCCTGTACCCTGTATACCTTCTATTCTCACCTTTATGGAACATGGAAAGGAAATTGTTCTAGGCAAGTTAAAATCAAAGACTTGAACTGTAAATAATGCTTTTGTTGGTAACAGACTGGGAAGAATGGTGTAGATATATTGATATTATTGCACCTGAAAGATCACAGCAGCCTGATATCATCCAATGAATGTAAATCTGATTGGACCTTTGTATTTTTATGCTAGGGTCACAAAGGGAGAATCTTGTGTATAATTTATAGAAAGTCACCTTGTAAGGAAAAAAAAATTGAAGAGTTCTCAGCCTTGCGTGAGAACAGAAATGAAGCCCCTGCCAAACCCTTTTTCTTTCATACATCACTGACCCACCTTTGCTCTGTCAGATTCCCACGTCTCTGAACAAAGCCTCTGGATTTCTGACAGCAGAGGTTGTCTTTGAAATCTACCTTTCTTCTTCTCTCCTCACTGTCACTGTGTGCTGTCCAGCCTTCAGTCAAGAGAATCAGTTTTAGTTCGGTACTAACATCTGACTCGTGCTAGAACCACCCAATTTTCTTCACTCTTTTCATTTTGCTGAGCAGCCCAGAGGCTGAGGGAGTTGTGTTGCCATTCAATCTCTCAGCTTTGGACACAGACATCTTTTGTGTTCACCCCTAAATATATAAGCACTTGTTGTGTGGAAGATGATCATCGCGTGAACTTGAGAATATTCACACAGAAAGCAGAAAATTCTGTGAGAATTACTGGAAACCTTGGCTTAAAATTGTAGTTATGGTACTGTAATTTTCATATCAAATAATAAAATCTTCATTAGTGGAACATTTCTACCCTTTCACATGTATTCTGAACAGCAAAATATTGAAGTAGGTTTCAAAATGGAAACCTGTGAAGCACAACTGGATTAGTGATCACATGTTGACAGTAAAATCTTGCTCAAAATGTGGTTCCTTCTAGGAACCTGTCTAGGTACTTTACTCTCTTAGAAGGTTGATGCTGATCAAACTCTGTGTGTCATGTGTACCCAGTAACACTGAAATTTTAGTGTGTTTGGGTAGGTTTTGATATCATCCTCGTGACCAAACTGCAGAGCTGACTCAATAATATGGTGTTCCCTGGCCAAAAGCAGATTAGAAAGGGCTTTCTCCTTGTGTGTGAATGAGAGCTTTCCTGCAGACTCATTGCACAAGAGTGCCTGGAAAATGGCACCCCAGGGTTTTCCAAATCAGGGTCTGACTGGCTGCACCCCATTAGCTCCTGGAGAAATTATTTGTGTTATTCCACATAAAGGTGCCTCAAGGAGTGAATGTCCTTCCTGCTGCCTGTGGAAAATAACATTTAGGGAGTGATGGTTTGGTACCAATTCCTTGTGTCTTGTACTTTGGACAGTATCTGTGCTGTGATGGCCCATGGAAAGTACCCCATGCGGGGGGATTTGTTAGGAGGCAGGAGGGAAGGCAGCTCTGCCCTTCCATGTGTGGTGTATTTGTCTCGGGTCTTGTGATAAGGAAGCAGCTGTGCCACATGTGTTACATAACACAACTGTTCTGGCATCTGTAGTCAGATGCTCCCAATCACATCCAAATTTCCCTTTGTACTGCAGTTAGATTGGGACTGGTATTTTGCTTTACAGAGATTTAAACCAACCAGGGAGGCCTCTTTAAAGGGTGTTTACATCCATTGAGTCTACTTGACATCATGGAAGTGTTATATAACATCCTTTATGTGATGGAGAATCTAACCCTCCTATTAGAGTAGAAAAATAGCTAAAATAAGGTAATTGATTATTAAAAAAAAAAAAAAAAACCAAAACAATAAAAAGAAGAGCAATTGAGGAAAGATTATTTGGCTATCAGAATTGCCAAAGTATTTATATAAGCTGCACTTCTTTCTATCCAACATGATCAAAAAATCTCTGGGAATATTCTGCTGGAAGAGAATGTCTAAGTTTGTAAGAATCCTCTAGTATACAGTGAAATACCTTTGTAAGCCTGTGTGCTGAGCAATATCTTACACTTTAGTTTGTTGTTTCAAGCTATTTTGGCATCAACAAGAACAGCCTCTAGTTACTCTGACTCTTGCTTTATAAAGTATTTTGGTATAATATTATTTTTCAGCTGTTGAATGTAGACCAGTTAAAGGTGAATTTCCATCATTTAAAAGGCAGTGTGAGTATTTTGCCAGTGATATGATTAAAATTAGTTGATTAATATTTCCTAGCAAGCTGCTTAATACTTTTAAAAAGCAAATTTTGTGTCAGGTTCCATGAAGACTAAAACAAATCCAAAAGGATCATAGATCATGTAATAGCCTGGGTTGGAAGGGGCCTTACAGCTGAGTGTGTGACAGACTATGCAATGTCCTGGGCTGCATTTGTGCTTGTCATTTCTACACTGGATGGTCATGACAGGCTTTCAGGTACTTAGACAAAAAAGTTTAATTCATCCAGAGAGTGAAAGAGTGATTTATGTAAAGTGATAGAAGAATAGGAGAGGTATGATATGAAGGCAGAGGGAATATTTTTCATTAGAGGAATGGAAATTGGGAAATGCAGAAAAGCAGTTGACAGTTCTATTATCAGGTTTCTGAATTTCCCAGCTGTTTCAACTGCTGTGCTATAAAATATGACTCTGCTCTACAATCTTGCTTTCATAAGACAAAGCTCATATCGTGGCTGTAACAGCAGTTTTACCACCCCAGCACGGAGTGAAATGCAGCTGTGGCATGAGCTGAGCGGTGCTAAGAGCAAACAGATCAATCTGCAAATGTGGGAATGCTAGGGAGCCACAGCAGAGCTGTGCCTGTGTCACAGGCACTTTGAGAGTGGCATCACTCGCTCTGGCTGTGGATGGAGAAAATCTAGGATGAAAGAAAGAATTTCTGCACTTGTTAGAAGGTGAAATGTGTGTTTAAGCAGTGGGAAGGATTTTATTTTGAACTAACATGGGTGTTAGGTGATATTTGCCCTCTTGTAACACTGTCAGATCCAAAGGTCTGGTGAAATGATCTTTCCTGCCAGTTTCCCTCAGTGAATATCTGTCCTTGAGGCAGGCAGAGGCCAGGCAGATCCAGGATGATTAAAGAGATGTCTTTTCCTTGCAGCCTCTCCCCCTGATTTTCTTTGCAGATTTGGAGAAACACCCTGATTTTCACTTTACCTGTGCAATCTAATGTGAAATACACATTTTCTTTGCCTTTATTTGCAGTAGCCAAATACTGTTTGTATTAAAAGCTTGTCATTTCACCATGCTGAGAGTGTCTTCTTTTGTGAGAGAACCTTTCACACGTGGTGTACTGATGTAACATCTTAACAATTGAAGCATTGTTGTTAAACTTCCATTTTCCTTAAACTATCTGCCCTGAAAGGTCAAAATACTTTAATTCTGAGGCAAGGCATCTGCCAGTGATTGGCTCACTGACTTGCCCGTATATACTGTGCTTTTTCCCTGACTAATCTACCTATTCAGTGAATTAAAAATAATTAATGGAAGTCCTATGCCAAGTTTTCAGTCAAATTCACTTGGTTGCAAGTATTTTTGCAGGGTATACAGGAGGGAGTATTGTGATAACTGTAAGAAATTGTATCAAATGTCAGGTTCCTTCTGTGACGTTTTACATGGAATAGATGCTCTTCACAGCAACAGTTAAAAGCCCTTGATCCTGTGCAGTGGACCATTGCAAGTATAAAAAGTCCCAGCTAGCAGTTTTGTTCATGGGAAACTGTTCCTTTACAAAAGCTTGTGAGTGCACAGTGGCTTTTCTGCCAGCTCTGTGCTAGCAGTAGGACACTGGGAAAATCCTTTCACAAGGTGAGAGCAAGAAAGCTGCTGAGAGCTCAGAGAGGGTCCTAAATGTATTTGTTTAATTGCAGCTCTCTTGGCCATCCTTGTGAAGGCAAGGTGAGCCCTTCTGCCTGGGATAGGGAGCTGTCTCTGACTGCCAGAAATGTCCTTTTGAACAGGTAGTGCCCAAGCCTCTGGAATCACGTGTGCGCAACTGTTCCCACACACTGGCCACTCTTCTACTCAACACAATTAGGAAATGGCAAGAAAGTCATCAGTGGGATGTATTTCATGGCAGCAAACCCAAGAAATGTTGTTGTTCTCCCATATTTCACCAAGTATGAGATCACATCTTGACAGGCTGGGTCAATGGGCTGAGGGCAACTGCATAAGGTCCAGTAAGGTGAAGAGCCAGTGTGTGCCCAGGTGGCCAAGAAGGCCAATGACCTCCTGGTCTGTATCAAGAATAGTGTGGCCAGCAGGACAAGGGCAGTGACTGTCCCTTGCGCTGGGCACTGCTGAGGCCATGCCTTGAATGCTCTGTCCAGTTCTGGCCCTTCAGTGCAAGAGAGACACTGAGGTGCTGGAGAAGGTCCAGAGAAGGGAATGGAGCTGGGGAAGGGTCTGGAAAACACCTCTTATGAGGAGTGGCTGACAAAGCTGGGGGTGTTTAGCCCAGAGAAAAGGAGGCTCAGGGGGGTCTTATCTCTGTACAACTCCCTGAAATGAGGGTGCAGCCAGGTGGGGGTTTGATATCTCCTGCCATGTCTCAAGCGAAAGGATGAGACAGGTGAGTTTCAGATTAGATATTTGAAAATTTTTTCTCACTCAAAGAGTGGTCAGGCATTGCAATAAGTTGCCCAGGGAGGTGGTGAGGCCGTTGTCTCTGGAAGCATTTGGGTGGCCTCTGGATGTGACACTTGGGGATGTGGCTTAGGGGTGATTATGGTGGTGCTGGGTTGGTGCTTGGACTGGATGATCTTGAAGATCTCCTCCAAACTTGATGATTCCATGATGTACCCAGAGAACAAAGGAAAGGTAATTTTGGTCCAATGCTTCTTTAGTTTTTTTCTTTTCTTTACTAGTGAACAGGATTTAGATCTGAATGAAGGACAATATTATTTCTAGAAGAGTTTAGACATTAAAACATAAAATTAACAAATGAATAGTATACTGAAGGTATCTCTCATTTATTTAGCCAGCTCTATATGCTGAATGTGTACAACCTGGTGCAAAACCAAGGGGAGTCAGTACCTTTCTAATGACTTCAGCATAATTTGAGCCAGGCATTACAAGGAACAAAGAAAATTGACAGATAATTTACGTGAAAGCAATTTCATAAAATCCAGACAAGTTGTTCTTATTTTGTGATGTGTGTACATTGTATTCACCCAGTGCCAAACACATTTTGTAAAGTGTATCGACTGTTCAAAGACAGTTTGTAAACAGAAAATTCTAGCCTTTCCACCCACTTGTTGTGTAGGTGTCACTTTTGGGCAAATCACATTTTGGAGAAAGCCAACATTTTTAGGGGGCAAGAAATTAAAACGAAATGTATTATATTAAATGTGACTAAAAAACTAATTTTTAACCAGAAACAGGAACTTAGATTGAAATTCTTTTTGGTCTTTGAGGAGACTGGTTTATTGAATTTTATAATTAATAGCAATAAAACACACCTTGTAGAAAGAATTTTTTTTTCAGTAAGATTACCAATTTGGCTGATACAACAGGAAAGGTGACATCAGATGGGGGCATATGAGGGCATGTGTTCTCTAGGGTTTAAAAAGTAGACAGACATAAGATAGAGTATACAGTAAGCAGATTAAAACATCCTCAAAATTGTGTATTTTGCTACTGTTGCCCTGCAGTTCAAGGACGAATGAATTAACTGCAATCCCATGACTTTTTTCTTCCCGAAAATGTCTGACAGGTTGATCACAAGGTCTTTTGCCATCTTAATTTATGAGTCTGATGGCAAAAATCAGGAATTGCTAGCATTTGTTGTTTTATATGCAATGTAACTGCTGCCATTTTGGATGCTTCTGTCCTGAGGGGTGTCTGTGTAACGACTGAGCAATCACTGATAAGAGTTCAGAGCTTGAAGTTGCTCTAATATTTTTGATTGCCTCATCTAAGAAAAGGCTTTTTGCCTTTGTGTTAGTGAGAATTTTTTTCAAGAGCTTGAATAGCTAATTTATTTTGCTCGGTAAGAGGACATGTTTTTATTATTTTAAGGAAAACTGAACCAGGCTCTCAGCTGATGCAAACAGAGCAGCTTAGTTTTATCTGTTCCAATGGGACTGTGATGATTACTACTGATCATTGCTCAGGTCTTTGTGTTTTTGTGAAATGTTGTTCACATATAAGATATTCTGAACTATATTCTCTCACATCAATTAGCTTGTTTACAAGAGGCAGTAATTGCATTTGTCCATGGAAGCATATGGATCAGAGCACAGTTTCAGGCAATTAAGTTCTATTTTTGCAACTCACTAAATTATAGATCCTGAAGCTCCTTTCTTATCTGATTTTGATGGATTAAGTGATTTATCCTACTTTAATCTTAAAGTAAAACTGTATATATAATGTAGTCATACTTAAAACTCTTTTGGTTGTGTCTTGGTTACTTACTTAATTCTTAAATATTTAATTCTTAAAACTCTGATGAGTTAGGATCTATCATGTTTAGTTGAGAATGATGATTTATTAGATGTTAGAGGTACATCTTGCCCTCTCACTTCCTTCTTAGAGCTATCAATTTTAAAATAAGTGGAAAAATACAGGACTTTAAAATTTAGGTTTTACAATTTGCAAAATTTGAAAATATGCTGGTTTTGTTTCCCTCAGATTCAGCTGTGTAGACATCATTGTTTGATAGCTGTTGAGGACCTTGCAGCTTGGCTTCTCATCAGAGGAGATATCATGATGGGCTCTGGTTTAACTCCTCATGTTGAGCAATACAACTGAGCAGGTGTGTTAAAACACTGGTGAATGAGGGTCACCAGATGATAGGAAAACCTATTCTTCCTGAGGCAACAAGTCATGGTCAACGTGTCAGAGATCAAGGCAGAAATCCTTGAACAGATCTAAAAGCAGCAGCTTTTGCACACTGTTGCATAACTCAAGGACTGCATAGGATATGCTGTTCCTGGGGTTTTGGCATGAGAAGGAGCAGGAAGGATTTTGGCAATGCAGTTTGTATGCCCCTGCCTTTGTCCATGCTCTGTCATGATTCAAAATCCTTAAATAGATGCATTCAGCCACCGTTTCTGGTTCAGCATAATGCACTTTAACGAAGTGTAGAATGTTAAACCCCACCATATGTTGTTTGGCTGATTGTGACTTAAATTGTTTAATAGTGTGCATAGAACCTGTAAGAAGAAACAGAGTATGATGTTGAATATCAAAGGAGGATTTAGATCTAATTCGTGCCCATGCTCAGGTAATCACCCAGGTGGGACACAAACACTCTTGGAGGACATGAGGACTGTCACAGAAAATCAGACAAAGCTACCTTTAGACTAGATATTCAGAAGAAGATTTTTACAGTGAAGGTTGTAAAACACCATCAGAAGTTGCCCAGAGACTTGCAGATGACAGTATTGAATAGTTTTGATGCCTGAAGAGGTCAAAAGCATCTTGATACTGTCTCACTCTGTTACTGCACCCCCAAAGCTGTCAGGGGTTTTAGGGACATGAGCTAAGACCTCACAGGCAGCAGATCTGCATCTTCCTCAGCTGTACCTGGGATTGTGGAGACACACAGCATGCAAGGGACTCTGTTGCCACGGCCCAGCCAATACTGTGAAACCAATTTGTGTCTTCAGGTGGAGCAGGAATGCCAGGGCACCCTTGTAAAGATCCTTGATGGCATGACTGGGCTTTTCAGAAGGACAACACTGTTCCTATGGAAATTACTCCCACTGCTACTCATCCACGGACCACAGGAGTGTGTGTGTGGTTAATTACAACAGGGCATTTTGCCTGAATGGTACTAGGATTGGAAGGAAGGTCCAGCATTTCTGATGACTGTCAGACATTATTTTACTCATTTCTCTGGGGAATCAGAGGTGGCACTGACAATTTCCTCTATTTCAGCTTTTGTAATTACTAAGACTTAGAGAAACACCTTCTCTCTGTGTTGGGATACAGACTTATATGACCTACGTGGTGTTTGTAAGCAATCCTGCCTCATGGACAGAGTCACATTCCCTGGTGCAAGGGTGTCTTGCCATGTGAGATATCACAAGTCTGGCATGTCTGTTTTTTGTTTCAGTTTCCCTTTCTCACACATTGTCAGTCAGCCTCAGGAGAGGCTTGGTTTTACATTCAAAGGGCAGATTTACACAGCAGCAATTTGTCAGTTCACCTAAAAGATGCAGGTGTGATGCTTCAGCTCACAACAAGGATGTGGTTCCTGGCTGAACAAAGCCTGACATGCTCCTAACTGGCTTGTTTACACCATCAGCACAGCCAAGCTCTCCCGTTCCTCAGATTAATTGGGAGCTGCAGCCAGCAGGTATCTGGTGTCGCTGTAAATTGCTGGTGGTTGAATGACTGAAAATGAAACTGAATCTCTGCCTTAAACGTGGTGGAGTAAGAAATGCAGGCTGAGCCCACAGACCTGTGGCTCCTGCAGCTCCAGCTCTGGAACAGGGAATATCCCCTATAAAACACTGCCCTGTTCTGATGTCCCTGGGCGGCTCCAGGGTGGAGTTGGGGATGCTGTGACTGTCGAGTAGCAGTGACACAGAGGTGCAATGCAGTAAATGCAGCCCTGCCAGCTGGTTACCAGCTCTGTGCAGCTGCTAACTACTGACTGTAATGCGGTAAAGCAAAGCCCTGAGTTAGCAAAAGTTCTTAGAAAATCTCCCTTGATTGAGGGTTTGGTCTCTCTGCTTCACTTCGTGCCTTGGAATCGCTTTCCTCGTTTTTTTGTCTGCCTGTAACCTGTGGTGCTTTTCAGCTATTTTAAAGTGCTACCTCCTCATCAATCTCAGTGTTTCAAGCATTTTTCTTTATGCTTTCACTTCCTTATTTTTGATTACAATGTCCTCTCTTGGCTCCTTAGTGTTCATAGTTAGGTCTCTTTTCATTCTCATCCAAATTTTAAATCTGTGGTCTGTCTTTCAGGCCCCTTAAATCCACACTTTTGTTCCTTTCATCCTTCTGAAATCCTGACCTGAATTTTGGCATCTCTTTTTGACAACTGCAGTGTGTTTTGTCTTTTAATTTTTATTTTTCTAACATCTAAAACAATAGCAGAAAACCCTCCCCTAAACCTTGTATCCCAAATTTAATTTTTCTTGAATAACTTTCCTTTCTTTAGAACTAATCTGAGGTGCCCTACAATCTTTCTCACAAGCACTTAGTATTTCGTTCTTATGACACTCTTATTCCTTTTGTTATATCTGACCTCTTGCTCCTCTTTTTGAGGCTTGAGTCAAAATGGAGGCCTCATTTTATGGTTTTAGTGGCTTTTGATCAATCCCTAAAGCCCTCCCTCCTGTATCCACAGAGAACCTCTTTCCCAGTCTGTTGCAAATGTCACATCTCCCTCTTTTCTCTCTTATACAATAACAGGAGGGAACGGGTTGCTCTGTACTTGTTAAGCCTTGTACAACTCTCCAAAATATACAAGAAAATCTCATATTTATCTATATTTAATAGTATTGAATCTCCAATCTGTTGGCTCACCTCAATATAAATGCAACAGAAAATGCTCAATATGTTTGCTTTGCCAGGATGAGAAAATTAATATTTTATTTCTTTTATTAAATAAATAATGGTTTGCAGGGCTACCATCCCTTGAGCTATAGAGATACTGCATTAATTACCACCCCAGCCCTATTCCCTTCCATCCTCCCCATGAACTGAAGGAGAAACACTGATGCACTTTTGTTGTTTTTGATTAAACAAATCCTTTGAGAATTTATTTCAAGCTCAGATGAATTTGTGCAGTTCCTAATTACTTCTGAGAGTGTTTTTTTCCTCCTCCCTTGGACAAACGTGTCCCTCAATGCAAGTTTGCTCACCTGTGGTAGCACAGGCTCGAAGGTAGTGAGAGAGCAGTTCTAAGTCTCCAGCTCTTGTAACTTCTTTCTCTAAATCTCTTTTTATTTTGACCTCTTTAATAGCTGTTGTTAGCATCTTTATCACATCAGGACTGTCATTCCAGTAAGTTCTCCACATGCTCCTCCCTGGCTGCTCTGCCACGTTAATCTGCTTTCTGTGCTGAAGATGACTGGAAGCCATCTATCCACTCTGTGCAGCACTCCAGGGTCTTGCAAAACACTTTGGAGAGCGTATTTATTTAAACATTACCATAAATGCAAAATGAATGTCGGGCTTTTCACAAAATAGCCTTGAGTAGGTTCATTTTATGAGAAGCTCTCTGTGAAATCTCACTATGTGCTAAAAGAACAGCAAAATGTTTTTGGGGGAAAGTAGAGAGCAGATAGGGAGTCATCAAACACTAGAAAATTAATCGTGGCTGGATTATCCTAGCTAATCAACATTGCAAAAATATTAGTGCTCTTGCAGAATTTCTTCACCTACTAGCAAACTATTTAATATGTTTTAAACAGTACTGAAAGAGTCACGCAGTGTCTTTCAGGTTTTAGACTTCAAGATTATTTACTCTTTTTGTACCAAGTCATGGTATATGTAAAACTAAAGCAGTAATCAAAGCAGCAGAAATCAAGCTCAGGCCTCTCCTTTTCCCTGCAGGTGAAACTCTAGGGCTACTTTTACCTTTCTGCAGATTCTCAGGTTCCCGGTCTCTAAATTTCTGCAGAAGAAGGTTTAAATTCCTTCAGGCTTTCAAAGCCCTGAAACACCTATCTCCAACTTCTTGTCCAAGTGTTTTAGCTACGAGACACCATAGTCCTGTATTTGCTGTCTCTAGGAAAATATTCCTGATGAACTCCTGATTCTTACAATGTTGGTATGTGGTGCCTAATTTGGGGTTTAGGTCTGCTCACAGGAGGTGTCTGCCTTCACACCAGCTCATGAAAGAATGAGGATTTAGTCCACAAGTGGTGATACAGTTTTGCTCAGAGAGCTGAGCACTTCTACTGTGTTCCAGGCTGACAAAACTTAGTCCCTTGTTCATGGTCCTGGGTATTAGAGGAGGGAGAAACAAGGGCTGATGCAGCATAGAGTGATTAAAGAAGAGAAACCCGTTGGGACAGTCTTGGACATGGAGTTATCTTTAAATGCACGAATCTGTCCCACTTAAAGTTAATCAGAAGCTGAGAATTTTTGTGACTGGGGAAAAATTAAGCATGCACTTGAATGTTTTCCTAAATTAAAACTCCGACTATGTTTTTCTTCAGTTAAAGATGGGCGTCTTGGAGGAAACCAAATGTTGGACTATTTATAGTGGAATGTTTAATGAGATCATATGTCTTCATGGATAAAATGGCACAAATTAAGATCAGTGATGAAACTGGGGATGTATTCCTACTTTCCACTTACACCACAATTATATCTTGTATTTCTAAAACCCCATGAACTTCTGGTAGTAATTTCTAATAGTAATTAGTAGTAGTTAATTTAACAGCTGTACATTATTAAATAATTAGCCTGTATATAAGTTATCATAATTTTCGTATGGTAAGATCTGATTTTAATGAGTTTTTCTACCCATCCTCATTATTGTATGATGTGATAGCTGCTTGCTGTAAGTTACTTTCCAAAGTGTGTATATTAAATCTTATCATTCAAACAAATGAATATTATAACAGGGAGTCTTAACACTGTTTCTCAGCTAGGGGTTTTTAACAGCAGTTGTGAAAGATTCTTTGTGACAGATATAAAGACATGTTACTAAAATACTTTGTCTTTCTGGAAACCTATCACAGTCTATAAATGTCTCCCAAAATAATGCTGAGAGCATTCTGATATCACCATCCTAAATATACACATTTTTTCTTGTCTTGAAACAAACCATGGAACATCTTTGGTTTGGACTGTCAGGAATAACACTCACCCCTAAAGCAAGATATTTGACTTCCATCTGTTTGGGGGTTGTTTTTTACTTTTTTTCCTTCTGGTTCTTCAAGTCTCCTAATTTTTTAACTAGCTCTTTCTTTTGAAGGAATCTTGCTTAACCTTCTTTCTGAGTTTTGAGTGTTCAAGTGAAACACAAAGAACCAGCAATGTGCTAGCAAAAGGATTAGCATAATTTAGAAGAGAAATTCATCCTCTCACTCTAATGGAAAACCTGCTAGCAACAGCTTGATGTCTTTGTTCACATTGTGTTATCTCTTGTGCAGTTATTAATTTACTTTGCTGTGTGAATGACCATGAACTTTCTAACTTTGTTTTTCTGACTCTGGCATTCGCTCAACACAGACCCTGCTGCAGAGTCTGTCACTCTTAGCACGAGGAGGGTCACCTGAGGTTTGTGATCATGTCTTTCATTCTTTGTGCTAAAGATCACTTTGACTTTTGGTAATACATTGTGACTTAGGATCACAGGAGAAAGCCTCCGTGGGCAACTGTTTGGTGTTATTTTTATTCAATACCTTAACCCAGTTGCATATTTTGTGTTTTATTTTCCAGAATGGTTTTGTTTTCAGCTACAGGCATGGGTAAAATGTACATACTTCATTAATTCTCTAGGGTTTTTAGCTTAGTGTTAAGACATATTTTGGTAACTGAAATGAAAGATAATGTATCTAAAAGGTTCTGCTGATCTGAAACTAATAATAAATATTCTGCCGTTTACAGAAGTCAGCAGTACTTTGGGGCACTGACCATAGTAAATAGCAGAGTCCAGCTTCCAGCAGCCACCAAGCACTCCTTAGGGAAACACAGATTTCTTCAGCAGGTGAAGCGGATCTGTCAGGCAGAAGCAAAGATCCAGCCTTCCCTCCTGCCTGAGACCAGGCCCACAGGGAGCTTCCCAAGAGGGACTGGATTTCCCAGGATTGATGTTTAACACCAGTGAGGAGTCAGTAGTTTCATTTCTAGTACTTGAAAGGCTCCCCAGAAAAGCTCCCTTACAAAAAGCTGTTACTGTTTGAGGAATAGCTATTGTGGGGTAGAAACAAGAGACACACATCATTTTAGGGAAAACACTGGTTATAAAAGTACCTGAGAATTCTTGGCCTCAGTGTTTTCAGCTGAGGGAGGCTGGGGAAAAGGCCACATTTTCAGTTGCATGGGATGCACATTTTCTTGTCACTTTTGGTTTTTAAGGTTAAAAGAGGAATAAGGGAAGGAAAGTTTCGAACAAAATAGTCCAGAGAAATACGATTTTAATACAGAGAAACTAATCAAAACTAAAGACTCTTGGAGTTATCTGCCTGGGTAAATCAGGTCAAATTCACCTTTTAGCTGTACTGGAATGACTTCTCTTTGTGTAGGAGGAGAGAGATCTATTTTGGAGGTATCTTCCTCTGCTGAGGAACTGATAAAATACCGAAGGTGTTTTCTTAACGGAGCTTGCATTTCACCATCCATTTATGTAAGGAGGATTGATACCTTTTTTTGACAATCTGTCATAAGGTAACACTTCTAAGGAAGTGCCAAGGATCTTTGAGTACTGATTTAAAGAAATATCTACTTCAGCATTTGAAATAAGGAAGAAAACTTTCCTTCCCACAAAAAAACACATCTTGGAAGAGTGTAGAGCTGAAAATATGTGCTGTCCTTCCATGAGCAAATACCACCAGACTTATTGTAGAGCAAGCACTATGTTCATTGTCACAGCTGTAAAAACTCTGATGTTCTATCTAGTAAAGCATCCTTTTAATTTTCTTTTGTTTATAAATCTTTCCATTATTTCTCTCAAGTAAAACATTTATTTTTTTCAATTCCTCTGCACTGAGGACCCAGTGAAAAAACCAGAATTATTTGTACTGTCACAGTGATACTGGCTTTTCTTAGATAGTGGCAAGATATAGCATTTGTTTTGCATGTGGTGTGTAGTAATGCATGACTGCCTACAATAAGTATATACAAATCTATCACCTTTATGGATTGCATTGTTGTCTCTACCTTTCGTACCAAGTTCTGCTCTGCTTTACTTTGCCATGAGGAGCTACAGATGCAACTGGCTGCAAAGCAGGGCCTGAGGTGAAGACTGGGAAGTTCTTGCAAGCTTAGTCTTAGGGTGATAATGCTGCCTAGGGAGGAAGCTTGTGTGGAGCCCATCAGTTAGTGATGATTCATTAGCATGAGGAGGAGCAAAAAGAGATCTCTGAAAGTCTTTGAAGACTTCATATGGTAAAATATCTTTCCTAGTACAGCACCACATGAACCTCTGTATTTTCTGTAACATAAAAACCCTACCTTGTCTTGGAGTCCAGTGTACTGTCAGGATTAACAGGGCTTTTGTCCCTATGACTTGCCTCTGCATGCCTTCTCTTGCTGCTTTCTGCAAAAATACTGGCATTTTCTGGATAACCTGCTGCTTTACTAAGGTGTAGGTTGGCTTTGTGCTAAATGTTATGCAGCAAGAGCAAAGGGCAGTGTATCCTTCCTTGCATGAATTCATGAGAAGGCAATATAAGAGTTCTTCAATTCTCATTTCCCTACAAGTCCTCCTCCAGGAGTGATTATTTTTTTTTGCCCCAAAGATGAGTCTTTCCTGATTAAAAAAATCTTGTTAAAACTGGCATTATAACATCACACATGCAAATTTTGCATTAAAGAGAGTGGACTGGCAATAAACTCCTGTTTTTGTAAAAAATCCTACATCCCTGTGTTGCTAAATCCATCATGTTTCCAAAGCAGTACCTGCTGTTCTCAAGCAACACATGCTGTTACCTGCTCTGTGCTAGACCAGCTGGCACATTCCTGACCAGGCAGACTGACAGGGCAGGGCAGTGGGAAAGAGGAATGGCTGATGTAAAGGAAAGTGACCTGCAAACATGCTTTTGACCATGGTTAATTCCATAAATACCCTTATACCCCACTGCCTCCTCATCACTGGTACTGTTGCAGGAGCTCTAGCACTGGAGCACAATCCCACCTTAAAATATTTATCTTCCCAACAATTTGGTGGTATTGGGAATTATTTCTCTTACTATTCATGCACAGGATAGAGCCTGTAAGACTGAAATGCCTTCCTGTGCTGCTGTGTATGCAGGAATGCTAAGACACGCAAAGACTAAACACAGATTTTCCAAGTTCCCAAGAAAATAAGAAGCAACTTTGCTCCAAATGATAAATGCCTGGCAGGCTTTTCTTAACACCATTAGTCCCTTATTTCCTGAGACTCAATTCAGTGCCATGTCACGTGCAGCAAAGCCATGCCCAGAATGCTCTGCACCCATAGACCACTATTTTTGGATATTGGAAGAGGGGTAAGTATAATTTTTCTTCCCACTTCACAGTGGCTAACGCAGGTCTGTTTTACTGTAAACTGGACACTGATATTGTGTACAAAATATGGCATGCACAGGAAGATGCTGGGCCATGAAATAGAGGTGCCTCTTCATGCAAACAGTGTATTGGAATAACCTAGCAGCACAATGAACTACAGAGTATTATCAGTTCTGTGGTAAATTCCAGATTAATTTCGTTGCAGATGGTCATAGAATTAATATATTGCCAGAATTGCCCCTTGTCCTTTCTTGATGGTTAATAGTTTATCTGCGTTTCTTTCACTCTAAAGTGACACTAATAACTTTAATAGTGGGAAGTGTCCTGTGGAAGCACAACTGCCAAGCAAGGCTCCCATGGATGGTGGTAATATTGCAGGCAATTGGACTTACTGGGAAGACCTTTAAGAAACGTGACTCTAACACCTTGCACATATATACACAGAGATTCCTCCTTGTCTGAGTTACCTGTCAGATGGTTTATTTAACAGGCTGCAGTGATGTGAAGAGTATCTTACTGGTCATCAAGATAGAGAACCTGGGAGAGAAATTTACAGTCAAGATGTACAAAAATCAATGAGTAGCTTCACATGGCTGAGAAAGTTGAAGCTGCAATATTCCACTTGTTCCAAGTCACAGGATGAAGATTAATAATCTGATTGTTCTAAAAGCAGCTTCTTTGTGTCTTGAAAAATTGATTTTTTCTTTTTTTGAGGGAGAACCAGATCTACTACTGTTCAGAAATTTTTCTGCTCAGATTTAGGGCCCTGATTTTCTGTGAAGACAGAATTTCACAATACCAGGTCTCCTGCTTGTATAGAAAACAGGAATTGAGTGCAGCTGGGGCAGTATCTGCCTCCCAGCAGAGGAAGGTCCCTGCCACACATCTGTCACCAAACTTCACAGGGAAGAGCAGGAGGGGGCACCACTGCTGTTCTAGCTGAAGAGGGGTCAGTGCCCAGCCTCTTTGCTGGCTCAGATTTTGAGAAGAGAGGTTCTACTTGTCTTTTTTTTTCTTTCTGAGCCTAAGGTCCCACTTTCCTGAAAGCAAATTACATAGTTGCATTATCTAGGAACAGAGCAGTGTGTTGTGTGAGACTGCTCACTGTATGGATTATCTGAAGGATCATCTTTACCTGAGAGCAATGGGTTCCTTCTCCAGGATTTACCTGGCACCAATAGGTGCTGCCAGTGACTGTGGCAGGGTTGAGTACCCTGGGGACAGAAGTCGCAGGAGCCTAGAGCAATCCTTGAATCTCTAGAACCAACACTAACGGGTGTCTGGACTGGGTCAGAAGGCGAAGTGATGAAGTACTTACCCCTTAAACTGAATGAGATTATCAATTCCTGGTGTGCAGCACTTGACAAAATACAAGGACATGAAGTGAGACAGATGATCTTGAGTCAGGATCTTGTTTTGGTTCAAAGCCTTCTGTAATGCTGCTTTTACTTCTCCCCAGTTCAGATTTAGAAGAGGCAATGGCAGGGATTGGGAAATCATGTTGATTCCTGAAGGAATTTAATGCTGTTTAACAGGTTTGCCTAAGGAATAGGGAAATAACTCTGTATTCAAACAACTCAAGTGAGGAGGAATCATGCAAAATTATGTAAAATCTTGTTCTGTTAATGAGTCACAAACTTAGCCCATTCATTTCAGCTATGACTGTCTCCATTCAGTTACTAAAAAGGCTCTGTTGTGTCATTTATCCACTCTGTAGCCTATGAATCATTTATCATGGATTTCTCTGTGGTCTGAATTTCTGTTGGACACTGCACCTTGTACCCTACTTTTTCAATGCTGCTTAGAGTTATTTGTGATAATTTGGACTTTTATCTTGCTCCTGTCACACTTATTCTTTCGGAACTTATCTTGAACAGCTTTCCAAAAGGAACCCTGCAGAGATGTAACTCTTTTGATATGTCTGTCTAATATTGACCATCTCTCTCCATATTTCAGCTCCCTTTGATGCCTCTGCTAAACCAAGAATGGCTAAATGGATACATAATTCATCAGACCTAAAGGAGAGTAGGAAATAATGGGAAAATATAGCTTGCATTCAAAGTTCAAGAGAACTGCTCATTAGTTGAGTCATTCTTTGCAACTCCTATATTTTATTACAGAGGCAACAGATTTTAACCTGTGGACATCTGGCTTAGAGACTGAGGTCTCCAGACAACAGTAACACCATCCATCATGGTATTATAGGTGGTTATAGTAATGTTTCTGCTCTTTTACTTAGATTCAGTTGTCAGGTTTACGCTAGAACAATTTTAACAAGGAATTACCCAGCTGTTTTCATGATTTATCCCCAGAACCACACATCCACTCGCACTTGCCAGTCCTGAGTCTCACAGCACTGCACGATTTCTTCTGTGAAGCCTCTCACTGGGAAGGAGCTGAGTTCTAACCTCCAGATCTGAGCCACACTGGAATGGTTGGAAGGTTTTGTAAGGGAAATGACTGCTCCAGGCAAATAATGATTAAATAATAAAAATCTGGTCACCTCAGTTCATAGAAACTCTCTGCCCAGAAACTGCATGTTCCACTGAAAGATGAAATATTCAGTGCTTTCGTGCCAGTGGCTTCCTCATGTTCAGTTTGTATTCGAGAACTTTGACACTTGCTCACACAACTGTGGGATTTTGGTTTTTGTAATAGTGTCCAAAATTCTTTTAAAGGCCTTGTATTTCAGCTGTGTCTAAGCAGAATAGAAGGTAGCTGGTCTAGCAGTCTGTCCCTTTTACTCCTGAAGACTTGGATCAACAGATCCAAGTCTGAACAAAGACTCTTAGAAAAGCAGAAGGCCAGTTAAATGGATCCTTTTCCTCATGCCAGCACACCTCTTCCTCAGTATTGCCCACTGTTTCCATTCATTAAAGACTTTCAACATGACACTACATGTGGCCTCCTGCTATAACACCTCTTTGCCTGCCTTCATCAGCTGCTGTTTCTTTGTCTTCTTGCGGCCACAATAAGGACAGGCTGTTATGGAGCAGACTATTATTCACGTGCTTCCAGAATTCCTTTGAAATTATTTAATTTGTCCTGGCAGATGTTTCAGGGATTCTAGGACTGCAAAGTTACCAGCATGATTGCTTCTTGTTTTGGAGATCTGGTAGTGGTGTTACCAGCTGTTGTCATGTAAAATTTTATCAGGTGTTAATCCATATAAAGCAGTTGCCATGCAGTCAGCACTTCCTAGTCTTGTTGAGTCCTCTTAGAATCAGAAAGAAGCAAAACAACCTTTTTTCTTTCTTTTTTTAATGTCTATCCTGGCTTTATTTTTATTACACTGAATGATCAAAGCATGCATGAGGCCTAGGGAGGAAATGCAGCTTCCCTTGGGGCAGAACTCAATGGTGTGCCTGTCCCGACGTGGTGAGGCAGTGCTGTGGGTGACATTAAGGTGATGTGTGATGTAGTGTGCCTCTCCAGAAATATGACTGCCCTCACAGGAGGGGATGAGGGAATGCATTACTACAATGGTGATGCATTCAGATTCGGAACTGGTATTGCCACGCCATTATCTGGATGTACTTGGGTAAATTTCAGGATTTAGCATCCATCAAACTGCCTGACAACACTAAGCCTGCATTTGTGAAATGTCTCATAGGATAGAGGCATAAATCTGAGTTATCTACGTAACAGGGATATTGAGTTATGCTGCACAGGAGAGGCCATAAACATAGCTGCTCCAGAAAGCATTTCTGAGAAGAGAGACCTGAAATACAGCTCATTAATAAAAACAGTGTTACTGTAATATATAGCTCTAACTTTCAGCAGAAGGAATGGAATTATTCTAGGATTATCCCTTCAGGACACACATTTATGTGACTCCTAGGGACATGCGGTTCCTTGTGTAGAAGATGAAAAAAGCTTTAGCAGTTTTAGATGTCACCTACTACTGAAATTACACTAAATACTACTAAAGAACTATAAGCATAAGTAAACTTAGCTGAAACTGATCATTCTGGCCTTAGCTTGTTACCTGTGATAATTAGAAACAACCCAAAATGTCAAGTTTATTAGATCTCATTGTTTGTCATTTCACTACAGCAATTCTGTGCATCACTTCTATACAGTGATGCCATCTGGAAACTGATGGCATCTCACCAGCACAAAATGGATCTGACAAGAGGGAATCAAGACTATCACTGTGTCTTTTCTCTGGAGTTGTGTTGCTGTTGTGACTTGAATAAAACATTTGTTGGCATTTAATGTAAAATACCCAAGATTCTGCACTGGAACATAGATCTCACATTTTCAGTAATTATACTGAGATGTTCTTTCCATTCATCAGAGAAAGCGTGTGTTACTCTGGAGAAAAGTGGTTCCAATGGACTGAAGTACACTTGAGGCACTCATCAGGGTGTTTCAAGACATTCTGTCTTTAGGAATTTTTAGCTTTTTGTTTAAAATCTTGGAGTAGACTGAAGTAAATCATGATGTGAAAGAGCACTGGGTTGCAGCCTGTTCTATAAAAAAACCTGACCAAGTATTTGCTCAGAACACTGGTGTTCTAAATGTGTGATTGATTTATTTTTATTTAAAACTTGTGATGCATTACTCTGCTTTACACATAACATGAGAATTATTTAATAGGGTGGAAAATGCTGTGATCATACATTGATGAGGCTGCTGGACAGTGTTGTTAGTGCACTCATGGATTGTTACCTCTTTGAAAACAAAATGTAATGGAAAGCTCAGATCCCTCTGATCCCTGCTTTGTCACCTATTCTGACTGCAGGAATGTTATTTGGCTCCTTGATTCCAAGTTAATTAACATGTAGGGCAGTTAACCCTCTGGTTTTCTGGGGAGGATTAGAGATAGGCACAGCAGTGTGTCCTGGACACGTGTGTTTAACTGTAGATGGATCAAAGGTTGCCAGTGAGGGGATTAAGAACGGGGTACCCTGTGGTGACCACAGCAATAATCACCTTTTTTCCTAAAGAAACCTATGGATAGCTGAGATAAAGGACTAATCCACTCACTGGTTATGCTAAACAAGCAGAAAACAGTATGAAAACTGATTAATTTAATATGTTAGAAGAAGGGAAAAAAATCAAGGCTTTGTAAGTGGAAAGAGAAAAAGCCTGGTCGGTTATTAATGCTTTCTTTTCTTGCTAAAAGAACAAATGTAACTTTGCCAGGGTTTTTGCTCATAGGTATCCAGGAACTCAACAGTTTGTAAGAGTATTATCCTAAAAATACCCTTAATTACTGCAGAACATATAGACTACTTTCTAGAGGCACTGCTTCTTAGTTCATTATAGCTGATCATTACCTGGTAGTTGGGACCAAGCCTTTACATACCCTGACTGGATGGTAGCTGCTCATCTGAGGGGGAAAATACTGTTTAAATTGGGCATGTTCAACAATGCCATTGAGCTTTTGGAGGCTTGATGTAAACTGGACCCAAAACGAGGAAGGGGCAAACAGAGTTAAAATCCTGTGCTCATAACCAGGCTCTGCCCCTTGGCTGATGAGCAGGAAGATCTCTGCAGGCACAGGAGCACTGTGGCCTTTGAGGCCACACAGAAAGGACAGATCACAACGGGTGCACTGGCTTTATTCTCACTGCCAAACCTAATCCTACATAATCACCAACAAAGCTGAATCAGAGCAGTCTTTCTGCAGGGGCTGTGGGAGTAGTGTCACAGCAAAATTCCTTTCAATTTCTTAAAGAAATTCAGTATATTAATTATTTTATTCTCTCCTCATTTCTTCTCTTTCACTTAGAGCTTTCCTTACTGGGGCAGTCTGTGATTGAAGACAATGGAGTGAGAGGAACTTGCATGCCTGGAAAACAATTACAGTCACTTGTGATCAGTAGCAGTAATATACTGTGGGGACTTGCAGGAATTATAGGATCTGGATAGTATGCTGGGAACTTCTTTCCTCTATTTCAATTATAAAATGGTTGTGACTTAAAGGGATCACCTACTCCATGCACAAAGAAATGTTGACATGTGGCCAGGTCAGCATGAAGTGTCTGTGCAGTGCCTTAATGGCAATAAATAACTTTATTTCCAAGCAGGAAAGGGTTGTTGTGTTTGGTTTTTTGTTTTTGTTTGGTTGGTTTTTTGGTTTTTGTTTGTTTGTTTGTTTGTTTTGTTGTTGTTGTTGATTTTGCTGGGTTTTTTTTATAGGAAGTTTAAGTTAATTGTTCTGTGAAGAAATTTTAATTGAAAATTAAAGAACCCAACTATATATAATTTTGAGTGCTAA
Organism: Coloeus monedula; assembly: GCF_965178545.1. NCBI lineage: Eukaryota > Metazoa > Chordata > Aves > Passeriformes > Corvidae > Coloeus > Coloeus monedula. Next base: position 11,334,423 of record NC_138796.1, on the reverse strand, counting down.
AGGGAGCAGCCTATTAAAACTTTTATTAAGTACATTGACTATGACATAGTGCCTCAAGTCTTGCCTTTACATCCTTTATTTCACACATAAAGACTAGTGGAACTTGCAGAAAAGTAGATATTTTTGTGGATTGACAAGATACTTTTATGGGCATAAGAATGGGGGGAACCAGTCACAAAAACAATCAAACAGATGCAAACCCAGTAAAGCTGTCACAGCAGAAATGCACTTGTACTACTTAAAGCTGAGTGCTATGAGAGATTGTGTAATAAAACTAAACTGTGAGTTTGGTATAAGCAAACTTCAAGTTTCAACCTTTTTTCATTAAGTTAAATTTTGTGCATGGGCTGCAGCTGCTTCCTTGAGTGAACAGTTGTCACTGGTACGAACACTCAGCTCAGATTAGCTCACCTCCCAAAGCTGCAAAAGGTCTGAAATGATGCCACAAATTAACATAGCAAATGCAGCTTTAACCAAGGGTGTCCGTGTTCACAACCAATGCGTGAGCAGTTGGATTGTAAAAAAACCCCTTAATTAAAGCCATCTTTGGTGTTTGTGTTTATAGGCCATTAGTTTGCTGTGTGTTGTGCAGATGCACTCAGCTGTTTGCCAGAAAGATCTCACTTGCATAATAAGAACTATGATTTTTACTTGCAACTGCTTTAACTTGTAACTTCTGGCTTTTGAAGCTTGCTGCTGGTTTTTCAACTTAAGGCTATTTTCCAGGCTTAACTCCCACTTTTTATGAAGTAAGTCATCCTCTCTAAGTAGAACTACTTAAGGCAAGTAGAGAAAACTACTTTCCATCATCTCTGTTTTTTGGCTGAACTCCAGATCAGTAGCCTTCCACCAGGAGTGAAGGCTGGATGGAAACATAAAATCATTCATAAAAAGAATGCTTGTCACTGTCAGGAGAAAGATGAGAATGAGCTGTGCTTGCTAATGAGAAGGAAGTGAAATTTTTTTAATGCTTTTACCGAAATTTAAATATTTGGCACTGCCCGTGGGATATATTTGTGTACACAACATCACACAACACTTTTTCTTCAGATCAAGCAGAATAAAACCCGTGCCTTAACATAATGGCAGGATGTGAAAACAGTAAGGGTTTGTGTAGGGAAGAGGGGAGTTCAAAGGGAAGAACTAAATGTTCTCTTGCTTTGGGTTCGACCTGGCATTGTTACTTCTGCTTCCTAATAGAGGACATTCAAACAGCTTCTCAGAAATCGATCAACACTTCAGAGGCAGAACTGGAAAGGGAACATGTATCACCTGGACCCTGGCTATGAATTCCTTATCAGAACTTGGCATCGTCAGAAGCAGAGGTTGGCAGAATCACATCGAGACTAGCAAGGCTGATAATCTGTGCTCCTGTCAGTGCTCTTGAGTCCTGCAGTTGTTTTTTCAAATATAGGCCATATAAAACAGCCATTGGGGTGTCCACAGGATTTAATAATAAAAGTGAAGAACACAGCTGTGAGAATAAAAAGCAGAAAGTTTGTTAGAGTGGATGAGTCTGTTGCTGTAGGGAATAAATATTTCTGGTGACAGGGGTGAATGCAACAAATGATACTTAACAGGTAGATCTATAAGGAAGCAATATTTAAACGTCAGCTTGATAATAACTGTGTGGAATCATGACACATGACAATTGATGTAATGTTTTAAATAAGATAGAAGAAAAAATCCTTTGAAGTGCAGCTATTATTTAAAGTACTTTTAAAGTGATCATATTATGATCCATCAAAGAAAGATCAGTAAAAAGGAGCATGGTAAAAGTTATATTTGAAATATACTTCTGGATTATTCAGTGCAGTGATTCATGCTATATTATGCTGTGCTTGAAGCATGGCTAGGGAATATGTGACTAATATACCAAATGGACTCAATCTGGAGAGATAAATGTCTGTAAGGATGAAGTGAGTGTTCAGGAAGTGAACTTGCCATGGTTTTCTGGGACAAATCTCATAGCTCTTCGCTGTCAGCTGAACTCAGGGCAGTGCTGGTCCATAGCACAACTGTCCAGTGCATCCTGTTTGCCCATTAAAATAAAACTGTGTGTTGAGCCACTGTAGCAATGTCCAGTTTGGGGATGGGGATGTTTCTGTGTGTGTGTACAGGCATGCATTTGGCAAGAAGCAAGGTGGCATAAGCAATGTACTGTAGAAAACTATGAAAGCAGTTAAGACATTTTTAGTGGTAGAATCCTGTAATTTTAGTGAGATCCTGTAATTACAGCGGAGATGGAATTGTTTCATGCTGTTTGGATGCCAATGAACTGTAAAAATGTGAAAGGGGGAAGAGGCACTTTAGTTTGTGCTTACGTGCAGTTCAGCTTGTGTTCTGCATGCTCAAAACGCAGGGATTTGAGTTACTGAGCCTCTCATCTTCTTTTATCTTGTGGGCATACAAGAAAAAGTTGAGACTATTTTCCTGTTTTTGCAGGCATTTGTGAGAGAAGAGGAAAGTGGCTGTTCAGTTCAACAGCCTCCTCAAATTAACAGGAATCGATAGGCTCATACTGCATACAACTCTGAAAATCCCTCAAATGATATTTGTTTGTGCACACAAGGGATTTTCAGATTTATAAGCAGATACCAACCTTGTGTGAGTAACATCTCTCTTTAATGGAAAAAATATGTAAATGTGCTTTTTTCTGAATCCTCATTGTTAGTTTCTAATATGAGCAGGGCTACTCAGGGGAAAACTGAGCAACTGCATCCTTATAAGAACTTGGCTGATTTGGCTTTAAGCCGGGGCTCAATGTTCTTAAGGAGTGCTGGTAACTGTTGCCTAGCAAAGATACTGTTGCAGGATTTATGGTATTACCTGGCCTCAGTGGGGAGCTGCGTTTCCTGGCTAAGGTCATGAAAATCTTTAATGTGCATCTGGTACATTTTGGCAATATCTGTGTCTTAGCTCTCTAGAAATCTTTATTTTAAGCTTCCCAATGGACAGAATAAGAAAATCTTCGCAGTGTTTCCCCAAAACCTCAGAGAGATCCAGACCAAGAAGTCAATTGTCTTTGTAGTCCATAATGACTAGGGACAGGAAATGTAATGGTCCTTTAGCATTTACCCCAGTTTGACTGTCAGAGCTGTGCCTGAGAGCCAGCAGGGATTTTGAAGTGGCTGTAAAAAGAGGATGATCTGTGTACTAGATCTTTTGGTGTTACAAACCTGACAAGGATCAAGAATGACCAAAGCAGGTGCGTGATGGAGCTCACTTCAGCTTTATCTGGGCAGTCTGCAGAGGCACTTCAGGGCATGTGGTCTAATGTAAAGCACACAAAGCTGTTCCAAAGTGGAACAGCAAAATAAGATTGCATGGGTTTAGCACTCTGCACCAACTGCTCTACTTCTGCTAATCCAATAGCAAGACCCAAAATCTGGATTCAGTCTTGTCAAATTTTAATGTCCTTCTGCTTTGCTGTGTCCAGAAAAAGGAAGCAAACCTGCTGGGAACAGCAGTCCCCACAAGTCTGCAGAAAAGGGAGGAAGAGTTGTTTTGTGGGAGGAAAGCTCAACAACATCTCTGTCCTTTGGGATAGCTTGGAGAGGTCCCTTGTCAGTTTAAATCTCTCTCTGCTGGTGAGGATCAGTCACATTCCTGATGGACAATCATCCCCGGGATAGTCCAGGAGTTTGCAATTTAGACTTTGGGACCAGGGGCCATCTTTGTTCTGTCTGTCCTCATCCACTGTGGAGGCATCTTGTTTGCCAGCTGTTCCTATAACCTCATCCATGGTTGCAGTCTTGGACCCTGCTTAATTGGCTTCTATTTAGAGAAAAATCTGCATAACTCATAAAGTTCCATTAAAGTAACAGAGCCTTAGCACATCTTGCTGTGCTGAAAAGTGATAGACACTGGAACATTGTCAGCTGCTTTGCTGAACTACAGCTTTAACACAACCAGTTCTGCTCTCCAGTGCTGTATTCCACACTCACTGGAAGGGTTAAAACAAGTGGTGGAAGGAGAGAGGAGAAACAGCTCTCAAATGTTACCTTAGTTATCAGCTCTTTTCCTAAACTACTCTTATTCATTAAAAGCTAATGATGTTCCACTAATAAAATCTGATCCTTGCTTACATAAATTTATTCTGACACAACCTTTAATAAATTGGAAGGAGAAAGTGCCAAAAAAACCTCAGTTGTGCACATCTCTGGTATACGATACTGATACACTTTGACACCTGCACATTTTAGTTTCCATCAAAGGTCACTTTAAACTGGGAGGGAAAAAGCATTTAACATAAAGTCAGCAAATTCACTTTAGGTTTGGGATTTTTTTTTTTTTTTTTTTTTTTTTTTGCAACAAAAGTTCCACTTAATTTAAGAAATCTTAAAAGAAAAGCAAAACCAAAGCACCAAAAAGTTACTTCATGTGCTTCAGACCCGTGTTCCTGACAAAGCAAAAGCAGATCACTGAGGAAAGATTCTTCTGCGGAGAGGAAGCATGAGGGGATTGCTATACCCCCACCTGACACCAGAAGTGTCACTGTGGTTGTGTCCTTAGTTGGGAACTGCAGATATTCTGTAAACAGTTGTTGATCTTTATTGATAAGAGATAATCCTCAATAATGTATTAGGGCAGATTACTTTAACTTCTTTCACTGAGGGAGGAAAATCTGAAAAATCATTTTGGAAAGAAATTGAGACAGTAGGAAACTGTATATATGTGAAATGTTATCTAATTATAATTAAAAAAAATACAAAGCTCTGATTTATAGTTCTAACATGATTACAGCTTTTAAGAGGTCAAGAAAGGTCCTGATCCTGTGAGAGTTTCTAGAAGCCTTGGCATCACAAAGCACTGTGATGGTTAGCAGGAAGATCAACTGAGTCTATCCTTCTCAAGACCAGGACAAGCTTTATATTCATACTCACTTTAAGCCTTCAAACCTTTTTAGTTTTTTTCCCTCACTCCTAATGGTTAATCAGAAATGCTACACATAATTGATAAACAAGATTTTCCTCAAGCAAAATAAATGTCATGTTCAGGAAAGAAGTTGGATTTAATTTTCCTCTCAGGTTACCCAGGAAGATATCAAGGGCAAATTTATTTTGTCAGCTCCCTGTGTACTTATCTCTGGAAGAGATGAGTGAAATCTCTTGTGGGACGAACTGTTTTACTGTTGCTTCTCAGATTGTATCTCTAATCCCAAAGTATTTAACTCCACCTTTTGTAGTCTCTGTTACATTTTTAAAGCAGGGACTTCTGATAAAAAGAAGAGTTACTGGGGTCAAAGACAGTACTATAGATATTTTTCCATTTCCAGCAACTGGAGACAGCAAACACAAATTTCTTTTTCTGAACACAATCTACTTTGAGCTTCTCCTCCAGCACTGCCATCTCATCTGATGTCTGTGTCCTGGAGCCTCCTTGCTGCCTCAGGAAGAGCTGTGAATTTCCATTTTCCCTCCTCAGGCCTTCCTAGGACACTTCGGAGAACTCTGCTTCTCTCTATGCCATAAATCTCTGCTGCTCCTAAAGCAATAGGATCAGGCAGAAGCTGTTGGCCTGGCATTGCCTTTCCCTACAGCCAGTCCTGTGGCAGAATATTGGTTTAGTGGGACGGAAATGGCAGTGGAAATGTCCTGGTTTCCTGTTGGGGTGACAGCACTGCAGGTCACAGCCTTGCTGAGGGGAACTGTGCCCTGGGGCTTGGGCAGCTGCTCTCTGCTCTCCCTGGGACACAGTGCCCAGCGTGGGCATCCTGCTCCAGCAGCACCTCTGCTACCTGAAATCAACTTCAATCACACTTAAAATACAGCAACCCCCAGTTCTGGGTGCGTTTTCACCTTTGATATATCACAATTCATAATGCATCAAATCCTGCCTGGTTTGTGAGATGCAGCTCCACAGAGACTCCAAATGCTCTCTTGTCAAGCTAATTGGGGTTTGTGAAGGAGAGGCACTCTGAATTTAGAGTGCTGCTTCTCTCTAACAGAGTCTGAGAGGTGGAGACTGCTCCACGTTTCCCTGCCCCATGACCTGATGGAGTCAGCAACTCCCTGCACATACTGATGAAAAGCTTTTTGAGATGGGTGTTCATCCTGCTCCTGACATTCACCCTTGTTTCTCCTGTAAACCATTAGGGTGGTGACCTCAGCTGCCTCTCTGTTTTTAATGGGCTGTTAGGTTCAGGTTTGAAGTCTGTGAGGAGAGGGGTTTACCATTTTTACCCAATCATTTAGGCAGTTTGTCTTTTCAGTGTGGTCTGGATTGTGCTTGCTATTAGTTTCTCAGCCTGAACTCCTGCCTTATTACCCAGTAAAAAAATTTAAAAAAAAATAAAAAAAAGTGAGTTCAAGGGAGTGGGAATGTTGTGGAATGTTGACCATGACTTCTGTGGTCTTAGGAGTTCAACCCCCTCAATATTTGATTTTCTGCAATGATGAAAAATTCCTAGTGCTCTTTTGGGAATAGGAGGCTTGTAAAAGTGGAGTGAAAACACAACGATGCTTCAGAGCTTTCATGTATGCACACAACTTCTAAAGTGCAGGATGTAATTTGAGGGAATGGAGTTCTCTAGCTAACTTTACATCTTGATCTTACTTTTGTTTCATGTCTTCCTGTTTCTTGGGAACTCATAATATAGCATTGCATGTTGAAGGAAATGGATTGCTCTTTCCTTTGGTAGTTTATCTATGAGATCAATATTTGTGCCTTTCATGTTTAAACACCTAATAATTTCCTGTTTCTCCGTGGCTGCTTCAGGAAAAGACCATACATTTTTTAGCAATGCAAGGTATTGAATCAAAGTAATGCCATACTTCACATAGTTGCTTTATTTTTGCCTAACCTGAGTCAGAACACATTCTAGCTTTCTTCAGCATCTAAGAAATACTGTAATTAACTTATCACAAGTGCTTTTTTAGAGTATGACCTGGGGATCACATTGTGTAGCTGAATATTTAGTACATGGAGATATTCAGATATGCTTTGAAAGCCTCTCCATGACAGAAGAACCTTACCCTGAGAACTGGCTTAAGGGCAGACTTTGTGGCCTATCACTGCAGAGAGATCCTGCAATAACTGTAAATAACCTGGCTGCTCAGTTGCCTTACACAGAACTCGAGAAATGTGGCAGTTCTGATGCTTTTTCTGCAAGTCCCTTCAAACACACTCAGTGATGAACTGTTTGATTTCCTCCTGCTGCACAGTAGTAGCATCTGTGGCTGCACGGTGTGGTTGATCTTGCAGACATGACAGACACAGCAAAGGAACTTTTGCTCTTTGTCCTGTTATGAAATAAATAGCTGCAGTCCAGCCCTGTGACCCTCTGGAATTGCCAGCCTATTACTCATTGGGTATGACCTTGTATTTGCATGACATGGGTCCTTCTTGATACCTTCTAACTGACTATTTTACAGTGAAGATGCAGAAAAATAAATTGTCTCAGACAGCACAACTGTTTCCATTTTCCCTGGCTTCACACACAGCCTAGAAAATGTTTGCTGACTGATTAACCTTTCAAGGTTATTCACCTGCAGTAATGAAATGCAACCGAGGTATCTTACAGGTGTTTTGAAAAAGAACTATATGCTTTCCCCAGAAATATATGTATGTATGTGTGTATACACATATATATATTTTCAGCAGAAAGTATATGTTATACTTCAAACTACTGCAGAAGGATGAAACTAAAATGAATTGTGTTGTTTAAAAGTCTCAGTACAAGACAAGGGTCTCTACTGCTCTCAATTTCCTAGCTTAATTTTCTGTAAGGATAAAGATTCAAAGCAAGTTAGTGGAAGGCCTCACTTTTGAGAAATTTATATGATTTGTGATCTGTGTTTATATACATGCTCTTCATGTAGTGTATGGACTTCTTTCCTTTCACATTGAGTGGACTTAAAATGCTTGCAGGGCATATGACTGCATCTTAACTGGTTCTCTGCTTCAGCAAACTGAATTCTTACCTCCTCTCCGATGTTTTGAGATAAATGTATCTGCAGAGTTTCATCAAGTGGTTTAATCCTTCATGAGCAGGATTGCTAATTGCTAATAAAAAGTCTGGCTAATTTCAGCCTTGTCACCACTTGCTGCTTGACTCCAGAGCAAGGCAACTGAAATTCAACTCTCGTTGCATTCTGGGAGAAAATGAGATGTAAAAGGAACTATGGAAATGAAAAGTTTTCTGGTAGAATGGAGGATGTGAGTTTATTACTTAAAGTATGTAATAATAGTGAGAATGTCTTGTGGAACTCTTGTCAAGGTTTTGTGAGGGGGGAAATTGATCAGAAAGCCAATAATCTGCATTAGAGTAACAGTGAAGCCATTGCTCTGTGGTAACTGCCCCATTAGTGCCATGGCTGTAGTAAATAAGCTGCTGAAGTCATGACTGCTGCTGGATTTGGAAGGATTACTGACAAGCTTTGTAAGCCATAACTAAGTAATAGAATCCAATTGTCTCATTGAAGCATGGCTTTTTAACTACCCAGCTGCTCTGAGTTTGGCATGTCAAGTGTGTGCTAAAGTCGGTAAATAATCACAGAATAATATATAACACAAGCAAGTGTATTTAGAAATGGCAAAGAATAGAGAGTAGAAAGGATAATGTCTGGTGTTTGTGTAGAGAGACCTTTCAAAGCCCCTTTATCACTTACGAAAAATATTCTGCTCTTGATAGACTTCCTTGCATGTTGATAAAATAATACTGAACACCAGTAGAAAAGCAGGTGCAAGTAAATCCTCTTGAAGTGAGTAAAGTTCAAATCCTGCATGTCCTCAATAGCCTGTGCACTGTGCTGATTCCCACCAATTTCCATGGAGCACTGCCTGAGCAAAGACTGCCTTGCACACTCACAGAGACCTTCCCTTTGCTCAGCTGTGGTTGATTAAGGCATCCCTCAGGAGACCCAGAGCCTCTCATATTTATCCCTTATCAGGGTTAATCTGCCTTTGATAGATGGTCAAAGAGGAAGTGCATATTAAAAAAACATTTTCTTTCTGACTTGGTATAACTTGTTGACTTAGAAGAAAACCTCTCTTCCCTAGGTGCTGCTACAGAATGAGAAGGGAGGAAAAAATGATTCAACTTTCAGTTTTTTAAATGACTGAAGACTTTTCTAGTTTTAAGAAACCTGAGACTATACTCTTGAGCAGATGCCTCATGAAACCTCCCTGTCTGTTCAGAGCCCTTCTCTCTAAGCTATTTGTTAGCAGGAACCTCATTCATCCTTCCATTTGAAGCACAATACTCCTTTTCACTTGGTTAAATGAGGATTTTCAACAGCTGCTGAGGGAAGTACAGCTTGATTTAATCTGATGCTTAATGATGGACACAATACTAAAATTAACAGCATCTCTGCCGCAGGACTCTTGATTCCATTCTTGCTGCCATCAGTCCAAGTCCTCTTTCTATTAATAATGAAGTGAAAAGCAGCAACGATGGCAGGAGTCAAGGTGCTGTTTAATAAGTCATCTGGCTGCAGAGCCGAAATTCAGGCTTCAGTGTCCTCTGAGCTTATGAAGCACAGAAAGTCTCTAACTCCGAGTGAATAGAGCCCTAAGCCTTTACATGTTAAACACATTAAATGTTTCCAGTTAATTTCATCTGACATCAATCAAAACTCCACTAAAATTACTCTTGGGGAAGGTGGTGGGGAGGGAGGGGAAGTGCAGTACTTAGTTGGCTTTCAGTCCTTTGCATGAAGTAAAATCACTGAGCCCTGTTGGGAAGAAGGAAAGACCTGTGTCGAGAACAGTTCCTTCTGAAGGCTGTTGCCTACTCAGCTTTCATTGGAAAAGAGTAGGAGAACAGGAAATATGGAGAGTTTGGCTTGACTGCAACAAAAGAGTTCTAAAGACTGTACACAGATCCTTATTCACAGATGCCATGGTTTCACCCTAGCCAGCAGCACAGCCCCAGGCAGCCCCTCACAATGCCCCAACCAGCAGGACAGGGAAGAGAATGGGAAGGGTAAAAGATAGAGAACTTGTGGGTTGGGGTAAGGACAGGTTCACAGGGAACATAAAAGCCATGCACATAGGCAAAGAAAAACAAGGAATTACGTCACCACTTCCCATGGGCGGGTTGATGTTCAGCACCTCTGGGACAGCAGGGCTCCGTACGTGGAGCAGTTACTTGGGAAGACAAACTCCATCATTTCAAACATCCCCCACTTCCTCCTTCTTCCCTCCACTTGTGCATAATGCCATATGGTCTGGAATATCCCTTGGGTCACTTGGGGTCAGCTGTCCTGGCTGTGCCTCCTCCCAACCTCCCAGGAACCCCCAACCCCTCCCCAGTACAAAAAGCAGAAGAGGCCTTGGCTCGGTGTGAGCTCTGCTCAACAGTAATGAAAACACCTCAGTATTACCAGCCCTATGTTCAGCACAATTCCAAAATGCAGCCCCAAACCAGCCACTGGGAAGAAAATTAACTATCCCAGATGAAACCAGCACAATGATAGCAAGTTCACTTGGAAAAAAACTGGAGCAAGGTGCTCTGAGCTGCCAAGAGCTGCCCAATTATCAGTTAGGCAGTACCTGCAGAGAGAATGAATTCTTATTTGGTGAATTATCCATGCTCAAATGAGAGATAAAAATGAAGGAAGGAGAAGAAAGGATACTTTAGTACTTACAAAGAGAATGAAAGCTGTGAATTACTGTTTGATAGTCTGTTCTGCAGAGCAATGAAACAGCCATGCATTCAGGTGATATTAAAATGTATTTGAACTATAATATAAAATGGGATGGAAGGTGTGTCAAGGGCTTTTTTTATGAAAATAACAATAAAGGGAGTGATGGAAGTCAGCTGCTCTTGATGAAACTGGGGAAGCTTTAATGAGTTACACCAGCACCCCTATCTGATCACCTACACCCTACAGAGAATTTACCCATAATTTCCACTAGTCTGTGGAGAGACAAGTCTCCTCTCTGGTCACAGCTTTGAGTATTCTAATGAATTTCTCAATTCTCTCATCCTAGTGGCTGAAAGGTTCCTTGGCATGGGAAAGCCTCTAGTGACCTCTAGTCCATCAGCCAAGTCAGCCAACGTGTGGTTCATCCCATGGTCCCCTCTCCATTCTTTTTCCACACAGACGCAGTCAGACTGTCCCTGTGCTGTTCCATCTGTCTTAGATCCCTTCACTTTTCAAGTCTCTGTCCCTTAAGAGGAGGGGCTTGCCCAAGGCTGGGATAGAGTGTGTGGAGAAGAAAGTTCATGCAAGTGGCACAGAGGCAGAAGGGAGAGGAAGGCCCGCTCTTTGCCTCATTAGGTGCCTCTTGTTCTCTTCCACGGCTTCCAAAGTCACATCACTCCGTGCATTCTTCTCTGCAGGTGCCAGTTCCCACTTGAATGTGCCTAAATTTGCTCTGTTTGTTGTGTTTCTCTGTGGCTGGCAGCCACCGTGTCTTGTTGGTACCCCAGAGATCATTTTTAGGTGTTAATTGAGGCATATAATTCTATTATGACTGTTCCTGCGTTCCCTCAGTTTTTTACCGCTCAAATTAAAATTGCTTAACAACTTTAATCAAACTCAACCAAGCTCTTGACTAAACTAGAAAATGCTGAGAACATCTCATTGCATTTCGATTTAGGATATTTTAATGGAAAGTAGGAGGTGCAGATGCTATTGAAAAGCACAAATAAGCCCTGAGAGACTTGGCAGAACACTGACATGAGAAGGAAAGAGTTGAATGCACAATTCTATAATACACATGTTGCCAAAAGCAATGGCCACATGCCACAAATCTTCATGTGCAGGCAAACTCTATCAGCTGCACTAACAGCTCTAACTAATCCTATTTACTGTCATCACTGACCCTAAAAATAACCGGCAAAACTCAGGGAAGTCCTAAGGTGGGAGCTTCAAATTACCTCTACATCTTGTCCTATATCACGCCTCTCCAATGTGGCTATGTAGCTGAGAGATGAGGTTTTTGCAAGATGTACTGGATAATTGTTTTGAGAAGGAATTACTGCCCAGGAACTCATCAGCTCACTTATCAGTGCTAAGAGAAGTGCATTCCTCTGCAGAAGCAGGTAACATGCAAGCAGAAACAACTAAAATCTGCTAAGGAGCTATGAGGACTAAACAAAACTAACCACTTTGTGACAAAACTGCTGATACTTGTAAACCAATGTCACCTGAGTCAGCTCATAAATATTTCAGAAGCGGGAAACTCTGGCAGTTAAACTGAGGATGTAATGGTAGGCATATTTAAAACAAGCAAACAAACAAATCCAGTCGGATTACTCAGTTTTAAGCCACAATGTACCCAGTGTTTCCTATGGGAGTCAGAAAGCCTTGATCAGCAATTAACATCCATAGCGGTGATTACGGTTTTTTGTCTCACAAATTCTTAGGAAGGGAGAATATCTGGTTTCGCATTTTTCGGGTGGTAGTTCAAAGCTCTGTGGAGATTTAGGCTGCCTATAAAAAGATTTAATGTGCCTTTAATATATAGACCTTGTCGTGGTTTTGTTTGGGATAGAGTCGCTTTGTCTTCCTAGTAGCCAGTAGAGTGCCGAGTGATTCTAGAAACTCTCATATGATCAGGAATCTTGAGCTGTTAAAGCATGTGCCCCTGTTAAAACTATGACTTGAATAGAGGATTTATCTTATTTTTTGGGGTTTTTAAAGTTATCATTGGATATCTTTTCACATATATACAGTTTCATACTGTTGTCTCCATTCACTTCTGGAATGGAATTTAAAGACACTCGAAGGCAGGAGCAAGCATTACCAGAAGTCTGATGGAGGAAGCACCCTGTTGGTGTTGATGTAGGGACAGTCAGAGAGTCCAGCAGTAGAATTAAAAGCCAAAAGGCCAGAGGAGGGGTAAAACCCCCCAGCTACACCTGACACAGATGAGCTGTAGTGGGGTCTGCAGGGACTGGAGCTCACCCTGATCACCCTCTTGCCAGTGCCTGGGTTCAAGCCAGTCTCAAAGTGGGAAGAGGAATCCAAGGCTTTGGTTTACAAGAGAAAAGAAATCTTTAAGTTGTGGGCAGATATCACAGATCAGGTGATACCTTAAAATGCCAAAAGTTAAATCTTGTCTCTTCACAGCGCTCTCAAACGAGACACAAAAATCTTTTGTTTGAGCCCTTATCTTCAGCTCACACTTACAGCAAAGGAAGCTCAGGTGGCAAGAACAGAGAGCTTGCTCTTGTTTTAACAAGGGTTGGGTATTTCCAGGAGTGCAGAGGTGGACCAGGCTGACCATCCTGATGGCTCTTTTGTATCCTGCCAGCTTTCAGTGTCCCCTCCCCCAACACGTCTTGAAAAATGGATGTATTCTCATTGCTCAGATTCATAACTTGTTTAGGTTTTATACTGGTCCATGATCCTTATGTGCTGGTCTGCTGTTCTGGCTCATCTCATTTAAATTGCATTCCAGCTCAGCTTATTCAAAGGGAAAATGAATTCTGACAACTGGCATATCTTCTTCATTATTGTGATTGGCGTAAACCTAACATTTATAGTCTGAATGCTAGCAAAACTATTGGACTCAGAAACTATCTTACCCTATTATCCTTTTAATAGCAAATGAACATTCTAAATGAAAATTTTAATAATTGCCTTTATTTCCTCTTTAGCACTGGCTTTTTTCTCTTCCTCTTTTGAAAATCCTGCTAAATAATCTACTGTTTGTGCAGCCTGTGAGTGAAACTTATAAGAAATTTCTGTGCTTACCAATTTCTCTCTCAATAGAATTCAGAAAACATGCAAACATACAGGGTTTCTGATTAATAAATGGGGTATGCACTCGAAAATTAAACCATAGGGGGGAAATAGAAGAAAAAATTGGCAATGTAGAAAGACTAGAAGAAGAGATGAAGAGAGCTGCTTTTGGGGAGGTGGGAGCCTTTGCCAAGTATTCTAGAAATTGGGTGGAAGAAAGGAAGGTATTTTCAGCACCTTCCTTTTTATTTGTTCCTTAGATTTGTGTTTGGCCCCGATGATTTTGAAGAAGCACCAGGAGCTGAGTCCGTTTGCTGTACAACTGTGCACTAAACTGTAAATCAGAGTTATAGCTGTGATGCCTTTGTTCTCATACCAATATTTCTCCTCATAACAGCCAAAGACATCTAGCTACACAAAACAAGAACAGCTTCCACGAAGAATATTTTGCTTTTGTTTTAAAGATGTTTCTTAAAGAAACTGGAAACTTAATGAGACAGAAAAATTCTTCATGTATTATTTAAAACCTCTGCCATCATAACAGTTCACAATACCCATCTGTTCTGCAGTATGCAAGTTTTACTCTGAATGCAAGTAATACAAGCTGCTCCAGCACATTCATTAAATAGTTCAACAAAGAAAATTAAGACATTTTTCCAGAAATTGCCCCTAGTATAAAAGCAAGACAAAACCAAGAAACTACACTAAGAAAAGAATAAAAAATTCATCCTATCGATATGCAAGCATGACACTGTCACAATTTTTTATTAATTTATTCATCTAAAAGACCATCCATGCATGAAAAAAGCAACACATGCTCATTCCTATTTTCCAACAGACCAATAGAATGACGCTATAAATTACCGTTTTTTCTCAAGGAGAAATGATTAATAATCCTGTGGTAGTGGTGGAAGTATGCAGGGAAGATCAGGATCTTTAATCGGTAGCAACCTGTTATTAAATATTTAGATCATTTTAATTGGTGCACTATAAGATTTACATTTAGAAAGGAATAATTTATAGCCTGTCTATGCTTTATAGGTTGACATTCCTTGAAGCTTGTAATGGGATTATTTGAAGGAACTACTGCTAGGACACAAATAAAGAACATTTTTTTCGTTAATTTGATAGTTCACTGGCTTTTGCATGTTCATAAAGCATTGCAGTTCCTGATGAGTCCTGATTTAAACTTGTTTCATACAGATTTAAAGCTTTACCTAGGCTAGAATAAATACATTTTAAGATTCCTGCAGCACAAACCCATCTATTTTAAACAGAAAGGATCTTGAGGTTATGCAGAGGGTCTCCTTGCTCCTTCACTGAGTGTTCAGTCGCAGGTAGGTGTGGGATCCAGCTGTGAAGTGTTTCTGTGGTGAAGAAAATAATCAGCCTTACGTAACAAACTTTCTAAATTCACAATCTCTTCTTCTTACCAAGAAAGAAAGGGTGATCTAAAGTTTGTTCAGAAGATAAAAGCTTCTGCAGACATTTGTTTACAGCCCTTTTGGCTGGATCTGAATCTTTTATTGGAGACTGCATCATACTATTCCTACCATCACTCAAGCCTCCTGAGACTGAGCACCAAGGCAGTCAGGGAAGGGAGAGGCAGAGGCAGGAGGAGTTCAGTGACTGCAGTGCCAGGAGAGCTTGTAAATAGTTGGTGTGGTGGCAAGGGGAGAGAAGGAAGAGGCCGATAACTTCCCTGAAGGCACTTTGCATTTAAATGGGACATGGTTACAGAGGGATGGGGAATGGGTTTCTTAGCAGCTTGGACCCTTCTGGGACTTCTGACATCTGAATGCAATTCCCAGCTTTATGCATTTGGACAGAGAGAAATGAGAAGTGTTTATTCAGTGCAGAGCTGTAGGTGCCTGGACACAGCAGACTGCAGGTCACACAAAGGTGATTGCTTTTTGTGATTGTGCTGTGTGAAAACTGAACATCGAGTTAGATAAATAGCAAATAAGGCTTGTTTGTAGTTCTTATGCCCTCTGTGTCTCACAGTTAAAGTATTATTCACATCAATCTGAGAATTTTTCCTACAGAAATATGAGATGACCAATTCCTACTTAAATTCACATTCCTGAGACTTTTGCGGATAATCCATGAACTTTCACAAGTTTGTTGAAAGTCAGTGCAGTCAAATTTGAAATTGAGGTTGTTTTCTGTGATTCTACCCTCTGTCCAGAGGGAAGGGAAAGCCTTGTGAAGGCAGGGACTGAGCTTTCCAGGCTAAATATTTGTAATGAAGGGTTTAGAAGTGGACAGCAGCACTGCAGGTCAGGTGGCACAGCAGCTTCCCTGGAGTTTGTGCCTAGAAACCCACAGCTGAACCACACTTGCTTCAGGCATAGGCTGTAGAGTAACCAGACTGAAGGATTTGAGGGTTCTGAACTCAAGGGGTTAATTTACACCTAGAAATTTTGGTGCCCTGCCTGGTGAGTCACTGCTGAGGTAAAGCTTTAGGCAGAGCACTCACTCTTGTTTAAAAGTAGCTCCTGAAAAAGCCTTTACTATGCTACTGGGCCCTGCCAGATAGAAAAAGAGCTGTTTGTTTTCTCTCTTAAATTACTTCTGTTTTTATTGTCATGTTTGTAACAGTGGTATCAGCCAAGCATTAAATTATAACCAGTGAACCCTGGTAAATTTTCAAGGGACCATGTTGTCCTAAACTTTTCAGGTTTATAAAGAGGTATCTCATCCCTCAGAAGTAGACTTTAAAAACCTTTAGGGCACTGAAATTGCAATAAAATTATGTGTATAATTTTCTTTCAAAATTGTCATCATGTGTCTCTAGCCAGGCACTTTGCTGACAATCTCCCAATGTGTTGTATGGACCCTTGCTCTGGTTCAGAGATTGTTTCATATCTGGGCATGGTGGCAGCAGATGTGAATGCAAAGACTGTCTGATAGAATATGAATGAACGTGTGATGAACCCTTGGAAGTATCTGGTATCAATGAATTACCTCAGCACAAAAAATATGGTTCTGGCTTTGATGCATGAGGTCATGCACATCTCACTTTATAATTTATAGCAAACACACTCAGAAGCAAAATGGCTGTAGGACAGGCATCCTCTTAGGGGAAACATTTACCTGCACATAATGTATTTGTGAATCAAAATTGTTCTGTTTGAGGAAGTGGATAGACAAGGGGTTTGCAGCCTGGTTTAACTGTGCTAGGGAGCAATGAGAGGGAAGGGGATTTCTCTGCTCCCCTCTCAGTGAGCATGGTTACCCCACTGCAGTGCCAAAAATTCAGGTGATGGCAGTGTTCCAGATGACCTTTTATGGGGTGAAGGACAACAAAGGAGGAGTGGGTACCAGCCTGGCCTCCACCCTGGCTAGTAGCTCAGAGCACATGTGCTACAACTTCTACCCATATTATAAATTATTCCCTCCCACAGAAATAATTTTGCCTGAGGTGCTCTTCTCTCATCCCCATGTGTCACTGTTCTCTTTTTGCTGACACCCACCATGGAGCTGCCATGGGGAAAGGGGGTTTGGGGCCAACTGCCTGGTGCCATGTCTGACAGCAGTGCTGTGTCGTGGGGAAACCCTGCTCAGCTCACACAGCTTGTGTCAAATTAGGATCAAAGTGGGTTAGTGACTTATTAGTGGCACATAATTAACAGGCAATAAGTGAAGAAATTACTCAGTAATACAAGAGGTAACAGTTTGTCTGCTGTCATGGTTTAATAAATGTGAATTCCCCAACACCCTCCTGTAACTACACCTGCACAGCTCCCCTTGCATGGTACTTGCCCAGCAGACACCAGGTTCACAGGCACCCCCTCTCCTGCAGATATGGGACCAAAGGTCCTGTGGGAGCTGCAGAGGCTGTAACTGTGTGCACCTGCGCTGCTCCCTCCAGTCTGCTCACAGTGATAAAGCATCCCACACGTTTCCATGCTCAGCTCCATGATGGGGGTCCCTAACACGAACACAATTCGTTGATTCAGCGTCCAATTTAAGCAGTGAGTCTTAATTCCTTCAGTGCTTGCTTTGTGACACAAATCGCCGTTTGCTAACAAAGTACATTTTCCTACGCCTTAATTTGCTAAGATTAATATTGCAAAGTTCAACTTTGTGCAAGGCCTTAGCGAGACAAATTTTTCATTAATTTTAGCCAACCATCGAATTGTACTAAGTAATTTCATATGCAGCAATGATTTAAATTAAGGAGATAACTTATTCACTGATGCAGACTAAACTGATCCCAGAATTAAAAGGTCAAAGCCTCAACAGGTATAAATTAGTGTAGTCCTTTAGAAAACCACGTAGTTGAAGTCAACAGAGCTGCACTGGTCTGTGCCAGACAAGCTCATGGCACAAGGATTCCCCCCTGTCTGGGGAACAAGGCTTAGCTGGTGGTTGGGCATCACGGATTCCTGCCAGGGACAAGCTGGAATTAAAGCTATTGTCACTGTTACCCTGTTGGGGCGGCAGCTGGTTCCACACACAGCTATATTATAAACAGTAACAATACTCAGGGGTTCAAACAAGCAAATAAGGGTCAGTGTAATCAACCTACACCTGCTAATCCTATGGGTGGGGCAGCACTTGCCTCAAGTATCAGACTACAGGTGGATATTAATTGTAACTCTCTACCCACAGAGAAGGATAGATCTTGATCCCAGTACTCAGCATCTGAGGCACATTTGGGAGAATATTAATTAGGCATTCAAATATAGAATCCATCTTTTAAGGGGTTTTTACAGCAGAGGAAAACTCCCTCCCCCACAGATTTTAACCTGTTTTCTGTGAAACGGAAAAAATGGAGCCTTGTTGCCTTGAGAGTGCAAGAGCCTTCCCCCTTCCCCGGGATCAGCCAGGCTCTGCTGGGCTGGCTGCTCCTGGCTTTGGTATTGCAAGCAAGCCCAGCAGCTCTGGGTGGCTCTGAGCCTGGGGAAAGTTGATTTTTTATTGATTTGGGGAAATTAGGACTGGGCCTTCATCCTGTCACTGAAATTGATTCAATAAGCTGTTTATTCTCCTTTGCTATTCTACTGGCTTGGCAGGAACATACTCTCTGTCAGAGAAGACAGGAAAGCCTGAATTTGAACCCATCTCTTCCACTGGCTTCTTCTGGCAGAGTGGCCCCATTAAGTGCACTGAGAGCAGAGCATCTGTGAACCTTTCTGAAATTACTGCTGACAGATTAATGTTCCTGTAATTACACCAGAATATCTTGGAAACACAAATATTAATTAAGAGTATTGAACGAATTTGGGACAGTCTTCAATAGCATTGAGCAGAAATCCTATAAATGAAACAAAATATAAGCACTGGAAAAATAATCAGCATTAGTCATGGTAGCTAAAGTAATTATTAAAGGGTAAAGTGATTTTTTGGCTCAGAATTTATGTCATGGCTATGAAAGTTTTGCTAGTTGAGATCATGTAATATAACAATAATAGTTTTTCTAAATTTATTTCACGTCAGATTTTCAGCAGTGTCAGAAATACATGCTATGAGTTAAGGTACATTTCTAGGTTCTGTGACCCTGCTTCTTTGAGCTGTTCTGTGCATGCACTGAGGCTGAGAGGACAACTAGTCAGTTAAGTCCATAAAAAAAAATCAAGTGCTTATAAAATAGCAATGACTGGTGTCTTTTCTATGTACTAGAGATATTTGTTCTCTTTGTATATTTTGTACCATGGCTATTTTTTTTATGCTGGAGAGGACTAGGAAACTACAGCTGATGGGTCAGATCTCTAAACTGTAGAAAGTCTCATCTTTAGCCCTTCTTGGCCTCCCCTAACTGTGCCTGTTTTCCTGCTGGATAACACCCCAAAGGCCCACTCGATCCCTCCTTGCAGGTTAAAGTCACCAGAAAACCCACAGAAGTGTTTGTCTCCTAACTCAGGGATGTGGAGATGAGAGCACTCCTTCAGCTGATGGTATTGATTGGCTTTTGCCTTTCTGCACTGCTTTGTGCAACAAGATTTAAGTGTGCTCCTCTCTCTGCACAAAGGGTGTGGTGAGAAGGGTCAGCCCCAGGAGATGACAGCAAGGGCAGCTCTGGCTGCTCCAGGGCTACTCCAGAAGGACTCAAATACCTCTTTGGTCTAACACTAGGACTGGAACAGACCTTACCCCTTTTCTTAAATATTGCTTAAGTAAATGACTGGATGAGGCTCATTAGCAGTCCTTCCATCTGCATTTTATTACATATGCCCTTGCTATAGAGCCAAAGTAAGAGAATGAGCAAGTAACCATATTACAGTGGCAAGGTTTTAAAAAAAGTTTTCATGTGAAACTTTTTTAAAATTTCATTTGCATGTCCTCAATATCCTCTGAATTCTCTAAGTTTATATTTTGTGTTTAGAGATTTGTACCTTCACACTGTATCTTCCCTCATTTAACAAACCCACAAATTTAAAGGGAGAAAATCTAGTGTAAATACTACAAATGTTCCAGCATGGCTGAAACAAATGAAATCACAGCTTGCCCTGAAAATTATCAGCAGGGGAAATAACCAGAGAAATGTGTATTCTCTTATTTGTGCTAAATTTTTGGTTAAGACAGAGAAATAAGCAGACCATAACATTTTGTGTGTATTTTAAAAGCATAATCATACTTCAAATGAGAATGTCTATGTATGAATTCACATCAGATAGGTAATTAACCTTATGCCACAAAGTATTTCAAATCTCCCTGTCCTTGAGAATTTACTGATGGCATATAAACTATTCACATCTTTTCTGAATAATTTATCCTGTCCTTCCATTATGTCAAATGAATTTATAATCTTGGATAATGAAGCATTCCTGAGTGAAAGATATAGAGCTGCACCTCCTACCGAGTACAAGTCTGTGAAAACACATTTTTTTCCCCCACAGAACTTTATAAATTCTTTAAATGTACTTATCCCAGCAAGTCTAGGATCAGAGAGCTTGCTTTTGTGCAGGATTTGATGATATAAAACAAGGTAATTCCATTTATCTCAAAACAGCAAATCCTGTTTTTTCACCAGTGTTAAGTCAGAGAATTGAGCCCAGAATATTTAACTCTACCAGAGACATGAGGATCCTAACTTTATTTAGATGCATATTCTATCCCAATACTACCCTTCATGTCATGATACTTAATTAAGAAAGGTCATTTTTGTCTTCTTCAGAGCACTTGTAAATATTAAACTATGTTTCCTTTATATGTAGGTTCTTCTGCACAAAGGGTTTAACATCAGCCCAGTTAAGGTCACTTAGCTAATTTTGTGTTCAAGAAAAATGATCAGAGAGAGCTGCCTAAAATTAAATTGTCGCATGCAAGTTTGAATTTGTGCCTGTGCTTGATGACCTGTGAGTATTTAAACAGCCACATTTATGTCGCTCTAGGACACAAAAATATGTGGTCAATTACTTTCACGTGATTATAAGCCACGAGATAATGAGCCCACTTTTGTTGTTTGCCTGTTACTGTTTGTAACAGTTCAATAAAGTTAGAGGAAAGAAAATGCTTCTGATTGTATATTAGATCTTTTAATGAAGGTTAGGAGGTAGGTACAGGTATTTTCTCTTAATTGTACATGTGCCAGTAGGAATGAATTCCTGGGGGCTGCTGGCAGGGTTTCTATGCCATGAAAGCAGATCTCTTTCTTTCTCTGTCTGTCATGAATGGAAGTGCTCTTCAGCATTTTATTTGTTTGCTTGACTGCAAAATTTACCCTTTATGTTCTATTTGTTCTCACCCTTAATCTCTTTAGGTGTTCAGTGTTCTCATCTTTCTCTTTCAAATAACAAAGGTGTTTGCTCCTTTTTTGCATTTGCCACTTGCAGTCTCCTTCCATGTGGCCTCAGGTTTCCTCTGCTGAAGCACATCCTGTGGGTAAGGCACCGAGAGGCTCTGTGCTGATGGAAGCTCACTCTGCTCCTTTATCCCTGTGGGCATAGTAGAAAATGAATAATGTTGTGACATGCAGGAAGTTCATCGGTGCCTTTTGCTATCCTTTTCTGGAGCCTTTAAGTTTTCCAACGGTGTCTTTGTGTAAAGGCAATTTTTGAGACAAGGAAAAGCTGGCATCCAGTAATGACATAATGCAAAGGCAGCAGGGATTTGGTGCCTGGCCCTGAGAGGCACCTCCTCCAGTGGGAAATGGTGTCAAAGTTGTAAATATTTGCCAGGAAGACAAATAAGGAGAGAATCGGAAATGCTACTTTTGCTAAATAATGTTATATTTTAAAGCCTAAATGTTTAGGAGAAAATTGCTGGCAATGGGACATCCACTAGCTGTTTTTCCCACCTAGTATAACAGCATTAAATTGGCTCTACAGACTGAACACACACAATAGCACACACCAAAGGCTGTTCTTTGCTTTTCCTTCAGCAGTATCCATATTTTGACTCTCCTAAGACAGGATAAGGGCTCATGTACATCCCACATGGCACAATACAGAACCACAGCCTTTTTTAGACACCCCTTCCCTGTTTCCTTTTAATTTCCCTTTCAGGACTAAGGAACAACTCACAGGTTTAAAAGTGCACCTTCTGAAACTCCAGGTCTCTAATTTTGCAATCTTTTCATTTTCTCCCTGCCCATCCTGGAATTCCTGACACACTACACTTATTGCAAAATTGCAAAAATAACAGAAATTTTTAATGTGATGGAAAAGTAATAAGGACAAGTAGAGAACTGCATTCCTGAAAGCTGAAAGCAAAGCTTGCAAGGCTGGATAGGGAAAGGACTGATGCCCTAAAAGGATGAGTCTCCCTTAATTGACCCAACACTTCAGTGCCCTGGTTACAGCTTCCAATATGTAGGCCAGTGGGATGAAGCTCCCAGTGTGTGATCTAGAAACAAATGCTGGGCCAAATAAAAGCTTCTTATTAAAGGTCACATTTGGGTTTCTCGATAATGAGATTATTTTCTTTTCCCCACTCCTGAAGTATTCTTAAATGATGAGCCTAAATGGGAGGAAATTGGTTGGTGTTTAATGATTCTCCAGCACATTGGTATTACAATGATATTTTAGGAATGCAAACTGGCGGATGGATGGATGGATGGATGGATGGATGGATGGATGGATGGACAGATGAAAAGAAAGAGACTTTCTCCAAGAAAAGACCCTCTAGCAAGCTTTACATTTCAGTAATGTTTGTGGCCAAAAGTACTTTGAATGTATCATTAGGACTTTTCATATGTTTCCAAACCACTCCATTTATTTCAGATGAAAATGGACCTGTGATATTTTTTTCTTCTGGGCATGTCTTAGTCCTGCACCAAAAGGGTTTTGCTGTAAGCTGAGATACCCTAGGCCATGAGTGTGCTCTCCTATTTTCCATGAAATTTAAGATTGCAGTCAGCTGTCAGACTTCTGTTTCCTATTTTACCAGAAGACATAATTCATCCTGGGAGCTGACTTAAAAGTGGAATTTCAGCAAGACTAGACAACTTGAATTTGAGGACATATGCTTTCCCTTTTAAAAAGGTCATTCTGTGCCTGGAACACCATCTCTCATTTCTGCTCTTGTTCCTTTTCAGATTTGGGAAGAGGAATATTCCACAGAAATTTTTGGAAATATCTAGAGCAAGGAGATATCTGTGCCTAATTGTTTTGATTATTTTATCTCTAGTGTGGTCTTCCTGGTAATGTTTCTGACTTATTTATCCATTAGTTTTAAATTTCAGAGCAGAGGACTCTTCCATTTGCTATTTGCACACATCATGACAAAGCCCAGGTGCTCAAAGTGCCTTAAAACCAGTAAGCCAGGTAGACCAAGTCTGAGATTAAGGTTAATTCAGAGGTTAAGTCATTTTACTCTGGAGAAAGCAAGTCAGCCATATTCATTATCTGTTGATATGCTGCTGGAATATTTTTTTTTCTGACCGAGATGGTGAGAAACAATAAAACTTTCAAATGAATCCCTGGATCATAACTGAATGTGAAGTATCCTGTACTGTCAGGTTTTAACTTTATTCCTGTTTTCCTTCCTAGAGTATGCACCCATGGGTGAAACTGATGGGGATATTTCTTTTTCTTAGATTTGAAGAATTAAAGGATTTCTGAAGAGAAAAGATACTTTGCAGCCTGGTAGAGCTCTCTGGTGTGGGAAGACCCCAGCCTTCCCCCAGCCCTTCTCAGAGACCCCAAGGATGGCCAAATTGTTGAGCTCTGTCTTGCAGAGCTGACCTCAGGCACAGCCCCAAAATGCCTCCAGAGGGGGAGGCTCAGGGCATTTACTGCTACCAGGGTCATTGTTTTGCCCTTAGAGAAAAACACCAATAATTACAACTTGTCATTCTTCCATGATCAAAGTGGTCAGGCTGGTGACATGCAATAAAAATAACTGAAGAAGTCAAAGGCAGCTTTCAAAGTAATTTTTATGAAGGTGAGAGATCAAGTGATCCTATCTTTCTAGCCACTTCAATAAATATAGGGTGATCATTAGCAAATAAAACTGGGTAATTGTGGTTTTCTGCTCAACTCAGTATAATTTGCTGAAGTATCTATGTCAATCAAAATTATATTTAGATTGACACTGTAGGGATAAGTAAAACCTATTTATTCTGAATAAATATTTAAAGAGATTACATAAGCAGTGATGTCCAAAGCTGAGGGATTTTCCCTGAAAAGATGAAGAATAGTTATTGATAATAGCCTAACATAAAACTACTCATCTGGTTTTCTAGAATACTCTAAGGATTAATAATTATAGCCCTAGATTTTTGAAATGGAAATATTCCTCCCTCCTGCCCCAAATATTCAGTTCTGGATTTCTTTGTCTTCATCTCCAGTGGCATCAGAAATATCCACTCAGACTGTGGGATAAACATGGATTTCTGGAATGATATCTGGAAGGTGTGCAGGACAGGCTGGGCATCTTCAATAATGGGCTCTTGAACAGCCAGTGTTAACAGAATCCTGTCATCCACAAAGTAAATAACTGTAGGCAGTGGGACAAAAATGGTTTTAATCTGGCTTGACTTTCTCTAGGAGCTTCCAAAAAACCAGGATTTAAACAAAACCTGCAGATTCCAAAAGCAGTTCATTGGCAAAGCAAGCCATTTTGTTTTAAAATGTTATTTTCCATATATGTACCAACTGGTTTTTCAAAAGGGGAAATGGAAAGATACTACCGGTATCAATGCAAACCAAAAATTTCAAACTTGGAAAGTTAATGCAACAAGAAGTCTTCAGTTATCCCATTTTGCCAAAAAAACTTGAGAATTTTCAGTACTGGAATTTTGTTATTTTAATACTGCCACTAAAGCAAAAAACCCCAAACCCAGCCTGCTCCTTACTTTCTCTGAAATATCATCTCTTTCAAAGCCAAGGACGATAGTGTCCTTCTAGGAGCCTCCTGTCAAAAGCAGAAGTTTCCTGCTCTCCATCATTTCCTAGCCCAGAAGCTTGTAATGCTTGAAGTGAGGTTCTCTGGAGTTATTAATTTTCTCCAACTCTTTCAGAAGGAGAACCTTCAAAAATAAATGCATGCAAATGTATCATTTAACTAAGAAGCATAATGCATGCAAAATTTGGCCTTGAGTAAATGATACCAAGTAGGTCACTTTAATCACTGCCTTGGATGTTTTTTAGTTCCTTTCAAGTCTTTTTGTCAAAATTTCAAGACTTTTTAACAAGTGAAGAAAACGTGTTTTCCATTGCAAAATTGGTGATGGCCTCATACTCCAGTTTGCTCTCACTCATGCAGAGCACTGTTATTCCTCAATCCTCCACATCCATGTTTTACTACTCTGGGCACACCATTTTTTGGTCCCATTTGTGTAGAAATAACAAATGAAGGCTTTTTAGTGTTCTGGCTAGACTAGATAGCAAATTTCCAAGAATTTGGAGTTGCTAAGAATTCTGCTCAATTCCTTTTAAAATTGTGTCCTGTGTTCCCTGTCTGTTGTTTGTACCCAGAACCTGCAACTGAAGCTGTTTCTCAAGCACTCTTGGTGGTATCACACAATTTCTCCTGCCCTTTCAAGCACCAATGGAGCCTGCACTAGCAGTAATGGTCACATTTCAGTTTTTCAAGCTTAAATTTCTATTCCCTAGAGGCTTGGAATTCTATCATGCCTGCATTCCCATTTCCCTTCAGGAAGATCTTTAGGGTACACATTAATTACTTATCTTTCTGAGTAGAAGACACAGCAATAAAAACATTTTAACTGCTTTTTAAACAATATGTTAATTGACACAGCTCCTTTTGATGGTTTACACTTGTCTTAACAAGCACATAAAAACATCTAGTGAGGAAAAAAAAAGAGAAAGAGCTAATTCCAACAGCATTGCTATAATACTTTTCATTTACAATCAGATGAAACATAACCTTATTTACCTAAGCATTATATTTCTTTTACCACCTTTCAAATCATAGCATTTTTGCATGTGGAGAGGACTATGCCTGGTTTTATTTTTTTTACAGCTGTGTTATATAGGCTTTTCTGGTGTTTTGTGGATCACAGATGGAGAAACTTTGGACTAAAAACTGTGTAACTATCCCACCACCCTTCACCTACATGCAATTGTCTGTAAAATCTTAAAACTGCTTCTTAAAACTTTTTAATGTGCTCTTGGAATTATATTTTCCCACTGAAAGCTGAAAATCCATATAATTTTAGTGGCATTCCATTGTGTTATTCCCAAAAGATTTTTGTTTAAAATCAAACAGGTGTTTTGGTTTTTTTTCCCTTTTTTTGATCCAGATGACAACTTATTAGCACAATAAACTTCCTCTTTATGTGATTGTTCTGAGCTTTTTTTGTTATCCCAAATGGACTCCCTGCATTTAGATAATACGTTTATTTACAACCCCACTCAAACCATCTGCTCCTTTTAATGTACTTTTTTTTCTTGAAAGGTCTTAAAACTTCAAGATGAATCTGTTATTGTGATATGAAAAGGTTGATGGTTGTAAAAATTGAGAGCAGTGGGAGAGAAGCCTCCTCTGGGGTGGGTCACTCCCACCCCATCTTCTCAGCCTTAGATGAAGACATCAGGCAATGTTATCCCTGGTTCATGCCCTGAGGAGCCTGGCTCCTGGAAAGAAAAACATTCACTATTAACCAACAGCCACTATTCCTTGAGACCAATGGTCCAACAGGTTTTTAGCCTACCTGAACTCTGGCCATCCAGCCTGCTTGTCCCTGTTTGAGTACTGGGAAGTTTTGGGACATCTTGTCTGAAGCCTTTCTAAGGAGAAAGAAAATTACATGCACTGATCTCCTCAGAGTGGGCTGTTTCACAACAGCTGGCCATGCTGAGCAAGAACAGTTTCCCCTTGGTAAATCCATACTGGTCCTCCTCATTGTCTTGTCCTTCATATATTTGGCAGTGGCTTCTGTGAGGACATGCTGCACAATTTTGTCGAGCAAGTGAGGTAAAACTGCCCCACCTGTTGTTCCCTCTGCCTTTTATTGAAGGTGGTTTGCCACAGCTTTTCAAATGTGAATGTTACCTGCCATGAATCAAATAGATCAGCAGTCTTGTATCCAGCCTGCCCAGTCCCATGGATCATCCATGCCCTGTAAACCCTGATCCTTGATCCTTGTCAATCACGGGCAGTGCTCTCTGCCCCAGCCTTAGCACATGGTGGGAAAGGGCTCCACATTAAAGTTTTGTGCTCTGAGTGCTATTGATGAATGCCAGGGTTGGAAAGAAGTGCCGGGGCTGAACAGCTGGGAGGACACAGATGGAGTAAGAAATAGTAAATGGCTGACAGCCATATCAACACACAAAGGATACGTGTTATTTATTTTGAGTTGTTGATGTCGAAGACAAAGCAAATTTAAGTATTTGGGAATGAAGCAGATGGGATGGACGTGGCTTCCAGAAGCATGGGAAGAGGACAACATTTCACCAAATGCATATGTCAAGTCATATGCCAGCAGAGATAACAAAAATAGATATTTACATTTGGAGTAATTCTGTAGCAGCTTTCTGCGAGGCGGAAAACAAAGCTTTTCTGTCAACCACTGCTGAATGAACGTGCTCTTCCTGGAACAATCTGTACTTTGAAATTGCTTATCTGGTGCTGGAAGTAAACTAATGGAGCTAATGAGAGCAATTACAAGCTCCATACTATTGTAATTCATGTCCTTCTAGAATCCATACACTGCAGATGTGAAAGACACAAAGCTGTAGGCAGCAGAGGCTGAATTGCAGTGCCTTCCCCAGCTTTGTACTAGGTGTCCTCCAGCTCCTGCCACAGCATCTCACAGCCCCTCATTTCCCACCTTCCCTTCCTCCCACCAACTCTTTTGATAACAACCATGAGATCTTTCTCATGATTCAGTACACCATGGGACCTGTGCCTTGGCTAAGCTGCCACGGTCCATGACTGCAATGAAAACATGCTATTTACCTCTGAATTTAGCAGTTTTTAGTAAGAATAAGCACTCTACATTTCTTTAGATCATCTATATGGGGTTCTCCCCAGTTGGGGAATACATGTCACATCAAGGGCTCACAGCATTCTTCAACGTCAGCAACAGATCTGGAGAAAGAGAAAAAGAAGCCTGTTCCTTTTAAATTAAATGATCAGTGAATATTTGCTCTAAGATTTAGTGATTTGGGTTATATATGAAAGCTTTAATGGCCCGAGGTGAAAAATAGGAAGAAATTAGCTGGTTTACTGAATATGATGATAGGAGAGAAGCATATAATTAGATTGAATAGACATAAAACCACCTCTTTAAAACCTGCTCATTATTGTTTTAATACTTGGAATGTGCATTTGCTGTGGTGGTTGTGTGCAGCTACTGCTAAATTATTGCTACAGCGAGGCTGTCGTTCAGGTCCTTGGTTTTGTACTTGCCCCTTTTCCTGAGGAATTCTTTTTTTATCTTTAAATACCTTTTTCCTAAAAAAAACCCAAAAGCAAAGGGATACTGAAAAAATCTTCTGTGTTAGTAATAAAGGAGTATCACATAATTCATCAAATTGCCCTTTTCTCCTATAATTGTATGCTTTTTTATGGAAAGGCAAAACATGTTAAGGGATTGCTACAAGCTAATAAGAGGGGGATGTAGAATAAATTTTTGAAATGCTGTGAAAGTTGCTTTTCAATTGTGACCAGCAGAAATTTAGAAGACTATTAATGAGACTTCACACTGAGCTGCACATTTTCTACTTAAGCTAAATGTAACAATTTGTCAGAGAAAGTAATTTTCCTGTCTATTTGTATTCATCGCAATTATATATGCCGTGTTTTATGCTTTTGCTATACAAAGAGGTGTTATTTTCCTCTAGGTATATCATCCATGACTACAGTACAAGAAAAAGAATTGATTCTCTCTCTAATACTTTTATGAGCCACAGTCAAGCAGTTGCAGTTGGGTTTGTAATCAAATATTCTGGTGTAGTGCAAGAGAGCCAGTCAGGAAACTACCTTTGAGTAACTTATGAAAAATTAAGACATTTCCCTAATATTTCAGAAATAAGAATATGCTTTTTGTTTCTCAAAAGTTGCCCGAAGTCCAACAGCTTTTTTTCTTTCTTTTTTTTTTTTTTTTCATTTCAGGCAAGCTCACGGGTGTTTTTCCAACTTTGTAAACAGTCATTTTGCATTTGTTAACTTGGTATTCTTCAAGCAATTTGAATTACTTCACTGAAAACAGCTCCTAATGTTTTGAGGTGCCATTGCACAGCAGTTGGCAGCTAATAAAGCACAGCAGTGTGCAAAGTGAACCTCCCAGGATCACATCCATCTTTTTCTTTCTCTGTGAGGAGTCACAGTTATACCTCGTTTGGGAAGAGCACTGGGTCTCCATCTTTCCAAGACACATGTGTCAGTCTAAAAGGGATGCATGGAAAGCTCCCTCCCTGTGCTATTCAAATGAGCACATCTCTTAAGACAATAAAGTGACTAAATCCCTGCATTATTAATAACGTACCAAAAAGCCTTCTCTTTCCAAGCCGAGTGCTCAATCATTTAAACATTTTCCTCCAAAATTATCAGCAGCTCTGTAATGGTGCAGCGGGCTATAAATGGAGACAGGTTGCCCGTGGCAATGTCAGGGGGGATGGCATCAGGCTGAGGGCCCTGGCAGTAATCCGTGCTGACAGCTTCCCCATTACTGCCTCTTCCCGGTGCTCCGGCGGCCCCAGCGTGATGGGAATGGATGGGGCCGGCCAGGGATGGGCACCGTGCGTCCAGCCAGGCCCACAGCACTGCCCTGCTCGAACACCACTGGATTTCCCACCACTCAGGAAACAAGGCTTGGTCAAAAGATCATTTCCTCACTAATGGGATTTAAGTAATGAAGGGTGGCTGCTGTTTGTAGTCTGGGAATGTGCTGTATTCTGACTTTCCAAGCGCTTTCCCTCTAAGCTGTTTTCACAACGTGTCGAATCATTAAAAGGATGAACAGTAGAGCCCTAAGCAAAACTTAGCAGGTAGATTTAGAAACATGGGATAATCTACAGCAATTCTCCTTTACAATGAGTCACTGTGCTTTGGATGGACACCATTCCCATCGGTGGCTCTCAGAAGATGCAGCACTGATTTAAGTGTATTGACTAAAGATAAACCTCTGGTCTACATCTCACTCAAATGTGATTTTCTCTCTGTCTACTGAGGTTTTTTATTTTTTTCTCTGTAAGTCTCAAATACTTTATTGCCATTGTTTATCTGCTTTGATATCTTGAATGTTAAAGTAATGCATTTCTAGGCTTCATCATATTAATCAATAGCAAAATGGCACATTCAGCTTCCTCATATTCAATTTCCACTTGATATTAACAACTGTAGTAAATGTACTGGTAAATGTAGTGGTAAATGTTAGATTCTGCATACGTATTTTGAGAATGGGGTGTTCTTGATAATTTGAAGAGAAAATCATGGAATGAAATAGTAAAGCAATAGTATTTAAATAAGGCCATAGCAAAATCTGCTCTTTCTTGTTTACATCTCACAAGTCAAATGAAGCAAAACCATCTGACCTTTATGTTTTGGGGGGTTGTTTGTTTTTAAATAAAGAAGTAGTATAAGTGGTATATAATATGTTTAGACTAAGTACTGAGTAAAGTTTTAAGACTTGAAAGAAATATCTTTTTCATATAGGTATTTATTGTGCAATTTATCAGGTTTGAGAAATTGTCCTCAGGCTTTTCAAACTACAGGCATATTAGTGTTATTATTAATGTTGTTGCAAAGCCACTCTCAAAGCTCTGCCAATACAAGGAGAGCCTAGATGAGTAGAAAGGTTAATTTCATGGAGAAGCTTTCATGGAATGCTGTCTGCCTGTCTTTATGCTGGACATTAATGATAACTCACTGGACAGATACCATGAAATGGAAAGGTCTTTTAGTGCCCTGTGAAATAGGATGGCATGGAGGAGGTGGTGTCCCTTTGTTGCACAGAATAGGACTTCCCAGGGAATCTGTACTCTTTGTGTCATATCTTCAGAAGTGCATTTCTATGCCCCTTTCAGCTGGAATTGAGGCACAACCAAATTTCGGATTTATAATTAGAAATTGATTTTTTGGATTTGTGTGACTTAGAGCTCTGGTTAGTGCATGCCTTATGATTGGCAACCTTAGCCAAGGAGACAAGATTGAAAAGGTCACCAAGTTATCCATCCTTTAACTCACGATGATAAATCCAAGCAATGATTGAAGCAGAGAAGTAGATGGGCTGGAGAAGCTTATCTCAGAGTTTGCTGCACTGTGCTTCCTGTCTGGGGATACTGATAAGTTATAAATCACATGCTACAGAGCGGATCTTCAGGTGATGTGAAGGTTATCTGCCCTGGCATTGGGGCATGTCTGCCAGAGCTTCCAAAAAGTCCCAGAATGTGGAGGTGATCTTTGTACTGCAAACAGTGAGGCAGAGTGATGTCCAGCACAGCTCATGGAAACCACAGAAATCTCCTTCCCAGCCTTTTGCCATGGGGTAACAAGCAAAAGCTCTTCCCAGGGGTTGGAGATCACCCTCATGTTCTGTTTGGCACAAACCCCTGGCTCAGCATGAAAACCTGCTGTGAAACAGGAAGCCTGAGGCAGAGCAGGTGTATGGTCACATTTGTGCATCAAGCAGAGTGCTGTAGATGGTCAGGAGCATGCCATGGGATTTCTCGTATCCACCAGAAGTCCTGCTACTCCCATCATGTTGGGGCTTTGCCCTTCACCACTTTCTGGGATACTCAGAGAAGTTTGTGCTGGTTGTTGGGCTCTCTCTTGGCTTTGGCAAGACTTTTATGTCCAGCAGTTCTGGTTCTCTGCTGCTGCAGCAGCACTTTCTTAAAAAAGGTGGAATCGGAGCTGTGGTGGTTCACGTATCTCTGTGAGATATATTCTGGAGGAACAGTGAAATGTATGTTTTTGCATGATGTTGAGTAAAATTAATTACAGCTAAGAATGTTCTGCTCAGTTATGAGAAGGGATGTCTTGGATCACTGGGATAGAGATGAGAGGGTTTATATGGCAGGCACAGACAGCTGTAGGAAAAGAGAAGGGTCAGAAGGGGAAGAAATGCTGCTGTAAAAGATTAATATTTTATCTGTTTTACCTAAATTGTACTTTAGCCAAAAGCCCAGACAACACAGTATAAAAGAAAGAAGCGCATCTTAAAATAAAAGGCTTTCAGTTCACTAAAGCTTCATTTATTATGGGCTTGAGAAGCAGCTGAAATAGGAAAGTGCTAAATGGGCCTGCTAGGAAGCATAAAACAGGAAAGTCTTCTTTCACTTACTGATTCCATTTTGGTTGCCATCCACCTCCATCACATTTATCCTCTCGAGAGCTCAGGCCAGGAGACTTCTTCCCTGGCATGGTGCCTCTGCCAGCCCTCCAGGCATAGCTGCAATACTGATAAGACCCAAATACAGCTGTTTCTTCTCAGAGGAGTGAATGCTCTTGGAGAAACACAGCCGAGAGGGAGAGCTGAGAGCAGGCACGGCAGCAGGAGAGTGGGGCTCTGGTAATAAACAGTAGCTTCAGATTTTGCTCACTGACTTTAAAGATGGTTTTTCTTCTGGTTTTTCCAGAGTTATCTGAGCCTTCTTCTACCATAATAATTTACAGATAGTGTTTTGATCCAAGCTTTTTTTTAATGTCTTCTCCTGTCAAGCCAACTTTTCCTTCACACTTCTCACTGTGTCAGCTGAGATATTATGGTGTTAATATCGGAGAGAAATGTAGGATTATGACCCCAAAGTATTGTCAAGGTGGTATAATTTAAAAAGAGAAAATCTGAAACTGCATCCATTGGTCTCACAGCTTTTTATAAGAAACTAAGCAATGGCTAAAGTGCACATCAACAGAAGGGTAAAGGTTAAACCTATTTGTGATTTCCATTTTAATGCATCTTTCCAATTCACTAATGTGCCTTTGCAGAAGGAAAATGCCTGCAATGCTTATTTATTTACATGTGCATAGGCAAAAGGTACTTGCAATGTGTTGAGTCATGATCAGGCAGAACAGCCCCTACACAGCTGTCCCAAACCTAACCCTGCCCTTGAGATGAAAGATTTTCACCCTTCTGATTCTCAGCAGGAAAAGAAACCCCAGCTGCATAAAGTAAAACAGATGGTAGTGTTTTACTTTCCTGATTTGACTTGAAAGAGATGTAATTCAACTGAGCTGTGGCCAGAAGGGTTTCTTCTGCTGACCCCAGCTGGTTTTGGACCAGTCCCACTCAGCAGGTTGATTATAAACCCTTGGCTGAAAAATACCATGACTTACAGGTCTGTAAGTGTTCAAGGGATTTCAGGAACAGAGCAGTTAGTGCTCACCATGCACTGAGGGCGCTAAATGTGTCCTAAAGCTGGCTGGCTGGTTTCACTGGGATCTGTGAAATCCCACAGCTCCTGCTCGGGGTGCAGTGCAGTGCTGGTGGCCCCAACAGCTCTTTGGGGAGCTTTGGGAAGGACCAGCCCTTCTGGAGAGCTTGCCCAGCTGAAGGCTGAATGTCTGCTTGGAAATGCAACGCTCCGACCATTTTACTAAGAGCTAGAATTCAAAATAAAATTCTTTTAATAGATCCTGTTGGAGGATCCATTTACATTCAGCAGTGCTTCATGTAGCTCCATAAATAGTCCACATGCAGAAACAGAGCGGGAACATATCTGCAGTTCTCTCTTTACTCGGTTTTCCCATCCTCCCTCTCCCTGACCTTTCCTTTCAGGGGATTTGGCAGATTAACCTCATCAAGTTAAACTTAATGTGTATTGAGGCCCTGTGTGCTCAGAATGGCTGCTCCTTTTCCAGCTTCATCTGCCCATCCAGTAAGATGTCACCTCTCCCCGTCTCTCTCATTGCCATTATAAATTCTATGTCACTTTATATTGTGTTCTCCTTCATGCAGATTGTCTCTTCCTGCATCCTTCTTTCTAGAATTAACTGAGTACAATGGTGTGTGTATATGTAATAGGAAAAATAATTGATTTAAAATATTTATAATAAATTTTATGGGCCATTAGTCAGCAATTAAATATGAGGAACATAAAGATTCAGCAGTTTTTTCATGAAGTCATAATTATCAGGTGACAAGAGGATCTACCTAGGATCAGACTGGTGCTGTGGTGGGGGAGATCTACAAGGGATTGATGTGAGTCTCAACAGGGACAGCACTGGAAGAAGGGGAGCAGGGCTTGCAGGGCTTGTGGGAGGTCAGAGATAGATGAGGTGGCAAGGAGCTGGTTAGGAGCCAGCTGGAAATGTAGAAAACTGGAGTCTGAGTTTGACATTGGTGTGATAATTACCAGGGAAGGGAAGGGGTGGTGA
Organism: Coloeus monedula; assembly: GCF_965178545.1. NCBI lineage: Eukaryota > Metazoa > Chordata > Aves > Passeriformes > Corvidae > Coloeus > Coloeus monedula. The sequence continues at coordinate 11,300,107 of NC_138796.1, read as the reverse complement.
GTCTGAAAATCCAGAAATACCGTGGGAATTCATCCATGGAATAGAGAGGCAGCTCTGGCAGGGAGGACAGGGAAAGGCTAATGAGGGCAAGGTACAAAAGTGAATTAAAACTTTTTTTCAGGTAAACTTGAAAGTTGTCAAACCTACTCCTGAATATACTGACTCTCCTAGGAAAGCATGGGAACACTGGCTGGCATGTTGCAGGATATATGATGTGGCACTGGCGCAGGCTGCTGGTGCACGAGTGAGCTGGGATAATGAAAATCTTCCTGGGGATTTGTGGGAAGGTTTAAAACACTAACTGTGTAAATAGGGAGCAAAAACTCTTCTTGCACCTTGCCACAAATACAGGGCAGGGTGGTTGTGGGCAGGGCCTGCTGAGGCAGTCAAGCCTCTGCCTGGCTTGAGAAGCCAGAGGGATCTGTATGCTTTATCCACTCCTACCCAGACTGACAGTGAAGGGAAAGCTGCAGCATGGTCTGCCTAACCTCTCAGCAGCTCTACTGTTATTTCTGATGGTGAGAAACACCTGAATTTGAACCCAATCAGTCTTTTGCCAGAGGATGGGAGAAACCACTCAAATAAAGAAAATATTATTGTGCCAGCCCTTCCCTTGAAGTAACACCAAACATTAGTTCTCTGGAGTACTCTGACTCCTGCCATCACTCACCCTTTCTGCAGGTTTGAAACGACATTTTTCTCACAGTTATAATCCATATAATCCTACTACACGAGCTTAGATAAGAATTAAATTAGCACCAGAGTATTGTAAGTGGAAAATTGGCTTGCACAATTCTACAGAAAGACTGAGCACTGCTTACTTCAGGGTCAGTAGCAGATTTATTGCAAGATGGGCAGCACAGAGGGGTCAGGGATATTAATTGTAATGAGGTTTCCATTTCCTCAATCAGTCTAGTTTTTCACCTTGTATTAAATTGAGAAAACCATGGAACACTACCCAGTATTTACCTTTCAACTCCACTGAATAAATACTGGAATGCTTGAAATAAAAACTTCCAGGTCATAAGTAAGACTCTTCATATTCTTTCTTTTAAAGGCACAGAGAAGACCTCAAACAGCCCTTCAATAATACAATAGTACTACAGCTAGGAATAGAAAGCATGCAAGCTTCCAATCAGCTCATCTGTTCCCTTATGGCAAACAGCTTAAACATTTTGGAGGTCACAGATGTATTTTTATCACTTGCAAGGTAGGAAATAATTCTGCAAAAGTCATCAAAAGAAATTATACTTCTGTAAATGGAACCATTGTATCACTGTAAGCATATTTAACTTGCTTGGATGTCTTTGCCATAAGCATGTACACAATTCATGGTCTATTTAGGAACTTGATTTTTTTAGGCTGCTGTTTCTATAGCTGAAGATAACATTCAACTTCACATTTGAGATCCGTGGTATGTGATACTACAAGAAATGCTGATTTAAGGGAAATAATGGTATTAGAAGTAAAGAAATATTTTTAAAAAATTAATTATAATTAGATTATAAAGCAGCTGAATCAACCCTTCATTGTGATTCTTTTTCTCCTTAGGGGGTAACTGAGACTGGCTGTTTGTGCAGGTTATAACAGTCACAATAACCAGGTTTGTAGTGCAAGTGTAGGCGACAAAGCAATTTCTTTTGAGAGCAGAGAAACACCAACTCCTTAAACTGGCACTTTGCAGTAAGGGCAGCTCTGTGTGAGGTGTGGGGCGATAGGGAACCTGCTCTGTACAGCCACACAGCACTGCCAAAGGTCTGCAGAGCAGTGATATAATCCTGTCCTGTCAGTGGCAAGTGCTCAGCACAGGGCTATGGTACAACACACACAGTGGAGAGGATGAAAGATTACAGCTGTGGCTGGGACCCTCCATGGCACAGCATTAAACTAGGTTGGACTTTGAGTTCCCTTAAACTTCAGAGGGCTTGGGGAGCCTCTGGCCTCCCCGACCAGCTGTATGACATTCTATGTAAAACAATAGATCCAAAATAGTCTTTCATGGTCCAGGAGATTTAATTTCTAAAAGTTAAGGAACAGAGATGCTTCTGGAAGTTCATTCTGCATGCATCCTAAATTCATGGATTTTCAGATCCAGGCTGAGAAGTTCCTGTGGCATTTAAAGCAGCTATACTTCAAAATGTTTGCAGTACAAACTCTCAGGAGTCAAAACATGCAGCATGTCTAACTCACACCTGCAGAGAACATTTTAAAGTGTCTACCCCTGATCGCTTCCCGTTCCCATTGGCTTGTTAGATTTTATGTTACTCTTTGTTGTCATATCAGTTTTGCTCCCTCATCTCCCTGTCTTTGTGGAGCTCCGATGTGCACGTGGCAGAAACGGACTCTGCTTTGATTCCAAACTGACTCTGTGGCAATACAGCACAGTTCAGTCTGGAGCAGGAAAGTGAAAAGAGAAAAAGAGAAAGAGAAAGCTGAGATTGTTAGGAGGAAGTGGGCGACCTGGATTATAGCTGGTTATAAAAAGCAGCTCTGTGTGGGCTGGATCTGACTCTGCAGCAGATTAATACGCTGCCAGGTTCCCTCTGCAGGTGGCTGGAGGAGTTTGTGTGGCTGACAGGGCCTCCCAGTTCCCACCTTGCTGGGATTTCCAGGTGTTATTGTCTCAGTCAGATGGACTCAATCTAAATTCAGAGCTACCTCTGTGATACTAGTGCCTTCCATCAACACCTGACCCATGGGAATCTGGCACCCCACACTGCACCCACACTTTCCTCTTGCAGGTCTCCAGTCAAGCTGACCTCAATTCCTTTTGCAGCATTACTGCTTTCCTTAAGTAAGCTTTTCTGCTGAATGAAATGTCAGCAGATAGCATCACTGCTACTCCATAATTTAATAGTTCCAAATATGGGTTGGAGCCTGACTCAACATCCTCTTTTAGAAGACAGTTTGATATTTTAATAATATTTGCCTATAACTCCCTACACTGGGGACTAGCAAGTACAAGAAACATGACTTCAGATACATAAATATCTTAAAATCCTCCTCACCTTGTTTTTGGCAGCTGTCAGAGGTAACCCTCTTGTATTCCTTCCTCCTGGCCCCAAGGGAGGTGTTAGGGGGTGGCTGTGCTCTGCAGCCCCTCTGCTTCTCTCTCAGGGAGCCCCTGCTTGTCCACAGCTGCTGATTTTCTGCTTCCATTCAGCCACCTGAATTTCAAGTGCTTTGCCTTGATGCTGGTATTATCTTGGCTTCTGGAGGGATAATGGCAGCAGGTGAGGCAACTTTTCTTCAGACAAGTTTTTTTATATCCTTCTGAGAGGAGCAACACAGCAGAAAGATAAGCAAAGAAGATCTTCTAATATTGCTGGATTATAGTTAATCGAGAAAGAAAACTTAGAGAATACAGCACAACCAGGAAGAAGGATGTCTTCCAAAATCCCTGCTTTTCAGACCAGACTGTTTTGAGGATCAGAAATGAAAACCAAGAGATGCAATTTTCCAGAGCTGTGAGAAAGCTTTTAGAGAACCAGTGTCTCCAAAGCCACAGTGATCCCTTTTCACTGGAATCTGTCCCTTCAGCAATATAAATGGATGCTCTTGCTTGGATGTGTTCTCAGCCCTAGAGAATAGGTACAATATATTTTGAAAAAAAAAGGTAATAAAAAATCAAGGGTTGTTTTGAAAGAGTGCTTTGCCTGTGGTGTCACACACATACACCTGTAGAAGGAACCTTTTCCCAGCCTTTGTATTTGGCCTCCACATTTCAGCCCAGGGACAACCCTACTGAAGTCTTTACACTCTTTGCTATAACTCTGGATGTCCCATGGATTATTATATCAGCTGCCAATGGTATCAATAGTGCTACTGGTCAGGGGATTCTTATTAATCTCTATCACTGCCTTTAGAAATCAAGAAGTAAATGTGCAGCACTAGAAGCTAACAAGACCTAAACATTTTGCAGTCATAAGATCCCATTCATACTCTTAGTGAAAAAACACATGTTCAAATTGAAGTTTTTGCCTGTGAAGATCCTGGTTTCCGTGGGCAGATGAGCGGTGGGGCTGTGGGACACAGGGAGATGGAGCAGGACCTCAGGGGTGTGCACAGAGGCTTCACAAAGCAAAGGGACTCCAGTGCCTGTGGTTTCCCTTTGGGGCAGCTCCTGTAGAGCCCCTGGCCCAGAGCTGCAGCACCCAGGAGCAGCACAGCCCCTTCCCAGCCCTAGCAAGCACTTTTCTCCCTTGCAGCCTGTGTGGTACAGGAAAAGCTTTGATCAGGCTTTTGGAAGGCCTCCTGAGGAAGCTGTGATTCTGTGAAAAGTGGGTGCATGTACTGGAGTGCTATTTATATTTTTTAAATCAACAAGTAACTAAAAGGAGCTTGTTACACACCAGCCACAAAGATTTATGGTGAGCAAGTGCTGACACAGAACACGTACCTGTAAGAAAGTGAATTGTAAACTGCTAAGCCCTCTCTGTCTCTTCTTTTGCATGAGACTACATTTCTTACTAGCTGCAGTTTAACCTGGAACTTGACCTGTCTTCTCAAGAAATTAGTTCAGTCAATAATTGCTCTCTACTTAGGGACCAAGGGAAAACAGTGGAACTTGCAAAGCTGCTTTGAAATTTATTTCCAGTGATGTGAAAGCTCATCTTAAAAATTGAAATTTCTCTGTGATTACTGCTGCAGGTAGAAGATTAAAAATCTCTCCTGGTAAGATTTTAGCAACTTGTCACAGCAAAGAGCTTAATGATATTATTTTTTTCCTTGCAATACTAGTGATTGTGATAAAACTTCAGTGCTTTAATCATTAAGAGGTGCACTATAAGTGTTAATTGAGATTAGAATTATGTCTATGTTCAGAGCAACTCCCTCTGAAACGACCTTGGCCCTTGTCCCTGGTGCATGACACTAGAAGTTCAGTCCTGTTTCAATCTTTAAATAGACACAAGGCTAATGTCATTTGAGGGTTAGTTCTGATGCCACCCTTCAAGCAGCAGTTTGTGGCAGAAATGGTAAGACAAACAGGTTTTGCAGAGGTCAGTGGCTGACCACCAGCCTGTGTGGCTGTGCAGGGCTGCAGAGTGCAGCACTGGCTGCCCTGCTGGAGCTGGTGGGCTGAGCTGCAGTGTCCCCTCCAGAGCCAGAAAGGTGCAAGCAGGGAATTTGTCTCTCCGTGACAAATAAGTGATTAAGATCCTTTGCTGTCATTCAAATCCTCAAAGCACCTTTTAAATGAATATTCTTACCATGGATTAACCACATGAAATCCACTTCAGGCAATAGCAGGATGCTGTGCTGCCAAGATGATTCCTGTCACTATACCTGTGTTTCCTCTCTCCTGCAAAGTCCCTCTTTGTGCTGCTAATACAGCCTAAGAGGCGTCTGCATATCCGTGTACGTGAAGTTGATCATACAGGGCATATATGTCAAGAAATCTGTGCTCCCAGTAAAATCTCTCAACCATTAAAGGATTTTCTTCAATGACAGATGTTATATGAATGGAAGATATTACATTTATGCTTCAGTATAGCTGAGTACTTCTTAAAGAGGAAGTTGTGAAGCATGCCAGATTATTTACCAAGGGATTGCAAATGTCTCAGGCTGCAATTATGTGAGTTCAGAGAAGGAAGATGCATTAGTGCTGTCAGCTTAGCCAAAATCTCATGCTCCCAGCTCTATGCCATGAGCTGCATATGGAAACTGGAAACAGTTGCACCAACAAATAAATATCCAAATTATCAAACATGGAAGAGCTGATAAACAGGTGTCCTCAATGCCTTCTCCTAGACATGGACTAACAATTTCCCTGGTGAGCACTGGGCCAAATAATTATTTTGATTTTGCTCTAGAACCACATTTTGAACCAGATCACACCTCTGCATAAATCCATTGATTCAAAAGGTGAAAGAGCTGAGTATAGATCTTTCCTGTGTTGTCTGGAAATAGTTGCTCAGCACTGGCAGAATCCATCCCACATTTGCCTGGCAAAGGCCAGGGTGTTTTTTCTTGAGCCCTACTTGCTCCTGGCAACTGGCACACAGGAAATGAGAAATATCCATAAATCTCCCATGTGCCCTGGTCTCCTACACATAGCTCACACAGACAAGCAGTGTTTAGTGGTTTAATCACAGATGCCCTTCACTGGTGGCACATTCACCTTTGGAGAAGAGTGAATCTTTGGGAGGTTTTAATGCCAAAAGCTACCAGGCTGCTTGGAGAGCGCTCACCAGTTCTGTGCACGTAGCTTGAGGCAGCGTTCCGGAGACACAGTAATCCTCAGCACTAAAAACAGTTCTCTCCAAGAAGGTGCCAGAGTAGCTACTATAAACTTTTCTAAAACTAAAGATGAATTGGAAAAGAGCATAGATTACTGTGTTTTGCAGGACCAATTAATAGATATCAACTAATTAATAGATAAATCTTTCTAACTCATTAAGTTAAAAATATAGAGAGCCTTAAGTCTATACATTCTTATCACTATCTGGAGTGTCCTAAATGTGCATCTTTCAAGTCCATAAATATCTCAGAATCACTAGAGAGAAAACAGTGTGCTGATGGATTTTCTTTTGACTCTTTAATGAAGCTAATAGACTCGTAAAAAGCATTTGGTAAGGTGAGAGAGGGAGGGAGGGAAGGAGGAAGAGAGATTTAAAAAAGCTTTTTGAAATGTATGGTCTTCAGAGTTTTTCCCTGAGGTGCTTGGAGATTTTCTCTGTTCAGAGTCACACTGTGGAAAGGGCATCAACAAAGTAGAGAGCATCAGTGAACAGATGAAAACCAGTGCACAAAGTAATGTCAGCACAATTTGTGAGTGTTCCGCTGGACTTCAGCTCATGTCTACAATATTGCACAGGTTTCAAAGGTTCCCACTATTTTTTGGTGGCTTCACATGCAGCACATTCAATTAAGAAAAAAACCCAACAAAAAAAAGAAACAAGAAGCCTCCCACACAAACCAAAAACTTCAGCTTCTTCTCTGTTTTAGTCTTTGTGCTGGGTTGTGGCAGCAGTCCTGATCACAGGGGGTGACAGAAGCAGAGGCTCACAGGGCTGCTGCCCTTTCCTTCCTGTACCAACTCTGCGGGGCTGAAGCTGCCACGTGTGGGACGTGGACATGTGTCTGTGAGAGCAGAGCAGGCAGGGGGGGAAAGAACAGAAGAAAAAAAAAAAAGGAAAAACAAAAACAAGCCAAAGAAGCCAAGGAAGACAAAGAACCTCCTCCCCCTCAGGGATCCCATTTGCACACCTGATGCTTTCCGGGGTTTAAAACCGGGAAAAAGGGATGCAGCACAAGCAAACCCTGGAGCTGAAGGTGAGGGTGGGTGGCAGGAGCCAGCGCGGGGCTGCGCTCCCATAGGCGCCCGGCTGGGACGGGATGGGACGGGATGGGATGGGATGGGATGGGATGGGATGGGATGGGATGGGATGGAATGGGATGGGATGGGATGGGATGGGATGGGATGGGATGGGATGGGATGGGATGGGATGGGATGGGATGCGATGGGATGCGATGGGATGGGATGGGATGCGATGGGATGGGATGGGATGGGATGGGCTGGGATGGGATGGGATGGGATGGGATGGGATGGGATGGGGTGGGCTGGGATGGGATGGGATGGGATGGGATGGGATGGGATGGGATGGGATGCGATGGGATGGGATGGGATGCGATGGGATGGGATGGGATGGGCCCTTGTGCTCCCCCGCTGCAGCTCTGTTTGCGAGTGCGCTCGGTTGGGTCGTTGCTGTTCAACTTCCCGCATCAACACATCAAATCTGTTTTGGAAACAGCCTCATTCGTTCAATTACTGTAATAGTAGTTAAAACACGTTATGAGCATGGCAGGAATGGTGATGAATGAGGCAGAGAATGACTCCTCTCTCCGTGTTAGCAATTCAGATTTGACTAAAACAGTCTAAGAGGTGAATACGTTATTCTGCCTCTCATCCTTCTCGTTCTTTCCGTCCTCCCGTTTTCATTAAGCATAATCTGTGTTGCTGTACTGCAGATCACTTTGCAGCTGGATGTGATGCTCCTGCATGGTTATTTGGTTTGCTCTCTGTGTTTCAGTGTGTTCAGTTGCACAACTTGGTGTGCTGGAGCTGTAGAAGTTATCAGTCTTTCACACCCCTCTGCTATTTTTTTCAGTACAGTCTGAAATCTTGTAAATTAATAATCCCTTTCTTGCTTTGTTATTTCTTCCCTTTAATTTCTTGGAAAAGAAGCAAACAAGTGACAATAGCATTGGTGAAAGCTTTATTTCGGCGTTTCAGTTATTCATGACTGATTTCTGCTCCAAACTTCCCAGCAACTGACTTTCATTTATTATCTGGGTGACTGTGGATATGCACAACATCCCTAAGACAATATTCATCTCCAAGCACCGCAAGCCTTGCCTTTTCTGATTTCCTGTTAATTGATTCCTGAATTGCATTTATGCCAGAGAAGTGGAACTGAGCAGATGATGGGTACTTTACAATTACTAATTTGAAAGCATCTGAGTAACTGCCACACAAGAGACTAATGACTGAAGCAAATACTCGTGAATGATAAAATTACTCTTAACTGGACTCCAACTCAGGATGGGAAATCAGAGTTCTAAGAGGAGAGAAACCTTTCAGTAAACAACGTTTGGGTTTGTCAGAGATATCTGGGCAAAACCTGGACGTCCCTTCTATACAAAGCCTGAGAGTGTGTTTGTACACGTGGCCACTGCAGAAGCGCAGTCTCCTCCGGGGCAGCCAGCACTGCGCTGCCTTGCCCTGGCCACGAGAGGAAGGAGCTCTGGCTGCTGAAATCGCACAGCCGTGCCCAGGGCGCTGCAGAAGGGGCTCCCAGGGCACCCAGGCAGTGCTGGGGCCGGGCCAGGCCGGGCTGTGTGTGCAGGGTTGGGCTGCAGCAGGGCTTGCAGACAAACCTCTCTGCCCGGCTGCCGCTCTGCAGCGAGCGCAGGCACAGAGGGTGCCCGGCTGCCCCCAGCCCAGAGCCGTGCCAAGGACTCAGAGTACTGGCAAAGAGCTGCGGCTTCGAGCCAAGGATCCTACTTGTTGGCCAGATCCAACAGATTTGGGGTTGTCTAAGAGACTGGCGTCTTTTCTGTCCTCTTTTTCTATACGCTGAAAGTTAAAAATCCCAGCAATGGGTTTCGTTTAGATCTCACTTGCGGCCGGAACGGTTCATTGCTGCCTCTGCCACAGGCTTTCAGCTGTGAATTGCACAATGCCAGGCACACGCAGGGCAGATTTATTTTCCACTCTCTCTTTCTATTTGCCAGCAGCGTGATAGAGCCACCAGGGGCTCTTCTCTGTTAATTATGGGAGGTAAACAAGGGCTTCCTGCTAAGCTTTCAGAACAATATATGACAGCCGTTTCTCTGCTGTCTTCTAGGCTTACATGCTTGCCTGTGTCTGGAGTGAGAAAATATTCTGATGGGTCCCAGTGCTGACCGAGACGAGATTTCTCTCCTGAGAAATTAGACTGCTGCTAATTACCTGTGCAGGAAGGAAGGCTTGCTCTGTTTCTGGGATGCAGCCAAACTTGAGTTAAAGTGGTCACGAGGGAAGATACCTCATGGTGTAAAAATTGCTGGCATGCATAACTTCTAGCAGTTCATTTAAACAATAAGAAGGTTTGAAAACCATGAGAATATAATAGAGTGATAGAGAAGAGACGAAATTCCCTTTCAAATGTTCCTGAGAAAAGAGTTCCTGTTTTTCAGTCAGACCCCTGCATGCCTTTGCTAGAGATTATGCAGGAGGTGTATGCACAGGATGTAGCTTTGAATCTGTATTTACAGATGGTAAAGTAGTAACTTATTCAGATCATCCACTGTTGTCTCTGCATAATACACAAAATTAAACAAACCTTTTGAGTTGAAAATTACACCCCTGTGCATTAATTTTACCAGGGCTGTGAACAGCTTTTGTACCAGGTTATGTAAACTTCCTTTCATCAAGTAAAGATGACATTTGCAAAGACTCCAATAGCTGTTTTTGTGTTTAGAACCACTTTTCTAAAGATTATTTTATGTAATGACCCTTAAAGATCAATTTACATGGAAATAGGTTGAAATGAAATTTCTGTTCTTGTGTTATGAGCAGCTTTCAATTCTGTGGTGGACGGTGTCAGCTGCCATTTGACATTTCAGTGTAAGATCTGGCTTACTTGTAACCTCCTCATCTATTCTAGTGAAAGGCACTTTATTATAACCTACTGCAATTATTACAATTACAAAATTATTACAATATTTTTATTTCAGCCACCCGATCTTGAAGTATTGAAGCAGATTTCTAAACATGAGTTCAATTTATTCAAAGTCTGCTCACTTGTAACAGTAAAAATAGCAGGCACCTTGGTCTTTGGCATGGGTTCCCTGAATTATTAATATTTTCCTACCTTGGTGTGCCGACTGCTTCTCCATTGGGACTATGGACAGTGCTGAACATCTAAACCTTGTAACCTACTGCAAATTAATTGCTTTTCTCCAGGAGCTGTACAAAATATACCTCTATAAATTGCAATTGTTTTGAGCATATAAGCCAAACCCCACTAAAGCAAACAGATTTAGCTGAGAATAATGGCACAAAGCTGGGATACCACAAAGTTCCTCGATACATCATTGTTTAGATTTAAAATCTTTCTCCATACAAACAGATTATGGCATAGAAAAACGTACTATAACTAATTCATAGATGTTTCTTATTTAAAATATGCTCTATATAAATGTCTTTAAACGTGCCTTTGAAAAAGCAAGGCTGGCTCTCAAACCAGCATCATTCTGAATGTGCTGTGACACTTCAGATAGTAGGTTTTGTACATGTTGGAAGACATACCAGCGGCTCATCACTTTGAATTTCTGTTCGGGTTATTAGTCATAACTAATCTCACACCTTATAGAATTGTTTCCTGATTTCTTTTCAACATTGAACAATTTGACTAAGTCTAATGAATGGATCTTTTGGGATTCTTTATAACTGAACATAAAAGGAAAAGAAAGGTGTTTTGGCAACAATCTCTTTGAAGTCAATTTATCTACAGACAAGAAATTTATTTGATAGCCATCTACTGCAAAATTACAAATTATTATAGAATTGCATAAAATGTCTGCTGTACTGTTGAACTGTAATTGTCATAAGAGAATTTCATTTAATCTTACTGGAGGGCACTTACCACTTATTTGATGTGAATTCTTTGATATTTTTATTCTAAGTACTTTATGATTCATAATGTCATTCTTTAGTCCACATATAACAGCCTCCAGAAGCAGAGATGGCCGAAAAATGGCAATTTCAATTTGTGACATCTTTTGTAGATTTTTCTTTTTCTATTTCCATACCATTTTCCATTTTCCACTCATACTTTCAAACATATTTTTGGATCAGGATTCAGTCAAAGCACCCATTTTGCAACTCAAGAGGGTCAGACATTTTATTCAGTCTCTTTTTTTTTTTTTGCTCGGTCTGTCCCCAGAAACCTTTCCATCAAAAATTTTGAATCAATACCCTCCTTTTAAACAGGTTGGCTTTAGCAAACCAGCTCAATTACTTGAGGGAAAAAGAAAAAAGCCTTGCAACCAATGCAGCTTTGAAGATGTTACAGCCAGCAATGCTGCAAAACACCAAGATCTTGAGGTTGGTTAAAATAAATTAAAGAAAACAGGTTTTGTACTGTCTGATAAATACTGGTACTACTTGAACATTATTCAAATCAGAGTGAGATTGAGCTGTGATTCTTGGAGTCAAACAACCACTGCTAGGTTCAGTAGATATACTGAAACCAGGACATTGTTTTCCAGAGGTTTCTACAAATGTTTCTTGGTCTGATACACAGCTCAAGGCAGAAAAGCTCAGTAAACTTGAACGTGATACCAGCAAGGTAGTCTGGAAACTTTTATTCATTTTGCAGAATAGTGGAAATAAATGGCATGAAGAAATAGCTGCCCCATGATTTAAGTTATTTTAGCTGTTGCCTTTTTCTGTATGCATTGCGGAAAAATATTAGGTAAGTTGTTAAAATCCAGTGATTTATAGTTTTACGTAGCCAATGTTGCATGCTTAAGAACGAAAACAATTAAAACACAGCTTCTGAACCTCTTTTGAAGAGATTGCACCTGGCAGGTCCGTTTCTGTTTATTTGTTACTCCAATCTAGAAATAAATTAGAACTATTTCAGCTGAAAAAAACCCTTAATCTATTTTTCCGAATGACTGGCTTGTAAAACAAACACGTCAGGGGTTCTTTGTGATAATTTGTACATGCCCAGTGCTGCGCAGGGACTGCCAGGCCCTTCACCACAGTGAATGCCAGGGTAACAGGGCTTCTTTCCCCTCCCCAGAAATAACAGGGAGGGAAGAAAGGCCCAGAAAAATCAGTGAACCAGCCAGAAATGTGGCACTGACACCAGGAATTGCAGGCAAATGGTCTGAGCCACACAGTCGTGTCACGCAAAGGGGGGGCTGGGACAGGCACAGAGAGCTCCCAGGAGCAGGGGAAAGAGCAGCTGGAAAGTTTCTCTGTGGTGAAGGGCAGAGCAAGGCCCATCTAATCCTGTTGGACATTATGCTGTTGAAAGTCTCATCTGCCAGATTCAAAGGAAAGCCAAGGCCTCATCTACATATTAAAAATTGTTTAACACTTGGCCCAAGAGCTGGAGGCCTGACATTGCTGTTCTGTATTTATATGCCTGGTCTTGCTATGCCCAGTGCGTGCACAGGTTGAAAGAAAAGAAGCAAATCCCTTACTGGAGAGGGGATTTGATATCTTCAGGTATCCCTAATGTCCCATTGCATCCTCTATCACTGTGCTGGGAAGAGAGGTTACTCTAATATTGCAATGACTAATGTTGAAATTAAAATATTGGATGGGGACTGAGACATTTGGCATTAATTTTATGGGTCTGTCAAAAAGCAGTCTATAGGAGTCAGTTAAATCATTTAATCTCCGCTCCTCACATCCTTATCATCTGACAATTTGGTATCTCACAGGGCTGTTATGGAATGCAGTGCATTAATGTGAGTCATTCCCATTCTGCAATGATGGTTTCCAGGTACTTGGGGAGATTGAGGCTTTCTATTTGCATGAAAGCAGTTGTTTGCTCATGAAGTGTTAGTCACAAAGCAGCACTAAGGCAAAAATGCCTGTCATTCAGCAAGCTGTGACTAATGTTGTTTCCCATCTGTATCTACAGCCATTCAGGTGGAAATGATTTTCCATTTAAAATGCATTGATTTTTATCTGTTGCAATGAACTCAGGCAGACAGACCCTTTGATACCAGAGCAAGGATTCAGACAGATAGGTCTGTGTGGGTGTGTTTAGCTCAAGTGGGAATGAAATCAGAAAACCCCCAAAATCTTATCTAAATTTGACCATTGGGGAAGAGGCAAAGTGCATTTGAACTTTAAAGATGCTTTTCAATGGCTGTATTTATTTGTTTGAAGATCCTGTCCTCGAGTCCTTGATGAGAAATATGCTGAATACTTGGCAGTAGTTTATAAACACATTTTTCAAGAGAGTTCATAACATTAAAAAAAAAATGTATTCTTGTGAATTGAGCAACCTTGAAATCTCTTGATCTTGACTTGGGAGTAAAGTTTATTCCATGGCTCCTTTGCCTGTCCCTGTGTGATGAGCTGCAAACACAGCCAGGAGCTGTGGCACTGTTGGGGTGCTGTGGCTCCGTGGCTGCCTGCAGGGGCTCCTGGTGGCACTCTGCAGCATCAGCCCCGGATTCACCCTGAGCCCTGCAGCCCTGCCCTGTAGGTTGGTGCGGTTCTGGCACTGGTCCTGCAGCCAAAAGTCCATCTGTAACGAGACAACACAGTATCTAACAGGGATGTGTGAGTAGAAACAGGTGCAGTTTATTCTGAACAGCAAAGAGCATACTGAGAAGGAACAGTTTAGTGGAGGTTAATACCATGCTGCAAAGAACATTAATAAAGGAAAATAAGAAACAGACTATGCAGGAATTTCTGACCAAAATAGAATAACCTCCAAAACAAATAATCTTCTCTTACTTTGTTCTCAAGCTTAGAGCTCCTGTAGTTTAATAATTACCTTGATGATTTCTGAAGGCGATTCTATTTTTCTCTGAAAATGTTTACAGCCCCATCAGATCTAATTATTCCTGGCTATTTCTTCAGCAGTTTTTCAAAGAGATTGAGTACAACAGCATTTATCTTTTCAAGAGAGGTAGAAAGAAGATAAAAATGGTGAGGTAGCTATCCTCCTGGAATATGGGCTTTTACATTTCCAGATAAATGAATATATTTAACTAGGCCATAATGAGCACTAAGTAAAACTTTCTATTTCGTTGTATTGAAATAGATCACATTGGCCTCTTATTATAATTTTTTATTTATTTTAATTAGTCTTAATTGCTGTGACAATTCTCATTTGAGTAGATACTGAGGTGATTAAGAAGAAAACTTTCCCAGAGCCATGATGACAGTATTTGTAGAGCGCTGATGGCCCCACCATGACCAGCACTCGCTCCAGCACCAAGTTATGGCTGCGGCTGTGCTGAACCTTCAGCCTCTGCCAAACCAGTGCCCAGGGCTCCCCACAGGCTGCCTTCCCTGCAGGGGCAGCAGAGCCAGTGCAGAGATAACCCTTCCCCAGCACCAGCCCAAGGCTTTTATGAATCCTGGGACATTTAAGTGCCCCGTGTAGTGAGGCAAGTGGTGTCTGAACTGCCTTGGCAGCTTCTCTGCTGGCCGCTTCACGCCAGGGAATGGCAGGATGAGCCTCGATTCATGCAGCAGTGCCAGGGACAGCAATCAGTTGCATCCTAAGCGAGAAGCTGCAGCCCTTTAGGGTAACCAGCAGCTTTGGGGCTGCCCCTGAGCTGGCAGTGCTTGTGCCGTGGTGGAGCTCTGATCTCCTCTGTGTGCACGTTTGCAGAGCAGCCAGGGACATGAAGCCTCATCATGAAGCGGTGAGCAGCACTTGGTACGTGACAAATCTCATCTCCCTGAACCCCTGCATCGCAGAGCAGCCTCCAGCCCCGAGCACAGCCCCGAGTGTTTGTCCCCTCCCCTGGACCCCAGGGACCAGCAAGAGGAAGCCCTGTGTCTGGACCTGCACGAAATGCAGATTTTTGTTCAACAGAGGCAAGGAGACTCATTGGAACGGTAGAAACAGAGTGGTGGCATCAACAATCTCCAGAGCAGCCCTGGGACTTTCAGGCTGGAGCCTGCTCATCCTGCAGGGAGAAGTGAGCCGGCAGCTGCTCCCACTGACAGAATGTTCCAGCGTGGATCTGCCTGCTGGCTGCATCCCTTGGGATCAGCTGCTGCCACATGGACCTGGGACTAACTTCTTTATCAGGAAAAACAGCAACACAAACCCATTTTTCTGTGCCTATTTTTTATGGGCTATTAATATATGTTTGTTATGATAGACCAAAAAGATTCCCTATACCATACAATTGGTATTTTTCAGGTATGCAGAAATTCTCTGTTCTAAACTTTGGTGTGAATAAAATTGATTTTATTTTAAGAATCAAAAATTCAAGACAAATGATTGTAAAATTCTGTGGGGTTTTGTGGATGTTGCACTGAGAGTTTTTTAAATTGTAACAATTAGTAAGAATCTTCTGACTGGTGGGGAAATCTATGGCCAGGAAGAGAGTTAGTCACCCTTAAAAGGACTTATTTCAGCAACATAAATATCCTTTCTAGGATTTACAGGTATTTGTGTCATTGCACAGTAACATTTGTACTGTAATTATGTATCATTATTTATCTACTGTTAAATTAATTTGGCAGTGTTGAAGCAGACAGAAAACAACTAATAACTGCTACTTATAAAAATATGCAATCAGCAGTGCAATGATTCCCTGATAAATTAGTTCACTCAAATATATTAGATTTTTACTGTTAAAAAACAAGTCTCCTGTGATCAAAAGAAAGGTAAGACTTGTACTCATATGAATTTACCACTAGTTTTAACTCAACAAAGCTGAAATATGAACTTTTATTTCAATTCAGTCTTTTCTAAGGGAGATAATGGAGACAACATTGTTTTGTTACTATTTTTTTTCTTATTATAGACAAAGAAAATATTTGCAAAACTATGTCATTGCTTTTCTAGTTGCCCTCACAGCGTGAAGCATGATTGCAGTTTCTATGTTCTTTTATGTCCAGACCTGTATCCTTTGGCATTTCATTAATCTAATCACAGAAGTCATATGCTAACAGGTCAGCTATTTACCCTCACAACTTCTATCTCATTCCTTGTCCTTATTAAAAAAGAAACCTGAAACAAACAGAATTACAGTTTTACTATTCCCTGGAACCTGCTGGGGCCACGTGGAGCTGCACCCAGGACTGCTGGAAACTCCCTCATGCACCAAACCACTAGTTCAGATTGTGGCCTGCATTTCTCAGCAATTATTTATAATACTTTGACTAACTCTGAAGCACAATATTAAAATGCTTCTTTAAAGAAAACTCCATTAGACTTAATATTAATATTGAGGGGTTTTTGTCTCTCAACAGTACCTTGCTGTGCTCAGCAAAGCTCCTGCTAATGCCCATGGACATGTTTGTGAAGGTTTAATCATCTCATTTCCTCCTTGTTTGGCTCTGGGGCTGTTTTCAGGCTGCTGTAGCACCTGGGAGCCTGGAACATGTCCCTGCCTATGCCCAGAGGGGGTCAAGGGGCTGTCCTGGGGTGAGACAACCTCTGCTGCAGTGCCCATCCTCAGCTATAGTTTGATCCCTTGCTCAGCCTTCCTCAGGAGTTCTCTGAGCTGCCAAGCTCTAAATATTCCTTGAATCCTCTTCTCTAGGAGATGAGGAAGGAGGGCTATCAGAGCCAGCTGAGATTTAGAGGCAGCCATGTGAGCTGGTCTTGGACTCTTAAGCTGTGGAAACCTTATACCCATATCTACCAGGGAAATAACATTTTAAACACACAGAAATGCATTCAGCTATTTCAGTATAGGGAAAATATTGGTATTACTAAGAACATTATACAACACCTTATTTAGTCCAAGGGAAAGTTTTCTAGAAACTTGGGTAAACAATCCATGGCAAAAGCTGTGTGCTTTAGCTGGAGCTGGGCAAGCTGACCTAATAGATCTTTTCCATTTCTCACCTCTAAAACCCAGTGCAGTCTATTTTTTTTTTTTTTTTTTTTTTTTTTGTCAGTGATCAATGGAGCATATCTCTATGTGCTGGAAAAGAGATTGGTTATAACCACCTTGTACTTGCCTTGACATGTACTTTGTCTTTTCATAAAAAACAAACTTTAAAAATTCATAGTTAATGAGGCCTCAGATTCTTATAAGCACTTTAATCAGGCTGTGCCAGTACATGGCACGTGGTTAAACAGAGTCTCTTCTAAGCAAGGGCATGACTTGCTACTTTTAAAGCATGATATCTTTTGCTTTTGGGCCTCTGAGTCTTGACTTATGTTTAATCTTTCAATTAAATTCCCTTCAGACGTGAATTTTGTCAATGCTCACTGCTCCCACACAAAAATCTGGTTACATTATGTGATGTTTTCTTCAGATCTTCTCTATTCTGCATGGCATTTCCCACCCCCTTTTTTATTTTTTCCTTCCCTCTGCTGGAAGGAAAAACTGTTTTTAACTGTGCCTGAAGCTGTATCTTTTGTCCTTCACTTGTGTCTCTATCTCTGCAGGGCAAGCATCCCACCCGAGCCCCTCTGCTCTCCTGGAAGCCCTCTGGGCAGCCTGCTCCAGGCAGGGACAGCCAGGAGCAGGGGCTCCACAGCCAAGGACAGGCATCCCTGGATGCCCAGGTCCAGGGTTCTGGTTAGATACAGCTTAGAAAATGAGGAGAGAAAAAAAAGTAGAGGAAACAAGCGAGGGAATTAATGCAACCTGTTAAACGAGTGAGAGGAAGCTCAAACAAGCTCGGTGTGTTTTCTCACACACATCCCTGGGTCATTCCTCAGCTCCTGGTTTCAATCCCAGGTGTGCAGGGCCTTGAGCATGCCCAGAGCTGAGAATGGTGGTGCTGTGCCTCCATCCCTCCTGTGGCTGGGACAACCCTGGCCGGCTTTGGACTCGACTGTTTTCTGTATTTCACTCTGGGCAAGAGCCCCAGCTGGCAGGTTTAACACACTGCTCCGAAGGATCTCCTAGTTCAGAAGTGTTTCGTGCATTTCTGCAGCTTTCAGCAGCCATAAAGAGAAGAGTTATCCCTTCTTGAACACAGCTGTACTTTTTTCAGAGCTGCGTTTTGATGCTTCCTTTTATTTGTCCTCTAAGCTTTGTCACTGAATAGAGTTGCACTTGGAGAACATCAAAGGATGGGTGGTTTTATGGGTCACATTTAAGCATATAAATAGCTTTGAAGTTAATACTTTATTGGAAAAAAATGCTTGGTTGGTTGTTGTTTCATCACATCTTAATTACAGAAATTGTCTGCTAATGAAATTTCTAACAAAAGTAATGTGGTCCTTGCTTCAAAGGGAGTTTCACACACAGTGGGCAGCCAGGGTACAAGCACTAGTGCAAGGACCCAGGGAGACTGATGACTTCTCCTTTTAACAACTTATTCTGGTAGGGAAATGCTCAAACAGCTCTTTTTATACCTACACATTCAGGATCTCATAAGAATCTTGAGGGATCTGGTCCATTATAAGTTAAAATAGTCCCTTTAAACCATTTGAGGAGACAGGATTTCTCCTGATGTGCTGCTACAGGAATTTCCCAAATTAATGATCTGGGTAAGCTTCAGAGTCAGTTTGCAGTGTGAATGCAGAGAGCCTATCTCTTAACTGACCTCATCCCAGAGACCTGGAAAGATAAAAGTTTTACTCTCCCTCCCTGGTGAACTCCCAGAAGACTCTCTCAAAGTCTTGTTTTCACAACACATTTAGGTATGAGCCTTGACCTAAAAATCAAAACTCTGTCTTGAAGTCACAGGGGAATGCACCAGCACTGGCACATTTCAACCCTAATTGTTCCTTTTCCAAGCAGGGGGAATATAAGCAAATTCTGCTTTCAGGCAGGCTGCTGCTGAGGGGGACTTCCCTGCACAGAATAATTCATCCAAATTAGCCACTGCATCTGGTTTCAGTCACACAGCTCTCGATCACTGTTTTACGGATTAAAAGATCTCATCTAAGATTTAACACGTTGATTCAATTACTTCAACTTGTGCTTCAAACACCATCAAAGTGTTGATTCTTTTCCCTTAATTCTTTTGAAAGGCTAATTCAGACTGACTCATTAACTAGAGAAGACTGCAAATTTGGATAATGTGTTTAAGTGGAGAAGCTTGATCCATCTTGATTAAAAGATTTTTTTGCAGCTAATGCTTAACCTCTGAAATTCATAAACTGAGCTACAGTTAATGAGTGTGTTTCATTCCCAAATGTTTAAGCATCCTCCCACTCTTTTTGCTCCCGAAATCAAAAGGGGACATTTTGTGAGCTGAGAAATGCAACGTTTATGCTAATTCAATATCATAATTATTTCACAACCACTGAAATACCTATGTGCAAACAGTTACATAAATGCCACGAATAAATACACCAGCATACTGTTTGCTTCGCTGAGTAAATCAGTTCATTAGAAGGATAAACTATTATATTGCCTAATTAGCTGCCATCCAGGATGGGCATTTTTGTGAAGAGCCAGATGGGCAAAAACTGTCCTGGGTCACTTGTTCTGAAAATGGACTGAAAAAGAAAAACTGATTAGCAAACATTTCTGATATCTTGTATTTGGAGCAGTCGGGGATATGGAAAAGGCAAACTTGGTGCATGACTTTGAGGCATGGAAGGGGATCCTTCTGGCTTCCTGCATCATCAGCATAAATTAAAGAATATATGCATAAAAACATATAGTTTGGGGGGCTGTATTCTAGGTCACAAACACGAGGACAAACAGCTTCTGAACCTGATCTGTGGTGTTAGGGAAGCTAGAAATTGTGCTTGATCACAACAAAAAGGGATTGCCATGTACAGTGGAGTGCATCTAATAGGATGGATTTTGTGGAGTTCTTTTTACACCAAAATATTTGCTTACTGTAAAACAGCAGTTTACTGTGAAACAGGCATCTGACTGTACTGATCACAGGAGAGCTGGGCGGTAAAATTGGGTGAAAAAAGTTTTCAGATAATAAGTTTGTTCAAAGTTTTGCATGTGCAGGAGGTGTTTGCAAACTCAAATAAGACATCTTCTGACAGAAGGAAAATGAAAGTGGGCCATAGGCCAAAAGCTTGCAGAGAATAACTCCCAGCAGCACATGGCAGGGCACCTGAAGCCAAAAATTTTCTCCTTCCTGGAGAATTTCCCTGGAAATCCCAGAAGACTTTTGAACACACCATTTGCATTGCTGACCCAGGCACCCAGCAGAGGCAAAGGAACCTTCTGCTCCTCCAGCTTTGCCGAGGCAGCTGCCAGCAGGGGAAAGACCCACAGCTGCTGAGGGGTTTGCTCTGACCTGGTGGGGCCCTCTTTGCTAAATCAGTGGTATAGCTGTACTGAAAATGACAGCTGTGTTGGAAATTCTCTGTGGCCTCAAGACTGCTAAATGTGCCTGTGTGTGAGACTCTGTGTTTGTCACAGCAGCGTTGTCCGTGTGGTGTTTGGGAGGCACGAGCACCTCCATAGGAAGCTGATCTGGTGTTCATATGCTGAAAACAGCGTGAGCTGTATGACCTGCCACTGGAACAGCTATCATAATGCCTTTTTGTAATAGGAAAGGTATGACCAATGAAGTGAACAATATGTTGCTTGTTCACAAATAATGTCCACCCTCTGGCATGGATGTTTTGGTCCAGAAATTTTATATCTCAACAGTTAATGCCTGAAAGAAAACAATATCCCTTCAATGTGAGTCACTGGGAAATGAAACTGTTGGAGAAAGCTTTTGTTTAGACAGTTTTGTTTGCTCTTCAGTGCATATAATTAAGTTTGAATACTTCATATTCAGGCTATATTGAAGTTATCTTAAAAGTTATTTACAGGTTGCATGTCATTTCATCCCAGAGAAAAGGCTTAAACATGATCTCTGTTTTCTTTTCCTTGACTTCAGGGAGCAGAGGTTCAAACAGTTTTTAGGTAAATGTCTATATTTTGGATATTTAAAGCAAAGGGAGGTGACACCTGCCTGCTCAACTGGAAACAGAGACGTGGGGGTCACCAGCTCACATAGGCAGGACCTCAGGCTCTCCCAGGGTCATTTCTCTGGCAATCCTTGGCCTTTGAGCAGTCCTCCCTTTGTTCCCAGAACCTTGTCCAGCTCTCCAAAAATAAAGTAGCCCTGAAATGTAGCTGATATAAGTCAACAGAGCATCAGTGATTTCCACTGAAACCTGAGACCAGGATGTGGCTTTGGAATGTTTAAATTGCATTGACAGACGCATTCAGAGCAGCATCCCTGTCTCCTGCCCCACTGTGAGGAGAGGGTTCACAGGAGCAGAGGGTGACAGCAGAGGCTGACAGCTCCAGGACATCAGAACTTGGCTCATAGGCCGTTCTGCCATGGGAAACTGCTGGTGTTCATGCAGGCAATAAATCAAAGGCTTTAGCAGCTGCAAGGTCTCAGTGCCAGGCAGATGAAAAATTCCTCCCTGCCTAGCTTCTTACACTGCATCTCAGTGGGGTGAAGTGACAGTGCAAAGATGTACGAGACAGAGAGCTGCTGCTCCGGTCCCCAGCCACCCTATCTCATTCAGGGCTTTTTCTGGAAATGTAGGTTACTATATCTGTGTATAATGAGGGCAGGGATTGTGCTGCTGCTGCTCTCCCAGTGCTTCTGGCCCAGTCATCTGTCCCTCCTGAGGGGCACATTGCCCGCACAGGCTCTGCTGTGGCACTGGAGCTGCTGGGGGCCACTCACTGAGCAAGGACAGACCCTGACTGCCCCTGCCTCTCCACACTGCTGATCATGGACCAGGAGTTTCATGCCAGGGAACCTACATGCTCATCTAGACCTGAAATCTGAATCCTAGAACTTTGGAATGGTTTGGGTTGGAAGGGACCTTAAAGACCAGCTCATTCCACCCCCTTCCATTATCCCAGGTTGCTCCAAGCCACATCCAAGCTGGCCTTGGACACTTTCAGGTATGGGGCATTCACAGCTTCTCTGGGAAACCTTTGCCAGGGCCTCACCACTCTCACAGTAAAGAATTTCTTCTTAATATCCAACCTAAACCTTCCCTACCCTACATATACTTGTGTTCTGATATGCATTCATAAATATATACACATGCATTACAAACGTACTTCTCCCTGTAACATCACTGGAGAGATGATATTTTCACACTTTAATCTGTTCTTTTGCTTATTATGATATGGGACATCCCCCAGGGGTCTGTGGAGAATTTTACATACTCATGGCAAAATTGTCTCTGCAGCAAATTGTTTCCTGTCTAAAAGGTAAGGCAAACAGATTTAGAAAGAAAACAGTAGTACTGAGTCCAGGCTTGCACAAAGATTTGTTTTGATTTCCAGACTCCCATGTCAAGATGCTGTTCATTGGATTTCATTGCTGGAAGCCCCACCATTGACAGCACACGGCTGGAAAGCAGGGAGACAGCTCTGCACAGCTCCTGCCATCCCCCCCAGGGCATTACACAGTCCCCAGAGCAGGCTGGTGCTTCAGGGGACATATCTGAAGGCTAACCTGTCAGCAGAGCATCTTCCTTATCCTTTTCATCTTATTTTTAGTCCTTCATTTTAGCAGAATTATTAACTCCTGCTCCTGTTTATTGCCTTGTGCTTGCTTTGAGGAGAGAGTTGCATCCCATCTCTGCAGTACCAGGCTGGGCAACACCTGTGGGGGGGACTGCCTGGGGAAAGCTGTTTTCCACCACCAGCCATGGCACTGCCTCTTGGATGTGGCACCTCTCAGTGTGGAGCATTTACAGAGCAAGGCTGGGCACTGCAGCAGTGAGGTGAAATGCAGAGGGTGGTAAAAGGCATTCAGGGCACTCTCCTGTAGAGTTCCAGCTTGGATTGCAGATTTGGAAGATGCTCTAAAGCCATTTTCCAAAACTAATACTTAGAAAAGGATTACAAGCCTGCCTGTGCTTCTGGCAAGCCATGGTTTTATAGTGGTTTCCAAGTCACACAAACCATTTTTTTTCCCTGAAATGCCACTTTTAACCGTGGACTTGAGAAAAAATGTGACTCTAGTGACTCTGACAAACCTCATTGCTGCTGGGTTCCCTCCACCTGCACTTCATACACACTGCTGGGCCTGATCTAGAGGGAAAACCTCCAGTTGTGCTGTTCACACAGACATATTAAACCAGGACCAGTTATTCTCCCCTTCAATACACTATAAATACCTTTAAATACATCTTCTGAATCCTCAGGGTAAGCATCCTAGAGATTTAACTTTTCCTACTGCTAGGGGCATCCACCTTGCACAATGACTCTGCAGAAGCAATCCTGGGGTTATCTGTCATCTCTGGACCTTGTGCAGCACACATTCAGCAGATATTTGCATCCCCACGTCAGCAATCTGAGGTAGATAACATCAGCATGAAGAAAGGGGACAGAATCTGATCTTGTGCAGAGCAGTCATCCTGAATTTGGAAGATGTAAGCAGGGTATTTGTTCAGAGACAGGTCTGAGTATGCAATGACTTGCTGAACAGGACTTTCTACAACTCTCTTGGAGGAACAGAATTAGTAGAGGGATGATTAGACTTGGACAAAATGCATGTGAAACTTGCTTTTTTTTTATTTTCCACATTCTTCTGTATGCTTTGTGCCATCTACATACCAAATTTTTACTCTGTAGATTTGTGAGCTACTTGAGTGGAGTTTAGAAAAATGTGAAGGGCTTAATTATATTCTTATTTGATTCGGTGGGAGTTTTGCCATTGATTTAAGTGGGAAAAGAGCTGTGAAAAAGGATTTGCATGCATTGATTAAGTGTGCTGCAAAGGAAGGTCGAATGGGTGAACTTGGAGAAGAAGGAAAGTTCAATGTCCTAACAATTATGTCATCCCCATCCCCCTGAGATTAGATTTCTCCTGTAAATAAATGTATCATATAATTAGGCCTTAGGGTTTGTTTTGGATCCACAAATATTGATGAGGATTTTTGGCTTCAAGGGTGTATGATTAGTTTTGAAGCCATAAATATTAATGAGAATTTTTGGCTTAATTGTGGGAATTCTTTGGCTTCGCATTTTGGTGGTGATTTCCTTTTCATCTGGCAACAAAATCCCTAACCTTGTTTTACAATAGCAACACTTTAAAAATATATCTGTCAATATCCACGTGGCTGAACATAAAGGTCTGGAGTAAGTCACTTAGGGCAGCGTGATTTCCTGCTGTGAAAGGTGCAGGATGGAGCAGATTAGAGTCATTAGAGACACACACAGAACAAGAAACCAGAGCTGCCAAGCTCACAGATCTTAGTGTGGCACTTGGGCCACAGGGTTTGCCAGTAATCCTGACACAGCATTCCCAGCTCACCCTGCCACCCCAGGAACGTGAAACACCTGGTCATTTTGTTCTTCCCATCACTTCTGCCATGGATGTCCTGGCACCACTGAGAGACAATCCCAGATTGTCTTCCATTGAGAAACCAGTGGACTGGGATGATGTGTGATGTTTTAAGGTTCCTTTAAAATCTGCTCAGAGGCATTTGGGCAAGTCTCAGTGGCTGGTGTGTGTACTTCAGGAGGGAATAGGGTGGTGGATCTAAGTTATGTTGACTCCTTGCATGCAGGTGGGTGCCACCCACACTGTGTGTGCCAGGAACCATCATGGAGCATTCCCGGCCCCTAAATCATGGCTCTCACTTTTGGAACAGTTGGGTAGGAGATGGCTGGGCCTGCTACCAGTGAAACTGGACTTCTCCGAGTCCTTTTGCAACAATTAGCTCAAAAATACCAAGGTGAGAGAGCACCAGTGGCTAGACAGGAAGGGATGAGCACGATGGCACCAGAGAGCAGCAGTGACTTGGCTCCTGAAGCAGAGGAGCCCCTCGCCTTCACCAACACATCTGAGCCAGGCAGCACAGTCCCACTGCTCTTAAACAGGGAGGCTCCACAGACGGGGCTTGCATAGATAAACTGATTTAAATATGTTCACGACCTACTTATTTGTGGATGGATATTCTGGGAATCCTGAAGCACTGCCAGCTCTTTGTCAAGCTTTTGGGAAACACCCACACTGCTGGAGATAGCCTGCTGTGTTGTCTAACTTCATTTTCCAGCGTATCAGGCATACAGTGTTTATTCTTCACTGATCTCTCTTGGCAAGTTCGGCTTTGTTTGGTCTGGCTTTTCTCCTGGAGTTGTCAATAGTCCTCTCTACATGGTCTAACAGCTATATCTACATTCCTAAAAATCTCAATTTCCTGCTTTTGCTAAATTCCATATAATATATTGATACTTTCACTAATAAAGCATGAGGAACATCCAGGGCTTTAATTAACTGAGTTCAGCTGTCTCTGAACCTGAGAAAGGTGCTGCCACAAGCCATGTTCTAAATGAAATTAAATTGATGAAGCTGATTACAAATCCAGAGAGTCAGAATGAATAACAGCTATTTCAGCTTGAAAAAAAAAAGTTGTTTTTCTTTTCATCAACTTTTGTTATGCTTGACCATAGATACAAATTCAAAGGTGCATCTATACTTACTCAAATAGGGCCAAATCCTTATTTTCCATTCCTGGGTACATCCCAGTTTGTAGCTTAGAGAACCTGGGTACTTTCTTCAAATCCTTGATGAGAATAACCTTGATTTTTCTCCTGCCCCCATTGTGGCCTCAAATGTGCTAATGCAGCTGCCAGGTTTGGGCAGGAGAGGATTTCAGAGGAGTCAGGCAGCTTTCACAAAATTCTCTGGGAACAGGATTAAGCCATCAAGTGGAAAGAACTTGGGGCACATGTTAATCTCATTGAAGGGTTACTCTTGCTTTAATTGGCAGCTGGATCTTCACTTCTTAACTGCTGAGGATGCAGTGACAAGGATAAACAGCACCACAGGACCTGGTGACAATTTCTGACTGGCTGGACTTCATATGAGCTCAAAATCATGTCCACGTTTACAGAAAAAAAGCTGTTGAAAATAGAGTATTAACATTGCCATAGTACAGACAAAGGAATGGCCCTGTGGGGACAGGCTTCTGACAGCTTTATTTATAATCTTTCTCCAAACAGACCCTGAGTCCTCTCCACAGCTGAGTGTGAGGTAACATATGAGGCACGAGTTATGCTGTGTCTTTTGCGGCAAATCAAATCCAATAAGAAACACGTTAGAATTTGAACCTACAATTTTCATACTCTGTTTAAACCCTGATGTTGTTCTCTTCTGGGATTTTCTGGGTGACTTGTAATCTTTAGCTCAGTAATCTGCAGCAGCAGAAGTTGCACATGAGCCACTGTACTTTGAAACTGATTCATCACGTTGCCTGCAGCTCCGTGGCAATCGCTCACTGCGGGTAATTAAGATGTCCTGGATGGAGCTGGAGAAGGACGCATGGCAAATAGAAAGAAGAGAAAAATTAGAGCAAGAGGTTCACTGATCATAGCTGATGCTAAAATATCTTTTTTTAATGGAATAATTTATTTTCTAGTTTATAGCAGTAGCTGAATTAATCAGCTGCTTGTGGCTGCCTTTGCATACAGATTCCCTGGGATGGCAGACACAGCCCATGCAGGCAGGGTGACCACACTGACTCTGCCACTGATAATCCAGCACTTGCTCTCTTTAAGGTCTCTGCTCCATTTTATTTGCATTTTCTGCCTTATCATTTCTCTTTCCACTCCTGGTGATCTTTTTATTTTTATCACTCAGCCTTCCTACTAAAATTGTCAACTTTTCTGCTACAATAACCTGGCAGAGTTCAGAGTCAGAAACTTGCCACTCAACATGAAAAGAGATGCAAGAAATGGTTTTACCAGCAAAGTCTCCCCCCATGTAAATGCTGCAGCAGTCAGTTGCTCTTTAGCAACTAAATACCCATCTCAGAATGAATGAATGGGCTTTTCCAGAGTTAGGCCCTCTCTGTTCTTCAGAGCAGAACTGGAAGGTGAAATAACTGAGTGGTTTAATAACACACAGGAAGGCAAAGCAGGAGTTTCTCATTTTACATCCCAGTTCCTTGATGACAATATGTTTAAAAGCATCTGTGAAACAGGCTGTGGATCAAATAAATATTCAGCTGGAGAAACAAATTAGGAACAGACAGTTCCAGACTTAATCAGGCATGCAAAGCCCTCCGTTGATGTAGAAATTAGAGATTTCCATAGTCAGCTGAGAATTTCCCAAAGAGTATCTAAATGTTTCCCAAGGTTAATTTGAGAGTAGAAATGATCTATAAATCATTACGGTATGGTGAGTAGATAAATCAGACAAAAATGGTGGGATTGTTAAACTACTATTTAAGATCGTGATAACTGCATGCTAGATAAAATTGCAAAAAGACTTGTTTATAAAGGCATTTGTACTCTGAAGGAAGATGAGAAGGGAAAGTTATTCCATTTGGGGGTTTGTTGTTAGGGAGAGGGGGTTGAGTGCTTCTGGGTCCATTTTAATGAGGTTGTTGAATCAATTTGTATATATGTCCTAGCACCAGCCTTGCCAAAAGCCTGAGCTGAACGCCAGGAGTCAGTGAAGCAATTTTACAGAATTCATTGGGCTTTTGGTCAAACCCAGGACATGGGTTCATTCATGTTTTCATGGCTTTAATTCGAGTCACTCTTGTAGCTGACAATGCAGAGATTACAAAATGCAGTTGTGGAAGCATCAGTCCTGGCCTTCCCCATATGGCTGGTTCCAGGTGAAATGGCTGGATTTTGTCATGGAAAAGTTACCTTTCTTATGCGTCTTCTCTTTTTCTTTCAAATACATTTGAAGGACTTTCCTGCTCCAGAGTATGCTGTCTTTAGTCTAGAAGATCTTCAAGTACAATAGTCAGATTGATGATTCTTTTACCTGAAATACCCACTGGCTGCTTGAATTAGCACTCTGTAACCATAACCACACTTTTTTCAGGTGGGATTGGGATATGTAGGGTGTCCATGGCAGTGACTGCCATTCATGGAGGAAATTAAGTCCAGATTTGCTCGATCTGAGGCCCAGCTGGCAGAGCTCAGGTAGGGCTGACACTTACAGGTAAGCCTGGGAGTTACAGTCCTGCATGGATTTTGCACTCTCTGCTGTGCTTCCTGCAGCACCTAAGCTTGTACCTAAGCTAGTTCTTTTGTAACTGGAGGGTTTTTCCACTTTTTGGTAATTTCTTTACAAAATTCTCTACAGACTTGTCTGTACACAAATTCTCATTTTCACAGGAGAAGCCCTCAGCTGCTTTGAGATTATCACGGTGTTCCTGTTATTTGTATTTATGCACAAATTACTGCAAGTCCATTAAGTTCTCCCACACCACAGTAATGGCGTGGTGATTTATGTTTTAACTGTAACAGCAATTCACCAATTGACTAGAGTGTTTCTTGTCATTAATATTTTAATGAGAGCTATAGACTTTATATCTGGTGAAAGAATATAATTTTCAGATGTCTGCTCTTGCCAGATGATATAGTAGAACAGAGGCACAAAGTGTTCAAATGAACAAATGTCTAATAGACTGATCAGAAAATTGCACTGTAGCTGTTTTGTTTCATGTTTCTTTGCTGCCAGACATTTGCTAAGATGATGACCTGATTGACAGGTAACACTTCACTGCATTTCTAGGTTTCTTTGAACAAAGATCAGGGAAATAAAATAATGAAGAGAATGTATTTACTACTAGCAGAAAATCTGAAGGAACACTTTGCATGTTCTTCAAGAGCTGTGTTTTCCAGGGAAAAGGGCAAAGGTAGTGGGAAGGAAATTATCTGAATATCCTTTGTAACTTCTTCTATTTGAGCTGTCAAAATGGAGGAAATCACTCAGAACTGGCTTGAGTTATATGATAAAAATCTTCAAAGTATATGGGCAGAGAAGTACCAGGGGTCAGCTAGATACCCTCCCTGGGGGAGGCAAGAAACAAGGAGGGATCCTGAGGGACAAGGTTTTCTTCAAAGGGTGATGTTTCTAGAGAGGGATGACAAACCTTATATCTTGGCAGACATAAGGTGGACCACAATATTTTTTTGCATGTCCACATGAACAAGGTCCATGAGGACTCCACAGAGCGGTTGTGGGATGTTAGGAACTGATGTTTGTAAAGAACTTGGGAAGATTTTCTCCCATTTTTTTGTGTTGTCATCACCAAAGTCTCTTGCAAGAACCTGAGAACACAAATAGCCTCTAATCAGAAAGACTTTTCTTTCCTCCTGGTTCCTGCTAAAGGAATTCCTTCTCCTTCACGGTTGCAGGGGATGAAAAAGGACGACAGTAAAAGTGAGTGGGAAGATGGATAGCTATCACTGTAAAGTGTTGCCTTCTGAGTCACACAGCCCTTTTGGGAAAGGAGAGCCTGGGAGAGGAGAATAATTTCTTTAGTTTTAACTGAATGGTTGAGATGGATAGCAAGAGAAAAGAGAGTTACTGTCAGCAAGCAGAATACCTGTCTACTGCAGGGGATGAGAAGAGAGCAGAAATCATATACAGGCAGCCAGGTAATTGTCACATGATTATAACTCCAGGTCAGTTTTGGGTGTTGCAGATTCAAACTGGTGATTAAGGCATGAAGGCTCCATGTGTCATTATCAGCCCTCTGAATCTTAGCACAGCTCGTTGATGCCCACCTTCTCTGCAGTGGCTGACAGTTCACTTCTGAACATTTGTTGTTAGCCATGCCAATAGGAAATCTTTACAGGGCTCACAAAGAGGTTGGATTTTAAAATATTGAAGTAGGATGAAAAAAAAAAGTAAAAGGAAATGAGAAAGGACTGATTTGCACATGAATGTATTTTTTATCAGTTTTCAGGCTTATTGGATGACGGCATAAAAGATTAAAAATATCCTTACCCACTGAGTGAGAAATGTATGTTATTAATGCAGATAAACTTAATTGAAGCTAGATGTCAGGCGTTTAAAATATATTTCTATAGAGGTTTTTTTCACTCTTGTTGAGAAGCCAAAATTCATCATGCTTGTACTCGATGTTCCTAAAGCTGGAGAGGAAGGGAAAAGTGTCCCAACAACCTCCTGCTCAACAGAAAGAGGGGGAACACCAGAGGTATGTCTTGGATGGACGTTGTCTGGGTGCCTGGGCTTAATTTCTTGCTGTCTCAGAGTCTTGTATGATCTGTCTCCATGTCTGAGTGGGAATATGAGATGCTCCAGTGACAGACAGGTGGGAGCTAGAAAAAGATTAAGTATGACTAGATATTCAGGTTTTAAACTTTATTGTAAAAAAGGCAGGGGTTTAATGCTAGGTATAAAAAGAAAAGCAGATGAAGCAGGGCTTAATTTTTTCCTTACCCAATCCCTTTGATCACACCTGCTGGATTTCAGGGAAATATCTTCAAATTTTTGAGCCAGCCAGTGTTTTAGCCAAGAGATAGATGGGACAGACAGTAACAGTCTGGTTACCACTGTGTTGACAGGAATCATCAGATCATTGAGCTGGATTCCCCTCCCTCAGAGTATCTGTGAAAGACAGCATTGAGTGCCTTTATGTGGTGTATGCAGCTTCGGACCAGGCTCCCAGGAGTTTGTTTAAATTAAGAGGAACCTGAATAGCCATATTTAGGTCTGAAACCTGACAGCCAAACATTCATTAAACAAGTGTTTGTCCTAAATGAGTGGGCTTCCTTATGCAGTGGTAAATAAAAATGTTAAACTCTATTAACCCAAATGAAAATTGCCCTCCCTCCTCCACAGGTGCATTAGGGCTCTATGTTCTGCCTTCATTACCTGGTTTGAGCTGTTGGGATTTTTCAACAGACCTTTATTAGATGTTAAGCACAGGGCTTCATTTTACCCATATTGAGATAGCTGCAGGATGCCAGCTCCCATATGGGTAGGGCTGAGAACAGCTTTCTGCTTCATGGCTGACACCATTAAGTGCTGAAAACTCTCACACATTTGTTTATTCACAGCATCATGAGATACCATGTCCTGTGAATAAGCCTGTCTGGGCTACAGTCCCCACACTGGAAACAGGACTTGCAAAGTGATGGAGAAAACTGCAGGAACTGGAAATAAGTTAAACACTCAAGGCCTCCCAGGATCATATGAGCCAGCAGGTTCCCATCTCTCAGCTTTGGGACTGCAATATTGAAGAGTGGTAGGGGAGAGGATAAGAGCTTGCTAGAGGTGCCACGGAGTGCTGGGAACTTTGACAGGTCTCCCATGGTATTTAACAGAGCTGGGCAGTGTCTCCTGGGCTTGTGTGTGCCCATGTTGGGGGCTGTGCTGCTCCACGTGCCAGGCATCACTGGGAGAGGAAGGAAAGTGCTACTGTGGGATCCTTTTCCGTAGTGTAGAGGTTATCACGTTCACTCGGTTTTTTTCCTCCCCCCCCTCTAAGGCTCAGTTTAAAGGCACAGAAAGGCACAAAGTTAATTTCTGGGCATAGAGCAGCAATAGGGGATACACATCATGAAGTTACCCCAAGACAGTTATGGTTTCCAACATTTAAAGGATTAATTTTGAAATGAGTGAATTCTTTCTTTCCTAATTTTCCAGGTGTTTAATTTTTGTTAAAATTAGTGTTGTGGAAGGGTCCAAGGCAGTGCTGGGCTGAGCACATCAGGGCCAAAGCTCAATAAATCCGTGCCCATGCTCTGACCCTCCAAACGCCTCTCTGACCCTTCAGGGAACAGCAGCACTACAGAAAATGCCAGTACTGAAATCCTACAGAAATTTCAAGCAGTAACAGGGAAAGAGAGGAATTCCAAGTGGGTCATGATCCCATAGGTATCTTGGGCAAACAGGCACTGCTCTCACAGGTTTGTGTCATAACCACCTCTGAGTTTATTTCACTTGCTCAGCTCAGAACTGAAGCTTCACCAAAACTTCCACACGTAAGCCCATGTGAGATCAGGGCTCGTGTCACTGGTATTAGTCAGTAATAGGAAACTGAACAATGGAACATGGATTAAAAAACAACTATGAAAACCATTGCATTTCAGCATTCTTTAAATGCTTGCAAATGCTACTTTTCTTTTTGCATGAAAATGTTTCTCTGAATTGCGACAGTTGAAGCAATCAACAGCTCCAGCACTAAAAATCAGGCAGCTAAACCAGAAAATTGGGTGTAATTTGTAATCTGCACAATGTGCAGAGTCTTCTGCCAGAATACATTTTCCAGAGAACATTTATTTGGGTCACATCCCCCAAACTGGGATTCCTCGGGAAGACTCAGCAGGTTTTATCCAGCATAAAAAACCCATTTCTGCATTTAGGCAGAGAGGTGCTGCAGAAAGGCACCAGCAAGGCTCTGTCAATCTTCACTTGCAATGAAGTGTTGAAAGACAAAAGATAGACAGTGGAGTGTTTCAGGAGAGAGACACTGAGACATCTGCACCCTCGTGACACTGACAGAGCCCTCTGCAAGTCAAAAAGCAGTTGTTCATTCTGGGAAAAAAAAGCTTTTATCCAGTAACAGCGTTTCTAATCAGTTTTCTGTCCCCTCTGTCATGTTGTATTGACTCCCTGCCAGCAGCTCAAGCACCTGGGCTCTGCCTGTAGCACCCACCTGCACACTGCACCCCTGCCAGCCTGTGACAGACTCTTCCAGGGCAGCTTCAAAGTGGCCACTTGCAGTAGGAATTGTACAGCAGAGCTGAAAATAATGAGAATCAGAAACCCCTATTTTGCCATTAGAATCCTGGCAAATCTTTTTATTGCCTATGGTGAAGAAGACAAAAACACAGGTTAGAGTCGTCTCTCAAGAAATGGGGCAGTATATTTGAGGAAAGAATTAAAGCAGTCTGTATTTTCCAATGCAAGGCAGCTGATTGCTGAGAGGATTTCCTTTCTGTGCTGCGCTACTCAGGGAGAGTGAGATACAGAAACATGACCCAGCTCTGCTGGGGTGAGAGTGCACCTGACAAGTAACCCAGATACCTTTTGATGATTAATCAGTGTTTAATCATAAACCCCACAAAAATCAAAACCCAAACCAAAACAAAAAAACCAAACACAAACCCCAAACAAACAAAAAAATGCCAACAACAAAACAACCAACCCCCACGAAATAAAACCAAACAAAACCCAACAAAACCCCACAGGAAATGGAAAGCTAACAATTTACTGTGATCCAAGCCAGAGTGCTCTAAAAGTTTTGTAGATAAACTAATCCACTCTGTGGGGAGATGCTGGCTATTTTCTTCCCATTTGGCTTCCACCACTGCACTTCATGTCTCATAGTACCATGCATTTGTTAAATCATAGCCCACACTTGTGTTAGAATTCGCAGCTGCCCCTCCATAGTGGGCACATCTGCAGGGACCTCTCCCACAGCCCAGCAGTCATCCCTCTCCTTCATTTCTAAACCTCTCTCTGCTTTGGCCACATCACTGAGCCCAGCTTTACTGATAGATTCACTGCTTTATGATGTGTGTCTGATCCCCTTGGCCCCCTGACAGCCCTGCACCACCCCATTAGCTTGCAGTTGCTGCTCTTTCCTCTTGTACTCAAAGCTGAATTCATAATTTCTGCTGCTGATACAGAGGAATGCCTGTGTGCACCTGCTCTATACTCAGGTGAAACCTGAGTAGAGAAATGAGTGTTCACAGTTATTCTAATGAGCACTGGAAGGTTAACCTGGCAGGTTGCAAGAGGTAGTAATTGTCTGCTGTTACATGGTGATAACAATGTGACCATAGTGTTATTATGGTAATAGCATCACAACATTATCTTAATATGCTGAGGTCAAATAAGGTCTATATTATGTTGTCTTGGAGGTAATTTATTCCTATGAATTGCACCGTGAGGCAATGCCATGGGGATTTTACAGCTCAGGCAATCGTGAGAGAAGCTTGTGAGTGCTCACATGTGATGAACATTTGCAATAGCAGAAAGAGCACCTAAACTCCTTGGCATGTGCATTAATTGATTCCTAGGAAAAAAGCTGGTCTAATGCTGTGAGTAATCTGTGCATTTTTCTTTTGGTCCTGTGAGGCCAAGAGGAGAGTAGGACCTCACTGCAGATAAGAGAGAAAAAGTGCCTCAAAGTCATTAAGAAAGTCCCAAGAAATTGGACCCTGATAATTTTTTTTCAGTCCTGATCACATAATCCATCCTTAATTTGAGATGTCACAACTATCCTCCAAGTTTCTGTTGAAAATGCCCTCCCCTGCTCCAGTGGAGGCGGAAGGGACCATGTCCTTGCAGCAGAAACGCCTGTGGTGCAGCTCTCCAGAATCAGGGTCCAATTAGCTGCACATAAGCTAAAGAAAAAAAGCTTTACAAGATGTGCCAACATGGCAGTAGCTAATTACATGTGGCAGTGGACTAATTGTGTTGTGCCTTTAAGCAAGCACAGTACTTGAATGGAGATGGTGGCTCCAGTTTTGCTCTCGCACAGCCTGGGAAGTGGATAATTATCTGGGCAAATCTCTCTGCACTGGGGTGGCACCAGGCTGCTGGTTCCTTCCAAGCCTGGACCATCCAGGAGGATCTGGACCATCCAGCAGCTCCTGGCCAGCCCAGCTCAGCTGCAACAACCCTGGCAGGGGCAGGAACACATCAAATATTTGTATTGTTACTCCTGGATTTTACTGCAGTCAGTACCAAAATCAGGTTTTTCTTTTGTTACCTAACATAAAGCACTTTTTTTGGTGGGTTTTTTTTTTTTCTGCCATAAATGTTCTCCAAAGAAGGACTTTCTGGGAAAATGAGATCTGCAATTCTTCCCACCATAGGAGCTCTCTGATCTGACTGATGGCCTGGTAGGATCTGCTGATAAATCCTGCAGCCCAGATGAGCTCCAGGTGACCCTGTGGGCATACAAGAGTTCCGGGCCCATTATGAATGAGCCCAGTGCATGGAAAGAGGGATGGTCAGCTGAGGGAAACAGGATATCAGAGGGGTTTGCAGGTGGCAGATTTTGTAACTCCTGGCAGCACTTCTGCAGCTGTCCTTACCCTGAGGCAAGGGAGCCCAGTGCAGGAGATTTTTCTACTGACTTAGGAAAAAAAATATTCATCAAACTAAGTCAACAAAAGCCCATGGATCACACTGACATCACTCTACAGGCACAAAGGATTGCAGACATCTGGGAAGCTCAGAAGGAACTTTGCAGTTGAATACCATTGCCCATCAAGTTAGTGAGCAGAGATGGCATCAAACTTTAGGATTTGTGATATTTCAGAGAAAGATTGTGAAAAGAAGCAGATGTGTAAAACCAAATAAGCTATGTGCCAATGCAGTGTCAAAGTGAGCATGCAGTATTAATGATATTTAAAAATGTACATATACATTCAATTTTGATGCAAGTGGTAAATCATGTAATAAAATAAAGCAGAATATTTTACCTGCTAAGTTTGAAATGCAGTTGGAAAGGAATTTACTACAGCATAGCCTTTAGTAATAAATGGTAGAAGGAAGCACATCACTCATAAACATTCCTTTGTGAATGGAGTGCTTTCATTTATGAAAAGGTTACTGTGGTCAAAATGATCTATTCTGCACAGGAGAACACAGGCACTGCTCTGGAGGATTTCAGTCTTTCTGGAGAAAAGAATCATATTATAGTAGGGGAAACTGCTCTCAATCTGACAGAGGTCACGTCTGTGGGTATTTTCTTAGAAAAAAATTATTGTCTGTTTGTCGTCAGAGTTAGTGGAGTGTCTCTCAGATTGCAAAATTTCCTATCCTTAACAAAATGAGCTATATGTTTTGTTATCATTCTCCCTTCCTAAAGTTATACCCCAAGGATTTTTCCCAGTTTTTTAAGATTGATTCCAAACTATTCAAGACTTCTTTCCCCTTTTTAAAAAAAATTCTTACAGTTACTCTTTATGCCAATGCACTTGACGATTTTCTGCTTCATTGCAATGTATTCATTCAGCAATTGCTGCAGCAATGTTACAACAAAAGTATAAAAAATTATGGTTTTTATCTAAGGAGAGGATCCTTTAATCATATTATTGACAAATTTTTTGATAGAAAATAATAACAAGTTCATGTCAGGTAAATAAATTTTGTGTTATCATTAAATATAAAAAGTTATGATGCAATGATAATTCTTGTGATATGGCAGACGAAGGATAACTCTGTTATAAAAACAAGGCAGAGTGACTCTAAGGATGCACAGTGACTTGTTTTGGCTGTGAGGACTCTCCAGCTGAGGCCAGGGCTCTCTCGTGCCAGGTGTTCAAACACAGCAGGATGGTCTGGATGGGGACAGGAAGGAAAGCCTGGCAAGAGGCAGCAAAGCCAGCGAGGTGCTGGGGCCATAGGGCAGGGTTGGTACAGCAGCCCAGGCTCTTGCATCCTTCTCCATTCTGTGTTTGTTAATTTATGTCTAAACAACCTTTTGCTCCTGAATTTTGGCAGAATAAGCACCACTCCTCTCCCTATGAAAGCACCATTTTATCAGCGATGGTTCCTCAGCACATTTCAGATAAGAAGCCCAGGGGCCTCCAGGCTTCTGCAGGAGCTGAGGGCTCCCTTGCCCTTCACCCAGAGCTCATCCTGCTCCACAGCCATGCAGGTGTGTGGGAAGCAACTCCACAAATACCTTTTTGCATAGAAATGAGAAGCTATTTTAAAATTAGATTACTATCATAAAAAGCATTGCTGCTACTTCTCATCTGTTCTACCTTTCCACTTACATTCTTTTTATTGCTGTTAAGCTTCTTACCATGCCAGTGTCTTTTAGGTTCATGATTATAAAGTATTTAAAAATATCCAAGCTGTACTGAGTGATAGCAAGTTGAAAATAATAGTCTCTAATTTGAAAAATGAAAAGCAGCTAATGCATTATTTAGAGAAACATGTTGTTTACTGAAAAAAAATTAAAAATATTTGTTTTCCTTTATAGCAGAGTCTGGTCTTTTGCTGTTTTATTATCTGATACATTTTACCTCTACACGACACATTTTACCTCTATAAACATAGATTTTTTTTCCCAACAACTTAAAGCGTCCAGAAATGGGCCTTTCATTTAGAAGAACATGAAATTGAAATGACAATTATACCTGCTGATGTAGCTGTCTGGTACCAAATCACATCACTCAGCCTGGCTGTTCTCATGCTCTGTGAGGACTCTGATGCTTTTTGTATTTAGGCAATTTCCCTTTGCTTTCCTTAAAAAGAAGCCTTATCCTGACAAGGCTTGGCTCTTTCTGGAGCATTCAGGTACCCTACTGCACTCATTCCAACTGGGAGGATAAGGCTGGATTTAAGGAGATGTTTGGCACATCACTCACCAGCCTCATTCCTGGTGTTTGTACACCCCAAATAAACCCAGGGATAAAGCCAGGAGGAGCTGGTCAAAAGTCAGCATGGTTGCACAGGAACTTGCTGAGGTTGCAATAGTGTAAAATAAGTAGGAATTTCAGATTAAGGTAACAATTCTTTGGGCTTTATTTATTTAAATTAACAGATGTAAATACCATTCTTCTTTCATAGACACGCAAACCAAAGGTGGGGGGAAATGGCATTTCCCAGGAGTTTCACTGCCAGCACCTCTGTGATTGCTTTGCTCTTGTGTATGGGATGCAATCCTTGGGAAAGAGAGAGGGATGAACCCCCTCGTCTAAAGGCCACAGGCAGCACAGGCCTGTGGTTTCACTCAGGATGCCTCAGATGGTGTCCCTGAGCTGCACAGGGATCCAGCTCTCTGAGACACCCATGGGATGTCCTGCAGCCCCTGGGAGAAGCGTCAGCCTCAGCTCCAAGCCTTCAGCTCTTTGGTGCGTGTTCTCCAAGAAGATTAATGTAAAAACCAGGTGCAGCTGCCAGTGATAAATAGCACAATGTGTTCAGACACAAACCTCAATCTCCATTATGCTATTTTTAAGGGGTCTATTAGCAACGTAAGCACTCGTGGAAATAGTCCTACATTTTGCATGTATCCCTGAACAGATCCCAGTGACTTTGTGCTGACATGTCTTTGCACCCAATCATGAAATTCAGTGCAGGATTTTTTAAATTTAAATTAAATTAAGCTCATCTGTTTCAAAGCACTTGTCTTTTTTGACGTTACTTCATCTAAATCCAGATCCCAAACTGAAAAGGGAATTTTTAATTTATTATTAGAAACCCAAAAGGGGGCTCTTAAGAAGATCCTCAGTGTTAAAAATTGTGGTTTTAGAGTTCTGCAGAGAGAACTGATATCAGGCTACAGCACAGCAAGTAACAAATACCCACTGCATTTCATTTCAATTAATTACTCAGACAAAATCTAATTTCTTTCCACACAACAGACTATTTCTCCCCAGAGCATTGTCTTTGTTGAAATCAACAACAACCATTTGGAAATTCTTCATTAACTAGTATGGCCTGCTCAAACCTAAGCCAAAAAATACAATATCACATAGCAAAAATTCCACAGCTGGGCTTATAGATGTTGCAGCTACTGTTGGATTTGTATTGAGTTCAGAGGAAATAAAAGCAGACATCGTCCCTTAATGAGCACTTATGGTGAAAGTGCACGATTAAACAGCAAGGCATACTCTCTCCCATGCTTGTAGACAATATTTATCCTCTTAGCATTGCACAGGAAGTTTAAAGGCTGCTTGGTGGAAGGCAAATGTGCACCTCCAGCTCCTTCCCTGGAAATTCAAACAGGTGCTTCAGCTATTGCCAAGCAGGACAGGCTGCTAAAATATTTGATGCATTTACACGTCCTCAAGAATCCTATTATTTTCTGTAATTGAAACGGTATCTGAAATTGTTTGGATGGCACATAACAGTCGGAAAAGCAGTACAAGATGCAAAGAATAGAATGTAATGCTAACGTGAATGAGGCTGGCTCTGGGTCTTGTAATAATATATATCATTAGCTATCCTAACTGACATAAACGAGAGAATAAAAATGCTATTTCTCTGTAATAGTTGAAAGAGGAGAAAATACCATGCTTTTCAGGAGCTTCTGTACCTTAAGGCAAAACAGCTTTTTAATGCTTTTCCTTGGATTTGATATTAGTTTTTTCCCCATTACATGGCTTAATAAAAACAAGGTTCATGTGCCACTGAGCAGCACGGTTCCAAAATGCTTTTATGTCAAATAAATTAATAGCTTTATAGGTTCCCATCACGTACCCTCATAAGCAGTGACTTCCCTACAAATTAAAGGGAGGTGAAGAAGCAAACTGGGAAATCCTGACTGAGCTGGGCAAGCACTTGGAAAACAGAGGTTCAGTGACAGCTTAGAAAAGGCCAGAGGCTTGGGGAAACTGGGAGGTGAACTTAATTCCCAAGCTGCTGTGGCAGATTAAAAACAAGAAGTAAGGAGACAGTCTCAAAAAGGTTGTGGGTCCACACAGAATGTGGGAAAGGGCAGGGCCAGCCAGAATTGTGTGAAAGGGACCTTTATGGCTGGGAAAATCAGAGGCCAGGAAAAAGCAAATGGCATTTCTCAGTAACACTAACATAAGGCTGCAAGAGAGTTAGGTACTTTCCTGCATTTGGTTTTCAGTAGCAATCTCCAGATGACTCCTAACAGAGAGCAAACTAAAGTAATTAATTATACAGATATGAATGGGTAGAGAAATGAATAGTAGAGGAACTGGTTCTGTCATCTATTAGAACAGTTCAAAATGTCTTGATATAAAATGGTCGTTTTAATTTTGGTTCCATCTAAACAAAGCAGATATTTCAATTTATTCAATTTCCTTTTATTTTGGTTTTTGCTTTGGGGTTTGGTTTTTTTTGGGGTTTTGGCTTTTTTTTGGTTGGCTTTGGTTTAGGTTTTGGTTATATTTTTGTTTTGCCAGACTATTTCTCATTCTGAATATCCTAATTCAGAGGAACTCAAACCATCTTGCAGAACTATATCACGTCATAGAAACCTCCATGTTTGTGAAGTACATTTCAGAAATACATGTTTTATTGAAGTTTTTGGTTCTGGATGTTAAGACTTGGAACAGCCAAAGTTATATAACTGAAACAAATGTTTTCCACCAAATATCCTGCAATGAGACCAGATTTTATGATCCTGATACTTTCATTAGAATGGAAGCTCTAAGTTGTGCCCAGTTCTGAAGTTCCAATCATGTGCCTGCTGTTCAGTATTTGCGTTCAATTCCACACTGCATTTCTGACTCCACTCATTTCTGATTTTAACTCTCCCAAACATTTTATAGTCCTTTAAAATACTTCTTTGGCTATTTCATTCCTCTCATGGTTCCTGAATTTCACCATGGTTGCTGTGGTGAGATGGCGGTGCCACAGGATGAACAGGCAGTGAAAACCAGACCATTCCTGCAGGAGCAGAAGACTCCAGCAGGTTCCTATTTCCCTGCTCATGGCAGGGAAGAGCCACTGAACTGAAAATACCAGCCCTAAGTCAGTGGCAAGCTATGGGCTGGCCATAGTAACTGGTGGTGGGTGCGAGTGAGGAATCACATCTCTGGAAGTCAATAAATGTCATTAAGGGTCTTTTGCTCTTATTTATGTGACAGTTAAATGTATGATCCCTGTGAGTGTGTGGAAACAGGATCAATGATGAACTTCAATCCACACAATCACTTCTTATGTGAGACATAACCTTGGCTATTAGCTCCCAGATCAATCAATAACCTATTATCTCATGAGCTAAGAAATAAATACTGCCTCAGGCCACTATTAATTAGAACAGGCAGGGAGGCATAGACCAGAAGATGTGTGATGTTGTTCCTGATCATTTGAACCACAGAATGAAGCTAAACCAAGAGGATTTGGTTTAGATTTTTGTTAGTGGGTGAGGTTTTTTCCACTTGTTGGTTTGTGGGCTTTTTGAGCAGGCAAAATGGATCTTTCACTGAGTCTACTGGCCCTCAAGCCATTCAGTGATGTGAATGTGAACTTCTTGACGCCTTCTCTTCTTTACTGCTGTGAATTTACCACAGATACATGAACAGTTGCAGCAGAATGTGATCTGATGCAAACACAATCAAAAAAAATCACTAGTTCACCTTTGCTTGCAACATTTACCAAAGCTGGTGACCACTCCTGGATAATTAAATAAGTTAAAGCATTAGTGTATGTGCTGCACATTTATAGATCTTCATCAGTGGTTAGCAAAAGCCTTAAGCTGTATAGCTTTTGGTTGCTTTTCTAAACGTTTTCTCTTGAACATGATTTGTGGGGCAGTTGTTGCAAGATGAAGCCTGGAGAAAACACATTACTCACAGAAATCAGGAGCGATTCTTTGAACAAAATCTCCCCGTCTGTGACAGAACCAAGAGCCAAGTGCCCTGCCACTGATCAGAGAGCTGTGGGCTGGCAACAGGACTGTGCTGGGACAAGGCTCTCACACTCCTCTTTCCCAGGCCTCTGGGGCTTGCCACTCTTACCAGTTTGAGGTGGTTCAACAAAACTAGTGATTTTGGTCTACCCTTGTGATGGCTGTTGAGTTTAAACATTTAAGTCCTTTTCGGTGTCAGCTACAGATCTAAGAACATCTGGGGATGTTTGGATGTTCCTGATCTTGGCACAACTTTCTCTGAACTCAGTTTTTAGGTTTCATAAGCAGTACTAAATTCTTTATATGTAGATTCTTTCTATTTCTTTATGCTCTATATCAAGGGCAAATGAAAAGTGATTTTATTCTTTTTTAATCTATTGAGTCAAGGTACAATTACTGCAAATTTTGCTCTATGTGCACCAGCTAATAAAGATTATTACAGCACTGAACATTTTCTAAATGAAAGTATTCTCTCCTGCTCATGAAGGTCAATCCTTTTTCAGGATCAGAGGAAGAAGGGAACAGCACAGATGGGGCTGACCCAGACTGAGTCACCAGGACATCTGTTCCTGACTGGTCTGGGTGCACAATTTCCACAGGGCCAGAAAAGGTAGGAAGCTCTGTCTGACATTGTTTACACACAAGTGTTTGTGTAGGCATTGGGAAATAGGTATCAATTTACCTAAATATGGGCAGCCCTGCTAATGACAGTATTTGGGCCTAGGGTTGAAATAAATTCCATGAGGTGCCAGAGCTGAACACTGTGTGTGCTCTAAAGACATAGAGCTGGTCGATGAGCAGCCCTGGGCATGGAGACTTGGTGGGTTCTAGGCTGTCTAAATATGACTCCTTTACTACTCTTTAGTTGCTTTGAACTTCTGACACTTATCCATTTGAAAAAATCCAGCTTGGATTTTCCAGTGCATGTATTCTGGGAAATTAAGTTATTCTAAAACAAAACAGTTTTAATATGAAGGAGGAAGAGCTAGCCTGACATAACTGGCAGTGGTGAATTCAGGAGAGCCAGAGCAGTGTCCCCCTTGATATTTTCTCTTTCTTCTTAATCCTTTCATTCTGTCTGCCAGACTTGTGGCAAATGAAGTCTTTTGTTTTGCTGTCATAAAGTTTTCTTTTAAAAGCTGGTAGCATGAAAGCAATTCAAATAGTGACTGCAAACTTTTGAGCCACCTGTTAATTCAGTGAGGGCTGGAGCTATGAAACATTCTCTTTGACATATGTTTTCTTGCCGTATAATCATCTGTGGGGCTTGCTGTCTAAGACAGAAAAGTCAAATTTCTGACATTTATCCATAAAGCATAAGGAAAATGTATTTATTTATTTACAGTTACACGTTCATGATGATAAGCCAGTTGTGGCAACCAGCAAGGAAATCAAATTCAATTTGATATATGTAATCTGCACAATGTGGAAATCCTTTGTGAGTATCCCTGGTCTTGAATTCAGGTTCATCCTGAGCCTTTTCAATATTTCTTCCATTAGCCCCAGCATTCCCACAGTCAAGGCTGGCCCAGGCAGGAGCCCAGAGAAACCAGAACATGGCTAATTGAGTTTTCAAAGCCTGTTTATGTGAAAGACACAAGGCTGCTCTGTAGAAGTCCTACTTTAGCTCCTGAGGCTTCATCAGTCTGTGCCGTGTCCACGAGAAATGTGGGTGGAGGCTGAGGAGGCAGCAGGAGCAGCTCTGGGGAGTTCAGCAGGGAACATGGCTGTCCATGGAGCAGGGATATCCCCTGCAGGCCAGTGCAGCATTTTCATCAGAAAGGGACCGACTTCTGGGGAAAAACAGTCAGGGATTTGATTTGGCAGGCAGTGGGATGTGGTTGCTTCTCCTGAGCCACCACGCTCTCTGAGAAGAGGCTGTTGGTGCTGATGACAAAGGTTTATCACAGCTGTGGATTTTCTGTTCCTTTCTTTTATGCATTGGATTTATACCTCCACCTTTTGCATATCACACTTCTCAGATCTCCAAAAAACTATTGCCCACAGCAATAATCTTAATATTAATAGCAAACAATCACATTCTTGTCTGTTGAAGGCAAGAAGTTCCTTCATGCTGTTTTAGGGATTGCTGAGCACTAATTGACTTTTATGTAACACCAGTTAAATGCTCCTGATTCCATTGTAGAGAGCAGCTGATGCACAGAGAATAACACTGCAAACCTGTGGCCAGAGATAAGCAAGGTGACCTCCCACTCAATGAAAAGTGTTATATGATGTACAGTAACATTTCAGTTGGAAACCCTCAAACAGTAAATTACACAGCACTCATATCTCTTCAACAAAATGTACTTTTCAGTACTCAGGAATTTCACAGTGGATACATAAATTTAAGCAACCTTTAAATTCCTTCTTCCTGTACTCATGTGGGTGTGAAAAGTCAGAATGGGAATTTCTTTTGCAAGCATGTCAAGTGAGGAAGGGAAGTTGATACATATTTATATGCATACACATGCATAAACACCGTTTAGCTGTTTCAATTTGCACTTCAGTAAAAAATTCTCTATGAAAATTTTGTTTTCACTGCCTAAGAATGAAATCTGTCTTATGAAATCAGCAATCTGTATGAAATCTGTCATTTATCTCTGAAGGCTCCTCAGAGCCATTATAGACGTGATCTCTCAGTGTCCCTTTTTGTCTAAGCACCCAAACCCCTCACTCAGGACCATTACTGCTGGTAAAGTAGCTGATGAGTTTTTGATGCCTTCAGCACACATCCTTCTCACTTAACACCTCATTTCTTTTATCATCCTAATAAAAAAGATGCAGGATTTCCACTGAGTGCTGCAAAGTCCTTAGCGCTTCTCTTCTGCCTATTGCTAGATGCATATCTGTGGTCTAGTCCCAGGCATTAGGTGACCTGCTATTGATCATAACACTGTAATTGTCCCTTCTGGTGGTGCCCAGAATCACTTGTCCTCCTACTTAACAAAGAAAGAAACCCCCAGGGTCTGCATCTCCTCACTCAGGCAGAAGCACATCAGGTGCATGGGCCCTGAAGACTGGGCCACCTGGGGATGCTCCTCTTGAGATGTTCCCTGAGAGCCACAATCCTGAATTCAAATGTCCTCAGGCAAGTCTGGAACACTTTCTGCCCCTGAGGACAGGCAGACCTTAGACACGGGATGAATTTAAAGTTTGAGTTGACTTCACTTGAGGTCAAGGGAATGGAAGAGAATTGTTTTTATTGTGAGTCACAGGTGCTACATGTCTGGAGATTAAACACAAAGAA
This sequence comes from Coloeus monedula, assembly GCF_965178545.1. Classification (NCBI taxonomy): domain Eukaryota; kingdom Metazoa; phylum Chordata; class Aves; order Passeriformes; family Corvidae; genus Coloeus; species Coloeus monedula. Next base: position 11,255,710 of record NC_138796.1, on the reverse strand, counting down.
CTGGAGATGGTAATTTATGAATATATATTTGACCTTTCTGCTTCTGAAACTCAAAAGGCTCATGGGATTCAATTGCACAAAGTGGTTCTGATGACCTGGGGAGCATCAGCTGGATAAAAACAAACAGCAGCATATAATTGAGCAAAAGTTGTATTAGCCAGATGTGAGTCAGACAACACTGAGGCACAGAGCTCCTGGGCCTAAGGAACAACAGACAAGATCAGGTATTACCTCGTGCCTGCTAAGGACAGGCAAATCACACAAGAGACTGAGAACATCTGCTCCTCCCTCACCTCTCTGTACCAGGGAGCTCTCAGGCAGGCTGCCTAGTGGGAGACAGCTTCTGGAGGACTCACATCATAATACTTAAATGTCAGAACGGTTTGAAATTGTAAATGACATTTTGTAATTCTAAAGGTGTTGCTACCAGTGTTCTGGGAGTGTTACACTGGCAGCTAAAGGACTGACCACACAGGTTGAAAGTTAAAAAATACTTGGGTTCAAGACAGCATGACTGCATTACACCCATTTTGTACCATGAAAAACAATCTTAGACAGCCATATCTGTACCTCTGAAACACCAGTTTCACCAGCCTGAAAGCTGTTATGAATTGAATCATCTGCAAGAAGGAACTGAAATCGAAGCAAATAAGATTGAGAGCTGAAAACTGTTTAGAGAAATTTTATTTGATGTCCAAAAAACCAAAAATTCACAGTAAGGATGAAAAAGTGTGTAACTTCAACAAAGGCAAGCTGAGATCATAGAGGAAGTTAGAAAAAAAGTAGCAGTGAAGCTGTAACAGATGGAAAGCAGGCGACTGTGAAAATTGTTAGTATATATTAGCAGCTAGGAGCTATCTATGAGATGAGAGAGGCTAAATGACACTAGCAGGAAGTTTTTGAGCAGCTGAGCTGCAGGAACTGATAAAAATGACAGATATCCTGGCAATGGGACGTTATTGCATGAAGTGGGGAGAGGTGTCAATGGTGATGCAGTGAAAATGAAGCTGAGCTGGCAACAGAGGCTTCAGGTCCTGCCTCACGTCCCAGGCTGGTTTCTGGGTTTTAGCTGACAGCCCGTTAATGTGACGTGTATAAACAGTGTGCCCAGCCCCAAGGGCCCTTTTTCCTGAAGGGTGCACTGACTGCTAAGCCACCCACCTGTGCCTCCTCAAAAATCTGCCCTGGGAATCTCTTTTGCCCTTTGGGTCCCTGACTTTCTCTTCACATCCTACAAACGTTCATTTGCTTTGGTCCATGGCAGTAAAGCGTTGATGTAATGAGCAACTCCCAGCTTCCAGAGAGCCTGGCTTGGGAGGTTTGGGTTGAAGCTGGGGGGAGGAGGAACTCTGAAGGAGCTGTGCTGCTTTCCATGCCACTGCACCAGCTGAGTCACAAAGGATGGATGCTGATGCCATCTCCCCCTCTTGCAGCTATTCTTTAAAATCAAGCAATAACAAATGCTATTGCTGCATCTTGGGCATGATCTGAGCTGGGGTTAGGTTGCAGCCAGCTTGTGGCTACTTGAGTTGATGTACAAGGGTGGCAGCATGAGAGCAAAGGGAGAGCTGGAAGATGAGGGGAGAGAGGCTCTGCTGTATCCAGCTCCTGGGGCATTGGTCCTGAGCAGTCAGGCTTGGCTGGAGTCAGTCACATTTACTGTCACTGTAAATGTGACCAGTGTATTAAAGGTTGCAGCCCTATAATGCCTGCTGGTGGCTTTAGCAAGTGAGATAAATCTCATTTTGACTTCACACAGCTATCTGTGTGTATATACATATATATATGTGTGTGCATGTGGGAGTAGCTGTAGGAAAGCATGAACATACAAAGAGAACAAGCATATATATGTATATACACTCAGAATCATTACAGGCTCCTTTTTCACCAGTGAAGAAAGTGCACACAGAGACTGAGAACTCAAGTAAATGAAGTCTTTGGGCAAGAACAGAGGAAAACAGAATCTGGAAAAAAACCCACAAAACAATTAAACATCCATTATAAAGCCATGGAAGCCAGCTCAATTCATTAAATACATATGGCTGGCACTGACCCAGCAGTGCAGGCGTGGACAGAGGAGATGCACAGCTGGTTTATGTAGAGGAAATAAACACAGAAAGCCACAGTCCAAGAGGCAGCCCAATCCCATCAGTAGTCCCAGGGTTAGTGACATTTTCTGTTTCAAGCATTCAGGGAATCTCACAGGAGACAGCCTAATCAGAGGAGCGTGTAAACCCTCCGGGAAACAAACAAGGTGAAGATAGAAATCTGGTCCTGCTGTCCTACTCTGCTGGCAGAGCTCTCATTGGGAAATCTTTTTCTTTCAGTTTAAATTGGTCTAAGTGGAGCTGCATTGCTAAAGGATTACCATGCAGAAGAAACTACTTCCAAACTGACAAAAATGCAGAATCGGTTCAACAGAGAGATTACTCAATTTCTGCCTTAACTCCAGACTCCTTCTTGGAGGTCTGTCTGCCCAAGAGTGCAACACCTCGCTCTGCTGCAGCTGGGTGTGAGGGCATAGCTGTGATGCTCAACCACCCTCTCATAGCACAGGTACATTCAGACTCCTAAAAGAGGTTTAATTCATTAATTTAATGCTTATTTTCTGGTTATTTAACAGTGCTCTTTTCTACAGCCACCCTTAGGACATCCTTAGGTTTTCTGGAAGTCCCTGGCTCCTCTCCCTTGCTGGATACCTTTGGCAGTATCAGAGGTTGCTATTTACTGCTGTTCATTCAGAAGACCTGCCCATGCAAATAGTGCATAAAATGATAAAAGATTCAGTAAGCTTTCAGAAAGACAACATTATTCATCTGCTCAGAAACATCTGGACATTTCAGGAGTCCTCCTAAATTTATGGAGTCTACTCAACAAACCTAAGTTTTTACTCAGGGGTAAAGAAGCCATTCTGGGGCCTTTGCCAGGCGTCTTCTCTCCCTCTCTTGTCTCTGCATACCATGAATAATGCATCTTCCCAGCTCACAAGCCAGTAGCATTAGCCCCTTGTTTCCTTCTGGATATTTTTAGGAGCGGCTGCTCCCTGCTCCCAGTGCCAGAGGGGCCGATGGCGATGGGTGCCCGCAGCCCAGCGGGACACAGGCCCAGCATCCCAGCTCCCTGTGCCCTGGGGAAGGGGCCCAGCCCCCCAGGCAGGAACCCTGGGCTGCCAAAAATAGCCCAGCTGTGCTGCTTGCCCAGGAGCTGCTGCTGGCTGCACGGGGTCAGCCATGGACACAGTGCTGCAGCCTGAAATGGAGGACGCTGGCCGGGGAGGAAGTTTTTCTTATTTATGACTACTGTTGTCAAGAGAGAAACTGAAATCACAGCCCATCTGAGAAGAGGTCAAGAGCTCAGCCAAACCTCCTGGAACAAGAGGAGGTTGGAAATACATACCAGGATCTCAAGCAGCTCTATAAACATTTCCCAACAGGAAAAAGGGAGGGAGAAAGAAAAAGAAAAGTATTATTTGAATCTCTTTTCTAAATATTTTCTCCAAGAAAGAATCCCCAAAAACTTTGGGCAGTCGACACCTCACAGCTCAGAGCTGCCCCAACTCAACACATACAAGCCTTGCCCTTCAGTCTTTCCCAATGCAGAATCTCCCTGCTCACCTCAGATCCCTTCCTGGATTTAACCCTAATAGACCAGGGATACTTTGGGTTTGCCTTTTCTGCTGAGCAATGCTGTTATGAAGGTATTTCTCAGATAATATTCACTTTTTACAATATTTTTTCCTTCAGCTATATTCTTCATTTTTTTTTTAATTCAGGAAAACAAATAGTAAACCCATTAGGGTTTCAAGAAGTGCTCAAAACTCCACTTTGTTACCATTGGTAGGATTAGATTTTCTTTAAAGCCCACTGCTTCTGAAAAATCTCTCTCTGCTTTATGCATTGTACAAGTGACCCAAGCCTTACTCTGTACTCTTAGAATAGCTGTCCCTGGGAAGACTAAAGCAGCTGGGATTTGGCAAAAAAGAAATTTTCTTATCATTTATGTTGCAATGATGAGACACAGGATAGAGACAGATTAATATATTTCTTCATGAATTGTTGTTTGCAATGAGGGACAAAAACACAAGTCTTCTCCTGTCATATTGCCTTTGCTTTGCTGTGAATACCATCTAAACCCACATAGTGATTAACAGACTGCATGGGTTTAACTGGTAATTATACATATTATTTGCATAGCACACTTCAGCCCATGTTTATTGTTCCTGCCTTCAATATTTACTCTCAGTAGAGACAGTAGGTAATTAGTTTCATAAAACTTCTGTGTCTGAGCAGATTCAATTATAATGGATCAAGAAATACTGAATTCAGCTTTAAGTTCAAGAATTTTTAAAGCAAAAACTCTAACTAATGTCTTTTAAGAGCCAGTCAGTCCTCATCAAGGGCTAACATACATTCCTGAGCTCTGCTTGGTCACGGCTTCAGCTCTGGTTCCTGCCCGTCACAAGCGATGCCCTCTCAGCGGGGTGAGGCTGTGAAAGCCTGGAACAGGAAGCAGGGCTGAACATCCTGCCATCCCTGTCATTAGCCTGTGCCCTTCTCTGTGCATTTACAGAGAGCATTTGCTTTCCAAGCCCTGACCTAGACTAGAACATGATTTTTCTGAAATGCCGTGAGTGTTTGGTCAGTCCTGTCTTTGAGCAGGAGCACAGGGACACTGGTGAGGCTGCAAGGGATGTCGGCCTCCACTTAGGGTTACTGGCAGTGGTGCATCAGTAGGTTTAATGCATTCCTTTGCTGCAGCACAAGTGATCTCATGCGTTAGAGCAGCAGCTTTTCAGCGGTCACAGGGGTTCCAGGCTCAAGAACCCTTGCAGGCAGCACTTGCAGCCAGCTCAGCTCCCAGAGCTCCCTACTGGAAGGCATTAGGTGGCATGGGCTACCCCACTGCTGCCTATTACTGCTGCCATGCAGACCCCGGGGTCTCCTTCCACACTGGATCCCTCAGCCTAATGTGTTTTACCTTTCGGATCAGCTGATAGTTATGCTGGGTGACAGCACACCCTCCTTTGAATGAAACTGTCATTTTTTCGAAGAAGACAATTCTAGTCCTTCCATAAGCAATGGGCATGCCTGCTCCCTTACCTGTCCTCGACAGGTAGATAAAAAGACAGATAGATGGATGATATTCAGCAATGCTTTGCCACTTGGGACCATAAGCATTCCCCTCTGGGAAGCTGGAATGTGTTTTAGCAGCTGTGAGGATGGATAACAATTCTCTGGGGAGAGCTACTTTCAGGCATTCCCTGGCTGTTACTAAACACCTGTTCCCAAATTTCTCCCACAGCCACTGCTGATGCTCAGGCAGCTCTTGCTGCAGATTCAGGTAAAATCACCTTTGAGGGGCAGGCACTGCAGTATCTCAATGTCACTGTCACTTCTGTATCAAATGCTTCACATCAATCACAGCACTTTGCTGGTCTTCCCCCAGAAAACAGTTTTATGAGAAGGTTTTTTCATTGCACAGGCTCAAACACAGCACAGATTCTTCCATTGCAGTGTATCCTCTTTAGAAACATTCTGGATTTGTTTTCAGGCTACATGGGAAGTGGGGGAGAGGAACAGACGAATGTTCTACTGCCTATACAAGATTCTTCTGTTTTCCTGCCTGATTGGGTTTGATTTTGTTTCACTGGTATTTTGTTTTGTTGAAAAGTGTTTTTTTTCAGAGAGGGGAGATGTAGGTGCACTGATGCACCTGTCTGTCACTTGTAGTGATGCCTTTTCCTGGTCTTAAAATCAAGAGTCATACACGGTTAGGAAGGGAAAAGGGGTTTTACCATGGTATTTATTTTAAGGATCCTTAGGTGCACACGTCCAGGTCATGTGCATTGAAATGCACTCCGCCAAAATGCCCTCCCCAAAAGATCTGGTATAACATTATAAGTTTTACTAATTAGCATATCCATCAAAGATTCCCCAATGAGAGGCTCAAGTGAGCCCCCCTACCCCAGGAGCCTTCCCCTGGATGGTTCTGTCTTGGTTTGCAGAATGTGTTCTGGAGAGGACCTTGGGTCTGGGGCACACTGATCCCTGGCTACAAAGCTTCTAAAATGTTTAGTCTCTTAGCTTGACAAACAAGTCCAAGAATGTAGGCAAAAAGCACTAAGAATACAGAAGTTGTAAAAAAAGGTATAACGGGTATAAAAGAAAAGGGAAAAAATCTTCATGGCATCAGTAGAAACCAGCAGATTCTTTTGAATCCCAGAAGAAGGAGGGCAGCATGGCAAATTCAAACTGTAAAATATTCTTACTGAGCAAGAACTAGAAAAAAATTGAGTAGTGTTCAGGCTTGAAGCTAAAGAAAGTTTTCTAATCACATTGTCCTTTTAGGCAGGTTTATATAATATCAGTCCAGACTACAGAAAAGTTATAATAAGTTTAAAAAAGAAAAAAATAAAAAGAGGGAAGGAATTAAGTGGATTCTCAAAAATGCCATGCCTGAGTAGGTTGTAAACTTTCAGAAGTTGTGTTTCTCCATTAAGGCCAATGGAAAGATGTCATCAAAGGCAAGGAAGTAGATTCCTGTAACAAGCAAGCCTGTGTCAGAAGATAAGGATAAGCTTATTTCGTAAACATTTGCCCTAGGAAGAAGGTGCAGCAGAGTGAAGTTCTGAAATGATAAGAGGCCACTGATTTTATACATGCCAGTCATCAAAACTGAAAATAGTTTATAGGTCCTCCTGTTCAAAAAAGAATTCAATGCTTACAAATACAGGGGTTATCAGGCTTTATTGAAAAATCTTCCTGTACCCAAGAGGATTTACTTTCCTGCTCATTATAACACCAATACAAAAGATACCACGAGAGTAAAAGTCCTGAGAAATTACTTTCAAGGGTAAGTAAATAAAAGGGCCCTTCTAGAGTTTGCTATGAGCAGGACAAAGTTGCTGCACAGAAGACGAGTGGGAAGAGAACAGAATAAAAATCCACATATGACTTGTTCAACCACGAATCTCTCTAATCTCATTTAGCAAAAAAGGGGGAGAAATTCCTTCCTCTGATATTTCAGAGATACTGAAACCTGCCTGAAAGCCCGTGACCCCAGAGAGGAGTGGCAGCACTGCTGACCCCCTGCTCCCGCCCTCGTGGTGGCCTCTGGTGTGGACCTGTCCTGCCACAAGCAGGGTGTGTCGGCTCAGGGCTGCTGGCAGAGCAGCAGGCAAACACTGGAGCACAGGACACCCAGGCCTGCAGAGTTTGGCTCATTGTCCTGCACATCCTGCCCCTCAGCCCCATCCCCTGGCAGGCAGCACCACGCTGAAGCCCCCAGGGGCCACCCCACTGTCACTGCTGGGCCAGGGGCAGCCACTGTCGATCCCCACAGCCCTGAACACGCTGTTCTTGCCAGGCACCACAGCCCCCTCAGGGTCACGAATGGCTCTTCAGCCCTGGGAAGGGCACTGGGAACATCTTTATGCCAAGTGCAATTAAAAACAATTACTGCGCCCCAAAGCTCTGAAGGGGCAATTGCCAGTCCTAAATGGGCATCACCAGATGTCACAGTGGCAGTGCCACCTCGGTTTGGGGTTTTGCTCTCTGATCCAGCAGTGCTGTTGCCAGCATGACACTGGGCAGGATCTAAATCCAGAGTGTCTCTGAGTAACAGGGATTCCACCCACCCCATGGCATGGCTGACACTGGCTGGGCTGACATGTCCTGCCACGGTGTCCCTGTGCTCCAGCACTGCAAAGCCCTTGCAGAAGGCTCTAGGTGCAGGTGTAGAGCTCAATCTTTATATTTTTTAGCCTCATATAAATTCAGGTCTCTGAGCTTTCCATAGAATAGAATACAGCAAGGGACTTGTGTCTTTTTTTGTTTAAAATTTTTCTTCTGGAAAGTCTAGGACTCCCTATTTTTGTCTTCAAGGATTTTGGATGTTTGCAAACCTTGAAAGTAATATGATGAAGTGTTGAGATGAGTACATGCACAGTGATGTTTTTTCCTCTTTTTTTTCTTTTATTAAAAGAAAAATCTCTCATAAGCCATAGATGCTGTGCAGCCTGTCCTCTTTGCTCCAGCAGTTCTAGCCCTCCTTGTACTCTGCTGACCTCTTCCATTCACTGTCGCCTGGTCATAGGTATTATGAAGGCTAAAAGTTTATGGTAAAAGGAAATATTGCTGATTTGTTTTAAAATGGTATTTCTGTGATTGTTTAATGAACAGAAACTTTCAGTTTACCTTCTTTACAAGAGTCCCACCTGTCATTCCCCATAATTCTCCAACAAACACCATATCTGAAGGTATTCCCTCAGAAACTCAGATTTCTGTTGTGCCTCTTGGCAGGAGGAAGGTAGAGAGGACCAGTGTTTTGTGTCTGGATGGGTCACTACCCTACATTTATTTAAGCTATTTACCATCTAACATTTTACATGACTTTTTTGGCATGCCAGAGCAAAGCTTTTCAGTGATCAAGAAAAACCACGCTGGGGGAGAATGTTAATACTACTCTGCCCTTGATAGGATGGTGACTGGCAGCATATAAATACCCCTGACAGGATGACAGAAATCGCTCTTCTATATTTACCAGGAGCCCTGGGCCAACATGCACAGTGGTGGGAACCCATCTGCTCTGTTCAGTCATTTTATCAACACGCTACTACTTAACAGCTGAGGCTTTTGTAATGTTTTTTTTTTAGCTTGGTGTGTGCAGGGAGCAGGAGTGTCTTTAACAGCAGTGTGACAAAACCAAAATAAATCATAGAGGGGAATCATAAATTGAAAGGTCTAGTGATTCATCTGATGAATCATATAAAGGAACAAATTAGTTTTGACATCTTTGACCACTTAGATTTTATACTACAAGCCTGACATCATTAGCTCTGTGTCCTCCTTGCAGTGCACACAGCAAACACTGGCAGGGAGAGGGCCTGAGCAGCTCCTGATTTGGGGGCTCAGGCTTCTCACTGGGGTGTGGAGAGAGTTTTGGTCAGCATTGGGGGCAGCTCCAGAGGGCACCATGCAGATCCACCTCCTCTGGATCCAGCTCCTCTGGATGCACACTGCCTAGTGGGGGTGGCAGAGGCCAGACAATCTGCCATGGTGGACATTTCTACTCACAGCATTTTAGATTGAGTTTATAATTTTAATTTCTACTCACCAGAAGTTAATGAACACTATACTGCTGAACACCTGCTCTTCTCAGCCTTTTGGCTTCATTTCCTGTGACATAGTTTCATTTTTGTTTTGGCTATTTGCTCACATAAACATTTCTCTCCCACTTCTAGAAGTGAGACTTTTTTCTCTCATGTTCAAAGTCAGCCACTGGAGCACAGTAGACAATGGCTGGGACCATTTTTCCCTGGATCCAGGGAAGGCCTGAATTCTCATAAAACTACCTTACATCTAAGTTTGAAATACAGGTCACATGTCAGGGTTTATTTCTGCCAAAAAACTTTACTGAAAGGCAGTGCCAGTGTGTGACTGATGAGAAAATGCAGACTTCTCTTTCATTTTCAAACCAAACCTCTCATGGATCCCAGTGCTCCAGACAGTTCTGCCTATCAACACCTCAATGCATGAAGGCCCTACATACTTCACTTCAAGCAGATGTCTACAGTCACTGGTGTCTATTGAAGAATTAAATTTTCTTCTATAAACAGAGCAGGGCATTATTAAAAAAAATGTTAACTGCACTCAAGACACCAACATTTTGCAGTCTGTGTAGCTGTGTGAGAGCCTGGAAGTGTTTCTCTGCAGGCAGAGCACCAGGATGGACCAACAGCAGAACTGAGTCTTTCGTCCTTGCCATAAGGGCAGTGGTATCTCCCCCTCCAAATGTTTTGCATTAAATCCAAATACAGGAGGCATAAACAGGTTGTAAAAAGGCAGCTGCTCTAAAAGCCCGTTTCCCCAAAGATAGTCTGTGAAATATATTAGTGTGAATTCATAATGTCTGAGCAGTCTCAGCTGAATTAAAGAATGAAAAGAGGACCACAGCGGCAAAATATAATTTCAGAATACAAGTTAGCCAAACGAGGTAATCCAAGGCTTAAGTGGTACTTTATGTTCTTAACATTTTCCACAGCACCTTTCAAAAACACCAAGGTGAAATAATCACTGCTGCAGAACCACAGATTTCTCTCAGGGAAATTGTTTCATTCAGTGCAAAACGCAAGTCTATCTGAGTATTTGTGTAAAGTTGAGGCTTGTTCTCCCCCCTTTGTAAGACTGCAAAATAAAGTGTTGCTGGATGAGTCTGTAAGCAACAGAAATGTTATTATTTTTTTATATTACCAATAGTAATCTATTTTAAAAGTGAAAAATGGAATGAACATCTTAAATTAATGTTCACTTTAAAATTCAAAACCCCAAACAACAACATTATCAACAAGATGTTATCACTGCTCCCTATTTGTATGCTTTCTAGAAATTAGTTTACTGGAATTAGCTGGGTTTGAGTTTGAAAGAATAGGCTGGAATATACTTAGATTTCTATAAAATGCCTACAGAAATTCAGCAACAACAGTTAATATGTGGTTCAATTGTGCAATATATGTAAAGCCTTTGATGGCAAAAGAGGGTAGAGGTAGAAATAGAATCTAATTATCTAGTTCTCCAAGCTGTCTCTGCTAAATTCATTCACCAAAACCAGAAAACTGCGATATGGTTTTAAATCAACTCTTAACCCATCACAGCAATCCTGTTCCAGGGTATGTGTCTGCTTTTAATTAGCTGACACAAACTTTTCCCCCAATTCATCACAATCAGATTCCACATGCCCTCAGCTTTCACTGGGTTTCTTAAAGATGAGAATGATTATCCCTGATGAGAGGTTTCATTTATCTCTCAGGCTGGTCCCTTTGAAGCATCAGCAGCAGGGCCCTGCACACGGTGTATGTGTGAAAACACCGACCCAGAGTGCAGGGACATCACTGGAGCCTGCTGAAAGGCAGACCTTGGTAATTTTGTCCTTGCTAAAACTTCCCCTTCTAAATGTAAAAAATGTCTGTTAAACACAAGGTAAGAGACACCTTGGGAAAAAACCCACGAGCATGAAGGCAGTTTTCTGTGTTAGGCGAGCCCCAGGTGAGCAAAGCAGCAGGGGAAGGGTGCCCTGGAGCTGCAGTGGAGCTGGCAGTGGAGCTGGCAGTGGAGCTGCAATGGAGCTGGCAGTGGAGTGGTAGTGGAGATGGCCATGGAGTTGCACTGGAGCTGCAATGGAGCTGGCAGTGGAGTTGCACTGGAGCTGGCAGTGAAGCTGCACTGGAGCTGCAGTGGAGCTGGCAGTGAGATGGCAGTGGAGCTGGCAGTGGAGCTGGCCATGGAGCTGCAGTGGAGCTGGCAGTGGAGCTGGCAGTGGAATGGCAGTGGAGTGGCAGTGAGCTGCACTGGAGCTGCAGTGGAGCTGGCAGTGGAATGGCAGTGAAGCTGCAATGGAGCTGGCAGTGGAGCTGGCAGTGGAATGGCACTGGAGTGGCACTGGAGTGGCAGTGGAGCTGGCAGTGGAGCTGGCAGTGGAATGGCAGTGGAGCTGCAATGGAGCTGGCAGTGGAGCTGCAGTGGAGCTGGCAGTGGAGCTGCACTGGAGCTGACAGTGGAATGGCACTGGAATGGCAGTGGAGCTGCACTGGAGCTGCACTGGAGCTGGCAGTGGAGCTGCCAGGACAGGGCTACTGGGACACCAAATCCCCAGCCCACCCACATTCCCAAGAAAAGCAGCAGAGGTGGTGGGAGCAGCACCGTCAGGGCAGCAGCACTCTCCCAGTGACTGGTAGGGCCAAGGAGTTGTGAGATCCTCTGAACACTTCAAAGATCCTTAACCTTGTAATTTTTTATTTTTATCTTTCTTAGGAGAGTCAGCATTATTTCCTTCATGGTCACTGCTGAGCACTACATAAATCTATATCCACCCTGTGATTAATGGCTCTTTAGTACCAAAGGAAGGGGTTAGAGTAAACTTTTAATCACTGTCAAACTTCATAATTTTCCCACTTTCTTTTCCTGTCTCCTGTGAAGCTTCTTCATGGCAAAACCTAATGAAAGCTGCCACTACATACTGGATGGACTTGGAATGAACTTCAGATGATACATATCATACCTACAGGCCACCCTTTCCATGTAGCTGCTGAAAACCAAGTGTCGCAGGCCTATGAATATTTTAAAAGCATGAGAAATTAGGGTCTGCCTGTTTCTGTTAATTGACTGGGTGAAAAAATATAGTACAGGAATAGAAATTCAATAGTGGCCTAATGGCACAGGCAATGAAGGTCGTCTTCCTCTGACTGCACTAACTTGATTCCTGGCTCACGCAGCACTTGACATCTCCTTCAGCTCAATCTTCACTCACTCCTGTGTGGGAATCGCCTAGGACAGAGTTTGGGTTCATAAAGCACGAAAATGCAAGAAATTGTAGTGAGTCCTGGGGCTGAGCTTTCATCCCCATCCCCGGAGGTCAGCGAGCAGCAGCTCCAGACACAGCCTCGGGCACAGTCCTGTGGTTCCAGGCTGGAGAGAGCCCTGTGAGCCCCGGGCCACCCTGCCAGGGCCACCCAGGCAGAGGGCAGCAGCCACCCCGGGCCAGCACAGCCTCACACACGATGCCGCTGTGGATCCTCAAACACGTCCAGGCACGGATTTATCCTGCCTGACTTCAGACAGCCTCTTGGCTGGGATGCCAGAACAGCCCTGTGGGCCCTCAGCAGGGAGAGCTGTGTGCAGCGAGCAGCTCAGAGCGCCTGTTTTGCTGTTTTGTCCGGTGATGGGCACAGCACCAGGATGCCAGAGACAGGCGGGCTCAGGCCAGTGCCTGAGCACTCACAGGGGCTCCTGCCTTTGAATCTGGAGTCCCTCTGGCTTTCAACCTTCATGCTCCACTCAGCTGCTCAGAGGCATGGGATGGGGCTGTGATCCCCTTAGCCTTTCCCTTGGCATCCAAAGCTGTGGGAAGCCAAGGATGCTGCAGCACAATTATTTAATGTGGGGCTTGGCCAGGCCAAGCCAGGTGATAGGAAGCCTCTTGTTCTCACTAATAACTGGCAATCAGTTTTCAAGGGAAGGCAGTGTATGAACATTGCCACTTTCTAGCAGTTTGGTCGTGAAATTTCTGGTTCCAGTTTTAATTTTTGCAATATCCACCTTTGGCTTTGCACTCATTTTCAGGGAGGGAGCCAGAAAACCATGACTCTGTTCTATGCCACACATTGAACTTATTCTTTAAATAATTCCTTTTTGATGAAATGGCAAGGGCAGAATGTTTGCAGAGTCTTGTGAAGCTTCTAGGGTTTGTGAGTTTTTTAAAAACTGTAGATAAAGACAAGATTTCTATCACTAAGAAAATATTTGCTGAAACCCAAACTTGTGACCTCAAGTTTCCCAAATCTCACGCAATTCTTCATTTTCCAAAGCCTGTCTGATTGACTGGAAGTGGAAAGCCATTCTTCTAAAACTTCGTAATGACTCTAATTGCATTTTAATATTTGATATGCCTTAAAATTGCAGAGAAAGTATTGACATCGATGCTGAGCCTCATATAACTCTGCCATCCTTCACAATACATGAACTTCCCTACAAGAGCATTTGTATGGTGACAATGAGAGCTGTAATTACCCGTGATCCAAGATGGACAGCAGTGACATGTTTTATTCAAAAGACATGAATCATTAGTGCCTTTGCAACAGCCTGGAGAGAATGAGAATATTTATTAACTGTACAAGAATAATGACTGCTCTCTCAGGTTTTCATTGGTGCCAACTCAGGTCAAATCTGTGTATGGACTGTAAGGAGACACAGCCAGTCATAAACACAGAGAAAGCTACAGTAAAGCCTAGAACAGTGTATCAATAAACCATGCACAATTTAAATTTAGCCTCGTTGTCTTGGAGCTCCCTAACGATGTTCGCTGAGTAATGTTGGCATATGTGTTCATGTAGATGCTGAATGCAAATGTCCTGAGCACTTTCTGCAATCAGATATTACCCTTCACATGTCCCCAGGGACTTAACACAGATGTTTGATGTTCTGGCTTTAAGCAGCACTGCTCTGAGGGTCGGTGTTTTCTGCCTGGACACAGGCTAAGGAGGGTTGTTTCCATCCCCTGCCTGATGAATGCAGGTGCTGGTGTCTGGGGTAGTACAAAGGGGAGTTTGCAGTGAAGGGGCTGCAGGTGGGTGGATAAACACAGATCTGCTCTGAAAATCTGAGATCTTTTATCTTATTAAAGACCACTCTGTGAGATTGAAAGGCAACATATTTCCTGTATGACTGAGGTGGATGACATGCACTCACAGCCATGAGTCTGTTTGTATGATACTGGAGTGCACCTGTGCCTGGCAGCTCTCCCTGTGCTGCCAGTGACAGAAAAACCCTGGTGTTAAATCCCAGAGATATTCAAGCACTGCGACCCTCTTTTCTTGAACACTTCATTGCATTGAGGTGGTACCAGTAAAACTGTGATATTTCAAAGACCCTGAAAGTGGCTTGAAAGGAAGTTAAGAGAATATATTTAGGCTGTGCTTTGTCATTTCTAGTGGAGCTCTTATAACAAGGCAATGCTGAAGTACATGCAGCAGTTAAATACCACACAGCTGCTCGCTAAAAGGAGAATTAACTCCATCCCAGCCAAAACTAAGACAGTGTGTCTAGGAGGGCTGTATTCCCAGGGCATCTGAGGGCACTGCTGTGGGGCTGGTCAGGGATGGCAGAAGGGAACAAGGCAGGTTGGGTCAGCCTGGCACTGCCTTCTACCACTTCAACACGAACAACTGGCAAGGGTGGCATGTGGGCATTGCGGCAGCCCCACTAATCTCCTTCCCGACCTTTTTATGTGCAATTCCACGGGCTTAGGACCAAATGCATTTATTGTGGGGTTTTGTATTATTGTGGGCTTGTAGCACGAGAAAAAAAAAGTCAACATTGATCATGTAAGTGGGCTGGGGACTGCAAGGAACCCCCAGATGGGCAGCTGGAGGCCCTCCTGCCCGCCCATCCCATCCAATCCCCTCCCTCCCCATCCCGCAGCCCGGCAATGCCTGTGCTTTGCCCTGCAGAGGAGGAGGCGGCTCGGGGCTGTCTTTGAAGGCAGGATCAAAGCAGCGAGGAGCTGTGCACTCCTTTGATTCCTTAATGGGCACTTTTTGTGCTCGCTGCGCTCCTGCCTGGCTGTCACACCACGGAGCGCTCAGGCTCTAAAAGCATTCCCGGCTTCAAAGTCCCTCCTTGCCAGCCCGTTCCTTTGTCCCACTGAGCTCTTCCTCCTGCTCATGGGGGGACATTTCCTCTGCTCCCCCGAGCACCCTCGGGCAGCAGCACAACTTGTGCTGGCTCCTCCAGGGTACCGCAGGCAGGGCTGGCATGGGGGGCAGAGGGGACCCTGGGCAGTCCAGCCTCAGACTGACCCTTCCCATCTCCCTTTGGAGAGCACAAATGGCCTTTTCTGGCTTGGAAACCCCTTGTAACATGCAGGGGAACCAGACAGCTCTTGACTGTGAGGGGAAAAGACAAGACAGTTCCTATCCATTGGTCGGCTCCTCTTTTCTCTTGGGTGTTTTGGGGGCCGGGGGATATCTGATGTTTAAGGTTTTTTTATGGTGATAATTTCCTTGACTTACCAGTGTGTGAGGAATTTTATTGGGAAAAAAAAAAAAAGGCTTTAAAGGCAAACAAACAGATAAACCATCTGATATTATAAACCGAAAATTCAGATCAGCTGAATATTTTTGTTGAAAGAAATTTCTACTAACAGTTGCTATTTTATTTTTCTTATTTTTCCACTGGAATTTGCAGTGCAAAAAAAGCCCTACAAAGTGAAAAACATTGAAATGAAAGTTTCTGCATGTAACATACTTAGAATATTCAATTTTTAATCCAGAATTTGCCTTTTCAAAGCACAGTAATTTTATTTTCAAATTAATTTAATTTCTTATGTCTGACAAGTTCGTATTATTTATTTACCTGTCAGTAATGATATATTACAAACTCATACTGGATTTTGGTAAAGAAATACATCAAAAAAAAACCCCACTGATGTTTGAAAGTGAGAAAAAAATTTGGTTTAAAGCATATTTTTGAAACAAATTTTGAAATGAGAGTGTCTAAGTTTGAAATGCAAAGTCAGTTTGAATGACTAACTCCATCCAACATTTTCACAGCACAGCTTTCTTCCTTTCAGCAGGGGGAACAGTCACCACAGATGACATGAGAGTGAAGTAGAAAATTCTCCAAAGAATAACATTTTAATTCATCTTGAAATAAACATTGAGGGTCTGTGACTGATTCCTGTAAAGGTAGTGATAAAAAATACCATATAGAAAATGAACAGAAGCAGTAAAAGCCATCTATTGCAATGTATCACGATGCTGTTAGATTGCTATCTGCCAACCAGCAAGTAAAAATTCCTCTTATGACAAAATTGTAAATGCCACAATAACACCATATTTTCTGTTTTGTTTCTCAGAGAAAAAAAAAAGTGCAAACTTGGGAATAATATAAAAAAAAAAAATCTTAGAAACTGGGGATTTGTTTAAAATTCTGGGAGGGGAGCCAGGAGCAGCCCCATTTCTCTGGGGTCAGCCTTAAGGATTACTTGGCTGACCAGGGTAGTTTTAATCTGTAGAATTTTTCCTTTTTCACAGAAAAAATTTTTCCAATGTACTGATCACTCATTTATGGGTCTGATACTTCATGACTGCCTGGAGCATCATGGGTGCATTATTTTGCTAAAAAACCCCCACTGCCAATCAGTCCTGTTAAGAAGATTTACATATCCTGACTGAAGAACTGCACAACAGCTTTGGAAAAATTGTAAGGAAAACAAGCTTTTTGTATCTCTGTTACCATCAACTCCTGTAGCTATGCCAGGTGGAAAGTGCTGAAATATCAGCTCATGGCTCTGTCTTGCTTAGTAACTGCTTTTGAAATGTTGTGTCAGAACCTTAGTGTCACTTGAACCCAATTTTCTGAATTTAATTGACACAAACACAATACAGAAAAGTTCAGACACACATGAGGAGACAGGAGGGATGGTGGGCAGCCCTGGATGGGCTGCAAGCAAATCAAGTCTTTGTGCCGAGTAGCAAGAATATCTCTCAGGAACAGGTCACTGCCAAATGTACCTCTCAGAGGTGCACCCTTATTGTGGAGGTGGAGCACAGCAGCAACACAGTGATACACAATAAATAACATGCAAGTGCAGTGTAAATGGAGGATGGCATGTTAGGGCTGTGCAGCTACATAAGGATTTCTTTCCCATGAAAGAGAGGCCTTGGGGGTTCAGTTCATTGCTGGGTTCATGGCTAACCACATGCTCAAGTACATGTGTAAGGCTGCCTTTTTTTCAGGAGATTGGATCCACGTCCTCAAACCCCATCCATTACAGGGGTGCAGCAGCATCACCTGATGTAGGTACAGCAGTTTGTTCTTCCAGGAGAAACAGCTCTGGGGATGCACAGCCTCCACCCTTCTCAAAATTAAAGGCAGAAAAGCTTAAATGGTACTTTAACCAATGCCAGTCTCCATCTTCCCCGGTTTGTGTAAAACCCTTACAGCGGCAGGAGCAGGGAACAGGTGAAACCGGGATCCCGCTCTGACTCAGCCGCTCTCGCCGCCTTCCCTGCTGTTGCCATCTGCCTGCTGCTGGAAGCACCCTGCACCCAGACAGCTTCTCATTGCATAACATATTCCCCCAGAAAGTTTGACAACATCCCTTGGCTTCTAAAAACAGCACCATCTCTACATTCCTTGCAAAAACGTGGATGGTACATGGATGCAAGGAGCTCCACCTGCGCTCTCTGCGCTGTGCTGCTGCACTGCGGCCCCTGCCCCAGCACCAAACCCCACCTCTGCCCGAACACCCTGCTCAGGCCACTCCAGCTCCTGCAGCCTGCCAGGGGTTACTGGGGGCAGAGCTAAGGCTCCTGGGGAGGGCTAAAAACGTGCTGAAATAGGGATGCTAAAACTGTCAGCAGGAAAAGGATATGAGTGTAACCTTCTGTTCTCTTTAAGAGATACTATTGACCTAAAATTTGTATTTTGTTTGTTGACCATATGTTTGTATGTTGACCATACATGTTTCTAAAACAGTTTCAGATTTGCCTAATATTTGCCTTCAACCTGAACAGAATATTTTAGCCCACTTTCATAGTACCTACAGATTCACCCAGTCCAAGCACAAACCCAGCACCACCACAGTCACCCCTACACCACATCCCCAAGTGTCACATCCAGAGGCTTCCTGAACACTTCCAGAGACAGTGACCTCACCACCTCCCTGAGCAACTTATTCCAATGCCTGTCCACTCTTTCAGTGACAGGTTTTTTTCTAGTATCTAATCACAACTTCTTCTGGTGCAACTTAAGGCCATTTCCTCTCATCCTTTCACTTGGAACAAGGCAGAAGAGACTGACCCCCACCTGGCTACAACCTTGTTTCAGTTAGTTCTATAAGCAGTGAGGTCCTTCCTGAGCCTTCTTGTCTCCAAAGTAAAAAAATCCATGGAAGTTCTTTTTAACTGTCTTCTTAACATTTAGGTAAATGTCAAAGTATTTCATGCTTTATAATTTGAAGAATTGATATTATGCACTTTGAAAATACATAAATGGAACACTTAAGACAGTTCCAAAATTATAGCTGACTACTATTTCTACTGAACCTAATCACTTAATACTTCCTCACCTGGAAATCTAGTTCAGTTCCCTTTCCCCACCTGTTCCCCTTTTCCCTTTAAGAAAAGCAATTGGAGTCCTCAAATTCATCAAAATATATTCATTGCCCTGCTTCTGTACATCTAATTCATTTCCACAGATGATTATTCTTTTTCTCATAGTTTTACCTAAAAACCCAAATACTGAGGAGAAAGCATTCAGAGGATCTTTTGGTGCTCCTGTCTGGGAGTGCTGCTGTGTGATGGACCCCTAAGGCCTTGCCCTGGCAAAGCCCTCTGGACTGTGCTTCCCTGGGCACAGCGTGATTGCAGATGTGCTCATCATGGAGCGGGTGCTCAGTGCCTCCCTGAGCTCTGCCAAGCATCTGCCGTGCTCCTGTCACCGTGCATGTCTGAGTTCAGGATAAGGGAACAGTTTAGTGGTCAGTGATCAGGGGGCTCTGAGGGCTGCAGGTTCTGCTGGCAGCCTGGGATGGATTCCCAACCATCCCCTCACTCCCGCTGGTCTGGGAGCTCCGTGTCTGGTCTCACCCTTCCAGCCCTGGTGTGGGTTTGGTCCCAGCCAGGGGAGGGGACCCTGAGGGGACTCTCTGGAGCAGAGACTGGCACCCTTGCCACTGGGCGGTGGCTGATGGTCCTGCACCTGCCCGAGAGGGCCGAGGGCACTGTGACCTGCTCGTGGCCTGGCCTTTCTCCTCACCCCGCTCGCATTCCTGACTGAGGAGAGCAGCCACATATGTCAGAAAACAAATGGACTCCTTGTAATTCTGGAGAAGTGCCTCTTCCTGCAGCCCAAAAGAGGGGAACAGTACAGCTGTGGCCATGCCCACCGTGTGTCACACCTGCTGCAGTGGCACAGCTGGGAGAGGAACCTGCTTCTCCAGGATCCCACAGCTCCCTCCCTGCCAGTGCCCTCCCCAGGCCCAGCGGCACCAGCACAGACACTGCTTCTTGGCAGGTCATTCCAATCCAGGCTCCTTCCCAAAATGTCTTGCAACTTCTGACTTGTTTTTTAAATTGCTAGCTTGACAGAAAGTAGAAAAAAAATATATAAATTAAAGTCCAGAATCTGTCTTATTCATATCCACTTGCAAATAAAAAGCACTGTGGAAACACTACCCAAGCAGAACAGAGATTTATTTTCAAGCATGCAAGCAGTTTAAGGTCATTTACTTAAAATTACATTCAAGAAACAACAGTGATGGTTCTGCATTACTCTCTCCCTTTAATGCCATTCTGCGTCTAATCCATCTTACTGCTCAATAGAAATAGCTTACTCCCACGGCTGAGGAAAGGATTGGGCTGGAGCCTGCATCTCAAACACCCTCCTGTCACCAGCAGGGAATGCCATTTTTAGATCTCCCATTCCAAAGAAAGGTCAGTCACTATTCTAAACAATACAAGGAGAAAATAGTCAGTCCACTTTACCTTTTCTCCAGCTTTTAAAAGCGAAACAAACAAACAAACAAACAAACCAGTCATCAGTTCCAAAGTAATTTCCAGTATTTTAATATAGTTACACAGAATCAAGAGTAATTGTTTTTCCTCAAGATGTGATCATACATTTCTGACAACAACACAGTAGTGCCGTGAAAGGCTATCTGATAACAAATACAGCTGGTTGAAATCTTCATTTCAAGTTCCTCACAACATTTTTCAGAAGAAAAATAAATCCTTCTTCACAAAATAAGTATAATAAAAACCCCAACAACAGAGTGTCAGCACAAAGCAGATGCTCAGCTTTGACTTTATATGGATTCACCCAGGAGGTTGTGGGGAAGTGTCCTTCAGGGTCTGGGAATTGGAAAATACACGTCCTTAGAAGGTGCGTTCCTGAGGTTGGACCAGTATTTTCAGTTCCTCCCCTCTCCCCTCAGGCTCTCTGGGAAGCCCATGGAGAACAGCCCTTCAGCCCAGCCACAGAAGGTGGGTGGTCAAGGGGTTCTGTGGGTACTGGTGGGAATTCATGGTGAGGATTCACTGGCAATTTTTGCTTTAAGGCACCCAAGCTTTCCAGGCAGCTGCAACTGAGGTCAGGAATTGGCCAGGGGAAGACCTCCAGCACCTCCACAGCCACTTTTTGTTCCCCTTCAATGAAACCTTCCTAGTCAAGCTTTCAAACTAGCTTTTTATTTGAGATCTTCTCTTTTTTATTTTAGACTTTCTGCCAGCATCCTGTAAGGTTTTGGCGCAGATAATCATGAAATTACCCAGCACTTACCTTTTGCAGAAGAGGCACAATGTGGTTCCATGGCCACTGGCAATGAAAAGTCAGTGTGAATTATCAGCAGCAGAGGTTTTTGAGTGGCAGAGTGGGAGAGGGATGTGGTAGAAATGCTCTGTCACTGT
Organism: Coloeus monedula; assembly: GCF_965178545.1. Lineage (NCBI taxonomy): Eukaryota > Metazoa > Chordata > Aves > Passeriformes > Corvidae > Coloeus > Coloeus monedula. The sequence goes on along the minus strand of NC_138796.1, from coordinate 11,234,748 downwards.
GGTTTGGGCTGAGAGTGTATGGACACAAGCCTTGCCAGACACAGAACAGAGCTCATGATTCAACATATAAAATATTGCATATGAGAAATAAGAATTCAAGAAAGAAATCCATCACAGCTATATCTATGGTGGTTAACACTTTTCCCATACTCATAAAGGAACTTAATAAACCAGAAGACAAAGAAAAGTTCCATTTTAGGTAACTTGGAAATAATTTTGCAGATTTGGGGTCAGAAAAATGGGAGAAATAAAAAGTAAAGACTGCTCTGCCTGAAGTTTTGTACTAGATGATTTTTGTTTTGCTTTATGAAATCAAATAAACACATCACAACATTATCACTTGGGGCTTGAAATGCAGTGAATGTCCCTGGAGCTCCTTTGATGCCACCTGCCATGGAGGAAACATCTCCCTTGAGGCTCCAGGCTCCAGGCCAGGTGAGGTAAACTAGCTCTAAAACACTCCTTTCTGGTATGATGGTATGAATATACAAATATAGAAACCAGCTTGATTTGCTGTGAGTGCTCTTGGACACAGTGGCTGAGGACATCTTTATGGTAACATGAGGACATCAGCTCTGCTGGGCAGTGAGCAACCTTCACTGGGACCTCACCTCATCCCTTCAGGGATCCAGTGCTTGTTAATTAGATGCTTTTCCCCCTTCAGTTCTTATACAGAGCTCAGTCAGTAACGATGAAGCTTCTTCATGTGTGCAATTCAAATAAATTACCCCTGCAAATGAAAACAGGATTGTTGAGGGAATTTTTGAGTATTTGGGAGGATATTTAAATTTTGGTCAAGATCGGGTCCTTAAATATGTATCACCCTTTTTTCTACAGCATGTTCTGACTGTTGCCTTTATCCTTTCCCTTATATTCTTTCCAAAAATCTGTTGGTTTTCTTTTTTTGTTTTCCCTGCTTGTTTAGGCACAAATAGCCACTCAAGACATTAGACACCTCAGCATGCAGTGAGTTGTGATTCTGGCTTTATTTAGTATAAAAAAATTATAGTTTCAACTATCAGTTTGTAAATAAAGAGTGTTAAGCAGGAAAGAAATAGACAGGAACCATTTCTACTTAAAATTGTCTTTATTCTGGGCTCCAGGTCAGCAAGTCACCCTGGGTGCAGTGTGTGGGGGTGCCACCACCCACTCTGTCCCAGGAACATCTCACCTGCTAGAGCTGAGCGGTCTGGGCTCTGCCTCGGTGGCAAATTACAGCAGAATTTAGCTCTGGATAGACTCCACAAAGCAAATTTATTCAAACCATTTCATATTGAAAAGCCTGATTACCATTTACCATATGATGCCTTTCTATCACTTCAGCAGTACCAAAAGGCTTTATTGTAGATGAGATCAAATAAATATAGCAAAACCATGAAAAAAGAATAGAGTCATATCCTGACTGCTAGCATGCTCCTACAGACTATTGCCACCAGCTGAGAGTATGTGCCAATATTTTTATGAGCCATCATTACCAAACATAACTGAAGAAGGCTGGAAGAAAACAGCAACCTAGAAGTGGTGTTTGAGAAAGCCCTGGGAAAGGAAAAGAACAGAAGAGGAGAGCTGCTGAGCTGAATCAGCATGTGGGCTGTAGCTAGAACAAAAGGATTCTTCAGTTCATGCCAAAAATACTCATCAGTGCTGCTGCTTTTTTAAGCTTAACATTCATAGGTGACTTTTCTTGCTTCTGAACAGTCTTGTGGGAAGCTGTGCTGGTTCAGGTATGCGTGGCTGTCAGAGCCCTCACTCTCTGCTCACTTCAGGGGGTTACCAGGGAGAGGAGCTGACTCCTCAGGGAGCAGGACAAGGGGTGCCCTCTGAGCCTCTGTTGTGTCTCAGGAGCACCTCCAGGCTCCCCTCCAAGGGACTCCTTGCTTCTGAATATGGTCCAGCCCTTTCTCTTCCTTCCCCTTCTCAGAGCTGGCAGGACCTCAAAGACAGCTCAGCAAAGATCAGCATCTGCTGAAGATGCCAGCTGCAAAGGTATCTTCCATCTCAGTGGGGTATGACCACAGTCTTTAGGTGACCCATTACAAAATATTAAGTATGATTTAAATGACCAAAAAACCCACAAGTAACCAAAAGAATATTTTTCTTTCTTGCACTATTAGGCTGAAGGACTCATTATTGTAGGGAGACACTGAGTCCAGAGAAATAAAAAGCTTCAAAAAAGATCAGTTATATGTATCACCAAAATAGGGGAAAATAAATCATCAGACTGAAAAAAATGCAAAGAATCTTCTCAAGTTTCAGGTTTAAATGAACATTCAAGAATCAGGGACTAAAAAGAGTTTTTCCAGGGAGACAAAGGTGACACTTGCCTACCTCAACAGGATGGGTGACAGCAGAGCTCATATCCAAACTGTGCTGTTGCCTCTGCATGTTCTGTGGGGCATCTTGGAGGTAATTCCTGGTACTGACAAACCAAGGACCAAATGAACAAAATGCAGAAAGCCTACGTGTAAGGCTGATTATTTTATTGATTTATGTATAAAGGTGCAGGTAGGAAAATGTGCATGTCTGGGTCCTCTGGGAATGGCTTTCCTGGGAACACCACTGGGGAGAAATGATCCTGCTCCTGGATAACCTGCCATGTGTGTTTGTGTTTAGCTTAGCTGTGGCAAGCAAGCCTTCCTTGTAAAGCTGGGGCTAAGTTTGCATTTTTCAGCACTTCAAAGAGCATTGCCAAAACAATCTTTTGGAACCTGAACATGTTTGTTATCTTGCTAATCCTAAAGCAAAGAGATCTAAGGAGCCAGCAAGCTGAACAATGTAAAAAAATTACGGTGTAGACACTTGCAAAAATCAAGGTGTCCTTTTAGTCTTCAGCTAGACATCTATTTTTTTTCCTTCTGAACACATTAATAGTAATAAAACAACAATTGCAGCCTCAAAATGTATTTGCTTTTAAGAAATGAAACCAGCTTTTTAGTTAAATAACACTGTTCCCTGGGAACAAGTTCAATCTTTGGTGATGAAATCACATTTATATGAAACATTTCCTAATTTAGGGGCATTTAATTACTTCAGGAGTATGAAATATAAAAATTAATATATCCATACAGAAAAGTTGAGAGAAAATAACCCCCTTTACTTCGTGGCTTTGCTGATTATGGGTCAGTAACATATGAGACTGGGCTTTAATTCTTCCCCAACGTGAAAGGGATTCAATCAGTTACACCATGAGCTGATATTATTAATGCAACCATGGCTTAAAAGAAATCAGCCCTAAAGGGAGATGCCAAAATGAATTCTTCATGTAGTAACAAAGGAAGCCAGAAGACTCCTTCACAGCGAGTCACGTCTGCACTGAGTATAAGCCTGACGTTTCATAAGCCTCCAAATAAATCTGCTGTGAATTTCCCATTTCTATTTGTACACCCAACACTTGCTAAGGGCTCCACAGGCATTCAGAGCATCACTAAAGGAAGGTATTAGATTCAGTGACACTGAGTTACAGACTGCAATGGGGAAAGTATCAAATAGGGAATTATTTCATAATACAGCCACCACTCAGGCATTTAGGTACTTTTCCATCTTAATTAAAAGGCAAAAAATCGCAAAAAGGCTTCAAGGAAACATTTAAGTTTTCCTAATCAAAGCATAAAATTAATCTATGGAACAAATTACTGCATAGCAAAGTAGTGATCTTTTCAGAAGAAAACACTGAAAGGCTCTGAAAAAAGAATTTAGGCTTTCTGTGTCTCCTTCTCCCTACAAAACTGGTTTTTGAGCCCAGTCCCGCTAGTGATGTGCAAGAAGGCAGCACATCCCCAGCCACAGCAGCTCTCAGGCTGGCACCAGCATCCCCTTTTCCCACTGCAGCACTTTCCAAAGCTAATCAATCCACAGAGGCTGTAATGAGGTGATTACAGCAATAATAGGCAGCTGTGGAAAAGAGGCCAGGGAGAGCTGTGGAGAGGACAAGTGTCCATCCTCCTGTCTCTGGGCAGACTGGGACTCCCTGGGGAACAGGAGGCCTTGGGAATGGCAGGGACCCATTAGCCCACTTGTACCATCCCAGGGTTTGAAACTGCAGGATTCTGATTTATGGGTAAGGTGGCTTGGGTCAGAATAGAGGTTTTTAAAGCGTACTTGTAGTCAATTATTTCCTCCTCCTGCTGAGTTCTGTTGAGCTGGACTCAAAGCATTAATGGAACAGGACTTTCAGCATCAAAAGATATGAAAATTCATATCAATAGAACTGTCTGATCAGCATTTGCTCTTCAAATATGAGTAAGAATCTTTTATTGCATGATAAGAAAGCAATAACAATGGCCAAGGTGTATAAACATTTCCCAGGCATTCCTTTAGGATGCCATGCACAAACTGTTGGCAGCCCAGGAGCACAGGGCCTCCTGCACGAAGGAAGTACTTCAGAATGAGGAAGGCATTTCCTGTTTATCTATATTAATATTATGAAATGCCTTATGTCTAGACTACAAAATGAATGAATAGGTTATAATCTGGGTGCCAGAGCCTTTGGGAACAATGGTCAGGCTTCTGCTGACCTTCACTGAAAAAACTCCAGGTTTTGAGACACCACTGCATGATCTGCAGAGCACAGGCTAAAAATGTGTGCAAAGGGATTACAGAGTATTTGTGTTTCATTCTGAAATGTGTGGAAAATCACATTATTACAGAGTCAGCTAAATCTATATGTGCCATCTGACTGTTCAAAAATCAAAGTTAACTTACATTTAGGAGGGGTTTTTTTAAGTTCCAGACAGGCACAGATTTCTGCACTGTGCAAAGGTTATGGTTCCTTTTCTGGTTCCTTTTCTTGTTGATTCAGGATTTGAAATATATCCGAGAGTATTTTTGCCCATTCATAACTTAAGTCTTGTTCATACACAAAACTTAAAGACATAGTTTTAAAAATTTCTTTATTAGTTATATTTATTAGCTATATTTATGTATCAACTAATCTTCATAGTTTGAACAGAGTCTCACCTGTTTCCTCTCAAAGCCATGGAAAGCTTTCCCCTTGGCTTCCAGCAGTTCCAGACACTTATCACTTTGTTTGCAGCACTAATTTTTCTGTAATAAGATAGATCCCCATTTGGTATAGCTAAATGTGATGGATATTTCTTAAGTACTTTGAGATAAAATATCATTTATTTTCCCTCTTTAATTTATGAAATGTAAAATGGCAAAGCTCCTAACTAACCTTACCTGCTGAGCCACTGAAAGAGATGAAAGCATAAATATCTATGACATCCACATTATTACCAAATACATTCATTAACAGCAGTGCCATCACAGCAAATACCAAGTGAACTGACAGTGACAGGGCAAAAAGTTAAAGTGTTTATAACTTTTTCTCAGACTACAAATACCAGTTATTCCTGACCTTTGATGTAAACTTTAATGATCACTGGTAAATCAAATATGATACTGTTAGAATTCAGTGCCGCAACTGAGACCTTTTCACCCTGGAGATGCAATATTTCTTAAGAATTTATTTGTAGATTACACTAATTATCATCCATACTTCATGAAGGATTAATACCCATAGGAAATAAGCTCATTTCCATTGAAAACTTCCCAGTTTACTCTTGTGTACTCTGATGATGAGTTACATGATGTAAATTGTCTGTTTAGAAACTCATCACCGTCTCCTGGTTCCCGGGCAGCCTCAGCAAGGGGCTGCCACCAAACATCCCTGGACTCTTGGGTCCTCAGGTGGGTTCCAATTGGTCTGAAGATCCCTGAAGGAGGGCAAAAGAGGGACCAGTTTCCAGTTTCTATGCATTTTGTGCATTTAACCTTGTAGAGGAAGAGAAATTGTTTATACCAGTCAGGCTGCAAGCTTCATCCTTTTCATTTTGTTAGTTGAACTTACTGGCTTGTTCTGGGTCAGTAAGGAATTATTTTTCCAAAGGAGCAGATCTCAGACTTTCTCTGACAGAAAATCCTGAAACAGAGGTGCTAACCCCTATTTAAAGATCTGATATCCTGCAGATAGGCTTTCTTCCCTTCGTTAGCTGCCTTGAAAGAAGCCACCTAGAGAGAGCAAAAAGCAGAGCTTGTGCTGATGAGTTTCCAGCTTTTGGACAAAAACAACAAGCAACAAGTCTTGGCTAACAATATCCATGAGACCAACAGTGAAATATGATGGTGTGAGAGGCATTTTAAGTCAATGAGAGGGGAGAAATTGGGAGAATTTATTTCATGTTGGGCCAAAGCAATGGTTCTACACCGAATACGTGGGTGCAAAAGCATCCCAATGCTGCAGCATTTATTCCTGTGTAAGAACAAAAAGCACCTCTCTCTTCAGCAGAGAGACTTTTTGCAGCTTTACAGGATCACTTTGGGCTTAGTTCATGCTTTATGTAGTTTTTGTTCAGTTTTACCTCTTTCCCTAGGTAGCTGGCTGGGCCCAAGAAATAAAATGATATGTGAGTGATCATCCAAGCTGTGTTTTAATTCCTGCCCTGGGAGGACTGTAGATCTAAGCAGTTGGTGATTTGCAGAATTCTCCTGCAAATATTTAAAATTGTTTGCCAAGGCCAGCTCCAACTTCCCTGGGTGACTTTTTTCTAATGCTTTTCTTTATCTCGCTTGCTTTCAGATAAAATGTCAGCTCATGAACTGCAATAATAGCCTTTCCCTTCAGATTTATTTTTCTTCCCCAGTTTTAATTCAGAAAAAAAAAAAAAAAATATCCGGCACTCAGTAGGAAATTTCTCACAGGGAAACTTCCTGTGATAGCTCCAAATCCTTGCAGTATCTCGGTGGCACGGTGCCTGCAGCGGGGAGCTGCTGTGCCTCTCTCCCCGCAGCTCTCCAGGCCCCGCAGAGCTCCTGCCGCGTCTCCCCGGCTTTGTGCTGCTGATCCGAGCCGGAGGATGGCACAGTTGCTCAGCTCCAGGCTGCTGGCTGCGAGGCATCGCTTACATATGAACTGATAACACTGATAACATTTGAGCCCCTCTCCTTTACAGCAGAGACTCTAATCCACAGCGGTACAAAATACACTAAAAAAAAGGGGGGGGGAAGGGGGGGCGCAGGGAGGGGGGAAGGAATAAAAAAAAGGGGAGGGGGGAAAGGAGAGAGAAAATTAAAAAGTCCTTCAGTCCAATGTCATTTCAGTCGAGCAAGGTCACGGTGGGGCCAGCTGCTGGTTAGAGCTCAGCTCAAGGGAGCAGAGGTCTCCGGAGGGTTGATTGCAGCAGCCGGGCTGCTCTAATCTCCAGGGGCTGCTCACTAAAGGCAAAGCCATGCTGGGGACAGCCCCAGCGCCTTCCCCCGCCGCAGCCTTTATCCAGCCCTTATCCAGCCTTTATCCAGCCCTTATCCAGCCTTTATCCAGCCCTTATCCAGCCTTTATCCAGCCCTTATCCAGCCTTCATCTCCTCGGCACAGGGAGCTCCTCTTGCACCGGCACAGGTGCCCAGGCGCCGGGCAGGATACTTTTAAAATGCAACAGCATTGAAATAACAGAAAATGTACTTGGTAAATAGAAATGTGGGTACAAAAGATGCCACGTTTTTGAAAGGGGTATAATGGTAAGGAACTGCAGAGGGTCTTCCCTGTGGTGATAAGGGCTGCTGGAGCTGGGTCCTGAAACAGGGACTGTAAACATCATTTGTGCACATTCTGCTCATCAGCACTGAACATCTGTCTCGTGCTAGACTTTACTGCAACTTTGCCATTTTCTCCAGTAGCTGATGTTTTGCATTGTTTTGAGTTTCGTTTAATTTCCCTATTAAATGCAGAGCCAAGTTGAAGAGGATCACAGAACTTCTAGTAATAATTTCCCTGACTTGCCACTGCTTGAACAGAAGAGGCAGGTGCAGACACTGAAATAAATTCCACTAAATTGCCAGTCCTCAGTCTGCACCAGAATCCTTTAGGCACAAGGAGTATCCAAAAAGCTTTTTTCTGGGAACCTCCCAGAACTATTTTTTACAGCTAACAATCTTGCTTTGTTCTACTGAGAAAACCCAAGGTTTGCTGATAACACTTCTCTCTTATCATGTCTATTTCCAAAATACCACAAGTAAATGATTGGGCAGAGACAATACCATAATATCAAGTGAAAATGAGAAGCTGTAACAGATTAAGGAAAGTCCTACAGGGCTCTTGTTATACATACAGACCGAAACTGTGTTCAGGGAACAAAAAAAAGCATGGAAAAGAACTGAAATGGGGACCACACCTGCTAGCCACGATGCCTGACCCCCAGGGGCAGCACTCACACAACTCTTTTCTCTTAAGAGAGAGACGTGTTAGGAGTTATTCCACTGTGTCACTGAGAAAGCCCCTGCAAATATTTAATGTCTCCCCACTCCAGAAAGGGGAAAGGGTCTAGTAGGCAAGTTCAAAATACTCTTGCGAGCTCCTGGTCCTGCCAGGACCACCCATCTGCAGGCAGCCACTCCCATCTGCCGTGAGCAGCTCGTGGAGCCGGGGCTGAGGCTGGGTTTGTGCCCTCTGCATGGGCACAGCCTGGCACACCAGATCCCCCTGGCTGCAGGCAGCTGGGAGCCAGAGGAGATGGAGAGGCTTTTCCAGCCCAGAGGCCTGGCTGTGGTTGCTCTCCTCTGGCAGCTCTGCTGTTGACTCTCATTCTTGTCAGGCAGCTCCCTGTTTAATCCTGTGGCTTCAGGCACTTTCTAGGTGAGTCTGTATGATGAGCAACTGGAGACAAGGTAGACATTATAGCAGGTTTAGGAACAGTGTACTAAGTCTATCCATATTTTATATCCAGCCTAATGCACCCAAGTGCTGTTCCCTGTAGCTGTGCTCCACACAGAACCCCTGGCTCTCCCTGGAAGGAGAACCGCATCAAAGATTTGTGGAGTGCCAGTTTCAGGTGCCTTCAGGCATTGCCTGATGTCCAAAAAGGAGAGGATGAGGAAGGTGGAAGGACACTACCACCAGTGCTGAACTGCAGCATCATCCCTTTGCTGGCAATGGAGCTCACTCTTCTCCCAGGGTCGGGGCTATCACTCACCAGTTTGTGTGCTACAACTCGCAGTCTGGGCCCTCCAGAGAGATGAGCTAATTTTCTTGAACAGGAAGCATCTTCTGCAGCATTTGAAAGGTCTCAGACAGGAGCTCGATGCCAAAAGAAAGATGATGCTGGAGCAAACAGTGGTTCCTGTGGCTAGAATTGACTGGGGTTTGGGGCAGCTGGCATTTCTGGGTCTGCACTGTAAAGCATCCCCTAAAGTCTGGGATCTATATCCATAGAAAATAAATATATAGGTCTGTGACCCCAGCCTCAATTGTGAGGAAATTTACTGCCATGGGAACACCATGCTTGCTTGAAATGTGATTGAATCGGTACCTGTGCTCTCTTTGCAAGGCTGTGTGCTTGGCTTCCCAACTTCCACAGATGCTGAAGAAAGACAATGAGCCAATCCTCTTAAATCTCAATTTAGACTGACACATCCCCCAGCTCCACCCCCCCCCCCCCACCCCCCCCCCGCTTCAAGTTGTGCTCCTGAATGTTTAATTTTATTGGGAACTCCCCCAGTACTCCCAACACTGGGTTGCTAACATTGGAAATTAAATAATTTTTTTCTTTTTTCTTTTAAAAGGCATTTAACTCCAACAATATACAGTTGCAGCCATGAAGGACTGAACTCATTTCACAGAATATGTTTCCCAGTCAGAAATGAAACTGGCAGTGCAACCCCTCCACCCCCCAGAATTACTTGGCTAAAGCAGTAGCCAGATGAAGAAGCAAAAAAAACCACAAGAGGATTAAACCAAATATGCAGCTCAAACAGAGGAGCAGCTGAACCCTCCAGCATTTCAATACACAGCTGATTCAGCAAAACAGATACACATTCAAATGGAGGATGTCACTGAAAGGAAAAACCAGGCAGCTTAATCAATAAAGCATGCAGCCTGTCCTGGTACAGGGAAAGCAGCAGCCTAACGAGCCACATAGAAAAATGAATTGGGAAGAAATTTTGCTTTTGCCAGGACCTTGAAGCCCCAGTGGAAGAAATGTCCAGGAAAGGTAACTCATGGAGATAGGCCACTGCTATCTTTTCCCTCCATTTTCCCTTTTTGAGATTAATCCCTACAGCGGGAGGTTAGAGAGCAGCACTTTTTTCCTCAATCACACAGTTTATAGGAAGTGGGATATTATTTAATTCAAGATTGCAAGTTTATAATTTTCACCTAGCTTTATTATACTACACAGGTGTTTTATTCTCTATGAACTATGTAGAAGTAGATTTGATTTACAGAAATATTTTCACTTCACCAAATACCTTGAAAAATGATATGGCAACAAATGCAGCAGAGAAAAGGTTGAAGAGATTCACATTCTCCTGCTCACATCCTCCTCACAAGAGACTTTTTAGTGCTACTCAGTCGCTACAAGGCGTTGGCTGTCTCAGCCACAGTCTTATCCCCTGTCTGGACACTTTGTAAGGGAAGGAGGGTTTTCTTGGGAGGTGCAATATTTGTCTATACCTGTGTCCTTGAGCTTTGAACACAGACAGACACTGCTGTTCCATCCCCTTCTTGCCAACAGAGGAATCTGCTCAGAGAAACCTTCTCACAAGAACAAACCTTCTTCACAGAAAAGTAAACAGGAAAAGGCTGGGAGCACAGCTGATTAAAGGACACGCCAGTGCACATTAAAATATTTGCTAATTGCAAATCTATTCTCCCACGGAGCTGCCAGCTCCTGCTCTGACTCACGTGAAATGTCAGATGGCTCCAGCCTGCATTAATAACCTCATCCCTCAGCTGCCCAGGAGAGAGGAGACAGCAGCAACACCAGCACTGATTCTGCGTCCTTGTTCTTACTTCTTCCCTTCTCCATCCCCACATTCTTTAGGGGTAATTTGCTCAGCATACAGTGCTGAGTATGACCTGAAAACCCAAAGAGTGACCTAATAATAAGTTTTTATTGCAATGTTAGAGAAGAGCCATGTCGAAGATGATGAGACAAAAACCATGGGCAAGATTTTTCCATTTGTTGCAGCTTTTCTAATCAACACAACATTGCCATGAAGGAAGAGGCTGGACACCTCCCAGCAGCCTGTGAGAACAGGCAGATAAATCATCCCAAACAAAGGTAAAGCAAAGTTAATAACTTGAACATGTCAGAAGAGCTGCTTCCATAAGAAAAACTTTCACTCACATGAGTTAAATGTTTAGGTCTGCTTAAAAATCACAGTGTGGAAATAAAAAGAGCGAGCTCTGGCTGCTGATGATTGGGTTTGGGTTACAGTGTTCAAAAGGATAAAAAACCACAAACTCCCACCAGCTGATTGAAACTCTTTCTCTTACTGTTTTTGCGTTGTTCCTGGTTCAAGCACTGGAAAGACATTGAAAGAGAAATTTTTATAAAAATAGAGAGAGAAAAAAGGTTGGAAGCAAAACAGCAGAAAAACAAGGCTGTTGTTCCAATCATAAGGAACTTGCAATTATTGTTCAAATCAGGTCCTTATTTGGAATTGTATTTCTAATCCAATAAAGTATGTCGTTTCAGGCACATAAATAATCCCCATTTTTAAAGGGATTTAAATTTCACTTCTTTAATGGGCTGGTGATATTATACCAGGGAAATGGTAGCACTAAATGACTGCTATCATTCAGCAGTATACGTTTATTTGACTCTAGAGTTTAAAAGGCTGTGGTTTGCATAGTACTTATCTAACTACCCACTTATTTTCTCTGTTCTTCTGAATCTAAGGAGAGTGTTTACTTTCAGCAGGACAAGAATGTAGTTTCAAAAGAACTGATCAACATTAACCTTGCACAGTATTACACATTATATCTATTTCTCATAAACTATGTTAGAGAGCCAGCTAATATATAATTTGTGCACAACAATATATCTGCATCCATTCTGAATATGAGTTTATAAATCTTCTGCTGTTTTTAATCTTCAAGCTCTTAAAACTGTTCATTAAATATATTATCTACACATTTTTTTCAACAGCATTTTGTCAGTGTGTGTGAATTTTGCATAAAGCCCAAAATGAGACATGCATAAAACTGCAGTTTATCTAGGTAGGCATAACCATTCAGCAAACTTTGTTTAATTAGTCCCTAAATCAGTCTTTATGACTTTGTTGACTGACTGATGTTTTTAAAATATGACTGACTCTTCTTAAAATGTCAGCCCTTGTTATTTATTATTTTAACAAATATTGGATGCCATAATCTGGTGCTTAAATACCCACTGTTGTAATTCAGTGCTAATGACAATGCTGACATGAGAGAACTATTAAACTGGATACAGAGTTGTCACATTTTCAGACAGCAAAATGCTCATCTGTGACGCGTAGCATATGGCAGAAACCTGGGAAAATCATCAGCAGAGCTAAGAATAAATGGAAGCTGTGTTCCCTGAAAAATATAATCTGACATCCAAACACAGATAATCTTGAGACGTACTTGGCATCCATGAGTTCAGTCAACAGATTATAAAATCAGAGGCTGCAGCACCACATTTCCAGAGAACAAATCACAGCAGAGCTCCTAACGCTGAAAACTCGATGTATAAACATGCTGCTTTTTGTATATACTCTGTAAATAGATCATTAGAATACTACAGCTAATTATGCTTCAAGCCTCTGCAGAGTCACGTGCTCACGTGTTTATCCAATTTTCATTTTTTTGTTGCCTGTCTCATACTTCAGCAGTTTTGATGTGCAGCACTTAAAAATGCCAGTGCTTATCAGAGGCAATCCTGAAGCAGCACGGGAACTGTCACTGCCTGTGCAGAAAAATCACCTGGAGCTGCAGCACATCTCCCAGCCCTCCACGTGTTCACCTGAGTTATCTACTCCAGCGATCCCATGGGCTTAGAAAGGTGCCCTGAGGTGACAGGAAACGACTAAACACAGTTTCACTCCTCTTGTGTTCAGGTCAGGGACAGGGTCCCAATACACCAAATACAAAACATCAGCGTGATCTTCTGCTTGGGAAAGGCCATGACTGTCATTTAACCTACTGCTCCTTTTGGGGCTGCTCCTCAAGGAGACAGAGAACTCTTTCAGCTCTTCATTGAGACACTTCTAAGATGGCAGGATTTCTGGTTTCTTTATCTGACACTTCATCTTGCCATTAAATTTCAAGAGTCATCATAGCAGCATAGTACCCAAAGTCTGATAGTTTTGTACACAGAATCAAAGCAAAGGAGGATTTGGAAGATTTAAAAAGAAATCTGGTTATATATTTTCTTGACAAGAAGTATCACAGGAACAATTATGGAACATCCTGCTTGTCCCTAAGTCTCCTGGTGGTCCAGCAAGAGCCTTTTCCTGCTCTGCGTTTTACTTTCAGGTGGCTCTGAGCAGACTGGGACACAGCAAACCCTGTTGGCTGACAGCTCATGGATGTCTCCACTGATGAGTGCAGTAACTCTGGTTCAGTACCAGTTCTGTGCTTTAGGTTCAGTCTGGTCACACAATGCCCTCCTGCCATGTGCTGAGCCATGGACACAGGACTGCACAGCACAGCGCTCCCCCCTCGGGAACAGGGAGCACGTGTCACTATTGTTTAATCCAATGCCAGCTTGGACATCAGTGGAGCAGTGCCCTTGGTGCAGGTGCTTGCTCTGAGGCAGGAGGGGAGCAGGGCACAGGAGGGCAGGGAGGGCTGTGGTGACACCAGGAGTATCCACGTTCCCACACTCCTTACAACACTTTGCCTCTGGTAACAGGGAATTCTATTCACACTTACAGTAAAGCCTTTGCCACTGCTCATAAATCACAAAGGCATCTTAAAATGAGTGGATATCACTGTTCCACCAATTTAAAACCACTTTTGACTGTCAGAGGTATAAAGGAGTTCTAGTATAAACAGGAGTATGGTAGTAATCTGATCTCATATCCATAGGGGGGCCGATTCTCTTCTCATTTACATCAGTTTTATTTTCATATAACTCCATTAGTTTCAGTATTTATTTTTGCATGAGTGACAGCAGAATTATGCCCAGCATAATCACACGTGAAGTGTAAAAATCCAACTTGACTAATTTCTTAGTATTAGCCACAAATGCTAGAAGCCAAAATAAAATCTCAGTGAAGGCTCCCAGTCTGGTCTTATTCTTCATTTCTGCTCCATATCCAAGATGGACATGCCTCTGAGTTACAGAAAGAAGTATGAGGATGGAGCTGAGTAAAAGTAGTTCAGACAACCTGGGTTCTACTGAATTTTAGTGTTCAAATAAAACTAGATTTGAAGAGACCTCTTGGGAATTCATATATTCTCTACAGAATTCTGCCTTGCTCAAATGGCAGCAAAGTCTAAGAGCAGCTTGGTAAGGCAAGGAGCTGGAGAGAGTTGTTTCAAGGGATGAATCACTCAGTCAATATTTTGCCCATCTCAGGTTGCTGTTGGTTGGCTTGAGTTTTTTATAACTCCATACACAAGGAAGACAGTTCAAGAAAGGCCAATATTTTGGAGAATTCCCCTCCAAGTTCCGCTATTATCCTTGAGAGCAGGTGGTGGAGCCAGGGGTGGGGAATAAAGGGTGGTGGCCACAGCCATATTTTGGTTCTGCTGCTGCGAATAAGAAGGGGCCAGGAACCACAACGCACTATCCAAGGCAGGCTCCTGATCTTTCTCTTCAGATCACACCTTTATAAGTGCCAGGCCCAGTCCAAACTAGCACAGGCAGCAATTTCTCATTAGCTATTTATTGGCTGTCCCCCTTACCTAAAGTTTCAGGGAGCAGGTATATCTGAATAAAGCTGACTTTACCACAGAAATAACCCTGCACTACTGACTTAAATAACAACATACTGCCATTAATGGAGTATTTTGTTTGCCTCTCCCTTCAGTTTTTAGTGTAAAAGCAATGAGCCCCTCCCACATCCAACAGTTCCTGTGGACGACAGAGACAGACCCAGGGCAGAGCTTCTGCACTTTACACTTCCCATAACCTGCTTTTCTCTCACATTTGTGACACTGCTGTTCTGCCACCACAGCTTTCCTGAGCTGGCACATGTCTGAGCCGTGCTGTCTTGTGAGCCATACAGTCTTTATGTCGAACACTGATCATTGCTTTCAAAAGCCTTCCTGATAAATAATAGATAAAAGAGAGGAACCATGGCGTGGTTTCAGGTTTGAGTGCTTCACACACTGGAGTAACAAATGTTACGTTTTCAAGGGTGTCAGGAATACAAAACAGGAATGGAGGAAAGTGGCAAGAAGAGTTGAAAAAGAAGAGGAGAAAGAGGCTGGCCCAGCAGAAGGCATGGAATGGAAACTGTGGGAAGCATTAAATTGCACTGGTCCATGCTGTGTCCTGCAAAGCCACAGGTGTTTCTGTGCGATGAGTGCACCATCCCAATGGATTCCCCTCATGGGAATGATGGAATCCTCATCCCCTCCACCTATCTCAGCTCCCATTTATATTGCTTCTGAGTACAATTACTGGGCATCTTGAAGGGCTACAAATTACCCAGTGTTTCTCAAGCCAGTCCATTGGAATATCAGCATTTTCCCTGCCGAGCAGTGATGAGCAGCTCTGAGCTCTCGTGGTGGAATCTGCCCCATAACTCATGTAACACTCACTGATACAGCCTAGTTGACAGTTTGGCATCATTTTTTTATAACAAAACCCTAGCTATTTCTCTAAAGTCAGGGGGTTAAATAAATATTAATTTTCTCAGTAACTCAGTGGAGGGTTGAATGGAGAACATTGCATTTTGGTTTTCATCACTTTCATTCTACATCTACTTTTCCCATTTTAATGGTAACCAGAACCTGTCAGGATTTCTAAAATCAAATATAATGAAAATTAATTACTAAAACCCATGTTTGATTTCAAACTTAGAAAAACCTCCATAGCTATTTTATAGATTTCTTAATAATTCAGAGCAAATCTATTTTTTAAAATAGTGTAAATTGAAATTTAAATAAATTAAAGAGATTTTTATTACCTGTTTTTTCTTTCTCAGACTTAAAATCTTTATAGAGCTATAGATGGTAGGAAGTATTTATTTATTTCAGGAAGATTAGAAAAACATATCTGTGTTTTGTGAGTCTCAAATATCTTGACTTTCCATACTTTGGTTTGCCTCTTCTTTCCTGCAAATATCTTATTTTTTACTTTTTGAGAACAGTAACAAAAATAGAATTACTCCTTTTAAAAACATCTAGCTATTTTTAATGTTTTATTAATGTTTATCAACTCTGGTCCTGTCTTTCTTCCATGTGATATGTCAAGATCACTCTGTGTACCTCTGATGGCAGACATTCTTTTTGCCTAAACACTCTTGGGTTGGGTTACCAGCAAAGACAAGCCTTTATGATACCTGTGAAAGATTCAGAATGGCAAATTTCATCAGTCTTTGAAACCAAATATATGCAAAGTGCTGCAATAGGCAGGGGAACAAAGACTCATTTCGTGTTCAGATAAAAGATTTCAATTTTTGCTTTTAGAAAACATTGCATGAAGTAACTAGGTCAGAGCTGTGCTAAACCACACTTCATTTATCTGATATGCGTGCTGCATAACAGCTCTGTTTAGTAGTTTAGATTTGACCTGAATTAAATATGAAGCTCAAAATATATGATAAAACAATAATAAGAGATCTGACTTACCACAAAGCTTCCATGCTGAATATGTGACCATCTCCTCACTGTTCAGTTCAACACCACTCGTGGTGCCCCTGGCCACAGCCCTGGCTCCTTCCCCCAGCTGCAGACACCTGGCAAGGGCAGGCTGGACAAACACCTCATGGTGGGGAATGGGAGAATTGTCTTCCTCCCTGCGGAGTTTCTGCACCATAAAATTGAAATCCAAAAGCCTACTGGAAAGAAAGGAGCAAGCCTCAGTATTGGCTTTATTTCTGTGGGACTCACATCTGTTATTATCTCTCACAATGCCTGAGCAACATTTGTGCAACGATCCCAACCCATGGGCTCGGGAGTCTGGCAGCAACCACACACCAGCTCTGAGCTCAGGTGTGCTGGTGGTTGCCAGCAGTGCTGGTCTGGAGTCACACAGAGAAAAGAGAACCACGTGGAGAGGTGCAATCCCCTTTGGAGAGTGAGAAGACCCCGGAGTGAGCGGGTGCAGGCATGTCCTGAGGAGGGCCAGCATGGAAGGGGTGTCCAGCCTGCAGCAGGTCCCTGACCCCCTGCACTGGGAAGGGTTCCTCAACTCCATCACCATAAGGAGCCCTGGTCACTGCAGTGACCCAGAGCCTGCTCTCCTGATGAAAGAATAACACTGAGTGTTGTCATTTCCAAAGGAACCAAAGGACCTTTGGCGAAGAGTTATAGCCCTTTCTTTGGATCAAGATACAAACAGGGACTCACAGGAGGTATGCAGCTCTTAGAAAAAATACTTGAGGTAGATTCACACCAAAAGTCAAAAGTAAATTACAGTTGAAACCCTCCTAGTGAGGATCATTTCTGAATGTGAAATTGTACTTACAACACCCACAAAAGCCTCAATTCTTTTTTTCTCTGCAGTACTGTGAGATGCAGGCAACCCTGAGGCATCAGAAAAAATAAAAAATGGAAAAAAGAATATTTTCTTTGGAGGGTGATTTGGAAAACATATTGCAGGGTGTTTTGCAACACATGGAAGTGTATAAATAGTCAATTGCATTAAATAGAATACCTTGTATACAAGGATGTTTCCCAGGTATAGCAGCTGCAATTTAACTTTCCTGCACTTTGTATATGGTTCATCTCCATGACCATCCCCTTACAAGGTGCTTCCTTCACAGCTTCTCTCATTGGCTACTGCTCCAGGTGCCAGGTTGTAAGAGGCTTTGCAAATCAAACTCAACACACCTTTCGTGATTAATCTTTGCAAGAGGAGGGGTTGACTTTCAGCTGCCAAAGCAGACCTTCCATGGCACCACATTTTTTACATCCCCTGCATTCAAAGGATATTTCAGAGAGATGTAAATCAAGAGTGGGGTGGATGTGTGCACTGCCTGTCTGCACTAATACAGGTCTGCAAAAGTTTTGCCTGCTTACCACAAGCCTCCACTTTATTCCAGCCATGGCACCTGAGAGAAGCTGTGAGTTGAGTCCCCCAGGCTCCCTTTGTGCCACCTTTGCCTGCTGGGTCACATTGCCCAAGAACCTTTCGCAATGGCCTTCAAGGAAAAGCAAAGAAATCTACTCCTTGGCAAGCAGGATTTACTGCTCCAGTGTGCCAGACCTGAGCCCAGGCACTGTGAACACAAATCTGCTTTATGTAAGAAGAGAACTGCAGTAGTGGCATTTTCCCTTTTAATGCATCATCTACAAAATGAGAAAATAAGTGAGGTTGTTAATGTCCTTTTAAATGATATGTACTTATGTGTTATATAATGTATAAGCATTAAAAATACTTTCTTTCCCCTTTTTGGGGGCAGCATACAGTTTTGCTTGTGATTCAAACAAGTTTGTAGTTTCTTCCCTAACACTTGAAGTAGGAAGCTGCTGCTGAGAGGAAGGGGAAAAGTGTTCTTCATATTCTGTGATGAGACATTTCTGAATTAATCTGTGGTTTTCAGGGATTGCTTCCTTGCTTACAATTAGCTGAAGGTCTGCCAACTAATTCTCTGGCTCCTAATCTAGCAGTCTCCCCAAAGAAGACTAATCAAATACCTGGGAACTGAAACTCAGCACTCTCCTAGGCAGTAAAACCCTTGAAGCCAGGAGAGGCAGTGGTTTGGTGGTACAGCTTTCCTGCCTGCCCTTTACCAACAGCCCTCTTCAGCCTTCCCCTTCCCTCTCCTGAGCTTACAGGGGCTTATTAGCTAATGACCTACTTTGGCATCCCCAGATGGTCCTTCATGGCTAAGGAGTTAACATTTTCCCTGCCTAATTATCAAGTTGATTATAATAAGTTAAACAGTGGAGTAATTTGTTCGCAGGTTGGTCCAGATTTAAAGTTTATTTTTTGCCAGCCCTGCAGAAGTATTTCCACATCTGGAAGTGTACCCATTTTTTTCAAGCTCTTCTAGCTGGCTGCATGAAAGTTTTTTGCTGTCTCTTCAAATCTGGCCTTACTGGCTTTTTCACTCTGACTAAATAGGCAGCATCCAGTGGTCTGAGTGTCAGATTTTACTCACTGGTTCCTCATTCTTTCCCTAAGGTGGCTTCCTGCTCACTGACTGCTATTCTGAGACCATCAGATGTTTCTCCATTGGTTAATAAAACCTGGACTGAAGGTGCGCCTTCTGAATACACCCTTTGAAGCCCACACATGGATTAAAGTTTAATTTTGATGTATGAGCATGAGCAGATTATGATGGTAGCATTCAAGCTTGCTCTGTTGACATTTCATGATTTCTTCTTTCCAGTTAATAGTGACTATTCAAAAGTCAAGCTGGATAATTCATTGGGATGGTACCTGGTATTAAAGTATTTGTCCTTTACTTAATAAGCACCATCTTCATTAGATCAAATCCCTAAGGACCTACCTCAACAACTTTCTTAATTAAATAATTATGGGTATCTCCTTTCAACAACAGGAACCAAGGATTTATAAGACTCATGGGTTGTTAGACTTTTGACTCAACCCCCCACCTGACCCCCAACCCACACCCTGAAAAAAAAAAGAAAGAAAAAAGAAAACCTCCTCAGTAATTTCACTTTTTTTCCTGCAAAAAAGAAAAAAATCCAGGAAATGAGAATTTTACATAAGTCAACAGGTTATTAATCATTGGTACAGAACAGGAAGATGCAAAGTCTCTCTGGAAACTCTACCATAAACACACATAAATTCCTTCAATAAATGCAGGAATGCTGGATTGAAACAGGTAAAATCCATAGTTCTTTCTAGATGTAAATGCAATTCATTTTCTTATGTAAGATCTATCTGAGGCATTATCCTAGAAAAATATGTCATTGTCAAATTAGCCCAGTTCAGCACTGGGATCTAATATTCTCGTCCTTAAGAAAGGTGTGATTCTCAACATGTGGGAGTACTCCAGAAACTCCTAAATCGGTGCCTGAGTGACAAAAATGATTAACACTTATAACATATATAGGATTTTTCAACAGAAAATACTAAATAGTTTTCATGAAGGAAATGTGCATGGTTAACTCCGTCTTATGGATAGGAAAAAAAGAGATCCAGGCAAGTGCAATGACTTTATAAAGGCTGTCCTCATCCTACCAGAGCTACCAACAGATCTATTTCCTGTCCACTGCTCATTTTAGTCTCAGATCTCTCTTTGAATTCACAAAAAGATAAGAACACTCATTGCCCAGTGATTGCAAAAGAGGCCAGCGAATCACAGGGAGGTGAAGACGTGTGAAGATGAACAGCAAGGGAGTGCTAAGGAAAGGTCAGCACAGACTTTCTCCAAATGTTTTTGCCAGGAGAGAAGATCAGCTGTCTACTCCCCCAGTCCTTAAATCTGATACTACCTCCTCCCAATTCAAACTCCTCCCAGGATATTTGATTAAAACACAGTCAGGTCACCACCACAGCTCCCAAACCACATCCAGTCCCACTGTCCAGCTCCCATAATGAAATTATTAACAATGAACTTTATCCTTTCTTCCTGCACCCTCACTTTACTCCAGGCCAACAGCTGGCATCTTGCACACTTCCCAGGTGAGAAGGTCTCTGTTGTAGGAGTTCCCAGCTCTGCTCTGTGCCATCCCCACAGGAGCAATGGCCATGTGTCCAAGAGGATTCCAGTTACAAACTTTCTCTTCTGAGATGTGACACAATAGGGACCGCCTGTGTACCTCTGTGACCTGGGAGTTGTAAGGATGTTTGCAAAAAAGATACCCTGTCCTGCCCTGTCACTTTAATTTCTGTCTCTGGAGGAAACTGAGCTTCCAAAGGTTTCTCTGGCTCACACTCTAAGCCTGACTGTGTAGAAACAGTATTCTGTTGGCCTTGCACCCAGTACCATCACAAAACCTAAAGCTGAATAGTCAACTGAAGTTAAAACTAGAAGTTCTTCTGCTGGAGAAGCCAGCAGCTCCCTGCCTCTGCTCATATCCTGCTTTGTGCTGCAGTGACAGGTTATTTTACAAGCACAAGAGAGAGAATTTTCCCAAGCAGGGAAGAGCAGACTAAAATAAAGCAGAAGAGGGCCTCCAACTGGGAACCTGTGCATGTGAGGGAAAGAGATATGTGCAATAAAATAACTACTTATCCACAAGAAATATACTTTAAAAACATCAATTAGAGCTTGTCATTACATGACTTCTGCATCAGATCCCTTTCAGGCAAATAATAATTATTAAAAATATGCTTACTGTGTTAAGTTACTTTCCATTAAAATGTTCTCACCTATTGAGCATTTAATTATCATACAATAAATTAACAATTTAAATAGCAATTACTTTCTTTAGTCAAATGTATTAGAAGCAGTTATTTATGGACTCTTGATTATAATAGATCCAAGAAACTCACAAAATTACAGCATGTCCCTGTGTGTGTATATCATTATTCCTAAAGTAATTGCAATTACAGGAGGCCAGTCAGCACAATGCAGAAGCTGGGATGGGGTTCTCTGAAAGACCAACAGCTACAAGATCTTTCTTGACAGCACATGGCTGGCCTGGTTTGCTGGAGGATTGAGAATTGAGGGGCCAGCCACTGGGGTGCTGTTTTAATAAGTCAAATATTCTGCATAACATAAAAATAGAGGATAAAGGGCAATGGTTTGGGGGAGCTGATTGGAAAAACACAATGAAGGCTGTAGCAGGAGCTTTCAAAGTATGATGCCAGTGAGGAGTCCTTTTGGGTCATTCCTAGAGTGTCATGTCAGGCAGAAAATCTTAGCAGCCCGTGGAAGGAACTGTTCAATCTACAGTAGAGATGACAGCAAAAAATCCCCTTAGCTCAGAGGGGTTCATGGAGACCCTCTGCTCTTTTATCCCTTGCCCAAGTTTCCAAAGATGGTGATGATGCTCAGAAGAAAAAATCAGATTACTTAAACCAGTGTAACATCTTTTCACCTGCACATGGGAAGACCCTGCCGTGTTACCTCTCTGCCCGTGTTCACTGGGTGAAGCTGTAAAATCTGATCAGTCTAAAATACTCCCTGGAACAAACACAAGGTACAAAAGAGCCCAAGTGCCAAGCACCGTAGAAACAATGAGCAAACAGATTTGCATGTAAGCATTTTGGTAAAAAGGAGGATTTGGAGATCTATAAAAATAATCAGGCCCATAACAAGCCACAGAGAAAATTAAATCAGTGAAATGAAATATCAAATGCTGGCAGCCCACAAAGAATTTAATGACGATAATAATAATAAGGACTCAGTGGATGAAAAGGAAGAGAGAAAATTGGTCCATTAAAAATAATGGTGAACAAAATGAGGACCATGTGATGGAGAAAAGGGCATGTTACACAATAATTTTAAAATGTTGTCTCTGACAAGAAGAGAGGCTTCCTAAGGCAGTTATTTCTTCTACATCACTGAAAGATACTGTGCAAGCCTTAGAATATTCAACATCTCTAGAAAATAAGCCAGACTCTCAGCCAGGCTCTCAATTTGGCACATCTCCTTCACTCACTTTCAAAGATGTACATTAATTCGAAGTGTCGGGGGAGCTGGATCAGTGTATAACAGTGCAGAACGTGGACCATGTACTACAATACCCATTTATCCCCTGAACAAGAAGTTCATGGGCATTTTCCCATCTGGGAGTAAGTATAGATTGAAATAAAAACTTTATTCCCCTTATAAATATACTAGAAATGGGTATAAATATGTATAATGTAAATTGGGAATAAGAACAACATGTACATCCTAGCAGGGCCAATTAAAAATCTGCAAGTCCAAAAAGCTCCGCATTGTATGAAATTTATCCTAGTGAAGCACATAACTAAATGGAAATTTTTTTCTGAGGAAGGACAGACCTTTGGAAAGCACTGTTTGATTGAAGACTGAGGATGGGGTCAGGCAGTCTTGCTTGACTAACACACACATACACACGTCCTTGGGACACCCTGGCTATCACTTCCCAATATTTATAATATTCCTCTTCTCACCACAGGCTTTTAGCAGCTGCCTGACACAGTGCCCTGGGAAGCAGCTTCAGCATCAGCCACGAGACACCAGAAGCAGGGCAGGGTGGGAGGGCTTTACCCCGAAGGATGCAGCTGCTCACTGTAGCTCTGTACACACACGTCATCTTTAAATGAAGTGATAACAGAGGGCAGAAAAGTGATACAGGAGTATCTTTCCAGCTTGATGGGGAATGTACATCACTTGGCCTGATAACTTTGTTTTATTCAGCTCACCCACCGTTTGGGATTTGCTTGGTGTTTCTGATAGCACAGAAGGCAAACACAGGAGAGATTCTGGTTTCCCTGTTCGCACACTCATGAGCTCTCACCCCAGTGTGCTCAGCGGTGGCTGTTGAGGGCTCAGGATGGAGCTGAGCAGCTCAGGTTGTCACTGCCAGCTGCAGGAGGGAGGCAAAAGGCGACTCCCACTTGTGCATCCCTCTTGTTCCTGCTCCTCCTGTAACGCTGCGCTCCCACTCGCAGCTATTGGAATGCAAATGATGGCATCGTGTCTGACATCTGTAAGTGCGGTGTCAGGCGGGGGGAGCTGCTCTGGCTGCTCGGGCCCGGGAGGATGTGCTGATTGGCACTCACGGCGATGGGGTGAGCAGCCTCCGCGGCGCTAATTGCCCGTGCGGAGCCTCCGCCAGCCGAGCGTCGGGCTTTGATCCGCACTTAGCAAGGCACCAACACATTAAAGCTGTGACTAATGCTGATGTATATAATATGTTATTGAGGAACACTTGAAATCAGCAGAAAGATGAAACATCTGCTTCATCACAGAACGAGGGAGCTCTGTGCAAAGCAGCTGTTTAATTATCCAGCATCGTGTCATGTAACAATTTATACACCATACCCTTAATCCCCAATCGGATCAAGAGGGGAGTTGCTTTTAGGAACTAGGAAATAGAATGAGCACAGATATGTCATGAATTGTCAGCTTTAACATTAAAAAAACCAAATAAATTTAAAAATCTGAATAACACCTGTGTTTCCCTCCTACCTTCCAAGATACTCATCCTGAGAAATCCAACACACAGCATTTTCACTGGAGTTAGCCAAGCCAAAGTAACGTCTTTGGGATACAAACTTGAAGAGAATGCATTTATCAAAACTTAATGAAGGCTATAGCATTCAACTACCCTTTTCAAAGTTCATAACAGTAATTGCACTAGCCCTGGGTACAAGTTTCTGAACTGATGATGAGAAGTCTTGATTAAGCCTGAGTCCAGAATGCATTCATAGTTTTTCGAATAGTCTGGTAGAGGGAAGTACCAATAATTGATTAATGATCCAAGGAATTTCCAAGAAGAGATATGTATGAAGAATCAAAATGTTTGTATCATTTTTCAAAATATTTTCTTAACTTTCAGTAACGATAAACAGGAAAGTAGGTCCATACATCAGTGTTTATGTGGCTGACATAAATGCAAAATGGGTATTTTTTGAGTTTGAAATATTGCATATAGTCGGTTAACACCAGAAATTTATGTGACAAAATATTAATGTTGAAAATCATGGTCAGTGAGTTCAAAATATTTCATGTGGAAGACTTCTAGATGGACAGACTTGTGGGATCCAAACCAGCCAAAAGAGGGTTTTGCACCTCTATGGCAGACCAGTCAAAAGGAGTATCCTGGCAATGCAGCAAAACAGCTCAGGTCTGATGCCTGGGAATGAGCCTTGGCACCATTGAATTTATTCATAGCAAAGCAGCCCGTGAGTCCCAGAAGGGTATCACACAGGGCTCTGATTTCCCAGGTTATTCATAAACACTTAGAGACTCCCATTCATCCTGCATTTGACCCAAGGTAGGTAAAAATGGGTCTGGGTGATAAATCAAACAGTGATTTGAAACACAACTGCTCTGGGCTTCTGTGGAGTCATAGGAGCTCACTGAAATGAAATCTTAACCAGGAGGCTGCAAAGCAGTGACCCACAAGAAAACCTAATGTGTTTCAGCCTCTCCTTGCAGCCTTCCCAGCCTGCCCACACCAAGACGTGTCAGATGCAGAACAAGGTTTACAAAAATAATGCAGGACATATAGCCAAGCCTCTCAGCATTGTGTTTACTGTATTGCCCTAAAAATACCCGCCTGGCTTTGTCTGGTGGTGCAGGATTTTGCAATCTCTACAAATTTATGGACTATTTTTCCCTTCTGGATGCTGCTGTCTATGTTGCCCAAATGTACTCACCCTCTAGACTTTACAGTCTTCTCATTTCAGTCCCTCTGTACTCTTTCTCCTGTCCCATCCTGCTCTGCAATTACTCCCCTTACTGTTATTTGTATCCCTCTTATCTAAGTCCTGGTGAAAATAGCATGGAATCAATATGTTTGCCTAAAACTATTTGCTACAAATATACCAAAAAGATCATATTCCCTCTTCTGTCTCTTCCCTTGAGGAAATGTACTCATTAATTTGATTTCCAGCTTTCATTTTGTTTTTAAAGGGAACAAATGACAATTATTGTTTACTTTGAAGTGTGATCTTTAGCATGAATAATTCCCCAAAAGAAACATCTGCTTTACAGATGAGTTGTGACAGCAAACAATATGCTTCCATATTTTGTATATTCACATCTGAGGGGCAAGAGTTGGGACTGAGACTGACTTTACAGCTTCACACTGCAGTCTCAAGAGACCAAGATCACTTCTCAGGAGTGTGTCCTGGCCTTTTGGGGTATTTTGTGTCATTTCAAGGTGTGACACAGTATCTTTGTGTCTCAAGGTGTGCTTGTGTCCATGTCAGCTACCAAACGTTACTTGGCTCTCTGGGTGTTGTCCAGCCCCAAGATGACCTGTTTGTATGTCCAGGGCCCCTGGACATCAGTGTTCTGTCTTTCATGCACTTCCTATTCAGCATGTGGCACAGGTTTCTGCCTGTGCCCAGCAAAGCTTGGCTGGCAGCCCGTCTCTCCAGCTTGTTAAAGCTACTGTCTGCACACCAGAATGGTTTTTAGCAACAGCTGGACCCAGGCCAAAGCTTGTCATGTAAATTGAAGTCCAAACTTCTCCAAACTTTCAGGCCTTTTAGCATCCTTGGCTGACACTTTCTGAGCTAGCTGGTGGATTCAGACTGTTTTCATATCCTTAGCAGTACACACAATGCACTGCAAAATAAACATCAAACAGGAAAAGATTGGGTGTGCTTAACTGTGAGCTCTTTATGAAAGCAAGGAAAGAACAATCTTTTTCCTTTGTATGTCAAATGGGTTGAGTAGCACTAAAGAGAATATTCAAGATAGGTATCAAGAAAATAATTTCATGGAAAGGGATATGAAAAAATAGATTACCTGAGGCAGAGTGGTCTCCATCACTGGGGATCTCTGAAGACAGATTAGACAGACAGCTGTCAGGTGCAATTATCCCATTTGGAGGAGGAGGATTGGGTTGCTTCTCAAGCCTGGAATTCTCTGATTTTATCTTTCCTACCAGCTGCTTACCCTGTGCTGGCTCTGGAAGGAGAAGCTTGTACTGGAAGTATCCTCCTGCAAAGAAGCTCCATACCATTCCTTCCTTTTTCTTTACCATAAATCCACTGCTGACCCTTGGGATCGTAGAATCATGGAACATATTGAGCTGGAAGAGACTCACAAGGATCATCAAACTCCAGCTCCTGGCCCTGCACAGGACAGTTGTTGCTATCTCATGGCTGAACAGATAAGGAAGGTTTGTGTTCATCTAGTGTAGAAGTGAGATTTGACCTGTGGCACCTTCAGCAGCCTACCAGCCCCCAAGCCACAGAACCCTGCCCATTCCAGCCTGTCCCTGGAAAGGGGCCTGGCAGGGAAATACAGATTTCTGTTTGAGAGGGAGAGAGGATGGATGGCATCTATCATATGCTCTTTCTTTTTCATTCATGCCTTTCTTCCAAATAACAGCTTGTGGTTGTTTTACTTAAATACTGAGCTGAGCTTTGAGCTCGTGAATGCTTAGACCACCTTGATGCAAAGTGTTGCAGTGGGGAGTTCAGATTCCTCATAAATCTATTTTTCTTGAGATTTCCCAGCACTCCACATACAACTGTCAGCAGCCACAGCACATGTCCAGGATGGTGCAGTTCAGGAGCCACTGAGCCCCACAGGTTTTGCTGAGAACAAGAGAGAGCTGGAAAGCCCTCACCTTCCATGGAATGGGAGCTGGCAACACAATCTGCTTCACCAGAAAATGCTCATTATTTTAATACCTCTTCTTTTTCTCCTCTCTGTTACTGAGGAGTGGCTTTTTAACATCGTATTACTTATGAAAAATAACAACACTTAAAGGTAGAAAGGAAATAAAATGAGAGTCATACAATATACACATGGACACTCTTACTGGGTATTAACAGAGCAGAAATTGCTTACAAAATATTCCTTATTGCCCATAACAGCGTACAAATCTTCCAAATTTGTTTGGCTGCATTTAATTTCTTTTTTTTTTTTAAGAGACTGGGAAGAAAATTTAAATCCTAGTGATTTGTAAAATGCTCTACCAACACAAGAAATTACAATGC
The DNA here is from genome assembly GCF_965178545.1 of Coloeus monedula. Classification (NCBI taxonomy): domain Eukaryota; kingdom Metazoa; phylum Chordata; class Aves; order Passeriformes; family Corvidae; genus Coloeus; species Coloeus monedula. The sequence continues at coordinate 11,207,318 of NC_138796.1, read as the reverse complement.
TACTTGATAGAAACAAGAAAAATTAGAAAGCCGTTGAACATACAGACAAGAAAACATCTTCTTTTTAATACTCCCCATGATCCACAAAAGCCCATTTTCAATCCAAAGCTGTCACTGATGAGGTATTTCAGTATATTGAAATAGCATTGCTGGAAGGTGTATCATGGACCTGAATGTTCTTTATTAAACTATGAAAATGATCCTCTCAGAAAACACAGGCAGCACAAGAAAAACACAGACCACGTTTACAACCTGACAGCAGAACACTTTATGAGATTTATCTTTATGAGATTCTGAAATTCAAAGGGCTAAACTGTTGGGCTGTCTGAATATTTGATGTTACAGGCAGATGCTTCAGGAACAGATCCTCATCTTTTGTAGCTGGTGTAACTCTACAGGCTCTAGCACACTTATTTACTAGCAGAGTTGTTTACTTACACATTAGCTGAGGATCTCAGAAGCTGGTAGAGAAGGTGACTAGCACAGTTCACCTCCAAACAGAGTGATCTCCTACTAATTTCCCTGGGAACTGAATCAGAAACAACAGGCAAACCTCTCTGTCCACATCATCATCTCCTTATGAATCCATTGCACAAGTAGCTCTTCTCTTTTGTTAAGCTTATTTTGCATAGGTTTATTTATTTATTTATTTAGTGGTTTAGTACCCACTCAAAATGGAAATGAAATTACAATGAAAATATTTTGTGTCTTCAGCTGTTTACAAGGGGTTTACACGTGGTTAAAGTTAGCCCAAACTGCTCACTGATACGCACCCAGCAACAAAGACCTGATCCAAGGCTCAGGGAAATCTTCCTAATGCCTTTTGCAAGGCTCATATCTGGCTTTGTAGGAGCTACAATATCCTCTGCATCTTATCACATTTTGGTCACAAGAGAAAGAAAAGGATAATCTCAGCTGATCAGAATACGTTTGTATAAATATGCACATTTTATATCCATATGTCCTTTTCAACCATATGTCCTTCGTTTTTATCTGTAAGAGGAATTTAACTTTGTGTTTGCTATACATTTTGATAAAATCTAGATGGAAAATTGCAGAGAATTAATGTTCTTCATGGGCATTTGGGGTTTATAAAAAATAGAGAAACTGGTTTTGAAATGTAACTAAACCCAAGCTTTTGAGAGTGAGCCAGAATGGCCTCCCAGAACCTAATGGCAGTGAAAACATCTATGACAAGTTCTACTGGGTCCTAGGGGGGAAAATAGTGTTTATAACTGATAGAAAGTACCGGGACACTTCATGCCTTTAAGCAAAATAATCACTTAAAAACCAGAAGGAACCTGCAGTGAGATCAGCAATCACATCTTTACCAGTGATAAATCTAATAAGAATTAGACTTTCTTTCAGGCTGTTCTGAGCTCAAGGTATGACTGCCAAGTAATTGTGATGAGGAGCTGCACTTGAGTCCTTACACACTCACTTTATTGTTCTATCTACCCACTATGCAAAACAACCAGGCTCTGCCACAGAATATATCACCTGTGATTAAAGACGTGCTGCACAAAACAGGACAGAAAAGCTTCAGAGCCAACTGGATAAAGAACTAGCATGGACCAGCTCCAGTTTTATAAATGACAGTACCATGGGAAAAATAGATCTGGGGTAATTCATTTTACCTCTTTGTGTTTCAGCTTTCTGATCTGTAAAATTGAAGGTAGTTATACTCATCTCTGCATTGCAGATCCCTGGCTCCTGGATGAGAGCTGCCTTGGGACTGGCCAGCTCACTCCACAACAGGAGCAAATGTGAAGGTGTGCATCTGCCTCCTGCCTCTGCCAGGAAAACCAGGCATTTGTTCCTTTGCTACAAAACATTTAAGCTGCTTCTTCAGTTATAGTATGGAGCTTTGCAACTCTTTCGGGGTTTATTTGTTAGCTCTTTTTCTGGAATGAAGTATATGACCAGTAGCTTTCAGGTATCTTCTAGGACTGCAATAGTGCCACAATGGTCTGTGGACAGCTGTGAGCCAATTTTTAAACAGCCCTCTCTAGCACCTATTACAGGCTGAAGAGGCACAGGGAGCTCAGCAACTTTGTATCACATACATTTTATTTTGCCTTTTGAGCAGCTTCTGTCACTCACATTGAACTGCATGCAAGCATGGCTTCAATTATCCAAGCTAGCTAATTAATAGCACATTGCTGCGATACTGAGTTACCCCGTGGGAGCTGCAGACTAAAGATCATTAAAAACCTCTCACTCGTGTTTTAAACAGAAATGGCAACTCTTCTCCCTCTCCTGGTCTTTCTAATTCTCTAAAGCAGTGTTTGAAAAATATTTAAGTAAAACTGGTCACTTGGTAAATGGGGCATTCTCAAATTTATGAGCAGAACCTCAGATAAAACTGTCCCAGTAGTTTGTTACCAGCTTTGAATTAATTCTCACAAACAAAGTAACTTGCTCGTGGCAGTGACACATTTGGAAATGCGGTCAGAGCTGACTTATTAAAAAGGTTATAAAAGCCTTTGCTAATGATTATGTACCACAACTGCTTTTGGCTCTTGTTCCCATAGCATATTTCCAGCAAAATCAAACGTAGACTCCTAGGAGCATAAGTTGGAAATCATCCTGCCTCAGTGAGCCTGAACTTCTCAAGTAGGACAGGACTCTGCTGAGACCTCGTGCTGTGGGCAATACTTCCAAAGAACCTTCAGAGATTAACTTGTAGAGTTAGTGTCTCTTAAGAGAGATGAAGTTAATTGCTGCAATCGCTTTATTTATGAATTTTAGAATTAATCCAGGCTTTTAACAAGTGTTTAAGGCATTTTATTTTATGGTTCCAGGTCTTGAGCCCTAGAGAAGAGAATCTATTTTTAATTCCTGTCATTTCAGTCATGTTACAATCTGAATAATACAATTTAAACAGGCAATTGGTGGAAGTAATGTTAACAAGTCACAGTAAATCCCAGCAGCACTTACTGAAAAACAAGTGATGCAACAAGCAAAGGTAAGGCTATTCAAGTTATGACTCGAAATTAGCTTTGTTGGAGAGAAAAAGTGTTTCAGTAGAGTGAAGTTGCAGTGCTTTGCAAGAATTAAAGTGCAGTTTATCATAAAAGAGTGAACTGATTTACTACATTACTGGTAGTGAATAGTAGTACAACTTCATGAAGGACCAAATTCTGTCCTCTAGCATCAAAGTTGTAATAAAAATTTTAATGGTCATTCACCAGGGTTTTTACTATTTTTACTATGTTAAAATTGGAAAGATGAAAAAAGATGGAAACAAAAAACCTGAAAGGGTGAAATTTTTTGCAGTTTTGAAAAGTGGGATGTATCAAAGCTTTAATAGCTTTTATTATTGCTGTCCTCTGCAAATATCTTCTTTCAATAACAAACTGATGTAATCAGTCTTTCCAATCAGCTCTAACACGGAGTATCCTCAGACATTAACAAGCAAGCAAAATGCAAATGACAAACTGTGTACACTGGTATCTCTCCACGGGGCTCCTTTCCTCAAACCATATGCTTGTCTTCCATGCAAGAGCCAGGAATGAACCACCCTGAGCAGCTGGAGCTCAGATCTGTACCTGACCTCTGCACCTGAATTTGCACGCACAGCTCTTACAAAAAATATTGACCCTGTCCTTCAAGAATTTAATTCTTTGTGAAACCTGTTGTTCTGGAGTTTTTAAGCCACATCATACATTCAGATTAAATTATGATAAAGAACAGGGAGATGAGTGAGAGGAATAAGGACAGAGATATATTTGGGAAAGTGCTGGCAGATGTGGCAATGGACCACCAAGGAGGTTTGTGGTGGGGTGGGGAACGGGGACAAGGGAAGAAGAGTAGCAGCCCTGTGCTCAGACAAGGGAATGTGCTGCAGGTCAAGGGAATTTGCCAGTGTCAAGTGGCATTAAGAGACTGTCTCTGTGTGAGGCAAATCCCTGTAGACAGGAAGAACTGGGTGGCATTTTTCAGGTGAGATTAAGGTATGTGAAACGTGTGACAAGATAGGAAGCCATAGAGGACTGAGAATATGTAAGTGGAAGATATGATCAGAGCAGCAAGGAAGATAATTTGAGCTGGGGAGATGAAAAGCACAGAGCTGACAACTGGCTCTCACTTCATTCTGTGCTTAAAATTAAATCCATGCTTAAGTGCCTCAGTGAACTGAGGCTGCTGGAAGGTAATGTTCTAAGTAACCAGTAAGGAACACTGAACTCCCTTCTATTGTATATACACACAATCCCACAAGGATAAAGAAACTAACATTTCTTTACAAGACTGATTTTATTCTGCTCTTGGACATTTCAGTGAAGTTGTTACAGCTGTCCTGCCCAAGCCACAGAAAAAGGGAAGGCCAGCAAAGGGCCAGGGCATTAATGTGCAAAGGGCTTTAGCAGACACAGAAATAAGTCCTGACTGTCAAAGAAAGGGCAACTTTTGATCATTCCTATGCTCACCTGTAGGTAATCTTCAGAGGCCAAGAATCATGTAGGAAGATGAGATGCTCTTTCACTGCAACTAAATCTTTTAAACACTTTTTCCTTTTCTTTTATATTTTTCAGACATTATTCATTGTGTTTTGATAGCCTCAGATGTTGTTTGGAGCATATCACATCCTGTTCATGTCAGAAAAAGAATGAAAAGGAAGTCACACATGGAAGGCATGCTGTATAAAAAGTCAGAAGTGACTAGTCAATTAAATGGTATCCAAATAAAGAAATTTGGGTGCCAACTCTTGCTCTCCAGCAACCTTTCAGAGAAATTATAACTTAAGTAGAAGGAGGAATTTAGCCAAGACAAACCTGTACCTCTGAAACATAGGATGAGGATATATTACATGTGGCACAGGACCAGAATCACACAGGGAGCCTGCACACACATGGCATAGGCTGCACTGGCTGTGCCACTCACACAGAGCACAGGGCTGGTCCTCGTGGGCTCATGAGCCTTGTCTTAGGGACAGCCAAGTGAAATATTGTATTTAGACACTGTTCCTTGCAGCACAACCTCCCAGAGCATCTCAGGACAGGCTCTTTAGCAGCTGTCAGAAACAGACAACAATAATTCCCTTTCCTCGCAGCCACCGCGTGCCCGAGCCGCACACGTCCCTTGCCCTGAGCTGCAAGGCAGCTGTCACCATCCTTGCCAGCACAGCAGACCCAGTGCCAAACCTGGGCACAGGCTGATTGTTGAGCACTTGTCCTCATGGTGATTCCAGGGCAGGTGACTGCTTGGGGCACACCTGTCCCACACACTGACTGGGGTATTTCTGTATTATTTGGAAACACCTTTGTTAATTCTTCTCCCAGAGATATCTCTCCAATAACCTGCTTTCTGCCTCTTTCTGCCTGACCTCTAGTCTTAAGCAATTCTATGATTTATTCAAATCTTTTTGTATCCCCACTGAGGGCACTTATAAATTCACCTGCTATTGTGTTTAGAGTACTTGGGTTGATTTATAAAGATGACTACAAAATAAATGTCCTTGCAGATGGACAAGTGTTTAAACACATTTTCATATATGAAAAAAATAAATTGTGGTACTTTAGAGATCACAGCAGTAAAACTCCAATCGAAAGAAATAATGGAGGATAAAATAAGAGACCCACTTACCAGAAATCTTAGATGTGCAGAAGATTTACTTTTGTAGATTAAAAATGTAGATGAAGCTTTGAATTCTAGGCTTTCTAAACTGTAAAGCCTTGTGATGTTAGCAAAAAAAGGACTTTTCAAAACCTTTCAAGATATGAGAATCAGAAAGAGAGAGCTTATTTGTTCACTTAATGGAAGGTCTCACTCAAATTAGACAGGTTGATTCTCAGCCACCATTTTCTGCAAAGATGAAAAAATAGAGAAATGCCAAATGAGTGTGATTTTAGAGAACTGACTACCATAACATCACTGAGTTCTTATGAATGACAGCACTGTAGAACTGACATTTCATGTGCTTCTCCAAAGTATGCTACATTTCTATTTAGAGCCCCGATAGAAGTTAGTGACGGAGGAAAAGATCCAGAAACTATTCCCAGTCCACCCCGACTCTCTTCAGAATGAATACGCCAGAGCACAGAATCAGGTTTTAGAAATGAGCTGAAGTGAATAGGATTGCATGGGCAGAATGTCAAAATGCTTCTAACGATTCACTCACTAACGTTGCACATAGAGGAGGGCTCAAACTACACCGTTCACATCCCCACTCGAATTTCCCCAAAGTGTGAAAATTAGTTTATCTCAACTCCCATGTACAATGTGCACTCTTTTCCCTTTAATAGCTTACAATATATTAACAGGTAAATAACACAATCACCAAAATCCCCTTTCCTCTTGCTGTAAATTGCCATAGCTTCCCAGCCCTCACTTTCCTAGTCCACATATATCCATTGGCTATTTCTTTATATACTGAGGGTAGAATCAGCCCCAGATGAGCCTTTGGCTCATCTGAATGCGTTACCCTCTCTTAGGGCCCTTAATTAGTCTGACATCCAGTGAAACACCAGGAAAGGAAGAGAATAAGGAGGACTCAGACCTCTCCTGTTATTTTTCACTGACACCCTCTATAGTATCAGAATGACGTGCAAGGAATTCGGAGCCAGGGCAGCCTTATCTGTGCTATCCATGGGCCAATCCTATTCTGGACTTAAAAAACCTGAAGCACTAACCATGTGGTTAGTACCCAACATATTGAAATGCATCTGTTCTTGTGCGGTGAATCCATAGTAACCGTTTCCTCCTCTCAGTAGGAGACAGGAGGGTTGAGCATTTTTGGAAGTCAAGCAGCTGCTTTAAGGAATTGGATCTACATTGGGAGTGAGGGGTGAGAGAAGGAGAGAAATCAGCAGAGACGAAAGGAGCCATAGCTAGGTTCGCCTTCGCAGTCACTCCTGCAACTCTCCCTGCCCCACTTTGCAGAGGCTGCCCTTTGTGAGAGCAAAGTTCTCTGGCACTGCCTGCTCACAGCATCCCTTCATAAAGAGACATAAATGCTTACCCCATATGAAAGAAACTCTTCACACTCTACACTGGGGTACACAAGGGCTTGACCTTCTCAGTCAGGTGTTTAACAGGAGACACCGATGGCATTCAAGCTGTAGGTCCCTGCACAGGTGTTTTCTGGAGCTGTCTCAGCCTGGCTCATTTTCCAGATTTTGTCTTCCACAAGTGCTCTGCAGAAAACTCGAGATTGAAGGTTTCTATTAAAAGCAATTCTCTTCAGTTCAGTTTATAGCTCTGTTGCCATTTATTTTGCTAAGAACTCATGTTTGGAACAATCAAGAAGTGTGATGTGGTTTGATATAAGAAGATACTTATTAAAACAAAGTCCCTACAACAGATAGGACTGAAATACCAAAATATTCAAATATGTATGTGTGTAAGTAATGAGCAATATAACATGTCTTACATTCTTCTCCTATAGCAGCTGAACCCCTGGGAGAGGTTAAACAGAAGCCAGATAATTTAAACCAGCAATGAAATCTTTCATCAAAAATAGATATTGAATAGAATAGTAGGTTTTTTACTTTGGTGGACCACAAACTAATTATTGACCCAAAACAATGCTTGGTGGATAAAAGCTCTCCTTCCTACTTCATCAGGAACACCTACACAACCATTAACTCTCCAATTAAAGACCCTGTCTAAGTGTGGTTACTAATATAAAAATTCAGGCACGGTGATGGAAGCTATCCACACACAGACTGAGTTTAAGGAAACACAGGAGGAAGCATCCAGAATCCCACAGAATTATACTCAGTTTCCTGGGAAATACTTTCTAACATGGGGTCAGGGATAATCCTGTCTCAGTGACATCTCTTCACAAATTCTCTGTTCAGGTTTCCCAAACTACACATTTCACCTCATCCTGAGGGAGCAAACAGAGACCTTATGCATTCCTTAAGTACACTCAGGCACCACTACATGGACTGTTGCATTCTAAAATAGAATTTGTGGTATATGATTAGTAGGCATTTTTTAAAATTATACAGCTCTGTCAGAGCCCAAGTACTCCATCATTGGCTACTCACAACACCAAGATAGTGCACATTAGCCCAAAGAGCAGGTTCACATGTGCATAATGCATCTCAGTCCATGCTTTTAACTTGTAAAGGAATACATTGAAGAAAATGTCTCTGTCACATTCCTTGGCAAGAACATACTTGACTAAGTCCCATCTTGAGAGTGACAGAAAGTCGCCAACACAAAGTGCCTTAAAGTATAAGCACTCCCTGTACCTACTCAATAACTTAGAAATATCAGTCCTTTACCTTAAATCCACAGATTGAAGGAGAGTTTTTGTAGTGACCAGTACCTGGCAGTTTAATTTAATTGCAAGTTGCATACCTTGGAAGAAGAAAAACCCCTTGCTGGCTTACAAGCTTGCAAAATTTATGTTCTAAATAGCTCTAAAAGCTTGTAAGCTCAGGGCAGATATAATTAATGCAGCAAGTTTAGCTGGAGCATCAGTGTGGCTGCACAGATAAATTGATTGTTTGGGACAAGTGAGCAGGACCAAACGTTGGGGCTGTCCCTGGCTTTGCATGGAGGAGCAGCTCCCTCAGCGTGCACAGGCTGCACACCACGACACTCAGCTGGTGCAGAACCCACAGACAGGGCTCCTGGTGATGGTGGATCATAATATATTTGTCTGCTTAGCATAAGAAAAATGTCATGGACTATTCATCCCTCTCTGACCCCAGGAATACATAAAAGCAGCTCTGTGGAGAGCCAAAGTATAAACCATGCTAAGAGTGAATAAAAAGATATTTTTTAGGTCTATAACTATTTAAAGGCTGGGAAAGTCTGTAGCCCAAAAGTTGGACTTGGTGTGATTTCCCTGAAAACTCAATCAGTGAACAAAATATCTGTATTAAAAATCAGCGGAGGGAATCACACTTCAGAAGCCTTGCCTTCTTGTCCTCCTAGTAGTCACTTTCAGCCATCACGAGGGACCACCCAGTTCAATGTCAGTCAAATTTCACTCTGAACCAATACACTGGACACAGATTCTGGTTCTAATCTCAGCATCAGATGAGTTTTTTAAACACATTTTCCACCTTAGATGGAAAAAAACAAGAGAGTAAGCAGTAGATATATATTTAAGGGAAAGGAAATCTGGGACAAAAATATCAAGTTTAACACTTGTAAATATCAAAACATCTTTCACTTGAAACCTTCACTAAACTTGAAATTCTGGAGATGTCATTAATGATACAAAGAGATACTGGATGGTAAAACAGGAATTGTGCATATCTTAGTCCTAAACTGGCATGTAGTATAACATCCTCATCAAGCCTATTTGCCCTTCACATCTAAATACATTATGGAAGCACCTAATTTACCACTCCTAAATAAATCAAGAGTTCTTCAAGCCCAAGAGTGTGCCTCAGGCACAGCCAGCATAGAATACTATGAAGAAATCACCTCTGATCTGTGCAATAGGTGAGCTCTGTGTAAGGAAAATTGGAAAACAGTTTACTGGATAAAAAGATATGCTCGTTTTAATTCAATTTAATTTAAGTATTTCTGTCACCATCACAGATGAGTTAGAGAAAGAAGCATATAGCATTGTTCATTTACTTCCTCATTTTAGCAGATTTCTACATTATTATCTCCTTAATACAACCTACTCCCTCATTTTATAGCTTTTTTACTCTTTTACATCTCCTAATTCAGAAAACATATTTAAGTGGTCCTCAACCATACGACACCTTATGACTCTTGCAACCATTTTGAACACATCCTCATGTGGAAGCATTTTAAAACTCTTTCCTCCAATTTGCATTGCTTTGGATCTGCCAGCCATCTTTCCATCTACAATCCAAAGAGATGTATTTGCTGTCCAAAGCCTGCAAGAACCTGCACCCTCCACACTCCAATTCAGCCCAGCCTTGGCATGTTTATCTGTTTCAGAGGGGCTGCATTGTTATTTCCACTCAATGAGCAGGCAGCAGGGTGTGCATGCTATTCCCCTTCCCTACAAAGTATTAATTTTCTAATTTCACTCATTAACACTGTTTCTGTAACATTTACAGCCTCTGTGTTTTCTCTGCAGAGCTGGTCAAGGTCTATTATTAAGCTTTTCATTAGAACTGAATACCTAAACTAATAAAAGGTAGGGATTGTCAAAAAATTTCATGCTACCATGTTTAAAATATAACAGCAAAATGTAATTTCCTTCACACCCTTCTTCCCCCCAATGTCACTTTATGCCAGGATAGCTTTTACCCATAACATGATCAAAATTTAAAATCAAATGTTTTTAAAATTCAGGAACTTGAATAATTCAATTAACCCATTTCATAAATATTATTGAGTTTAAAAAGCCACTCAAGATTTCAACTCTCAGACATTAGAAAATAATATATAAATCAAAGTACAGGAATCTTTTTCCCACTGGTCATTGCCCCTTAATTTCAAGTTTCTTCAACATCTTCACATGTTTTCAGCTGCTCCTGCATGTGCAGAACAGGTTGTAGTTAGAGTTTCACACAGATCTGGTTTCACACAGATCTCCTGGATCTTACTTGATGGCAGATGTTTTCAGGCTTTCATATTGTGTTAATGTTCTCATGTGCAGACCCATCTTTGAATACAAGGTTTTCAGAGCTGTTTCCCCCCTCTCTCTGGAGATCTTCTGCCTGGCTTTTAATTCACACAATCCTGTCAGATTTATATTTTAACAGCCTCCATCAGGATTACTGCATTTTGGTAGAATGTCTGTGAGATGATGAAGCACAGAATGAAGAATTATGGGACAGAAGTGACCTCCAAAAAATACCTAGGCCCTTCCCAAATCCAAATCAACTCTACCTAGCCATTCCCAACAGAAATTTGTCTAGCCTTTCTTCTTCAAAAAGAACTGTAATCTCTTCCAGAAAATATGCCACTGTTTCAATATCGTCACTGAAATACAGATTGTCTTATTATCCAAACTGAATTTCTAATCTAATTCTAATTTCTAATTTCTAATTTTTTTTAGGGGTAACCCTGAGCAATGCAGGTGTACCCACAAGTGCTGGCATTTGATTTTTTGCAAGGGAGGCTGTGTACTGTCTTGGTAGCAGCGTCTGTAGGAACAGGGGCACTCAGGAAGAGGCTGCAGGATGTCCCCCTGAGGAATTTGTTTCATACACATCACACCCATATTAAGAACTCACTACAAAAATGGGGAATATTTCAAACAGGTAAGAGTGATACAAAAGATTAACTTCAGCAAAGTCACACTTTGGTGATGGCTCTAAGGCTTTTTATCACGGAAAGGACTTCATCTTCATGGCATTAAAAAACAACCAACCATGGGATCGTAAGAAAATGAAACATGAAAGAATGACAAGAAGAATGTGTGAGAAAGCCCCTGCTCAGCAGGCAGCAAGCTAAACCCCAAATAAGCACATCTCAGGCACTGCCAGCTATTTATGGGGCAATAACTTCACACAGTTCAATGTATCACATTCAGTTAGAAATGAAAACATTAAACCACACAGATTTGCTACCTAAAAAAAATATTGCTCCTAAGAAGTTTTGTCTAATATCGTGTGCTTAAGGTGACATACAGCATGGATAAAAACAGCAGACAAGGCAGGATGAGGATCACACCCACAGTACAGTGTGTGTGTGAAAGATGTGCAGCAAAAGTGTGAATTTCTGGCAAATCTGGCTTGTCAGTAAAATGATGCAACAGAGACATGAGAGTATCTGATGTAAAATGACCCAAGAGTTAGGAAAGACTCTGACTGGAGGCTCTGACAGCATTGAGTCCTTACCTGTCTGAGGCTCCTCAAAGCTTAAAACAACAGGATAACACAGTGTCCACTCTAAGAGCCAAAGAAAAAATTACAACATCCCTTTCTCCAAAGTGCTTCGGTCCTCAGTTTGTAGCCACTGTGACTGTGAAACGCCAGGCACAGCCCTTTCCTGGTGGGGACAGTGCCTGCTGAGACTCCCCAGGGCTCTGCCCTGAGTCAGCTCCTTCATAAAGCCCCTCATGTTCCCACTTCTTGTGGTCCCCAGTCCTTCCTCCCCCCTGCTCTCATTTCACAGCCCAGCACACACATCCAGGCTCTGCAGTACTACATACGGACCCACTCCTGCCAGTTCAGCCCTCAGAGAGTTAAATTTGGGCCCTTCAGCAGTTCTTTCATCACTTTTCCTGCTCCCACTTTCACCACTCCTCAACAGCCCTTCATGCTGTATTTCTTGGCACCGTAGAGAAGCCAGTGCTCTTGTGGGGACAGCAAGTGCAAGGTCCCACAGGAGCTTGTGTCAGTAGTGCTGTGCAGTCTCCAGTAATTTGAATGTCTTGGTATCTGTGATGGTGTTTGAGCTACACAAGGTACATAAGAGTGCACAGAGAATGGGGAAAGGGATTTTCCTCAGTTGCCAGCGAAGCCACTTTAGTAAGAAAGAACATACTGCAGGAAAAACACTTCTGAAGCATTCAGATTTTCATATTGGCTGGGCCTTGAATGTCAGCCACTACAGGAGAAGCATATGCAATTCCCCTCCCTGTATCACTTATTCTGATACTTGTTAGGGGTGGAGTTGTTGAGTTACTGAAATATGTAGTAGCACAGAATGTCTAACTATGTGTAATAACTGGAAATACAAAGTACTGGCTTTCCCAAGTGTCTTGGTAGTATTAGATATATAATTATACATCTAATACTACAGCACCAAAATTAGCGAGATAAGCTTAGAAAACTACTGAAGAAAGCAATTGTTTATGGTTAATGCAATTCATATAAAGGTGAATGGAAAGGTAAGTTGGTCGTGCAGTCCAAGAGGACTTTGCCTAAGAACTTAGATGGCAGGGGTTTACTCCCAGCCCAGCTTCTATCTCTCTTTTGTGGGAAATACCCATGGACATGCACAACCACTGCAGTATCCAACACGCCCCTGTGCAAGTTATCTTTGGTTGTGGAGACCAAGCGACCTGCTGCAATTGTTTGAATATTTGAATGGCAGCATACTAGCTGGTTGTTTCATCACCAATGCCTTACAGAAAATAAACACATTTGGCTTCTTAAAAACAAGTTTTCCAAACATTTTTCCAGCTCTTTGTATAGGAAGAAGATTATGTATTCCATATTCTGCCACATAAGCATGATGTCTGACAGCAGAAATAGATCCTTTCAGCAATGATAAATTTATAATGGCATACAAGAGTTTTGACTGCTTGTGAAGTTCCCTAATTAATTCTTATCTAGATTTCCATTAGCAACAAAATTTATGTTTTGAGCTAATATAAAGCTCAGAGGAGTTAGTGAGTGTGCTGTTCTTTTCTGTGCATCTTATGTTTAATGTCATGTATTGTTAATCTCTTTGCTCACTGAGGGGGGTATTGTTTATCACTCTGGTAGCACAAACTCGCTTTTATTATTGGAAGGAATAACCCTCAATAAGGCTAAAGGTGCTAAGTGGCTGCACACACTTCAGGTGTGTCCTGAGGCAGTAACCTAAATGTCATTTACCCCAACCTGAATCCTAATTTAGGAAAACCCCATTTTGTAGATGTTCTTTAATCTCCTTTGAAACCAGCCTCGAAAATATGTTGGCCTTGATTTTGCAGCAGATAGACCTCTAGTACAGACTGAATTGTGTGTAGCTACTCTGAGTTGTTTGTAATTCCTGATAATTCTCTATAAATCAAGGCAACAAACATTCGGTCTGTAATATTTCAGGAGGGGAGTGACCCAACTGCATTCTGTAAAAAAAAGGTCTAACACTGCCCTTCAAGAAGGCTTGCTGTGATGACTCCAGTAATGCCTGTACTAAGCTGAAAATGCAAATCAATGGTTTAAAATTTTAAAAGGTTCTTAAAGAGGCATTTTAAGCATTTCATCTGATCTGTAGAAATGCCTTTCCTAGCTTTCTCCCCATTGGTGTCCCAGTCTCTTTGCTCAAGGAAATTCTAGCTAAGATTGACATATTAAAAAAAAAAAGATATTAATATCACACATTTAGCAGGAATTGTATCCTACAACAATCAAAGCTATTTTTGGTGCAAAGAGATTAAGAGCTTGACAAGTTTTTAGTGTTCAGTTGCAAGACACAAAAAAAAAAGCATCCACAGCCACCAATTCATGAGAGGGTAGCAAATGCAGTCTTGGCTCTGCAATGGCAAACACATCAAAGGAGGGTCTTGTTGGAAAGGAAATGGTCAGACTAGAACATCCCTCCTGAAGGGTTACAATTCTTCTCTAAGATTTTAGCAATTTGAGCCGTTCCAACCCCAGATCTATCAAATTAATATTAGAAAGCAAATTCTGGACCTGACAGCAGTGCCACACTTCAGTAAGGATTTTCCAATGGACTACTCCATCTTCTTTTTCAAAGCTCAGTCTCCTTTCAGCAAACTATTTGGTTTAAAATACATAAGTAAAAAACTTTGCAAAATTAAATTGGCTGGGAACTACAGACTGATCCAAAGGACACTGCAATCCCACTGCTTTAGTGGAGACACAATCACAACAGACAGGCCCTCTTCCCCAGGTTTCAGAAACAGCTCCTGAATTTGGGACCTGGCTTGAAGAACAGGAGGTTCCTCCAAACACAGGGCAGGGAGAAGCAGAAAGGCTTGGGGGAGAAGAAGAAAGGTTTGGGGGAGAAGATTAGCAATTTCTTGGTTAGCTTGGTGGTTTGCCTTTCATTTTTGATGAGCGAATTTAACCACGATCTGGAAGTGTTTCCTCAGAAACTGGTACAGACAAAACCGGTGCCAGTGCCGGCAACCAACTCTGACAGAAATAAAACACAACATAATTCAATGCCTGTCACCCATCCACAGTCCAGTAGCCCACAGATAAGCCTTCTAGGACCAGAAATAATGTGTTTAAAGTTTTGAAACCTGTGTAAAATTTGGCATCTACAAAGGATAGGGCAACAAGTGTTCTCAGAGATGTTAAATAGTTTAAGAGCAAAAAGGTAATAGCTGAAGTCATTAGAAGTGTTGTCATATGACTTCTAATGCTAAATTTAAAGTCCACATTCTCCCTAAATTTCTTTTTTTAAAAAGTAGAAATTTGATGACTGAAGCAATGAAGACAAAGATGAAATCCAGCAGAATGCCAAGTTCCACATAAGATCGTGATGCAAATGTCAAGATAACCTTCCTTTTATCCTATTTTATCCTCACTGGCTATGATATTCACCCTGCTTAACCTAGCCTACAAAATCTGCCCAAAATATCTATATACATTTACATATAAAAGTTAAGAACTAATACAAGAACAGGTGGTACAGATAACTCTCTGACTGCAGCCTGAGCTTTTTTGGTTTGGTTTGGATAGGTTGTTTTATTGGGATTTTTTTGGGTGGGGTTTTACCTTTCTTCTATCCAAAAAATTGAGGTCAGTTCTAAACTTTTCCTGCTGCTGTATGAGAGAACAGCAGAGCTAATGAATTTACATTATCTATAGGGTTTGACCTCTATCAATTTGTCATTTTTGTACCACAGTTTGCCCTGTCCCTTCTGATTACAATGTCCTCTAGTGTTTCTAGTTGTCTCATGTTCTTGCCCCAGCAACAATGCTGCCATCTGCTCAGCACATCCCCAGCTTCCAGCCAGGCAATCCTGCATTCCCTACAGATCATTCCTAGCTCCACACATACACTGACCAGCTGGATGTGCTTGTTTGCCTATTAACCAGCTGGAGAGTGATCCAAGCTATTTGAATATTCCAAGACATTTAAGAAAACCTCAACCAAACAAGCCTTTTCCCCCAAGAAGCTGTAATTTTCAGACAGAAAATAGAGAGGAGGGAAAGAAAGGTGCCTTCAAATGAAACCTCTCTCCCCCAGGCCAGGCACTGTTCCAGGCACATCCCATTTTCAGCCTGAGAAAGAAGACTGCTGCCACATGCTGCTGGAGAATCAGCTTTCCACGGGGCTTTCCCTGAAACCTACACTGAGCTGAAGCCTCTCATTGTACCCAGTACAACCAGTAACAGCTCCTTACTGCAAAGGGGACACAACATTTCACAAAACCTGTTCAAGACTGATTCCCCAATGATGGATAAGACGGAAGGTACCCAACACAGTCACAAGACTCTCCCACTTACGGCAGCATGTCCTTGGGAAGCTCCTCCAGACTTGTCCTTCAATTTCCTTGTGCCTCAGAAGTAAAAAGATAGTCACATTTCCTTGCAAGATACATTAACATCTCTACATGGAAAACATTTTACAGGTGATAACTATATTATGCAGACACATGCCTTTACCTGCCATTTATCAGCTGAAATGCATTTGCTGTTAACCAGCTTTCTGTAAATGCAGATTGTCCCATCAGCTTTCCTCACTGCTAAAGGCTCACTGGCAGTGTTTATATTATAAGTGCAATTTGAAGGATTTTTCTCATCTTGTTAAGTTGCTTGGAAAATGGGAGCAGAGATGAGACTAATTGAATGGTTATAAGAGGGAAAATGAGGTTTGCTTTTTCAATGTAGGAGATGTTACAGGCATTTGCTGCAACAAAAACCCCAACAGACAAAACCAGTATAACTTCTCCAAATTCTGCTTTCCCTAACAAAGCAGTTACCACACCAAACTGTAAAATATAAGCTCACATTAGTCCTTCTTACAACTCCTAATACTTTTCTACAACAAGAATGTCAAAAATACAGCCCATGAGCCAGACTGATCCCTCCAAGTACTTTAATCTGGCCTGCAAAATCCACAGAGCATTGTAATCCGGATCTGGTCTGCCAGTCAGCTCTGAGGTCTCCCTACGTGTGCATCTTCACTGAGAGTCACACAAGCAAGTGGGAGTAGGGAGAGAATCAGAGCATATTTGAAAGGAGTGAGAACCCATGGGAGCAGCACACAGTGCACCATGGCACCGTCTCTGAGCAGCTTTGGGACCTTCAGGCCACAGAGGCTTCTCCCAAAGGACTTTCCAAAGGAGCCCTGCTGCCCAGCACCCCTGATTCCACAGGGAGGAATGGGGGGACAGCTTTCCTGTGACATGTCGCAGCCCAGCCTCCTTCACCATACAGTTTTACTGTGGAACATCTGACAAGAAAACTACTAAAAAATAAAAGGAACTCCTCACTTGATACAGATTTTACAGCTCCTGATGAAGTCCAGTACTCCATGAACATACCAATATGAACAGAAGCTGCACTGTGCAATAACATTATCACTGCAGGAATAAGCCTTTCCACCCTTGAATGGGTGTCACTTCACCATGCTAATTGCCACTGGTACTTCTCTAAATTAGTGGACTATTAATAGATTACTGCTGAAGACAGTTACACTGGAAAAGCTTTGAAAGGAATCCTTGTGCCTACTGGCTCTTTAGAGTCAGCATTCCCACTTCAGACACCTAAATCTGCAGTTTCTCATGCAGTCTCAGCAGATACAAGACCCTGGTGAACAGGCAGGTCTGCCCTCCCTCCACCACACGGGAGGAATCTGCAGAGCATCACCTCCTCCCCAGCATGGGGGTGAGCGACCACTGAAAGCAAGCCCAAAGCACAGGTTTAGTTTCAGCCAGATCACTGAGCTGCTCTTAGTTCAGAGCAATCTGGCCACTAAAGCAGCACAGATGACAGAGCAGGAGTGCAGACCAGCACGGAGCTGTAGCAGACCATCCCCTTCCACAGCAGTGTATGTTTAGATCAGCTTCAGCTGACAGGCAAGTCCTGCTCCAAGTTAGAAGCTGACATGGGACCACACACCTATCCCTCCCAAGAGAGCACAGTGCTGATGGAAACAACCCTCAACCCTTTCACTCTCCTCAGAGGTCGAGGTTCTATATGCACAACTAAAAGGCAGCAGGAAGTTTCTGGATCTAGCACTGCCATCTTTCTACTTCCCCAAGTACTTAAGAAGCATTATTCAACCTTTCCTCCCCTCCCTCATTTAGAGAATGTAAAGCTAGGATTGAAAAGTAAGGCAGAAGTAAGTGAAGTCATCAGCCCTTGGTTTCATAAAATACCTCAGTGAGAGAGCAGGTTATAACTAACAATAGGTCTTTTTTTTCCCCCCTAAAGAAGTCTCAGGAGACGTCATTTGAAGGTGGTTAAAAGAAATAAAATAGGTTGTCTCTCCATGGGCAAAGTAGGAAAAGTAGGTTTTCATGTGGGGGTGCTGCAAAAAGAACAAAGGCAGAATATCTGCTGAATCACCACAGTCTATCCACAACACTCAAACAACTCTAATTCTCCAGAATTTGCAGTACCCAGCAATCAAGCAATAGTGCTGCTGAGAGGAATTTTAACCAGCACTACAGCAACAAAACAAAAGAAACACCACTGCAAACTACTTTCAGATGACATCTACTGCTATCATGCAGCCCCACATAAATTTGTTGGCATGCAATAATAACGATAACACAACTCTGCTGAAAGTCAGCCCAGGGGTCTTTCTCCTGAGGGAGTCAAACGATTAATTCCATGATAATCACTGTGGAGAGTCACTTGAGAGCTATGCCAGTCAAGGGAGAGTTCCTTGGTCAGCATTTTTAAGATAAAAAATTATTACCAATAATGAATGTGGTCAGGAAAACAACTGTGATGGGGAAAAGAGAAAACAGAGGGACTATAGGGAGAGACTTGCCATTACTTACAAGTAATGCTTTGGATAGCAGCCACGTCAGCCACGAGCTCTGCAAAGCAGCAAGGCATCTCTCAAGTTTCCATCCAGCCTGACAAACTGAGTTACTCTTTATATAAACTTTATAATAGTACAAACCTAAAAACTGACACAAACTTCCAAATTATTTGATTAACCTTCAGGATTAGGAGTGTTTTTACTGCTGTATTTAGATACGTATTTTACTCCCCTTTAGCTACAGAATGACATACATCAAGGACTTTTGTGATTTTCTTTTTAAGGATGATATTGGTAATTACTGACTTCCTCCTTTTTAAGAAGAGGAGAAAGTCTTGCATCCACCATGAGCAAGCACCCACATAATAAAATTTATACTTTTTTGAAATAATCACTGTTAATTCTTTGCACCTTGTCAAGGTCTTTGTCTTGCAAAGCACCAGCTGACTGTGACTTCCACTGCCTTGGTGAGTACAGGGCTATGCTCAGCGCCACATAAGTAGAAAATTTAATCACAAAACAGAAATAACATATAGGTAATAGACTGCTTAAAGTAATCACGTGAGAGAATCTCATTCTTGGGAATTACCAGATTTACCTATGTCAGGATGTCAGATTTACACCTCCCTGCCCAGCTGCAACAGCAGACACACCTGTTCTCAACTTTGCTCCTTTTCATGGCTGGCACCACTGCCTGTGTCCAGCCAGAGCCACATGGACATGCAGCTGTCACTGCTTGCACTTTCCCTGCTACAATCAGACTGACGTGCCAGCACACTGAGGCTGACTTTATCCAAGCTGGACAATGATGGTAAGAAGTTCAGCCTTTATAAGGGTGTTCAGGGCTTAGATACAGATTCATTCTTCCACCTTGAAACATCTGAGCAGAATACCTAATTTAGGAGACTAGTCATTTTGTACTCCCTCAATAGTAAATGCAGATAGGCAGACACCTCCAGAAAATTAGCAGATCGGAGTCTGAGTCACACTCTGGGGGTGTTTGTCTCTCCAGCCACATAAAGGAACCTTAGGGTTTCACTCCTGACTGGCAGGGCAGTGACTCCCTGAGAGATCCCTCCAGAGAGGCAGGACAGGCGTGGGCTGCCACGCAGGGCTTGGGAGGAGCTCCTCCCGCAGCTGGGAGAGGCTGGGCTCTGTTCCTGCGATTTAACTGCTGTTGGTGTCTGAGACATCAGCACGAGCTTGCCCCAGATGGGTCTGTTCCAACCAGGGAATGCTTTCTCAAAGAGACAAACAGCATGAAAAGTGACATTTTCATTACATCCCTGGGAAGGAGTTTCAGAGACGATTAAGCAGACGGCAAATGAGGGAAATTACTTTGTGAGAAAATCTTAATTGTTTTTAGTTCCTACCTTCAGCAACACTTACATTTGCTTTCTTAGAATTTTTCTTGCCTGTTGCACAGGATTTTGCAAAACTTATTGTACATGGGAAGTGACATAGCTGTGAGCAGTGATAAGGAAATACAGCTTTATATTAAGGTACCAATCCCAACACGGTAGAAACTGGAACAACTGTTGTGATGTGTTTGTGAAGTTGAATTCTGCTTTTCAGTTCTCCACAGGGAGGTTTCCACAAGAGCTGGCCAAGAAACAGCCTAAACCTCAAACCAATCTCCTCACATTTGCAGTCAGACACACTGCTGAGCGATCCTTGGGTCATGGTTTCTGTGGGTTTTGATAACGGTAGAGTGGCAGAATTCACTTGTCTTATTTTCCATTTTCTTCATGTTGCTGTTGTATCCTGTATCCTGTTGGATACAGAAAACATCTTTTTATGTTACAACAGCAGGGCTGTTCCCAGCGCACATAGATACCTCACACAAAGGGAATTTTTAGTGACTACAAGTTGTGTTGGTGATCTGAAACGGATTTTAACAGAGTCTGAATGCTGCACCTTCCAAAACAGCACTGAAAAAAATGAGACTGCCAAAGAAAGAACACACTGCCTGCTGTACCCCCATCCCAGCTCTACCAGGACCAATTCTTGGCCTTTCACAGACCGTAGCTCAAAAGAACAACAATCCCTGTTTGGAAAATAATATTTGTTCTTTTCCTAAAAATCTTTGTTCAGGACCAAAGATTATATTTTCTCTTTCAGAAGGAAAAATAAGATAACACTGAGATTGAAGTCTCTCTTTCACATTTCCAACCTTCTCCCCAGTCATTGTCCAGAATAGTGTGAGCATGTCCTATAGCCTGTTCCTGCCATGAATGGACATGCACACAACAGTGTTTTCGTAACAGTTGGGATAAAAATCTTTTTATACCACCTAACTAGAAACTTGCCACAGGGAAAACAAAACCAAAAAAAAAAAAAGAAAAAGCCATTTTTTATGTAATCTCCTTCTCTTTTAAATGAGCTACCACTACAGCCATGGAAGTGGTGCAAGTATAGATCACATATAATTAATAATACATCACAAATAATTGGTGATGCAGTAAAACAGCAGCAGAAGTCCACGGGGATCTGAAGTACTGCTAACAAAGCAATACATTTTGTGATTCAGCACAAGGAATTTTAATGCCTTCAAGCCTGAAATAGAAATGTGGTCAGCTGGCATTAAGGAAAGTTTGATCCCTCTTTTAGTATAATGACAAATTCTCTATAAATGCACATAAATTTCAAAAGTATAGAACTTTGCTAAGTGATTCAGTAGAAAAAGTGAAATTTAAAACTTTTGTCAATTTTACTGAAAATTATACACATTCAATTACAAATAGATTCCAAGCTAGTGCCAAGCTTCCATTCACAGAAGCAGTCTTGAGGTAATTGTGAAACCATTAAAGTCAATGGAAACTAGAGAGAGTTATTTGCCCTGTATATTGGAATGGTCTCTTTCTTTAGGATTTTACACACTATAAGAATACAAATAGTAAATAATAATAATAACAATAATAATAATAATAATAAACTCTGCTTGATTTCCACAGACTCCGTTTTCCTTGATTTTATATATTAAAAATTAACCAAAGTTACAATGGCAACTTTAAACTTTGCATTTCCAGTTTTTGAAAATTCATAACTCTATTACTATATTAAACACTTTTTCCCACTTGGTATTTCCAGATGATGTATAATAGATTTGCAGCATTATTTAGGAAATAAATTCATTATGCTTTTCATTAAACTGTACTAGGGGGAAGAGGCAACCTTTCTCTATTATTGATTCTCGTGGGCAGTCTAGGGTGAAATTTTTGATGTAGTTTTTCTGAAGATTAAAAAGGTGACCATAAAAAATGTATTATTGATTGAGCACTGCAAAGTACAGTATACTGCTCATCCAACTCATATATTATTGATTAAAACTCTCAACAGTTCTAACCTTTGACTTGGTGGCTCCAAGGTAATTTTTTTTATGAGGATGTCAAGATACTGTGCTTACAGATTGTACTTCCCGGGGAGTTTGGAAAACTCATGGAGTAGCTACCAGAGCTCTTCAAAAAGTCTTAGTTGATAATTTTAGAGTCCCTACAAATTCAAAGAAGGGGCTGGTCAGGACAGAAGGACACCTTGTGTCTCATGTGGGAGGTGTAGCTGACAGAGCACCCGACACAAATAAGCAAAGGAAAACTTCATAACTGGTAGGGCACACAGACATGGGGCTCCAAATGCCAGTCTGCATGCTAAATACAAAAGCAAAAGGTGCTTGAGTTTGATACCTCTATGCCTGGAACAAGACTAGAATGAAAAGGGGATTTTTACTTTAGAAAGTATGTCCTGGGTGAGCACCCCCTTTCCAAAAGTCTGGAACAAGTTATGTACCAGCAACTGATCAAAACTGAAACACGAATTATGATCAGAACAAGTGAGGTCAGATCCTGTGGTTGTCTCCACCTTGTTGGATTCTTACACCTTACAGGTCTGTCTTCTGAGCCACGGTTAGATTTTGCACACTGTATTTATTTCCTTTCCAGAAATATCTGAAATAAGGTGTATATATTTATTACATTGATACAAAGGGACAAAATACTGGATGATGAAATAAAAACATAGAATTACTAAGAGAATCCCTTCCTAAACTGGTCTGAGGTTTAGAATAGGAAGTGGGCAGGAACATGACCTTTCTGCCCTGCGATCTGTAAGCAGAAAAATCATCTTCTACTTATAGAAAATGAATGGAGATACAGAATCACAGCATGGTGTGAGCTGGAAGGGACCATAAGGACCATCCACTTCTACCCCTTGCCATTGGCAGGAACACCTTCCACTATCCCAGGTTGCTCCAAGCCCCATCCAGCCTGGCCTTGGACCCTTTCATGAATGGGGCAGCCACAGCTGCGCTGGGCAACCTGTGCCAGGGCTTCACCACCCTCCCAGGGAAGAATTTCTCCTCAATATCCCATTTATCCCTGCCCTCTGGCAGTGGGAAGCCATTTCCCCCTTGACCAAAGTCCCTCTCCAGCTCTCTTGGAGCCCCTGTAGGCACTAGAAGGGGTCTAAGGTCTCCTCGGAATCTTCTCTACTTTGGACAGAAGACCCTCAGCTCTCTCAGCCTGGCTCCAGAGCAGAGGTGCTCCAGCCCTCTGAGCATCTCATGGCCTCCTCTGGACTTACTTTCACAGCTCCACATCCTTCTTGTGTTGGGGGCCCAGAGCTGGAGGCAGCTCTGCAGGTGCAGTCTCAGGAGAGTGGAGCACAGGGGGAGAATCAGCTCTCTCGACCTGCTGGTCACACTTCTTTATATGCAACCTAGGATATATTTAGCAAAAACTCCTTTCCACAATGACTAACACCTCACAGAAATACTATTGAAATACTAGAGTCTGCTATCATAATAAATATCTAGCTCTACAAAAGCATAGAAGTGACAAAAATAGCATCATCAGGGTTATGGCTACTTGACAGATTTCACAGAATGATTAATCCAATGAAAAAACCTGAACCTTGCAGAACTGTTGAAGAATTGATTGAGTGCACCAATTCAAAAACGTCTCTAAATAACACAGGCTACCATGAAAATAACACCAGCCCACTCATGAAAAAGCTATAGAATTATTTGTCATCATGTATTTCATGAATGATGTGAACATTTTAAAATAATATTGTTTAAAATATTGTTTTCAATTCATTGGCCTTCATAAGAATTCAGAGATAAGTATATCACAAAAACCAAGTTAGAAACCCTTAAAACACAACTTTGGAAAGGTCATTTGTCTATGTTTGGCATCGTGATTTCTATGTTGGTCGAACAAAGCCAAGATGAAAAATCAGAACAAAAAATTACCCAAGTACCAGGCCAGCACCACAAATCACTTCATCACAAACTCAGCAGAGGGGCTGGACTTGATTGGATTGCTTTGCCATTCAGAAGAGATTACTCAGGGCCAAATAGCAAACCACTCTGCTGATATAGTATAAAGTAAAATTAGAAAATTCATTTAAGTTAATCTGCTCCATGGCCTGGCTACAGAACTGCCACAACCAATTGCACATCTGGCAATGATTTTGGAGTGAGAGCTCTGGCATTCAGTAATCCTCCCTCTCTGCTCAGCACTGGTGAGGCACATCTGGACTGCTGGGCCCATTTGTGGGCTTCTCCATACAAGAGAGAGTCAAGTGAGTCCAGCCAAGGGCCACCAAGGCAGTGAAGGGAGTGCAGCATGGCTCATGTGAGGGAAGTCTGAGAGCTGGGACCTCTCAGCCTGGGGAGAGAAGAGTTCATGACTGTCTCATTAACGTGTGCAATAGCTGATGTGAGAGTGCAAAGATGACTGAAGCTGACCCTGCTTGGTGGTGTCCTTTAAGAGGACAAGAAGAAATAGGCACAAAGCGAAACACAGGAGGTTCTGGTCAAACACAAAAAACCCCTTTTCACTCTGAAGGTTATCAAGCACTGGAACAAGTTGCACAGAGACATTGTGGAATCTCCATCCTTGGAGACACTCAACACCTGACTGGACCTTGCCCTGAGTAGCCTCAAAGTTTCTGTTATCCTGTGACCCCATTGTTGAAGCAAGCAGCTCTGAAGGTGCCAAGAAGGGCAGAATGGAAGGAGAGGGGCAGAAGGGCACCAGGCAATGAAAATTTAACATTTAAGAGTCCATTTCTTCCTTCACACTGCTGTAAAACAGGGTGACTCCAGTGAGCACAGGGTGGCTGTGCAGCTGCAGCAAGCAGAACAGATGAAAGCTCTGAAAGATTACCCAGCTCCCACAGCAGCACTTTAATATCTCTTTGACTGATCTGTAATTTCTGCTTGTTTCAGGCATCAGGCATCCAAAACCCCACACTTCCTTAGACTCCGTGTTCCTAGACATGCCTGGAGAGGCGGTGGAGTCACCTGAACAGAGAACACAGTGATCCAAGGCGTGGGCAACCTCCTGCCTACTGCATGAGTAGTTCAGCTATGAGAGGCTGCATTAAGTGCTGAGTGCAGAGGCACCCAAGGAGGTTACTGTCTCATCCAGCCAATTATACTTTTTTCCACCTCGCAGGTTTTCATTTCTTTTTGCCCAAAATTATTCTTAAAGAACCCCTCTGTGTCCCACTTGGAAGCACGCCCTTGCAGTCCAACAAGGAACGTACATCACCGCTGCTGCTGGGCTTTGACCAAGCACCTATTTTAAAGAGAGGAGGGAATTCTGCCAACTGATGATTGGGGCTGGCTCTCCACTCCTCTGCTCCTCAGGTGTCAGAGATGCACTGACAGCAGCAGGGTAGCACAGGTGGCCATAGGACAGGTAAGAAGTCACTGCTCCCAAGTTGCAGCCTGACACAGAGGAAACCTGAATGACACAACTGTCAGCGACAGGCAATAGTGGGGCTGCTCTGGCAGCTCTAGGAAGGAGACCCCCGACATTTCTCTAAGGTAATTTTTCTACTCTGGTTACTTCTGCTTTCCAAGCACTCACACACAAGGGAGCAGCAGGGGAAGGGCAAATTTCTCCTCTCACTGCACCTGACTGTTTCACCAGCCTCAGCACATGCATCTGTGCAAAAATAAAGATGATGTAGCTGGACTGGCAGGGTGTGTGTACACCCCATCTGACAGGGGGCTGCTCCCCCTCTTCAGTTCCAGCCAAGCTAGAGGGAAACAGGAGCTGCATGCACCTGGATAACCTGGGACGGGGTGCTTATGGCACTGTGAGGGCATCTCCAAAACAACCAGGAAGGCCTCTGTGAAATGTGTGTTGAACAACAAACAAAGCTACCTACAGTATGATTTCCTGTAGTGAGCTCAGACCATCCCCCCACTCCCTTTCCTCTCAGCCCCAGTAAAGATATGTCAGATTTACAGGATCATCTCTCCTGCCTCTGCGTCAGTGAAACTGTACTAGATTTTGCAAGTGAATCTCCCAGATAAGAAATGCAAATCAATTTGTCTCTTTTTTCTTTATTGTGCCAGTACCAAAAATATGTTCTCTGGGATTAAGCAAAGGATTGTCAGGCTGCACGAAGGCTGCGGGGGAGAAGGGAGGGGGCAGAAAGGGTGAAGTGAGGGGTAAAGAGAGAAATCTGTAAATCCAAAGCAGGTTGTGGGAATGAACTGTGCTTCATTTCTTCACAAAATCTTGGAATAGAGATGAAAAAGCAATGACTAGATGAGCACTGACAGTAGCAGAAAGCAGCAGCCACCACCTGAAAAACGCAGGTGGCATTTGCACTGCTCTTAGTTTATTTTCCAATGGTGAAATCTCCTCTTTTTGATACATTACTTTTCTCTGATGTTTGAAAAGTACTTTCCCTCTAAGAGTCACCAAGGAAATCTTCCACAAAAAGAAAGAGAACAGGATCCAAAGGAGAAGTAGAGCAAGGAGATTCACCTATACTTCCAGATTATTTTTTCTAAAGATAGATGTTACAAACAAAACCAAAACCAAACCACTTATCTCCTCTGAAAGAGTTCCTGCTTCCTGCCCATTTGTCTTGCAACACAGCAGGAAACCTTCACCTTACTGAAGGGATTTAGTTGCTCCAGACACCTCAAAACTCAAATGTGATGTACCAACCCAGAGCACTGCTTTGCCTGTTGTGCAATCTGGCACGGCCAAAGAAATGACATCACCTCACAGAAACAAGGTCAGAGTGATGCTTCAGTTGAACTGCAAAAGGCACCCGTGCTCTTCTCCTCACCAGCCCTTTCTTCTGGAACAAATCAGAACCCACTGGGATCCTAAGAGCTTTATTTATCAATCAGTAGTTCACTGCTGTTGTACTGTGGCATCGAGAATTAACAGTCCAGGGGGTTATTTCATTACAACCTCGTATAAGTGCATAACAAGAGAAACAATAGAGCTGGAATCCAACAAAAAAAGCAATATTGGAACAGTTTTGTTCATTTTGAAAAGTAATAGGCAAAGTCTGAGAAGAGCCTGGTAGACAAGAAGTAAGGCAATGGGGTGGTTTCCAGCTTGCAGTGTATAACATTCCTAGGCATATATTATCCTTTCCCTTTTTTTCTCTCTGTGAGAATCCTATAGCTTCTCCCTCTTTTGAAAACCTGTGCTCTGAGGACACGACAGAAGCTCCCAGTAAATGTGAAGCACACACAAACAGCTTAGAAATTATTGCTAGAAAAATAGAGGTATAAAACAGTTTTTAGCATCCTTTGCTTCTTTCACCAAAAGGAAATCCACAGAGTTCTCATTGACATCAGCCTGCATGGTATGGATCAGGAACAGTGATTTTTATCCACTCATGAAACCAGATTTACACCTACAATCACAACAGAATTTTGCCATGCTAAAGATGTTACTTAATCCATCTCCCACCCTTCTGAAATATCTGCTTTCGAGAACAGTTCAGACCCCTGGGTT
This sequence comes from Coloeus monedula, assembly GCF_965178545.1. Lineage (NCBI taxonomy): Eukaryota > Metazoa > Chordata > Aves > Passeriformes > Corvidae > Coloeus > Coloeus monedula. Next base: position 11,180,019 of record NC_138796.1, on the reverse strand, counting down.
AGCTTGACTGCCTTCGTTTGCATTTCTAACTGGTTTCCCATCATATCTAAATGTTTGGGGAGGGGGAAGAAAAACCAAAACAAAGCACCAAAACTGCCTAGGTGGGCACTAGCATCCCAACTGTCTTGGTGATGTAATAGAAAACTCTGAGGTTATGGCAAGGTATCCACATCCTCCAGTGACCCAGCTGCAGTGATGAGGGCCTTCCTTCCAGCCAAGCTAGAGGGAAACAGGAGCTGCATGCACCTGGATAACCTGGGATGGGGTGCTTATGGCACTGTGAGGGCATCTCCAAAACAACCAGGAAGGCCTCTGTGAAATGTGTGTTGTAACTCTGCGGAAACTGAACACCAGGACAACTGGAAATTCTTCTTTTATTTCCCAGCACTGGGTACTGATGTCTGTTGGCTGGGCTTGACAGGTGACCACTGCAGAGGTGGCAGCCTGGGTGCTGGCTAGGCAGGGTGAAGAGAGCAAAGATAACAGACTGATCTGCCTGAAAGACCATCAGCATTGAGTATGATCTGCCCTTGCACTTACTGGCAAACTCATTATGTGACTCCTCCAGCCCAACTAAAGAGCAGCTGCTGATTTGCATGCACCACCACTCAGGCCATGATTACTGCTGACATGACATGAGCTGTATAAAGGGCTCCTTCAGAAGGGATTGTGTAAGCTGAATAAAGGCTGTTAGCTTTTATGCTAAAGAAAATGCTATGCATCAAGTCTATTAGATTTGCATTGCACAAGAATTACTCCAAATAATGGATGAATCTTTAATGCTGCTACTGAAAAAAACCCAAATTTCTAGCAAACAGGAAGAGAAGGCCAAGTGAGAAGGTAATAGAGATTTCTTTTTATTAATAAGGATTGAGAGGGCAAACCAAAGGTTTTATTAAAATGCTATTTTTAAAATGATTTTCCACATGAATGGTTCATTGTATTTACCCAGCATTGCAAAGGTGCCTGCTAAGTCAGCCCAACTTGGGAAAGAGGTGCTTTTATATGGCTAACTACTCCAGGCTGTCAAAAAAAAAAGGTTTACACCTAATCTAACATGTTTTGAAATAAAAGGGGACAATCCTGAGCCCATTGGAGGGGGTGGCAAAACTGTAAACCGTTCTGGGTCAGGATTTTTGTCTCTTTTTAAACTCTGTGTAAGCAAATATTCCTGTTGGATGCTCCAGAGAAGCAGCAAAGATGAGCAGAGCTCACCCTACAGCAACATGCAGTGGAGACAGCCCCAAGCTTTAAGCAAGGCAAAAGTGAAGCAAGATACCCAATGGCTGGCTCTTAAGCAGTAAAAACAAACAATGCCAATTTTGGGCTAATTTGGCAACATCCCTGGACTCTAAAACCCCATATGGTTTGAATTTGGAAGGGTTCTTGATACAGTTTATAGGCAAGAGAGACGTATAAAAATCTTCATGACCTTTTGGATGGGCAACTTAACTACTCAGCAGAGCAAAACTCTCAGTGTTGTATCACAGGCTACTGCGCACTTCACTGAGATTGTTTCTGCAGGTACCTGAGACAAAAGAACTTGCACCCCAAAAGGATGGACAGAGATGTCTGTGCTTGCTGAGATGTTCTCTTATGCAAAGGAGGTGAGATTGTGGGTGAAGGAGTAGGAGTGAAGCCACTGCAGTCAATTCACTTCTGACAAAAGCCAGGTAGGAAGCACGGAACAGACACCCTCTTCAGAAGTGGCTGAATAAACCTTCCACAAGAGACAACTTGCAAAATATTAGTCTGACTTTTGGCTGCTTGCTTTGCTGTAGTGTCCACTTAGAAACCCATGAGAATATGGACATTCAGGATGCAACAAGGGAAAGAAGGATAGAGTCAATATTTTAACATGTGTTTTAATTTCAAGCCAGTGCCCTACACAGACACAAATTTCAACCAACTTTAAATGCTTAAAAATCAGCATAAAATTTTGCATTCAACCTAAACAAAAGAATCACTATCAGGGATTAATTGGGATGCTTGTCTGACTGCACTGACTGGTGAAATACTCTATAATAATGTAGATGCTACGAATAATAATAATAATAATACAGTTTAAACAAATTGCTCTCCAAGTCATACTAGCAGAACTTGTTGGGGGAGGAAACCAGCAGCCACCATCAGCACTGCCACCAGGAAAAGCACCAGCAGAACTGTGGCCTCAGACGAGCCACTACCAAAAGCTCGTCTGAAGAAGAAACAGTTTCTGTTATTACAGCTCCCCAAGGCCTTTCCTGGCAGGATTTGGTGGTGTTGTGTATGGGAAGGCTGATATGGTGCAGGCAGAGAAATGAGCCTTCTGACCACCAGTGCATTATCTTAATTGTAGTTTTTATAGGATAGCTTAACAAACAAAAACCAAACCAAACCAAATCCAGAGATATGCAAATTCTTAAATTATCATCAATTCAGTGGTGGCATTTAAAATAAAAACCACAGAATTTCCTGTGTTCCTTTCTCCCCAGACTTTTAATTAATTATTCATGCCCAACATCAGAGCATAGGGGAGAGCTAAAGATTCAGAAGCTGAAAAGGTCAACAGGGACAGTACCTGCAGGAAAATTAAAGGTATTTCTTGCTCTCCTTCAGCTAGAAATACAGACACTGAGACCCTATCCAACAGGAAGGGCATCTGGGCTAAAGAGAATAGGCATATGGATTGATCAGTGCCAGAATGGGTACTGCCAGCAATGAGACACAGCTACAGAGGAGGCAGGAGAGCATCACTGGGTTTGTTACAGTCCATGGAGGTGCACACCAGGACACTCTTGGGGTTTAGCAGTTTTCTCTCCCAACACAGAAAGTATGGAAACACAGGTACTTTTTGGCAGATTGGCACACATGGGAGGATTATGGTTGAGGGGGTCTTGACACCTTCAGTGCCAGTGAGCTCAGAAAACCTGAGGAAAGCAAGCTGGGGACATCCAGCACAGAGGCCTCAAACTTGGCTGCTCTGCCAGAACTCACCCAAATCAAATAGAAGTAGAATTAAGACAATATTCCTAGCAGTTCAATCTTTTCAACTCTCCCCCTTCTGCCTATTTTTCCTATTCTAAAAGGAAAAATTCTTAACTTAGGAAAAAAGAAGCCCTTGTTCAATGCTGCTTCCCACTCTGCTAATTCATGCCACCTCCTGCACTCTCCTGAGAGTCTGTTCTACAGCTCAGACAAGTGTCTGCTGGCAATCCCAGCACTCACAAAAATCATGAGTCAGTCATTAAAATATATCAGAGTTTTAATACCCTATATTAATAGATTTCTTTTTGCCCTTGGGTTATGAATTAGTTTTATTTCCACTGTTAAACTGCTTAAAAAACATACCTTCAAGTCCAATGCCTTAAATAGGAGATGAAAGACTGACCCACCATTTGATATCAAGGTTGACCAGACCAGGAAAAGACCCATAAGACTCAAGGAAAGTCCTGGCAGAGGGCCCTGGAGGTTGCTCTGGGTAAGGGGTGCTCAGTCACCCCCAGCAGCTGGGCAGCTCCAGGCCTAATTTACAGCAGTTTTTAGGGTGCAATGTGCCTGTGCCTTTTGTCAAACGACTTTCCTGCCTGTCTGAGCATAAAGGTAATGAAAAATTGTATGTAGCCCATCAATTACTGATGCATTCTCGATTAATATTTCAAGGTTTGTAGGTATAAATAAACAAAATTAATTAGAAATTTGCAATCTTTTTCTTCTTCTCAATATTTTCCTTTCACACCAGTCCTACTTAGAGAACCTCACATGTATATCTTTATTTGCCTGCCACAAATCATTCCATGTGATGTCTCAGCAAATAGAAGAGTTTTCTCCTTACATCCAGTGGTATCAAACACACACACTGGGAAATCAGCCACAGACATTTGACTTGGCAGAGCTGCCACACAGTGCAGTACCTGAGCTCTGGCAGGGAAAATTCATGCCTTGGTCACCAACATCCAAAATGAAGCCCAAGAATGTTTCTAGTTATACTAAATACAACAATGGGAAGCAGATGCAAAGGGGTGGCTGTAGGACACTGGCACCTCTTTAGTAATCACATACTTCTATGTATTTCATTTATACACAGTTCACCACTATTTGATTCACAGAGACATAACTAAAGCACATTCCACCAGCAAAGAAAGAGCCAAATGAGTCACACAATTGAAGGTATTTATATTGCTACCTTCTCTCTGCACTAACTATATGTCTGCCTGTTTCTTTTTTTACTTCAAATAAAATTTGCTTTATTCTCTTACTGCATTCCTCTGCTTCCCCATGCTCATTTTTTTTCTAATCTCCTTTTTCTCTTCCAACATCTTGTATATGTATCGGTACAGATCGGTGTCCAGCCATGCAGAGCACACTCATTGTGCTCTAAGTCAAATGGATAGGACTGGTTTGGACTCAGCACCTACTCCGTCATCCTCCTTCCCCTCAGGACTAGCATTTTGTTCCCCATAAGCCTACTGGGAATTACTTGAGTAGTTCCACACATCATGCTGTCTACACATCATGCTCTGGTCAGTTCCCATACAGACTTTTGCTGTGCAGGAATACACAGTTACTGTTGTTTCAGCATGAATTTCCACTCCTCTACCTATCTCTGTTTCCATGAGCCTCAAGCACTGAGGGTCCTGTCCCAATCCTTGGGGAGATCCTTCCTTAGGTCATCAGTTGCTGCTTTCCATTTTCTTTTTCCCCAGCAGCATTTTAGCTTTTTTCATTTCCTTTTAGGGCTAGGGCTATGCTACCTATTCAGGTGGGAACAAGACTCTTTTCCTTCTCACTTCAATTTCTTTACCCCCTTCAAACCATACTAGCTGACCCCTTTTCTGGCAGGTCATCTTTGCTGGGGAGTAGCAGGAGTGGGGCTATCCCAAGGATGCCCTCAGCAGACACAGCAAGAGAAAGAACCAATCTAGGATCAATCCAGGAATCCCAAAGAGCCTCTCAGGAGACAAGGCTGGAGACAGAAATCCCAGGGCAGCACACAGACCAACCCTGAGCCCAGCTGGAGCACACCCAGGCCCGCAGCAGGGAGTGGGGGATCCAGGTGAGGCTGCTCAGGGCAAAGGAAGCACATTAGTGCCCTCAGGGCCCTCACAGTCTCCTCCGGATTTACAAGGCAACCAAAGTTTATTTGAAATGGTTTCTGACAGCATTATACACAAGCACCACATCCACTGCAGTGACAGCATGGATGGCAGTGACACCTCTGAGCTGTGCAGCCTGGGAAGAACTCATTTCTAAATTACAACCATTGATCACCAGCTTTAATGTTTTCTATTGAAAATTTAATCAATAAAAGGGGGAAGTACAAAGTTTTATTAAATTGGGTCAATAAAGACTTTCATTAAACTCTCCATAAAGAAATTTTTGAGAGTATTATCTTTTCAGAAGGTTTGCCAAACAATTATTCTTTTTGACAACACATTTCAAAAGGTGCATTACAGAAATGTACAGAAAGCACTCTTTGAAGAGAATATAAGCAGTCCCCTCTGGTGAGCCCTGTGACTGAGAGCATGTAAATTTTAAAGTGTACAGACCATCTTCATGAGCAGTCAGCCTATACAAATGGCTGACCATGCCTTTTTTTCCTTCCTTTCATAGACTTTTATTGGGGAAACTGATTGAGGAGCATCAGAGACACCAGCCTCTCTTGCTTGAATTCTGAGAGAGCATTCCTTACATCTCTAAGACCTTGGTGATGTCAGTGTATTATTCTCTATAGCTCTGGACAATTGCTATTAGACTAGATCAACTCTCTAGTCTATCATCCTTTTTTGGAAATTTAATAAGTAATATATCAATTTTTTACAATGCTTTTTGCAATTAACTTTTCATAGTAAAACCCCCAGTCCTGTGAATCCAGTGCAAGGGGAAGAAAATGCCTCACTTTCTCAAGCCTTACTCCTTGCTATCCATCTTTTCTGCTTGCAGGCCTACCCATTGATATTTGGGGAAGAGTTCTCCCTTTTTTTCCTATTTGACCCCTTGAAATGGTTTCCCTTTTCCTCTTTATAATCTCACTGCTCATTAATTCCATGCTCCTTTTCTCTTAGCCTGTTCCTACCAGCTGCAAACTTCTTTCTCATGATTTTGCCTCTCTCTTTACCCTCTTTCCCAACCACAAAGCTCCCCTCCCTGCCCCTCATGCTCCCTGCCTTCCCTCTCCCCTCTCTCTTACCCCTGCACCCCTGGAGAGGCACCAGCTCCTATGACATCTTTCCCAGGGGGTAGTCGAAGGCAGGGCACAAGTAGAATGGTGGTTAATAGTACTTTTCACCATTAGAAACGCTAAAAATAAGATGTAAAATCTTGTGAAGAAGGTGCATACAGCTTTGTTTATCAGTAGCAAATATTTTTACCCCAAGAGGTTTGGTCATTCTCTAGAGCAGAAAAATGTTCTGCAGTTCTCACGTTCAGAATATGTTGGTGTTTAGTAACACTGCACAGGAATGAATCTGAAATGAAGTTTTAGTGGTTCTCTGCAGATTTTAGCAGTTTCGAGCTAGAATAATTGGATAAATGGAGTTATGAAAGTGAAATGTAGAGTTTATGACTTTGCAGGAGAAAGACATTTTTTAACTTTTAAATATTCATCCTAAGGCCCTCCACTTTGCTTCATTTTCTTTTTAAGTAATTTACAACTATGAGTTTTATATTCTGCCTCCAAAATATTCCACTGACATTATGTTGCTTTTGTCTGAGCAGGAATAAAGTGAGTGTGATGCACAATTACAACTCTTCCCTTTGTCTGAGCTAGGAGACTGAAATGTGAGGATCAAAAATCAGTGTGGAAAGATATTGGCTATAACTACATCAGGTAGTTATTTTAAATTATTGTTCCATTTTTCAGGCACTTCATGGACAAGTTTATAAGAAAAACAGGATGTAAGTAGGATGGCTCTCTTACACTGCTGTGCACAGGCATCTCTGTGATTGATGATCAGTTGCGTATCTTTGAATTCCTTCTTTTATTCTTGCAATCACAGCTGCATCCCAGTGGAGACTACAGCTTCTCCAAGACAGCACATTTAGCAAGAAGTTATAAACAGAGCTCAGCAGAAAAGTTTCTTCTGACTTGTGTCTCTGCAAAATTCCTGATTTGTTAAATCAAAAGGAAGAAACAGAGACACTACATCAAAATATTATTTAAAGTACATGCCCCTCAAGATTTAGACTATTTGGCCATGAACAGCAGTCTCAAGTGGGAAAGTAGATATTTTAAAAACAAAATTGGAGAGAATCCATCTAAGGAAAAGAGGTCTGTCAGTTAAAATATGATTAAGTATCATTAATTTCTTTGTAGCTTTCTGTTGAAATATCAGCAGTTGCCTTTGCTCACAAGTAAAAAACCAAGAAATTTACATAGATGTCCTAATGCAGATTTTCAGAATTTATTAAATATGAATAAGAAAGGGAATGTCTAAAAAAAATCTTCTCAAACATTATAGAAATTAATTTACAAGAATTTACACTGCTATAGCAGTAAAACATTGAAATTAACTGCTGCATGGATTATCCCAGTGTAAGGTGTGAAATGTTAATTCAGCTAGGGCAACCTCAGCTATCAGAAAATGAAAATTCTCATGGTGTTCAATTTTTTGCTGCTACTTTCTCCAACTACTGGTAGACCTGTTATGCATGATAACAACTCTCAGTCTCTTGTAGGCAGCAAGGCACTTGCATCCAGGATTTTGCAACGTAACTCAAATAAAGGATCTCAAAGTTACTGAAGTTCCAAAAATCTTTCACCCTTCAGTTTCTGAGGTGGTTCCAGTTTAATTGTCTGCACTCCTCTGGAAGACAAAAATTGCAAATTCAAAGCAGGCCATTCTCAGTTCATGGTGTAAGTGACCACGATTTGTTAAGAGTTTTTAATTCCTGCTGCTGAAGAAGAGAAATTCCTGGTGCCGTGGCAAATGCCCTGCCAAGGATCCCATGGGCATTGAGGCCCCAGCTCCCTGGGTGGTGCCACACTGTCCCAGCAGCTGGTAACCATCACCCACCACACACGTCCCATCCGCGGCGGCATCATCGCAAGGTGCTGCTGCGACCTCCCCCCGCCAGCCTCTGATTCCTGCTCAGCCCACAAAAGGACAAGCTGAAGAGCCAGATCAGGCTTATTTTTATCCTGGATCCTTTCCCCAACCTCAGCTGCCACGTGGCCCTGCAAATGGCTGTGCTGGCAGAGCACAGCAGCCAGAACAGGGGTCAGGGTTGGGGCCAGCTCGGTGTCCATGCCAGGCCAGCGCTGGCTGCAGCCCTGCCCAGGGCTGACGGGAGGCAGGGTGGGAATCCTGATCCATTGAGGTGTTCCTTGAGCTTCCTGCTGCAGCTCCCTCTGCCCCAAAGGTGCTGGCAGCCACTAGAGAGAGGGCAGTTTAGGACTCGGGTAATCATTCAGTGTTCCACATACCCAATGCTGGCAGCATCAGGCCCCATCAGGCCAGGCTCAAAAGTGGTGTCCTGGGCTCTTACAGAGAGCATGTCCATACTCCTGTGCCCCACAGACCTGGCCTGGCTGACCTGCCTGCACACAGAGCTGGTGCCACTGCCCTCAGCCTGCCCCAGACCTGTCCTGCTCCTGCTGGGAAAGATGCTCTGGCCCTCTGCTCTGCTTGCCTGCAGGGAAGGAGGCAGCCTGACAACTTCAGTTAGACATTGGCAATATAATGGAACAGAGAAAAAGGGCATTTACAGCCTCATTGATTGAACTGTGGAATTTTACAACTGAATATTTTTGTCCTTATAAATGGGGGGGGGGGGCTTAATAAATTCATAAATACACTAGAACCACCAGAGTCTAAAATTCAAATCCACAAAGTTTGTGGAACATGCTACTTCAAATGTTGCTGGTTTACAGTTCCATGAATCAATAATATCAGAGACAACCACAGTGAAGCCCATCAGCTCTTTGAGCATATGGTACCTGTTTATAGCCAAAAATGAGGAGATGTTATTTGAATTGAACAGGGGAAACAGAAATAATGAACAATAACCCTCAGCAGATTTAGAAGGAGAAGCTGTTGAGCAGTCCACAAATAGCTGGTATTCAACACCTGTACACTCCTATATCTGAGAATATATTTAAAATAGAAACTTTGAACCTTTCGCTGTTTTTATGAGGTCATTAATTAAACACAGATTAAGTGTGAATTCCTGCAAGCATTCAATTGCAGTGTTCCACATTAAGTGGTATCTATTTACAGTTACCAGCAAGCCAAGGGTTTTTTGGGGTTTTTTTGACTGGCTCAGCTAGATTTTATTTTTGTAACAAAATGCCAGCTCAAGATGGAAACATTACAAATAAAAACTAAAGGGCCTGGCTCACTACTGTACTATTTCCAAAATACAGCAAGATAACAGTATGAGCTAGATCCCTGCCTTAGCTGCACCTTCATCACATGTATATTTATTCTGGAATTCCTGCAAGGTAAAACGGCTCTTGGTGAGATTCAAAACACACAATTCTGTAGATGGAGGGATCCTACGGTGATGACTCCACAGCAAACATCAAACATTTTCATAAAACAGTCCCACCTTATTCCCTCATGTTCACCTCTCCTGAGGTCCATCATGCATCATTAAATGGGAGTGGAAGGCAACTATTGTTGAAAAGCTGGTTTTGCTGTGGGTTTCCCTGTGGGAGACTCCCAGCACAGAGAGCACCCCCAGGTGCCCATGGCAGATGGTTTTAGGGGACCATCCCCAGCTCCTGCAGAGCCCAGCAGGAGCACGATGCAACTCGGCCTCTCTGCTCTGGTTTTAGACAAGGCACCCTAACTTTAGCAGATGACCCTTCCAATGTGCAGTGATGTGAGGTGCTTGATGAACATAGGGGATTCACAGGTCTTGGAAAAGCTTTGATCCCACAGAACAAAGAGTCAGTGGAATTGAAGCACTTTACAGCTCTTGGCACCTCAGGAATCTGCTCCTAAGCCCACTTTAACAAGTGTTACAGGGACAAAGTCAGCTTGAGGACAATATTGTGAATATTCCTTCCACTGCTCTGCACAAGAACTGAAACAAATAGGGAGAAGAAGAAAAATCACAAATATTTTGATGGCAAGACATCAGGGAGTGTATGACTATTCATTATTTAACAGTCTCTGTTTTTACATAAGTTTGGCCTGTTTACATTCTTCATCTCAATATTCAGGTATAAAATATTGCTGACAGTAGTTTTTCCAGAAAGGAAATGCAGCTGTTCTATCAGTGGAAAATTACATAGACTAGATGTCACATTTCCATGTGTACCATTTTCCCTGAAAGTACTATTATACCCAGTAAAGAAATGAAAACAACTACACAATTTTTAAACAGTGACAGCCATTCAGTTTGAAACTTGATCTCCAGAATAAGTCTTTTTCCAATCAATGACAACTATTTTAAAATCAGATTAGTGTGAATTTTTAATATTTCCACACAAAAATTTATGCAGAAACAATATTACCTGAATACATTTGATTTAAAAACCTAATTTTCCCAAAACTGTGACATGTTTATGCCTATTCAGCCAGAAAAAAAAAAGGATCAAAATCCACCACATAAAAAATGTAACGTCATGGTTTAACCCCAGCTGGCATCTAAGCACCATGCAGTCACTCACTCAAACCTGAAGGTTTACAAGGGGTTTTTTTTAGAATTCCTATGAATAGAAGCTGTTAAATGCAAACAACTTCCCATGGAGTTCCCAGACAGATTCATCAGTTTAACATACAGTTCCTTTTCTAAATTTTCCTTTTGCTAGCAAAATATGCTCAAGCCTTACAAAATCCACATGGAGCAGTGATGTACATTTGTATGTCTTTGAACCTTCGACACTTTCCAAATGAGAAAATGTGTATTTAATTTATGTTCTTGATTTTGTGAGATAATTTTTAAGGGCCTAAAATAGCAATGGCCCCAATTGACTTCTGCCGCCAAATCTGTGAATCACTCTCATTGCCAGTGATAAAAATAGAAAAAAGAAGGATAAAAAAAAAAAGTCTCATAAAATTCCAATTTGTCTCCCACATGTTACCTCAAGTAAAGGTGTGGGAAAAGAGCCCTTTTCAGAGGTGGTGGTTTAGCCTTACATTCACTGTGACAGTCAGTTCCTTTGCTCTAAAACCTGCTCCCTAGCTCAAAACATAAAATAATGCAATATACCACGAAAGTGAATGCAGCATAACCATCTCCAGCCCTAAACTCAGATTTTAGTAAGGTGCTGCCCCTACATTCTGACATCTCATGTGTATTACTGCCATTATCTCTCTCCTACAGCTCACTGCTCCTGGAAGCAGAGCCAAGTGCATCCCATGCATCCCCACTGACGTCGGGGGGATTTGCAGCTGTTGTCCCAGGGCCCAGTCCCACTGGGAGATGGGGTTCACTACACTTCCACCTGTGGTGTGGACATGCTGCCTGGTCATTGCAGCTCTTGGAGTAAAACCTGTGTTCTGGGCAGTAATTTTACATTCTTCCAAGGCATGCACCTTTAGATGGGGTGCATGACTGCATAGAAGAAGAGCAAATTTCCTTCTGTCTGCTGGAAAATTTTTTGCTCCTAAACTGATTGTCATGTGGAGACATTATCCATCCACCATGGGACGTTGCTGCAAGGATGAATGGCGTGTCCCTGCCCATTCACATGCTGTTCTTGGTGCAGTGCTGGGGTTTCCAATCTAACACACTGATTTTTATGAACACTGGCACATTTTCATGGGATTTTAGTGCCTTTCTGCTTCCTCTTGCTGTTTGCACAGGTACAAACATTTTGAAATGTTTGAAAAAAGCTGGTTTTTCCAGTTTCTTGTTTTTGAAATCTCTTTTACCTTTACACTACTTAAAGCAACATCAGCATGGAAATATTTTTCTTTGGAGTCCTTTTCCTGCGTTTGTTACTTGTAGGCAAGAGATAATTTATTCAAAACCTTTCCAGATTTCCTCCCTCAGGCACTCCAGATATATAAAATCAGTAGTCCAGAGTTCTGATTGCAGTGGAGTACAGCTCACAGCAGAACCCACCTGGCAATTATCAAATGCTTTAAAGACATCCTTCTGTGTCTCTTCCCTCTTCACCAGATATTAGGTCTGAATTCAAAACCAGTGCCTCTTCTCTTTAAAGCTTACACATGATCCAAGAAAGGGATTTGACTTCTGGCCAGAAAAGCAGATATTTCTATTTCCCTCATGAATTCACAGCTGGTGTTTGCCAGCATTCATCTCCTAATGCATGCAACAAACAATTTACACTTTCTGCTGGGCATTATAGTGACAAAATCTGCTTGTCCATATCAAGATGTTCCAATCAGTTTCTGTGTAGCCATTTCTTTAATGAAATCCAATACTCAGAGAGGAGACCTGAATTACAGCCTCAGCCTCCAGTGTTGTCAGCAGCTGAGCACAGATCCCCAGTGAGCCCCAGGCTGAGCTCCCGAGGGCTCAAACAGAAGGCTCCAGGCTGAATCATGCCCTAGGGGAGCCCCTGGGGTTCTAGTTTTAGTTTAAATTTCGGGAGGCTGAAAGAAGCACAAGGCAAGGGAATATTTTCCCATCAAAGCCAGAATCCTGATCATCTAACTAGTACTCTTAAATCTTTTAAATAATAATATTCTTAAACTGTTTCTGCCCTAAATTCAAAAGGCAGAAGGATTATTTTCCTTTCTACTGACTCTTGCAGATTCACATCTGGCTGCATGTATGAGCCCAGGGTAAACAGTGTTTACAGACTAGCCAAAAAGAGAAATTGTTCAAAGTGTCAGCCAACAGGGCTTGATTTTGAGCTAAACAGCACTAGTGGATGGCTGCTGCCTCAGGAACACAGGTGAACTGCTTGAATAACACATTCCCTGGTGGATTCCTAACACCCACAAGCTTTGCAGCAATAATCATCAAGGAAAACAACAATACAACAATAAAACAATGAACTACTGAGCAGGAAAATTCTTGCAGTAATGTTGAAGGTGTTACTTCTACTTCTAATGGATGAAATAATTTATGGTAATGATCCTCTTTGGGTTTTGGCTTTTTTTAAGCTGCAATCATTTCCTTCCTCTGTCCTTTCCTAAGCTCTTTCAGAGCTTCTTGACAACAAAACCTCATTGGGAAACAACAGCAGCTTTTATTAACTGCAGCACTATGCTTTTTCCTGCCACAGTTCCACTAGTTTGAAAGAAATGTCAGGCTCTGAAGCCACCACACCATGAAAGAAGAGATAAGCAAGTCCCATTTAAATTTATACAGCCCTAATTTGGAGTGTTTTATTGAAATATTTAACTATATTTAAAAGTCTACATGTTTTTCAACTGTCAATTGTATTGCAATCCATAAAATCCAAATGGAACAATATATTTTACCTGGTTAATTTCTGACAAACAGAAATGTTTACTTCTGTGTTTATTTCTCAGTTTAATGACTGCTGTTTCTTTACTGACTTACATTTCAGTTTGCAATCAAGAGTAGGGTAGTGCATGATTCTCATGTGTACTAATTCAGTGCAAAATTCAAATGAAGGTTTAAAGGGTCCATGTTATAGAAGAACAGGCACACAGTCCCTGCTTCCAGGATCCTGCCCATTTAAAAAGCTAAGGGAAGAGAACAGTGAACGCAGAGAGAAAATCTCATTTACCCAGGGCTGCACAGCAAGACTGTAGCAGAGATATAAAAAGGACCACCTTTTCTATGACCTTATTTCTCACGCTACAGAGCATTTTCGGATTTTTTTTTTAATTCTGTCATAAAAACAAACAAAAAAAGTCAGTAGGCAGGGTCTGTAGTTGGTGTATGATGTGTGAAAAAAGACAGATTAAACTCTGTAATCCATAATCTTCTTACCATGGCCTCCAGCAGGGCCCTCAGCTCCCTCCTGCAAAGAACTCAGCTTCTGCAAATGTTGGAGGAGCACCTAAACTATTCTGTCGCTTTCCAAAATTGTCAATGACAGGTAATAAATATCACACAGAATGTGAATAAAATCATAATATTAAATTAGATTCAAGTCCTACACACACAGAAGTTCCTCAGAAACCTTATTCTGTCCTGTAACCTAATTAGCCTTATCTATGCAAGGCCAAAAATGAAAAATTACAGCAATCAGTGTTAGTGTCCCTAACCTATTTGTAGTTCTAGCCCAAAGAACTCAGTCCAAACACCACTACAAATACAAATAAATACAACTTTGGCAAATGCTGCAAACTTTGCAGTTAAGCACTGGCCACAGTTCCTCCCGTGTGCCCCCAGGGCTAGAGTGGTGTGCTGAACCTGTCATCTCTTGTGCTCATCTCCCTACAGATGCAGATGTTTGACTGACTGTTTCCTCTGTCTGAAGCTCTCAGAAATTATCATTATTATTAGTCAGCCCACACAGGGATTGCCAAGGAGGCTGTGCTTTTGAGATACAGGTTAACTAAATGAGCTTAATTATATTTAGAGTAGGTGTTTTTTTTAATACTGGCTGACCCTCTAAAAGCTTCTGGATTCACATTGGAGCAGCTGCTGCAGGTGCTCCTCTGTGAGACAGACCCTTCATCCCAGGGAGGGATGCAGGGAGCGAGCACAGGTTTTGCAGCACTGAGGAGCAAAGCAAGCCCTGCAAGTCTCTGTGACCTGGGATAACTCTGCTCCAATACTATCCTTGAGGAGCACACTTGTGCCCACTCTGGCAAAGCACAGCAAGGACTGAGGTACAAGTCTGAAAACAACCATATGTCCTGAGCATACTTTTGATTCCCTCATCATCAGTGAATCTAAACAACTTGTCTTGGAAAACAAGATAGTTCTGTGCAAGAAAATCTGTTAAAATGCTGGTTTAGGCTCTAGGTAAAGACTCTTATAATTGATACTACAAATAAACTGAACAATAAAATCCACGCTTGGTGGAAAAATATCAGTGATAAGAAGTAATAAGGTAAAAATAACGACCAGCTCGTCAGTTTAAAATAAGCAAGGTTCAGAATTTCGAACAGTGACTTTAAGATAATGATCATGGAGGATTTTCACCTGCATGTGATTCTCCCAAGCAATGTTTAATATTTAACGTTTGTCTGGTGTAGACGACACAGAAATCTCAAGTCTTTGGGATAGACAACACAGAAATCCCAAGTCTTTTTGATGAAGACAATTTAGTCATACTGAGATGTGACAATCCTTACATCTTTGCGAAACCTTTCCCTCAGATTTCTTATCTGAAATACTTGATGCAGCTTGGCTTAAAATTCTTGGGTTCTCTTTCTTGAAGTTTAGATTTTAGCAAAAACATTTTACAAAAAGTTGACTAATAGAAAATTAATATAGATATAGGCATGCACATACTCTTTAGGCAATGCCCCCTTCTTCATGACTGAGATGAGGGACTAGCAGATGAGGTCCCTTACTAGCTGCTGGAGAGGGAAGGATGATTTCATAGATGTAATTTCCTACCTGAAATTCCCATTATGATCTTTAATAGGAAGACTCCTGTGGTCCCCTCTGACCTGCAATTCACTCAGGGACCTTCACATCCCCTTCTCAGAGCACCTGCCCACCCTGCTGTTCCCCAGCCTGGCACAGGTAATCACCCATACCCAAGTCTACCTCTTTTTATTTATCCTTACAGAATTGCAAACTAGCTCTTCCACTCTTCAAGCTTTTCCGAAATGTTAAATCTTCATACAGGCTCTCATATTAATATCACCTGCAGATTTAATGAACAGACTCTGCCTTTGCTGCAGGCTGCTAAAGAGAACATTGAGAGGTACCTGGGCAGCCCATGGGGGCACTTGCATGTTACAGCCTTCCCACCCTGACAATCATTTATAATTGTTCTCTGAGACTCATTTCACAATAAGTCTCGACCTCATTTCACTTTATGGTTATCAAACTCTATTCCTCTATCTTGCTTACAAGAACTCAGGGGAGAGACTATCAAAACACTTAAGATATGTGACATCTCCTGTCTTGTTAGTGTAGAAAAATAAACAGATTTGAAGACCCATTGTTCTGGGAATATCTAATGTTGACTTTTACTCCAGTTCTTAGTGACTTTCCTGTGCTTTTCAAGCAGCTAATGTTCCCCTGTTCAAACAAAATATTTTGTAAGCATCTGGGGTCACTACAGAGCTATGTGTTGAACCACTTCCATTTTCATTCTGTGTATGAGAAAACACAACTGCCATGCCCTCCAAAGTCATGAAATACCTGTCCTCAAAAAGAAAAGCTTTGCAGGTGCAGTCTGACAGCCATCTCCTCCAGTCAGAGATGAATTCTTTGAACTTCCAATACAACATTATCAATAATGGATCTACTTGCCATTACTGTTAATTCTCTCCATTCATACCTCTCATGTTTTCACACAGTGGTCCTCTTGGCCTCCCCTAGAATATTAACAACTTTCTAGCAGTGAAGAACAGGAAAATAACTAAAGACTTTGTTTCATTTTAATCAAATAAATGTCAGCTTCTAAAACAGGTTGTAGCTAGCTCTGTTAATATAATTCTTGCAATAGTAAAACACTATAAGCCTGCTATCAAAAAGAAAAAAACTCTTATGATTGCCTGTGCCTTTATGTCTTTCACTAGGCTGATGTTCTTCACAAGGCAAGATGATGACTTTCACAGGAATGTCTCGAATTAACAAACCCAATCCTTCAAAGAGCTATGGGGTAATGCTACAAATCACAATATTCAGACTGGGTAGATAATACAGCATCCTACCAATCTCAATGGTTTTGGCCTTAAGAAAGAGGACATCCAATTGTTACAGAGGAGAACACCAGTGGCAACCAGATGAAAGGAGATCCTCACTTACATGAAGAGCAAATGTGAGAAAGTGAAGGCTAAGAAGGTGATAGCAGCCAGAGGAAAATACTGTCAGAGGAGCAAAGGACTGCAATAATTTAGATTGGACACTGAAATAGGTTTCCAGCCAGCAGGATGGCACGGCTTGAGAAATAGTGACAGTGGGAAAGAAAACAGCTTAGGATAGAGCTTGAGAGATTTGTTACCAGTTAGATATGTCAAGAATGTCTGTAAAAGCTGATACTAGAAATACTCCATGTCCACACTCCTCACACCCAACTTTCTCTCCTTAGGACATATATTTGGTTTCCATGGATTTACATTAGTTTATACAAGCCCATGATTCAGAACAGAAAAGGATTGTTAGGAAGAGCAGGTAGTATTTTTAAGTTATATTGACAACTTAGGCCAAATTTCCACAAACTGAATTTCAGCTCTGTTAACCTCACGGAGTTTATAAAAAAAGCAAATGATGCTCTTTATCCTGAAATAGTTACTTGGCATCAGTTGGACATACTAGTTACAACCAAGCAGCTAAGTGCCTGAACACCTATTTGCATACAACTATGCCTAATTTATATCACACTGAATTTAATTAATTTGACAGTTATATCATTTGATAATATTTTTACACTACAGCTACCACTGTATTCTGCCTTTGCTCGTTACATTTAACAACTTTTATAAATCATTCAGTATGCAAAACCGACAACTTTACCTCTTCATTACCCAGCACACACAGGATTTTACCTTACAGCAGAACCAAAAGAACGAGCTTCAGAACAGAGGGATGAAGAGGAAGCCGTGGAAATTCAAACTTCAAGAACAAATTTATTCTTCATGTTAACTGTTTCAGCGACATTTGTTTTCTAAATATATAAAAACAGTTAATGGAGATCAGATAAACTGGTTATGAGTTTAAATCATGTGACAAAGTTCTTGTATTTAAATATGAGTGTGGACACATGGCCTGTACATCTCGTTTGCCAACATGGCATACTCTGCTCAACCACTTGCTCCTTACAACAGCAATTGTGTGAACATTAATCCTACCATCCTTTCAAATAACACTTTCAGCTTCAGCAAAACATAACATCACTGTAGGAATGGGAGGCAAAATATGTAATGTTCTTGAATATATTTTTCTTTGTGCTACAAATAATAATAGGAATAAAGGTCCAGCCTTCAGTTGCAAAAGGGAGATGAATTAAGAACATGCATAAACAGAATTTCTTCATGAAGTCACTAAACAAATTGCAGAAAATGTTTCTTTGGGACACATCCAAGCATTTATTTACTAATAGGCAGAAACCTGAGTGAACAAAAGCTATGAGAGGCAATCAACCTCAGCAGATGTATTTCACTGAAATCAGAATTATGCCCTCTTTTTCTGAGAAATGAGAAAAATTTTAAGGCAATAATAAAACTAGAGAAAATAACATTTCTTTTAGCAGTATTCTCCATGCAAAGAGCTAACATTGCACTTCTCAGGCTGTTGTTTAATATCAGCTGCAGTGCAAGCCTGAAACTTTATTTCCTTGCCATTTGCAATTACTCCTCCTCAGCAGTAATCAGTGAAGTATAGTCAAAGACTACCAAACACTCTTTGAGATGTTGGTACGATTTAAGTAAAAGTAAAGTGCTGATCAGCTTTTGTTTGAGTGCAACTTACAGGCTTGAAGGAATTGAACGAGGCTATATTGCTGCCTACAAAGTGTATGAGCTCATTTCTGAAATCCCCAGGTGCCTGGGAGGTGGAAGAGAAGCATCACTTCCAATATCTGAATAAACACAAGCACACTATTCAAGTGCATCTTGGCTCTCTCTGATGTCAGGTACCAGCCTGTGCCATGAAACACAGCAGATGCAGCCAGAGGTGAGAATTTTGTTTAAAGGGAGAACTGAAGTCAGAAACACTTGAGCTACAATTCATGGTAAAAACACAAATTCAAAGCATAATCATCATTTTATGACTAATTTCACAAGGGGAAAAAAGGTCTTTGTATCTATACATATGTGTATTTTTATATATACAAATATACATTTTTGAGGAAAAGAAGATGCTGGAGTTTTGCTCAGACCACATTTTAAATAGTGTTGAAGGGAAGACAGGCAGTATCCCAGGGAAAAAAGGTTCTGCTGATAGAATACTGAAAGGCACACCGTGTGAATGCCCATCCTCTCGCCACTTAACTGCTTTGGAGGAACATGGGGGAGTGTCAGCTGGAGGGTCAGTGCTGTAGTTTTTAGAGAAATATTTTCATATTTATCCTGCCTATTTGCCCAGGAAGATTTAAAGGGGTGCACAACATGTCTCTCACTTCTACCTAACTGCTGGAAGGGTGAACTGGGGCTGCAGCTACAGCCAGCCCTGCTGGGAGGGCAATATCCCTGCAACACCCTGCACTGTTGGGAAGGACACACAGACAATCCCCGGTCACTCTGGAGAGGAGCGAGCTGCCCTCCCTGCGGCTGACCCCGGTTCCACGCTCCTCTCCAAGGAATATTCCACATTGCCAGGGCAGCTGTTTTTACAGATCTGCTGTTTCTGTAATTTTTCCAGAGTGTATATGGTGGGTTTTCAATGGGATTTGAGCTGTTAATGGGCTTAGACTCCCTGGAAAATTCCAGTCCAATGTCTTGACATTTACAAAATTGATTTCGTGCCATGACTGTTTTAGTGCCCAGGGTGTTGGGGATTTTTTCCTTTTTTTTTTCTGCAGGAAAAACATGATATATGCTAAACTAGCAGAATAATTTTTATGCATTTTGCCTCATTACAGTTTGCAGGAGTGGTTGGAGCAGACCCTGTACCCTGCAATGCTGTATCCAAGAGTAACAGAGCCAGGAGCTAAGAGGAATTTTACGGTCTACAATTAAAACTTCCTAACTGCTATCAATTCAGTAGGTGAAATTGCTGCTACTAAGCTCATCTCTTTCTACAAAAATTAAATCCATGCTAAGTGAGCATGGCACCTTTCTTTTGAAAAACTCATTTACTCTTCTGCGTGTTTGTTGAGACTTGTGTACCATGAAAATAGTCATTTGAAGCATTTTATTGAAATAGCCCTTTAGAACATTTAATAGAAGTGCACACAGATGTACCCAGCTCAGACTGCACTCTGCTAATTATCAGGTTTTTTTCCACAAAATTGCAGATGGTGGAAACTATCCTTGTATTTTTTTACATTTTGCCTATTTGTCCAGGATGCAAACGTGATGTATATAACATTCTTTTTTTTTTTCTTGTGACATTGTCACTATCCTTGCAGCATAAGCTTTAATCTACTTTCATTAATTAACCAAGGGACCAAATTTTCTGCCTAGTAACATGTTTGGAATTCTGTGATCAAAAAGCCATGATGACTTAAAAGATCAGAGGGAAAGCTAATAACTAACACTTCTGCATACAAACACAATTTAAAATTGCCCTAGGAAGCCTCTCGTGGTAGGAACCACAAGACATACTTTGTTCTTTTTGATTTATGCATTTGCTTTATTTCTGTCCAAGGCTGATTATTAAATCTTGGGATGTCTGGTCATCAGGGACACTTCTTAGTGGAGACAAACTAGAAAGACTTTGGAATTGAATGCCACACGTTGCAGGCAGCCTGAGGATGGGAGCCAGTGTCCACATGCATTTCAATAAACCTCCCTACAAGACAAGCCCTCCTAGGCACTAACAGCACTCAGAGCTTGGGTTTTTCCCTTATAGATATTTAATTGATTGCACTTGCATAGGACGATACCGTTGATACCGATCCTCAGACTTATTGTTTCAAGCAGGTTTAAAAGTAGGTGTGTTTTCACTGACACATTTTAGTAAGTACAAATAGTTTTTAAATAATTGGTCTCCAAATAACAAATTATTTTTCAATCACTTCTTTCACATATCAGTGTCCTGATTACCAAGGTGTCAGCTCAGGCTGGTTTCTGTACGTTTACAAAAGTCTCAACTGCCAGAATGAGATGACTGACACAAATTCTGAGTTTGCCTGTGCTGATCACCATTTTCTACTTGAAATGCAGTACTTAAAGGTGCTAAATTTGTTGTTTGGTTATTTACAGACTAAATCCTTCAAACCAAAGGTTAGTGCTATATATCTTGTACGAAACACCTCTTAGCTGGCTCTCTTATTACAATTAATAAGTTGGATATGCCAACCTTCTCATCACTTGTTACTCTCCTTGTGCCAGCTGTGCCATGTGTTATACAGAAATGGTCAGTTCTTAATGGCTCTCCTGCACTTTGTCCATGGGATTTTGCCTCACACTTTATTTGTGCCATAGGCTATCCAAAATATATCCTTTCCCATTCAGGTGAGCCAGAAGTGGTTCTTTAGCTTTGCACCCCCTCTTTAAATTCACTCTCCCTGACATTTCCATGTCCTTTACTACAGTTTTCACAGGGAAAATATTCTCCCTGGAACATGGTCTGAAATTTATTTTATTTTATATGTTTTCATTAAAAACTGCTGGTAGACTCAGTGTAACATGATATCCAACCATGACATATGCACCACAGTAGCAATTTGTATTCCAAGAATATCCAGAAATGTCACATTTTTTCAGTAGAAAAATTCCAAGGCCAGAGGACATACTCTGTTAAACTACCTGACCAGCTCTTTCTCCCCCTAGACAAGTTCCCTTAGTCTGCAGTGCCTCTTTGTTAGTTAAATTCAAAACTAATCAATCCTATTCTGATTTGGGGCACACAAGAAAAAAAAGAAGAAATCCTCACCATTTTCTCTAGTCTGCTCTGTCCCCATCAGGAGCCACAGGGATACACACAGGGGGAGATGACAAATCCTGATCCACTGACACTAATGCTAAAATTCACTTTTTCACAGGATCATAATCTGTAATGCAGAGGTTCTGCAGGACAGAAAGTCATTTTGGCAGGACACAGTTGTCCTTCTCAAAGTACCTCTTGCACCTTTCTCACTTGCTATCCCACTCTGAGGAGAGCATCCCACCACCTCAACTCCATGCTCCTTGCAGGTCACCTTCACCTGCAAGGGGATTTTATGGGGAAAGTCTTAGAACAGACAAAAACCCCCATCCTGCCCAACGCCACCTGACCCTACATCTTCTCACAGTGTAACCCTTGCCATGAACAGTCAGCCTCCCACCTCTCTGCATCTCGCCACCTCTTTGAGGCTAACTCTGAATTTAGCTGTCTGAAACTACCATATTTGAAAAGTTGGAGCCAGAGGGAAAATATTTCAGTTCAAGGTAATGCTTTTAATTCCCTTTTGGTGCATGTAAATGATTAGAAAATGGACATTTAAAATATCATTAATAAAATCACAGAGATATCGTAGAAAAAGTAAGGCAAAATCCCTTAATTAGATATTAGATTAACAACTCTTAATAAACTTACATAAAGTTAGTCAATCAATACTGTTCTCTCTCAGTATCCCCAGAGCAATTAAAATTCAGTGCTCTGCAAGATCCATTTAATGATTTGGCAAGGTCTATTTTGGAACCATGTGGACAGTATTAGCAGCAGAACTGCTTGTATACATTCTACAAGATTACTACTGAAGCAGGTTTGTGGGTCCTTGAAACAAAATTAGTCACCAAGAGACCCATCTATTGCATCTCAAGTGTTAATTGTAGGTATCACCAGTGTCTTTGAGGCCACTCCATATAACTGGCATTATGTGACCAAGATCATTAGAGTATCCATCAACTTCATGATCAGTCTGATGGTGTGGATCTTGCAAAAAATGTGGCTGTGAAGATTAAAATAGGCACAACTTTGCTTGCAGATATTTTCTCAGAGGTCACAGGACTGAAACATGTCATTTTTCCTTAATAAACAGGAAAAATAATTCACAAACATCCTTATTTTACCTGCCCCTCCAGCAGCTGCTGTACATATACAGCAATCACTTTTCAATATCAAAGTGCTTATGGCAGAATTCAGCAGCCACACATTGGTCCTTTTTAAAGAAGTATAAAAGTTCTTGAATTTGATGTAAAGCCATAATTAAAAACAGACTAAAAGGCTAAAATAGTTTTGGTAAAAGACCTTATTCTTGTCAAGATGTGTACTTGCATAGAGTCATTTGCTCTGACTGGGTGACAGTGAATATATTTTGTAATTTTGTTGGCAGTCATTTATTTCCTAAGTACTCAGCAATTAGTAAAGAAAATACAGACTTTATGTGAAGAACATCCTACCTGTCAGCTCAGCTCACAGGAAGCCTGTGAAGCTCTATGGTGGTTTGTGACAAAGGAACACTTTCCCAGAAGCCCAAAGTCAAAAGATAATCTATATTCCATGAACCTAAACTTTAAAATTTGTTCCTCCCTCTCAGGAGGACAGAATTAACAGGAAATTCACTGCCTAGAAAAAAATTAATTGGAAAACAGTGAAGTGCATGACAATCTTTTATCTACCAGTAGGAAAAATGCTGGATGCATAATTAGTGGTGTCCATGTCCCAGTGCCACTGCAGCTCCTTCAGTTCTGGAGTAGGAAAGGAAGAGTGCCATGGGTATGAACGTTTATTTACCACAGTGATAATGGCACTGAACTGAAAAATCAGGGGAGGAACACAGAAACAGTTCATCTTCCTCCTTAATAATATATGGGGTTGTTTGGGTTTAGGGTGCTTGTTGGGTTTATTTTGCCCTTAAACAGCAGAGACAGTTGATGGTATCTGAAGGCTTTCTGCAGTTCTGCCTTATTAAACCTTATTAAACTGACTGAGGTCAGTGGAGAACCCAAGGCATCCCAGGATCTAACAGCTTCTAGATGCAAGGGAAGAAAGAGTCATTGGATATAAATTGGCAGCAAATCATGTTAAAATATTTCAGCACTTAGCCTAACTTCAAGAGATAAACACAAACGGTGATTTCCTGATGTTTGACGCAAGACACCAGCCACAAAGTATTTCAGAACTTTTGGTTCTGCAAACTAAGCTTGTAAAATAATCTAGAGAATCACACATAATCATTTTGTGCTTTGTCAGGCTCATTTGAGTACTATTTTCATAAAGGAAGCATTTTCCAAAGGGGCTGTTGTCCTAGTTCTAAAATGAACTGAAAAATGGCTTATTTTTGTCTAATGCCTATAGCCTGATTTAAATAGGAGCACAGTCCAGGTCTATCAAGTGAGAACAGGGAATATACCAAATGCAACAGCATTAGACATATGGCAAAACTAGAAATTAATTCATCGTTTTGAAACCAGAGGAAAACTGTTCCTCTTGTAGGCAGAAACACCATCCAAACTGTCCCTGTAAGAACTGGGTTTGTTGGACTCTTGGAGCTTTGTTTCTTTAGCTGATTCAAACTCCAAGACCCACGGGTCCAGCTTCTCTGGTTTCATCTGTACTCTATCCACTCTATCCCTTGAGCACTATATCCCTTCAGCCCACACTCTGTGTAATCCAGCAAGAGCACTGTGATTTTGTTACTTTGAAAGCTCTGTGTTTTCAGTAAAACACAGTCTCTCTTCAAGGAATAAAAGTACAGAAGGACTTTCCTTAGGATCCAACACATCAGACCAAAGAAGATATTTTAAATAATAAAGATCTAAGATTGCTGTGCACACAGCTAGGATTCCTTCATCAGAGCAGCAGTATAACAACCTAGAAATATAAATACAAAAACTAAAATATACTGTGTGAGTTGTATACAGTCATAAAACATAAACCACAATCCAGACATTATTTTCCATTACATTCAAATCACTCTTACAGAGAGATATAAATTGAACCATAATTTGGAAGCTAAGATGATAGAAGCTTTTTCTCCTGTTTCAGGTAAAAGTGTGATCAATCTCTGCTAGCTATCTTTGTATATTCCCCAGATTTACTCATGTAAAAAAATATGGCCATTTAACTTCAGAAAATATCTCACAATTTTTCACCTCTGTTTAAAACAAATGTTTTAGGACCTGGATGTTTTCCTCCACTCTGTGCTCAATGTCTTCCCTAACAGACCTGGAATCTCCACTGAGATCATAAAAGCATTAAGAACACCAGCACCACGTGAGTATCTGTACAAGCCATACAAGCAGTAATAATTTATATGACCTTCTCTGCTGCTGATACTCTTAGCTCAGTTCTTGCCCTGCTCTTTCCCTTCTCTGCAGGGAACATCAGAAGTTATTCATCTCCAACAAGTTAAAAAAAACCCTTGAGCTTGTCTCAAATGCATCAGGGGATCTGTGGAAGTTTGTCACAGATTATGTGTCGATGTAGGCACTGTTACTTAGAGGGTACATTATTGATAAAAGCTAAATATTTCATCTTTCTGCACCGTCTCTAAACAAAACTGGCATTTACTTACCAGAAGGCTGAAAGTTCAGCTTTTTCAATATTATAACAAGGAAACACTTTGGCAATTTCTCTCTGAAGAAAGCAGCTACCAGGCCTCTGCAGCTGTAGCCAAGGAAAGTTTCTCACTGTTCATTCCCTTCCCAAGGAGGGATCTGAAGCTCCAGAGGGGTCCCCAGCAGCTGTGCCCTGTGTCAGGCTCCACACAGAGCACAAGGGACACCAAGGGGCAGGAGGGACAGCTTCAATTCTACATCTCTAGCACTCTTATAGGCCAAGTCCAACCCATCCTATTAGCTGCATGCAGGTGTTTCTGAGTGTTTGTGCTTTAATTATTCATAACATCAGCTTCATATTTTATGGATTATTCTGCATCAGTGCTGGTATTTGCCTCATGCATTATGCATGAACCTGAATCTGTTCTGATGGGAGGCACAAAAGACACAAAGCATGTCTCTCACCTGTATGCTTCTGATTAGAAGAGAGCATTTGTAACCCTCAGCCTGAATTGAATCCCAAATGTGTCCTCCTTTGTCCCATAACTGCACATCCCCTGATGAACAAAATATATCTTTTTACTCTTCTCTCTCACTCAAACTCTCCTAATTTTACTTTTTAGCCAATGTCAGCTTATAAAAAATCCATTTCCCTTATAAAATGTACATTTTTCTGAGTGCTGGTTCAGAAGTACAGTATACTAAAAATCATAGCAAAGGCCACTTTTAAAGTAATATCTCTGAATGAACCAAAGTCATCCAGTCTAAAGTCTCTAAACACAGTACATTGCAGTTTATTCCAACAGGCATCAAGAAGACATGGGGTTAACCTCTTCTCTGCATGCTAATGCACCTTACTGTTTAAAAGATGTGACAAATTACTCAGAATTTTGAGGAAAAATCCAAGTAAAAGTTATTGTGGGGTTTTTTAATTGCCCATTGTTTCATTGTGCTTCACACCTTGTTAGCAAGGCAGGATTCCTTTCCTCTTTTTTTCAACATAACTAAATGACAGACTGTCTTTCCCACAGGGCCGCAACTTTTAAAAAATCAGACATTATCAAAGTTGTCCTGGTCAAGGAGGAAACGGATTTGTGGCACAAGGAATACTCAGGCTGGATGGGGAGACAATCCTGCAGAGGGATGTGGGCTGGCACTGGTCCCACTCAGGCTGGCACCTGGGAAAGGGCTGTGCCACCTCCCCTCATCTGCCCCCAGGGAACCTCCATCAGCCCAGTGCCACACAGGAGGGCCTTTCCTTTCCCCTTGAAATTTAACTTTCCACTAAAATTGTCAATACAGCTCTAGCAAAGGACAACCCAGGAAAGAGTTCTTCAATCACAGAGAAATATTTTAAGAAAAATGGACCAAAATTATGTAAATAGATTTAAATAGCTTCCTACACCCAGAGCACTGAGTTTTGAGCATGGAAAAGAGTTTGAAGCTAATTATAACCAACTGGCAACAGCCCTGGGTTCAAGCAGACAATAATCAGGCTCCTGCATTCGAAACACTATGAGTGTTCAACATGGAGAGAGAACTCTGATTTGGGTGTTATTCTTCCCCATTGCTTTCAGCAGGACCCTTAGCTGCCTGTACTGAGGTGCCTGACAGGTTTTCTTCACTATCTTAGCTAGTCTCCAGCTGGTGTCTGCAAACCATGAGGAAATTATGTCACTCAACAAATTTCAGACCCTATTTTTAATCCAATTTAAATAAACTAAACCTTACCTGCCTTCTCTGCTACGTTCCCTTATTTGTCAGGTTGAAATGAGTCTCAACATGGTTTCATCAAATCATAATTTTTTTCCCAATTGCACTTAGGAAACAAAAAAAAAGTTAAAAATAAATCTGTGCTTCCTCTCATGGAAGCCTTGCCTGAATAGCCTCCTTTTGTGCTGTCACCCTTCTGTTAGCAAATGTGCAGTCTTGCTCTGATGGTGGCAGAGGTTTGCACCAGTCTCCACCAAAGACAGACCTCTCCTCTGCAAAGCCCCATTTGGAGCTCCCTGTTGGCAACACCTGAAGACACACACTGCTCTCCAGCCTTCCAAGGCTACTCTGCTCTTCCCTCACTGAACTGTGTCACAATTTCTTTGCACCCCTGTGCTCTGCAGTGTTGGGATATCCCCACCCTACTGGTTTTGACTTTGAGCTGCCAGATCCTATTTTGATCTGTAATCCTCCCTTCTATCATTTTGCACTGTGCTTTGTCAGGATTCCAGACATTCCCCCATCCAGGCAACTTTGAGTCCGAAACCCCTACACAAGTGGCCACGATGTTCTCATTAAGCCTCCTCATGTGGAGGAGGTCTGTTGCACATACAATTTAATAGAGACTTCATCATTTTGACAGGCCTGGTTTAAAACATATCCATATCTCTTCAGCAAAACTTTCAGATGAATTGGGAAGATTTATGCATAAACTCAAAAGTCAACACGTTTAAGTATTTTGTGTAGTAGGTTCCAATAGTGGTTTGCAGGTAAGGAAAGGTTTTAAGCAGAGACTTTTAGGGAGAACATTACATCTTCTACATTGCAAAATCTAGGATCCTGATAAATAAACCTTCTCCAAGAATATATGAATTGGATATTTTTATCCCTCAGTTTTTTTAATGGCTGAGAAAGGTACTAAATGCCAGCAGATAGCTGAGAATGATGCTGGTAAAAAGGACACTTAAGGAAACAACTTATGCTATGTTTCATCTCCTACTTAAACCTGAGCACTTCCCATAACACAGACATAGAATGTAAAAGGAGCAAGGGAGACTTGGGGTAAACAAACATCTTTGTTTTGAGGTGTTCACCTCACCCAGTGGTTGCTTATGGCCAAACTCAGCAGAATGCTCACTCACACAACCTTCTATAACATTCAGCAGTGGTTTCATAAGCTGCCATTTAACTCTTGCTAACCCTTCCAAAAGAAACTCTTTAATAAAAGGAGGTGTTTTAGGAAAGGTGTCTGTGACTCCCCCATCACTTAGAAAGGGTCATATTGACGGGTTTTGTAGCAATGCTGATGTGCAGGGAAAGCTTGCGCTTGACTTTTTACTTTTCTACAACAATACTCTTCCCTCAGTCCCTCATTAGACAGTAGATCTTCATTTATATAATTGCATGAGGTAAGAATAGTTTCTGCAGCACCAATTATGACATTTTAGTTAGCTGGCCAAATGTTCCCAATCCTGGTTTTTACCTAATTAATATATTTCGAGGTTTGAGCAGTATCCTCATTACCATACAAACGTTTCTAATAGTGCAAACTTCAAAAGCAGGTTGAAGAGAAAGAAAAGACTGTCACAGAGCTCAGTAAATTTAGAATGAATATTGTACTCCTGATATCAGAAGCATCAGGCACCTGCCTTTCCAGATAACATGAACTGGCTCTCAGCCCTTCTGTATCCAACTAAGATAAGGCAAGGAGCAAATATCCTACATTTGGATTTATAGAGCACTTTCTATCTCTAAAGTGCTTTGCAGGCATTAACCACATAATCATTAAATATTGATATTTGCATGATTAATGCTTTGTTGTTACATTATATGAGAAGAAAGATACAAATGTTGGGAGAAGTTATTTGCCTTGGAAGCAAGCCACCAAGTTGTGCGTAACAACTCTGTACCTTGTGTTTCAGATATGCTCCTAATAAAAACCTGGCTGCTTTAGAAGGAGAACTGTGGACATAGTGATCCTGGTGCAACATCCTCAAGTTCACTTCTTCCTGTATCAATAATTTGTTTTAAATTAAAACTTTTTGTCTAGATGGACCATTTCCCACAGCCAGCGTTCTTTCAGGATTTATGCAGCACTAACCTGATGCATCTCAGGTCAGCATCCTGGTTTGGGAATTTTATGGCCCCCATCAGCATCACATCTGTAATGTTTCCCTTTCTACAGTAAAGGGAAAGGACAACAACTGCCAACAAGATATTCTTCTTCTCTCTGAGTTTAAAAACATCTTGCATGTTCTATTTTGTGACTTCAGACATAACGTTTTTAGTCCACTGACTACAGAGGAGAGAAATAAACACATAAATTTCTTCATTTTACTTATAAGTTTCTAACTTATTTCTTAACAAAGACAAAACTTAGCTGCACCAAGTAAACAAGGTATAAGGAGCAGAGCCTCAGCTGCTACAATTTAGAACTTTGAGAGAGTTATTCCAATTTACCACAGCTGAGGATAGAGTCCCAGAGGGTCTCCTTGATATTTATTTCTTTATATCACATCTCTGCTAGGCCAGAAAGTTCCTGGTTTTCATTAATACACTTCCCACAAGAATTACACAAAGGTAAAAAATGAAACCCAAAAAGATTCTTTCTAATCAGGTTGACCTGCTTTATCCAGCATCTTTCCCCTCCTTTTAATATTCTCCTAAGACTCAGTGTATGAAGAGCCCATTTAAGCTAATCATGACTTGAAGAGAAGCAACTGAAGTTTTTTTTTTAATTTAGCATTTAAAATTCCTTGGAAAGTTTGTTCATTGTAAAATACAAGTGATTGTGCCGGTATTTTTAATACCTAGCCAGAAAAAAATTTGCCTTCTACGTCTCAATGACTTTATAATCAATTCTGAAAGTAGGAAGAACTCAATAATGCAGCCAAGTGAAGAAAGAGTACAAATCCACAGCTTATACCAGGTGATTGAGCATTCCTATCAGAAGTGACTGACACTTTTTGCTACACTCAATCTGCAAACAGCTTGGTGCCTTACCCAGCCCAGAGCTTGCTCTTCCCTGGGGAAGCTCAGAGGTGGCTTAGCTTTGGGGCTGTGTACATGGGAAGCCACAGCCTGCAGGAGGCCCTGCTGCATGAGCAATACATGAGCACTAAAGATGGCTCTTGTATTATTCCTTAGATGAACTCCCTTGCTTCGGTTTTTAGGCATCATCCAAATTCTGGCTAGAGGTAATAGACACACTTTTATTTTTGTGATAAACCATAAAAATGTGTCACAGCTAGTAGACAGCTAGACATAGCCACTAAAATAATGCAGCAGAGGGATGGTAGCCAAGATACACCAGCTCTGTGCCATATTACTCATTATTACAAATACCCTCTGATGTCAACACCTCACACTTTTTTCCTTCTTCTCTTAGCTTTGAACAGGCAGGATGGCAAGTGGCTTATCAGCAAACTACAAACTTCCTGCACTGCTGGAGAGGTGTTGGCTGGTATAAATAGCAGGGGCTTGATGAGCAACACCAAAAGTCTCTGCTCTGTGCCATGAGGAGACAAGCAGTAAACGTGTCCAGTGAGTAACTCACTCCAGTGAGCACTTTCCTGGCTTTCCAAGCGTTATCAAGCAGAAATGAGTGCTCAAGATTTACCTGAGGTCAGAATAGAAACACTGCTCACCCACACCAGGCAGCTGCACAGAATGAAGCCTGGACTATACTGGAGGAGCAGTCCAGGTATGTAACATTCTCTGAGACACACACAACCTAACAGCCAGTCTCCACTGACTTAACTCAGTGCAGGCTGCTGGATGCATTCTCTCCACCTCTGTCCTTTCAGGGCAATGGAGCACTTGCAATGACATTTTTATATTTATATATTATTGTTAAGTAACACGGGGTTCTCAGGCTCCACTACTGTACATGGAAGGCCTACTCTGGACAAGGGCTATGATCTGTCCCAGCTCTCCCAGCGTGGTTTGGCTCTGTGATGATGCCCATTGGGAACTGGCCTAGATTGTATTTACAAACACTGGTGCCAGTTTTGCATTTCACAAGGAGATTTCTGAATGCAAACCAAGATCCCAACAGTGACAAGCTCATTCCTACACCCAGGGAGCTCTGAAGGATGCAGAGCAGCACTTCTCTCCTGTGCAATCACCACCAGCCAAACAACTATTATTATTATTATATTATTATTATTGTTATTCAGAGTCACAGCATCAATTTCACAACAAAACATGTGTCATTATAGCTTGATCCAATCTTGGCACCACCACATGGTGCTGATGTTATTTCTGGCCTGATAACAAGGGCCAAGGACAGCTGCAGCACAATTCCTGATCTTGGTGATACCAGTCTGCTGGAATGTGAGATGGAAGGAGATACCCACAAGCAAACAGCAGAAACTGAAAAGAACAGAAAAGCCCATCCTCTCATATTTTGGGGGCAGAGAGTTGGCAGGACCACTGAAAACAGGTATGTATATTAGCACACAACAATTCAAGGAAAATACAGAATTTGTGAGAGTTTCCCTCTAGGAGTTGTGGCAGACTCTCATTCATGCCCCTGAGAGCAGGGCTGGTCTACAGTGTGTTCACACTGACTCCCTGTGAAGTACTGCAGCCAACAAAGGTTAGCAGGACCCCCTTCACAATATACTCATGTTGGAACAGCCTGTAAAAGGAATGTGAAATGGTTTCTAAGGGGCAATTGTGCTTTTATTCTTGTAGGGCTTTGAATTTTTTTTTTTTTTTTTTTTTTAATGCATTGAGAGCAAGTTAGAGGAGCAGGCTTTGGAAAGACTATCTTGAAGCACAGTTTCCCTTCCCAGAGAGAAATGTAAGAAGAGAAAGTAGCAGCTTGTTAAATCTTGGTGTTGAACCATTCTTTTATGGCCTCAGAACCCTACACTGGTCAAGACTGCAGAAGATATTTTTCTAACCCATGTCAGATACACCCAGCATGTAAATCATCCTTAGAGTACAGAGAGTTAAGGAGACAATAGATGGCAGGAAAAGAAGGGCAGCAGTACAGCAAAGTTTAGTTGCACAAGGAATATTATATAAAATGTGCCTTATATTAAAGCCAACCTGCTCTACTTAGAATATAGTTCTAAACTTCCAGGGTCTTGTTTTGATCTACAGTCATTAGCATCCATCATTAAAATTCATTATTTACAAATATGCATGTTCTAAAAGCAAGACATTTTTATATGTGAAGGGAAATCAAATATTTTATCATGGCAGAGTGTTTGTATTGGTTATCTGAGTCTGGCTTTCCATTGCAGCTTTATCCTGTTACCATGTTTCAGCACAGTGTGGTTGTAATTTTCGCAGCACACCACATAATCAGACATCCCAGCTGTGGGAAGCTGTTACATTGCTACAGATTTACCCTGTGGCTCTCCACAAAGACTCGGGAGTGTAATGCCAGGATTTGTTCTACCCAACTGCTCTGTTTGACAAGGATGAGGCTTGTGTGACATGTGAGCTCAATAGAGAGGTTTTAGCAAAAAGGTTCCTTATTTATATTTTTTATTTTGCCTTGGATTCAAACATTGCTTGGGGACTCAAATATTTTAACAATTTTTTTCATTCTGGCCACTGTTTTTATGCTTACTTATGAAGAAATTAAAACTAAAAAGTATCTTTTATCTTTTGACATCTCAAAAAAAACCCCACCCACAATTTTCCTAGAAAAATATTGGTTGGGGAAAAATAGCCTAATTTCCCTAAAACTATTAAAACCAGTTGATGTTTTTACCATCCCAGTGATTACATAAAGTTCTTTAAAACAAGTTTTATCTGGACACAACAGACTCAGTATTTTGTCTACTCCCTAAACAGCATTTTAAACTTCATTCCACAATCTGTCATCCTTTTCAATTTTATAGATTTTTAAATGTTGTTTTTTAGAATTTTTCTTTCACAGCTTCTTTGCATTGGGCCTCCACTATAGTATTTACTGCTTACTGGAAATAAGAAGGAACATCAAATAAAAGTAAAATAAAACCCTAATATTTAACATTTCTCATAAACTGACTCAAGATGAACATCTCTGACTGCAGGCATAGTGAAGCACTGCATCATTAGGACCTCATTTTGAAGACCTTTGGTGTTTAATATTTAAATCTCAGTAAAATAAATTATGTTTATATATGCCAGAGCAATTATCCCATCAAACAGAGGTGCTTTCACACAGCTCAAGTATATGTAACAGTGGTAGGCTTTTCATATTTTTAATACAGTTGGAATAATTTATTTTAGTAGCTATTCAACAGGAAAGAAACACTTCATGCTGCCATTTCCAACATCCTTAAAGTATTATTTTTAAAACCACCTAAAGAATTCAAAAGCGGGGGCACAATTCTCTGTTGATTACATTTTATAAGTTGTTATAAATTTTTTATAAAAAGGAATTGCTTGCTATTAAATACTCCAGGGTTTTAAAGTTATTTCTATAGAGCTATTTTTAATTTATACACACACACACAAAAATAGCTACATTAAAGGACGCAGCAAAGTCACCCAATTGAAAGTTAGCACATGCCAGAATTAGAGAGGCCCAAGAAATCTTCCCTCTGTCATTTCTGTGGGCAACTTCTCTGCTGCAAGCAGCTCCACAAACCCAGGATACCACTGAAGAGCTAGAAATTGGACCAAAAATGCTGGGGCAAGAGTTAAGGTTCAGTGGGCAAACTTAAATCTCACAACTTCTAATTTTGGAGGGCAGGATGGAAAATCCATCAGCTCCCAGTTCGGAATATTGTGAGAAATTAATAAACAATCAGATAACACTATTAACATTTTATTTCCCCAGCTATTTCCTTCAGTTCAGCTGTTGCCACTGCCACTGGGGGATGTCACAGATGTTGGGGGCACAGGAAGGGTATGGGTGGGATGGGGACTCAGCAGCTCCCTTCAAACTGGGATTGCTGCTCTGCACTGTGTGTTTTATGTAGCATTGCAGTTTTATTGCTGCTACTTAGGCTAAATTAAGTTTTAGCTCTTCAGAGAGTTTCATATTCATATATTAATTAGGGTAGATACCATAATTTTCCTGGGGAATACAAGAATGTGGAAGAGAAACAGCAACTTGTAAGAGCCTATAACCCAGTTAACTGGAATACACGGGAGAAAGAACTATGGCTTTTCTGTAAACCCAGGGGCTTCCAGTTAAATATCAAACACCTTCTGTGAAAGTCAAAGACATTTGACATACTTTATAAAATTTTTAAAAGTTTTCTGTACTAGAAAAGGGCTGGGCAACCTCTGTCAGCAGGATGTTTTCTGCATGTATTAACTTCACTCCAAAAATCTGTGAGCAAGTTTCAACATTCCACACCAACAGTTCCATGCTCTTGCAGAGGAACAAAAAAGTCCAGACTGAAAATCAGCTCCATGAAAACCATCTCCAGCTGGATGTCCCAACACGCAGAGCATGCCAAGACCTGGCACAGCAGTCAGGGTGCAGCTAACATGTACCATGACTGTAAATAGATTAAAATCAACATGAAGGGGAACTCAATTCAGCTGCACATAGCTGAATCCTTAGCAAAGTGCCTGATCACATACTCCACACCAAGGAAGAGCACAGTGTAGTCTTGAGAAAAGAGAAGTCAGACCCTTAGTTTGAAGATATGTATAAGATTAAGAGGGCAGAAAATATATCCTTCTTCCATTGTTTTCCCTTTTTTTCCCCTCTTTCTTTTTCTTTGTTTTTTCTCTTTTTTTTTCCCTGTTGTTTTGCCTTTGCTATTCTAATTTATGGTGTTCTGCAGAAGACAAAAGCCCAGAACTCGGTATGCTGGCACCACGCCTGGAAAAGTAACATATTGCACATATATTTTTCATACATTTTCAAAAATATCCATGGGATGGTTTTTGTGCATGAATTACTGTGCGTGTTTGGCAGAGCAACATCCCTGCCTTCATCCTGGGCAACTACACAATGACATTTTGCCTCCAGCTCCTGCTGAAGCTTCCACAGAAAGAGACTCCTTCAGAAAAGCATCCCTTGCTCAGAGCAGCTCTGGAGGACTATTCTGGTAACTGTCAGCAAGTGCTTGAGAAGAAGCAGTGGGAATGTGGGACTTTATAATAGACAGGGGCCTGATATGAAGCAAAAAGCAAGAGTAGCTATCAGGGCATGGCTCAAATCACAGGCAGAGCCACCAAACAATACATTCCATGGATTCAGAGTTCCTCATCTGAGAATTGTCTTATTTTATCCTTATTACTAATCTGCCTTGAAGAGCTAGCATGAAGAAAGACTTCTCAAATAAAAGCTGCATCTAATCTCTATCCCCCAAACAAAAGATTTTTAAACAAATCAACTAAAATCCCGTTGGATTTGAACATGAATTATCTTTACAATGAGCCTACGCAATTTTTCTTCACAGCTCTGTATTTTTCCTACCTGCGCTCCTGTTATCTGAACACCTCTCATGCTGAATCCAAAGATGCTGCATTTTTGGGCAGCTCCATGAGGTTTTCCACGTGCAGCACTGACACTTCTCTGCATCTCCATGGGCTCCCCCTTGGAGCTGCCCAAGCTGGACTGGGCCATGAAGAGGGTTCAGTGGGTGAGCAGAGACCTCATGCAGAGGACTCACAGGAAGGTGGGAAATAATAATTGTTTATTATTTCCACACAGCAATTCAGAGCTCACATTTTACACCTGCAATTTTGATATAGTGAGTACAAAAAGTAAGTTAAAATCCAGCAGCACAAACATTTTGGAATTTCTAAGACTCAAATTTCTGTTCTTTGAAAGTCTGAAAACACATTCTCCTGAAAAAAGGCTCTCTATAGTTTTCTTTGCTCGGTCTTCCTTCAATTCACACTTCAGATGCCAAAGTTCTACATATAACCCTCTAATTTCATTTAAGAGCCAAGATTAATATTATTAAGGATGTTTCACCAAGGTACCTGAAGGAGGAAACAGTGCTGTAGCACAGTCCATGAAGATCTAGTGAAGTGTAATTTTATCTATATAATGCCAATGGCATTTCCTCCAGAATCCAGGATTTTTATCCATAAATGCATAATTTGAAAACTCTTGTATTAAACTATTAAAAACTGGGGCAATTTCCTTTTTGAAGTTTAGCTTTAGGAATCACTGAGCTGCAGTTCAACTACTGTGCAATATCCATAGACAGAAGGCACAGCAGATCTTAAAACACTGCTTGTATCAACCCAGATAGCCAATAAGACATTTTTATTTCTAGCCATTGAAATTACGGTTCAAAATCAGCCCAAATGCCTGTACCTCCAATGTTCTGTGAATATGCAAATGCCTTTCCATTGATGGCAAATACTCCCACCAGGGTCAGTCAGGCTTAGATCAGACAGGAGAGGCCCCAGCAAACGCATGCTGAAGTCAAGAGAAGCAACTTACAGCAAAAGTAGTGGCTCTTTCCCATGTTTACATTTGCTCACACTGAACTTCATCCTCCATTTTATTGCCCAACCACTCAGTTTTATTTGCTGTACCCTCATACACCGAATAACTTCAGCCTCAGCAGGAAAATAAAAAAAAAAGTAATTTTAAAGTGTCTTTTTTTGAGACAAGTTTTCCTAAGAGCACATGGGAATGATGGATAACACAGACTAAGCTACACCTGCTGTGTCCAGCAGCAAGGTCAGAGCGCTGAGGAACCAGCCCCCAGCAGGAAATACTGCTCTGAGTTTTATTCACTGGGACATCGGAGTTAATCTATCAGTTACATCTTGATGTACTTATTTGCTGTGCACTCTTTTTATTTCTTTATTTAATCTTCTGTACACTGACAGCTGTTTCCATAGCCACTAAAGGTCAATGTTAATTTTAAAAGCAATATTGAATGAAAACAGCCAAAAAGTACTATGTCACCTGTACAGCTCTGGATTTTAAACCGTTGGAAATAAAACAATATATTCTTTCCCCACCAAACCAGTGCTCTTGGGTTCACTAGGCATAACTATAAAGATCACTCTTTTTTATTATTCTTTTTCCTTTCTGTTTGCAGCATTGACAAGGCCAGGAAAGTACTTAATAATGAAAAATACAAATTAGTGTAAATGTCACTTTTTTTCCCCTCTGTCATGCTTCTCTTTTGAAACGAGAGTTTACAGTGTCTGTTTCAGCAGCATCACACAGGACTCTGAACTCCCTGCCTTCCAGGAAATGTTATATTTTTCTGAGTTGGCATGAAGTGGCTGTTAGAAGAATCCACCATGCAGCAAAAAGAAGGAAAATTATGTCGACCCAACAAACCAAAATAGATCACAACTTGTTTATAAAGAAGAGTAACTCAAGATGCCAAAGAACTGAAAGACAGATTTCAAGTCTGTGTGTGTATACATCCATCCATCCATCCATATATATATATATATATATGTGTGTGTGTATCTGGACTTACCCTTGCTCAAAACACTGTAGTGAGATAACTGCTGGAATGAACCAGCAGAATTCAACCCAACCAAATCACTTATTACAAAGTGAGACAAGAGACAATCTTTTGTGAGCTGTGAGAAACAAAAGTGGAACCACTGGGCAAGTGATGCCCAGAGAGCCAGTCTGCCCTTCACGCTGGGTTCTTTGTTTTGTTGTTTGGGGTGTTTTTTACAACTAGAGAAGAAAGAAAACCCTCCTTGCTCATGGATTTGCAGTGAACACCATCTGGTCCTACAGCTTTTTACATGTAATTATCAATAAGTACCCTAGATCTGTTGTATCCTCATCCAGGTGTTACACCATAAAGGATCAGTGCCAGAATCACTGATCAAATGAATATTCACCCCTTTAGATTCAGTCTTTCTTTTCACTTTCTAGAACAGATATTGCCAATCATGTCAATTTGGGTAGCTCATAGTTGAAAAAAAATGGTTTCAAAGAAGAAACCACAGACTTGGAAAATCTAAAGGAAATAAGACAAAAACTGTGAAATGCCTTGTGCTGACAGGTTATTATCATTATTAATGGAAGAATAGGGGAAAAGAGTACATCCTATATCAACCCAGACTACATCTCTATTAGGCATCTACTATAGGCCTTAAAGATTTAGCACATGACACAGGAAGACTGAGAGGCATATTGTTCAGAAAAATGTGACAAAAATTAGTGTCTCCACATCAACTTCCTCAGTTCCTCATGCCTGTGACAGCACATCCACCTCTGGAAATAGGACACATCACAATAGAGCAGGGTCACTAAAAACATGGGCAGAGTTCAGAAACAGACCTTATAAGAATGCTGTAAAAAACTTCTCACAGGTTGGTAATATATTCCTTACTCCCAGGGGGATTTATATTTCTTACCGGTGTCCCAGTATCTAAAGCACCACTTGCTCCAGTGCAGCCAGAGTTAACACCCTGCTTTTATCTGAGCATAGAAATTTTTATTGATAGTAAAGCTGACTGGATCCAAGTAAAATCTGTTCCATTGCTATGGAATGCAAAAAGATAAAATAACATCCTCAAAAGGCACCTTAGAACTTTTGCTGACTTCCCTGGGATTGCCTCACAGAGTTGAGACTCTTGGTGAATGCAGCCCTACATTTCCTTTCTGGGCTCCATGAGCTCTTCTGTGGAGAACAGATCTCAAGTGCCTCATGTGTGTGCCCTGTGGAGGGGCAGTGGGGCCATGGCAGTGCCAACACCCCCTGGGGGCCTCAGAGACCCCTCAGGTTGTCAAATAGCCACAGCTGACACCTCCCAGCCCCTTCAGGGTACTTACTCTAGGTTGCAGGTACAAAACACAGAAAATTTAGAACAAGTGCAGGAAGAATCCACAGCAACATCTTGGTCCCAGCCTAAGCAGAAATTTATTCATACTGGTAGGAGAGGTAAGTTAATGTTTCTCATAGAACCATGGTATGATTCAGCCCAGTTCTAACACCTCCATCACAAACACCTGTTGCTCTTTTATCTGAGAAACTCATTTCCTCCATCTGGATAAATACAGGGAGTACTGACTGAAATCCTCTGGGTACTGCATCCTTCCACCAGGTGCCCAAAATGCATCCCCGTGTCAGTAACATCT
The DNA here is from genome assembly GCF_965178545.1 of Coloeus monedula. NCBI lineage: Eukaryota > Metazoa > Chordata > Aves > Passeriformes > Corvidae > Coloeus > Coloeus monedula. The sequence goes on along the minus strand of NC_138796.1, from coordinate 11,141,280 downwards.
TTAGAGAAAGAATAAGCTGGTTCTGACAAAAGCATTTCTCTCTTGACCTCCTGCAGGATGCCTCATGGAGGTGGAGCAGATGACTGGGTGGGAAATAAAAAAAAAACCCTTTATCAACAAGAGCAGAGGATCTGGTAAAGATCAGTTTGATTGTTTCAGTGATATGTCTTTGCTCCCCAGAGATTTTGCAATATCTGTCATTCCATTCTAAGAGAGAGAGACGGAGACACTAATTTTCATGGTATATTAACAACCACTTTCATATTAGGCTGATTACCAAGGTTTGTTATTGTTCTCTGGCTTGCATAATATATGTTTATATACAAAAAAATATAAGGAGCAGTCACATTTTGTAGTAAATGGTTTGACGATCTTAATTTTTTTTGTTTGTTTTTCTGTAAGGAGGAACATACGGCACTAAGAAAATAAGTGCACCATTAAAAACATCCTATGCATAGTAAAAGCAGTGATTTTAACTAATTCTGACAATTCAAAATCCTATTTGAGCACATATAGCCATAAACGCCCATTTCAAACGTTGAGTTGTTCCAAAAGTAAATAAAGTCGATCTCATTCTCCTCTCATGGTGATTTTCACAAATATAATTCTCGTTACTTAACTGAATTCTCTCCTGATTTAGAGTGATGTGAGTGAGAATTTGGGTCCATTTTTCTTCAAAGACAAATCTCCTGCCTGGGTGACACTCTACAGTTATTGTTCACACCGAGTACAGTCTATCAGTAACCTTGATGACTTCAATATGATGGACTCATATTTCAAACTTAAGATTCAGGCCCTAAACAAAAGCTTTTGAATTTCAAAACCACCAACTGAATGCTAGGACACAAATGCTTTAACAGATGCAAGACATATTACTTACACTCTTGTATAATTTGTGTAGATCTAAATTACGTGCTAAGGAACCAACATACAGCTCTTCAAAATGCTCTTTTGTGTTCCTTGGTCATGCAGGACTTGTAAAGCTCACTGTGGACTATGACAAAGTGTTTCTGCATTTCCAGGTCAGTTTGAGACCTCTCTCAAATGCTTGCATTTTTAGTTATAGGACTGAATCAAACGTAGGAACAGAAGTATCAGACAGACCTCTTAGCTCCTGACATCACAAGGGGTTATCAGAGAAAAACAAAGTTCTAAAAAAATAGCTGCTTTGGGGTTTTTTTAAGACATATGCACACTAAGAGAGTCTGCATTTCCCAGTGTGACGGAAAGTTCTTTGAATTGTGCTTTTGTATTCTGCAGAAAAAAACTAGGAAAACAAAAAGCTGATTATGCCTCTGTCATCTACAGTCAAGAAGCAAGTCCTCTGTGCTAAGAGATACCAGCTGCTCTAGATGTTTTGAACAAGAGCTTCCTGAGAAGCAGAGGAAATGAGACAGGCCCTGCCTGTGAGGGGAAATGCAGAGCTTTTAGTCTCAGGCTCTGTTGCTAAGAGGAACAAATGTTTCTGTCCATGATGCCAAATATAAAAAAAAGTTTGAAAAAATACAAAGCCCTAGAATATTCTATTTAAATAGTTTAAATGAATATTTGTACTAGTCCTAGATTTACCCTTCAAAATGTCAATTGTTTTGAATTTGGGAACCTTAAAAATGTGTCAGGAAGTACCTGATACATGGCTAATGTACCTTACTGATGGCTCCTAGCCAGAGGCACTGCTGCTCTTGTTGTTTGTTAGGATTTGCACTGTCAGGTGAGCCTAGAGCTCTAAAAGACATGCCAGATTCCTCCACACAGGTAATTATGGAGATGGGAAGCACACACAAATTGGGGACTGGTGCATTACTGCATTTCCCTTCCTCCTCCTCTGCAACATTTCTCTTAGGGAAGGCTCACACAGCTTTCACTTTTCTGCTTCTCATCTTTTGTAGGCAGAAACCCAGACAAGGTTTTGTGCAGGAGGAAACTGCACTGAGATGTATCATGCCTGATTTGTTGATGCTGTTATGGAGTTAAATACCCATTTGCTGTTGTTTTCATCTGATTTGTTTGTCAAAAAAAATGAAGGGCTATCGTTCTTCTAAAATAATAGTCAATTTAATAGGACACAGCAGTGTAATTAGACTTTCTCACTTTCTTAAAAAAAAAAAAGAAGGATCTATGCCTGCATTTACTCACACAGAATTTCAATGATTCAAACCCTCTTACACACACTCAGCATCCAATGAAGTCCTCAAGGGCAGGTCTTTGTTCCAAGGACATATGGTAGTAACCCAAAATTTCTAATTTGGAGGCTTCTGCTTTTCCTTATGCTTCCTAATCTTCTAAAAGAGGAAGCAAAACCCACAAGACTGGAAGAATGCAAGAGCAAGGAATCACACAAATGACCTGAAAGTCCCTTAAGTCCCTTGGTTTATTTTCTTGTGTAAATAAATGTGAAGCTTTTTCTGGCTCATGTTCTGGCAGTCCCTTAGTGCCCACCAACACACTGGCTACATCAAAACTCTCTTTTCCCATGATCCATTTCTATTAGCTGAATGTTAAGCCTATGATGCTGTATCCAGTCTTCCAATCACCAGGAGCAGGTTCTCTGATTCCTTTAGCTGAAGGGCCCTGCAGAGCAGGGTGCAGGCATTGCCACACTAATTTCAGTGGCAGCAATATCTCTCTGTGTCTGTCTTTCCCTGTAACTCATTCTCCTCTCAGCCCAGTGTATTTCTAGCTGAAGAACAAAGGGTTAGAGCACTAAGCTTTCTGCTCCTGTGAGCTAAATGTGTTTTGGCTGTGAACTGCAAGCTGACATTTCCCTATGTCACACAAATGCTATGTATCTGTCAGGATGGGCACCAGATTGTATTTTGATAGATACCACGTCAGTGGAATACTCAGCCAAAAATATGGATGTCTGGCAGCTTTGCTTCTCCTGTGTCCGGTTGACAAAAACATCAGTTTGCATTTGTCCCCAAATCTCAAACTTTAGTAACATATTTCAAAAGCAGAGACACCAGGTTTTTGTAGCAATTGAACCAGCTCATAAGCAGTTTGCTGGACTGTAAAGCAGGCACAGAGAGAGAGCCATTAAACCAGAATGACTCAACAGGAATGGGACTGTTCTATCTGACAAGGGTCTCTCAGCTTGGCTGTTTCTTTGTGTTAAGTTGGGTGCAGGTTAATTTAGGTATTTTCTTAATCTGTTTAATTTAAGACATTAATCCAATAAATGGATTCCAGAGGTACGTGAGAATAGGCTACAATTACTGTGAGACTTCTCAAAAGAAAAATTAGGCCAAAGGAAATACAAATTTTTGTTATAAAAAGGCTGTTAAAGCTTCTCACAGAGCAGTAGCTATCACAAAGGCTGGGAATTTGTTGGTTAGAAGATCTAGAGCAAAAACTAAAATGTTACACTGAAGTGTTGAGGTGATGTTATTTTCCCTCTTAAAGCCTCCTGGTGATGGAAGAATAGTGACTTTTCCTGTAATTTGTCACCATATCCATAAGGTAGTGGCAGCCTCTTGTTCCTTTCTAGAACAATATGCCAGAGGTTTACCATGAGTCATTAGTTATGGAGGTGATCAATTTAAAAAGACACACCAAAACCAAACAAAAAGCAAAAAAACCCTTCCTTTAGCTTACACTTGGATTTAGCAGTCATTCAGCTTTCATTCATCCTCAGTGCACCTGGTATCCTGAGTAAGGCTACTCCCTGTTAGTTTCCAATATCTCAATTATAGAAAGTTTTAGGTTGAAGCACACAAAAAAAAAAAAAATTAGAATAAAAATAATGAAAACCGAAGTGTTTTACTAAAGTGGATACTCTTTCATTATTTATGATGGCTAGAAATTGTATTTTCTGTATCTGGGTGAGATTTTAAGTGATTTAGGAGAAGAAAGCAATGTCAGGTGGAAGCTAATCTTTAAAAATAAAAATAACACTTTTTCCTCATATTTTTTGTAGCCTGAGAAATTATTTACATTAAAATAAATTGAAAAGGAAGAACTTATATAATTTTAATTTCTCCCCCAGTACTCTTACTCCTATCTGAAAGTTCAAGAAGTCAAAGCCATCAGGGACCCAGGAATATGAATCCACATATTTAGGAAGCTCAGTGCATGTTTCATAGAATTATTGAAATAAACATACACATAAAGGGGGCTTTAGTTACAAATGAGAATGGAACATGAAGCACTGGTGTGGTACCAACCCAAAGCAAGCCCATATCCCCAGTATTTTTGCACATTAATTACTATGAAAATGCCTTTTGCTGCAGCAGAAGACAGCAGCCTTTGGACTGCTTGTTCCATCAGCAGCTCCTGTGCCAGGGCTAGCCCATGTGATGACAGACTGGCAGCAGGGCTGGACAGGCACAGTGGCTCCTGATTAATATATAGACTCTACTGGAAAACAAAACGATCCAGAGGGACTTGGGGCAGCAGGATCTCTTAAGAGGGACCTTTCCCACCCTTATACCCAAGCCAACCTCACATGAAGCAGCTGGTGCCCTGACAAGCTGCCACCTTTTCCCACCTGTGAGTTATCCCTGCATTTCTCCTTCAGCTGAGCATGAGAAATGCAGAGCTCTTCCTCTTCCATTTCACACCTCTTACTCTGCCCAGGAAAGCGGCAATCCCCAAGCAAAAAAAGCCACCCAGTGCTGACTCATAGCATCCGACACAACCAAATAAAAAAGCCAACAAGCTAAAGCTGTATAACCTCGTGTCAGCTTAGTGCTGGTAAGGCAGATCAGCCTCTTTTTGATTCCATATCCGTAATCCAAGCCAGCAAGCACAGATGTCATCTAATACGTCAGTGAATCAGACTTTGCAGTTCCTTCTCCAGGAGGCTGACACATGGCACCCCAGGGAAGAGTCTAAAAGAAGGAACTGTAAACTTTAATACACTGCCACATTAAGTGGCATCTGTGCTCCCTGACTGCGCTTGTTTATTTATTTATTTATTACACCACTCTAATGTTTGCAGAACTCTGTCTTCAAGGAGATTCTTTTCTTTTAAACTAACTGAACCTAAATAGCACAGCTGCACTTGAAATTGGCAAAATTTGGGTAATTCCGATACTAAAGCTGCCATTTGTTTGTATTCCTACAGCTTGGTTTTCTGTTACTTGTTTGTCTCAGAAAATCCAGCGCTCACTTTCTCACAGAGTGTTTTATTTGCATTTTCTGGTTTTGATTGTTTTGTGTCATGGATGCAGCACAGTTTATAACTGAGAGTTTCAAGAGCTCTCTGCAGTCAAGGATAATGGATCATTCTCAAATTTAGCAGAGCACAGCTACAGCCATAACTACTACCACTACTACATTTTTTCTGCTCTCAATGGTGTACCATTAAAGCAGAATATGTTTCCAGCCGTTTAAAGGCAGAATTTAAAGCAAAGGTTACTTAGCCAAGGCCCCCTCAGGAGTGCAGATGTGGAAAGGCAATATATCTTGTACTGTCCCATTGATCATTGTGATCTTCAGTGGAATTTCATACAGATGATGTGCATGAGGATCATAGCAGTGTTGCAGAGACTTTTGCTCTTATTCCTCTTAAGCAACACTTCACAGTAATTCGCTACCACCCCAGTACGCTGAACAATACTGGATATTTCTTTGTCACCTGCTATGAAAGACCTTTGTGCCAGCAGTGACTCCAGTGGTACTTCACAACTCCACATCCAAACACGCAGAGTGATTCTGTGTCTCTTGACACCTCTTGTACAAACCTGTGTTCACAAAGACACGAAGTGACAATGTTCCCTGAACCACTGCTTCATGAAAGGACAACTGGCCTGAAGATTACAACATCAATTCTTTATATAGCACCAACACTACTTTTGAATTCCCTCCTGTACTCTGAATGACAGCAATTACAGTGCCACGTGGGGTTTTTTAAATTTTTTACTCCTTTATTATCTTCCTCCATTATTAAACTACAAGACAGCAATCAGAACAAAAATCCATCATCTCTGGCTGTGCCATGAGAAGTGAGCAGGGGAAGAGCACTTCTACTGTTACTGAGACACCTTTCAGCAAAGCCTGACCCAGTGCACCCAATGCACCCATATTTCAGGTGCATTTTACAGTACATTGTACATTTCAGCACATATCACATCCCAGTGATGTGTGTGTATACATAGCTGAAAGAAGAGGAGCTTTGACGTCGATGATAATGACAAAAAAGAGGCAGATTGCATTTCCATGTGGTTCAACTTTTAAAAAATATTTGAGACAGTCACTAGTTGACAATTATTTTAGCTAAAAAACATAAAAGATAAAGTATACAATGCTATCTGCAAATTGAGAGTTAACCCACCAAGATTAAAATGATTCATCCAAGTCACATAAAGGAAACTGTAGCAAAAGAAAAAAGTGACTTTCGATGTCAATCTGATGCCAAAAGGTCATTTTTACACCTTGGATCCAGACAGATTTACCAAAACAGGCAAGACCGAGAATGGGAAAAAAGGAATTACTTTATTTCATATGCTGTAAGAGGTAACATTGGCCCCTGACATTGCTCTATGTGATCATTAAGTGAATAACTGGAGATATTTCCAATCTGATACTAATGAAAACTGTAATCTCATTCATAATTTGAGCTGTGAGAAACACCACAAAAGTAAAAAAAAAAAAAAAAAAAAATTGAAACCATCTTCAGTTAATGACAGCCTGCAAATTTCATAATTTAAACTGAAGGGTTTTTTTATGGAAAAATATACGTGAAGTTGAGGAATGTTGTTTAGATTATCATTTCAACATTGAACAGGAGAGAGGTTTGCAGAGGAAGCTCTGCAAGTGCTTGTCAGACTAATATTAAACACAAAAGAAAAGCAAGTACCATGGGTTTACATTCCTGGTGTTTCCCTCACATTAACTAGATGTGAATTTCATAAATTATTCAGCACTTCTTCAGTAATAAGTTATCCTGAAGAAAGTGGCCCTGAAATTAAGTTAGAACACCAGCCATTGCAAACAATTAATATAAACTCTGCATGGCCGTGAAAGGTGCTGCTGTTTCCCTGGGGACAGAGTAATGAGTGGTTCTTTGATATGGTAACACAGACAGCAGCAAAAGCAAGTGTCAAAATAATCTGCTTAGTAAAGCCTTTCCAGGAAATCTAAATAAAAGGCACTCTCCAACTATATGATAGAAATCAAATTTTCTAGAAGACATTCATTACCATGGCAATGAGAATATTCTGTGCCCACAGTTAGCTCAGCCCTTCCAGAAGGACAAATAAGGAACATCTGCCATCACCCCTCTCCAGGGGAAGGGTTGTGAGCAGTCTTAGGGAATGTTTTCCTCCTACCCCTCACTCAAACATATGCACATGTGGACATAGAGATACTGCTGTAGGCTTCTCTAGGCAAAAAGCAGCCAGAGAAATACACTGCAGTCCTGACAGTGTTTAGATCACATCTTCTGCAATGCTCACCTCCCAGAAAGGCTCATCTCCTGCTAGATGGAGATGCCAGGGAAGCAAAGACTTTAGCCCAGAATTTCTGTGGCTTTTTGAAAAAGGACAGATAAGTATATAAAAAAAAAAAAAACAAACCTAAAAGCAAAGAACTGTCTAAACCAACAGCCACCAAACAGGCTCTTTAGTGAGACATATGCCTCGCCAAGAGGAAAATAGGAAAACTGCTGACTGAAAAGGCACACATTTCAAAATGCTCCTGGCAGGAGAACTGGCATCAATTCTGCCCAGTGAAATTCCACCTGCTGCATAAAGCCTGACAAATGGTAAAATCTCAGGGGTGGATTTACACTGCTTAATTTAATGCATCTAGCAATAAGTGTCAAAGCTGGAAACTAGTCTTCCTGGGAATCTTGCAGGGAGGAACAAGGAGGGTTGTTGAAAAACTGATTAAAAGTAATACAGTGACTTAGATTCCTACCTGGAGGTGGTCAGCCCCAGAGCTCTTTTCCTTTTAACTGCACAGTTTTCACCTCCCACGTTATTCAGCATGCACTTGTGTTTACCACTTTCCAAAATCAATATTCCTCAATTTGGAGGTAGCTGCCTGTTGTCTTAAACAAGTTGTGTGCTTCCCTTGATACAAAACCAGTTGTTGGATAACAAGAGGCAGTCAGAGAACTGCTGCGACACTTGGATATTCATAAATCAATGGGACCAGATGGGATCCATCCCAGGGTGAAGAGGGAGCTGGCAGATGAGCTTGCAAAAGTGCTCTCTATCATTTACCAAGAGTGGTGGCCCACTGATGAGGTTCCAGATGATTGGAAGCTGGCTAATGTGACACTCATTTACAAAAAGGGTAGGAAGAAGGATCCTGGTAATTACAGACCAGTTAGCCTGACCTCAGTACCAGGTACGGAAATGGAACAGTTTATTTTGAGTGCTATCACGCAGCACTTACAGGATGGCCAGGGCATCAGGCCCAGCCAGCATGGGTTTACAAAGGGTAGGTCGTGCCTGACCAACCTGATCTCCTTTTATGACCAGGTGACCCACCTGGTAGACATGGGGAAGGCTGTGGACTATTTGGCTGTTGTCTATTTGGACTTCAGCAAGGCCTTTGACACTGTCTCCCACAGCATACTCCTGGAAAAGCTGGCAGCCCATGGCTTGGACAGGAGCACTCTTTGCTGCGTCAGGAACTCGGTGGATGGCCAGGCCCAGAGAGTGATGGTGAATGGTGCTGCATGCAGCTGCTGGCCAGGCACTGGTGGTGTCCCTCAGGGATCTGTACTGGGACCAGTTCTGTTCAATATTTTAACTGATGATATGGATGAGGGTACTGAGTCCTTCATTAGTAAATTCACAGCTGACACTAAGCTGGGAGCTTGTGTCCATCTATTGGAAGGTAGGAGAGGTCTGCAGAGAGACTTGGATCAATTGGATGGATGGGCAGAGTCCAACAGGTGAAGTTTAATAAGTCTAAGCACTGAGCTCTGCATTTTGGCCACAAAAATCCCCAACAATGTTACAAGCTGGTGACCATGTGGCTGGACAGTGTCTGGGCAGAAAGGGACCTGGGGGTGCTGGTCGACAGTCGACTGACTGTGAGCCAGCAGTGTGCCCGGGTGGCTGAAAAGGCCAATGGCATCATGGCCTGTATTAGGAATTGTGTGGCCAGCAGGAACAGTGAGGTCATTCTCTCCCTGTACTCAGCACTGGTAAGGCCACATCTTGAGTACTGGGTCCAGTTCTGGGCCCCTCAGTTCAGGAAGGACGCTGAGATGCTTGAGTGTGTCCAGAGGAGGGCAACAAGGTTGGTGAGGGGCTTGGAACACAAACCCAATGAGGAACGCTTGAGGGAGCTGGGGTTGCTTAGCCTGGAGAAAAGGAGACTCAGGGGTGACCTTATCACTCTCTACAACTCCCTGAAAGGAGGCTGTAGCCAGGCGGGGGTTGGTCTCTTCCACCAGGCAGGAACTGACAGAACAAGAGGACACTGTCTCAACCTGCATCAAGGAAGGTATAGGTTGGATGTTAGGAAAAAGTTTTTCACAGAAAGAATAATAAAGTACTGGAATGGTCTACCCAGGGAGGTGGTAGAGTCACCATCTCTGGATGTGTTTAAAAAAGACTGGACATGGCACTTGGTGCCATAGTCTCGTTGAGGTGTTAGGACATGGGTTGGACTCGAAGATCTTGGAGGTCTCTTCCAACCTCGTTATTCTGTGATTCTGGTTGTGTCACCAAATCCAGCAGAAGTCTCAAGGCACTGAGTTTCTGAATTTCTACAAATATTGCCAAAGCACAAGGCTGCGTGGGGGAGAGAGCCCCCATTGTGTCATATGCTGAGCCATAAACAGCAGCCTTTCCAGGGCATGAGGGATCCACACACAAACTCCACCTCCAAAGCTCATAAGAAGCCGGGGTGGTTTATTTGCTGTTAAGAAACCCACTGCAACCAACAGAGCTCAACTCTTCTTCCACAAAGAGAAGAAATAAACCTCACATCAAATTTGGATATTTTATCTAATATCTTCTTTTTTATTTCCACAATGAATTCTGCCTTTCAGTTATCTGGGATTATTTATTTCAAATAGTGCTGCATATCTGAAGTAACACAGTCCGATGGGAACATCAATGCCTATTTCCAAATAACTTAGTGAGCACAGACTGACTCGACAATAAAATGTCTCCCAGCCAACCTTAAAACCTGGAATGAGAGTTGATTGAGCTGTGATTTATTTTATATGGCAGAAGGAGAGGAGAGGAGTGGAGAGGAGCAGAGAGGAGCGGAGAGGAGAAAAGAAAACAAAACGTGGAAAAGGTTGAAAATACAGCAATATTTTCTATATTGTTCATTTGAAAAAAAAAAAAGAAAATCATTATTTGGCTTTAAACTAAAAATATTTGTTTGGCTTCAAACTGAAGTATTTCTGGTTGTGTCTATGTGTTGTGAAGAAGGATGGGACAAAGTTTCCAATTTTTTTTTCATTTTTTTTCATATTTTACTGAAAAATGCCATTTTCAAAGTGACAGTCAAAACCCAGGTTTACAAGGTATGAAAAGATTTTCTTCCTAGGGGAAGATTTCAGCTTTCTTGAAATGAAATATTTAATTGACATGTGTTCAGAAGCAGAGAGGCTTGGTTTCATTCACCTGACCCTGGCCAGCACTCAAGTCAAAACCCTGCAGATTGCTACATTTTCTCTTCCTTAAAAGATAAAAAAAGGAAAGAAAATTTGGAATGAAACCATCTCCTCTTGAGCATTCCATGGACTAAGCCAACAGTGCAGTAATGTAGCTGAACAAATTGAAGGCATTTTCTTGGGAGATTCAATTTTCAGTTAATATCTCCTCTCTCTTCGCTGCCTATAGTCAATAAGCAGTCGAGGCCAAAGAATACAGTGCTGATGTTTAGTTCCTTCTGCCCTTCTCTTGAGCTCCACTTCCCTGGCTCCCTTGGCAGGACGTCTGCCCACTTCCTCTATGAAGACATGACCTCTCAGGAAGGACACAGAAAAGCCATTTGCCATCCCAAAAGGGTCTGTATCTGGTATCCAGCACTGTTGTTTCACTGCTGTATCCCAGATTAAATGCAAGTTATCAGCTGCCACAGGGCATTTTTCTTCTTTTTCACAGCCTGTGCGCCTTCCTGGGGTACAGCAAGAGGACAGAACTCCTGCAGCCCTGCACTCCTGGGAGCTGTAAAAAGACTTGATGGGACACTCAGAGCTCTCTAAGGCTGCAGGCTTCTTCAGCTCCACAAAACTGTAAATATTTTTGCTCCTGGATTTCTACAGCATCTCCTTACCATGTTCATTCCTGTCAGGATTGCTCAGCCCGTTGCTGTCTGAGGATGGATGAATGCAAGAGCTTTCTACTACTTTTCAAAGTTATCCTCCTGGGTAAAAGCAAATTTCCTTCTCCTCCTCTGACATTTCAATAGTTTGAGTAGAATCTGAAAAGCCTCTGAAAAATCAGTTCATTTCAACTACTCACCCAAAAGACTGGAAACTTTTTGAGGATCATCCCAGACCATGGGATTTAGCTTTTCTTCTCAGTCTTCAAGACTTTTTTCTCCAAAACAACTCCCTTTCCATCTCATCTGTTTTCTTTCATCTGAACTATGCAACAAAGACAAATCTACAGCTTCCTCCACTCCTAAGTTTCATATTCACTTCCAGAAGGAACCTTGGTACTCTGCTGCTTGTGTTTAATACAATTTCCTGTGCTCTGCCTCAGAGGGAAGCAATATTGGCAAAACCTCTAAGTAGACAGAAATTGATTTTTCAGCCACCCCCACAAAAGCCTGACCAAAACAATTATTGGTGGCAATAATGCAAATCAAAGAAACTGCATTAAATTATTTACCTGCTGTTACATGGCAAAACATGGCTTGCTTCCTTTACCTAAAGACTGACAAAATGAGGGTTTTCTATCACTATTCCCAAGGTGATGAGCTGGATCAGGGAACATGAACTCCGCCCAAAATGTAAAGATTTCAAAAGCTTTCAACATTTTTTACTTAGAGGAAAAGGAAGCCAAAGACAAAAAGAGCAGGGTTTGGAGACGTTATTCAGGGTAAAGATATGAATCTGGTTCCCTCATGGCTCAGTTTGAATATCCTGGGCTCTAAACTAGCATCTGTTCCAAGATCTTCCTCCTGTCAACTGATATGTTTCCACAAAAAGTTTTCATTTTGATGAATTTGCCAAGGAGACAGTTCTGCTGAAAGTGCCTCTACTGAGTTTGTGTTCATCTCCATGGTAATTGACATGTCTCTGGTTTCCCTGCTGGCACTTTTTTGTATATCCAACAGTAGTACACCCCACTACAGAAACTATTCCATCTGCCCCCAAACCTGGGATGCTCCTGAGCTACCATTTGCTCCTCAAAAGTCACAGTTCTTCTCTAGAAGGGTCTGAGGACGTTTAGGTAAAAAAGCTTTCAAATGCAAGGAGATAGTTCTAGACAATGTCCAGAAAATTTGGCAAATTGAGTAAAGGGCACTGTCCCATCCCTTCAGCTTAGCATGTTGGTTCAGAACCTCCTGGAATTCCTTTTAAGCAAATTACACACTGAAACAAAAACTGTGTTTAGAAGGTTTACAGCAGATATTAATCAACATGTCAGCTACTAATGTCGATTCACTGACTTGAAAACAGAAAAAAATACTGTGTCTACACTTCTACAAGAGCTCTGGATGAAGGGAATAGTATCCACTATTACTATATTTTCATTACCCAAAACTAAACCAAAAGTTTGGTGAAACAGTAGCAAAATAAGGATAAAAGGCAAGAAATAATACAACCCAGGGAAATAGACACCCATCCAGGAGTTCTACCAAAATAAAACCCCTAAAATTACATTAAGATGCTTACAACTAGGACAAGAATATAATGTATCCTGGATTTCTACAGCATCTCCTTACCACGTTCATTCACACATTAAATCAACTTAATGCATGCAGAGCAAAAGATCTTCTCCCTAAGCTTCATACCAGGCAGGACAAAGATCTGAAATGAGTAAATAGTAAAATAGCTGCAATTTTTGCTCTCAGCAGTTCTCTTTCCCTCCCTCTGAACATTCCTCTTCTAAACAAAAAACTCTAAATTCTTCTGACTGGCAGATCACACATCACAGCCAGTCAATAGAAATGTTTGCTTTCTTCTGTTATCTTTCCTTCTACAAAGTGCAGAGCCAGAACGCTGCATTCAGTTATGAAAATAAATGCAACACTTCTTAATGTGTGACTAAAGCATAAAGAAGTTTAATACCAGACACCAGCAAAATATACAGTGAGGGTTTAGTCATGCACTTTGATACACATGAATCAAAAAGCCTCTTTCTACAGGCTATTGCAACATGCTGCCTGGTTAGAAGTTGTCAGACCTTAAAACACAGAATCAAGGCCCCAAAACAAAACAGACACAGAAATGATAGGAGAGTAAGAAAAGATGCAAGGTATCTGAAGCACATTCAAACAGAAATTTTCTCTGTTTCAACAAAAATATGCAACAATACTCAAAGGAAATAAAAAAAGAGAAACAAGAAAAGAAAGGCCTGACTGCTATTCTTCTGGTCCACTGTACTGTAAAAATTACACTGACACACCATTCAACCCTCCATTTTTTTTTACATGCATTCTGGTTAAGACTAACACTAGCAATAAGACTACTTTGAGCAAGATTGGAGACCCAGCATTATGACATACTTGCAAAGCTAATGAGCAACAGCAATCTCCAAACTGGATCTCTATTGGTTTTAACTCCAAGAATTGTACCCAGGGGTTACAGGCTGGTAGGTTAAATAAAGGGAATGGCGTTCCCTTCCTCTAGGTAAGAGTGGTGATGACTCCATGCAGCATTTCTTATTCAAGTAGTATACAACTTGCATGTGTAAGGGATTTTGAAAGTAGGCCAGTAACAAACATTAAAGCATTAGGCTCTCTTATTACACCTGATAACCGAACTGGCAGTAAACAGTACAGATGATTAAAGGCACTGAGGTTACAGGAGCATTAAGGAGAAATTGAGATTACATTTTAATTTTACTAAGATTTTGTGAACACCAGCTTTATCAAGGGGACCAATTTTGTGCATTTCTTTCAGCATGTGTCTAGACCAGATAAGGAAACACCATGATCAGAGCAAATACAGTGTAAATTTTACAGAAACATGTGAACTGCATTGTGTTTAACTCAGCATTAGAGTTAATAACACAAGAGCTGCAAATGAAACACACTGCAAAATCACTTTCCACGAGCACAGATGTATAAATCCCTGGCTCATGATTGCCATCTCTGAAAACCATGACCAGCCTGAAACAGGCACTGGAGCTCAGAGAGCCAGCCCAGAACACACAGACCTGTGCCATCGCTGCGTGAGACCCGCTGAGACCCCAGTGACTTCTCACAGATTGCAGCTCTCCCTGTCCTCACTTCCCCGGGAGCAGTCCTCAAGGCAGCATTGTCACAAAGCAGACACAGCAGAAACCAGCAGTGCTAGGAAATCACTGTTTCTGTCACTCTTAATGTAAGCCCTGAAACTACAGGGCCTTGTAACCAGCAGAGGAAAACAGCCAGCAGCCCTTATTCCCAGCCCGGCAGGAAGGCAGGTGTCAGGATGGCTCTGACCTGCAGGGCAGCTACCTCTCTCCTGGCAGAGGCACCCACATCCCTTCACAGCCACAGCTGGCACACAGGGGAGCAACCAAAATCAATCATACACCAGAGCAAGGCCCAGAGCCTGACTTATATGGGAAAGGAAGCAGATACACTTATCACTTGGGGAATCAGATGCTTGCCTCAAGGACGTGGAACTGCCTGACCACCACGAACAGCAACATGCTTTTCACATCCATGTGTCTGAGACATCTTGGTGTCTGAGAGGGGTGTTAATATAATCTGCTCCTTTCTCCAATTTAACCTGTTACATTTATCAGAGGAGATGTGTGTTCAAAGGAAGATCACACAGGGAACAGCCTATGCCTGTCCCACTGAGCTAATAAATCATAGGTTTGTGATTCCATGAACATATTTGTTCCATTCAACCTCTTTCAGGTTTTGTGGCAAAATAATGTGACATCTTTTCAGAAAAAACAGGCAATAATAAGAAAGTAAGTGACATTCTCAATACCCCAGGAAGCACAAAATATCAGAAGCCAATAAAGAACTCATAATACATACTTCATAGTCCCACACGCTGCCTATCCCCCCTTATCCTGCACTTCTCACTTCAAAGCAGCTTAAAATACCTCCCGGACTGAAAATAATTTCCAGACTTTGCACAGAGATTATTTCACCCATCAGTAAAAGGCAGTCATTTCTGAAGTAGCATTTAACAGCGCACAGCAGCCTGGAACAAAAGGTGAAGAATAACTTATTTAAAAGAAATGTGGGAGGAAATCTAGAAAGGCAGAACTTTCCTTTCAAAATTTTCTTAGGATATTCAGTTTAAAAAATTCTGCACATTGTGGAAATTACAACAGGCCATCAAAAGAACAAGTTCTGAGATGTTTCATGAGTTGATCGGTCCATCTCCCCCCACCATCCTGATATAGCAACTGCATATTAACTCCTCTGCTGGAGGCTTTTAGCTGGAAAGCCACCAAGTGCAGTAAAAAACATTCCTTGGTGACCTCTCATCCAACACTGAGTAGGTTAATTCAAATAGTCTGGGGAAATCAGGCAAAGGCAAGGCAAAGTACAACAAGACTGTCATTTATATGGCAGTTCTAGAGTAAATTAAAGATTTCCCCACCTGAGCATGAGCTTGCTGACCTGCAGCAAAACCCTGTGGTTTCTTTTTGGGAAGCTATTTGTCATGTTGAAGTGTGTTCTGGATTCTAACATGTCCTTCTCAGCATAGGTGTGGGAGCACACTGTGGACAGCTGTGTGGCCTGGGAATCTTTCCTATAATAAACACACTCACTGCACACAACAACTGTTTCGGCAGCCTGGAGGCATTCCTGCCTTCCCTGCACCCACACTGAGATGTCTGCTAAGGGATTCAGGTCCCAGGTTGCTGAGGGGCTTTGCTGGTTGTCCCACTGCACACAGACCTTCCTCTGAAGGCGTTCTCTGGGCCAGGACCCAGGGTTGGTATCACATCCTCTGAGACCTCCCCACCTCTGCTCATGCAAAAACCACCACAGCTAGCAGAGAGGATGAGGGCACAGAGCCCATGGGCAGTGCAGGCTTGCAGTAAGGCAGATCTCATTGCCTCTCAGGACTATAAAGCCATGAAGGTCAAGGCATCTCACTGCCTGCAGGCCAGCACTGGGAAGGAACACACCATGAAAGGTTCTTATACAAAATTTCATCACACAAAAAAGACAAGAGACACACAAGTTTTGGATATTACAGTTAGTTGCACAAAGCTGATCCCATGCAAGAAGCAAATGAAAACTGCAGCAAACGGACAATCACCTGACTTAGAAAACACACCTTTATTTTCCTCTATAAAATCTCTGCATTCTCAGTATTTGAACGGCAAAGTCAAGGAAGGGAAAGCTCTTCCTTGCAGTGGCAGTTTCTATGGCACCCAGACAACTGTCCATGCTGTCATTTTAGGATTCTCTGCCGCTCTCCTGTTCCGTGGGGGGTTTGTGGAGTGCTGAGGTGTTGCAGGGTGCAGTGGTGGGCGCTTGCTGTCAGCTTGCACAGCTTCCCCCAGCCAGCCAGCAGGGAGGGGGCTGCTTGGGATTTTATCCCATGAAAGTTGGAGCTGCTTCAGGGGCAATTTTAGGGCAGAGTTAGACAGTTTAAATTATTACTCTGTTAACAGGAATAGACGTCTTTCTTAAAGATGTTCACAGATATCCAATTTAGAAATATTTTTATACCAAAAAAAGCTGAGAAAAAAACCCAAAAATCCAGAGCAATAACATTCTGCTCAGTCAATAAGTCTTTGCTTATCCTGGGTATTCTCAAATATAATTACCCCTGGAAAAAAAAAAAAAAGTCATTTCTTGAGGTTTTCCCCTCCCAACTAATTTATCCTGACTGCTCTTGCAATGAAATTAAAATCTCTTTCTCTACTTAGGATTTAAAATAATCTATTGCCTGAAACCAATCATCAGAAATCCACATTATAATTTTGTTTGACTAGATAAAGAGAGATAAGTCCCTTCTTTGAGATACAATTATCTTTCATAGCTTAAAAAGAAAGGAACAATGGTGTAAGAAATCATATATTATAAATTATTAAATACTGCAACATGAAAATCAGCCTGTAACAAAAACCCACTCCAGAGAATATTCCTGAATATCAGTATCATCACTTCCTCACATGATCAGAATTCAGGACTTGTGCATTCCTCCACACTAGATGTTAACTATTCTATGTAAAGCTGATAATGTTTCTATCTTGCAGCAATAAGAAGACAGATCCCTGCATTGGCAGCCTCAGGAAGGAACTACAGTTCCAAGTTATAATGTTGTGAGTTAATTCCATTACTTTCATCCCTGGAATATAATGCTATTTTATATTAATACTGCTTGCCCTGTGCTAATGAAATCTTAAGTACAGTTTAGGTGTAGGCTTCAAATATGTGTGTGTCACAGATAGAATATTTTGTCTATGGTGGTAGGTGTATATCTATTGCAGGCTTACTATATAAATACATTCACTGTATATCTAAAGGCTCCTTATTGATTATATAAGGAATTCTAAGTGCTCCAAGTCCTTTCCTTCCTCATTTTTTATAAATGAAAGGCAAAACATTGTAATAGGCAATTCTCAGAGAGAACTTCTTAAAATAGTATTTGTAAAATGGCCTTTGGTGGACTGCTCAAGTTAGGAAATAAGTAAATTCAGCAACATGAAATAAAACCCCAAATAACTAGAAAATGGATTTCTGTGTTTTTCTTAAAAGCAAATCTGCTCACAGTTCCAAATCACTGTGCTGTTTGTATGCAATCAAAGCCAAGCAGCAATGAGCTTGTGCCTGTGTCTCCACCAGCTGCACAGATCCCTTCGCATTTTTACTTGATTTTCTTTCCACTTCGTCTTTGGGCCCTCAGCTCACTGCAAATCCAAGTCCTCCGGTCCCTGAGCATCTCCATCACCCTTCTTCCCCATTCTTGGGGCAGTACTCAAAGGTCTGTGCTGCCAACAGCCAGGGCTCAGTTATGGGAACCAGATGGACCCTCTTGTTAGTTCATGCTGATGTCACACATGATTCAACTCAGAGCCAAATAATTAGACTATCATCTCCTGCCTTCTGCCTGCAGTTCTTGCTGTGGAAGAGACACAGGCAGCTTATATAATATTTGAGCTGCCTCTCTACAGGGTGCCCCTAGAGAAAAACTGCCAGCCTGTACAGAGATATCAGTAGCCTCTTAATGCTCAGTACAACAGCACAAATTCATAGTAGCAAAGGAATTGGTGCAATCACATCAATCAGGTCATCTCCACCTTAAATAAAGAAGCAAACTTACTAACAAATTCACTCCCTGACCTGTCTTAGCCTTTGGCCCCTTCCAGCCATCATTTCCTCCTTTGCAAGGGTACTGCTATGGATTCATAGCATGGTTTCGCATTATTTGAAGACTAAAAATTATTTTGAAAAACATTTTGAAAAAACAACCTATCTTCAAAGAAGTATTTCTCTTCTCTCAGTAAAACTGCTACTAAATATAAGCAATGCTGTCTTTGAAAACCTACAGAGAGCTGGGAAATGAGACACGATTCCTTAAATATAGCTTCCTATTTCTGAAGTGTACCTTTACCTAATACGTCCATAATGGCTAGAAAAGAATAGGACTGTGTAGGCACTTGAGCAGTGCTAGAAATGGGGAGGAGGAGGTGTTGCTTGCCTAGATTATTTCTAATAATTAAAAGGTTTTCATGCAGCCTTTAACCTGCTAGAAATTGTATAATATGTATTAAATCTCCTTTTTGCAGATCTTCATAATCTGTCCAAAGAAGGTAATGTTATTATCGACTGTCATTGGAGAGTTAATGATTAATTTTATAATTTCATGGATATTTTTTGGAAGATTATCCTTCACAAAGATGATCACTACTTCCTTCTAACACCATTTGTGTTAGTTCCTTCTTTAAACTGCAGATTCTCCCAGAAGCAGAGCTTAATTCTGTTGGCCATACCCCACTACTAACAATCACTGTCTCAGAATTTCATCTCTTAGGACTTAACACATCAAATTCAGACATACAGAATACTGATAGTAAACATAGGGGGGTTTAAAAAAATAATATTTATGGCTAAATTTGTTTTTATTTTTGGGGATTTTTCATTCAGTTTTCCTGTTCAGAATTATTTTGGTTCCTAAGCACAACAGTTCATTTCAGGTCAGTTCTACCTTCTTCTGTTGTGCCACCCTTACCCTACCTGCTAAAGCACTTCCACAATTTATTGAAGTTTTTCACTCAATACTGAGCATCTTTCTAGATGAGACACTAATTTTAGCATAAATTACCAGGTGGGGTTCCACAGTGTGCATACAGGGTGTCTGGGGTCATCACAGGGCTACCTTGTGTCGTTCATCTCAAGAGTCATCGTGGCTTTATCACCCCTTCTCATTTGTAACAAACTGTGTCCATCTTGAAGACAGCTTGGCTCATCACAACCAAAGCCACCCATCAGCTCCTGCAAGTATCCCTTTTTCAAAAGGGCATGGCAAAAAACAAGATTTCCCTGAAGCACCAAAGCCATCTCTGGCTTACTCGCTCTAGCCTTCTCTCTTGATCTCAAGCCTTGCTGCCTCCAGTGGAGTGATCTTCCTGTACTGCCTCAGATCATCCTTCACAGAAAAGTGATGGACTGTGCTGCTGCCTGTTCCAAGCTTCCCCTCCCCCTCCCCAAGACACTTGCCTCTGCCACTTGCTCTGAACCCCTTTGTTCCAAAGCGAGGGCAGAACCAAATGTAGCTCAAACCCTTCAGCAGAGTCTGACTGGCCGGTCACCCCGGGTCCGCCCCCAGTCCGCCCCTTTCCCCTTCTCCGAATAAAAGAAGGGACCAAGGCGGGCTCCCCCCTGCCCCCCCCCCCCCCCCCCCCCCCCCGGCTTTGCAACTCTTTCTGCGAGCATCTCTTGTCGTCTGTTTCTTTGTGAAAGCTTCTAACTGCGGAAAATTAGGCAAGTCGAGAGCTGTATTTCTCCCTCTTTGCCTCTGCTGGTGGTATCAGCTTTGCAGGTCCCATTTGCTGATCTTAGAGCTACTGAAATGCTGGATTGCCCGTGCTACCTCTCTGGGTTGCTTGAGGCTTTCTAAGGCATTGAACTACGAGCGCTCGCCGGTAAAAAAGCTGAAAGGATACCTCCACAGGACTGCACTTTTAAATTAATTTATCCTGAAAGTTATGGGCATGCAAAGTTTGACCGCAGACTGAATTTACAAAGCACCATCCGTAAATGGTGCTATCGCTTCTCTTCTCCTGCCCAAGTTAAACAAACAAGGCATTTGAAATATATTGCCAGTTATAAGACTGCTTACAAAAGCCATATTAATGTTTTCTGAAGCAAATTCCAGATAACATCTGTAGTGGATTATATAAAAAGCAGCCCTCGTTTTCTCTTTAGCTATACAAGCAATTTCACCTGCTGTTCCCTGTATAGCAATGAAATTCTTAATGATAAACAAAAACTCACAAGTTGAGACAAGACATTCCATTACCGTGGTGATGACACGGTCCATGTGATTAGAATTTCAGTTTCTATCTACATCCCATGAAGGAACAAATTACTAGAAATCAAATAGCACCACCATGGTCTATTGAGAAACAGTAACCTACAAGGAGCAGTAGAAAAAGTTTAGCTCTTTTTCTCAGTGAAAGACACAAAACCAGAGCTTGCTCTGTGTCAACTCTGTGGTGTCTTATCACAGACAATCTGCTTAAACAATACGTACTTGGTTCAGCTCGTGATTTCTGCTCAATTCCCCCCAGATTCATAGATGCCTTATTTCAGCATTGAACTTCTCTCTAAAGTGTTTGAGTGTGGCTTTTAACACATTGCCTTGCCCACTTGGCTGGACACACTGGATTTCCAGGATATGAATATGTAGCATCTACTGTGTCCACCTTCTTCATCTTTCCCCCCAGCTGACAGAGTCAATGAGTGAAATGCCTCAAAGAAAACTTGGTAACTATATTTCCATGCTAGACATTGACTTGTTTTGTCAGTTGGCTGTCCTTTGTTTCAGGAGAAAACCATTAAATTTACCCCAAGGCACCCATATTCCAGAATTACTTTTTATTTTGCACTTGCTTTATATCAACAGTTTACTAGAAAGAATCACAGAATGATAAAATATCTGTTTCTGCTAATTAGAAACAGCCAAGTCCCACACTATGTGTGCCACCTTCCAGACTAATTCTTTCTACAGCTTTGATTTAGGTTTGGTAAGACACCAATTCCCTTCTCACAGGCCTTGCCATGAAAAAGACACCAAGCTGCCTGCTGGCTGCATCACATAACCAATTTCAAAGAATTCAGAAGCAATACATGGTCTTCAAACTACCACAACACTTTCCCAGTATTAACTATGGTGCAGTCCCTGCATTTCACACAGAAACATCATACTTTTCCTTTCCATTCACTGCAACACTCCCCTTGCCCTCTTGCCCTTACACAATGCCAGGCCACCTTCCTGCTTCCAGCCCATTTCATTCTTTCTGCCCCCACAGGAGGTTGGCAATGATGTGAGGCAGCTTTGGTGAGCAGCAGGAGCTGAGCTCTGAACCATCTCCACCCTTTAAATTGAAGGAGTGTCCCACAGGGCAGTGCCTCAGTGCTGATCACACAGCTCAATCAGAAGGATGAGGAGCAGGTTTCTCTAGAATAGAATAGAAATCATCAGTTGAATCTGCTCCTGGGGCAGGAAGAAAAGCTGGCTTTAGGAAGAAGTTCTCCCGAAATCCCAGCCTAGGGCAGGAGTGAGCAGTGCTGCCGCAGTGTGCCTGGCTGGCACAGCCCCCTGGGACACACCCAGCTCAGCACAAAGCTTTTTAACCCTCTCCATTCTGCTCTGATCTCTTCTATGTGAACATGAGCAGATCAGGCACACACTGAGAAATTGCCTCCCATTAAACAGGTAAATTTTGAATGATTCAAATCTGGGAAAAAACTCTCCTCAGCCTGCCTGATGAATTGTCTAGGAGGGACAAAATTTCTCCAAGCTATTTTATTTTTATGCACTTTCTTAATTTCTTCGTGTTTTCTTTTATTGATAATTTCTTCTTGATGAAAGAAGAGTAGCAAATGCATCTTCCCATTTCATTCTATAAATATTTCAGTAATATGGGTGTATATATCAATAACAAAGGTATACAATAGAAACTGTCTTTGGTTTATTTATTAGCATTTACTGATGCTTTAAGAATCCATATTATGAATATGATTACAGGTTGTTTCCTTTATCATTTGCAATGACTTTGACTCTATATTCAACTTAAATCTTAAATTCATACATCACAGCCCGATTAATTTATGATGTATCAATTTATAGGCACAGGAGAATAGTATGCAGTTAAACAAAAATGTCCAGAAAACCAAAAGCAGTTGTGCTGAAAATGACAAGATAAGTACCGGCCACAAGCATCACAAGAGAAATAGCATGAAGAAAAGTAAGGGGAAAAAAAATACAAGGAAACAAGAAAGATCAGCTGATCAAAATACTCTGCTGTTAAGTTTGCCTTCATCACCTTGAAAAGGTGTCTTTTAAGGTGAGGTGGTCCCACAGAAATGGGCCATGAGCTGAAGAGACTCAGAATAAATGCAAATTCAGATGTATCCTTGAAATGGTTGACAATTGCCACAACCTCATTATCTCCAAAGGTCAAAGATTATATAAGATTATTCAATAACCTTAATTTTACAAGCAGTTTCTAAGATCCAGATGAACACGTGTTTTTCTAACCATTCAGTTTAAGAATTTCAGATTCTAAAAGCTGATGCAGTTTCATTTCAATTTGCATATGCATTTGTAACTGTATTCAGAAATATCCTGTTCTCTAGAGGCACATGAATATGGACACTGCAGGAGTTGGAACTGGAATTTATCTACCCCTCTACAGACTTAGTGCATGATCTTGATCAGGAGCCTTTTGAATTCTGTACAGATTAGAGATCTTGGTGCCTCCACAGAACAGTGACCTGTCTGCTCTAACATTCAATCTAATTTTAAGTTTACATGAACAAAACTTCCTTAATTATTGGGTCATAGTACAAACAAATTTCTTAAAGTTCTGATTAATTAAAATATTGTGATGATAATTACTGTATATACATAAGTTGTGAATATGCTTCTGAATGGAATCTACAGTTTCTGATTGAACCCTTGGTCCTTTTTCTTCCCCTAATTTTAAGGTTCACAAACCAAATTCCTTCTCAGTTACTCTGAAGTGAATATGAAGTAACTCTAGAAATAATCTTTTAGGTACTGAAATCTTGTTCCTATATCAGGTACAGACAACTATATCCAAGATGACAGCAGAGTGCCTGTAATTGCTAAAGCAAAAAGCCTAAAATTTTAGATATGAAACATCAAATGATACAAAATCTGAAGCCAAGCTAAGTTTCAGAAAGTCCTTTCAGAAACTGTTAGCTCTGAAATGACAAATATAACATTAGATGCTGGAAACTATATCAGCTACATCAGGTTTTCTTTTCTAGATTTCATAATAAGAAAGATCTCATGAGGATAATCCAAATGATCCCTATTTAAGATAATTCCTCCAACAAATACGAGTTCTAAAATTCACCTGTGAGAACTGTGTCATCTACTTCACACTCAAATTCTTGGACTAAAAAATCCCACCATTGACAAACCCCAGATGAAACCACAGGTATCTGTCAGCAAAGGACAAGTGATAAGAGATGACACTAGAAAAGTGTAGATCAAAACTATTTCCATAGATAAACTATTCAGCTCTTGTCTACAGATAAATGATGCCAAACATTAATTACTATGATGCATTAATATTTTTCCCACCTTCATTGCAGTGATATTATAGTCCATTTTTGGCAATATAGTTGATAATGACTGACATCAAACTGCCATGAAAAAGCTGACAACCATTCAAGCAATGTATTTTATGGAATATGCTCCATCAAAGTTGATGCAAAGCTTTCCAGTGAGTCAAACACTGAATAGTCCATCTAGAGCTACACACACCTGATTTATTCTTGCTCAGTTCAGGCACAAACACCCTTTCAATAGGACTTGTCTGCTCCCTTAGTCTTAAAAAATAATGTAAGAGTGAGGATAGATCAGAAAACATTCTCCTAAAAACATGCTATTTCTGCCTGGTGTATCCACATCCAGTGCTGAATACAACACAAATATTTGCTTGGTAGAAGTGGGGAAAAAAAAGTTTAGCACGCATTTCAGATCATAGCATGCTTCAGTATCCAAACAGTATCTGACATCAAAGAGGTTTCTTTAGTTACACATTTTGCATACAGTACCAGTTAGAAGTCCAGTCTGAGGACTTCTTACATACCCCTTTTATGCCAAATGTGTTTCTCTTATACAAACTAATAAATACTCACTAGGCAGAAAGAGTAAAAAATCATCAACTGTTCTCAGCCCTGCTTTGAGGTTTTGAAGTGGCCATTACGAAGAGGAACAGGGAGTTTGCAACTGAAGGAAACAAAAAATATCTGGTAACATTACCAGGTGTCCCATGCTGTTTATAATAATGCTCTTGCTTGTGTACAGCCTGGCTCAGTGCCAACCTCAGCATTTCTTTGCTCCACTTAGTCACCTAAATAATTTGATCTTGGATGTTTCTGGGCAGCAACAAAACATAAAAGTGTATTTTGGGAATCCTGAGATGCAATCATTACTGTGTCCCTGCTGCACTGACCTGTCTCACCAATACTTTGGCACATTAACAGCTACGGCTGGCCAAGCAGCAAGATCCAGGTATCCCCTCACGTGCAGGCTGCTAGTGCAACAAACCTGAGGATTTCTTTTTCCAGATTGTTCATCAATAGAAATATCTGATTGCTAATCAATAAGCCAGCTCACCATAACACTACTTACTCCCCCTGGCAGTCACTGTCTCAGCAGACCCCTTTCTAAGCAGCTCTCACATTGTCACACACAGATTTCCACTGCTGTTCACCCTGCACCACAGAAAAGGCTTCCACAATTTAGTCATTATTTGCTATCACTATGGACTTTTTTTCTTCTTAAAAGCAGAACATAGGTTTTCCTCATTTATGAACTGAGGCTGCTCCTGGCATTGCCAATCCTCTGACCCATGATGCTTTCCCCTGAAGATTTCCATGCCAGTCATGTTCAAATCTGTATCTGTACATCCATCTTCATGGCACTTGTTAACAGCTCAGGGAAAAAACGATTTTTATTTTTCATTTGATTGATGTTGCAATGTTCAGGATGAGAACAGATGATAAGAACCAATTGTAGAGTGGACAAAGATTCTCTCTCAGCTACTTGTTTTCTGAATATAAAGAATACCAACATTCATAAGCCACAAAAGTCTGCTGAAATCTGCCCAAGGACTATATAAGACAGATGATGAAAAGAAACCTCAACAGTAGCAGTCTTAAATGGGAATAATTTAACTTGAACTCTTTGGTGGAGTTTTGTTCCTTTTTTGTTTCAAAATTTAAAAACCGTCCTAATTTGAAAAACATTGTTTGCAATAGGGTCAGGATTTCCCCTTAAGCCTCCATGAATTAAATGTCCTTAGCCTAGAAATATCTCAACAAGACTGTCAGGGCTGAGTACCAGGTATTTCTGTTACTTCTCCCTGTCATACCCTCTGTTCACAGGCTCTAAAGGTACTGCTCCACTCTTCTGGGGGAGAATGGCTTTGCTACCAAACAGCACGTAGTTGATGAGCTCTGAGTGCTTCACTGCAGGCAGCAAAGCCACACATGCTTTGTGAGGGTATATACATAAAAGAAAGAAATATATAAAATATATACAGTTCTTTTTTTTTTTCCTACTGGTTTAAAATATACACATAAAGAACCATGTTGCAAAGCTAAGACTAGTGTTGAAAAAATTAATCCTTTCTAATATCACCCAATAATCTACAATTCCAGATATGTCCATCATGAAACAAGCAATATACTCCCTCTTACATGAGCTCAAAGTGAAAAGGAAAGTTAGAAACCAATATTTAACTTCTCTTAATTTTGTATGATGATCTCCTAGAAGTTTGTAATGGGGAATGAATAGTTCTTTGCAGAGGGGTGGGCTGAGAGGGAGGACACCTCACTGGCAAAGTCCCACAATGACAGAGCTCTGACATTGCAATTCCACAGCTTGCAACTTTCTAGTACTTTCTATTACCTCCAGACACCTCTGTTCAGGAGACTTCTGAACATTCCTGCAGGAGAGGGTGACTCAAGGAAACACCAAGAAATCTTTTGTCTTTCTTAACTGTTCCTGCATACAGCAGGATCCACCAAGAGCTGTGATTCTGTTACTCAAAGCATGTGTCCTTAACCAAGCAGGTTAGCATGGTCCTGTCATTTCTTCTAATATAGGACTTTAATTCACTAAAAGAGAACTGGTTTGTACAGCTGATAATGCCCCTCAGTCTGTAAGTGGAATAAAAATGTGGATTACTTGAATCCTCTGAGTCATCCCCTGTGAAAATCTGCTGCAACATCAGAAATATTGGGCCTCGAGGCTACCTTAGCAGGAGTGTGATTGTTTAGTTTGTGCTTACAGGGACAGCAACAGCCTTGACACCAGACACTGCCAGGATATCAGCAACCTGCACATATTTTAGACCCTTTAGGAGTCTGTCTACTGGCTCAATTTTGCTGGAAAGGCTTTTCAGTTTCATCTTTATTATATAAACCAAACTAACTTAGTTAAAGGAGTATTTAATCTATTTCTCTTGATGCTTTCTATTTCTCTGCTTTTAAAATAAGTCAACAAGCTAAAGAGACTGTGAACTAGATCTGCCCAAGGATAATGCCAGAAGGCACATGGATTTTCAGTAGCCCTCAAGTCTCAAAAGTCCATCTTTGAAACTAAATTTGCAAAACTTTACCATTCTGATGCCAACTTAAAATTGCTAATTTTACATACAGGAGTGATTAACATCAGAATCTATTCTGACCACTTACAAGGAACAGACTGTAAAACTTTAACCAGTAATTTCTGCATCAACCTTACAGCTTTTCTTTTTACTCTGTAGTACTAATTTACAAACAGTGTGGGATAAAATCCACCATATCTTTAAATGAATTGGTTCAATGGTGAATTTCCCTCCCTGAAAAAATATTTTCTGTAATGTTCAGCCTTTTGCTATCATTGAACCTTTACCCTCTGTTTTACTACAAATGAAATACAATCTTGAGTAGGCCAGCAACACTCAAAATAATGCTGTAGACCTATAAAGAAACCTCTGTAATTTAAGTTTGAATTCCAGGGACCTTCTTAGATATATACTACAATCTATAAAGAAGTTTACAGAGGAAAAAACCCACTTTGTATTTTATTCTGTTAGATTTTTGGTGTCTCAATCACTAAAAGCTGTTACAAAAACACTGTGCTATATTGACAGAAATAATAGCTCTATTACAACTACATCACCTACAATGTGAAACTCAGAGCAATGCAGAGAACAAGAAAACAAAGCAAAAGAAGGGACTAAACACCTCCACTGGGCAGACCACCATTAAACAGAGTGAGGAGCAGGCAGAGTGCAAAGCAGCTCAGGAATTTCCTCAGCAGCTCTTGTGGAAGCAGGAGAAGGGACATGCCCTGTTCTAAGCAGGGCCTGGCTGTCAGCCACTTTGGGAGCTGTCCACGCTGCTGGAGTGACATTTGCTGAGGATGTGGAGGCAGACAGCTCCTGGGGCAAGGCACCACACTCTGACCCAATGCACTGGCTCCCCTGGACCCTGAGTAATATCCCTGCCTCGTGTAAGCTGCTGAAATGTGCTTCTTCCTTTCTTAGGCATGGATACAATTCTGACTATTTATATTGGTGATAACTTATTAATATCAACATATGTCAATATTATCACACATGGGCTTCCATCTCAAAAGATCAACTGAATAAAGGGCAACTTAATAGTACTAAGTAATCTTCAGACAGATGCAGCTTGTTAAGCAAAACCATCTGCAGCAATCTGCTCCAAAGGGTTTTTCTGTTTACTAAAAATACTTTTGAAAATATTTTCAGAGAGATAAGGAAAAACAAAGGAAGGCAGCATTAATAATCCCCTTTATTTTCCAAAACACTTTTTCATTTGAAGCTTAATACTCAAATAAAGACCACAACTGTTCAGGCAGTGCCAGTACAGCTCCCTCTCAGTCTGACCAATGTTAACTCCTTTGCTCCCCTGTGCTTCCTTCACTACCAATTCTCCCTTGATTTCTCCATAAAATACAGTCTCCTGGGAGCATAGTCTGTCTTTCTCTTCTGTTTTGGGACAGAGCATGACAGGGTATCTCATCTCTTCTGTGAGGTACAGCCCAGGTGTACTAAACTAAGAACCTTTGTGAAGTAAAAACAATGAGCAACTCGCCCATGCTAGACCCATTTCCAATTCAGTGACCCAGGGGAATTCCAGGTTTCTCTGTTTGTGGAGATCTGCAATATGCTTACATATAAAGAGAAACTCCTGAACCGTGTAGTACCTAACAATTGCAGGTAGCTCAGCTGAAGCAGCACTTGCAACAGTTTCAAGAGATGGAGAAACCCCTCTCTTGTATTGGATTAACTCATCATGAGCCCCATATTGATTTACAGTCTTAATGATTGGCTCATTCCTGCTTTACAGAAAACTGACATCACCCTGGTGGTGAGGAGCAATCCAAACATGAATCCAGATCCCTGAAGAAATCCTCCCAAGATACTCACATTGAAAACTTTGACTTCCACATCCCTATCAAAGTGCTTGAGGCAGAAGTTGATGGTGGGAATCAAGACACCAGCAGTTTAACACTGAAACACACTTCACTAATAACTGTGGAACTTGAAAACCTGCAGTCTTCCCTATGAAATGCTGTGTACATCTTCCAATCAAGCCCTAACTTAATACTGGCAGAGACACAGATCTCTCACATCCCCAGACCATTTAGAGT
This sequence comes from Coloeus monedula, assembly GCF_965178545.1. Classification (NCBI taxonomy): domain Eukaryota; kingdom Metazoa; phylum Chordata; class Aves; order Passeriformes; family Corvidae; genus Coloeus; species Coloeus monedula. Next base: position 11,112,341 of record NC_138796.1, on the reverse strand, counting down.
GGGAGACCAGTATAATTTTTAGGCAAGTCAGGTAAGAGCAGTGGCTGACACCTCTACAGCGTTCATTACAGACTTATTTAATTTTATTCAAGGGCATCCAGACCATGTGATCAAAGAACATGCACTGTTCTGGTCAGGGAACCAAAAATCTTCAATAACCATGGGGTTTTTTCCTCTAATTTTTGATACTTAATTTCTGCCCTTGGTTAGATTTTACTGTAACTGATTTCTCCATCTCTGAAACAGGGATAATGCTCGTTACCAAGAAGAGCTTTCACAGTAATTGCTTTGGAGCATCTGGGGAAAAAAAAAAAGAAAAAAACAAGAGAGAAGTGCTATTTTTGATAATATTGGCTCAATTTGTCAGTGTTGGCAGATGACTGGAAGTGCACCCACATTAGCAGAGTGGTTTCTTTTTCTTTAATAATGTGCTCATATTTGGCAAATAAAGAGCCTCAGTTTTTTCCAGATGACAGAAAGTCTTAGCCAAATCAATAAGAAATTCCTAAATAAAAGAATGTGTGCACATAGTACCATTTTTTTACATAATTGCTTCATTTCGGAAAGGCACAAGCAGGCTGATAGAAGATCCATACACCAGAATTAATTATGGCCAAACACTTTTGTTAGTTTTTACAGACATTATTTCAGTGGAGCATTTGAAAGTGAGCTGAAGGTGTGCTGAGTTTATACATCTAAGCCATTCCTCATTGACAAGTTAATGACTATCCTTTGCCATAAACTTCTTCAAGCTAGTGCATGAACAGTCAATATCAGCCAGCGTGATGAAAAAGCCAAATTACTCAGTGCAATTTTCAGCTAAAATGTATAAACAATCATCGTAATTAAAGAGATTATAAAAAAGATGGATAATTTAAAAGCCTACTCTCTTAATACCTCTCTCTTCCTTGGCCTAGATTAGCCCCTGAAAAGGAAGCTCAAGAATAAGGAAATGAGCAGGAAAAACAGTCTGCGTTTATTAAAAAAAAAAAAAAAAAAAAAAGTTGTGAAGTTTTGAGCTTCAACCCCCTCTGGAAGTCAGGATTATTCTTCACTTCTTTCCCATGAATCTGCTTTTGCAAGTGGTGTTTTTATTTCTCCTTCTTTCAATATGGGCATTTTAACACTGTGCTGAGACCATATTGCTGCCATAAGAATGCCCACAGAAGAAAAATGAGTCATAAACCCATTCAAAATGACTTAGCCACTGTTTCTAGAGGAAAAAAAAATAAAAAACAACCCAAAAAAAACCCCAACTATTTGTTCCAACTATTTGCTGTAACAATGAAATACTGATAGATATTTGTGTTATCAGAGTTCAGTTTCATGCTTGTGTTCCTACGTGAACTACACACAAACAGAAGAATTTAGTTATAAGGACAAATTTCTGCCGCTGAAATTGTGTCCTTTTTAAGAACTTCTCTTGTCAGAATGGCATAACATGACAATATCACTCTGCTGGCTAAAAGCTGCTGCAGGTGTGGCCTTATTCAAAGCTGTGCTTTATTTAAACAGTAAATGAACAAGCATTAAATATTGTTATTGATCCAGGTAGCCAGCCAAGATCTGAACCAGAAAATACTCAAATAAGAATGGCTTAGTGAACAATATCCATAAAATCTATAAAGTGAAATTCGCTTGCCATCAAATCACTGTTCTAGTATTAATTAATGTGCCAAAGTTTATCTACAGACATTTCAGTTACAGACTCAGAAAAATGTCTGTGGCAAACACTGGACCCCATTCTGCTGTCTAGGAATTGTATCTCATCATGGTAATAGTAGAAATCAAGCCACTACTAAGATTTTGTCTCATGGTTTAGCTGATGTAGTCATTTTAAGACACAAAGGTCAAATCTCTCTTGGAGCCAAACTTCAAGAAGTCAGTTGGAGTTTTTTTCCAACACACAATAGCCAATTAACATACACTGCTTCTACTTTTCACTGGTTGTCAGAGAAGTAGCTCTTGGATGTTTCCTTCTTGTGAACATTATGCATTAGAACTTTTTTAAAGGAGCAGGAAAATAGAAATAGAAACAAATCAGCAGAAGGTGGGGAGAGGGGCATAAGAGGAACAAGCTTTTCTACAAATTCCATCATGGTGCAGGAATTAAGGTCACACTGCTGCACTAACATGTAAAGATCAAGTTCTGCTAGGAGAAAGCCCTGCTGGTTGCTGGCAATGCCAGAGACACCTGAACCCCCTGGACACGTGGAACACAGGGTGTGGGTTATAGCATAAGCCAGCTGCTGTTTCAGCATCACACCAGCCAGCAGAGAGAGACACTGGAAACAGCACCTGGAACACCTGCACACCCCGAGGCCATGGGCATTTTTAGCACACAAAGCAAGGAGTCACTTCACATTACAGACCACTCTGCAAAATAAGCCAAAAATTGCTTGAGTAGAACTGTGCATTTCAAGGGACCAGTGCTAAAAAGGAGCCACAGATCTAAAGCTGGCTGACAGGGGGTGTCTGGGTGAGGTCTTCAGAGAGCACATTCTCATCCCTTACATGCAAAGCAGCAGAAACGCACGGATGAAATTCCTTCCCTGCACTCTGTACTCAAACACTGAATCTTCTGTGACCATAGAAGAACCTGTTCTGATATTTCTGTCATAGTCTGGTACTTGCTACACTCCAAATGAGGGTTGCTCACCCTAAGAATCATTTCTGTATGATGCACTCTGACACGCTAATCCATTACTGAGCATGCAATTTCAGTGGCATGGACAAATGATCTACACACAGTCATTTACTTTTGAAACAGTGCAGGGAATTTTCACAAGCTCAGTTTATCAAGACAGCACCCAGAAAATGCATGCAGGTGTCAGTGGGCATGATGGACACCTTAGGAACACACTTCCATGTACCACCTCATTACCTCTCTTCAGAGGCAGCCTGGTTCTCTTTCCATGGAGAACTTTTTCCTCAGTAAAACAAGGAAGCTGCAATGACTAGCTGAGAAATCCTGTTCTAAATGACAACCCATGATTAATTACATCTTACTTACATAATTAACTCTGGTGGCCTTAAAAAGGAAGACCAAAATATTACTTATCCCAGTGATTAGGCTTCCTTCTTCTTTAAAAACTTCTTTTCACTCACTCACAAAATGGCAGAACAAGCACTGTGGCAAAGAACAAAGTTGAGATCGATCTCATGAGAACCATCAAAACAACCCTTTGGAGGTTTGCAGCTGTATCACACCAATTTCCCTCATCCACTTGTTCTCTTTGTTACCAACATCATTTCCTGGAAATAAAAAACCTGAAAGTGTTTAAACAGATAATTCCTAAAGTATCTTTTAAGATATTGATAGCCCCACAAGCTTCAGGATAATGCAGTACTTTATTCAGCCACAAAAAATTTACTTTCTTTGTTACCAGTATTTCTTGAAGGTTTCTTACTCTTCTTAGCCCTTATTTGGCCAGAGAAAAAAACAAAGAACAAAAATTAAAAATAATTCAGGAGTTGCTCAAGGGAGAATATTAAGAAAAGAGTCATTAAAGAGATATTTTGTTTATTCAGTTAATAAGCTTCATCTTTGCCATGCTGTGCAAGTTCTTCCCTCAGATTCTCATTAAGAAGAGAAGTTTTGCATTAGCCTTTACACCTTTCCACATGGTGGAAGCTGTCTTGTGCCTCAAGAAGGACTGAGAGGTTCTTCCCCAGAAGTCCCATGAGGGAGAAAGTTACAGAGAGGAAGCTGGGATAAAACTCATTACCATGAGTGAGGAATTTCTGAACCTGGATAATTTGTTAACCCTGGATTGAATTTAAGTACACGAGATTGCACACAACTGTTCAGAGGAAGGGAAATTCTACCCCGCCATTGAAAGGCAGGGCCTCTCACAGTCCTTGCCCAAGTATTTCTGTGGTAGGTTGAAAATGAGATTTCAGCATGAATTCACTTCAGTGTGTGGCCTTTGGTGGCTTTGAGGCTGTGCCAAGGACTACAGAAGGATGCCATGCAGAAATGCAGAGATGCTATTGAGGTGCAGAAACATCTACAGTTCTACCTTATCTCCACCAGCAGCACTGCAGGGAAGAGCTACACAAGGTGCAGGAGACATGAAATACATCCAGGTGCTCCCACATCAACCTGGAACTGCAAAACCCACACTGATGCTGTGCTGCACAGCCCAGCCTTGCCCAGTCCCCACCACACACAGGTCTACTACACAAAAAATCCTTGCAACTCTGCTGGTATTTTTCCTGGTACCAGAACAGCTTTCATGGGAAAAAAAAAAAGGTCAGTAAAACCAAACAAATTAAATACAATGCTGCCCTAATTAAGCAGCTTAGTGGGCATAATTGCTTATCTGAGGAATTCCTTGATTTTTTTGTAGGTTGGTTCAGGTGTCTCACCTTCTAGGGTTGAAGGCACAGGCTAGCAAAATCTCATGCAAATGGTTTGGAACAAAAAAATTTGATGAGAAAAAAATTTAGTAAATTAATGAGTCTGCCTTTCCAGACACAAAAATAAATATATCAGCACTATCACAAAATAACTGAGAATTAAAAAAAAAATAATTCTGAAGATATAATGGGAAAAATATTTTATTGCAAGCCAAAGATCTTCAGTTTTCACTTTGATTTATTTATGCAGCAGCACTTTGGGGTATGGTAAAATTACAGAACAACAGTCTTCTGAAATTTGACAAATTTGTCATGTGAACAGATGGGCTGTAAGAACAGAAGCTCTGAACTGGGATTAAGGATGATTTGGTCTTGAAGGATTCCATCTAACTGCTAGTTACAGCTAAAACATCCAGATATAAACTTAGATTGTTATCCATCTATTATAAATCATTCTGTTCCTTGTTCAGATAAACTGCATATACCTCTCCTTGTAAACTTTCCCCCACTCCTCTGAGTCTTTGAAAAAAATTACACTGGACATCAGGTGGGGAATTAATACTGGCTGACCAGAAAAATGAATGCCTTTCCCTCTTGACATTTCAGCCATCACATTGAGTTATGTTGCTTAAATCTAATCATAGCGTGCTACCTTGTACCATGCTGTTCCACCTGATGCAATAAATCACTGAGTCCTGTTAAAATCAATCCATGCTCAGCTGCAGCACTGGTTTGTAGCATGTTTAAGAGATCCAGCACAAAACTTACACTGCAGCAGACTGCTCCATTTCATGAGTGTTGGAATAGGATTTCAGGAATAGTAGAAGCCAAGGGATATATTCACATACTTTTATGTATCTAAATACAACCACTTGGCTTGGAAAGTCATGCTCTGCTGCATGAACCAGTTCATGACTGCAAGCAGAGCATGCTCTTCACATGTTTGAAGAAAGCTTCCCATGCACTGTGCCATTGATCTGTGTCTCTGACTTCCTCATCCGGATCAACACAAGGTTACTGTACCCAATGTGAAACATGGTTGTCTTTATGTACCAGTAGCCATGTCCCAGTTTGGTTTTCTGAGGGATTTCTGCTGGAAATAAAATGGTTCATAGATGTGTGTGTGTGCACGTGTGTCTGCAGATGTTATTTCAAGCCTAGAAATCTCAAAGTACTAGGATGACCTAGAAAAAAAAAGTTGGTATTTCACAGCAAGCCTAGCCAATAATAGCTTTGGACTGAAGTGTCAAAAAAAACCCCAAAAAATCCTCACCCACAAAACCTCTACTAGTCTGTGACCACAGCTGCCATAAATAAATCTCCAAACCCAGGCAAGGTAATAAAATTCTCCTAGCTGGCATTAGGGATTACTAATAAGAAAAATGACTCAAATACTAATCTGTTGTAGTACTTCATTAATTAGATCTTCAACTTGTAGAACACAATTTGCAGGAAATACTGTGCAGTTATGTACAGTAATTTACACAAAGACTGCTTGTCACAATCCATTTGTTTGGCTCATAATTTTCTTCTCTGCTCTGTCTTATTCACTCATTAACTGCTGTAACAATTTCCAAACATGAATCTGCTGTAGCTTTCAAAGAGTATTTGCACACCTTGAGGTACACAGACACTGCAAACTGAATGGTCAACACAAATCAACTTCACCATATGACAGTGCAAGTGAATAAAACTTAATCCCTACAGCCTGCCATTGAGAATCTTCCCCTAAAAAAACAAGCAAACAAAAGTCATCAGGCCAGCCATTAGAGTCCTAACTCTTGAGCAGGTGAATGCACTTGCAGCCTTGGTACACTCATGGGAGTTGCTTGATCATAGCTAATAGGGTTCCCAAAGAAGCTTTAGGATCAGAAAACTTTTTAAAAGTTATCAATAAGACAGAGGAAAAGAAGACCTACCCTTCATTGATCAAGTTCAACTAACTTTACCAGATTTAAACAGGAATGATTCAAGTTGCAGAAATTTAGTATGCCTTTAGGCAGGTATCATTACAAGGAGATAATTTTCTTCCTTGCTTTACCTGCTATTTTCCATCTCCCAGTATTAACACTAGTGTAATATCACTGACACCTACAATTCCCATTTTAATCACACAAGACCCCAAAACTGTATTACATGTGGCACTAGAGAGAGCTGAGTGTATTCCCAATTAAACCTGAAGATTGACAAAGATGTATGTACTGCTCATTACAAAAATGCATTACTCATCTAAAGCTGTCGTGGGATGATTCATGAGCAATTCATTGGTAAGCTATGCCAAAAGTGTCCCTGTTCAGAGTTCCTTTCTAAATTTAGATTCCACAGCAGTTCACTTTAAAAGAAATATTAAATCAGTGATGAGATGTGGAATATTATTCTTTTAGATAAAAATAAGAGGTTGTCTGGGGATTCTAATTAGTTCAATAAGCTATGAATGAGTATAACCAACTTTAAATACAAAGAATAATTTTGCATTGCTGTTCCACTAATTAAGAAATATCTTCAGTTGTTGTTGAACTGAAGAGTTCTGTTAGCTGTAACTAATAAACCTAGGCAAGTTTTGATGACAATTGAGACTAGATAAACACATTAGAACTTTTTTCTGCATAGGAAACAGTAAAACTTTAGCTTCAGAGTCTTGCCTCCAGCAATGCTTTACATAACTGCATTTTATAAAATGTCATCAGCTCTTTCATTGCCTGAGGACCTACTGTGAGGGAATGCCACAGTTCTATATATGCCACACATATTCTGACTACTTACCAAAATAATAGGAACATCGTTGATTGACTGCATATGGTTCAAGAAGGGTTAAATTGTTCTTTCTACAACTTGACCCCAACAAAAAAGTTTGCAGAAAAAATTTAACTAGATTCAAATTTTCAAATGGACTTCAATTTTGCCTTTGGATGTGTGGTGCAGATCTTGCATAAACTTGCATTTACAGCTGAATGCCAAGGAATTGTATTGTTCCTTAAAACTAGTATATGAACAAGCATCCTCTTCCTTCTGCCTACATGCCCTACATGACTAATTAAATATTCTTATTCAACAAGGAAATTGTTTAAATTCAAGACTTCTATTGCCAATAAAGTGGGCTAAAGTATATTTTACTTGCTAGGTACTTGTACTGTGTAAGGTGGTAAGATTCCTTACACATCTGGGGTTTATGAGGTGGATCAGAAATTCCCTAATGGCACCAGGTCCCACAGAGCAGCTCTAGCAAGAGACTGCAGACACTCGCCATAAAATTGTTTCTGTCCTAAGATTCTGGGTTTCCAGATGCAGAACAGGAGCCTTGGCAGCCTGGGAAGCCCCAGCTCAAAATAGAGCTCTCAGTATTTTTCCCTATCTGTAAGGTTAGTTTGGCTGCCCTTGCTGGGTAGAGGATACAGCAAATTCTAAAACGTCTGATTTAGTCCCTTTAAAACATGTATTTTCCTTCTGGAAGGAGCATTATTTAACACTTTTGGATGCTAATTTTATTATAACATTCTTAAGTATTTCACGTTTAAATACAAAAACAAATTGAAGTCTTAACTGTAAATTGGGGTTTTGGGGAAAATCTGTAATGCTTAATTAATAATTGCACCCTGGTAACATTGTGCAGGAGGCAAACAGGTATTATAATTCCATATTGCCAGCAGAGTGCAGAGACAAAAGAGAGAAGAGGGAAATTATATCTGAGAAAGGAGCCAGAAAAGCATTTACATGGCCTTTCATCTCTGGCAGAAAACATGATGATCTGGGAATTCACCTTAGCAATCTTATCATTAGCTCACAGCCTGCCTAAGATGCACAACAGACTGCGGAAAAAACACGCAGACAGCTTGGAGAGAAAAAACAACATCTTGTTTCACTAAGATCTATGTATTGCCAAAGGACAGTGACATTAAAAAAACAGGAGGATGGCCAAGAGCAGCCCCTATAGCAAGTTTATGGCAAGCACTTGCAGGTGTGTGAGCTGTAGAGAAATCCAGTGAGGAGCATCTGTTGCTTTGATTTTGTATTAGGCACTTTCTACCAAGCCAAATGAACCTGAAAGCCAATGCAAATCATAGCAACTCTGTGCTTTTTCTCTTGGGGAAAAAAAAATTGTAGCAGGTCAGATAACTCAACCAATTGGGAATAAAACCGAGAACTATGTCAGGGAATAACAAAAAAAGAACTCTGATCCTGAAGAATACTCTCCAAATGCAGTTCATAAAACACAGTGAATAAAGCACATCTATAGTGCTCTATCCAAACTGCTTCCAAGGCTAGGTGCCTCATGAATCCAGCACACAAATGCATGCAGGCAGCTGTTTATTCTCATCCTAATTTTTTTTCTAACTTTCTTCATATAACAGAACTGAGCACACTGAATGTTGAGGCCCAGAATGTTGCTTTCTTTAACCATTTTATTTGTAGAGCTGCATATCCACTCAGGACTCAATAGTAGCAGTCCTTGCCTTTCACCTCACAGGGTACAGGTCAAATCATGTCCTATTTAATGTCATTCAAAAATTGCCTGAAAAACCCTCCAATTTCTTTCATACTCAGGATTATTCCTACCGGTACAAAGAGCTCTCAAGACCAAAGGTGGTGGGAAATGAGATATCATTGGTGATATAGGAGTCAAATATTATAAGCTATTCCTACAAACAGAAAGGAGAACATCTGGTGAGCAAATGTGCTGCTATTGTGCATTTCCCAGGGCTGAGAGACAGACCAGTGAGGACATTTGGTGAGAAGAATGAGTGGTGAAAAGTGCACAGCATTACAGGGCAGAGAGATCTGCACAAAGGCCAAACGCAGCAACTCAACCCTGCCAGCCATTCCTGCCAATACTGCTGGGTTTTATAATTCCATCAGAAAACACAATGAAAAAGATTTTCTAAAAAGGGAGCAGGGAGGGGAGGGGATAAACAGCCCAAGCCTATGGAATGCATAAAATGCCTGAGTTCCACGTCTTTAAGTTGTAAGAAATATGAAAAGAAATCCCCATTAAACTAAGAGAGTCCAAATGAACTAAAATGAGTACTGTGCCAGAGGACAATATGTCCATTGCCAAAGGCAAAAAAGGAGTTGATGAATGATACGACTACAGCAGACAAAATATAAATCCTTATTTCCCATTCCAAATTTTTTAACAAATTAGTCATGTCATCAGAAGCAGAGATACCTGTGCTTCCATCCTGGCTGATCTACACCAAGAGCAGATGATGTTAGACACAACTGAGCAAGATTCAAAGCTTCATGTTATGTACAGTCAGGAAACTGAAATGTTACTGCTTTTTCTGCTTTTAGGTACCATGTCCTCCTCAGCATTCACTCTTGCCTACTGATGCCCTTTGCAAAGGATCCTGAGCAATTTTTACCCCTAAATTATGGTTCCATGGCTTCATTATTCTTTTAATTCTCTCTTTTGCTATCACAAGATAGGAATAAAACTTTTTCACATTGATCATCTTTCTAGACCCTATGAACCAACATAAGCATGAAATAATTGCCAGGCTGCTCCTTTCAGTTCCAGCCTCTCTTGAAAACCACACATTCCTCAAAAGAAGTTAATCTGCCTTTAAACAGCAGCCTTTTTCTTGTAAAAGAATCAGGTGTGAGTTATAGCACTGGGTTTCTGCTCTGGATGTCAGTGGCTCTGCAGCCAAGCTTGGTAGAAATGAAAGCCTGAAGCCCTGATCTTTAAATAAATGCAAGTTGGTAGCAAAGCTTCCCTCAATTTAAGGAATACAGTCCTCTAGCTGGCTTGCTCAAACCATCAATCAATACACACCTCACCCCCCTGGTTTCTATGCCTGAGGGAGAAACTTTGCAGATTGGCCACTCTGACCCTTTCAATATCATATTTAAATGTGTAGTATATCCTGTCTTATCCAATAGGAAGATTTACTTAACTTGAAATATATTCCCCAAGATAACATCATCCAAAGGAAATTTTGTTTTCTTAATTGAAAAAGATAGAAGAGAGCATAGGTGTGTGTCTCTAACATCTCCTACATCCCCCAAAAGACAAAATGTTGCATCCAGACTAAGTGGGTTATAACTTCCAGGCTCCATTGTTATGGGAGATAATTCCCCATTCTCTGAATTGTTGTGCAGTAATATAAACTTGGTTTTCAGAAAAATTCCCCCTGATTGCTAAAGTCTTTCAAGCTGTCTATGATATCAATGGTACTAATCACATTTCCCCTCCATGGCCCTTCCTCTCTTTTCCCTCTAAAATCCAGAGATGCTTCTATATCAACATTAAATGAACTTGTTTGCTGCCGAGAAGCCAAATTAAATGTTCTCTTTTATACTCAGCACTCACAGAATAGGGAGAAATAAGAATAAATGAGAGCCATTAATTAAAGCTCACAGGGAACTACATTGTTGCAAATGGAAAACAAAACCTATTTTCCCCGTAACTATTATTTTATGCTAAATGCATCATAATTGCTATTCAAGACCAGATTAGGAGTTTGTTTTTCCAACATGCACTTTCTTTTTATTTGTGATCAGACTGCAGACTAAGTCTGACTCTTTCTATTCAAATCTAGGCATGAGTTTTCAGAGCCCTGGCTATGTCTGGTGCTGCTGTGACTGTAGAGACCCAACAGTGAGGCTGAGCAGTGTGACTTGGGATCATTCTGTGCTCACTTGCAAATTCTTCACCCTATATTTATATTCACCTTCTCAGGATAAGGAGGGCAGAGGGTCTCTGGTCAATAATTTGCAGTTGTGGTACAGATGGACCCCATGCCTTGCATGTCTTTGGACACAGGACTCACAGACAAAGCCTGGGCCAAGAGGTCTGCAAGCCTTCAAGACTTTTTTAGGCCTGGCCATAGAAAGAGTCTTTCCTTGCTAAAAGCCCTTCAAGTAAGCATGGTTTTAATTTATCTAATTGTAAGACTTCCAATTTCAAATTTACAGAGGTGAATTTTGTTGAAATATCAAAGAAGTCCATTTCATTTTGTTCATTATGTTTCTGTCCCAATGCATTTTCCCTCACCATAAAATGGTCAGAGAGAATATCCTAAACATCTTAAAAATCATCCCTTGTGTGAAAGAGCTTTTTTTCTTTTTTAATGAAGCGATAAACCCATAAAGTTCCAATGCATCTTCCTGTATTTTGTTATATTACACATATATGAAAGCCCTTCTAAGCTTGCAAGTCTTTTATGACACTGATTACAGCTGGCCACATAAAACTAAGCACATGACACCCTGGAAAGCACCAGGACCCACAAATTCTGAAACCACAGCCTTTATTTAGAGCTAAATATAAGCTTTTCAGCTTGCTCTGGGGCAGTGTAATCACTCCTGCTCCCTGTACAGGTTAACATTTTGTAATCAACTCCCCATCAAAAGCCTGGCATCACTGTGACCCCTCTGCTCCCCAGACAGAAACTGCAGCTCTCTGCACCCTGCACACCAGTGCTTTGCATCACAGAGGGATTACCAACAGACAGCAGTCGTTCCCCCATGGGCTTGTTCAACCCTTGTAATACTCCTAATCTCTCAAAGGCTCAAGTCAAACTCAAATCAAATAAGAAAGGATCTTTATTACAGGCAGGATCCAGGATCTCCACACTCAAAATTGAGAGCAGGAAACTGGCAGAGGACATGCAATCCTCACGCAGTTGTAATCACAGGGAAGGCCTGGCAGCGCTGTGAATGTCCCAGCAGCTGCACAGATGTTATTTCTGAACTGCACTGCCCATCCAAGTGAGCCTGTCCTCCTCAGCAAATAGTCTTCAAAGCCAAGCTCTGACAGGTGACAGCACAAATGAGAGGAAAGAAAATCTTCCACTTAATACAGTGCAGAAAGACACTTCATAGTTTTACAGGGACAATAACCGACAAGTACAAGCCAGCCTGGAACACCTGGAAAATAATACCCAGAAACAAGTGATGAGCAAAGAAACTAAACATGTGCATGCCCCAGCTATGCCCATCTAAAGACAGAGCTCTCTTCCTGTACACACACACAAATACTAGAAGCTGCTAACATCGTATATTCATGTGTGCACAGAGGTATGAATGTTACACCTCATTTTAAGAGCTTTCTCCATAGTTCAAATGGTTTCTGGCCTCTCACAAGCCAGACCACGGGCTTTCCTGGTTTGGATTGACTTAGGTACTGCAACCCAGAAGTTTCTTCTAGAACTCTTATTCAACAGCCCCTGATACACTTAAACATGGATTTCTGTAATCCACTGTGAATCCATGTATATTTGCTTTCACAGCTCTTTACAATAAGTGGTCCCATGATTTTTACTTTGCATTAAATGAAGAAGTACTTTCTTTGCTTTAAACATTGTACTGTCTTGTTCTCCAGTTCAAGTCACCATTCCTGGTTTTAGAGGTAATCATAATTCACACAGATACACAATCCTTTCAAAGACCAGTTATTCTGTTCAGAGTCCCTTTATTTTACCCACACATGAAAGCTACTCCATCTCTTTCATCCCAGATACACCACCCTTCTTTTCTACTTCAGTTTTGTGAGGTGGGGGAATCAGAAAAATGTGTTGCATTCCAAAAGTGAATCTATGTCTGTGTAAATGATTCAAAAAGAAACAGAATGCAACTTGTGATCAAGTTACATAATATTTTCTGTATTTAAATTTTGACTACCAAGCACCTCAGATTTCACAGAAATTACCAATTCACAGAATTACCAATAAGTCAAAATCTCTCTGTGTGTACAGCTCATCATTATGTGGGCATTGATGCATTATTATTTTTCTACCATGCTACATTTAGCCCAAGGTTCTAAAATCAATGACTCAGTATTGTGAGGTTTACATTATAAGAATTCTTGTAATTCAGTTAATGACAGTGAGGCCACTGCTTGTCTTAAACAACCCTTTCCTTCTTACAATTGCTCTGGAATAAGGAAATGGTTGATCATGGCATACAACAACTACCCTTCCACAGCCATCTTCTCTACAGGTCCACAGAGGAACTTTTAAAGTCTAGCAAAGCAGTGTTTTACATGACAACATTAATTCTAACAATACTCAGCTGGCCAAAAAGAAAATCATTCCAGTCAATCATAGCATGAAAAAATAAAATCCTGCATTCCCTGAGCTCTCTTTTAACCAAACTATACCAATAATCTTTAATTAATATTCTCAAGCCTTTAAACACTGTATAATTTAACGAGAGCAGTGAATTTTCAACAGTTTGATCTAATTGTTGTTAATAATACACCAAAAAAAAAAAAAAAGAGGATATATAATAATATAATGGCAGCAAACATTTACAAAGGCTAATTTTGGGGTTTGGGGTTTTTTTTTTACTGTGCAGAATATTCTTTCTCCCAATTGAAAATCAAAGTAATTCCTAATAACTTACTGATTTCAGAGCTATTTCTACTGAAACCTGTTGGTTTTAACCCTTGTGATGTGATTCCAAGGGATGGCAGGCAGCCCTTTTTAACACCAACTCTTCTCATAAGTAATGATGCACAAAATTTTGCATTTATCATATGGCAATTCACACACTCTCAAACATCCCCAAAAGATCACACAAAATTATATTGCAATGCATTCCAAGCTTCACAGGGAGACTGCCATTTAAGCAGTAGTTTTATTTTTGGGGTTGCTATAGGATCGACTGCTCATGGCAGTGCAGCTCTTGAGTCAGTACCCAACTCCTGGGTGGGGCAAATCGCCAGCAGAGCCAAGATGGGCTCCTCAAGTGTCCAAGCCACCTCGTCCCAGAGCAGTTTTCCTGTCAGTATGAATGGAAGCAGCATCAAGCCAAGGCTATGTCATGCAAAATTAAGAAATATGAGCTGGCTGCATATAAGCACAAGGGTACTGAAAACAGTGTGGATGCAGAGCCATAAAGTCTAATTAAAGCCTTAAGTGCTTGAAGTCTGTTTTACTTTACTAGAATTATTTCATTCTCTTAAAATTGTCTGCATTTTTTATTCTTATAGCATTTAATTATAGTTTAAATATTTCTCCAAGCCAAGAAAACTGCCACTTGCATGTTGAAAATGTTGAAGTGAGATGCTCTCAGCATTTGAAATCTGTTTCTTAAAGCTCTTTCCAGAAAAAAAAAAAAAAAAAAAAAAAAAAAAAAAAAAAAAAAGAAAAAAAGGATTGAATCAGCCCTTTCCCACACAATTCCGGTTTTGACAAATTGGCATTTCTAGATGAAGCATGTTCTTCTAAAACATCCTGTTCAATTCTATTTAAATGCATAAAAAATGTGAGCAGTGAGATTATATGATGAAGTGTATTTTAGGTGGGTCTCAAATCATGAAATATTGAACATGGCTACAGGAGCCTTGTTCACTCACTCCAAGGAAACAATCCTGACCAAATTTTTTTCTGGATTTGTGAGGGGATATCAGTCAGAGAAAGTACCTGTGCTGCAAACCAAATAATTTTCATGTCATTATTTCTCTCACAGAGGTGTTCAGAATATCCAACTCCTATTCCAAGTAAAAGAGGGCTAAAATAGTGTTTTAAACTGGATACTGTAAGGCTCAGTGCTGCCCACATAGAGCCATTTCAGGATGGTATACTCATTTTTTACAGATAATTTAGATCTTAAAATAGCACAACTGGCATTACATTGGTTATTGCACCTTAATATTTTGGATGTGAATTCTTTCCCCAACATCCAGTACTGGAGACTGCTATAAACTAATCATATCCACAAGGCTTCACTGGAAAAGTGGACACTGAATAGGCTAAAATTTTAAGCCACAATAATTCCTATTTTTTTTAGAAATGCATAATATAAAACATAATTCAGTTTTGTAAATCTTCATAATTTTTTACCCTTCATTTAGTTCAATAATCATGTTATGAAATCATCTGTTTTACAAATTCCCTGAATTTTTAATCATATTATTTGACAGAAGCATAAAAAACTGTAGCAGCCCCCTGTACATTGATGAAAAGATCTAAAAATAAGTAAAATAAAGAGATGAGAAATGCAGAACTTAAAATGTACAATTAAAACATTAATTTAAATCCTTAATAATGTAGGTAACCTATTATGTGACTAAAACAATAGGAGATGGATAAAAATACTCACCAAAAAAAATTAAAACAACTAAGGTTCCCAACCATGTCTCAGTTAATGGACACTTAACAGCCTTCAATACAGTTGTTACAGCAATCAATTATTTTTTAAAAGTCTGGTAAAAGCTAAACTGTAGCAGCAGCTGCCTAGAGACAAGTTTTCAACGGTTTGAAACCTGAAGTAAAAATTTTCTTAGGATTTTTTTTTTTTTTCAATTAGAAGAAAATCAGTCAACAGGAAGAATTCAAGCCCCATGCTGTAGCTGCAATAGTATAGCAGGCTGTAATCAAGGAATAAATATCCAAAGACCGAAGACACAACCCCCTCAATTTAATATGAGGAAAAAGCTTCAGAGCACCTCTTCCCCTCTCTGTCTGTGCACACCAGACCTCAGGCCACCTGTTGGACACCAAACCAACACTCGTTCAAACATAGCCGTGAGTCCAGCTGAAGCCAAGCCAGGAAATTCATCTCCTCTCTCCAAAGGACTGCCCAGAACAAAGCAGAACCAGCAAGAGTCAAAAGGGTAAAGACAATAGATAGGAACTCTGGGCATGGGGTGCTATAAAACTAAATAAATCACTTCTTGGCTGCTTCTAGACAGCTTCTGGACACAGCCCACTACTGATCCTACCTGTTCTCTCAAAATACTCGTCTCCTATTTTTCTGAATTTAGGCAATAGGAAGAAGTCCCAGAACTTGTACATGCCCAAAAGATGTTACTGATTTGCAATTGCAAGCAATTGATAAACCATGCGTTGCAGAGGTCACAGCAATAAGCAGAAATAAGGAGTAAATGATACACAGCACTGACCCCTGGTTTCAAGGATGAACTCACAGGAGGGGTCAGATACAAACATATTTCTCATATTTGCTCTTCTTTGCTGTTGATTTTAGCGTAGATAATTATTTTTTTCATCTAATTACTCAAGCAGTGGTGCCTGTGTGAGTGGTCAGGGAAGTTGCATGACATCATTTCAATCCACTTTTTACAGCACTTAATTGTTTTGTTGGATTTTTTCTCTGCTGTATGTGTGATTGAGATTCAGACTGTGGTGGTAAAACTACTAATATTTATGACTGAGCTCAGGCTAAGAAGTTGTCTTTACTAAAAGAAGATTCCCTTCAACTAAAAGCTAATGGTCTGTGGTTGTTTCCAATTCCTTCCTAAGCTAATACCAGACTAGGCTCCACCAAGAGCCACCCCTCTATATTGTCCATATTATTTACTGTCCATAACATTTACTACAACATTTACTGGGTTTATTTTCCATATTATTTACTGTATTAGCTTGATTCCCTAAATAGTGGCAGTTAAAGGGATACTTAAGCATTCTACCCTCCCAAGGGATGGACACATGGCTTTGTTGACATTGAACTTGCTATCTTTCTCCAACACATTTTATAGGCTGGGTCTGTAATCTCTTGGCAGAGAACAGGGCACCAGGGGGGACATGCTGTCCCTCTGTTCTCTCACGGTTAACAAAGTTCTGTCTGACCTATCCTAAATTGTACTTGCTTTGTTAAACAGTTGGAGTCCAAAGAGTCTCCAACAAGATGTAATCACTGTTTAGGAATGGTAATGCCTGCAATGTTGAAATTCATCTATAAATTATTTATATCACAACTGATTGGGAAATTCACTAGATAAACTAGCATGATTATTATTCTGTTTGCTCTAAATTTTTTTTGTGAATTATGAGGACAGAGTGCTTGTACTTGGGAGAGAGATCACTGAACCAGGGTAATCTTTACTTGACATGTCAAGAGACTGCAAGGAGTTTACATCAATTCTTCAATGATATAGAAGTGTGTATCTGACTGAGGACGGGTGTTCTAAATTGCCATTAAAAAGGATTTTGTAAAGTGCTTACAGGCCAGGATGAATAAATGTACACTGCAGTCTATGAGAAAGTCAGAGGAGAAAAATAGGCTATAAAATATAACAATGAAAACAATTACATTCACAGATTCAAATATTTGTCTTCATGTCCAATTTACTGATTTTATGAGTTTCTGTACACCTGTAAAAGAAGTTTGACCTTGTTCTAGCCCTCACATTATAGTAGCTTGTGTTTGATCAATCATCCTTTTCATATGAATAATTTAGTTCTAGTAATAGCACATTACTCTGAAAAATATAACCACAGGGGTGTCTTTGGTACTGAAATATCACAATAACTAATGTTCCAAAAGCAAGCTTATTTTTACCTGTTATTGTTTTCAAAATTAGCAAAAGATTACAATATATCTAAATTCAGATTTCTTTCTCAAAATCATTTTCAGAGTAAGTGCAAAAATATCTAAATTTTAAGGATTTTTTTAAAAAGTACTTAGATGTATAAATACTCCTGGCACAGAGTAGAAATGAAAAGCTGGGTGAATCAGCAATATTCTAGTTTGCTGGTCAGCTAGAAAAATAATAAAACACAAAACCAATTTATTTTAGATCAACTTGATTCAAACAGCACTTGGCACAGAATAAAACATTAAGTTACTTCCCATTAAATTCTTTCAACATTTAATTAAAGGTGGAGAACAAGTTACATAAAAACCAAGACTCAAAATACTTAGGAGACTTCTATCATTAAAAGGAAAATCAATATAGTAATCTTTTAAGATTCTTTAAAGCATAAACCACTGCAGTTTTCTTACTTTTCTCTCACCCTTTCTTAAATATTGCTAAAGATCAGCAAACAGCACATTTCAGTGGGCATTGCCTGAATTTCTTCTTCATTCACCCACTTGTGTGCCTTCCAAAGGAACCACCTCATCAATTGCTTCAGAACCATCGTCCTGTCATTCAGCAAACGACTCAGGCCTTCCTTCAGCCATTCTGTACTAAAATCTTCAAACATGCCCAGAGGATGCATTTCTGGCTCAGAATACATCAAACATCCTGCCCTTTACAGATTTGGTCTAATGGCATCCAAGACCATTTAGCATCACACTGAACAGGAGCAGAGACATCTATCTATCCCATATCCATTTGTCTTGTAGCCACAGGAGCAGCAGTGGGATTTAAAGCTACCCTTAGTGCCCTTAAAGGAGTGGTCAGAGCCATGTGCTGAGCTCCCCAACAGCAGACAGCAAGGTGGAGAATGAATACAAATAAATGTTTCAAGATAAAAAAGCAAATGAAACAAATGGTACCACAGTAAATACACAGACCCCCTGCAGTGCTTCATCCAGCCTCTGCAAGGGACAGTAGACTTCAAATGAGTTGTCGTATCTAATTGGCACAGCCTGCAGATAGTGCAGGGAAAACACTTCTAAATATATTCATCATTGATTGTATTGGGGAAAAAAATAAGCAGTCCAGTAAATTACAACTTTTACACATGGGTTTATTCTTCCATTAAAAATGCCCAGCGTTCTTAATGTGTTTCTAACTGCATTACTAATGTATTCCAACCGCCTCACACACAAAATCACCAAAGTATTCCTTTGGCCTCTGACTCTAGAAACACCAGGACTGAGCTGTTTGGGGACCAGAGCAGCAAACACCAACCCCACAGACTCTCAAAGACAACTCCTCCGCTCCACATACATTCAACCTGTTCCTTCATGTCTCCTGCTCCTCACCTTCCCTGCCTGATTTTCCATAGCAGCCCTCCAGCCACCTGAGCTGGCCAGTAACCTCTGTTACTCCAGGGATGGTTGTGTGCAGGCACACTTAATGGGCATCTCTCTGTTTTGTCATTCCTGAGGTTTGCCCTGTCACCACATCCTTTCTGTCCTGTCCATCACTGTCTCACTTTGGGGCTCAGCCTCTTCTCCCAGGCAGCCAGCAATAGGACAAGAGGTCATAGTCTTGAGCTGTAACAGGGGAGATTTAGTTAAACATTAGGAAGAATTTCTTCACAGAAAGGGTGATTAGACATTGGAAGGGGCTGCCCAAGGAGGTGGTGGAGTCACCGCCCCTGAAGGTGTTTAAGGAAGGACTGGATGTGTCAGTCAGTGCCGTGGTCTGGTACACAAGGTGGTGTTTGGTCACAGGTGGGACTTGATGATCTCAGAGCTCTTTTCCAGCCTAATTGATTCTGTGATTCCCTGGGGCCTGGAACCTCCCTCACAGCACTCCCACGTTCCAATCTCTCCTCAGCAGCCTGGCACCCACCTGGCAAAGAAGCCCTTGTCCCCAGTTTTTCCAGGTGGATCCCATCAGGAAGAGAACCCTCCAGGGCTCCTGCCCAGACCCCTCCAGCCCTGCCATTGACACTCATGAGGACAAGCAGTGGGGAACAGCCCCAGGCCAGGCAAGCAGCCCCTCCCCAGCACCCTGGGCCTCC
Organism: Coloeus monedula; assembly: GCF_965178545.1. Lineage (NCBI taxonomy): Eukaryota > Metazoa > Chordata > Aves > Passeriformes > Corvidae > Coloeus > Coloeus monedula. Next base: position 11,092,653 of record NC_138796.1, on the reverse strand, counting down.
AATAAGCACCTCCACACTCATGGGAGCAGCTTGGGGCCCTGGGGGGACTCTGCCCCACCAGCCCTCCCTGGACAGAGGGGGCTGGGGCTCTGCACACAGGCTTCACCCCTCAGCAGCTCCTGGGGCACTGAGCCCATTCTGCAGCTGCTGGGGAAGGAGCTGCCTTCCATAAGAGCCAGGCACTGCCTTCCAGAGTTTCCATTAATAAATATCTTGTCAGTCCCTCTTTCCCCTCTGCCACCTCCCGGCTCCTCACCGAGCACAGCTCCCCAGGCCAGGCTCTGCCTGTGCTCCCCATCCTCAGCACCCATCTGATAGATCAAGGTGCCTGTCCCTGGTAGGGCTGGACAACTCCCAGGGAAATGCAGGGGAAGCCCCTTCTCATTCCCATTATCTCAGCAGTGCCATGCTAGACTCAGAAAAGCCCTTGACTTTGGCAGGAGGTGCGTACTGAAGGCCTTGCAAGATCAGCCTCTTTTTACTACAAAATATTTTTGAAGAGCTCATGACATCTCCAAGTTCTCATTTGCAGAGGCATTTTCAGCACATCAGCATCACTGCACGGCTGCACACAGGAGCCCTCCCCAGCCCAGGACAGATCTTTGTCACCAGCTGAAAAAGCCAACAATATATTGGTCCAGAGATTTTTATTGATACAAATCCTCTTCCGAGGTAATTTGTCTGGATCAAACTTCACCATGTCAATTTGTAAACCTAATTAACTGTGGTCTCAATAAAAGCCAAGATTACGAACATAATGATTAATTAGATCCTTTTAAGTAATGCAATGATTGAATTAGCTAAATAATAATAGTGGAGAAACTGGCAAGCTAACACTCCACTGATGGATGGAGGTTTGTCCCACAAAAGCAAATGCAAGAAGCATTATGAATTAGCACAATAGAAATAACTACAACATTAATCATTGGAAGCACATAAGTTATACACAGCTCCTTTGCATACAAAGGCTTAGTGATTGCAATGTCTTATCCCAGAAAAAGGGAGGCTTTAGCCTGTCCATGTGATGTCAGAATGTAAGAATTAAACTTTAAATTTCAGACAAGGAGTCAGGACCTACTAGCCTATATTTCTGAGATGAGCTATTACATAGATGAAGATAATTCACTTTTTCTCCCCCTCATGTTTATGTGGCAGTAGCAGACTTTTAATTAACCAGCATTGCACGTCAATACCAATTTATACTGTAATTTTTTTAAGCTGTTCTGATATCGAGTTATTTTTATCTGAATCCTGAATTATTATTTATTTGTGCATTCTTATAGCATGTTAATATATGATCACACACACAAACCAGCAATTCCAAACATTCTGTTCACCATCAGTAACTCTGGGAATCACACAAACTCTGACCATTACAGCAGAAGCTCTAACAAGCCCTTCCTTTCAGGAGTTTAGAGCACCAACGCAGATTTCAGTGAACTCATATCTGACACCAATTTCTCCCCCATTCCTTTTTAAAATTTTTTAAAAATTTATTCTATCGTCTTCCTGGAAAGCATTTAAAAAACATTGTTATGCAGTTCTTAGAAGGGTCTCCATTCCTTGATCAGAATTTCACAGGTGCATTAGGACTCCAGTTTAAAAAAGTCAGGAGGAATCTTCTAAATGTTAAATACTTTGGAGTATTTAATCAAGCCATTGTGTAGCTTAACATTTATAAACCACACTACAGTGGCAAATTGGGAGAACAGTTCTTTAGGTCTGCAAGTAATTGGTAGTAACCAAATGGATTTAGAACCAGTCTGCTTCTGCAAAGACCTTGCAGGCATCATTGTTCGTTTGTCCCTCTTTTCCCTTCCACCCTCTCTTTTCTCAGCTTGGTTGCTTTGGACTAAGAGCCTTTTTGATATGGGTACAATTAAACAAAGTTTTGACTCCTAGAAAAATAAGACTTCAGGCTAGCTTAAGTGTTCTTAACAGCAAGGATGATACAAATCAGAAAATAAAAATGACCAATTACTTTCTACAAGCAGGTAAGGCAAGTAATCTCCTTCTTTATTTCCTTATTTTCTACCACCATTCCTTGGACTAAAAAGGTTTAGAGGATGGATATTTCTCATGAGGTTGATCTACAGTGGCATTGAAGGAAGATGTAGCATGTGTTTTTGTTCTAACTCAACCACAGCATCACATGAGTGACAGGGGGTGAATCTGGTTTCAGATGTTGGGGCTACTCATTGTCACAAGCATTGTTCTTTTTACTAACCAGTACTGAAATTTACTGCCACTATTGTTATAGCATAACTGTGTCAAACAAGCTTAGTTCTGCTTAATTGTTTCCCATGTACATTTAATTCTGGAATGGTTGTTATAACAGCTAATAAATTTTGAGATGGAGTTTCACAGGTAGAGCCTAAAATTTTCATGGTCGAAAATGCATGAAACAGACTGACCAAAAAAATGCCCAAGAACCTCACAAATCTTTAAATATTTAAAATTGCAGAGCTTTTTAGAAACAAAAAGAAAATAAAACTCTGCACACTACCTATTTTCTTTTATTCTCACAACAAAAACAGAACTGCAGCTGAGGAGCTGACTAACTCGATCATTTGCAATGAGTCACAATTAAATGGAGGCTGCCAGACTCGATTAATGTATCAGTTTAGTACAGATATCATTCTGTCAAACTGAAGGAAGAACTGGTTTTTTTCAGGTCCCAGGAGTTTATCGCTTCTTGCTTGTGAAAAAAGCATACTGCATTCCAGCCTTTCCAACACCTATTGCCACTGTCTAATAAACCAAAAACCTAAAACATGCAGTCTGTTAGGCCTATATTCATTAAAAAATAAATTGGCCAAAAATTGGCATAATAAAACACTGACACATCTGTCCAAAGTTATCTCAATGTCCTTTAAGGTCTAATTAGCAGGGGTTGTGTCTGTTCTGATGTGGTGGATTTTTTGTTGGTTTGTTTTTAAAGCAACTGTGGTAAATAAATTAAGATTTATGTAAAGTATCAGACTGGCTCTTACAGATGAGCATCTAAGTAGATTTTATGAAATTTAATAAGCATTGGGCTAACAGTTGAATGCCTTTAACAGCAGCCATAGGGTTTTTTCCTCCTCCACCCTAGGTTTGAACTTGCAGTGAGACAAGGAGCCACTAGGCAGACAGAGGAAGAGCCCTGGAACCTTCTCCTCTGAAGGAACCAAGCTCCAGCACAGCACTGTAGAAGGGGGTCAAAACCATGGCTGTGCCTGTTTTCCAGCATGGGAGCTGGAAGAGGCCACAACAGTAGTTGTTACAGGGCTTTCCTTCATTCAAAGGCACAGCACAGGACTGATTTCCAACAAGCAATTTTCAGACCAGTCATCCAGGCAGAAGCCCTGTTCTTTGGCAAAGGAAAACTCCTCCAGTATGTTGAAATCCACCTGTTATTTCCAGCCACAAAATACACTGCTCCATTTTCACACATCACTTGAAAACCTACAGTAGACTGAGCACACTTATTCTCCTGAAATGTGGGGATGGATATCCCTGCCTTTCCTAACCTCTTTTTTGTTACAACAAACATTTTACAGAAGCTCAAGAATACCCCATCTAAAGAAAGGAGGAACTGCCAAACAATCAAGTCCTAGAACATTAAGAAGACAAACTTGTACTCATAACTCACCCCATCAAGCATTTGATTCCACACTCAGTCAGTTTTGTGTCACGGACAAGAGAAAAATAAAGAGGAGAGCATTAGCTTCTCTCCCAGAAAACAGTGTGACAGGACTTTAAAGAAGTAGCAAAACCAGCTGTTGCCAATATTATTTATTAACTTCCCTTAAAGTGCAGTTGAATCCCCCCTTAAGGCAGACACACACCTGTAATCAATTGGTAATTTAGCCACTTAGCAGTACAATTTCAGTAAACTTAGCACAACCCCCCACTCCTGAAGTGCAACAACTGGTGCTAAAAACTTCAAACGAAAACTCCCTCACAAAAACGATTAAAAGGTTTTGTTCTCTTTTTTTCTCTTTAAATTCTGTTTTGTTTTTTTGTTTCTTTATGACTGGAGAAGAAATAAGGACTGTAGCTAACAGCATTATTGTGTTTACCCCCTGTGGCAAAGAAGACACCAGCATTCCAGTGCCACTCACCCTGTGGTTTCCCTTGCCATTCCTCCCAGCCATACAGACACACAGCTTTCTGCTAGCCTTGGAAATAAGTATTGTAACTCTCTGGCAATAAGTATTGTGTCTCCCAGCTAATGCTCAGGCTCCAAAGCTCACAGCCAATTAACCAGCCTTTGGTGGTTCTTGGAGTATGTGCCTTCTGCCAACATTTGAACCAAATCCATTAAAATCAGCTCTAGCTTAGCACAGATGTTTTCCTGTTTGTTTTCTGCAGGCACAAGGGGCCAATGAACCTCGCTGCCTGTGTGCAAGAGCCTTTTCCAGATAGGAACTGGCCTCTCGATGTGAACATGAGTTTCCCGTGGGAGCAGATATGAATTGCAATGGTGCAATGCATTTGTGCTCATTATTGAAAGAAAATCTGGGGCAAAAACCCACCAAAACTTATGAATAAAAATATTTGAAGAACTCTTTGAAATCATTCTACATTGCTAGTTTATAGTTATTAAATATAAGGTACTTTCAGTACACGGTCCTCAAACATATTAGCCCTAGGGAATCTATTATCTTAATACCTAGAATACTCCTTATTTCTCATTAGGAAACAGATAAGCAATTCAGAACATTCACATGTCACAGCTGGGAAAATATTTTTACATTAATTATTTAAATTTTATGGCATTATCTGCAACATTTTCTGCTTTGCTACAACAACAGAATTAAAGGACAAAGGAAAAACTATTCTTTCCAGTAGAATTTCATTCCAGACCACATTTTAAGACTCAAATGTTATGCTCTCATGAAAGGATAATAAAAATCTTTAATAACCCTATGGAAATATGCCCAGAAGGAATGAAACCTAGAAGACATGAATAGGTCATCTCAAGGAATTTCTTCATTATTGAAACTAGAGAAATGTTGACAGCTGCAAGTATAGTGACAATACACATTATCCAGTGATGGATTCACAAAAATGCTTAGGCTACCCAGGGAACCAGGGCCAGAAGCTGGGGCTAAGCAGACTCAGGATTGGCCTTCTAATTTTCTAATACTTTCTTTAGCAAGTTAAACTTGCAATCTTAGCTGAGTGGCCTCAAATGTACCCTGATCTCACTGGCCTTGCACCTGGGGCTAGCAGATTCTTTTTAGAAGCTTTAGTTTCTAAATCCTTCCTAAACTGCACAAAATTTGCAAAAAAAACCCAGGTGCTAAGTTGTGTGTTGCTCAGATAATATGGGAACACCGACAAAAAAATACCAGTGCATATTTAATGTCATTTTTCTTTACCCTCCTCTGAGAGCACAACACAGAGAGTTTCACTGCTTTTCCCTTTTAATTTGAAAAAGAAAAAAGAAACAACACAAAAACACTTAGAAAATGAGAAAGTAAAACCTCTTTTTCCCTGATAAAAGAATGTCTCAGCATTTGCTGCCAGTAAAAGATTCATCTAAGACCCTGCACACCATCCCCACACACAATATATGACCATACAAGTGGGCACACACAAAAGCACTGTGGAAATGACTGGAAATGTGAACAGGACCTGCTGTGTCTACTCATGAGCAGTGATTCAGTGTCATATTTTTACATAATGACTATAACCAAAATCAAGGAGCTTTCCAATTTTCTTCTGGTCTTCTATAATCATTCATAAAACCAGAAGGCAACACCGTCAGTAGCCAAACCCACTGCATGGGCTCCACATGCTGAAGCCTTTTTCAGGCTCACAGAAATGCAGCAAATAGTGAAAAGATACACTATCTGAATAACACTAAGTCATTTAAGCAAGATACACAGCTGGAAATGAAGAAACACGTATTTCAAATTGAGAGTCCATTTAACTCAGTCTCCTGCCTTCAGCAGTGGCCACAACAGACCTCGATGCACTTGCAGCTTCAAAATCCTTCACAGTGTCTGGTATTTATTTTAATAAAGCCATGACATTTTAGACAGTTTATAAGAATTCAATTTTCTGGGCCTGGCCACAAAAAGGGGGATGCTTTATAAAACACAAATGTGCAGCAGTTGGCAGCACATCCATCAGTGTCACTCATGTTCACTCTCTCTCGGACCTTGGTGAGTGTATAAGAGCCCAGCACAAACAGCTCAGGTGCAGCTCAGGAGTGGATCAGGGCTGCTCTGCTCCTGCTGCAGGCCTCAGCAGGTGCTGCTGCCAAAGAAACCCACTCCATTTAATTTAATTTGCAAGAAACAAGGATTATCTATGAGAAATTTCTCTTCCTAGAATAAAAGAAGTTTATTATATGGATGGAGCCCAAACCCAGTAGGACCTTGCTATCCAGGTCCTCCATCACAGTCCAATGCACCATGGAGTAATCATTAACAATTCCTGTTTGCAGTGCTTTTCTACATAAAAATTTTATTTCTTGCCAGCAAACATACAAGACATCAGTCTAGAAACTTATTCAGAGAAAGTTTAAATTTTAAGCAATACCTGTTTTATTCCTGAGTCTTCTGTTGGGAAACCGTGACAGATATAAGTAATTTTTGGCCCATAATGAATTCCAAATTAAGTTTATAGTGGGAAATTATTTTTCCTGGCAGATATTCGTAACAGAGATTCCAACAGCTTGCTAGTTAATATGTAATTTTAGAAGCATTCATATTTAAACAGTAGCACTACTAATTTTGAATGTACATAGCAACAAATATCAGTAAAATGATTGACTACCGCAAGGAAGTGAATGGTGCAGCATTAAGAACAGGTGCACTGCTTTGAAAATGTTCTCATAGTATAACAAAAAAGTTTCAACTAAAAAGAGTGGGCAGGTTTTGACGTGCAGATCCCTATTTCCTTTCACTAGTTTTTCAGCTTTGTCCTGCCACATGTGCCAAACAACAAAGTTCAGACAAAGCCTGTCTGATCCATAATCGTTTACATTCACATTTGGCCAGGTGCCAAATAAAAATCAGGTTATTATGTTAATCAGATGTTCAACTGGCATTTAGAATGATCAGTGTTGTACCATCATATATTTCAGTTTTATCCAGAAATCAGTTCCATTTTTTTTCAGTGACAAACTGGAAATACTTCAAAGTAATTTCTTCTAAAACATATAGAATGGCATAAAATCAAACACATATCAGCTGGTTTACAACAGGCTCAATGCCAAGCCTTACTGACAGGTATGAAATGGGCACTTGTCTCTTTCAGCCAGAAGGTTTTTAGAAGACCCACACATGCAGAGGTTCCTTGGAGGTGTCAGGCATGTAGAAGTCAAGAGTTTGAGACTTTTAGAGGTATAAAGATCAATGAACTGTAATGCAGAGCTTTCCTTCCCTTCACCCATTGACTCTAAAAATTCCTTAACATTTCTGGAAGAAGGAAAGTCAATCGGAGTGCAACAGCAGGTGCTGTTTACACATAATAATGATAAAATATATTTCCCCTTAAAGACTTTCTCTTCCTCCTTCCTCCCAACATCTTGATAGGCAAATATGAATAAAATCAAGTTTGGGAAAAAAAAAAATTAGACACTAAAAGCCTAGTAAAGTGATTTAGCAATTTAGCACAGCCAATCTGTCCTCATTATTATGAGAAAGTAACCAGAAATAGTCAGTTTCCCTCTAATCTTCACTGATTCCTAAGGTTTTTCTGCATGGTCACATCAAAGAGAATTAACACTTAAATACATTTGTATGATACTATTAATTCCCACACAATTCACATCATCTTTTGATCAGGATTGTTTTGAGGATTATAGACAACATGGCATATATGAAATTTTTCAGACCCTCAACATCGTACTGTGTAATTGTTTGCTCACTCAACTGCCATGAAAAAATCATGTCAGCTGGAAATAGCACTGATAAAAATATCTTAAATCTGATTTAATAAAAAGACACTCTTCCACTACAGTAAGACTGGAACATTAATAAATAATTCCAGTGATAACACTACTGAAATAAAATTCTGTGGGCTTCTTCTGGCACATGGCAAGCTGTTAGATTACAGTGAACCATCTATAGACACTACAACTTCCACTATTCTAACCAGCTATGGAGAAACTTCTCTGTATTTTTATGCTGTTGGTCTTCACCATATCTTTAGAATATGATTCATTGTATTGTTTTGTGTACGGGTGAAGCACTGCAGCCTAGTGACAGCATAGGACCAGAACTTAAATGATGGTCTCATTTCTGCTCTTTGATGCATTTGGTAGGTGATCTTAAGAAAACAATTTGCAACAACCGGGACTCTCATGCTACCTCTGTTTTAAATGTCTTTGAGTTGAGATGGACTGGCTAAGAAGGGTGCAAAGATCGTCATTGTGAGGGACACGTGGCTTCAGCAATGGGCAGATTTTGTAGTGCCAGGACAAAGTGTGACCTGGCTGGAGGCGGACTGGGAATAGAGAGTCTCTGTTGTCCTGTGCTGTAACTATGCTTGCAGGGTCTCCACAGAAAAATCTAAGCAAGAATAAGGTGCTCTTCCAATTTATAAATGTACAGTTATTCTACTCTGCCCACACACATTCTCATATTCTGCGAGCACAGGGAAAATGTCCTGAAGAAGTTTTGGCTTCTGAGTGTACACTCTCCTGCACGCAGACCTTTCAGATCCAGGGCCTTGGAAGGCTCATGCTCCAAGCGCTTGCTCTGCAGCCCTGTCCTGGCTGCAGACACCACCAGCCAGGCCTGTAAAAGATTGCCTGCCACAGGCCAATCCTCATTCACCACGGGAGATGGGCAACACCTCTCCCTCAATGCCTCCTTCTCTGCAGAGCACGGCCACAGTCACAGTGGGGTACTCCCTTATCCCAGTGCAAAATCCCCGTGAAGCAAACCTGGGCATCTCAGTGCACCTCCTTAGCAAGGGGGGTCCTGGGTGCAGGAGAGCCAGCCTGAGACACGACACGAACACCGATACGATTTGAGCATCGTGCTCCAGCTTGACTGTTTACCTTCACCAAGTTATACTTTTTCAAAGTTCACACCTCTTTCCCATGAGAAAGCCTCTATGCAGCGAGGGAGATGACCAGTGTATACCTTTTCCCAAGGCTGGTCAAGGCTGCTGGCTAGCAGGTGCCTTGCAAGCCTATCTTCAGCCTGAGGCCCTGTCAGGGGTACTTCTGCAACAGCCCTGGGATGCCCAAGCTCTCCTGGGGTATCTCATGCCCCTGTTCCACAAGGAATTCCTCTACACATCTCAGCCTCACAGGTGTCATTTCACACCTCAGCAGAAAGCACACGGACAAACACAGTCACAGCTCCACTCTCGCCTGCACCAGTAACACCCGACAGCTCCACCAGTCAATGTGTGCCAGGGGAGGGCGAGCAGCCAGCACATGGCCCAGCTCGGGGCCCTGCTCTGAGTCAGGGGCAGGGCATCATCAGGAGTGGCTTCATTTGCTGTGGTAAGCATTTGGCACCACTGGAGAACGACAAACAATTGTATAAAAAGTGCCAACAAGAAATCCCATCAGAACACATCAAGCAATGCTGATGTGCAGCTCTCAAAGGGCTGGAGCACATGCATCCCACACCAAGGGGGACACCCAACCTGTCACCTCCCAGCACCACAGGCAGACAATTCCCTGGCTCTGCAGCCTGACACCATCTGCTGAAGTTCTCCAGAGGCAGAATGGATGCACTGCTGTTAAATGACAAATTATGGAACAGACATATTTAAGATTCTCCTTTAATTTTTCCTCTGAAAATACATAATAAACCAGCAAAGGATTAAGATTTGGTGATTAGCACCTGAATGATAACAAGTCATTATTTTTGTACCAAACAAGAATAGAGTATCGTGGGTAATTTATAGTGGGTAATTAAGGTAATGAATACTTGAGAGTCTATCAAATAAATAGTCCCTAAAAAATCATTTAATAGGGCCATGATTATAGACAGTACTAAAGAGGACTGAAACAGAAACAACATACCTGTTTTTTTAGACACATATTTAGAAAAGGCATGAATCTCATCACTTAAACTGTCATCTAAGTTCATCTTTAATGAAGGCCTGTTTTTCTAAGTTCTTCTACATGGGCATGAAAGTAACTGGTAAAATTATACCAATATTACCACCTGTGTGAACACATTTTAGATGCTTTTTTGTTTGGCCTGTCTTGCACCAAATGATATCATTGGAGGAAGAACAGGCTTCTCTAGTGTTTCACCCACAGACAGGCGAGTAGGTGGTGTTCCCATCACAAGAGTGAGGCTAATTTTCTATCTTCATTGAAGCTTAAATTCCACCTTTCAGTACAGCAACAGCAAAAGAGTGCAAGCACGGACTAATATTGGCAATACGAGGCCTCAACAGGATTATAAAACAGGTAAAGGCTATTTAAAAAGTGTGTCCTGCCACAGAGCTGTTGTGTGTTGTAGCTAGCACTGAACCAACACACTTGTTTCCTGTGTCCTCCATCTCAGCAGGAGTTACTTACTCAGCACTGTAATCCTCTAACACCCAGCACAGGCACTGACTCATCCCTCTCGGTGCCTTGGACTCCAAAATGAAGCTGCAACAGTGGTGAGCTCTTCTGCCCAGCTCAGCAAGCCCAAACATTATTGCTTTTTGTAGTGCTCTTCAGCCAACTGATGATTATTTCTTAGCACATCTTGAAAAGAGGGTCACTCTTCCTCAACATGGAATGAAGGGAAAACACAGCTGCAGGGGATTAAAGAGTCAACTGCAAGACCAGGACCCATCCTTGCACCTGGGTCAAGGAGAGGCAAGTCGCTATGGCCACATTACCAAACTCAGAAAGACAAAAATAATCAGTAATGTGGGCTTTGCAAAGATGCAGGATGTCCCCTGTGGTAGGAATGTATTTGAAAGTTTGAAGGTGATAACAGCTGAAGGTGGCAAGTTGCTCCAGCTAATCTATTCCTCCTGCTAAATCATAAAGTTGAAAAGGACAGACTACACTGAAACCTCCCTAATGAAAAGCTAAATGCTCATAGTATGACCTGCTTCACCAGGAGAGTCGTTATGTCCTGGATACTGAGAAAGCATTAATTGTGTTGGTTTTCACAGGCAAGATGAAACTTTAATATGTAATGAAGTGTGTACCAAACATCAGAAGAAAACACTAAGGAGCAGAACAGCGCCTTGCACGTGTGAATGCTCGACCTCCTGAGGAACTGACTCCTTTAGAGAAGTTGCCCCATGCTAGAAACAGCCTGGGGGAAAGGGACTTACATTATTTGGAAGCCAATCTTTGGATTAATTGCAGTTTTATGCAGTCTGGTTTCACTTCTTCACTTACCTTCATGCCTCAGTTTTATATAACTTCTCAGTTTGATGTCCAGCCTGGAGTTTGGTTGTGACTGATGGTTTGGAAGGTCTCATACATGGAATTCCATCTCTGCTTTATTCAAATCCTCAGTTTGATGGGAAAATATTCACTAAGCTTCTAAGAATGCAATTCTGGTTTTTTTATTCCAAGTGTTGATTGATCAGAAAATTGGTGCTCCTCACAAAATTTTTCCCTGCATTTGCACACTCCTCTGGTTTTAAAGGTCTGATTTAAAATTTTGCTTGCCTGTTTGAAAGCATAATGAAGTCTATAATTATCTATTTTCTTCCAGGCAGTTCGCAAGTGTTGATGGATCCTCACTATTACTTTCCTTAGAAATACAAGAGAAAATCCTTCAGCTATCTTAGAAAAATACCTTCTTCTTTCCTCATATAAGCACAAGCTATAATAGGGTAATTTATTTCTGTGGAAAAAAATAACATGCTAGGAAAATAATTTAATAAGCTAAAGAATTAATCATTACCACAACCCTCCCCAGTATTCTTTTCCAGCTGCTAATTAATATATTGCCAAACATACTTCAATTCATTTCTGGAAAAAGTCCTGAAGGCTCCACTATTTGCAGTCAGCAGCAGACATGTCCTTCAAATATTCATCTCAACACAACAAGTAGAAATGTAATTTCTGGTCTCTCCATCTCCTTGCTGTTCACTACACTGGGCAGCACTGTGAGTTTGATTCCCAAAACTTTCTGGTCAGGTACTGAAATCCTCAGGTCAAATCAAAGACAAAGCTGTCAAACATAAGTTATCATAAGAAAAAAAAATATTATATTTTCTTTTCTTCTTTAAGAGAAAGCATAAGGTAGCCTAAAGTAAGAAATACTCATATAATTTGGTGTTATGCTGTATGTAAAGTGACCTGTAATTGTAATTTTGACAAAACTATGCTATAAAATGAACCTCACATGAAAGCTCTGCTTAGGTTAAATATCTGTAATCCAATAGGACCAAGAAGAAATTAGCAGTTTGCGTTTTGGAAAGAAAGGATTCATATGACACATATTTCAACAACATCATCATGAATTGTCCTAGCATTAAATTTTAGCTGTTTTTCCAGGAAAGTGTGGAAAGTGTTTCTTAGTTAAATAGCAGATTTTTTTTCTTTCTTTGTTTAATAACAAATAAATTAGGAGGAAGCTTTTGTTTTCCATCAGCTTGACAATTATGTCACTGTTTTGCTGGAAATAAGAGCAGTTGGCATTTTCCTCATGCCAATATATGCGTGTGTGAGTTGAATTGTCTCTGAACTACAAGCAAGAACAAGATAGTCCTTGTGCCAGAAAGCAATTAATGACTGCTCTGCAGCCAGGTTATTCTCGGGGTGGGAGCCCCTATCACAGAGCCATGTGGCAGCTGCAGCTTCTGCACGATGGAAAATCATCTCTGGGTAACTGCTTAGTCCCTTTAAGGGGAAGAGACCTGCCCTCTTGGAAATAAACCACCTAATTTTATTTAAAAGAACCATCTTCTAGCCATATGGAAAAAAAAAATCATCAAAATAAAAGGTGTGATCAAAAGACTGTAAACGGATTATTTGATTTTCCTAATGTTCTAAAGGATTTAACAGCTAAGAAAAGTTACCATTTTCATACAAATTACTTTTTTGGCAGCTTTCTCTGTCTATTAGAGACTCCAACACTTTCTGTGAATTTGGATTTACAAGATCGGCACAGAACTAAATTTTCCTAGAAGAGCAAAACCTATTGAGGAACCGGAGAAAACCATTGCAAGCACCCAAATGTGCAACCATCATCTCCTGCCTCTTCAGCAATGTCACTCAGTTACATAAACATGCCATGCACACTGAATTCCACATCGCCAGTGCCACTTGAAGCAAGCCATAACATTTCCCAGCCAAATATATACACGACTCCAATATGCATGCACATATAACTCCAGTACACAGCTAATGAGATGCAATTATTCACAGCTGATAAGACTCTTGTTCTAAAACCCTCTACATGAAAGCAAGAAAAATTTGAGTTGCAGAGAGACTTTTCCCTTTCATCAGTACTGTCAATTATAATTCGAACATTATGTAAGAAACAGGAGAAATCAGCTCTGATCTGGCTAAAGGTTAATAAATGCAGCAGTTCAGGGAACTAGAGCAGAAGAATACTAATGGCTCCTGCACCTGGAACGCAGCTTCCCTCTTCATCCTAATTAACTTTTCCCCCATCAGAGCATTTACGATGCATTTGTGCCCAAAGCATTTATGAAATAATGCAGGTCTTTGGCTTCAATAAGTCAAGAATAAGTCAAACAGAGGAAAGAGGGTGTTAACAAAAGACTGACCCTGTTATCATTACTTATTTGGCATAAAATAATATTGACAGCTCTTCTGCTTTTCCATCACTATTAAAAAAACCCAACATACAACCACAAGTATTTGTCTCTGGATTAACTCATAAATACATTTGCTAATTTTCCTATGTCAATATTTTCAGGTTTTTCTGTAAGTACTCTAACTTCTTGTCATGCACCAACAGGTAACAAAAGATCTGCAGCAATGCTGCATTTCTTGTGAAACCATATTTTCAACAAAACATGCAAAAAACCCAAACTCAATCAAAATTCTATGGCAAGAGATTTCCTGGCATTGCAGTGGTCAGGAATACACACTGTACATTAAAGGTCTGATGGGAAAGGCAAGGGAGAGAGCCGAGGAGTGATGAGCTGCCCATCTCTCACAGTGCCATCAGCCCGTGCAACAAATTACATGCACGACATGCAGGGGATGCAGCACAGCTCTTTTTACCTGTCAGAGTGTCCTCCCTGGGATCACCAGTGTCACGGAGCTGATTGTGACATTTCGTCAGCCATCTGCTTTTTGTCAGGTTAGTACCTCCTCAGAGAGTGGCAAAGTAAACTCATCAGACAAGTTCAGACATTCCTCTCATGAAATCTTCCACATTATTTCTTCATTCTTATTTTGGGTCTTTAGTTCTACAAATATTGACTCCCTGGAGCAAATCCAGCTCTTCTGGCTGACCACTGGCTCTGGGACACACAGTTTCCATCACCAGCTGGATGTTTAGTGATTCTAGTGATGTGTGGAATATATTCAGAGGGAGAAACACTAGTGGCATAACCAAAAGTGGTTAAGGTTACAAACAGCAGATAAAATGAGGTGTCAGAGGGAAAGAGTCTTTAAACTGCTTGTCTCACAGCACTGTCAAAATGTGTGAGATGGTGCCTTTCAAACCAGGCAACTCTGGGAGGCAGGAGCACTCCCTCCCTGCTTGTTGGGGCTGCCCCACACCAGGCAGTGACCTGACCAAGATGGGGCTGTGGCTCAGGCATCACCTTCCAGCCTTTCAAGGCCCCCCTAAAATGCCTGCACTAGCAGTAGGATCTTTATTGTCTTGGTCTACTTTCTTTTTCCAGGACAGGGAATCCGTTCATACAGCAGTGGGAGGGGGATTTTTTTGTAGATAAAAAAGAGCATTGAATACTGCCAGAAGGAAATCATACAGAGCAAATCTGCAGCAGCAGCTCATGCAGCTGCCAGCATCCCCCAGCTGCTCTCAGACCAAAGTCCTTCTCCTCAGGACTGAGGAGCTGCCTCCTCCTGTGAAGATGTTCCTGCCAGCACAGGAAGCTGACTCCAGAGGCAGAGGTACACAAAAAGCAGAATTCAGTGAATTCCAGGCATATTTACTCTCTCTAAGGCTATGGCAGGAGGTCTGAAAGTGGGGCAGTAAATATTCCCTGGCTAAGGGAAATGCAGACCTTCACCCGGTTCCTAGATCTGGACATGGATCTCCTGAGCAAGCAAATATTTACCTCTCTAGTAATTGTTTATATATATATCTGCAACGGGAAAGCAAACAGCTGTGGGTAGGGGCTACTCAGGAGGAACTTCTGACTGTTGTGAGGTCATACTAAATATTCTTGCCCTGCAAATGGTAGTGTTAAACCTCTGGAAAGGTTTTTGTGGTTAACATGTGAGATATAAAGCTTTAACTCTCTATACCTGGGATGTTTGGCCAAAGGGTTGCAAGCCTGTGGCCAGTGCTATGTAGAACCAATCTTTACCAGTAGCTGAGATCAGAGCCCAGACCAATGACACACCATCTGGAGCACGCAGAGGTGTTTCAAACATGCACTAAAAATATTTCCTTCACTTCTTGATTGAAAAAACCCAAACACCTCCTGCCTATATTTACCTGATGATGTCAGCTCATGACCTGGCCCATCCAGCAGCTGTCTCTGTACCTGAGGTCCTCAGTTGTTACTCCTTTGTATCTACTTCCAGGCACATGGTGAGAGAAAATCACACACAAAAGTTTACTCCTAGCTGTGAAATTAGTCACTGCTATCCTCGGCACAGATTCTTCCCTGCATTATAATATTTAATACAAAGGAAAGATTAATTAAATTTTGTGGAACTGTGGCTTAGGTATCTCACTAGGGACTTGCTTGCTTCTTTTTATTTAAACTTTCATTAGTTTTCATTAAGCTACATTACAGCTTCTAGCCACTTCCCCTTCTTGCACTCACCATATCAACTTAGATGCTTCAAGGACTGCAAACAATGCAATGTAATTTGCTCAAGAAATACTCAATCCCTCCAGGAGCAACTTTTTCCATGGCATACCTCCTGCCAAAGGAAACCAGAAGCCCTGTGAGCTCTGAGGAGGAGGGCCAGGCTGTGAAATTCCACTGGGAGGCACATATTCAGTCTGCAGTCAGTACAACATGCATCCCTCAGAGTGAGAAATCCCACCTCTCCCATTGTGGGAAGTGGTGAAAATTACACATACCACGACTTGCATGTTTTAGAAGCCACAAACCCTGTAGACACTTTTTCATGCAGCTGGATGCAGTCAGCAGCAGCTAGGCTCTGTATAACACCACAGTGTCTTTTCGGGCTGAGAAAAACTGGGCACCTAGTGCTCACAGCTGTGCCTCCCCCGTGGCCACCTGAGGGTGGCACCCATCACCCTGACCAAAACCCTCCCTTGCCTCACCCACTGCTGGGGCTGCTCTGGCACACACTCCTGTACTGCTGACCAGTGACCTCAGCAACTCTAACTGACGGGGATAAGAAACATCTGAGGAAAAGTTTAATGTAAAGAAATACTTCCTTTTTAGCCGGAGTACAGCCCATCTGGTTCACGCCAGAGTGCTTCTGCACACAGACAGGTCAAACAGAAAATCGCTTCAGTCAAACATGCCAGAAATACAACTGTTCAGTCATGAGCATGACAGACCCACTATATTGCTCTTACAAACTTGATGAATGTCTCGTAGACCTTTGGGCTTTTACCACAGCTTGAGATCTCGATGGCAGATGCATTTTCCATCCAACAGCCCAGAAGACAGGCCACAGCCCCAGACATGGGCCCTTTGCACAAGCAGCTCTCCACCTTGCAAGTGCAGGGCAAAAAATGGCAGGGAAAAGTCTAGTTAAAAGAAATAAATAGTTTTATTTAGTTTTTGTTTCCTTTGTAAAGCCCTTTACCCTCATACCCAGTTCTCTGATGGCCTGCACAAGTGTTTGTGCCAGAAGAGCAGGAGCTGAACTTCCCTGGATCAGAAAGGAGCCTCTTATCCTGCTGCTGCTCTTCATCAGGGTCACCCAACGCCCAGGCTCCAAGCAAACATTGTCTACCCTACTTTCTCCACTTTCTTTGAATTCTGTCCTCCCAGTTTCATCCATCTTCTGTTTCGGACACAATAACCTACGACAGGAGTATGTGACTCCTTCCCTTTTAGGATAGTTCATCCACCTCTTTCCCTGCACTCAGGCCAGCCTCCCCAAGCAGGCCCTGGGAGTTCTTACCATGGCCAACTGGACAACTCCAAAGATGTGTCTTGAGTCCCAGCACTGCCTGAAAGTTTTCAGCTGGGAAGGCCTGGATGGCAGGCAAATGTTGGAAAAAAGGATCATAATGAGTGATTTGGTTTAGCAGGAATTTCTATCAACCTGAATTTTGGTGGATGAATTTATGTTATCTAACATAACTGAGCAGATGGTTTTCAGGATGAGAAATCCATCAAGTCTACCTGGTGATATGTAGGGAACACAGATGAATGAGAGAGAGAAATATTATTTAGAAGAGCAAGAAAAGGAGTGTGCAATAATAGAGAACAACAGAGCATTTCCTGAATGGGGTGTTAATGCAGAATTGTTACAAAAAAATCATTAAAAGCTGGTAAAAAAGACAGCTTGCACAAGACTGATGTTATAAGGTTCAATTTCATTTTAGTCCCACTGAATCAGAGTTATTATAACAGCCACTCGATAGTCTCAGTAGTTTTTCCTGCCTGAATGTTTATTATCAAGCTTTTCAGGTTAAGGCAGCTGATGTTAAAGTACAAGGTTATGAGCACATTTGTCATAGGTTATAAAAACTGCATTTGCCAAGCTTCAAGTTGCCACGTTGCAAGGGAAGGAAATTAGAGAGTGGAAATCCATTTGCAGCTGCACTTTATTCCAAAAGAAGTCATGTGGGAAAATACAAGGATTTTAAAACATCTAGTACATGGTTACACTCAATAGATAAGACATCCACACTGGGGAGGACTGATTTTCAAAGTTTCTCAGGCTGACACAGAAGTGAGAGGAGTCGGCAGCATCCTCGGTACCTGCCTGTGCAGTACACGCACTTCTGCTTCTTGTAACACTGCACACACCAGCTGAACACAAAACCTGACAAGGCCTTTCAAACCCACCACTTACTACCTACCCTGGCACGGTCTGAACTGAAAGTTCTTGTTCCCCGTGCAACCTGTCCTATTTTTTTTTTAACAAGATCTGAATTTAGTGTTAGAAGAAAGAATGTAGTTCATTGTTCACAGCTCAGCTGATGTATTTCTGCACCAGCACCTGCGTAGACAGTTTCTCTCATAGGTATGAAAGGACTTAACATCAAGGATGGTTGAACAGAAACCGATTCTTCTGATGCTCAACTGCAACTAGGACAGCCTGCTGCCACCAGGACAGTCACAGGTGAGGGTTGTGTCCCCTTCACAGGGCTGAAATTCAGTGTCAGGTCATCCGTGCACAAACCCCAAGGGGGTCCTACACTCGCACCTGCTAGTTTTCAACAGGTCTTCATTTCATTAGTTCTTGTTGGAGGTTTAACACAACAGAAAAATCTATTTGAAAATGGGTGCAAATAGGGCCATGACATACCTGAAGACAATGCTGTCTGAGTCCAGTACATACACACAGCTCCTGAAAACATATGCTGCTGTCTCTGTCTGTCAGGATACACCACAGTGCTTATTTCCAGAAAGAGGGGAGGTATCACAGGAGAAAAGGTACTGGGAAAAATGAAAAAAAATTAAAAAAAAAAAAAGATTGGAAGAAAAAAATAAGTGTAATTAATTATAGATCTTGTTCCTTAAAAAAATCCCAAAACACCACGCTCAATTTTATTAAGGGCTCATATTCTTGCTGACTATGAAATTTGATATATATCTTTTTCTTCCCCTCTGTACCTCTGAGGATATCAGAGTGCCATGTGTTGAACAACTTACTCAGCCTCATTGTGTTTTACTTGAAATTCTCTTTCACGGAACTGGAAAGGCTGAAGAGAGTTTCCAAAATTAGTTAGGCTCTACTATGCCAGTTTCATTAATGTAATAAAACTTCAAAGTAGCGAATTTATTCCATCTGTAGCAATTAAAATGTAAATAAATACAAGAAGTAAAATAAATCAACCAAATATTTGGGGACATTATATCACTTTTGGGAAGTGTAACACTTAGACCAGTGCATCAGGGAATGGAAAACTGGCTTGCTCACACGCAGGAGATTCATTTGAATCAGATGGCAGCACTCTTGAATTTAATGGCACATAGCAGGACAGCACTGCACCTCTCAGTGCTCAGACCATAAATCAAAATTTGCTGTCCTCAATATTCTGCAGCATCACTTATTCAAAATATAACACTTTTATTCAGCAGTTGGAAGCATTTATCAGCCTAAGGAGGGATTTCTTCTGCTGGTTATATGGGCTGAATATTATTTTCCTGATTTAATGGAGAAATTTGAGTGGGGCACTGCTATACTTGGTGCAGCTGCCGTGTGGCTGTTCCATCCCATGCCAACACCGTCACACTCTCACTCTGCCTCTTTCTGCACTGGCAAACAAGGCTCAATTGGAAATACAGATTCTTGTTCATGGTTTCAGTACTTCTGAAGCAGAGTTTCTGCTGGGGATTTTTCTTCCTTTGAAACAGACTTTTGATACTTTATTTTCTGCCAGTGGATGGACACTTGTGCCAATATACTGAGTTACCCAGCGACACTCTGCCTCCTCTTCCTCCCTCTCCCCTGCCAGTTTAACAAAGAGCTCCATGGAAAGATGTGGTGGAGTTTGGGCACACACTGTGCAGGGAAGGCAATTAAAAAACATCACAATATTAAAATAGGACTGTCACCATCTTACATCCACAAAGAGATCTTTAGTTTGATTGGTGGACCATTAAAACGCAGGCCCTTAATGAAGATGCAGCTCCGGCACAAAGATCGTTTTTGGAATATGCATCAACTCTTCTGATTAAATCTCCAAAACCATTATTACACAACTTCTCTTTTTATAACCTATCTCATTAAAAAAATATTTTGAACCATCCTGTAACAGTTCAAATTCTTTCATTAAGTCCTCTTTTTCTGTCATTTTTCTCATGTTGAAGTTCTTGAGGGGAAACAAAGCTGCTTTCTCCAGAAGGCTTTTCCTTTGTGCCCCTTGTAAGGAGGACAGAATAATAATATTCAGGACAGCTGCTCTGCACTGTACACTACCAACCAGCCAGCAAAAACAGTGAAAAATGAAGCCAAAAAAGGAAACACTTTCATATTTATGACTCCCCAAGGGGACTTCAATGAGTTCACAGGGGTCATACAAACAGCAAATGTCACAAGTGTGTCCACTGAAAATATCATGTGGAAAAGTCTTTAAAAATATGACCTAACAGCATAACTTATATAAGGTTAAAAGAAAAAGAAGTTTCTGTGTAAGCTTAGGACAAAGCATCCCACAAAGGTCAAAAAACCCAGCATTTTCCTTGTGTGGTTATTAATTTCATGTTCACAGCTTTAAAAGCAGTACTCTGTGTGCTCACACTGTCTCTACAATATGAAGAGCAACATGGTGTCAGTCCTGTCAAGGATTTACAGTTTGCCTTGCAGGTAATTGTGGAATAAGACCATTTTGGAGGCTCACCTTCATTGTTATACTTCATTGTAAATATTGGTGGCTCAGTGACATTCTCTGCTTGTTTATATCTCCCTGTAATTTAGGTTTCTGCTGACAAAGGGACAGATACGTAGACTTCAGTATAGGAGGAAAAATTAGTAATTTAGTATTTTTAACTGTTTTATCACTACAAAGCCAGTGGGTCTGTGCCAAAACTTTAGCGTCTGCTCCATATGGGATAATGGCAAGGGACACTAACTCCAACAAAGGCCTTATTTACAAACTGAAGAGGCTGGAGGGAAACCAAGACCCCATGACATGGTAATGCCAGACCAGCATTAGAAACCAGCCAGAGGTTCCCATTCCAGTGATCTGTTTTGATCTCAGCCAAGAATGAGGCAGGACTTTCACAGAATCCTATTCCAAGCAGGCCCAAGGTTTTCCATCTTCCCCAGGACACAGAAGTCACACAACACTGGCTGTCCTTGGTGCATGGTGCTATCAGGGCTGTTTGGCACACACTGGCAGGGTTTCTCTGGCCTTAATGACCACTGAGCCATGCATCCCCCCAAAAATTATTCATATTATTGCTGCTAAAATCAGCAAATAAGGGTCAGTATTCAGAGCACTGCAGTCATACCAGAGAGGATTTGAGGATTTGTTTGTTTAAAATATGCACACACATGCACAACTGTGCACATGAAAACACAAGGCACCAAAACAACAGCAGCCCTGACTAAATAACAGCCACATTCCCAGTCTGCTCAAGCCCTGCAGTGCCTGGTGAAAACTAAGAACCCAGGACCAAGTTTTCCCCAGGTTCCACCAGCACAATGAAGCCAGAGGGAACACTTTGCAATTAGGAGGATGGTTATTGGTCTTTGTGCACATCAGCACAGCTGTTTGTGCACGGGCTGCCGAGCCACAGCCACTGCTGGCACACGGGGGTGAGAGACTGCAGTTCACTGAGGTTCATTCCTAGTTAATCCATCATGGGCTGCCTACGTGTAAATAACTACATCTCAACTTTCCATCTCAAATCATGGGCTTTTGTTGTTCCAGCATTGAGGCTTTACAGTCACAGAATTGTTATGGTTGGAAAAAGCCTCCAAGATCATCGAGTCCAGCTGTCAAACCAATGTGAAGCTGTAGCCCACAGACAGCAAGAGGGTACAAGCACCACGCTGTAGATAACCTCACATCCTACTTTCCTTCCCAACCTCAGGAAGAAGAAAGGTTTCCACAGAAATAGGCAGAACCAGCTGGGGAATACACTGATGTGAGCAATGAGCTGGCAACTCTGGTTCTTATACACTCCAATCTACCCACCCACTGCTCTGAGAAATATGTAAAATACCATGATTAAATAGGGCTATTTTCACTGTTGCCTCAATTTCTCTCTATAAAACTGGTTCTGCTACCTGCATCCAGCTCTCCAAAGAAATAAATGTGTGATTTATTTAGATTGCAGCATGAAAGAATTGAAGATACATGCCATTTTCTCAAGGTATCAATATTTAATACCTTTCTTGATCACCTAAATTGTGGGTTTTTCATTCTCTCACTTCAAAGCATTTCACAGTCCAACCCAGTACATCACATTACATAATTGACCTTTTTTAAATGCTAAACATTATTTCAGAAAGTCCCCAGAACACAGGATGCAATACCACAACATGTAGGCATTCAGGCATCCCTTGCAATGCACAGCTTGTAGCCCTAGCCCTGCTCTGTAAATGTCCTGTCATCTCTTTACTATTCCAAGCCCAAAAAATTTGAAGGACATCTAAAATGGCCTGTCAGACTCAAATATTTAGGAAAAAAAAGTATGTCAGTGTTTAGAAATGTCAGAAAAATAAACACATTCAAGGAGAAATAGTTCATTCAACATATCCAAATGTTTTGAGTGCAAAACCAACATCTGAAAAACAAGGTTATGGATGCCATTATGCTCTGAGTACTGAAATCATCTCCTTGGAGAGTGGCAGTTGAGAAATAAACAAAATGTTAACAGGAATAGAAAAGAACATGGAGATTACAATGCTTGTAACACATGGAAATGTGCTGACCATGCAGGGCTGGCTCAAGGTGCAGCTCACACTTCTACGATCTCACAGGGACAGAAGAAAAGAAAACTGCTAGGAATAGATGGAGGGAATGGGAAATAAGCAGGAAGGTGATAAGATCACAGCTGTTTAGTTCAGAGAAGTAAAAATATAATTAGGGTCACATTGGCTGCTCCCATTTGCTGAGATAATAGTGCATCCATGGAAAAGAACAGCAGTGGGTTTAAAGGTGAGGAAAAGAGGACCTGAATATCATTTCAGCATTTTAACATAAAGTAAAAATCTAAATGGACTAACAATTTGAGATTTGATATTTCATTAAAAATAAATTATTTTCTTGGTTGGTCAAGAGCTACTGCCAGAAGTTCTTGCTGGTGAGAGGCATATTCAAAGAGATTTGCACCATGTTTTTGCAGGATACTTAGAGTTGTCTAGTCCTATTTGAAAGTTTCTCCCATAGCAAAAACCCTCAGCATCATCCCCACCCCTATTTTTAAACATAAGCTCTTCACACACATTTACGCATAAAATAAAAAGGGTAACAGGAATTAACATGCACTGCAGCTTTCAAAGCCCATATTGGGAAAACACTCACTGTGGCCAAATCAATGCAACAGCAGTTTTGTTCTTAGAGGAAAATCAGCTATTCTAGTCATCCTCACTCCTACTACTTTTATCTTCTCCAAGGTATACAAATGGTTCTTCTTTTATAACTGCAGAAAAGGGACTTAGAGGCATTTCAGCTATCAGGAGAATTATGCAATTGGCCACATTTCTTTTGCTGGGAAAGAGGAGGGTAAAGTCAGGATTGTGCTATTGTGATACCACTGAAGAAGCTTTTTCTTAAGTTGGCAAACCTCTCAACTCATAAAACTACACCATCTCAGGAACTGGGAGTAAAACCTGGCCAAGGTCTCTGTTTTTCCTTGAGCACAGAGAAATGCCTATTACAGTTCCTATTCAATTTGTTTTTCCCCATGCAGGATGGAAGGAGACAGCTGCTCATATCCAAGCCTCTGAAATGCCAAACAGCTTCAGTCCCCAAAGCAATTAGTGGAACTACACAATTCTATAACAAGAGGGCCTGAGACTTTCAAACCTGGTTAATATTGTATTTTGTGTCTCTGGAGTTTTGTGTTCAGATTTTCTGCTTTTTGTATCTTCTGTAGATCTTTGCAGACAGTGTAAATGTTATGCAGTCTTGGACTATTAAAGGGTTCAATGATCTCATGAGGTGGGTCACATCTAACTAGCAGGCTGAAGTCTACTCTAAAAACACCGTGTGCTTTTGCAGTGCAAAGAATTTTTTAAGGATTATTGCTATTAAATTACACCTGGAGCTGCATGGAGACCCCTGGAAAATGTCTGACCTTGCAGTAACCTTGTCTAAACAATGCTAATCGTGATTATATTCTGTGTTACCATCCCCTGTTGTCTACTGCAAAGCTGAGAAACCTCGGTGAATTAAAATCATTACTGCCATAGATTAGGAACAATCATTGTTTACATTATAAACACACATTATTTTTAAAAAGATTTGAGCATATTGATTTGAACAGAATGCAGTCAATATCTGCAATGATCATCCTGTGTAAGCTAACTAGTAGCAAAGAAATAAATAATCAATAAACTCTACACACACAACTCCACCCTCCCTCCTGCCTGAATGCTTTTTTGGGAACATCTAGAGAGAAAATACAGAAATCAATGCAGAGGCCCTTGTTCAGCTTGTGAAACTTCCCTTCTTCAGTGGAAAACAGGACCACAGTGCTGCACATGGGGAGGTGCCTGCTGGAGCAGGAGAAGCACAGCATGACAGAGGATCACATGGTAGATCAATAATGCGATTTGTGGAAGCCATGGTTTGGTTTTTGTACTGCAACAAATCTGAAAGGGGAAGCTAATGTTGTTTGCAAATTGCTGGAAGAAGCAAAGAAACAAGCAGCTAGAATGATCAGTGGGAAAACTCACAACAAGTATATAGACATGAGCAGACTTCAGCAGCTGGCCTTAGAACAGGTGTTTTTGTATCCAAATTACAGGGAGAAACTTGTGCTGGTACCAGGTGCATTGCTCAGTTCACTGGGAACCCTGCTGGCAGTGCCATGCACAATATGCCACACTTAAAAAGCTTCCATATCCCAGTCAGCACTTAAACTTTATCTTTTTTAGCAACCAAAGTCTTAGAAGACTGGTAGTTGCCATAGACACATTAGCAAAGACTTAAAAGAACGATCTGGGGGAATATGACTCTCTTGAAACCAGATCCCAAAGGGAATCAAAGCTGAGCCTGAGCTAACTCAGACACACAGAGAGAGAATCAGCTCTGCTGGCAGGTAGAGCTGGGAGAAGCAGCCCTGTTGCCAACACCAACCTGGATACAAACACCATTATCACATAAAAACAAAGATTCAAGCTCAGATGAAGATTCAGTAACATAGGCACACCTTAAGTTGTTTCATGAAATGGAGCTGTTTAGATACAAATAGGGTGAGGTCCCTTTAAAAGAATCTTCTAGCAGAAGACCATAAGCCCAGCAGGTTTTTCCTCATTAGAAGCCTCATTAAGGACAGAAGTCCAATTTTATACCTCTCATATTATCTGTGCAGACGTGTTCATCTTGGGAACAAATAGATGGGACTGTTCTGCTCTGAGACATCCATGAGCAACCCTTCACCTCCATCATTATTTTTACATTCCATACAAGGTCCCTTTATCAAAAGAATACTTTGGATTTTTATAACAACTTTCATCCCACTGCCTCAAGGAACATTATTCTAATTGCCAAGGGTTTGTTTAAGCCCATTTTGTGGATTCAAAGATTTTAATTAGCTGATCAGACATCATGGAAAATGGGGTCCTATGGAACCACTTCAGAGCACAGTGTGAACCTCACTTCTTTAGCTCCCATGGCCAGGCAAATGGTCAAACCTTAGAAATAATTTTAAATGCTCCACTAAAACCTCTATTTTGCTTTACATTTTGATTAACCAGGACATTGGACAAGTTTGTGGGCACCAAAAGTCATAGAAGATGTGAGACATTGGTCTGTTTTCTCATCCCTGGGTTTCCTCTCCCCCATCCTCACCTGACCGAGCTCTGAGCGTGCTGCCACACCAGGAGCGCTCCACAGCTCCAGATCTCCAGCTCTTCTCAGGGGTAGCATCATTCCTGGCAGGACACGTCCTTCTCAGGCTGGATGCTGCCTCCACAAGGGCCCAAAGAGCTCCCACCTTTCTGCAGCCAAGGTCACCTCCTCCTGCAGCCCCCCCGTGCTCCGTGCATCCGACGCAGCTGGGAACACGGGAGGACGGTGCCACAGGTGAAGGACCCATCCTTCACCGAGCTCCTCCTGCTCCCTCTGCTGAGGGAGCACCTTTCAAAGCATCATTCTCACAACAAAGGAATTTTGCATAAGTTAATTGTCTCGATCCTCTTTGTGAATTAAATTAAATTGGGATCACCAAGCACATACTGTCAGCTTTAGCTTCAGGCATCTTCACCTTTAGATAATTTCTAACAGCAAAGGATGTCTCAAAACATGTGGCTGTTAACACCCTTCAAATCACATCAATGGCATAGGAAAAAACAAATGTAAACCTTCTTCATAGGTGATGCTTCATCTTGTCCCATTTAACAAGGAAGACAGACAAGAATGATACCATTGTTCCTTTTCATATTAATTGGCAGAAATTATCTTTATTAGAAAAATGAATTTTTCATATATTTACAATTTTTACATCATGTTATACTTGGCACATGTGTTCTTCCAAATAGTTATATACATTTCAGTACACACAGACATTCAAGTCCCCCATTCCCTTAATGTTTTTCTACATATTTAACAAAAAATGAACACAATACAATTTGTAAGACAACCATAATAATTATATATTTCTCTATCATAAAAAGTTTGAAGCAAACATTTTTTTTTTAAGATATGTTTCAAAATATTTATACAGTATTAGCACTCAGTCATGCACTGGGTTAGAATATGGTCAGGGTGAACTGCAGTGAGACAGTATGTGAACACAGGAGAGAAGTGTGTGATCCCAGTTCCTCCACGCTGCACTGGGTGCTCTGGGGCAGCTCCAGCCACCCCAGGAGCTCAGAGGAAGGGACAGAAGGTGCAGGGGGAGCTGGGTGTTCACGTGTCTGCGCCACACAGCAGCCAAAACTGCGTGTGTTAAAACTCATTTCACTTTGCTAAACCTAGCTAATAAAACAGGCAGTAATTGGAATGTCAAAACTAGATTTTAAAGATTCTCTTTTTCCCCAAACCCTTTCTTTTGAAGAATCCATTAGACTGTGAATTTTATAATGAAATTCTGAATTCTCTAAAAATTAATTATTTTATGGTTGATTCCATTTCACCAATATTCTTTTATTTCTACTCTAACATTCTGATTTATTTCCCCAGGTGTTAAGAGCTCTTCAAATCTCTACTATTCTTTGCTAGTAACTGGATGTTTATGACTTACTCTTTGGTTTGAAGTATGAGACTTTCGAGAGTGTTACAGCAAATTGCACTAGTAAATAACAGAAGTGATAGGCTTTTTATTTTACTGTGTATGGAACCTAATGGTTCCAATATTTCTGGTAAAATTTTATTTTTGACATGCAAATTTCTCCTAGTGCAATATAGGTTAGTGTTCCATGTAATCAGTACAAACTATTACACCTGGAGTTCTTTTCCCCCATCAAAAAAAGAATATTCTTCCAACTGTACTAGTAACTAATTTTCTTTGTGAGCAAAATAGTAAGTTAATATTGTGAATTCTCATTTTCTTGGTTGCATTTCATTTTTCATAGTTCAACTGCAAATAACTTCTAATCAAACTCAAAACAACAATACATTACTTGAAACTGTTAATAAATGATTGTAGAATCTTTTTCACAACACTGGATTTCTGTCTTGCCCCTCATTCTCCACAACAACTTTATACATATACATATTCATATATAGCTTATATATATACACATATGTATATGTACAAAAACTGATCAGGACAACATATTAAACTGATATTATTCAAGTAAACAGGTAAAATAATGTTTTTCAAAGTGTAATTTGAGATTTTAAAATATTTCTGGTGGGTTTTGTTTAGCAGCACAGAAATATTAGTATTTCATCTAAGCCCACAAATATCCTTAAACAGGATGAAAGGAAGCACAAAATGCCCTTCAGGTTTAGTGTGAATTTGAATCCGATGAATTAAAATCAACATGATTAACAGGTGAAGTGCTTCTGAGATCCTGAAATGTATGGATGCAGATTTTGCATAAAAATTAAGTAATGAGTTAAGAATCAGGTAGGAGTTTGCCTAACACATTAATGAATTCTGTTTGTGCCTCCTGGTTTCAGTAGGGAAGGCACGAGATCCACTGTGCATGTGGGTGTGAGGTGTGAAGACAGAGAGATCAGGCTGTTCTTCATTGGTGCAAAATGTATGTTCTGAAATGAGGAAGACTATTTCAAAATATTATACCTGATATCAAGGATAAACTGCAAACAGCTCTTACTGAAATTGCACTGGTTTCCTTCCTAGCTGCACACAATTTTACATGATGCAATTTCCAAACCTTTGCAACATGAGGTTTGGTTGGGGATTTTTAAAATCTGAGCGTGAACTGCACTAAGGATCTGCTCCCCCATCACTCCCTCACACATCCCTGTTTAAGTCAAAAGATGTTTTGTCCACATTTGGAATCCAAACCTAGACCAGGTAATAATAAGCTAAGCAAAAATTTTCTTCTTGCAGATGAAGAACTTGAAACCAAGTTCTGCTCCAAAACACACTTGCAGTGAGTAGTAGACAAAATCCGACCCTGCAGAATTTAGTGTTTCTTGGTTACGGTGGAAAAATTCATAATTATCCAACACTCCCTTCCAGAAAAAGTTCAGGAATTCCACCAAATTATTCCAAGGTACTTTTTTTTTGTTATAAGTTTTAGTTAGAGCAGCATAGATTTAGAAAAGAAGCCTAATACCACACTCATCCCTCGGTGGAAACCTCCACATCACCAGTACTAGTATGGAGAGAATCGACTGTGCCTCACCCACCACTGCTGAATCCTGCCTGGCATGCAAAACCCATTTTGGAACCTGCCCAGTCTGCATGGGAGAACACATGGGCAGCCACTGGTGCACACACCAGCTGCTCCTCCTGGGAATTTTGTTCTGGAGGTATTCTTCCTCAGCGGCCTTAAGTAACAAGTTTAAGGACCAGATGTGGATCACATGAGCTGCCACTGAGTTTAAGGTCAGTCACCACGCCAACATCTCTGGCCAAGATTTTTCAAACCAGCATGAAAAGCCATCCTTTCCCTACAACTTTGTTATTACAGCAAGCATCGATTCCAGCTCTTTTGGACAGGAACTCTCTGACATGTTTTCATGCATCCTAGCACAAAGCAATCCTGACCCAAACAAGTCCTTTAGCCCCTTCTGGAACAGGTATCAAACACTACAATAAATGCTGCTAGAAGATTTCTAGATGTGGGAGGTTTGGGAAGGAGAGAAGAAAACCACTTAAAATAAAGCACTGCTGCAATGTGTCCCACAGCTTGGGGAGATTACTCACGCATGACTGGGTTGGAAGGTGTATGCACGCACGCCTGTGTATACTGTATATATATTTAGGTTAACAAGTTTAAACTATTAATAAACAGCATCTTATGGTATTTGGTAATTAAAATATCAGGCTTGTGTCATTCAAAATAGTGCAACCTACATAGCAATATACAGGAAAATTACACACATTCTTCCTATTACCATTAATATGCTTGTGCATATCAAGATAACAGGATACCCTTTTCCATAAGATTAACCATTTGCATATTTAATTGTATTCTTTGGCCCATTTTCCTGTGAAACCTCGTATGAAAATGTAAAGACTTTGGCTTTAAAAGAAAAAGAAAACTCCCGCTTTTTCAGTTACTTTCAGAAACTTAAGAAGAATTCAAATTACTTTAGTTAAAAATTATCATCTCCTCCAGAAACTGCAGACCCCTGTCACAGACACCCCCACTAGTGTGGCTAACTGTGAACCTCCAATTTCTTTTTATTTTCACTTTTGAAGATCATTTACACTTCTATTGTTGCACAGCACATCCTCCAAAAGTGTTCTGGACTCCTCTAATCTTGTCCCAGCTGGGAACAAGGAAGGTCCCTGTCCCCAGGAGCATGGAAAGGCAGAGCAGCCTCATCAGGGCCTTCCACTGCATCACTATGGGTCCAGGTTCAGGGTTTGCAATGTGAAACAGAAGCCAAAATACATTCCCAAAAGGTTTTTGCCATTAAACACCATTATTAAACGAGCTCAGGGAAAAAAAATTATCAGACAAAAGAATGCTGTAGTAATGATGTAACACAAACCTCTTCAAAGCGGTTATTCTTATGTACTGCAATGCATAGAACAAATTTTAAAATGTAATCTCATAATGCATTTGCTGAGAAAAACATATCATTTCTTCTAATAGTACCAGAAGTGCAAAACAAGACATTCTCCATTAAAATTTCATGTCACTGTAAATATTACCATTTTCCCACATTAAAGCTTAGTACCATTTCTGAAAAGTGAGGAAACTTTCATCAATTCCCAAGCAAAGTATCATCTCACTTGGAACTTTACAGTGCACTGAATAAGTATCACAATATTTACTGGTATTTATTTTCACAGTTTTCTAACGTGCACAGAAATATAATTTTTGAAATATATTAGTGAAAACAAATACTAATACAAAAGGGAAAGGACAAAACATCTAGGAGTATAACTGCTTATCACCACTACTTTTTAAGAGTTGGAGAGTCGAAATCACCTCTCTTTTAAATATGTAATACTATATTTAGTGTGGTTATCTATTAATAAAGGTATTGCATGACAATGTTACAGCATGGCTATATTCTCTACTAATTTAGCCTTGTTTTCAATACAGGTAAGGAATTAAGCAAAAGGAGTAAAAATTGTCATTTAAGCGCAAAACAACAAAAACCTGGTAAACAGTGAGGTAACTTATTTTTACTTATATTATTTCTGGTTCTTAAATTATAGATATGACAAAATCATCACAAAATCAGCAGTGGATTCTTACAGCTGTTAGAATGGCAGAAATTTAAAAAAAAAAAAAAACCAGTTTCAATCATGGCAGACACATTCTGCAATATGGAACAAAAAAGCTCACGATCCCACGAGGAGAACCAAGTGCATCTTCACTGCATTGCAGGGTGATGCACACCTGTATTCCTGGCTTCCAAAGCTGCAGGACTTTGGAAGAGCACATATTTTCAGAGCGCATACTCTGTACACAGGTCGAGAGAAGCAGGGGGAAAAAAAAGTTAAAGCTTGAGTGAGGGAAATAAATGAAGAGCTTATTTACAGAGAGTGCAGTAACCCTCCCCAGCAGAGCAGGGAGAAGCAGGGCAGGATTGCAGCTCCCCTTGAGTCAGGCAAAGACACAAGAGAGCACAAGCAGGCACCTCCCCTCTGACAGACACTGCTGTGACACGGGAATGGGGGTGAGCATGGGAGCGGCTCCACAGAGACAGCTGAGGAACTCGACAGGAGTTTTGCACCATGTACAGCATGTGCACATCAGACAGAGACTCTGCATGATCAGAAAGATGTAAGAGACAGGACAATCGTGAGGCTACTCCCATTTAACCACAGCTTCACAGGTGACTCCGGCCAGAGCACATTGAGCCTTTCCTCTATCACACCATGTCCCTGTCTGTACTTATATCCATATCACAAAGAAGTACACAGCTGTGATTAAACTGAGCTCCCTTAAACGCTGACATGTTGCTAAGACATTTAAGTAAGACAGTACAGGTGAATTTGAGCAGGGAAATGGCTCGTACCATAAGCCACACTTTGAAAGGCCTTTATGTTCTTTCAGAAGTTCCTTCAGCACTGCTACGTTTGGAAGGCTCACCTCTCAATAGGAAGGAAGTTTAGATTAACAAAAAAGAAAAAATCATTGCTAAGAAAATAATTTAAGTCTATCACTGGAAAACTGGAAAACTGTTTTTTGTTGCAAACCAGACTGCCCTACACAGGAAAGGTATCTCCTTTAAAACGACTTTTGAGTTAAGATAGGACTAGAGCTGGAAAAGTTTAGCAAGGGAGTGTATGACATTCATCTTGAAAGAAGCACACAGTGTGATGATTAACACTTGACACAATCTAGCCAAGCCACAGGATAGTTATTCTTTCATATTAACTAGGAGAGATTTTTTTCATAGAAGTTCTCTTTTCACTAGGTTTTATATATCAACATCTTAAATGCAATGTAAAATAACAAAAAAAATTCACCTCTTGAATTCTTCCTAAATCCAGGCAGATTCTCAGACCCTTTGATTCGAGACACAATTCCTGTTCTACATTGATAAACCCAGCAAGGGAGGGAACAGTATCAAAATCTTGCCCATCTCTAAGGTGCATATGCTACCCTGCATAAATATGAAAACAGCAAGTTATTCTGCAAGGAATAGATTCTGACACTTTTCTCCCAGGCTGGGTAGTCACATGGTATAAAGCAAATTACTATCCCAACTATGCAGGGGGCACTGCAAACCCCACAAAAAAACCTATTTGCATGAGCACAGGAACCTGTAACACCTCCAAGGCTGAAACTGGTACTCACTTGAAGATTTACCTGCCAGATTTTGGAGGCTGGGGATAAACAGACCACTGCTTTTCTAAGCCCACCTAACTGAGATATCTGAGTTAGGAGCCTATACTTTCTAAAAAGTCAACAGAGAGAGGTAATATCTTTCTGGACACATCCCCCACATAACTGCCCCCAACCCCTCAGTCCGCTGCACTTCCATCCAGAGGGAGCTTGCTTTCTCTCTCTCTCTCTCCCCACTGGTAAAAAAAGAGCTTAGCCTTCCAGCACAGAAACCCAAAGCTACACACACAGCTCTAGCTTTTGCTTCCTTTAAAACTGTATAAAAAGATTTGCTTTCATCACGAAAAATAAACCACATCTGATTTCCCTTGTGAGCCTTATTTCACCTCTTAA
This sequence comes from Coloeus monedula, assembly GCF_965178545.1. Lineage (NCBI taxonomy): Eukaryota > Metazoa > Chordata > Aves > Passeriformes > Corvidae > Coloeus > Coloeus monedula. Next base: position 11,060,033 of record NC_138796.1, on the reverse strand, counting down.
GTGTTCCTGAAAGACCATAAAGAGACATGTATTTATGAGATGCTGCCAAAACACGGTGACCTGGCGGTGATTTCATTTTTGTTTGTCCATAGCACTCTTTCTCCTAACCAAGCTTCTTAGATAGCAGAGTAATGAATTCTGAGCAAAAGCTGCAAATACATTAAATTAAATTTTCCAGAAATGCAAGATCTCTTAATTTTCCTTAATTTTATCTTATATATTAAAATATCTTATTTCCATGCTTTTAAATTAGTGGGTGGCTACACTGTTCTAAGAAACACAAGCAGAACACAAAATCTATTTGAGAGAAAAAAAGGAAAATTTACTGTGGTGAAAAGGGAAAGACAAAAACATGAAGAAATCTACAATATCTTTAAAAGAGAAAAAAAGCAAGAGGCAGGTATGTCTATGTAGCTGTTTTTACCTCCATGTACCTACTGCATTCCTCAGCAATTCAATATCCTGCCTCCATAAAAGGTGTCGTCCAGGAGCAGTGTAACACTACAGGACATGCTACCAAGAATGGCCCATATCATTTACAGCCTGATTCAGTTCCAGCTGGAGTCACAGGAAATCTTGGTGATAGGAATGACCAACAAACTGCTAGAGCTGTAATCAGGAAAATGTAACAAGTCACCAGCACCATCCAGAAAGGTACAGAAAGGATGGCCACTTATGCAGGAAGATTCTTTTCTCCTCTTCAAGTATAGCAGCAGCTAGAGTGAGAGAGAGGGAAATACAGAAAGTCTTGATCTCAGTTTAATTGAAAGTCAGTGCAAATATATCAACAAAGCTCAGGCAAAATTCAGAATTCCACGCGCTCTACGGCTGAGCCTCACAAGCTGTGGCTTGTGGCTCTGTTGAAGATTTTTCTTCAACTTCTCAGCTGCTTCTTCTTTACACGAGCACATCTGCAACCAGCTACTGCCTACAGCCCTGCCTCAGCTCTCCTTCCCCTTTATCGACTTGGATTTATGCCAACATCAAAACAACAAATGCATGCAGACTCTTACTCCCTCTACTTTCAGTATCTGCTGGAGTTTTTTCCTCCTTTATGGAAGCATCTTATATTTCCATGTGAACAACTGCTGTGCAACATTATCAAGTCTTCCCTCTGCCTCTTTATTTTGGTTTAGGGCAGGTGGTTGTATTGAATATTGCAGATAATAATACTAAATCTCTACAGTCACCAGAAATCTGCTCAAATCAGAAAAAGCAAACACTGCAATATCACTGCAATTTCACAATTTCACTGTAGCTAATTTGCTTGTACATTTCACAGAAAGATCAATCCACCTGGGTTGAGGATGTTTACAACTGAATCTCAGGAGAGAAAATGTAAATGGGAATTTTTCTTTCCCACAACTTCACATACAGTACTTGTATATATATTGAATTATGTGTGTCTGGTTAGATAGAGATGATGATACAAAAGACTTGGAGCGATCGACAAATACTTTGAGAGCTTTATGATGATGTGAAAGACAAGAGCCACCACTGAGTTTTATGATTTACTTGGTAAAATGCTCGGCAACTTCCATGGCAGGATTTGGCATGACATCAGCAAATCATATCTGCTGAAACACACCAGATAGTTCAAAACACTTCAGATTTTAGTTAATATACTATGACTTGGATTGGATATTAAAATGTGCCTGAAATATTTTTTATTACACTCATTACAACATTACACCTTCAGTGCATTTGCCTTCCTGTAGACTTAAGAGCAAAGCATACTTGTGTCTTTGGGAAAAGGTTTGGGTTCATGACAAGTAGTGTTCATCCCACAAACATCCTAACCCTGCTTAGCTCACACAACTATTCCTAAGAAATCTGCATCTCTGTAAGGGGAGGTAAGGAACTTCTGTTTATGAAAACTCCCTCCAGTGAGGAACCAGAAAGCTTTCCATGTGAATCAGGGCCAATAATTATGACCAAATGTTGAATAAAGAATACCCAAAACATATTTTTTACCTGAACTGCATAGAGATACCCACAGATATGCTTTCTGATCATACTTATAATAAAGTATACTGAGATTTTTGGAAACTGGAAAGAGCCTCAGAAGCCCAAATCTCATTACATTTCATTCCTTAAAAAATGTCATCCTTCACCATCACAAGATGGTGAAGATACAAATACATTTGCAAATACCAAGAACTCATTCTGGACTTTGATAGCCAAAGTCAGTTTAAATCTGTTTAATAAAAAAAAAGCTGTAAACAAAATTCAAGAAGCTTTATTTTGACTATCCCTACGCATCATTTATATTATCTCCTGTTTGCAACTCTGCAGTATGCTGTTCTAAATTAAACACCTTGCATACTGCACCTCTGGCATGCAGATGCTTCAATTACAGCTGACAGGCACGATTCTGCTGAGAAGAGTTTCAGTTTAGAGAAAAGTTAGGGTAATATTCACATTTTCCAATTCACAGTGGTAATGGTTTCCCTGCTCACTGTTCTTCAGAGAAATGGAGGGAATAATGCTTGAACAATCTAAATTTCCTCTACACAAAAATCCTAAAGCAGTTCTCAGAGTAGCAGGAAAATGGGAGAGCACCACCTCAGGAATACTTTCAGTAGTTAAATGTATTAGCAATTATATTTACTTCTTTAGTTGAAAAGCTGTACACTCTTCTCCTGAAAGGCTTCCTCTCTTCCCTTTCACGCTCCCTTATGGTTAAAATCTAGTGGGTTTTTTTCTTCCAGATGTGTGTGTACAGGGGTGTGTAGCAGACATTTTATTTGTGAAATAATCTGATTGACATTTATAGAAGGAAAAGTCATATAACAATGCATCCCTGCTATGTGAATACCTTTGTATACCAGTAAGTGATAATAAAGATACTGTTTCTTAGTTATGTGTGCATATATTCAGTTTATATAACAGACTTGATTTGAGAGGTTAGAAAAATGGTCTGATGTTCAACAAATATGCACAATATTGTGGAAGGAAGAAGTCCTTCTAAAAGTGTTAATCCTTCTCTGTGTATGCAAATAAATGGTACCACACTCCTCACTGATCACACTGAACTTATGGCTGTCGGTGTTTGATACTGTATTAACAGCTTTAATACTATTAATATACAATTAATTAGTTGTCACTAATACACTATGAACAAAGAACTACAGTGGGTTGGGATTTGGTTTGGGAAGTGAAAGAATAAAAGAAATACTATACAGCCCTGAGTAATCACCAGTAAGGGGCAAATGCAAACTTACGTACACATTAGGCCTCAAGGTTACTAATAAAGTCCACAGCTCCATAGTAAGTGCCATATAGTGATATCTAAAAATATATACTCTGGATTAGGCAGCTGTGAAATTTCTGACAAGATTACTGCAAACTTTTTAATGAACTTACTTTGTAATGGTAAGTGCATGTGCAATATAAGAAAAGCATTTGTACATGAACATTAACCAATATCCTTGGGGCTTCCTTTTGGTACACAGCAGTTCACATGTTTGGGGTTACTGCCTTCCCATCTACTGTCTGTCACTCTAGAAGGAACATACTAATTTTGTGCTAACACACTGTATTTTACTTATTAAGGTCCTGGGGTTTGGGGTTTTTTTAAATTATTATTTGGCTTTGAAAATTATTATGAAGCTAAAATATGTTTTTGGAAGTCTTAGCTTTCTGTTCTCTTTGAGTCTTACTTTTGAATCTGTGCAAATGCATCCCTATTTCTTGTTGTCTGTGTCATACTACATGAATACCATATTGCTTATCCAGTACTAGAAAATCATTAAACATTTCTAAGGACAAAAGTACATTGAATGATACTTAGCAACATAAGTTAGAATAACCCAAATAGTAAAATAATTAGGTACAAAACAGCATAGTTGCCAACATATATTGGGGCTATTTCAGTACAACTTGCCATTTATATATAAAGCATACATAAATGGCTATTTTTTTATCCTTTTCAACAAGACATGTTTTAAAAGGATAGTTCAGAGCATACCAGTTTACCTATTCATGTACAAAAGTACATTGGGAAAGGGAGAGGTTTATATATCATTTACCAGAGCAGGATACTGTTAAAGGAAAAATTCTCCCTCTAAGATGGTGGCAACTATTCTTTCCCTATAGATAAAGTGTTCATGGAAAATTTAAACATCTGATTCAATGCTAGGCCTTTTCTTATACACACGTGTATTGCTACAGGAATTTAAAACCCTTGAAGTTGAGTACAAGCTATTCCTATTTGCAACGTAAGGCAAAACATGCTCTGAAATGTACATGTCATTATGGATCCGACCATCCCTGGAAGAATATGATGCTGTAGACTGTATGGACGACCTGAAATAATTATCATTTCTTCCTCTTGTTGGCAATGAATGTTTATAAAGATCAGCTGGACTTCGCCTAAGAGATAAATGCTGGTCATCACGATAGGAGTGCAGGAAGGGGTTATCATCCGAGTGAACAGCATACAGGGACTTGCTCCGCTTACTGTCCTCCAGAGCATGAGTTAAAAGTGAGGCCTTGTTGCTCAACAGTTTGCTTGAGGGAACACTAAACATGCTTGCATATGGACTACTTTGAAGAAATTTCTCTCTTTCTTTCAAGCTTATACTACGAGAAGGTCTTCCAATATCAATTTCCCTGGACTTATCAGCGATATTATCAAAAGAGTGTTGCCTGCTAATCCTCAGTTTATTCTTTCTATGATATTGCAGAGCACTACTTTGTGACCAAGTACGCTCATATATTTCTTCAGGAAGTGATAAGTTCGTTGTATCCTGCAGCATCTGATCTTCCTCAATATCATAGAGGTTCCCCATCCGCAAGCATGCATCGCATTTATAGGGAGATCTGGTTGTGTAGTGTCCTGCGTAAGTGGGCATGTTGGAGAGACAGCTCCTGCAGTGGGTGGAATTCTGCCTGTACCTATCGTTCATGTCACCTAGGGAAGTATTTTTTTCTTTGAGAGTGTAGTGCTTTGCATAAAGTTTATACTGGTCATTATTTGGAAGACTGTCTTCATTATGTGATGGAGTCCTGTTAGCTTGTTCAGCTTTCCTGAAGCTGTCACTGTGATCTTGGTAAACATCAGGAAACTCTACAGTTTCTGGAAGGACAATGTTTTCGATGTACTGAGGTGTGTCCAAGCGGAATCCTGGCTCCTTGTCAGCATCAATTGTGTAGATTTTATCCCGTGGAGAGCCCTGTTTGGTTTTCAGATATGTCAGTTCCACTTCACTACAGTCCTTTGGGTATTTTGATGCTACTGTCCTTTTTTTAAAATTGTCCTTGGTTTTGTGGTGCTTGTTGTTGGTTTCAGCTTCCATGTGGCAAGTAGCTCTGCTTGATGTCTCTGATACATCTGAATGGACAATCTCTTCAGGAAGGTATCTTTGGCTTTTCAGTGAAAGCTGCCTGTTTTCCTCTGACCCATTTTCTCTCTGGGGACCTTGGCCCTGACGTACAGATTCTTGACGCAAAGATTCAACAGATTTCCTCCAAAGCTGCCTGGGTCTGGAGTTCGCTTTTGCTTCTGTTGTTACTGCAACCTCTACTGTATTTGGATTGGATTCATTCAGTGTGAGAGGATGCTGCCCTTGGAAAACATAGTTGTTCAGATTGTCCTTGTGTCGATTGCCAGGAAGTGTCTGCAGTTCACTTATGTTGTCACCAAAAAAGTTGTCCTTTGTCTGAAAGGATCTGTTATCAGCAAATACCAAGTTTCCCTTATCCATGACCATGTCCATAATCAAAGAACCCCTCTGAATAAAATCAGCTGTTCTTTTGGGGGAGTCAATTCTTGAAGGATTGATATTCGTCATGTTTTTCGCTGTTCGCAGCAGTTTTAACATGTTGGTTTGTGAATTGGTCAAAGAAAAGTCAGGAGACTTCTTTTTCTCCTCAATGTGTACTCCATGAATACAACTGTAAATACCCTGCAATATGAGTAATGTAAAACAAATTAAATCACTAGGTATAACAAATTAAAAATTCCATTTTACTTTTACTAGCAATAAAGAACAATTAAACATTTTTATCCAATTACTGGAAAGATTAAAAGTACATCTCCATCTTTTTATAATTTCCTTGCACTGAAATGGAGGAACATTTTCTACTATATCTGTTGGAATTACAAAGGAGAAAAATTGCCAGTGTTTCACAAACCATTGGTCTGTCTTGGCCTCCCCAGTTTATTCCAGAATACAAGATTAGAAGGTACCCCAAAGGGTTCCCTAATCTCAGCACAAAATGAAACTAACCTTCAGTAATAGATACTCCCTTACTTTAAACCAGTGATTAAGTTTCCCCTCTAAATAAGCCTGTAGTGGGACTATTTTGTTGGAGGTTAAGTTCACTTGTACTGAAATGAAAAGGCTTCTAGTCATCATATTTTAGCTTTTCTGATCCCTATCCCAGTACATATGAAAAAAACCCAGCTCTTTCTAAAGTTGAATGTGAGTTAATTTTGAGCAAAAGGCTGACGCCCATTTTCTCACTCCAACCTCTTCGGTCACTCCTGTGAGCCCAGCTGACATTTCCAACCCTGTGAACTAGCAATTCTCAGACATTTACCTATGACATAAGTACTCTTTCTCCTGCATTGCTTAGGAGAATTTCATATTAAAAAAGGCCAGAAATACAAAGTTCAAATATAAAATGTGTAGGTTAAGGTGCATATGGTTCCCAGACAATCCCCAACAGAGTAGTGCAGACTATTTTTAACGCAGTTCCAAAATGGTCCAATCTACTCAACAGGGTAATTGCAGCACTCTTTAAAGCAATTAGCCATTTTAGCATCATTTTCAGTTCTCCTAGGCTATATAAAAAATCCAGAGAAATCACTTACCTAATGAAAGTTCTATCTGTTTTAAAAATATATAAAGAAAAAACCCAACTAATTTGTCAAAAATATAAGAATAAGCCCACTTTTCCCTTTTTTGTTACAAGTATCAGTTTCTTGGATATGTAAATCCCCTTTGGGTCTGGTAAAGTTATCATTAAAACTTGCCTTAGTGCCTAACCAATACAAGACATATATCACCAATATCACATAAATGATACTTGTGTTTGACCTTTTCTCGTAGAGTCTATTCAAGTTTGCTATCAAGAAAAGCTTATAAAAATACTCCACTGTATTTTTGTAACTTACAATTCTCTTGCTTAAGAAATGAACAAGGGCTAATGTCTCTTATCAAATTAGGTTTTTGGGGTTTTTTTTATTTTTTATGTGGAAATTAATACATTTCCTGCATCTGAGCTCTACCATTTCTTCATTGAAATTGTCCCTTAATGTATTTGTTTTCAGCATTTGATTCCTGATTATCCTTGCATTTGATAATTCATACCCTAAATAGTCCAATGGATAAAGACTTCCCAAGGAGTGCAAGTGCATCCTAAGCCCATTGACTACCCCAGAGCATCACACTGATGCTCTACCATGTATTTTAAATGTCCAGGTGGGAATAAAAGGAAGGATAATGTTTTGGGGAGGCAGTGTTTATTCTGCCTGTTGCCTAAAGGGGAAAAAATGAAAGTAGTACTGACCCTGCTGATTGAGAACAGCAATCCCGGCCTATCCGAGCAGACTCCAGTGAAGCAGAATCTAAGTTTCCAGTAAAACAAGTGCTCCCAGACAAAGGTTATTAAGCTGAGTGCCATGGCTGCTGCAAGCATATAAAACACTCCTGCCATGTTGTCGATGTCCAGTTGGCTGCTCATGACTTCATTCTTCTCGTTGTGACAAATACCAGTCAGCCACAGGGTTTCTAACTCTTCCATTTCCCCTAGGGAGAGCAAGGAGTCAAACCAGTTAAAATGCAAAAATCACTGCTCACAGCATTCGAAATTCTTTGCAAGTTTAAAAATACAGCACCATTTAATGCTTCATTCGTGGAGCACTGCAGACTTATCTAGCCAGGAGTTGCAAATATAGCAGATTTCAACTCACAGCACCCTAGTTTCAGATGTCCTCAGATTTCATAAATTACGTGGGAAGCTGGATGCTCTAGAAAGCAGGATCTGTGGTTTAGATAGAACTTTCTTCTGCTTGCTGTAACTATTAGCACTTGTTACAGAGAGTGGAATGAGTTTAGTAAAGAGCTGGGACAGGCTGTAGTGATCACCAGACCCTTTCATGCCCCCTCCCCTCCCCTGCCCTACACTTGCTCCTCTCTGATCCACTCCGACCCCTCCCTTTGGCCCTTCCCTTTAACATCACAAGATAAACTTCACTAATTCTTGCCATTCTTTTAGAGTGTGTCATAAGAAGTTTGTTCTTTCCCATCTGATCTGTGATGACCTTATTTCTTATTTTCAAGTAAGTTGCAATGATGTGGCTGAACTTCTTCTGACACATCTGGTCTCTGCATTCATCTCTGGTATCTATTCCCTTTTCCTGCTGCCATTCCTGTCTCCTGGGCAGCAGCAGAAACACAAACGACCTCATCACATGCCTGAAATGGAACATTCCTAGTTCTGGCTGTGCCACATCTTTACTGTCATTAAAACACTTCATTTACTTAAAGCTAATGAAGCAAATCTGCTCCCTCCCTCCCTCTCTTGTGTACTCTTAACTTTGAATCCATGTTTCACTGATGAGATCTGGCCTCAGATAAAGGACACCAACACCTACCAGTGGTTGCTACCGCCAGCATGGACAGAGGTGGGCAAGAAACTGCCACTGCTCCTGCCAAAATTCTTTTTATTATTTTGCATAATTTACTAATTCTAAAATATTTAGTGTTGTTCTTAGTGAAGCACTGCATGGGCATCCAGGCCTTTTTACTCTCTCAGGATATAGTCAGCTGAGTAATCATATTATAATTTTTAATGTCATAAACTTCATTGTTTCTGGAAAATACAGCAGGCAATGCAGAGGGCCAAAAAGGACAGTATAGCTGTCTTGGTGTGTTTTCCAATTTAAGATATGGCTTCAGTCTGGGGGAAGAATGGTACAAATCCCTAATCCTTAGCCAGTGATTAGGGAATATATTTTCAATATTATAATTTATATATCACTGGAAAAAAGAACAGAAAAAAAATGGCTAGAAGCTATATCGACATTTCAGCTACCTTCAAGCTAGACTACAAGATCAATGACCTGCTGTGCAAAAGCATTTGCAGGATAGAGTGCCAGGGCACCAGGAAAGCTGCAGCCCACAGATAATTTGGATGTGAGTTCCAACTAGAAATGGAGCACAAGACTGTGATGGAGAAATTGCTTCTCAGAGAATGTGAATGAAAAACTGAAGTAGAAAGGACAAGTTCTGATGCACTTTAGCAAAGGCATTTCACAAATTTGTAAGAGGGATTATTCAGTCTCTAGCTAATTCCCAGTTTAATTTTGTGCTTGAAGCATGAATTGAACCTCTGCATCTGCAAAAGGCAATGTGTCTTCTCCCAAATTACAGTGCTCAATCTTCAAAATACCTAAGAGCACCCCAAAGAAGAAAGTCAATCCTAGTGAATCTTTAAAAATCTTCTAATCCAGGACATTGGGACAATAAATTATTAATTGTAACAGTACAGATATTGCACACATAGATAATTTGGGTTCATTATTGCATTTCCATATCTTAGAACATTTGGATTTCTTTTGTTCTGTTAAACCTCAGTGGACTGTTTCCCTTGTCTTTCTTTCAAGTCCTCCCCAAGGTCTATGAATAAAACTCACAGAGGCTATAGAAGAGAAAAGAACCCAAGTCCAAAGAGAGACCAATATTTATGGTCTGTGCACTGGTAGCTGAAGCTCTGCCAATCAGATCTCATTACTTCCCACAGGAAAATTCACATGTCCCATGACTGTCAGGCATCAATTTGATTTGACTGCTGTGCCCTTTCACTATTCATAACAAAATTCACAAAGGAATTTAAACTTCTTTTTTATTACTGTTTCCTCCGTGTTCCTTTCCCTTTGGCATGTACATCTAAAGTAACTATTGATAATCCAGCAACCTTTCCAAAAACATCCCTACAGAAATGAACTAAGCTTGTTTTGAGTCAAGATAAATGACAGTGCCCTAGCAAGTAAAGTAAAGCATCCCAGAGCCTTGCAGATCCTGCTGTTGCAATATCCCTTCCATAATATGACAATGACAGCAATCACTGTTAATTAATGCCCAAAAGAAATCCACATTTTTATAGATAGCAAAGCACTGTGAATCACTGGATTGCCATATTTATGGAGTGATCTTATCTGGGAATGGACATATTAGGCTGATAATTCTGGTATCTCCATATAAAGCAGTTGCCATTTCCAGTATATATCTTTATACATGTGCATATATATTTATATGTGTGTGTGTGTGTGTGTACACACAGAAACACAGACAAAGCAGTCAATAATTTAAATATAATAACACTTCAGCATAGCTGAAACTAACTGCAAAAATGCCCAATCTTCTTACTGCTTTTCCTGCCCATTGCACTTTAAACCAGATATTCACAGAAGCCATAACATTTTTATTACAAAATCCTCAGGCATGAGAAACTTTTTTATCTGTGGTGTCAATTCATTCCTTATTAAAATCTGCCACTTCCAAATTTGGCCTGGAGTTTGAATTCAAAACATTGAACTTTGAGGCTAGCTAAATTTGGTTCAGAAAATAAATTAATTTAAAAGAACTAAGTCAGTTTGGAGGAATGCTGTCTTTCAAATCCTTTTTGGTGGTCTGACTTGTAAGCTGAATGTGTAGGGTGATGACACCTATGGCAATATATCACACTTGGCAATTGAAAGGCCAGCAATTTGTGATTACCAGGCACTGGAGAGTTCAGTCATCCCTGAGTGTGCATAATATTAATTAGCAAGTGGGAGCTCCAAATATTACATAAAACAGACCTTGGAAATCTAAGTCAGCAACCTCAATATACATAAATGCCAGGCCTCACTGAACTGAGTGTTAATGGAGTTCAAGCCTGCATCTAATAGGGGGTCTCGAGTTACTCATAAATATTAATCAGACTTATTTTAAGGCTTTTTGTTTTCTCTTCAGGCACTTAGTAAAAGAATGTAATGCCACAATAATTTCCTACCTTCATGCATGTGTGGACTAGATTAACATGTAAATGGACAGTTGCAGATCTCAGCAAGAAAGAATATCATGACACTGGCACAAAACCAGAAAATGAAGAGTCGCAATGTATTTGACAAAAAAAAAAAAATACAGTGTTTGTTTTCTGTTTAACACATCCACAATCTATTTAACTTGAAAAACTCACAAATGACTACATGATTCCTACGTAAAGAGATTTTTAAAAAATTCTATAGCACTGTATCATAAAAGATCTGCTTCGTTTATACTGTAAGAATGACCATAAGCAAGTGCTTTAAAAATCCATAGTTCAAGCAGCATTGAGTCTCTGCAGTATTCATTCAAAATACACCCCAATGAATTGCAACATTCCAGCTCTCTCACTTGTAATTCAACACTATTTACAATGGGTTTAGGTTACAGCGCAAACAGTGCTCTGATCCCTTTGTGCTCCTCCTGGGTTTGTTCCTGTGGCTATGGAGCTCTCTGCTCTGGCTGCTATTTGCACAGAAACGTGCCAGTTGGCCTTTTGGCCTGAATATCCCACGAGGGCCTTTCTTTCTACATTTAGTGTAAACTCCTCTAGCCTCTTTCACACGTTATCATCCTGGGAAGGACTGATAAACCATCCACTGTGTCCCCTGAACAATTTTGTCACAATAAAAATTTCATTATCCAGACACAGAAACGATACAGTCTATAGGATAAATTACATGCTTTTCCTCATCAGGGCCTTAGCAGACTTTGCAGGCTGTACCACCTCTCCGTGGTGCCCAGTTGACAGGCACACTGCTTTTTTGCAGCCTGTGTCACTGCCTCTTGAGATGTGTCAGTTCTCTGGGATTATTTTAGGAGGGGTTACTGGTCTCCCCAGATTCCTTTCGTTTCCATGGCACACAGGCTCCTGCAACCACCTGAGCACTGGGACCCCCAGTGCCAGGTCCACCTGCACCAAACTGCCAGGCCCTTCAGCAGCTGTACCAGCAACTGCAGCTGCATGGGCAGTCACCCACCCCTGACTCCAAAAAACATTACCTTGCAACTCTCATCAGTGAGAGTTGTCTGGAAAAATTAGTTCTCCTGTATATTGTGCTGTTTCAGGCATTGCGACCATCCCCGCTACGTGCAGTCTGCACATCCTGCAGGAGCGTGCCTGGGCCAAACAAGGAAAAGATGCCCTGTCCCAGTGGGGAAAGCAGAGCTGCAGCCCAACACCCTCGTTGCTGTGCAGGTTAAGTACAGCAGACCTCTGGTGTCAGCACTTCCTTGGGACTTGCATAAGGCACAGGCCAGGAGCAGGTCACCAGCAGGAGATCACAGCCCATGTATCAGAGCAGAAGGTGCCAAAGGAGCTGGCTGCTGGTGACAGCGTCAGGGGCGGTGGCTCTTGTGCAAAGCGCTAACCTGAGGTTCAGCCTGAGCAGTCAGCACAGCAAACTGGCACATACCGAGTAAAGCTGATGAACAGGAGGGTTAAATAGATACACTCACACCAGTCAGATGGAGGGCATCAGCTTCAAAAGACTCTGGTGGCACTAATAGAATCATCTGCTTATTTGGGCTGGACAAAAGGTAGTTTTCAAATTTAGGGACAGACTGCTCCATGCTTGCCCTGGTGAGCACTCCCCATAAGTGACAGAGGAGGAGGGTAGCACCCCACCACTTTGGGACCCTAAAATAAAAGGGTGTTCCCTGAATAGCGGGGTCAGCAGCCAAATGGATTGATGTGCATTTGGTTCAATAAGCTCATCAGTTCCAATCTGACCCAGTTATATGATCCATACAGAATGTTTCAGAGAAGAGATTATATAAAAGCACAGCAACTTATCGAATTCAGCCTGGATCCCCCAAAACAATCTCTCTTATTCTTATTTTCTGAGTTATTTCCCCCTGTGAAAATAGCAAGAGGAACACAGATGACTGACAGCAATAAACTTACTGTGAGCTAATGACTTCACTCTGCATGTCCCCATTAGTTAAGGATGAATTAACAGAACTGCTAAGCACGACTTTCAATATTACAATCCCTCTAACTCTTGTTCAGCTACACAAACGCCCTCCACTTATACACTCACACTCTTCAGTCACATTTGTTCCACCCACTGCTTAAGGAGGACACTAAATATATAAACAGAAAATCACTGTGATTGTGGGTGTATTCTGCCTGAGCAGCACACACTGAAAATATGTCCTTATAATCACATACGTATTTCCTTCTTGGGCTTTAACAGCCCGTGTGAGTCACACTGCTACACTTCCTTATAATCTAGACAGCGATTTGGAAGGCTTATGCTAAAATATGAAAAAAATAGCAAAGAGCTTTCCCCTTCCAGATGTAAGGGGGCAAATCTCATTTCCACAGTTACCTATTACCCCTAAGGAGTGGGAAGCAATTATTCACCCAGGAAAACAATTCTTAGTGTACTAAGCTGTCTTAAAAGCACATAAAGATTAACCAGAACTGAAAGTTATTAGGAAGGGATAACAGACTCTGTGGAAACTCAAACCAGAACTAGTTTTCTTCTTTATGTCTCTGAGTCTCTAATTACTTTAAAGTTTGCAGCTTTAAGGGTTAAGGGCTTAATACAGCTACACCATCTGCCCTCTTTTCCTGGAGATCTCTTCCCACACTGTCTTTTGAACTGAGCTCTTAATCTGCAGGTAGTGCAATACATTACAAATACCTCAGACAAGTAGATGTGTAACCTGGCCAGCCAGCTGGTATACTCCACCCCTTCCCAAAATTACCAAGGATTTTCTGTTCCCTGTATCCAACTGTTTCTGCTGCCATGAGTGTTTTATTGCTCTATTCTGCTGCATCCCTCCTAGCTAAAGGCTCCTTGCTGTCTTTCTCTCCATCCCATCCATGCACACTCTGAACCCCTCTTATGCTCTTAATTCCAAAGTAGCTTTGTAATTTGTAGTTCAATAATCTCATCTCCTCACAATTAAGATTAAAAAAAAAAAAAAAAGAAGAAGAAAAAAGAGAGATGGGAGAAAGACTGAAAGAAAAAGAGAGAAAGAGAAAGCTAAATTCTCCTCACTTTCTATGCACCCGTGGTTCTACACCAAATCCCAAAGACATGATGCTATGGGTTTCAGAAACAATGCCTCCCAAATGATTTTGCAGGATATATTTGGAAAAAGTACCACTCTTTAAATGGCACGTGCAGCCCAAGCCAGAGAAGTATCAGCAACACTTGGGCCTGCACACAGCTGGCCTAAAGTTCCTGCTATGGGAGGCTGGAGGAACACGGCTGCCTTCCCAAACGATGTGTACAGACCTGCTGAACCCACAGGCTGGGCCTGAGCCTTCACCCCACTGTGCTGGCAGAGCTGTGTGCACACACAGTGACAGCTGCAAGGTAACACGCTGGGGCTGGGGATGTCAGCCTGCCCAGCTGCTCCTACAGAGGTTCAGAAAATAAATCAAAGCACGGATCATGCGATTCCTCAGCGCACCGCATTTCTGTTCTGACACATTCCTGTGGCCGTGGGCGGAAGATCCAAACAAAATGATGGTGCTGTTTCTTAGCAGCCGTATCATTTTAGTTGCTTCTCAACTCCTGGGTGCTTCTATTTCTCAACAGAAGACTGAGAAATTGTTGTCTGTGTCTCAGTAGAAATATTTTTACTTCTCTGTTAAAAAACAATGGAAGTTTCATCTTGTGATCACAGCAAGACAAAAAAAAGCAGCACAACCTCCACTGGGCTTTAGAGAATCATCCCAATGATCAACTACCTTAAACCAAGCTGCAGATGCTAATCATCAGCTCAAAGCTTTTGCAGATAATGAGATGTGCTGTACAGACAGTAAGATGAACAAAACCAGAAATTCACTAGCAATGCACTTCACTCATATCTGTTACACAAGAAAAAGCAACTCTCAACTCTTTCTGTTAAAGAGATTCAGTGTTCCAAAGCAATTAACCTTATACTAACAAATGTATACTCATCTCAGCTTCCCATGAGTGGGGCTATGTATGTGAACTTGCACAGAATAAGGGATGAAACCTTTAGAGCACAATTGCACTTCTGAGACAATTAAGTAGGTATTCTTTAAACTCCTCAGCAACTCATTCCCATCCTTCTTTCCTCTGTCTCTTTTCTTCTTCGTTAGAATAACAAATTTGGCATCTTGTGGCCTGCTTCCTTACACTAAGACTTCAGAGCTGCTCTCACTGTGGGATTGATAATTGTTGGTGTAATTGGTCCACCCAGCAGAACTATCCTCAGGATGGGAACACTATACACACAGAAACATATATAAACCACCCAGTTAAAGCTTGAAGTTATCCCTAAGGCAAGCCTACATCCCTCTGTATTTATTTGATTTTTTTTTTCCAATGCCAACAAGATTAAAAGGAGGGTTCAAAGTCATTGGCTTTAATGCAGAAACAGCATCATGCTCTGAAAAGTATGAAAAGATTCCCCTGCATGAACAAGCAATTAATTCTTCAGTTCGATGTTTTACATGTGCAAGGAAGAGGGAAGAAGTTCCTATCCACTGCACAAAAAATTCATTTCAATGTGTAAGTGAACTGGCTTAGATAGGAGAATGATATAGAAGCAGCAAGGAAAAATCGAATGAGAAAAACCAAAGGAGAAAGACATATGCAGAGGAAATTGGAAGCTCTAAAATACATTTCAAAAGGCCATTTCAGTACTGGGTAAATGTAAAATAGAGATGAGATCATGGCTTTTTGTATGTGCAATCAGATATACTTTTAAATAAATTACTTGGTGCTATCCAAGTATATAGTATAATCCAAAAAGATTATTTCTCTTATTAACATAATATTCACATAAAGAAATTGTGTTTGTTGAACTCATTAGAATGTTTTTTTCTTATAGTTATGAAACTCATTAGGTTTACAATCATTCATTGAAATTATTCCAGACTCTGATGAATGCCCTATTACATGTACTGGAAAATAATTCAATCCTACTTGGGGCTCTGCTGTTTTACAGGCTTAGTCTTTGGGAATAATATATCCTGCAGAAGCTATACATGTGAAAGAAGATTTCTGCCTTCATTTGTGTTTGCCTATTTACTTAAAACAACCTCATTCAGGCTCCACTGAGGCTTTCCCAGGAGTACCATCTTAAGATGAAACTTTCCCCCAACCATACTTGCTTTTAGTCTAGAGAACTTCAAAGAGATTTTTAGTGATATAGCAAAGTGATGTTGGTCTGAACTCTGGGTTCATCCCTTCTAGTTCACCAAAACAGAGTTATGTAAGTTCACAGCTAAAAAGATTATCCATCGAACTACTGAAGTTAGACATGGATTACAAAATCAGGTCATGCTAGTTCCGGGCAATTACTCTTTACATTTAATTTCTTGGTGTTTAGTTCCAGTTCACCTGCAATGTACTTTGTAACTCAGTAGAAGAAATTTCATTATTAGGGCTTTTCTGTTGATTTTTTTTTCTTTTTTTTTTTCTCACATTTGGGGGAAATGCAATGGTACTTGGGGTTTTTTTCCTGAAAATGGTCATCTAGACCTGTGACACAATAAAGTGAGACAAGGTATCAAACAGTTCTGGGACTAAAGGAAACATACCTACAACAATTTCTACACATCATATATGTCCAATTACAAAACTCTTTACAAGTTTACGGATCCTTTACAAGAGAAAAGTAATGTTTTAGCATTCATGGGTTGTTCAGAGTAACTTCCAATGGAACTGAAAAAATGCCATAAATGTATTCACAATTCCCATGGTTTGTGCATTTAAAATTTTTGCTTATCATCTGGGCAAGATGAGTGAGGGAGGAGACATTTCATAATAAGGTTTCATTCACCTGGGTGTTTGCTATATATATTGCTGTTCTGTAAGTTTTAATACTAAGTTTTGTAGACAATCCATTTGTATTATTTTCAGCTACTAAAAATGGGTTGAAGATATAAGCATTTGTATGCCGTGTAAGTCCACAGGCCAAAGTGTAAACACAGGGTAAGATTTTTCACACTTTCCTTCCACCCACTTGGTTTTGTCCCTGATATTCAGAGATTAGGTGAAGCATAAAAATGCAGCACCTTCAGTATTTTGATGAGCTTTTTCTTAAACAGCTTCAAGTGCTTTCCCTACTATTTCATTTATTTACTTTCTCTGTGATTTAATTTTTTGTGTTGGATGAGAAGTATCAAAAATAATGAAAGAGTAAGCATGAAGGAAATGCAAAGTGAAAGGAATGAAAACCCAAATGATGCTCTGGCAACGTCTAGAGGGGTTAGCCCACACTGACAAAGACAACTCAGATCCTCCTTTGGGCTACAGAAGCTTTTTCTTTTTTAGTATGGGACCAATAATTCAACTTCTCTGATCCAAATTCCCCATCTAAAAATGGCTCAGAATTGTAGCACCTAATAATTCTTTAATAGTATTACACAAACAGAAAATAATATTCTATTCCCAAACAGAAATATAAAGCCAATTTTTTAGCCAGTTAGTTGCAACTTTTTGACAAAAGAATATGTGAACACTTGAAAGGCAGCCACTGCAGGTCATCTATTCACTCCTTCACCCAAGTAAGTGAGGTTTCTTCCACAAGCCTCTCTAAATCCAATAGATGGATATGATGACACTATTATTTCCATATATACACCAGACAAAATGCATCAGTCATGATGATTACACCTCTTCCAGTTGTTTAGTATTATAATAGGAATAAAATCCATGTGCTGGAAGACCAATACACTCATTGTCTGCTCCATGAAAATGAATGTCCTGGCTTTTATGGAACAGGAGGCTTCTATGCTAAGTCCTGCTCTGTGCCATTCCTATCATACTGAAATTCACCATTCTTACCCTCAATAGCTTGTTACTGGTGACATTAAGCTCATATTTATTTTCTGAAAAAGCTCTCCCTTTCACTGATAAAGAAATGTCAACACACACATCTATGTAAAAAAACAAAACAAAGATTATGTAATACACACCATATTCCAATCTGATAGAGGATTTAGTTAGTCACACCGCAGAAAACTTTCAATTAGCATATTTCTATTTGCTCGTGCATGTGAAACACAAAGCTTTCTACAATCAAAAAGGAGTTCAAACCCTGTGTGGAGAATGAGTCATCATTGCTGTTTTCAAATATATCAAAGTTGTGCAGCAAGTTTCCTCCTGCAGGGCAAAAGTGCCAAGAGGACCTAGAGTTCTTCTATTTTGTGTTAGAATGAAAAATATTTGTTTGAAGTACAATGAAACAAGTCACCCTAATTCAATTTCATAAGCATTCTTTTACCAGAAGTTTAAATGAATCCATCCTAGATTAGGGATCACTCACATCAGTTCAGAACTGAGCTAAAGACTTTTTAATAGCAAAACAGTCATGCTGAAAGATAACTCATCTACCAAGGAATTGCTCAGAGACAAAAATAAAGAAAATAAATAAATGCATAAATGGTCTCTAACACTGAGGCCAGCTTTACTTTGTGAGGTATATGAAAACACTTTCTGAAAATAGATGCCGATGCCCTTGGCGGTGAGGTGAGTTAGAATCGAGTGGAAGAGAACTCCTGTCTCAGCATCAAGAAGTAATTTTACTCATTTGTTTTACCTTTCTCTATTTTAAAGACTTGAAGAGAACAGCACTAACAGGCTCCTGGCTACTAAAACTGAATGAACTGTGCATACATAGGAGGAAGAAAAGAAAGCAAAAAAGCTCAGTCCCTACCATCTCCCACAAATTGAAGAAGGGCAAGATCAATTTGTCTCTTCCAAGGTGATCCTTTCTGGAGAGCTATTCCATAGCCAGTAGTGGCAAAGATGTACCCGCTCCCTATTGTGACAAGTTTGCATCCTTCATCTCTTCCAGCCTTGTAATTCAGCACTGCTGCATCATAGATGAAAGCATCCAACTTCCTGAAATAAAAGAAAACATTTTACAAACCAAATCATTAGGGACAGCTGTTGTCAGACATCTTTTGTCCTTGATGTTAGGACCCTGTTGAATATCATATGGATTCTTTGATATCATTAATTACATATCCTGCTCTGTTGTATCTAAAATTAACAAAAGGCATCTATTTTAGTGAGGGGAAAGTAGGACACATAGTTTTGCATTTCTATTTTAGGGGATGCTGTTAAAAAATACTGAGCAGGAGAAACCAATCTACAAAATGTCTTGCCCTGATATCTTTGTATTTTGGCTCTCAAAATGGATAATAAATACCTTGGGATGCAAAATGGTCTCCAAAACCTACAGAAATTACAACAGAGAACTTAGAATTGAAATAACTTTATTTAAAATACTGAATGAGATTGAAATGTTCACCAGGTTTTACATACACACTCTTGTTTTACTTCTCTTTCCAAAAATAAGCAGTGAAGGCGGCGGTTAAGTCCTTGATAAGACAAGGGAAAATACTGGAGCATATCTCATAGAGCTACCTAAATCCTACTTAAATATGATCAAAAATATTTCTTTACAGTTCACAATTCCAAACATATTATTTGTGTCTCTAGCTCACAGCAGGAAGAAAGGAACTTGTGAAAAAGTTTAAGCCTTTTAACCCATCTACCTAAAAATGTAAGAATGGGATAATCCCATTCTCTAAAGAATACAGGGAACACAACAGGAGTGGAAAACAAATTCAGTAAAGAAATGAAAAGAAGCAATGTCCTCCAGGGATACCTTCTCAGAAGCACTGCAAAGCAAGAGTTAGAAGGCAGGTGCACAGAGGTTTCACAAATGAAGGCAGTGAAAATGCACATACAAGAAGAGGCCATTTGGAAGGACAATCACTCGACAGCAGCAGATCCCAGTCAAAGAACAGGCATTCTTATTATTGGGGCCTCAGCTCCAACCTCACCTCGGTGACACCAAAGCCAGTAACACACCCCCCTTCCCAACATCTTTGTGCATCCCGTAGGAAGTGGGAGGAGCAGGAAGAACACAGCCACACAACTGGCTTCACTGGATGGTGTACGGGAGTCTCCACCCTGCCATCCCCAGAAGCTGCAGCCCCAGGCACTGCCAGCTCTGCCTGCTGAGCCTCTGGAGAGCCACGGTGCATCACTGTGCAGCACTGCTGAAAGGATCTGATGGGCTGCAGCTGACACAGCCTGGCACAACACTGCCCACCAACAGTTGGGGCCTGTCTTCATGGAAAGGCAGCTGTAAAAAGAAATGTACTGTGGCACAAACAGGTACAAGAGCATCAACTTCAATTACATTATATCAGGATGCACCAGTTGTGAATTCTGTTGCTATGAAGTTCTGGAGTCACACTTGCTACTAAGCTTAAATCAGTTTATGTTGATAAAGCTTTTCATTTACACCCACAGAATGGAGCAAGACTTAGGCATACCACATTTTGACTGCTGACAGAAAAAAAGCCCCAAAAAAAGCTTTCACGAACATCACAATTCAAAGTTTATTCATAAATAATCAATCAACAGAACCCTAACTTTTTCAGAACTCTAAATCAGACACCAAAAATGTGGCACTAAAGAATATGCTTGTCTATCTCACATTAAACCAAGAGGAATACCAGGAGAGAATGAAGTTGTTGGATTTCATCTGCTGTCATGAAAAACTGAAGTTCCTGTCAGTGATTAATGTTCTTTATTGCTTTCCTTCAAGGATGTTTATCCCAAAAGTCACCATTTAAGTCATCTAATTGAAATTCAGTGAAGTAGTTAATTCAGAATAGAGGTGGCTCAACCATTAAAAGAAATAGTTGGGCCATCAGTTCTTTTGCTTTTCCACTCTTCCCTAAAACTCAGCTGGTGCAACCTTCAGTTTACAAGTCAGATTAGCTCCACCAATGCTCAAAATCTGGTTCCCTCTTCCTTTAAATGGATAATTTGATATGCAGAAAATCATTAAACATCTGGTAGGTGATGCCACAAATTCGGCTACCTGGCACTGGGGGTAACTAAACTGGAATTAGCCAAGAGGGTGCCCGAGCCTGCAGCCCTCAACATAAGTTCAGTTTTCTAAATGATGGGCTTTGATTCAGAATGCCAGAGACAATCTTTGCTTGCGTAGAGAGCAAAAACAAAAATCTACATCCTTTGGGTAGGCTCGCAGTGGAAAAAAACCTACAAACCTGCTTGCTGTACACTCAGGATATTGTAGCTTTTCTGTTCTACAGCAGACAATTACCTAAATCAATACAGCCCACCCAACCTCACACTTTGAGACATCTGCAGTTATCTGTGGGAAGGAAGGACTCTTCCCCTCTCAGAGGATGCTCATGGCTCAGGGTTTGGGAGGTGTTGCTCCTCTCTGTGGGTACAGACACTGCTGCAACCAGACAACTTAAAACACACTCTGGAATTTGTAATCTGTTTATTCTGGGATTTACAGTTTTGCAATGAAGCACATAAAACACATGCTGTAAAACACAGAGAAAATATAAAGACAGCTATTCTTCTGTCAAAACAGCCTCAGTCAGAAATACAAAGGAAAGAAAAGGATCTCTTTGCTAAAGATTTCAGGGCAAAAGCCTTGTGCTACCTCAAAAATTACACTCTTCACATGCAGTTTGCCTCCTTAGTTACTGAGCAGTGTACTAAAACCTTAGGACAGAAAGACAAAGCACAGTCACAGTTTCACTCACTCGCTGTGGAAGCTCCTCCCCAGTTTCCCAGGAGTCTGGCATCAGTGCAGTGCTTACACATGAAACGGCTCCTGAGGATGCAGAAGGCTTTACTTTTGAGGACTTTTCCTATACTACTTCTATAAGGTCACAACAAATCCCATGACACAAATCAATTTAAAAACATGAGGCACTTTCCTGACAGATGCTGAGAGCTGAAGGTTCTGCTATCAGTCGCTGCCCAATGTCTTAACTGTAAATCAAAAATTGATTGCCCTGAAAAACTCTTGGTATCCACAAATACAAACTTATATTCAGAATACATTTTCTGCATTTCCAACATAACTCTTATAACCTCTCAAGTCTTAATCATCTCTTCATCGTGTGCTGATTACAGAAGCCCTGTTCCTGCAAAGCTCCAGAACATGCTGTACCCCTGCAGCGTGGGCAGGGAGAAACAAGCCCCAACTGAAGCTCTCAGATTTTAGGGCACCCAACTCTTCCATCACTGGGAGGTGAATTTCTGGCATTCCAAATTTTTAAGAACTTTCAGATAACTATAAACATTTCTCAATTAGTGTTTCCAAAAGTGGAGACAGCAAAATCTGGCCAAGTCCAAAAATGTGACCCTTTCCGAGTTGTTTGCAAAGCTGGCAGCAAGATCAGCCCTGGAGGAAGACAAGGCAGGGATGTGTGCAGGCCAGAAGGCTGCTGGGAACACAGAGGACTTTCCATCCTGCCATGACTGACTGGGGAAAGCCACAGCTGCTGTTTCACTGGGCTCTGATGGAAGAGCCAGGCTGCATGCATGGCAGGGACTGCTGGACACGGAAGCCCATCCTTGTCTTGTCATTCTCCAGGCAGGACTGCTAAGCCTGGACCTCCAGCTCTTCCTCTTCTTTCTACAGAGAGACTGGCAAGTCCCAGGTTTTGATTTCTGTGGCAGCAAAACTGCAGTGTGCTGCACAGCTGAGCACTCTGCTATTGAGGTTACACACTCAGTGCAGAACAGCTCCACACGCCGAGCACAGACCACGCACCCAGAGAGGCTCAGTGCCTCCTGCAGCCTTAGTCACGTACAAATGAACAATTAACTTGTCAGCTCAGTGCAGCCACTCAGCAAGTGAAAAGCTTTGTCACATTGTGGAGGTTTAAATAAACTGGTAAGAAATATTAGAGAGCTGAGAGAGAACTATCAAAGCTGGAATGCAAGAGAAGGTTCAGAACTGCCATGAACTGGTCAAACAGGCCAGGCACCTCCAGCCAACACAGGGGAGCAGGACTACAGTGCTGTGACTCATCTGAGCAACGGGCAGCTCTGCAAACTTCCTCAGAACTACTTCAATAATCCTGGCTAGAAGGAAAAAATAAACATTTTGGAATATTTATATAACACTGACTACAAAGGCAAATGTCCTTCATCACAGAGCAAGCACCAACAGGAAAGGGGGTGGGGAGAATTTTATCTCACAGCTTCAGAGAACATCAGGTGTTATGAAATCATTAACTGGAATATTCCTAGAAAAACCCAAAACAGCATTACTGAATGTAATAATTTGAGGTGGGAGATATGTGAAAAATAAATGTGGACAGTCCCATAACTAAACATTTATGATTCATCAAGAGGGATAAGAGTTGAAAAATCAGAATAGCTATTGCAAAAACCCATTCTCAAGCATTGCTGCACACATGCAAAATTGCCTGTGTAGAGAAAATTTAAGTTAGAGAAAAGGGTAGAGAAAAGCAATTTCAGAAAAGCTGAAAACGCTTCCCTGTAATTTTCCCCATCTTTATTATTGGCACAACTTTTCATAAAATTCCTATGATGAAAACTGAAAAGGAGGACTAGGAAAGTTCTCCTTTATTAGTCACGTCTCCCTCAACAACAGAAGTATAACTCAGTTGAAAAATGTTCCTTTGCTTCCTTAACCAACTACATGTTCCATCAACAATTTTGTTCTCTTGATGGAATGAGAAGTAAAAATTTAAAAGGCCAATCTGCTCAGTAGTTCTGGAGCCACAATGATATTAGGCAAAAAAATAATGGCATCTACTTAAGGCTGGAGTAAATTTAAGCATATATTTTTAGAATCATCAATAGCATTGCTGGGGTCAGCAAGTGCAAAAATACTGTCTGTAAGATCTGATGGTTTAACATTACAAACTTCCATTTCATCCCTTCTTTCTCCACAGAAGAGATAAAAGAAAGTATGTCAAGAGTGAACAATGAGGGACACAGCATCATTTGTGTCTCTCTGTGTCCTGGGAATCCAGTGCTGAAAGGTCACTGTGGAGTGACACAGCAATCAAAGGGAAAGACGCTGCTCTGAAGATGAGGCTTCCATGACAGTGCTCTGAAGTGACACTTTGATACTGCTGGAGCAAAAGCAGATATTTAACCTTTAGCATGAAGGACTGTTGATTTCTTTTACCCAGTTTTGACTAAAATGCATTTCAGCTTATCTGATGCACTTCATCACCAGCAGTGACTTTATCTTTCAGTACATATTCAAATGGCTCCTCGCA
Organism: Coloeus monedula; assembly: GCF_965178545.1. Classification (NCBI taxonomy): domain Eukaryota; kingdom Metazoa; phylum Chordata; class Aves; order Passeriformes; family Corvidae; genus Coloeus; species Coloeus monedula. Next base: position 11,035,943 of record NC_138796.1, on the reverse strand, counting down.
GAACTGAAGTTCACACACACTGAATGGATTTCTTGACATCTTGATATTGCCAATTCATTAGGGGAAAATTCAACAACCACCCCTCCAACAACACAGGTCAGCAAAGTATAACCCAGTTAAATGACGAGCTCATGAGCAGGGAACAAGCTTTCAACTTTTCTCCTGGCTCAAACTATCCTCACTTCATTCCTCACACAGGAAATGCAGACAGAAAATTTGAAAGAGCAGTTTCTGACAGACATTACCACCACCACGAGGGATTGTGGAGGCTTCACCTCACCTATCAGGGCTATCCCAGCTGCCAGAAAATCCACTGTGAACCTCACTAGGCTGCGGTTACCTGCATGGGCACATTCCCTTCCTCACTCATGGGAGCTCCCATCCACCACCCCTCTGCCCACACACCTTCCCAGTCCCAGTAACATTTCCCTTAGCAACAAAATAATGGAAAATTTAGTGTGCCTTTATGATTAATTTATACAATGGAAGATTGTCCCACTTCACATCTTAGAAGCCAAGCCAAGAAGTTTTTGCAACACATCAGTTTATCAAAACACAAAATCTGAAGAGCCGAGTTGGGGGAATATATTTTTAGATTAAAGGTTTTGTCCCAGTTACAATAGCATAATGAAGGATAAATTCAGCACGGCTCACCAAGTACCTGATCTCAACCCCAAATCAAATGAAGACTAAAACTCAGAATAGCTTCTCAAAAGAGGGGTTAGATGGCACACAGCTACTTCCACCTGTTCATTTTATTTCCAGCCTATTTGTGATATTTAGAGATATTAGATAGATAACAGCATTAGCTACAAAATGATAAGGCAGACAAAGGAAGTAACCTTAAAAAAAAAAAAAAAAAAAAAAAAACAAAAAAAAACAACTCCAGAAGAGCATTCAGGTACTGAGTAAAGGAATTTGAAATAAATTAATTCTTTTTTTCTAGAGGCAAGTTTCTAGAGGCAAGTTTCTATGCATCAGGTGAACAGGAGACACAGGGTTGTTTGTTTGTCTTTCTTTAAATACAAATTGCAAAAGAAGCAATGGATTTCTCTTATGGCCATGAAGAAATTCCTGAAAATGTAAGAATTATGAGAATATGAGAATAACTGCCTTTCTTGAAAGGACAGAAAGTTATGGGGAAACAGGAATCAGGCATCAGAAAAACTGATGCCAGAAAATCCTGCCATGAGTGGAATTGCCATAGGGAGACTTAAAGTCTGTACTGGCAGCTTGTAGCACTGAACTCTGCTCACTTCAGCAGTAAAAGCAGGAAAGCTAGCCACACATTTCTTTTAAGATACTAGATTTCAGAATTGATACTGAAGAGATCCTTCTGAAAAATGCTCCTAGATGGAACAGCAAATTTAAATGTTTTCACATCTCTGCAGTCCTTCAGCACAGACAGCAGTTTCCCAGTTGCAAACCAGCTTTCCAGTTCTTAGCTTGTATGACTACAGCTGAAACATCCATTGGAAATCATTCCCCTCACAGCTCAATGCCAAAATGAACATTAGAGTGAACACCAAAACAAACATTAGATTAAAGCACCACAGAAAGCATCATAATGTAAATTGAAATTAAGTTACCCCAGCCATCTGATGCCAAATTAAATGAAGTTATTGATTGCAGAAGTTGTCTGAACTTGGTCAGCCAGGACAGAAAATCCTGAATGGGACAAACTGTTTAGCAGAGATGTTTTTTACAGAAGGTCAGGAAGGAAACCGTTATCGAGGTTTTAGCTCCGTCAGACAGTTTTTAGGAAAGTGTATTTGTATTTGTACAGTAATTTAGTGCTTACTGTCAAGATTGATAGTGATAAGTAGACACTCTGGAGCACAGCAAACATCTGGCTCTCCCAGGTAGTTTGGGATCTTTTTTCATGCTCTTTGACTTAGATGTTTCCCCCTGTGTACATATGATGAGAGTACCCATATATGGACAGTAAATCCTCACTGGATTAGATTTGGGACCTAATTATGACAATAATTCTTTCTGAGCTCACTTACTTTGGTATTCACAACATCTGATCTCCATAATATAACCACATAAGTTTAACTCCACAAATGCAATATTCCATCAATCACTACTGAACTTTACAAAGGCCTGGTGCCAAACAGGGAAAAGACAGAGTGAGAGACAGAGAGAGAGAGGAGAGGGCAAAGAGAGACCAACCCATGATCACTTTTCCTTAACAAAAATAAAATCCTATGCGGCCAACCGCTGTGATTATTTCAACTTGTCAAGACCACAGCACAACAGTTTCCAAAGGTATTTTACATTTCTATTTCCACTCCAGCTACGAGGCAGAAGTGTGCAGGCATAGAAGGTGATACTCCATGTATGACTTACTGCAAAAGCTGCTTGAACTCATCAGTGCCTCGGACATGGGCCAGCTCAGCCTCAGGTTTCATTTGGCTGAGAAAAGTAAAGTTCAGTTCAGCTTTTTTCTAAGGAGTTCCCATGGTCCTGTCTCACAGCTTTATTCATTTTTTATTTTGGTTTTTTGACCAGCTGCAGAAATGGATTCTTCTAAGCGTCAGCGTTCAAAAACGTCCCAAAGTTATATCCAGAAAAATGGCCAAACAGGTGCCTTTGTATGGAAATAGTGCAACCCAGGAGGTAGATAAATCAGTCCTCTAGGCTATTTCATACTCCTGACCATTAGTTATAAGTAACATTGGCAGTGAATTAACTGAAATCTTAATTTCTCACCTTACATCACACATTCATGTTTTGCATTCATCACCCCCTTAAAGGAAGGATCACCTGGCACAATTATTAGCCCTTTCAGGGCCTGATAAAAATCCTTTCAATTACTGTCATATATATATGATGAAAATATAGATAGTTATTTTTTTAAACATTTCTCCTTATTGAAACAACATTTAGAGATATAAATTGGATTAATCAGTGCTTGCCTTGAGAGAAAAAAAAGGCTAATTCCTATCTTAGATTATAAACTTTGTAATAACAACACGTGCAGACACAAGAAAATACTTTCCAATGACAAGTGAGTACACAAGTTCAGGTTCATTACTTTAAACTGGTGTATAAGTTTTGAGTAGCCCCAAAGAAGAGTTCTGCACTTTGAAAACATTTTGAAAGAAGTGAACATCACTCCTTCTTCATTAAGATCAGGACATACTTCAACTACAGGCTGCTGTTTCAGTGACACCTTAAAAACATGATCAGAGCAAAGATCGCCCATCTAAAAATTGGCTATTTCAGTTGGTGCATTTGGTATTTTAAATTCTGTTTTTGAAGCTTTGGAGAAGCAAAAACTCAAGCAGAGTCAGAATAGGGAACTTTGACAAGTAGTCCATGTGAAAGCAGGAAAACATCATGTTTTAGACTTACAGCTGGATATAAAATGATTTGATGCATTATTTTAAAATTCAGTTGCAGAAAGCTAAAGCTGTCTCCAGTACAGTTTCTCTCGTCATGTATCATAACAGGTATCCTGGAGGGTTGAAAGCAATAAATTATTATGACTACAGATATCTCATGCTGCCTACAGGCCTTCTCCTTTCTCCCTCAAACACTCTTCAGAATCAACCATCCCTGGTAAATTCTTAAACACTTGGTTAAAGAATTGCTTTATGTACTGTAACATTAAAAGTCTAAGAAAAGTGTGTATTCCCTATTACAAATACTGCAAGGTCTTGTCAACCAGAAACAGTAAAAAATATATTGAGCCACTAGTTTAAAAGTTTAACATTTTATTGTGTGCTGGACATTTCTGTGAGTTCTGGTTGTAAGCTGCTATTGTATCCCCATGAGAACAATGAAAAATTTGTGCTTTTAATGAAAAATAAAAATATATCCTTTTTCTTTCAAACAGACATCTTCTCTCACAGCTTGCCCTCCTCTTCTGAGGTGAAAAGGCATGAACCACAGAATGAACAAAAACTAGGAAGTTTTTCCTTTGATGAAAATTTTGATGACAATTTTTCTGTAAAAATAAAATTAAAATATTGAAATTGGTTTTGCATTGAAGCGGAGAGATGTCAGCTGGCTGCCTAAAAGACACATTGGGCTTGATTTTAACTTTAGGCATATCACTACTTTAACTGGCAGACCTAATTAACAGTAGGACCTGCTGGGCACAATCCCAACCATGCTCCAGCTGACAGAAACAGGGATGTTTGCCTCCTGGTTATGCCTCTGCCACCCTGCAGAAGCTGCCAACTCAGCCTCTGACCTGGTTGTATTTGTTCAACAAATAACAGAGTGTGTGAAGCTGTGAATTGGATAATTTATAATCACTGTGAGAACAACAAAAATCCAATTCAGGCCAATAAACACACAGACAGGGTTAAAAGGCCATTGGGGCCTTCTGGGGTCTTCTCCTGCACTCTCCCTGCTTAGTGCCATAAGATTCTATAAAACATGTTAATAATCATGTTGTTTTCACAGGGGAGAGTGGGCTTGCAGGGAGGAAAAACTCCTCGTGCCATCTGCACTCTCAGTTCGATGCTCCCAGGTGTTTCTGCTGGCATTATACTTGTCATTAAAGGATGCTGAGGAAAGAACCATCATGTGTCCCCACCAAAGTGACAGCTCAGGACAGCCTGCAGGCTGAGAGCAGCTCCTCAGGGGCAGCTCATAAACCGTGGGGATACAACCCCTCACATCTGATAACCCAGCACACCTGAGGCCGTGCCTGCTGAGGCTCTGGCAGTGCAGACCTGCTGCCACCACAGCAGCCTTTCCAAGCAGCTCCATAATTCCATCAGCGTGTCCAAGAGGACTCGGGAATAAGGTACTCAACTCGATGTCTATCAACATAAGCACTGCTGTCTTTAACAGGAAGGCAGATGAAGTCCCAAGTAAACTTTAGCATCAAATCCCTGAGCACACAGTCACAGCTGTGGCTGGCAATAAAAGCTGTAAAGCACTCCTGACAGCCAGGGGATCTGCAGCTGTACATGGGGCTGCTTGCCTGGAGAACACCAGGGATTCGTACCCGCAGCTCCCTTGAAAGGAAGTGACGGGCAACAGGCAAGCAAACATTTCCCATTTTATCCCTACAGTAAAAAGAGCCTCTCCCAATTAAATTTTCTCATTTCAACCATTAGCAGTTAAATCCCAGACTATATTCCACTGTAGATGTGCTGGGGCAAAGGTGAGAATATAAAATGCATTTCCAGTTTATTGCCACTGCAATTTCTCCTCTTGACAGTTTTAAAGCCGCAAATAGAAACACTGCAACTCAAGAGCTGTGAGCTCATACAACCCACACCAGAGAACTGCAACTGGAAGCTTGCTTTGCCTGCAAAAAGATGGTATTCTTTAACTATAATCTCTTCAGGAAAAATACAGCCAGGCAAACAGAAGGAAGCAAACCCAAAGAGCTCCTGCAAACATAACACAATAATTAACAACTTCCTATTTGGGAACTTATTTTCTCTTCAAGGAGCAAAATCAATAGGATCTGTCTCCCTGGTACAGAAAGTTCTAGAAAAGTAGATCAATTAAATGCAGCATGGACAGAAATGCTTGCGATGCATTTTTAAGGCTGCATTTGATCAATAAACATCTAAAGAGCTCAGAGGAGCCTCCACAGCTCTGGCAGAGCTGGATGTTCCCACCAAGAACACATTAGCTAATGCCTTACAGACTCTGCTCTCCTGAGTAATGCTCAGGACAACAACTGCCATCTCTGCTCTCATTAGGGAACAAAAACCTACAGAAGCCCTGAGCTGCTTGGTCCTACCTAAGGACCAGTCCCAAGCTCTGCAGGTAGCACAGCACACATGGACCACCTGATCCCTTAAATGCATGAAATTTAGTGAAAAACACAAGTACACTTTTTGACAAGCTTGTAAGATCATGATTGCTTTCAGCAGTGAACTGCATTGAAGGAGGGACAATACTTTGCCATTTTGAAAACTATTGAGTAGTACTTCAATAACAAGGTCTTGCTTTTTAACAGGCCTGGTTGCAAACTGAGACATTTAATTAATAAAGTTCTGCTGCTGTTCAAATGGTGTTTCAGCAGCTTCCTGAGAAATATATCTGTGAATCTCAGAAATAAGACCCTAGTGACAAGAGATGGATAATACTGAGTCTTTACAGACTTTTTTTTTTAGATCTTTTCAGAAACAAAGGTTGATTTCTTATCAAAGAGGAAAAACCAATAAAGCTGATAACTTTGCCTTCAGCCCTGATGTTAACAAGCTTTCATGAATAAGCTGTACTGAACCCCCTATGGGGATTCACCTGAGGGAGTAGGTATAATGTCAATGTCAGACTAACACAAAAATCTCATATCCACTTTGATTTGCAGCATCTCCCAGCTGATGATCTCAAACATTTTTGATGCTAATTGAACAAGATCGGTCCAAGCCTATTGCCCATGCAGTGAAGTTTCTTCTTCTAATTAACAAAAAACAAAGGCAGATGCTTTCCTTGTATGATAATTTTTGAAACAGTACCAGCTTCACCTCTCAAAGATGAAACCAGAAAGGGGCTGGGTATGTTTTCAAGGCTTCCCAGACACAGATGTGAGCACACTCACCTCTGCATGTACAGCAATACTGCAACACAAGGTTTATCTAACCTTTACAGTCGACCAGAAAATAAAGGCAGGAATACCCCATTTATTTTATACATATTTCTATCCATACTTCTCCCACCCCAGGCTTTTTCTGGCCACATTAGCAAGTGGACTGAGGCAGCTCATTTTCTACTTCTTGAAAGAAAGAAAGAAAGAAAAAAAAAAAAAGAAAAAAAAACACAAAAAACCCCACAACAGTTTGGTTTTGTTTTCAGAAATCTGTGCATCTGGAATTTTATGTTTGTCTTCCTCCCTGCTTTCTCATTCCAGTTAAACTCAATAACATTTCCATTAAACACAATGGTCTCAAAGATCAAGATATTCCCAATACATCTCAAGATGCTAATGCTAATTAAAGTTGATCAAAAGACTTTGTTTGAGATACAGCAAAATCAGACTGAACTGTGACAAGATGCTACTTTATCATTTCATTCTATTTAGATCACAAGGGCCACATGTGTGGCATTATTCAGTCATTAAGCATTGCTTCATTGCTCGTATTTTTTGCTCCACCTTAAAATTAGAATCAAACACTACACAAAAGTAATTAAAAGGGACTAAACCTCATGTCCTCAATTAAGCAAAAGTAGTTTTCAAATTGAGATTGGAAATACAGGTTATACAAACACTCTCCAGGGATAACACAGTTAATATTTATTTTAACTCACAGCAGCAGTTATCAACCAAACATTCCTTCCAAGTCCTTCTCAGTCTATAGATGACTAAAATGATCACATAGTTCATTTTCAAAAAGCTGTGGAAAAGTAGCAAGCCTTACCATGCATAAAGAAAGTTGCTTCTTGTATCCCCAAGGATGAGAATGAAAAAAAAGAAAAGATAAAAGTACAGGAATAGTTTTGGACAGAGATAAAGATGAAAAGAGACAAATTAGTTGTAATAAGGTGAACAAAACACACACACACGAGGAAAATAGAAATTATATATGTTTCTGGAAGCAGAAGCAGTTTGAGGAATAAGAGATGAGTCATCCTCAAAAGAGCCATAGAAACATAGACTCCATGGGACCAGATGCACTAAATATCATGGAATCAAGTGAATCAGGGAGGGAAGGAAAACTTCATCAAGTCTAGTTAAAGATTAAAGGGTACATTTTACATGGAAGAGAGAAAGAATTTAGTCAATGAATTCATGAGGGGGAGAGGAAGAAGAAACAGTTCTGTATGCTGAAGAACAGAAAATTTGGCAGAAAAAATGAAAAATTGTTTTCGAACAATATGAGTCTGGAAGCAGCTGACACCCTGCTGTTCAATCCTTCTGCAGGTGCCACCAGACAAAATTCCAAGGAGCACAGCTGTAGGTAGCAGTTACTTGTATTGACCCAGAAGCTTATTTGTACCATCTGCTACAGAAATATTAGTCAAGGAGAGCAAGGTAGACACCTGGGGGTGTCCACACCGAGAGATCACTTAGAACAGGAAAGAAACTTCAGCGAGGGAAAAGAAATCTGTAAAAAATGGATCGTTTATGCTGTCAAAAGGAGTAAAGCTTTTGAGGAGGATCATCAGCTTGCCCAGGAGCAGCCAGCCTGAGTTTTAGTGAACATCCTGAACAACCCTGCAGTCAGGCTGCCCCCCCCCATTTTCACACTTAAGTATCTGACAAGTGGCCTGATTTTCAAGCTAACAGCAGTTTTTCAGGGCTTTCAGTAGCACAAATAGTTGGTGAAAAGTACAAGCAGTATACATCCCCTAAATAAACTGTCCATCCAATAGAACAGGCCCTACAATGCCTGAAATTAGGACAAGTCCTTCTTCAAAAATTCCCAGCAGGAATGGTAGGCTTCAGCTGTCTATCTCTAATGCAAAATGCAGCTGTCACCCACGAAATGTAACTTGCACAGGCTTGGTCAGAGCAGGAGCTCCAGTTTGGAAGCCTCTGGGTAAAGCTGATCTCACACAATCTGTCCTGGGATGGGGCAAACCAGGCCTGGGGAGTTCCAGCTGAGAATCCCTGGAGAAATGAGGGCAGAGAGAGTCCAGAAAGCAGACACGAGAGAGAAGAGAAGGAAACAGCTGGAAGGATAACTTTTTAAAGAAGGGAATCTTCACTCTAAGGAAAAGACTTTGGGATTTCAAAGTGTTTTGCTTAAGTAATACATTACATTCCCATACAGGTTTGGGAGAAGGATAAGCAGTTCCCCAAAAAGCACCAAAAGCAACAGGGTATTTTAGTATAGGAAGAAACGTGTCCTGTGTTCACCCCAAATAATAGCAGGAGAGATGTTCCTTGAAACAGCCCCTGGAGTACATATACTTAAATCCACTAAGGTAATTTCTCCCTTCAAAACAAAACATAAAAAGCCTATATTGATAAATTATTATTATTGTATTATTAACAAATATAATCATGTTACGATCAAGCCTAAGTGTTTAGAAAATATTACTAGAGTTAGCACATTCCTGTCACCCAGATGAATAATGGTATGAGCAATGAGTCACTTTCATACCTTTGGAGGATTAAGAATGAAAATTTCTCTTTGCCCAAGCAGGCAGAATGGGCTACTTCAGAGAGAAAAGGATGGATGGCACTCAAGTCTAAGTCTGAGATCTTAAGAAAGAAGGACAATACTATTTGCCAGAATATTTACCAAGATTGTCAGAAGCAGGATTAGGCAGCACTGCAAAGGTAACAAGAGACTGTACTGTCTTCAAATTTAAGAAACATTAATTCTGCCCTTTGAAACTATTTCTCATAGGACATTGAAGCTACGTTATAATTTTAAAATAACCATAGAAACCACAGTCAATCATTTTCCTTTTTGATAACTGTAGAGTGCAGTTGGAAAAAAAAAAAAAGAGCAATGCACCACACGTCAGCCTGACATCAGTCCACTCAGTATCACAGTAAGTACAGATCAATAGTTCTCTGTTTCTGAAAGCTTTACAGCATTCTTTAAAAACCATGGGAAAAAGCTCACCCAGTTTTCAAGCTGACCAAGGCATCTTCGACTCCTTTCTGGTTAAACTTGGTCATGTAAAGGTGCATATCAGGGTAGTTGTTTCGGATATTCCTCTCAGTGCTTCCATTTGGGACAGTTCCAAACCGAAAAGGAGGTGAATAATCATGTGGCCTTTGAAACTAGAGAGAAAGTGGAAAAGCAAAGTGTTTCAGGCATTCAAAATGTGACGAAGGGCAATTTCAGATTGAAAAAGACAGAAGCTGTGTAAGTTGCCTCAAATTCCTTCTAGGCAAATGCTGTGGGTTAATTCAGGTCTATTATACCAAAAACTGTCTTCACACTGACTGAATGTAATCTACATCCAAGTAAAACCAACTCCATTTTGCCACTCAAATGTGACTCTCTCCCATGCTTTGCACTATGGCAAGACAGCAGAAACTGGAGCAGATCCTCATCTGCCAGCATCTCTCTAGGGAGCCCAAACACACTGGTAAATTGAAACCAAAGGAAAAGAGTATTTTGTTGATAGTCACATCCCACTTCCACCTCAGTTGGGACATTGTGATTCCCCATCAGGAAGATGGGAAAAGGATCATCCACAGTACTCCACAGGGAGCCCAATTCCCTAGTCCTGGAGGGTACCAGGGATGGCAGGAAGCACTTCCAGGGAGAGACACAGTGAGGGAGTTTCCTTCCTCCACCACGACTGGAGGGGAATAAAAGCTCTTGCAGCTTCCACAAGGGCTCAGCAAGTACATAGCTCAACATGAGAAGGGCTTCTGGAGTTCCCACACCTATAATCCTAGTCCCTGTTCATCCCTACCGTTTAAAACTACAAACCATTTCCTTGAGGGCATATAGGTTTATTCTACAATTTTACCCTCACTATTGCATCAGCACAGATGAACCAGCCAGGGGATATCTGCAAAGGAATGGCAATAGCTCAGGGCACATTCAGGTTTCAGACTTGGCAATCCTTCAAATAATGTCACATAAACTTTTTGCTAACAGACCTGAAGATTTTCTATGTGCCTTTTCAATACCTTCCTTTAAAACCCAAGGGACACTTCAGGATTAAAATGTCTCTTTAAGAAACAAATGCAAAAGGGCACTCACATTAGAGGAACTATTTGCTAATGAGGAAATTGAATTGAGCATTGATAAAAGCAGTCACCCATAAATTCCACAGTAAAATGCACTCTGTTTTTACTGCTGAAGTTAGAAGAGCAATCTATATATCCTGCGCTGCAAGAGATGACTAATATTTATACAGCTGCTGATTCCTTTGGGGTTCCATAGGAAATTTCTTTTTAACATTTGGTCTCAGAGCATCAAGAATTCCCAAGATCCAGTGCCAGTTTGCAAACAGAATACAAATGGGTTTATACAAAAACTGGGAGTATTTTCAATTCCATCAAACCTTGACTGTGAAATTACTGCTGCAACACCATTTTCTTGTTACAGAACTACAATTAAATGCTCCATTTTAATTAAGCATATTTTGACAAAGCATAAAGGAATGAACTCTATTTTTCTCTATTTGTTTAGCTAACAGATGTCTTACTTTCCTCATTTTCCCTTTTCACAGCTTTACTGTTTAAATTATAACTTTGCTACTACTTTTACACATAGTAATTGACCCATGCACCAAAATTACACTGTACACTACTCATGGTTCTCAGTCTATATTTGCTATCTCCCTTTCTGAGTTTATTATGCAGCACTGAAACAAACCCTGCTTTTAAATATATGTCCAGAGATTCTACTGATATAAATGTAGCTTGCTATCAACTTTATTTAAATCTACAGATAATGTATCTCTGATGTATTGAGATGGCTTCTAGTATCTCCTAAATTTGCCAGTCAATAGAACTGGAAAAAATAATTAAAGAAACACTGTAGATTTCAGGACCTGTAAGACTTGATGCTCCTTATATCACTGGAATTAATTTTTTGGAAATTGAGCTGTGGTGAGCATTCTGCAAGCTCAGTTCTTAGTATGGCAGGTGAACTGAGGGAATGGAGGGGAACTGGGAGAACAGGGACAGTATGATGGAGTATTCTGGTAATTTCAAAATGGAGTTTGGTTTTAAATAGTCTCACTTTTCAAGAACGTTCATATGAATCTAGGAGGTTGGGAGGCATTTCCTCTCATAGGAATAGTTGAAATTAACACATCTGTTCAAATTTAACATTCATGGAAGACAAAAATATTTTTGCAGAAGAGAGGGATGAATAAAAAGCCCAAGTTCATTCAAAAGTCAGAGAGTTAAAAAGCAGATGAATCGTTCCATACCCCATCTACAGACTGGAATTTTTGGCACCAACCAACAAATTTTAATACTCACAAGGAGATTATCTTTTGAAACCATCATCTGCTACTACTGCCTGCTCGCAGACTACTTGTAAAGAAGAAAGAAAGGTTTAAATCTTTTTACTAACACTGCACTCATATCTGAGGTGAATAAAGTTTTCATCAATTATATTAAACTTATATTCCGTGAACTGCCATGTCCTGGAGAAGTACACAGGACAGTCACGGTCTGTGACTGCAGCAAAGATCTACATGGCAGGCAAGAGACAAGGGAAAAAAAAAAAGATCAAGGCCCTACATGCATTCATTTTCCCTGAAGTCCCATGATGAGAAACAAAATATGTCATGTCTGCTAGGAAACCATTTTCTTCCTAGACATTTCATGAAATGCTAATCTTTTAAATCATGGACAAAATTCTTGAATTGAATGTACAAGCCCCTTGTTTGAGCCATAGTTGTGGACAGATCTACTGTTATTCTGAAGAGTAACCAATTCGTTCTTGTCTCCCCCTGCTCTACCACCTGACAGAACTGTAGCACATGGCAACAGAACTCCAGTCTTCTGCTTTTATTTTATTTTTTCTATATGCCTCAATAAAACTGGCAATTCCATTAAGTCAGCAAAGTGCTCTTTCAGAAACATTAAATATTGACTTCATTTAAAGATTTACTTGCTTGCCTTAAAAGGCTGGTGTTGAGAGCAGCTGTTTGTTATTGTTCTGGAGTTTCTTAAGGAACCGTGGGAAACAATACTAATATAGTAGAAAACAGTAAATAATCTCCTGCTGATAACAGGAATTACAACTCGTTTGAAGTGACAGAAGAACACCCATATTTGAACACTTTCCTTTCTTCTTTTACCAGATGGGAACCTGACATTCTGACTTCTGATCCTACAAAGATACAGCTATCAGTCCTTCATCATTCCAAGGCTGTTGTTATAATCATCAGTTACTGCAATGCAGCAGTAGCTGTGCCTGCCCACCCTCAGGAAGCACGGGAAGGGTTTGATATTGGACAGTGGTGAGAGGGGCTGGGGTCAGAGGCTCTCCCTCGCTGCCTACCAGCCACGCTGCCTTTAGCTCTCTGCTGCTCTGCTGCCACACAGACACGTCACGGTCACTGCACAACCTGTGCCATCCTAGGGCACAGGAACAGGAAGCCAAGGCTACAAGAATACTGTGAATCTTGCAAAAATAAGGAACCTGTAAGTGGCATCATTAAGGTTTCCTGTTAAGGTTGATGAGAAGCTCCTGGACCATGTGTACGTGAGGTAATTCTTAAGTGTGGCAGAATCCCAGCAGATTAACACCTTGCAAGACAATTCTGTGCACTGCTACCTACCCTCCTTTAGCAAGTATTTCCCTCTTTCATTGCATGAAATAGGCACAAATGGTCTCAAAAGTAACAAAGGCCAACAATGTCGGCTTTGCTGGATACTTTGGACTCATTTTCTGTACCTTTTTATGAAGATAAAGCTTTTAAACACCTATTACATATACAAGAATGTCAAAATATAATTTTCTTCTCATTTGCTGAATCATTTGAGTTTATGAACACCCACCCTTTCTAACTCCAGTACATGCTGTGCCATGTATTTCTGGCTGACACTCTGATGACATGGCATTCAGAAATTCATTAGCAACATTTCAAAGGACAAGGAAACTATAAAGAGGTCTTAAAGCACCAAGGGGTAAATAACACATTATCATCATGTGTCAGCAAACCTGGTGAACCAGCTGATACAGTGCAACACATTTCCTGAATGGGACAATATTGAATGCTGAGGGTCAGGGATGGCTGCTCAGAGAGAGCAGTCAATCACATGTGGAAACCCCAGTATCTCTAACTGGGAATACTTTACTGCATTGGCAGTACAGCACTGACAGAAGAGCTTGACTCTTCAGATGTGGCAGTGGAAAAAGTGGGAGAGAAGAAGAAGAACAAACTGATTTACCAGCCCAGAAGTGGGTTTTGGGTTTTTTAAATTTTTTTAAAATAAATTAGTGAACTTTTAGGTATTAATTATTCAAAATTGATTATACCCACATTTTTGGCCCTTGCCTGCAACTGCTTTGCTTCCTGCAAGGGTCAGAGTTCTCTACTGAACAGTAAAATCCTGTAAATTCCTGATCTGTTCTCCTATTAACAGCATTGTAGCAACATGGCAAAGAGAGGAGAAAAATAATTGAACATCAGTCAGATTACATTCCCATAAATTGTCCCCAATTATTTGATTTTTTAAAATCCAAGAAACCTCAGTATTGTGGAGGAGGCAAAACCTATGTATGACAATAAGAATATTCTGAAATAGTCCGTTGCTTTTCTGGACTTCTAACTTGTTTAATTTAATCAGAAAAGGCATGGCTCCCCTGACTTATCTCCATGTGCTACAGGCAAAGTTTGAAGAACTGAAAAATAGAAACAAAGGTGGCAGATCAAATAAATGATCAGCAGACCACACAAGAACAGATGGTATTTTCTGATTCAAGTATTTTTCTATTTTTATTTTGCTTTTTGTGGAAATAAAAGCCTACTTAGCAGTCAGAATAGAAAAATGACAAAACTAAGGAAGTTATTAGCCAAAAGCTACAGAATGAGTGCTGACATTTCCCAGCCCCATGGCAAAGAGCCAGCAAGGAGGGGAAGGTGAGGGTGCACTGTCAGACCTGAGCCCCACTGCTGTCCCAGGTGCAAGGCAAATCCTGCCAAAACCCAGAGGCCCTGGAAAATGCTCTGTTCTTTCTCACAAACAGGAGAAAGATGTTTCTCAAATCTCCTTTCATTTATCCCCAGGAGAGAATGCCATTTATCTGTCTCTTCTAAGAATATTATCTTAAAATACAGGTATATTTAACAATCTTCATGCTCTTTCAAAGGTTGTGTGACACAATTTAATGAAAACAAAACTATTACCATTTTTTGTTTCTTTTTATCTTTCCTCTAGCCATGCTTGCTTTGATATACCAGACAATCAATCAAAGCCTGGTCATAAAAAGCAGTTAAAACAAAAAAACAGACAAGACTGAGATGTTGCCTTTTTGGTTTGGTTTTCTTTTTTTTTTTTTTTTTTTAAATAATTATTTCCTTTATTTTCTGTCCTTTGAAAAAACCCCTTGTTGTCCCCTGGGCTATACTGCATTTAAATATTTCTTCTGAATGTCAATATTTAGTTTCATTTTCAAACAACTGGGCATAGACTTGACAAAAGCATACCCTTCAAGTATCTTGTGCATATCCATCACAATAATTTTGCAAATGGACTTTTTTTCTATTAATATATTACTAATATCCAACACAATTTTTCAAGCTTTTTATATTGGTAAGGCATTCTTTTTAGCCAAACTGTAATTGATTTCTATCACAAAATAAAGGTAATTTTCAGTTAATGCAGCCACTTTGGAACAGGCAATTCAGAGATTTTGAAAACAGACTGGTATTTTATGCTTTGGGTCTTAGGTTTGTTAGTAAAGGTTTGCACTTGCACTCAGAAGGAAATCATCCAGTTTTAGCTCATTATCTTGCTCACAGTTTTTAACATGAAGTACAGATTTCTAGAAGGATTATGGAGAATGGACACTGACCTCTTTAAAGCTGAAGACCTACCTTTTTATCACTCAGTCCAGTCACTTGGTCAACAAATTCCTCTTGAATCATAAAGGCAGCTAAGTTGGCAGTATAACTGGCCAGGAAAATGACAGCAAAGAAAGCCCAGACCGACACCATGATTTTACTCGTCGTCCCCTTGGGGTTTTGCACAGGCACAGAGTTGTTGAAGACCAAGCCCCACAGTAACCACACTGCCTTTCCAATGGTAAAGGATGGTCCATGGGGATCTGCAATTGCAAAGAGCAGTTAGTTTAGCTGCAGTTAAATTAAACCTTGCCAGTATACCCTGCAGGGACAACCCATGAGTCCCAGAGACATGGTTAGAAAATATTTCAGTACATATTCACTGTTCCCAACGTAATCACAGGATTTAGTATAGGTACCCTCCATTGCAATGACAACAATTTCCACATTTTTAAAACATAATTCAACATTTTTCTAAGTAGCATATAGTTCAAAATTTTTGAAATGGAAATGGAAAGGATAGGTTTGGAGGAGAAGCAGACTGGTACGTCTCCTGCAGGAAGAAATGTGCCACAGTACTGCCCTGTCAGTGTGACATGTGAAATGGAAAACTGGAGGTTTAAGTCTTAATGACTCAATTCTAGTACTTTTCTTACCCAAATTATTTTTATCATCTCCAGTCTTCCAACATTATGCTTTTTGAACATTATGTAAGCATATTTAAGATCAAAGTGTGTGAATGTGTCACCTACTTTTAAGCACCTTTGTACTCAGAGAATGAATCAGAAAGACAGCACAAAGGAGCTACCTGTATAGACATGGAATTTAGAGCAAGCCAGACTCTGGCTGCCTCACATGTTCGGAGTCAGTTCTGTGGCTCCAAATGTGTTGACATTATAGGTAAAATTCCGTACCAGCTAATCCATTCTGTAATTTCTGTTATTTCTATTTTCAGTCATCTTTTAATTCATCCCAAGATGGAAGTGGCCAGCACGCTGCCCCCAGGCTCACACAGGGCCAGAACTGGATTAGCAATGTCATTATCCACTCCAAAGGCCTCATTTGTAAAGCCCTGTGAGAATCAAGGGCAGTTGATTCTCACCCAGCTCTAGGTAAGTACAATGCAATCACACATTGCTCATCATCCAGACTCCCTGTACCCTCAATGGAGAGAAACAGGCCTCCCCTGACTGTGACTCATTTGGCCTACTTATAATTATCCCTTTTTCAGTTTAAGTGCAATTTAGTCAATAAGCTCTGATGCAGAATCTGTAACTTTACCTCCTCCCCTGCCCTGCCCCTTTATCCAAGGGGATGCACATTACAAATATAGATTTGCCTATTAATTTAACTATAATTTATTTTAATAATAATTCAATTATTCTTAAAATAATAAAACCCTAAGTGGGTATACTTAGTGCATGTTCTCATTTCAGTAGAAATACTCTCTAGTACAGTGTGAATATTTACAATGCAGTCAAGCTCTACATCTTAGATTATGCTCCTATTCTGCAGCAGCACTAGGAAAAAAAGAGTGCAGTAAAATAAACACAATGGAGCTGACTTTTGGTTTATGAAACTGCCTTCCAGACATATTTAGGACTGAACTGATACCGGGATAATATGTATTTTTCTGAGCAACAGTGTTACAGAAATTATATGCCAAGGGAGCAATCTAAAGTTCTGTTTATACCACTGGAGATTGTATTACCACAGAGCTTCATCCTGCAAAAGATGCCTAGGGAAATGAGAAAAGACAAATAATTTTCTTATTTAAAAATTATTCCAGGTTTGAAATTAATGGCAGCTGGATTTGTGATGAGTCTTTAGAGCTAAATTGGGATGGTCTAGTGCCATAACATGTCTTTGTAGCTGTAAGTACACTAAATAAACAATTCAGGGACATGAGGTGGGACAGAAAAGAACAGCCAAGTCCCTGAATCCCCAGTGTCTATATTCACCTTTGATTTCCCCTCTTTTAACACAGTGTTGACTTCAGAGAGAGGTTGCACATTTACTATCTTATTAAAATGATAACATCATCTGAACATTACAATAATCCACTTTTTCAGGGAGAAAGCCAGCCATTACCTAGAAGAAATCATTTGCTTTTAATAGTGCCCAGAACTGTGTTCACCAAGCTGGAAGATCTCTTGTTATAAAACAAGGCACGAATGATTCAGAAATTTTTAAAAAGGCTGCACACTCAAATGTCAGTTAAGAAATGGGAGGATGAGGGCATAGTGAGACATGGAATCCTCACCCTTGAGTCAAAGTACAGCTTTCACTGAGAAAGAGTTAATAAAGAGCTTGCCTGTTTTGAAAATGAAGTTTCTATAACCAAGGATGCTACACAGAAAGGAATGATGCCCTTCTGCCAGGGGCCTCATTTCAAGGCTAAGAGTTCATCTGACTTTTTACAGGAACTATACAAAGCTACCAAACCACTACACTGCTATTTTTCAAACTGTCCACCAGACCACAGGATTTTAGGTAACTTTCTCTGAACTGGACAGGAATTCATAATAGTCAGGAGCAGAACATATTTCACTGCTTTTTTAAGCTGACACTATACAGCTGATGCCATGTACTAACCAAACACTGCCTGAATAAAACTCTCTGATACCACTTACCCTTCCCTATGTCTTTATTCCATTGAATTGGAATTATAAACATGAGCATATATGCCTTTGAGAAATCATACTTTAAATGAAGAACATAAACAGTTTCATAAGAAATTTCACTGTTTTATTCTTACGTTATGTTTATTTGAAAAGATGGAGGGGCAGGGATGGGAAACACATGATTTTTCTACAGCCATGGGGTTGCGTAAAATGAAAATCTTACCTCTCCCTTGTGCTAAGTTCCTGTTGTATCCCACAGGACTAAAGTACTCAAATATAAAGACAGCCATGGCGGACACGATGAGAAGCATCACAAACATCATCACCCAGACTGAAGCACTAAAAGGCTCTGCAGCAAAACAGACAGGAGAAACAGAAATACAGTTCATTAAACCAGTCACAGCACAAGAATTCTAATGTCCTCGCCTAGGCAAGCCCAGCAGCTTCCTCCACGTTACCTTTTTCCAACAAAAATGCAAGCAAATAACTAAGGAGCAATATATAATGAACTGCTGTTAGTATATATAGACAAAATCCATAAAGTCAAAAGCTTAAATGTAAGTTACAATTCAAAACAAAAGGCTGCACACTTTCCTTTGACACTGAGTGGCACATAATTGGTTTGACTCGCTGCTTATTCAGTCCACAATCAGGCTGCTGTGCCTATTCATCCTCTGCTATACAAATTTATCAACAGAATGGTCCAACCACTATGACTGCATTTCTGCAAAGCAAAAGCAATTAAGCATATGTTTAATACATTTGGTAATTCAGTGAAGTAGTCGTCTTGTTTTCTATCCACCAAAAAGTGTCAGAGGAGGAAAGATAAATACTTGCATTCAAACTAAATGCTTCTGTTTCAGGATTCTTTTCTCTCTCTGTTTACTTTCATCTACCTGCAATGAAGATGATGTATTTATCAATTGTAAACACATCCTTTTGAATGTCTCATTCTCATCTGGGAGCAAATTACTGAAATCAAAAGGGTTTATGGAAAATTGAATGTCAGTTTGAAAGACAGAAGAACCATAATTAAGTAAAAGAAGTAGGTTGGAGAATAAAACTAAAATCAGTTTCAAATACCAGACTAAGCACCAACATTTATCAATATCAAATATCATCTTCCCCAACCACAGAGTCTCTGTCATTTCAGGAGTCCCTGTGGTAGCTGCCATGGTACAAGGATAGCTCTAAGATTAGCATGGCAAAGTAACATCTCCTTATCAGGCCAACTTATTTGGGGCACTTCACAGCATAACTTGTGCAAATAAAGCAAGTGTGAGCGAGCTCTGAAGTGTGAGAAGACAAATCTTAGTATACTATTTCTAATTGGGACAGAATCAAGACACACTTGGAACTACAAAAACTTAGTGTGTTCAAATGCCTTGCCTGTTTTTAAAAGCCCAAGAAGTTCCTCTCTTGTAGCTTTTTCATTCGTTGAATTTAAGATTGAAGTCACTGAAATTTCTTCCCTCGTTGCAGGAAAGGACTGAGTGAGAGCTGAGATGTGCTAAGCCCAACAGCCCAATCTGAGCCTTCCCCAAACTCAGATGGTTCACCCAGAATAGAATGAAATGTAATAATTTGTGCCCAAGCATAGAAAACTCATGACATCTTTTGTCTTTGCTATGATTTCTTCAGAAATTTGGAACTAAGACAAGACCAAATAAAAAATATCCCCACTGGTGATTTTGGATGGTAACTAAAAAGGCAAAGCAGGGACATTTTAAACCAAACTGCTTTCCTCCTGCAAAGGGGCAGTATTTTTTCAATTAATTATTTTATTTTTAAGACAGGGTAGGAAGTTCTTTCAAGTACTATAATTATTTTTTTGGGAGAGAATGAAAAGTTAGGAAAATACCAGAATTTGTAAAAGATGGAGAAAGATCTATGTAGATGCAGCCAGGGAAAGGACATTTTGTAGCCAAATACAGTCTAAAAAATATTTTCTGAATTCAGTTATTAACTGGATTAAATTGGAATTCATGTAGAACTACCATAAAATTTTGACAGCATTCTCACAGAAGAAAGCAAGGCTGATAAAACCCTTATCAAAAGCAACAGTGTAGAAACACCAATAGTAATTTGTGAAAATCGAAATAAGGCAGAGGGCAAAACAAGCCAATGTACAAAAGTGAGCTATAAACAGGAGTTTAAGCAGAATTCTCTTTAATAATTTAAGGAGTCTGGTAATGAGGTGGAGAATTAATGGAAGCAATAGGAAAACAAAAAGCTATTTGGAATAGCAAGCAGTAAGATTGAACAAGTACAAAATCAACTGAATAACAAAGTCGATCTTCCTGTCATATCAGAGATCCAATTACACGTTCAGCTCTGTGCTTTGATTCTCAAAGGACAGAAAGGGAACTTCCCTCAGGCAAGCAGCAGGTTTTAAAGCAATTTTCAGCAAAGCTATAATATGGCAGAAAAATACTAATATATGACTTGTCAGTGTACGTTTCAAATGACTGACAACAGAGAATATGAAACAAGGAAAAAAATGTCTTTGAGTCTTACCTCCCACCACCAAAACCAATACTTAAGGAATACATTAAATAAAGAAAGCCACAGATTTTCTATTCCATCAATGCCTCCAGAAAAGAAAACTGACCTCACCTATGAACTCTCCCTTTGAAAAATACAGAAATGGAGATCTGAGGTTTCCCTATTTTATTTGGTTGTTTAAATGAAGTTGAACCAAAATTCCACAGAATCATTAAAAAATATATTTGTAGATCTAGTATATATGATTTCTAGTACAATGTGAAAATGTTTTAATGTGGATAAAATTCACATTTGAAAGAGGCACATCAGAATCAGAACACGGCAGATAACGAGGAAGAGGCTGTCACAGCCCATCAGTTACTCAGATCTATCGGACACAACAACTGACAGGAAGAATCTAGTCACGAAAAATCCTGTACTTGTCCACATTCATAGAAACAATTCACAAACACAGATATTTCAGGAACGCTAATCAAGTGCTATTCTTTAAAAATTATATTGTATTTGACAGATTTTTTTAAAACCTTCTAAAGGAATTACATAAGATGACTCTATTCTCAGACATTCATTTAATTGAAACAAAATCAGTCTGTGAATAAATTCAGTTATCTGCCTGGTAGTATTTTGCAAGGCAAAACATTTTACTACTACGCACACCTCATCAAAATACACAGTCAATTCCAGCAAACTGGCAGCTTCATCTACGCCTGAAAAAAACAGCATACTTCTGAGAGCACAGACTTGATTTATTGGTGCAGTAAATCAGATTTCTTCAAAAGTAAAGCTATTTTAGAGAGCTTTATGAGAAGGGGTTATTTTTGTTTCTTTTGTATTATATGCACCTCCAACTAAACCAATAACATTAAATTCATTTTAGAAATGTAGTAACTCTGTTGCTTGTGAAAAATGCAAAAGCAGCTTCTCTTTTGACGGTGGCTGTAAACAGGTTTTCAAGAAATAAGTAAAAAATCAGCTGCACTTGCCCTTTAGAAAACACCCCAATACTTATTTCCAATGGTCATTTCAACATGCTGCAACTGCAATTTAAAAAATGAGCTTTAC
The DNA here is from genome assembly GCF_965178545.1 of Coloeus monedula. NCBI lineage: Eukaryota > Metazoa > Chordata > Aves > Passeriformes > Corvidae > Coloeus > Coloeus monedula. The sequence continues at coordinate 11,014,383 of NC_138796.1, read as the reverse complement.
AACTCAATGGCTCAAAGAAATGAAAAGATACTCTCTGAGTATTTTCATTACAAGTACAGTTTCTTGCAATTTCACTTTAAAGTCTTTCATTCATATCAAACACCAACAAAATCTGCTTAGATACCACCACTTTTGGGAAATTATTTGATTACTCACTGTGTTATATTTACTTGCATCATCTCTGTAATGTGCTTTTATGCAACAGATATGAGAAATAAGCTCTGTGTTTTAATGATGATTCTTGCGTAAGAAAATTCAATTATTTGCCTGTTTGTATCTGATACTACACCACTAATCTGCTCTTCAATGTCTATGAGCAACTTCAGGGGGAGTGAAGAACTTCCACTTAGCAATTTAGAACTGGCCTCACTGTTGACCCAATGGACTTAAACATTCTAAACTGTGCCCTAAGATATCTGGAATATACTGATTTTTTATTTTTCCACTTAATCATTTTAGTGTCACTATTCCTGTACAAGATATCTTTAAAAATAGTGGACTCAAATACATTATGAAGAACATAACAGCATTCTAGGCTCATTCTCATGGCTCATTGTCTTCTCAGCTTCAGTAAGTTCAGGCCAAATTGTGAAGGAGACTATAAATACTAAAAGAGGAGAGGGAAGTAACAAAAGGAAAAATGCACAACTGAAACAAGAACCATGCAAGGAAAGAAGCCCAGAGTCTTTGTTGCTATATCCCACCTCCTCTCTGCTCAGCCTTTCATTTCTTTGCCGTACCTCCACTGTTCAGCTGCATCAATGGAGAAAACACTCAGCTCACCAGAACAGCAGTGTGGTGTTCAGAAGCCAGAGGTAACTGTTACCAAACTAGCCTTAAATTACATCTAAAGATAAGGAAGTTGCTCTTCAACTCTACCAGGGGTTTTTCAATTATTTTGTGAATATTAAAAAGATTTGAAACAAGTTATGATGGGCTAAACAAGCATAAATTAGTTTGTAGGGAAGCAGGGTTGAGGATGTAATTTTCCTAACTGAAGATTTTAGGGGATTCTTTTTCACATTGAAATCACTGTCACTGATTTTCACTTTCAGCATTCGAAAACAACAGCACTGTCTCCATTTGCTAATGATCCTATTAATCAGCACATCAACACAGCACAAACTTCCTAATGTAAAATTCAAAACTTAACAGAAATGTGTTCATGTACTACATATCTTAACAAACAATTAAATCTACCAAACTCTACAGAAATGCAATTAAGTTAATTGGATAGGCTGGAGACTCGTACCTAGAAAAGCAGATGGTGAAACTGTGCCGTTGCTCCGTGACACCATGACACTGATCCCAGTCTCAACGAATGGCACCGAAAAGTCAACGACTTCCGAACGCTCCTCATTGATGGTGAGAGAGCCCACAGCCATCACTGCCCGGTGATACACCACCTGATCCACAGGGAGAACACACCACCAATGTCACTCAGCAGAGGTACCTCATTCCTCCAAAAGAGCTCAGCCAGACATGGCTGAGTTCTTACTTAAGAGCTCTTTTATCTAGAAGAGAACTTACTTCACCAATCATTCCATTCCACACGTTATTGACTTTTTTGCCGTGCTTCCCATTTGTCACCAAGTACAGGTCATATGTGAACTTGACAGTTTTAGACAACTTCTTCAAGATATCAATGCAGAATCCCTTGCAGCACTTCTTAACATTAGTTCCCTCATTAGTTTTGTTGCTGTCAACAGAAAAGACACATAAATGTTCCTGCTGGGAGAAAGAGAGGCAGCACAACAGCAAGATCCAGCACACTGTGAATCAACCTTTTGCCATACTTGTGAGTGACCATGTTTTTCTGAATCAAGGGAAAAAAAAAAAAGCACAGGATGCTTTTATAGTTACATGGTGTTTGCAGCTCCTGCTAATCGCAACAGAATTGCTTGGTGAGACACAGAGATAACGTTACCCTACATGACATCCTGCTACTCCAGGATCCAGCCCAACGCACTGCACTGCTCCATGCAGCCTGCTCTTACTAATCTCTCTCTTAGGATTAGATTAAACTTTTATAACTTTTACTCTCAAGACATCAGACTACATGCCATTTAGTAATTAAAGAACATGTAAGCTATAAAAAGGCACAGCAGTCCACCGTGCTGGAAATGGATGCATCTTCTTAAACTGTACCTTTCCCTGCACTTGGAGGTGGATTTCAGGCCGCCTTTAAGTGCAAGGATGCAAGTTTTCTCTTCATCTTTTTTTCTGAAATGTTCATTTTGTGACCTCTAGAACCTTTCAGTATAAGCATCTTCAGAAGGCAAGGCAATATCTTAGAGCCTTTGGAAGAATTAAAAATTAAAATAAAACTAGTTTAGAACTTCACTAAATAAACTTATGTACAAAAATAGATTTCTCTGGACTTCAGGAAGCATGTACACAACCATTTAGCAGTCTCTGGATATCTTCAGAAACGTGCATCATATTCCCTAACACCTGCTCAGTAAAAATCCTGTTATATTCAGCTCATAAATACACAGATCAAAGCATAGAGAAGGTGAAACACCACTGACGGTGGTGTGAAACTGACAGTGCAGTGAAAACTTTTCCACTGATTTCTAATAACTGCTCCAAAGTTATGGAGCCCTGAAAGAAGGGGACTTTTCTCTTGATGGTAAGTCACAGTGGTCTTTTATGCTGGAGTGGTTTTTCTATAGCAAATTTCAGCATAAACTTACATTTTCATTAGGAGGCATTTTCAAATTGTTACAGACTAACGAAGGCAGGCGTATCTCAACATAACTGGAAACAAGTCAAAGAGGACTCATTAAAATAGTTCCATTTTGGAACACAATCTTCTTCCATGTGACTGAAAAGGGCTAATTCTCCTTGACTTTGAATTTACTGTAAACTCACTATCTTGTTAATAATTCAATGTGACTTACACGTGTATAACCAGGACCTTTCAACTTTTTAAAAAGGAGGATATGCAAAGAGCATACCATGTGGGAAAAGGGAGGAAGGGAAGGAAGGGAAGGAAGGGAAGGAAGGAAATTAATGAGAAAATAGAGGACTATACTTTGCAGTCAGGATAAAAAGGGAATGCTGTGTATTTACTCACTTAAGTTTGACAAATTTCCGGCATGGCACGGTGTTTTTTTGGCAGCTTTCCATCAGAGGATCCACATCCTCAACAATGACAAAGGGAGCCTCCTCCAGGGTGACAATGCTCAGGTGGTTGTCGTCAGGGTCGCTGTCTGCAAAGGAGCTGTACCTTGGCCACACTGAGTACTTCAGGCTCAGGGAGTTGTTCTCCCACTTCCCCACCTGAAAGGCCAAGATCCACAGGCTGCTGAGAGCTGCTTGCTGGAGTTTGACAAAGGGAGATTAAACGTGCTGGGACACAGGTACAGGGAATTACATGGCCAGGAGAGTTGTTTTGGGGTTTTGTTGTTAAAATTACTTTAAAATTCATTAGTAATATCATGAAATGAGAAAATGCACAGAGGTAAACATTAGGCAACATTATTTTAATAGGTAACTGTTTCATACAGACTGGATGTCATCAGTTAACACAGTCTATCACCTGGCACTGAAATTTGACATTCAGCATTTCTATTTGAGCCAGAACAGCAACCAGATACTCTATTTGTAACCAGGACCCATTAGAAGAAATAAAAAATTACTTGAAAAAGAAAAAAAAAAAAAAACCTCAACCAACCAACACCCATCAACCCCAAACAAAAACCCTAATTCACACTCACATCTGACCAATAACCAAAATACCATAATGTCATTTCTGTATCTCCCCAAAGAGAAGACTCTTCTGTCCTTATATATTGAAAAGCCACTGTGAAAGCCTTTACCCAGGGTTCCATCAGAGCCAGACCAAACCACATTTTTAGTAAGAATTTTTATTAGAAATAGTTCTCATTAGAAATAACTATTTTATCCTGCTTTAGTAATGCCAACTGTTGGGTAGGTTTAAGAAAGCAAACCCCAGTGCACAAGAAAATTGCCAGCTTATTTACTATTATAAAATATCCCTTCTAAATTAACCCACATTTCCTTCCATTTCCAGATCACCAGAAGGAGGTTTATGACTTAAACATTTTTGAGTCTAGTGTTTTCCTCCTCAGATTAACTACTTTCTATCCACAGATCTAATTACATGTTTTATCTGATGACAGATAATATAAATGAGCCAGTAATCCACATAATTTATAACCTAATGCATTTTAATAATTCTTGAGTTGCTTAAGCTAAACAAATGACAACATAATCATAAGACTGTTAAAATATTTCTTTTGCAAGGAAAATGGTGGGAATTAACAGTACAATAAGAGACTCAGGTCCTTAAAAAAATTTAAAAATTGTCACCTATGTTCTGTCTTCTAACAACTTGAAAGTTAATCACAAAAATTCCCAAAGAACATGATTTATATCCATTTCTATTTAGGGAAGCCTATAAGCACATGACCTTTGCAGTTTTGTTTCCATCCTGTTTATAAGATGTTTCACTGAACTTTAATGTAGGAGGCAGAAATGGCAAATCTCTACTCACTTAAATTAGGAAATTCAAAATATCTCAAGGGGAGTAGAATTCTCACTCAAATCAATGGAAATTGTATGTATGATTACTCTTTATGTACATTTCTAGCACGAAACTCAAGCAAAACAGGGTGGACAAAGCCTTTAGGAGAAAAGCTAGTTCAGACACAGGGAAACAATCTATTGTTTCTATAAATAACCCGGTTTAATTGTCAAGGTATGGTGCGTAGTGGCAGTAACAGCAGTGTGTGCTGGTTTACGTGAGCTTACACGGTGCCGTCAGAGCCCCGAGTACAACACGGGACTGGCCATCTGCAATGGGAGGATTCCAGCCAGCCCAGGACCTCAGACAAACAGCAACTGTGCCAAGGAATACGATGGATTTCAGAAGTGGAAAATGTGCCCGACCGTCTGCCTGTTCCAAGCATCAGAAGGAAATGTGATGGCATTTGTGCGGTCAGGACCGGAGCAGTGACAGCCCTGCCTTCCCAAACCGCTCGGTGCAGGATGCTGGGAGGAGGCAGATCCTGGTCCCGAGGCACACCCCCCTCTGCCAGCCACCCCCTGATCCCAAGGCACATCCCCCTCTGCCAGCCACCCCCTGATCCCGAGGCACATCCCTCTGCCAGCCACCCTCTGATCCCCAAGCACATCCCTCTGCCAGCCACCCCCTGATCCCGAGGCACATCCCTCTGCCAGCCACCCTCTGATCCCCAAGCACATCTCTCTGCCAGCCACCCCCGGCATCTGTGTCCCTGTCACAGGGACCAACAAGAACCATCCCAATGAGGTCGCCTGGCCCTGCCAAAAGCACAGCGACTGCTTTGGTGGTGTTAACAGAAGAACCCTGATATTCTTCCTACTTCAGTGGGAGCAACTCCATTTTACTGTTCTGAGGAGAATATAACCAGACACATTTTTAAACACCTGGATCTGGGGAAATAATTTCTTTTGAGAGTTGCATCTATAAAACTGCTGTGTTGAAGTAATAAACACAGAAGTATGCATTTGTAAACCATTTTTTTAAAAAGAAAATTCAAGCTGAGGGTAGTACTAAGCTAAAAATGCAGACATGCTCCACTACAGAACTGTCCAAAAGTGCATGCAGATACATTTATTGTACTGTATAGAAATGCCACAAAATAGTCAGAGACTTATGAAAAATTTCTGTCATTCCTAGTTATACTGATGATAATAATATGGCCTTGATCCCAGAGAAATACAGAAGGTGGCCCTCACTTGAAAAAAGGGCAATAGAAATGTTTTTGGGACAGATTGGGTCCCAAATCATAGAAATCCTCATTTATTGCCAAAAGAATGGAATTTACATGAAAAATACAGTTTCAATAGTGAATCAAACCATTGATTCACTATGGTAGCTGCAAAACTCATCTTCAAGTACAAACATGCAAGGGTACATATAACCATTGTATTTCTTTTGAACTTGCACATTTTTTCCTATTTTCTCCCACTTCACACGCAGTCTGAAATATTCTCTTTGGTTTAATCTTTACAAGATGCAGGAAGGAAAGGGGGAAATAGCTGAGAGCATGGAAGAGCTTGTTTGAAGTCAGACTGAATTAGCGGTCACAGGGTGCTCATCTCATCTCATCCACCATTGCCTAAAGCACCTTACATCTGACTCTGGCACATGTGTTTTGACCACCTCATCCAAGCCTCGTTATCTTTGGAAGATTGTGGCCAAGGAGAGTGATAATGAAGAATTTGGTGTGTTTCTGTGTGGCAGCCAAAGGCACACAGACACCTGCACAGTTACACATTGCTGTACCTCAGAGTCCCCCTCCCGCTGCATCCTAAAGCAGTCTCTGAACAATGTAAGGATGATTGGCACAATCCTGTTCACACACCCTCACTGAGGCCATCGAACCAGAGAAAAAGAGCAAGGCCAGATCCTGAGCAGAGCTTCCTTGTGTGCCAACGTTGGCACGGAAAGAGAGTCTGTCACACTGGCATATCTCACCAAAAACAAACAAATACCTCGGTCCTGTCACCCTCCTCCCAGCAGATGGGAACTGCACACAGTACACACTCATCATCCCTTTGTAAGAAAAAATGTTACATGACAACAGGGATAGTAAATACACTCCCTGGAGTACCCAGCCAAACCTTTGAAAAGAGGAAGATTTTCAGGGATGTTCCTTTTACATTAAACTCACATACATTGCAAAACATACTTTTTGAGCTGTCCCAGTTAAGAAAATAGTGCTGAGCAAATACAAAATCTAACCCATCTTGCTTTATTGAAAAAATATTTACTACTATTTTTTCATTACACTTTTCCACTTAAGAGGAAGAGCTACTATGGAAGATTTAAATCAATAACTAAAAAGCTAAAATAGAGTTTATCAGGTTAGCAATAACAGCTGCAGAACAAAGCACAAGATCAAAACCCTTCCTCCAGACACAGCATCTGCTGTACACCTGCTGCTGCAAACCTTTGTGTCACTTTATGCCTCTGAAGGTCTGTATTCCACAATGGCACTCTAAATTTAAATGACAAAATATTCCATGTCTTATTTATAAGTGTTTTACAGTCCTGAATGGTTTGAAGACATCCATTTAAAGACTTTGAAGTTTTCAAAATTTTCTGCAAAATCTCATATGGGGAATGCAAATGTCCTCCTCTTCCCTCATGGCTGCTGCTGACACCATTAGGAAGGCACCAGTCCTGTGACCAGCAGGGCTCCAAGGAAAACACAGGACCCAGAGAGATTATAAACAGGAGGAAAAAGAAAAGCTACCACCTCCTGCAGCCTCATTTTTCAATATGGAATTATTAATTAGCACTCACCAAATCCTCAGTGGCTGGTACAGTTTTGGTTCTGGGCAACATCCCAGATAACTGTGAAGCTCCAGAGCTCAGACTCATGCCAGAGGAGCCATTTTATGAGTTGATTATGTCATTAGAAAGGATGAGAGCCAAACAAATTGACAGCTCCTTCCTCCACCTCCCAGTGGGAGAAGACTTTCTGTCACCTCTGCACTCAGTGAGGACCTTACAGCGTTCCAGGAATGCCCAGACAGACATAACTTTACCTCAAGAGAGGAAGAGCTGCCCTGAAAGTCTTCCTGTTCTCTAATATATAGGTGTAAAGAACAGGGGCAAAGCACGCCACCTCTGCTTTCCATGGGAGTTGTGATTCCCTTACATCAGGAAAGAGGTGGGATCCATCCTCCTTGGATGATTTAAGAAATGCTGCATAATAATTGGTGCAACTCAAACAATTCAGCACAGTAAAGGTCAAAGGAAAGGCCTTTAGGCTAGGCAAAAGCTCACTGATACAGAAACAATATGCAATTTTCAGCCGACACTAAGTGTCAGGATAGGCATATTTACAGGAAGACTAAATACACAAAACAACAAGGACAGAATACAGGGAATGACAGCCCAACAGATGTTAAAGAGCACACTGCTGCTTCTGCTATGGGCAAAAAGAATATATCACATTACAACACAGAGCTACTGACAGAAGATATCCCAGCAAATAGATGATTAGCTCAGGCAATTTCATGTGTTCTAGTTAAAATATCTGCATTTCCTCACAAGTGTTAGGGAACGTCTACCACGAGACACGAGGATCCCTCAGCTGTCACGACTCTTGCTCAAATCAATTGAGATTTCACAAGAAATTACCCTGGAGCACCTCACTGATTTTTATATCCCCACAGTACTCTGACAAAAAGCTGTCAGAAATCTGCCCAAGCGCTGGGTCTCTCAGCTCCTGCCCAGTGAAGTCAGCTGCACAGTCAGATCCAGAAGCTGTCTTTTCTGGGCTATGTGACGGTGGAGGTTGGTAGCCAGATGGAGCTCTCTGTGAAGACCTTGGTTCATTTATTCCAGGCAGGAATCATGCACCCTCTGTCCACTCGTTCCTACTCAGATACAAATGTGTACAACCCCACACAGAACTTGTAAATCTGGCATATGCTATTTAATCAGAGCAAAATCAAGTTCTGCATTAAGTCCTGCATCAGTAGAAAGTTAAAGATGACAGGCTCTATTTAGAATAAACCTGGATGTAACTAATAGTTCTTGCAGTGGTGTTTAATTAGCAATTGTGCCACATAGCAGGCAAATTCACCCAGAATACAGACCACCATGATAATTTTATCTGTATCTACCTGGGAACACCAATAAAAATTGTTTTTACCCTGGAACTCATCTTTAGACACTCATCTTTAAATACAGTCCTCCCCACCTTAAAATATGTGATATGCACTGCTAATTAAACTGCCTACTTTTGCCAGTGCTAATCATATTCTAGTATACGATTTTAATATTGGATTGATTTGGGTTATTTCCACATTTAAAAATATATTAATTAAAAAAAAAAAAAAAGCCAGACTAGCAGTGTGTGAAGTTGGCAGCTCAGTGAAGTTGATGGGCCAGGTGAGACATCCAGGTCCCACCTCTCTGAGGTAACATTAACAGGGGAGCTGCACCTGGGGCTGCTGAACCTCTGAAGGTTGTTGAGCACTAGCAAAGTGATCCTGCAGCACTTTGGTGATATTTGGGCAACACTGTTAACTCTGGTAAATTTATCAAGTTTCACCTTAACAAGCACATTAAGCTTGTCTTCTTAAAAATCTCTTGCCTGAGAACAGCACCCCCTTTGCCTGTCAAGATCAGCAGCAAGAATATGAATGTTGGTGTCAGAAGTTTGAGTAGCTGCTTCAGGATCTGTCAAAATATCTTGCTGGATGCCTGCGAAACATGCCCAAAAAGTGATTTTCAGTCTTCAAACTATTATCGTCCAAACAGCTTTTTTCAGCATCTGATATGGGATAACCCATTTACATGTGAAGTTATCACCTCAAAGTTTCAATACTGAGTCACTTGTAAAGAAAAAAGAGCCTGTTTTCCGAGGGGTGAGATATATGTTCTCCAGCTATGGTTAATGGCTTCTCTGTAACCTCAAGCTTTATAAATTCTGAAACCAAGGAAGAAATTTTTTTAGTAAAAGCAGATTAAAACCAAAGAAAAATTGTTTTCATGATAAAGCTTGAATTTTCAGGTGAATACCAGGTAAAAAAATCTTCACCTAAACCACAATTACTCTTTCTACATAAATAATAAAGTAGCTACTTGTAATATGTACATTAGTTACATTATGAGGATTAACAGGCTGTTGCATTGTCATTTTTTCACATGAGTTAAGTCATTTAATTAGATACTAAGACTTGATTTTTTTCCATATAGGACTGAGGATATTTAATAAGATTTCAATCAAACTATTTTGTGATACTCCCTGCTCCACTGTAAGAGAAAGGAGAAGCACGTGCCTGTCTGGAAACTCAGAGCAGCAAATGCTAGATCTCAGATGAGTAACTCTGACAGTTTTAAAATTGAGCAAAACAGCTCAAGGAGAAAAGAAGAGGAAAGAAATTGCCTAAGAGATATGGGGTAAAACGTGCAACTTGGAGAGAACACTGAGATAACAATGAGAGCTGTTCAAATAGACCATGTGGAAGGGAAGGGCCTTCTCAATCTCTAAGTCAGTGGAGCTGAAGTGCAGTGACACTGTGCTGAAAAGATGTGGGGTGTGCCCAGACAGCCAAGAGCTATGTCCAGCTTGCCAGGATAATTGATTAGTCACTCTACTTGTCCTCATCCACAGAGGCAGGGATCAGCCTGTGGTCAGAAGAATAAGTCTCGTGGTGACATAGCGTTCTTGGCCGCCTTTCACTTCTCCCCTCTGACATAATTCCTAATTAAACCTGGCCCCCTTCCCACAGCCCAGTGCTGGAGCAGCAGCCAGCAGAGCTGCCCAGGCTGCCCTGCCCATGCACCTCGCCTGGCCTGCCACCAGCAGGGCTCCAGAGCAGGGGCCACACACAATCACACACATCCATTTGTGTTCTTCCTCCTAGAAGCCCCTCAAACCTGACAATGAGCAGGAAGGGATTTACAGCTGGAAAACTGCACAGACAAACTAAGGATCAGCCTCCAGAGAGCCCCTCAGCCAGCACTGCAGGAGGGGTGGGCACTGCGGCCGTACAACACCCATGGGCAGGCACCACGCAACCTGCCCCAAATCCTCATTCTCTGACAGAGAAGTCACTTGAAGGTTAAAGCAGGCTCAAGTTATTTCTTGGAAATAATGTTGGTTCATATATCCAGTATTTCTTTGCTGCTGTTAGATCATTTTTCAAAAACATCAAACCCATCTCTCCCTGTCCTTTGAAGGGTCTCTTTAGAGAAGTTTAAAGGTACAAAATGTATGAAATTATTTTAACATAAGCATTGTTGGCTGCCTCTTTGAGCATTTTCTTCCTTTGGCATTTCATACCAACAATATTCCCCAAGCAGTATAACATTTTTTCTAGAACATTATGATATGCAGACTGTTGAAGAATTTTAAAATAGGGTAAGAAATTTTCATAACAGTCAGTAAGCAAATGATTCCTCCAAAGATTCAGATTGACACATTTGGAGAGGATTAAATTTATCCAGAGAATTAAATTTGCATCAAATGAACATAAAGAAATACACAGCATAATCTAGGACTACTCTCTGTTTTTGCATGACTAGCATATTTACTGAGATGTCCTTCAGTAATTCAGATTTTGTCATTATTACTCATCATCATGAACAGTCATGTAGCCTTATAAACTGGAGTTTTAAGTTGATTTAATGGGTTTTTAGAACTAGAACAAAAAATTCATAAATTTCAGCAGCAATTTAGATAATGCAGAATCATGTTTCATGAATTTAAAATAAAAGTGGTGCATGATCTAGATGTACGTTTTCCTACAGACTTATATTACAAACGGTTTCTTAAAACAATTTTTTAAAACATAGGGCACAGCCTGCAAAACTCAGAGCCAGAACAATCACAGGCTGAGACTGGAGTTTTAAAGAAAAGATGCTTGTGATAAACTTTTTCATTTATTACTTACATGTATGGTTAACCTTGACGTTAAGACATTTTTCCCTCTAGTCTATATAGAAGTGTGTGGAGATTACTTGTCTACCTGGACTAGTCAAGATTCTGAATTTTTGACAGGATTATCCCCCAATTCAACAGGAACTTCACAGGTTTTTTGGTTTTTTTTTAAATTGTACTTTTACTATAAAATATGTCAAAAAATACAAAATCAAGCAAATAAAAGGACTGGAATTTTCAAGATATAACAATTCATCCAAATTCAAGTAGCTGAGGATCAAGCTTTTGGACATTTTTCAGTTATCCATTTTATTCTACTAAATTGTAAGAAGAACTGGAAATGCAGGGTACGTTTCACAGAAATCTGAAATCCACGTGGCTTTTCTTCACTGCTCTGTTGCTTTCCCTGTTAAAACTCATCAGACACACTCAGGATCGTGTAAAATTATCTTTTCTGCAGTGCTGTGACAAAGCTGCTAGAGCAGAATCACTGACATGTGTGACATTCATCCCTCTCCTCGTCCCTCAGCACCTCCCACGCCCAGAGCAGCGCTCACCTTCTCCCATTCCCGCTCGTTGTTCAGCACTATCACCACCAGCCTCGGGTGTGCCTGGTAACCATCTGCTGTGAAGGACAAATCTCTACCTTCCCAAGTCACATTCATCATAAACCTGGAAGGCAAGGAAGAAAAGTTCATTGAAAAATTAATGGGCTGTCCAGCAGTTAATGAGCAGCAAGTTCAGTCACCAGAACCACTGATTAAATCCATGCACCAAACCCTGCCAGTGCTGTCGAAAGCCTGTGCTTGCAGCATGGGGAGTCCAGGCATTTCAAGGCAGCTCATAGCTCAAGACAAAGCAAAATATTGTTTATGTATGAATTATAATGCAGACATCATTTTTAACAGCTTCCATATTATATATGAATAATCTCTCCCCTCCATGAATAACCTTTCTGGCACTTTGCACAACCTCACCAGCTTTTCACGAGCATTTTAAACAAACCTACATCACCTCTGTATGTAGCACTGTAGTACTGCATCACTGAGTAATACTCAGAGCAAAGTGCATGCAGTCTGTCTTCCCCTGTTCCGACCTCCAAGAGCCCAGCCAGCTCTTCCCAGAACTGTACCTACACACAGTGTTGTGACACAAGGATAAATTCCACTAATACCAAAAGCAGACATGAAAGCATTGAAAGTGCTGGTAAATATTTCAGATCAGTAATTTCAAAAGAAAAAGGATTTATGTTTTATTCTTTTGCATTTAGCTTAAATTTCAATGGTTTTCAAAAGATGTATAAATTAATTAACATTTTGAATAGGAAAAAAAATAGAGGGACACAGATTAAAATGTACGAGAAGGAGAACTTGCAAAATTTTGTTGGAAAAAAATCAAAGCTCCACACTGTTAGCATAAGCCTGACAAAGCTATCCCACAAGAGGTAAAACTGCAATTCAAAATCTTGGGAAGAAGATAACATGCCCCCAGCCCATGTCTGCAGTCTGAAGTTATTCACACTGAATTGCACTGAATTCTCAGTGTATTTAATTGAAAGAAATGCAGCCCAAGACTGATGCACACAGAAGTGCAGATGTCCATCCTACAGAAAGATGTGTTCTGAAGGGCAGAAATTTACTGTTCTTCATATATTACCTGTAGTGTTTTACCCACAAGAAACTCATACTGTCCTACGTGTTTGTATGGGGTTGAAGGAGTTGTTTTCGTTGGCTTTTTTAGCTGTAGTAGTAGCATGATCTCCTGGGGAATGTGACATAGACAAAATTCCTCAGCTCCAGATTCAGAGAAGGCTTTGTATTGACATAGTTGCTTGAAAATACCAGTAGCAGAAGCACACTAAATAAACATATATAGACCCAGAAAAAATACTGGCATTGGTTAATAATTAAATGTGCACTACCCTGAACAGCCATATTAACATCATTCAGCACCAGTTTGACAGCAATTTGTAAATTCAACCATCATAACTCATGGTTCATGACAGACTTTCAGTGTGAAAATTTTCCCCTTGACAGAACTTTGCTGTTCAGTTGAACTAATTTCCCATATATTCCATTTTTCATCCAACAGCGAAAGATCTTGCTTGGGAACAAAAGGCTTGTTTGGCACCTTGAGAGGCAGCAAACTGCCAAATAGGATTTACTTGCACACACATGTAAGGAACCAGCACAACATTCACTCAGTGCTGGAAACCACTGCGACCCAGGGGATGAAATGCCTGGGAAGTGACCAAAAGGGGAAATCAAGGATGTCCTGTGAAAACAGGCAGTACTTGTACTGGCACTTCTGCACCCTCTCCCAATTCACACCCATGAGATAACAGCCCTCACAATGAACACATCACCTGACAGGGCCATGCAGAAACCACCTCACTTCACTAAAGCTGAAAGCCAAGCATTGTGTCCCCTCCTAACAGCTGGACCCCAAACACACTCCCTGCACTGTATCAGGCTGTTGTTCTCACTTCAGTTTTTAACTACACAGAAAATGGTGATTGGACTGGAGTTGAACTCTTCTTTAATGGAGTTTGGTAGGATCACCACCCCCGATTTCAAACACTACTCATCATATTTTGGGATTAATATGCAAATGTCCTAGCCTGGAAGCTAGTCAAGGGCCATCACAAGATGCAGTAGTGATGCTCAAATGTTCCAAAAAAACCAATATCAACCACAACTCTAAAGTGAAAAATTGAACTCAGTGTATATTTTTAAATCATGTGAACAGCCACTAAGTAAAGAAACACATTTTGCAAGTTGTTTTTTTTTTTTTAATGTCCCTAATCTGAAAAAAATTCTCTTAAAATTGTATTCTCTGATCCAGATAGAAAGGTATCCATGAGTGACGCACTCTGACCTACCCCAGATTCTCACACTGCAGCAATAAAAAAGAACTTCAAAGAGATTCTTGTTTTCCCAAGCACATTCTTCTGAACAAAATTCATCAGCTGCCCATGTTCTTCAGAAATCAATGCCTACAACCTACACTCGCTTTTGAATTGTCATTTTTCTTCTGCAAAGGACAGAAGTCCTGCTCTGCTTTTACTGGCCACGATCCCAAACTATTTGTCGTACTAAAAATAACCAAGTGCTTTTCTGGTCCTGATTAGGAAGAAGGCTGTGAAGAATTTATATTATGTTATTCTTATAGAGTTTTACATTTATCCAAGGTTAATTCTGCGCAAGAGGTCTTTGGCTTCTGAATTGGATAAAATGTATTTCTGAAGTAGCTTTGGAAATGCATATTGCTGTTCTTAACTAAATGAGGTGTTTAGTTACGTGAACTCGTTACTTTGAAGGGGCAATTAACAACACACCTTGAATTTGTAGTTAATCTGTTTTCATTCCTCATTAATGCTTCAGCCTTTGCAAAGACATGATAGCACAAGGCCTTGTGATGGTATTATGATGCTGAAGTCTTAATTAACTTCTGCAAACTGAAATTTGAAAGATTCCCCAGGTGATACATACATCAAAATGGCTTTTTTTTTTTTTTTTGACAGAAGTTAAGCTATTCTCACAGTGAATCCAAAACAGGTTTTTTATCATGCAAAGAACCAAATCTTAACTATGTATTTAAAAACAGTTGAAACATTTATACAATTCTTTTTTCCTCATCACCTTCCCCAACAAAACTGAAAAGTGTTGAAACACCACAGCAGAACACTTTTGCTGTCATATTTACAGCAAGCCTTTGAAACACCCAAGTTATGAACTTTTTCCAAGGTTTCCAACTTTATTTTTATAAGACTCCGAAAGATCAAGTAGTTCACACAGAGCTTTAGATTAATGCCAAAACTGCAATATTTATCCCTGTCAAAATTCTAAGTTTATCCAGAAAGAGAGGACATACTGAAAAAGCTGGGTTCTCTTACCCTGTAACTACAGTATCACAACTTCATTGACTAATTCCATTAACAAATGCGTGAAGACTTTACCAAAGGGACGAGAGCTCAGTTTTCAGAACTCCATTTGGATACAATATTGCTGACACAGAGGCACCTTTTTGGCCAGCTGCTCACAGGAGACATGGACTTCCTTGTCCATGAGGTGTTTATTAAGGATTTCTTACCCTGTGTGAAAACAGTTGAAATCCTAGAGCAGAATCTTTGAGGTTTTCTACTTCTATGCTGTACAAAGCAAACGAGTTTGCAGGCTATGGCATTTCTTTTGAGGTTTACCATATATATATGTCTATGCAAAATAGACATACACAAGTGTTCTCCTAACAGATCCAAGGACTTGAGAGCACAAACAAGAAAACTTTGTGGATTCTGTGCGGGGTATTATTTTAAGGAAAAAAACACAACATTATGTAAATTATTAAGGTCACTTTGTTTCAAACACAGATCAACCGTAGCCCTGGTCTCAAAAACTTCTCAGGGTGATGTGAGAAACCCAACAAGGACAGAATGGAAGCACAGCAGAGCAATCCCATGACACAGAAGCAGCTGTGATGCCACCTGTGGAGCCTCACGAGCAATGGTGCTCAGGAAGTCCCCAGCCAGCCACACCCTCCACATGCTCTCTCCGGGATGCCAGGGAGAAGCATCCTCACAAAAATTCGTGTCCTCAGCATGGGCACCCTCCTTCCCACCCACCTGTGTCCCCCAAGACCCTCCAGGACCTGTCCGTTTCAGGAACACAATCAGCACTGCAATAACAGGCTGGTTTATCATTAGTGTGAAATTCACCTAGAATGCAGCACCCAAACACACCAACAGCTGGGAAAAATAGAATGGGCAAGGCAGAGGCATTAATGAAAATGTGTCACTTCTAAGCTACCTCCTAAGGAGACAACTTAGTCCCTAGACCTGTAAAACAAACCACAGGGCCTGAGAGCTGCCAGGGTGCAGAAAGACCAGGGGACTCCTCTCTGCCATGAGTTCAGATCTACATTTTCTGCCCTCAGATGAGATAATCAAACTTGATAAACTCCCCAGGTGCCATCACCAGGGACTATCATTTTTTATTTAGTGTCTTCTTCACTGTGGGGCAGTGTTTCAAATCTCTGACAACTGCAGGCAATGAAGAGAAGCAGCAGAGACTTTGGGAAATACATGTTGCATAAGAGAAACTCTCCCTCTTCTCTCTCAAAGAAGGAATTTCCAAACTGAGATTTAAAGCAGATGAAATGCCTCAAAACCAACATGTTATCTGGTGATATTTCTCTTTCCTGCAAATAGTGTAAGCCCAACCATTTTAATAACCTAGACAGCCAGCCTATCTGGGCTTGGCATTCACTCAGCCTCATACCTAAAAAAGCAGGAATGTATCCAAATTTCGTCTTTTCTTCTCTTGTTGAGGCTCTGAACTGCTGAACTTCCTTACTATGAGTCAACCACGACATTTGAATGACACTTATCAGTACAAACCCCAAGTCACATTATTTACCATTAAGAAACAGACTTCCCCTGTAAAATTAAATCAAAAAATGCTTAACGTAGAATATATAATGCGTGGTCTGAAGTACATCTAGAAATAGGTCTGCAGTAGAACCCTGTTAAACAAGGTAGTGATGCACTTTTTTAAAGTCAATTCTGTATCTTAGGTTATGTAGGATTCTTTTTCTAAATTCAAATCCTTTGCAGTGGTGCAGTCTCTTCTTGCTCTTTGTGCATCCTCCTCCCCTTCCCAGCCCCTGCTCCTCCACAAGGGTACATTGCTTTGGAGCTGTGTCTCCCTAGGCCTTGAGCCAGCATGGATGAGTAAAACTTTGGGAGTGATCTGCTCAGTGACTATGCAAAAGGAGCGGCGTGCCAGCTTCTGGAACCTCCTTAAAGCATTCACTGCCACTTGGGTCTGCAAAAGTCATCTTGCCCCAGTTCTGCCAGATAAACAACAAAAACTCTTGGGGAGCCCTTCTGAAAGAGGCGAAGAGGGAGGGAACAAAGCTAGAAAGGGCTCAACTCCCTGGGATGTGCCAAAGACGAGTGTAACTAAACACCAGAATGTTTAGCAAGTTAATGCTATTATTAACACCAACATTTCAAAAAAAGCCCTAATTTGATTACATCTTGCTGCACCACCTCAGAAGCATCCCAAACTCTTTCCCATGATATGTGCCTGGCTTCCTGCAAGGGAATGGTGCCTGCAGCAGCTCCATCTCCAAGCATGTTCATTTATATGTTGATTTTTGAGCCCTGCTTTCAGCCCTGAAGGCAGGCTTTGCTCAACTGCCAGAGGCCATGCTTGTTCTCTTGTTTTAAATTATTTTAATTATCGCAATAACAAGGTAATGTTCTAATCCAGTAACTGTTTGGTACTTTCTGCTTCCTAAACTGACCTAGCCTGGGAGAACTCTAATACAGATTCTCAATTATTTCTTGAATCACTTTGTCAGTAAACCAGCACCATGTTGGGGTCTCGTGGGCAAAGAGAGATTATACATATAATTATACACCTCCAATCATCCAATAAAGAAGATGATACCTATTGTTCCCGAGTCTTCTGACTTAAATGAACGAATCCTCTATAAATTGGCTGCTGATCTGTATGCAGGAAAAGATTAAACAGATTTGCTGGATTATTCATCAAACCATTGTGTCCCTTTAATCCCAGATTTCGCTCAAAGGAGGCAAATTTATCTGTCATGCTAAAAGCTGCAATCAAAATATTGAACTTATGAATTACTATCAGGACTAGGGACAGAGCAAACCCTCACCCTCTGAGGAATGTGCTGTGCTCAAGGATAACAGCACCACAACAGCAAGGACAACTAAGCTTTTGTCCCTGGCTCTTTGGACTCCCCATTGCTCCTGCTCCCTGGTTCAGTGATGACAAATAAAGGAAATCATGCTTGGGAAAGGCAGGATATTTTCTGGAGCTACACCTTCACTGCTGAAGGATGGTCTCTAAATCCTGCCTATCGCTTGGCTGTATTTCGGAACAGAATCTCACTAAACGGCAGCACCACACGGCAAACACTGACTACCTATGGACAGACACACCTTTTGGCTTTTTGGGATAACGGCAACAGCTTTACCATCCTCATCCATCCCTGCAAGGATCGGCGTGGTTGGAAATGTTGCAGTGAAATGTATCTCCCAGGGTCAGGACTTCTACAAACACCCTGAGTACTCTTGTAAACAAAGCAGCACCATTTCAATGCACAAAGCAGCAGCATTCTCCACGATGACTGGCAGGGTTATTGTGTTTTGCTGTTTGCTCCCACGTTTCCTTTTATTCAGAGAGAACAAGAGTTGTTCAACTGACTTGGCATTAATGAGGTGCTAATTTTATTTATCCTACTGTGCCAGTATTTCACACAATAGTGATTTTCTGCCTTGGGAGATCTGGGTCTCACACAGATAGGAAAAGATGATCTGAATCAATACAGATACAAATATACATATATATCTGTGGTTTTAATGCATGGAAAATGAGCCCCGTATTTTATTACAAATCCTTTATTCATAGGGAGAAACTGGCTTTCCCATGTGTATCAGAAACAAACATTGATCAGATCATTCCAAAAACTAAAGCAAACCTGATTTTCTTCTGGGTCTAGAAAACCAGTAAAAGCATTTTAGAACTGCAGTGACAGGGAAAGATAAATTATGTGCTTCAAAACAAATATATCTTCAAACCAATTTAATACTCAAAGGATTTGAGAAAGAGGGAGGAGGAGCTTTTACTTCATGGCTTGCTTTCTTTACAGAGAATTTCTTCACAAATGGAGATAAAATTGCTATCTAGATGTGGGAAGTCGCACATAAAGCATTACCAACTTCCATTTACAAGCAAATTAGCTATTATGGCATAGCCTCAGAATACTATACTGGGTTTAAAGCTGAATTAGACAGTCATTACGATAGATGGAGCCTAAAAATCCTGGGGTTTTTCTCTATTTTGAGCTTTTTTTTTGCTCAGGCATCCCCTTACACAACCTCTTCCCTGATTTCCACTGAGTTCTCTGCTTCTGAGCTTGCAAGCAGTGTCCTCTTGTTCAACCCTACTTCTCCAGTCCTGATTTCCAGCTGGACATGGGGGCAGAGTACAGTAGGTCCCAAGTCCATAACCTGATAACTTTAGTCCTTTCCGGAACATGCTCCAAAACCCTTTATTCAGGTAAGTTTCTTAAAACAACACATTTACATTGACCTTGTAGTTTAGATTACAAACTTGCACTGTCTGGGACCTGAAACTGTGAAGATACCACTTCACAATAAAACCCTGATTCAGGCATTGATTTGTCATGTGAAGTAGAAAGCTACAATTTAGTGCCGAGGATGAGAAAGTACAATGAATTTATGAAATTCACCTTGGCAGGGAGAGACTGGTCAGCTTCCTGAGATTACTTAGTACTGGTAAATGCTTGTATATACTTACCTTTCCAGCAGATTATATGTGACAAGAGCAGTCTTAGGGAGTTATTACATAAGAAAGACTATTTAAAGTTTATTCATTTTAGTATAATTCTGACATTTCTAAACTAAAAATAGCCTGCTTCTTGTTCTTGTGGTGTTGGAGAAGCTCAAAGAATCTCCAGTACAGAAAATGTGTTTTTACTTCATAGCTCAGTGTTTCTTTCACATCAGGAAGTGACTTTTTTAGTGACAGTGCACTATAGCTTCTCCTATTAATAATTCCTGGGTGCATCATGCACTGCACACTGCAGAATCTCCTGGTGAAGTCTAATCTCACTGCCCTTAGCACTCATGAGCCCTGTTCTTGTACTCATGCAGATTTAATGAGAAAATAAAGATTGTTGAAAGAAATACAGCTTATGCTGAGTATTGAATACTTAATTCAAGTCTACACGAGTGTATTAGCCAAACAATAGGGTGGGAGCCTTTTTCCAAACAGGTTCAAGTTTTTGTGCCTCTTCCAAGAGTATTTTAAACCCCAACAGTTATGACAGAATCGAACTTAACTTTCACAGAAACTGGAGTTCAATTATTAATAGTGGACTCCTTTGTTTGTAGGTCAGCTCCTACTGGTAAGGCACAGAGTTTGGTTAACAGGATGCTTTCACTGCTCCCTGGCATTGTCAGCACATGCATTAAGAACCAGCACGGGGATGCCACGCTGGGTGCAGGTAGCACAGTCCTCCCAGCAGTGCCTCCCAGCTGCTCTGCCCTGGCACCAGGGACACACCAGGGCTTCCCCAGAGCCCTGCTGGGCCACACAGCCACTCCCAGGGGCCAAATGGGGCAGCAGGAAAAGAACTGTGGGTTTTCTGCAACATCTCTGGGGAATTTGTAGTTTTAGAGGCAGAGGCTCAAAAATAGGAAAGGGGAAAAGGGAGCACAAAAAAACTGCAAGTGTCATACAAAAGGCAAGTTCTCGCTAAGGAAATGTTAAAATCCATTTACTTGGTAGCATTTGGCTTTTAAAAAAGCTTCTGAAGAATGCTGTGTGCAAAGATGCTGTTTTCATGGAAAACAACTGTTCCAGGACATCGTGTGGTAATCAACTCCTAATCTAAATATGCAAATACATCTCAAGATTAAAACTGTTCTAAAATCTCGTATCTGAAATCAGCACCAACCTTCCTTCCTGTGCCAATTCTATCCTGCTTTTCTGTAGAAAGCACTTCATCTGCACTATTTGGTCAGAACAAATGCCATAAATACTGCTTGGTAGCTTCCATATTGTCAAGAGCTATTAAAAAATATGTAAGATACCCTACTTCCTCTCACAGACCAGATAAAGAAATATATTACCGTGTAACATTTTGGATAGAAGCAATCAGGGTATCATGTCTAAAAGGGATAATTAAAAGGAAAATAATAAAAAAAGAATCCTGATTCTCAGTTCCCATCTGAGAAACTGTTTAGAGAAACATCTCTATCAGCCTGGATTAATGCCAATTAATTTTTACAGTTATTCTATTGGAGGTGACAAAAAATATACCTTTACAAGTAGAGGGGACAGATTTCAGATCTTATGTGATAAAAGCTGCCTAACTATTCTAATACTTCTATAATACCCAGGGACAGCTCTTTAATACTGCACATCGCTTGTCTTCTAAAATATTACCAGGTTCCTGCTGATGCAAGTGATACAGGCACAGCCTCCAGAGCATTGTGGCAATTTTACCTCATCGTTAAAGTACACAACAATCCAATTTTGTTAACTCAGCTTCACACCCTCTAAGACCAATTCCTGGCATCTTCTGCATTAGATTCAGAGCAGTATTTATTCTCCACAGCACACATCATCTCCAGGAGCACAACTACCAGTGTAGCAAGTCCTCTTGCACATTCTCCCAGAACATCTGAAAACCAGTGCTTAAAAAGGGCACAATAGGATTAGCAAAAAACAATATTCTCCTTCAAAAAAACATACAGTGGCAGTGGAACAGAAAACTGCCAAGGCTACATAGGTAAAAACAACCCAAAGCAATCATCCTTACTTGTGCAAGGTTTGAGAGGGCCGGTCATTTTTCTCCAGTTGTCCATAGCAGCTCGTTCTTGCTTCAGGAATGAAGGAGTACTTTTCCAGCATGGCTGATGCAGCAGTGGCAATAACCCCAAGGCCATCCCGTACCCGAGCTTCTAAACTGTAGTCCCACTCATCATAAGCTGCTGAAATGAGTCCTGAAGGAAACTCCTTGGGAGTGATTTCTGTGTTACCACTAACCAGGCTGGGAACTATCCAAAAGAAATCATAGCCAGTAAGGCCCAGGGACCGAGCCTCATCCAGGATGTAGACAGCTTCGTCCTTGGAACAATACAGCAGGATGACGGACGAATGGATTTTCTTCAGCTGAATTTGGGTCTTGGCATCTCCAAAGGCAGTATCGAGTATGATGACATTCTGCATGTCCCAGCCCACAAAACTGTTTTCCACAGTGGTCTTAATGACATTGATGAAATCTCGATATCCAGGGAAAGTGGTGGTCACCAGAGAGAACACGTGCCAGTCGTAATCCTGCATGATCTTCAGCATGATAATGGCTTCTTGCTGGATGGAAGCCCCAAACTGGAAGAACGTGGACATGACATCCTAGAATACCAAACACAGCAAAAGATTAGTAATGTGGTACAACTCTAAAGGGAAGAGAATCTCTAATTCTGCTTTCTTTGTTCTGGCAGAGCTACCAAACTTCTATTGCATTCCAGTAACTCGCTGTGATTTATCATTTTCCGATCATCAGTAAGCAATGTTGATCATAGGTATTACAGCTAATTAAAATATTTGCCAAAAAGTAACAAACCAATATTTACATAGGAAATTTCCAAGTGCTTGATCACTTGAAGACAACAACTCAGATCAGTAGCTACTGAGGAAACTTCCTAAGGACAGCCACCCACAGCTGAACAACTCTCCAGCAGGAAGTTTTACATTCATGTAAATGTAGGAATGCAAGCCAACAAACTCACACCAATTTGTAGCTACAGTGGAAATAAAGTGCAATGCTCATGCTGTATACATGCTGAAGGAGCTCTGTACTTCCAGACATAATGTCTGAGGGAACTTCATTTCCAAGGTTCACTAGACTCAGAGGAAGCTTTCAGACTATGCCAAAGTAGATTTTCTGTCCCCAGGGACTGAGTTCACTACTGGTCCTGCTCCATTCAGAGCACATGGCCCATTGATACCTGATGGAGAATTAACAGGATGGGACTCCAAGGACAACCAGCAATCTGTCAGCATCCTCATTAAAGGACTTAAATGGAAGTAACTTCAAACAATGGCCCCAGAGTCTCTAACTGCTCTGTAATGCTGCCCAGCACAGACTGGTTTCTAATATTTGTCTTATGATTTACGGAATTAATAACATTTTATACAGCATAAGGGCAGGTGCTGCTTATTTTAACATTATCAGAAATAGGCAGCACAGTTAATTTTGTTGGCACTAAATTTCCAACCACTTTCAGTGGTCTATTTTTATTAAGTTGCTGTAAGATCTAAATTTATTTTTGAATTTTACATTCTGCGTTTACATACAATAATTAGAGTGCCAAAACGATACATGGGAAGCTGTATAACTCTTCCTTTTTATTTTACTTCAGTATTTATTCTTGACCAGTAGAGGCAACTTATCTGCATCATTTTCAGAAACAGAAAGCATGAACTCCTGGTGAAACAAAAGCTTATGATTTAAAAATAAGATATGAATCATTCAAGATTTCTTATGCAGGCTTCTGATGGAAGACACATACGGTGCCTTTAATTTAAAGAGTTTTATGATCATGGTCACAAACTGCTATCCTATTTTACACTTGCAGGGAACAGAAACAGATTAATTGATTTGGGTTTCATGGCAGGGTGGTGTTAAACATACAAATATTAGTGAGAATGATAACTCAGCTCTGCAAGCTCTGCAAATCTATTCCAGGAAAACAGTCTGCACTTTTTTTAATAGAAGATGAGGAGTGTTATTACTTTCCAAGTGTTAAGAAGCTGACACCAGGATTTTATATAGCTTGACAGCAATAAAAGTCTTACAACTTGTGTCATACCCTGAAGACTGATACTGAAGGTATAAAATACACACTGCTGGTGGTAATGAAATCATCTGCCATGGCTTCTTTGGTACCACAAAGATGAGATTCTGAATGCCAGAGACAGATTTGAGATGTTGTGGGTTAATTACACGTTATAAAACATGTTTTGGAGAGGAACTGAAGAAGGAATATTTGATTGCTGAATTCTTCCAGGAGCTATTTCCTGGTGACCCTGTACCTGGATATATAAAAACAAGCAAACAAGATTTTCATATGGGGACATTCACAGCTAAAGGAACCCAGCACACAGAACAGCTGCTCAGAGTCAGCATTTAATGTTTTAATTACTGATTTACAATTACACAGCAAAGTAGATATCTAGAGACAGTGCCACGAATCCAGCTTTGCTGCAGCTTCCTAACTGAGCATAAAAAACATTGTAATGCAAAGGCAATCGCTTCAGTTTTCTTCTCCAACTCTTATCTTGGTTTCCATTTCTGATTATGCTAAATTACAGTAGAAAGTAAAATAGTTTACAGTAGATTAATTAGACTCTATCCATATCCTTTCAACTCTCCCCCATTTCTACGTATGTTTTATGACTACTACTGCAGTGGAATAATTCTTTCAAACAATACATACACCTTGGTCCTTTGTGCATGACAAGGAACTTCTCCAATGAGGCAACTCAAGTATTTGAGGACAGAAAACAATCACGTGGACATTTTCTAGTGTGACCTTTCTAACTAGTAAATACAGATTTTTAACCTAGAGCAGTCCTTGGCATCTTCCCTGGCAATTAAGAACAGTCTTGAGCACAATGCTCTGTGTCACCATTGCAGCAGGCTGACAACAAGAGAGAAGTAATAAAAATAAATCCTTTCCTTTTCTAAACAGTATGTAAGAAAAACAGTTTATGAAAGGAGTTTTGATTAGACATTTTTGTAAAGGTCACACCCATATTACAAGAACCTGTTTCCTATAATTGTGAATGTGAAGTCTAGTCAAAATCCTGATCAATGGTGATTTTGGCAATCATGATCAATTTGTGATTAAAATGCTGGAAAAGCCTGCAATTATACAGTGCAAAGTTTGTGTTCAGGAAAAATGGAGGCATAAATATCACAAGTGATATTCTCATCTGAAGAAATTCCATGTAACTGCACTGACTTCACTGGATGCTTTTATAGAGCTGAAGACCTGATGTATTTACAATGCATCTGAAACAGATGGAAGATTACAAGCAAACTGTAGCCTTAGGAACTTCAGCAGATACTTAAATGACTATAAGGAGAATATTCAAGGACATATTCATTAAACTGGGGGGGGGAAGGGAGAAGTTTAGTGAAGAAATAGCAAATAAATAAAACTGTAACAGATTCAACTATTGAATTCTTAAACATCTACACAGCTTTTCATTTTGGGGGGTTTTAAGCTTCACATTCTTTTCAAAAAGCATTATTATTCCTCTGCTTTATACAGACTTAAATTCCATATGTGTAACAAAATAGTAAGTTCCAATTTTCTATATTCAAATGCAAACTAGAGTGATGTTTGTGAAAAATCAAAATTATTCTGTTATTTTCATTTAACTGTCATCTTCTCATGTATTGAGACATCCATCTAAATCATTGCTGAAGTAGGAATACAGATGTAATATCAGAGATGCTTTAAATGCACACCAAAAATTTTTTTTTCCATTCCTCAATGTCCCCAACTATTGAGACTACTGGTGGAGGTTGTAAGGAAGTGGTACATTTTATCCAGGGCAAGAAAGTTTTTACAGAGGAATTTCTCAGATAAATCTCAAAGCGTGACAATCCCAAGATGCTACACTCGATATGAGTAAAAATTTAGTAGGAAGAAGTAGTTTTCTCTCTCAACTTCTTAGGTAGATCCCACCACAATCATGGGAACAAAAACCAGCGATGAAAAGAGAAGGTAAAGAGCAAATGAAAACTTTTTGTTTCTGTCTTGCACGAGCGTACAGTTTACAGCAAAACATCTCCCCATATGTTTCACACCAGAAGGAAATAATCCTTCAATTGCTTCTTGCTTAATGTTATTCCTGAATTTTGCATGTGACATAAAGTTCTGTCGTGCAGGAGAAGGGCACTTCAACGTTCCCACGCTTGTGCACAAAGCAGTGCAGCTCTCCCTGCTGCTGTCATTTATAGATTAACATATTAGAGCAAGTTGCTTTTTAATTAGTGTACCAAGTCTATAAACCTGTCACTGTTGTCAGAATTGCATGTTTCACTTCCCCAGTTCCAGCAAATTACAGGAATGTTTCTCTGGAAACCTCATCCTCAGCTATTTTCAAGACATCTTGGTTTCCCAGCTCCGGCTTTTCCATGAGCTCAGCAGGGGCCACTCCCAGCTGCTGTAACAGCTGAGGTAAGTCCTGGCAGTACTTTGTGCCTACCAGGGAAAAGGCTGCAGGAGTTGGTCAGTTAAGGAAAGAAATATTTACTATCTAAACTAGCATAGCTTTTGTCAAATGAAAATTAAACGCTAAACCAGAACAAAACTGGGGTCAACACAGGACCAAATCAATTTTCCACTCCTCAGACACAGCGAGGGACAGTCCCTTCACTGGTAAGACCATATTATGACAGGAAGCAAAAACCAATATGAAAGAGTTTAAAAAGAAATCCAGAGGATGAGTTTATTCAGCTAGCAACAAGATTATTATGACAGGACTATAAGTAGGACTTTAAAGTTTTCTTAATTGCTTCATTCTTACTCTCTTTCACAGAGATCAGCAAAAATAATTTTTCTCTGATTTTACACCACTGTAAATTAGACATTCCATTCTCATAAAGATTTAAGACACATGGTACCAGGTCTCCATACACAGTGCAAGCTGTTCCCTAGTTAATGCAGTATAGTAGTTATTCACTATTTTTATAAAGACTGGGAAAAATGAAAGCCAGAGGTTAGTCATGAATTCAACTGAATAATTTAGCATCACATCAAAAATATACTGAGCAAAATTATTTGTGCTGATCTCAAATGTAGGTAAAAAAGTGCATCTTGCAGGTTGTTAACTTGGTACCATTTTTCTTGGATTACTTGAAGTGGTGCATTGATCCTCTGGTAAACACAAAGTGAGTTGCATTTCTCTACCTTGAATATCCAGGCCCCAGCCACAGGGCTTTTCTCTGTAGAAGGGCACACACCCATGCCAAACTTTCAGTAAATGCAAGCACTGAAGTGGAAGAGCTGAAAGGAAAACCTTTACTCCAAGACACCCTGCATATTTTTGAATTCTTAAGTTATTAAATTCCGCCTCTATTCATTAAGAGATAGAACACGCAATTCCCAACACAAACAGCTCACTGAGGTGCCCAGGGAGAAAACTCCTCCATTATCACCATGGGAGCAATTTGGGGGAGATTATACAAAATTCTGTGCTTTCATACAAAGTACAGCAACATGTGAGGGTGGAAATAATTTACTCATTCTTACAAAACACAAAAAATACCTGCCTCCCAAGGACCTGTCACCACTCTGGCCCCACACATGGTGAAACCAGAGCCAGAAAAAGGGTGGAAATTTCCTTACTCCATAATTTAACTGGTGCAAATGCACAGCCACAAAATGTATAAGGGTCAACTAAAAGGACAACCCAAGACCTTACTTTTTATTTTAAAAGTTTGCTCTAGGAGAGGAACATTGAAGTTAGAAAAGGGCAGTAGAAAGCAAGGGAGTACATTATGGCTTTCCAATGTCTGACATGTCCCCTTTTATTATTTCAAGGAATAAATAGCAGAGAAACATGATTTCAAAAGGTTAGCACTGGCTTAATCAAGCATGTTCTTTCCCATTTCCAGAGGGAGTCTGCAGGAATTCATTTCGCAAAGACTTCTGTATTTTCAGGTCATGGCTTCATCCTAAGAATTTTGCTAGGTAACAGGTTTTGTGGGGTTTTTCCTTTTTAATATATCCATTTAGTGTTGTAATACATATTTGGCTTATCTAGGCCTGTTACAATAGCTGAAGTTTGTCACGATTTTTTTTTTTTTTGTACCAGAATAGCAAACAAAGACAAAGGAATGAGAATAGAGTTTCTAGAGATTGTTGCAGAGCCATCTGGGTTTGATCCTTTACATTTTCGAACAGTAGAGTGTCATGTCTAATGAAAGTAACTCAATATGCCATTACAGTGAAATAATCTAATTATGGAAGATTACTAGTCTTGCACAAAGTTCATGAGCCATTCCTGGGCTGGACCTCACTCACCATCTGGGTTTTCAACACATCTGGGTTTTCTTTTACAGACTGTTCAAACACTGGAAATTGTGGTGTCTCAGTGTGAGTTCCTGATGAACCAGGACAAGTGAAAAATGCTTTCAAAGGCTGAAGTGAGCCAACAAGCCTGTGACCAGGCAATAAAACCCTGGAAAGATTCACGTGAATCAGCAGGGATTTTTGGGGTGGTCATTTGATGGAAAGTTTATTAAAAAGATGTCTCCTTTCTAGATAGACTTTAGTTTCCACAGGTACAGAAATGTTTTACACCATGAATATTTCAATGAGGAAGGGCAAAATTGTGGGTCTACAAAAAAGGTAGCATGGAGCTGCTGTGCTATTTGGGTAAGTAACAGCTATTGTGCAGCTTTTGGGGTCAAAACAAACCCCAAGATAAGAGTAGGGTACTGATGCCTGCAAAGAACATACGGGAGAATAACAAGTATTTTCAAAAAAAATATATTTGTTTTGTATGTTCAAATATTTATTGAATATAAATCCTTGACTCTTTAACCTGTGGTGGGTCATGTGGTTCTGTACATCAGTGTAATCAGCATTATCTTAAAATATTTTACCTTTATGGGTTTTGTATGCAAGTTTCACTTCCTGTCAGTATTTCACTCAGAAAATAAATATTGAAAAATGTGTTTCACCTAATATATTGGGCAGCAAAGAGGACAGATTTTAGCTGAGTATCATTGTTTTTATGCCACTTGCCATGACTGCAGGTAAATGCTTTGCCATTTTTTAAATCCAGATTTTTTTCATGGTTTGTATAAGCAGTGTCCTTCTGCTTTATTCATGTAATTAGTCATCACTAAACTGATGTAAGTAAATAGTCTCTTGAAGAGCCCAAGAAGACCTCATTTTCCATAGGAAAATGACTTTAAATGAGCCACGGAGCACATCTTTCACCTCAAGGAACACCTGAGTTCACATGGAGAGCTCTTGAGTCTGTCCTTTCAGTGAAACCTCTTCGAGCAGTTGTTATGAATGATGGGAGAGCAATTAGGAAAATTAATGACTTTCCAAAGACAGGGAAAGCAATTGCTGCGCAGTTACTCCAATAATACTGGTGAAAGTAACTGGCTTTCTGCTGTGTGGGAACATTCAGCTGCCAACAATTCACATTTGAGACACCAAAACAAAGTTTTGGTGACAGCATTAAAAAAAAAAAAATGGGGTCCTGTTCCAGCTCTCTCCATGGCAACATGAGGAAGTTTAGAACACAGTGACAGTGACTTGTTCTGTACAGGTCACCTCCTTGGCTGAGAAAAAGAACCAGTGAAATGATGCAACCCAACCCCAAACCATGATTTTACTGCGAAACAATCAAAATGCACTTGTTGCAAGGAGGAAAGCCTAGGTGCATTTTTGGAAACAAAAAAAAAAAACCCACCAAACATTTTTCAGGCTCATAGAAGGCTGTTCACCAGGTATCAGAAATAAAAAGCATTAAGAGAGCATCATCGAGCCTGCAAATTAGCCCAGTGAAAGGCCAAGACTCAGGAAATACAGCAGGGACACACACAGACATTTTAAGAAAGGAAAAGTCTAGGTAACTTTCCTCTCCTAGTACTGGTAGCTCCTTTTAACTCACATAATTCATCCCTTGAAATAAAATACCACAAAGATATAGGATGTATGAAGGATAACACTCAAATAAGGCAGATGGATCTCTGGAAAATAGATAAAAATCTTTGTATATAGACTGTCCATCCTCACTATCTCTCATATTCTGCCGGGGCTTTATTTACTGATGTTCCCTTGTTTCATATCAGTATTGAGACACTCTGCTTTTTACTACCCAAACAACACACTGGGCTATGGGGAATACCTCACCTTCCTCGAGTTGAACTCTGTGGCTGTGGAGAATTATCTATCAAATCAGTTAGTTCATTTACTTTGAATCTCATCTGCTCCTATAAGACCATCATGGTGAGCTTCTCTTGATTCACGAGCAATTTGGGGAACTTCAATGGATATAAAAGCAAAGCATTTAGGTTACAGTTAGTTATATTATTTCTTGGAGCAGACAGCAAGGTCTAATTATAAATCTTGAAAACAATCCTGCTGCCAATGGCTATGCTTCCTGAAATCAACCCTGTACATGGAGTTTAACCAGTTTCAAAATGAATCCCAGATAGCCAGGTTTTGGTACAGTCAGATGGATCTCTGACACAAAGAGGGATTATAAAATTTCCAAGCAACTCCAAAAAGAAACAAATGAAAGAACAGTGCTTTATCTTTCTCTTTAAATGAGAAATGAAGCTTGCCAGTACATATTTTTTAGATTTTCAGTAAATAAAATTTTATTGTAATAGTTAAGACTTACATACTTTACTGCCCCAAAGGATTATATCATTAGTCTTTAAAAAGCACAGTGGTCACATTTTGTCTGATTAACAGCTTTTTACAGCACCAGCCTAATTAATTTTCTTTTCAGAATCAGTCACCCATATTGACTTCACTCTACCTTGGCCGTAAGTTTAAGCAAGCACTCAAATTACTGTGAGCCATCCACAGAATATGCTAGAATCCAAACTGACATCATCTTGGGTATCTGCTAAATTAAAATATGTAGTGGTAATATTTTAGCTAAGTAAAATTGGATGTGTTTGTATTACTATTGCTGTGCAATCAAAAAGTATAAGTTGTTTGAACAGCTTATGGAAGCTTTCAAGAATCGATGCTACGCAATAATTCCTCCCTGGAACAAATGTTCATTCCAGCTATTTGGTATGCAACACACTAAACATTTTGCATAATTATATCACTTTACAGTGTCATTTTCATATGTATTGTATACCCCAACCTAGAGGAAAAGTTGCTTAGAACAAGGATTTGAGGTGGTTGAGGATAAGTATGATTCTCTGCTCGAATCTCTTATCTAGTACAAATGGTGCACAAGAAAATCCTGCAATATCAAACCACTTATAGCTCACACACCAACAGAAGTTATGACAATTTACAGCTTTTGCCATTAGCAGCTTTAAAAACAACACCATCCAATCTTATTAATCCTGTAAACAGAATCAAAACCTTACCTACCCACAATAACATTTAAATAATACTATGGCCAAGAATTCAGCATTAAATCCAAAATCAGTAACAATTTGTGATTTAATAGCAGCTGAATTCAGCCAAATAGGCTGTTTACTTACAGTGTGTATTGCATGTGTGCATAAATATCATACACTATATAGAAAGATAAGCATCATTGAATACCAATAAAAATGCCTTAAGACATCATCTCCTTATCTGAAAACATTTGGTCTCAACTGAATGCTAAAACACTTCTCACTTGTGTTGAGGATGAGAAGCCAGAAAACCATTAACTAAGTCATTTCCATATATCTCCACTTAACAAGTAAAAATGAAGGTAACAAACAACCTCCTCCTCCACCCCCTTTCACCAAATGGTGAGTATAAAACATTAGGCAAATAAAAGAAATATAAAGCCAATTTAATTTTCTACCATGTGCTTGTAACTAAGTGCTTTTCCTTGATGAGCCAGAAATCTTGGACCAGCACCTCTGTGAACTTGCTTCAGCAGCACTGGACCAAAGAGAGAAACCCAACAGCCAGAGACAAGCTGGGGAGGGCAAACAGACAGATGGGAAGGGAATTTTTTAAGAGGAAGGTTGAGCAGAGCTCAAGGGAGCCATTCCAAGTAGCTTTCCATGGCAACAGAGATTTGTAGGATAAATTTAAGTATCAGAGGAAGAAAAGAGTTTGAAGACTCTTCATCTCCTCAAGAAGACAGGCATTTTGGTTCCCCAGGTAGTTTGGGTGCTAAACAAGAAAAGGTGCAAACCTGACTCACCTGCCTTGGGAAGGCAAAGTGACAAAACCCTTGTAACTCACCCAAAGCACATACACTGCTTTAAAACACTCCATGCTCAGTATGCTCCTCTGCTCTAAGGTACAATCAGCAGATCTGAAGAAGGGACTGTACTCAAGGGAAATTCCATTTATGCTTATCCTTTACATTCTCCTCTTTAGGCACCATCTTTGGCCTCTGGGCAAAGCTACAGCTGCTCTTGTGTTATGCTAATAGATATTACAGGGTTTCTCAGAGTGAGGGATCAGCCTATCAATCTAGAAATTCATATCTTTTTCCACTGTACATTTCAGAGCAGCAGGTCAGAAGCAAGTTCACTTACAAAATTTCTGATACGTGATCTAAATCCGTACTTACATATCACCCTAGCTCAAGAGGAGAGGGCGACTAACTGCTTATCCTAGAATTAATCCTACTGATAAGAAGGTAGCACAAAATACACCAACAATGAACAGTATTTCACTGGTACTCACTGTGGAGCCTTTGAATAATCACAAAACAAACCATAATTGCGTTAAAGCAGTTGCAAGGGCTCCAGTGCTCAGAGCTACTGCATCCATACCAGAAGGGACATAGGAAGGACTGTGGAATTCAGCTGCAGGCAGATACAACAGCTTCCCCCATCACTGTGCATTCCAGATAAGGACATACGCATTCCCTGCACCCTGTGATGGAGGGTGAGGTAATGTAACTAACGTGCAGACAAAAAAACCTAATGCACCTACTTTTTCTGACTCTACCCACACTGTCCCACACATTTGACTTAAATCCACATTTCCTTTTTGGGATTCTGTTTAAGGATGCACCAATTTATTTAGTTGCAAGAGTATCACACATCAAGAGATTTGACAAGCATTATTCCCATAAGCAAATAATACTCCAGGCAAAAAAGCTTTACCAACATATATTCAAATTACTGAGACTTTACAAGGGCAGTAAAACTATTTCTTCTGTGAAATAGCTTAGCTTGTTACTTTTCCTTAGTTACGCAGAGGCAAAATATCTTTAAGCATGGCTCTGATTTACAGTAAATATCAGAGGGAAAACAACATCAAGAAAGAAAATGTTCAAAATACTATTTGTCTCCTTACAAGGCATAGTAATTCTTTCTAGAAATTAGTATGGATTTAACAGTCACACCACACACAGTAAATGCTGCAGTGCTACAGCAAACTGAGTATCTCATTTCCAGCTATAAAAAAAAATGTTTGTACAAAGTGAAGAGGACTGATGACATCTTCCTTAACCTGCACAGTATCTTTGAAGAGAGAAACCTCATAATCCTTGTACTGAACACAAATAAGTAACAAAAATTATTATATGGGTTGATGGTTTTAAGGGCAGAAATTTTTATTACTTGCATTTGACAACACAAAGCATGCAGCATTTTCCTAGATAAGTACAACACCAAACAAATCAATGACTTCCAGAGATTCCTTTGAGAATATGAAATTAATACTTTTGAGTTTTTCTAACCTTGGTATGAAACAAAAAAGATTTGTAGCTAACCTTGGTATATGCTACAACAGTTAGATTTTTTCAAATATCCATAATGCAACTAAATTGCAAATGCCATCACATCTAAGTTCAATGTGAGCTCAGGGTGCTCAGAAGTCATCAGGGGTGGGTTTGCTTATGCAGAAAGGAGCATCTGTACAGGTGTGACAGTTCATCTATGCCCATTTTATTTCTGCTACTCTGTGTGTCCTCAGGAAAGAGTTTCATGCTCAGTTAACTGAAATAGTTTCTCTACAAACACAAAGTGGGAGTTCTTGTTCATTTTCATTAACAGAACAAAGGGATTTAGACGCCAATCCTTCGGGTTCCTTTGAAAAAAAACCCTTTTGTGTAGGATGACTAACAAACAAAACACCTGTTCTTACAAGTTGTTAAATGCTTTCAGTTCCACACATAAAAGATGAGTACTTGTTACATTTCATGGACCTTATGTAACAAAGCTTGTTAAGAAAGTTGCAGTTGCAGTTTAGATTTCAGCGTGACAGGCACAAGGGAACGTGCTTCCCCTGAACTGTATCTTGATTTGCCTCGGCGTCCCCCGGTGCCATACACTAGAACAGTACTGTTAAGTTTACAAAGTACGAAGACTGCTCTTCTTTTAAAGGTCCTTTAGAAATAACCTATGGACCTTCTGGCATCCAAAATCCAGTCTGAAAATTACTGACTTGAAAGCAACATCCCAGCCATTTCCATGCGATACCTGATGTTCACAGCAGATGCATTATTTCACTATTGTTAAACATGTCATTAAGTAATTTAGGATTGATCTTCACAACGACTTACTGTGATGTACTACCAGAAAGGAAAAAATAAAAGCCATGACCTGATTCCTTGCAATATATTGCAACATATTCCACAAGAACTCCTGAAATACAAGTGAAATGGAGAAGAACAGATGAAGACTTCACTGCACAGCTCTCACCAGGCAGTTCTGACCCTCCTCACAATGACTCATAATTCTCTGTATATAAGCAATGCAATTTCAAGTTTGTCAGATAATAATACTTCATGTTACATGAACAGATAATTTAAAAAAAAATAATTAAGCTGTGCCAAATCTCCACCTTTTCTGCAAGGAAGGCGGTCTTCTGGAGCAAGCAGGGATTGTCCTGTGTTCAGGGACAGATACAGCTCATTTTAGAGAGGAAAGAGTTGATTTTTCAAATCCCTACTAAATAAGGCAGTCTTTCTGCACAGTATGTATTGAAAATTGGGAAAGAAAAGACAACTGAGATGTAACATCTTTGCCATATTGCTTGACATGCTCCATTCCACAGAAAGTTGAATCGCTCGCCCACGTGAAGCTCTTCAGGAGATGGATACCTGGATAATCCCATGAGACCTGTGATTCCTCCTGATGGATAGACATTTGCTGCTACATGGCAACAGTCTGTCAGTCCATTAGAAACCTCAGAGAAAGAAGCAAAAACACGCTCATGTAGAGGAAAGCTCCATTCTGATCCTGCCTCACCAGGGGAGTAAATTGGGTTGCTAAAGATCAGATCAGGAGCAGGGTACTCAGAACAAAAGCATCTCTATAAACCATGCACAGAACAAATGACCGTGTTTATGTTACCAAACACGTGCTGCAGGGAGTGGGCCAACATCCCACAGCAGGGATCTTCTCTACTCAGCTTGCCTGGCACAGACTGCAAAATCACTGGCAAGGAACTCAGAATCCCTGAGCTACTCAAAGGATCTTGGATAACAAGAGTGGAGGCGAGGAGCAAAATTCCACCCACTGAAAAGGGAACAGCTCCCCATTAAAGGCCTGGACAAGAAAGGGCAGATGTCAGAAAGCACCACAAGACAGGAGCTCCCACTGACACCCTACCAGGTGTCCCACGAGTTAAAACTTCATCTGGAACTCTGCTTCTAAAAGCCATTTCTGGTGACAGCTCAGCTATTTCCAACACATCTTATACCAGTTCTGCTGTCCAGAGCTGGTACAGAGCCAGAGACAAACATTCAGCATGCTGGAAATAGATGAACAGTGCAAAACAAACTCGCTCACAGTTATCAGCAAATCTTTCCTTTCACTATTTATGGATTATAATTAGTAAAAATATGGACAACCACTGGTTCCCAATAAAAATATTAAACATGGAAGTTTTATCCAATTCTAAAGGAAACACTTTCATTTGAAAACACAAACAGGAAGTCCTATCATTTGAATTTGTGCTCTCTTTCAGAAAATATAGAAAAGCACAGAGCAGAAGTAATGCAATGTGACAGGTGACTGGACACAAATCACAAACAGTTAAGGAATGCCATTTACAAAAGCCCATTTCTTCAAGTTAATCACCCTTCTTATTAAACAAATACTAAGAATAAGATGTTTTAAAATAAAATTAGGGAGGGCCAATAAAAGTTTCAGTCACTCATTACAGCAATAATTGTCCATTACTCTCCATAACGTAGCTTAACCAGCAGTAATGTCTCTCACTTCAGACTGCATTTGCAAAGTCACTGTATCATGAAAAGGGATTTTCACAAAAACTACATTTCAACAGCTCTCAGTTTCCAAGATGTAACAGGTTTTCTTTGTAATAAGGAATGAGCCTTAGAGTGAGACAGAATAATGTATATCCTTGTAAATCTTTCCTCCTGGAAAATTTACTCATCCCCAACAATAGGTAGAAGAGTTTAGCAGAAATCATGACACAATGCCACACCTTATGAAATGTCTTAAACATATCCATACAGAAATAGTTTCTAATCTCTTTAAAGTGATCATAAGTCTGGTCTAAGTGCTTTTATTACTACATATGGATGATAATGTGTTCATGCCCATAATACAGCATATAACTTTAAAATACAGGATATAACTTGACTTAAATTATCTTAGTGTCCCAACGGATAACACAATCTGTTTGTGGAATAAAAATTAAAGCTGAAAAAATGGTAAATTCTATTGACATCTGATAAAAAATTCAAGCCTGTAAGATAAACTATGTTCAACATACTAAATTCTACACTGTATGTGTAGAATTATGTACCCCAAAAGACTTCTGCAGAGTTTCATCCCCCTCCAGAAGATTAAGAAGCACATTTTCCTTGTAATTTTTTGCCCGACCAATCTCATTAAGGACTTACATTTATTATTATACAGTCACTCCATAGAAACAAGACATACTAACATTTTCTTGCTCTCTATGAAAACATCCAAACAGCTTGTGGTGATCAGTTATAATACCCCATTTGTTTTTTCTACGAAAAATTGTTATTTCTTACAACCTCACCTAAACCCCTGAGAAAGCACAGATTTTATGAAGTATTCATGAGCAAAATTCAACACAAAGCACAGAATTAGGTATAAATAAACATAACATAATTAAAGTAAAATACAGATGCTTGGGGCTATAGCAGAAATTAGCATATATGGAAAAGTATTGCCTCTTCATAAAGAAGGGTCAAATTATTACTTGAAAATGAGACTACCAAATCAAAATGAGCACTCAGCTGAGCAATGATATTTGTACATACCTTGGTGCCTTTGGAAATTAAATGGATGCATAAGGGATATTCTCATCAACTTGTTTGTATAGATTGCAATACAACAAGGAGAAGAATTTGAGAAGACAATGCTAAAAATGCTGTAGTTTTTTCAGCGCACAAGCAGAAGAGATAGAAGAGATAGAAATTAGGCCTGACTGCTAACACCACCATCTGGGAATTTGAGAGAGATTTGTCATCTCTTCAGTTTCTTTCAGAAAATTGCTAAATGCACACACAGGTATATTATGAAGCCCATGCCTTTGTATGAATGAATATGAGGTAATTTCCCAAAGTATTTAAACATTTCCACAGTTTCTTAACATGTTACACTCAGACCTCTTCTCACCCTCAGCAAGTAGTAGCTTCAACTCCTACGATGAATTCCTGCCCAAATCAGAAAAAACAAATAAATTAATTATTTCATCTTTGGTTTTCCTGCCCAGCATAAAGAAAGATATGACATTATCTTTCCATATTTTGAACAGGCAGTCCAAGTAATGCTGCTACACTAGAAAACAACACAGCTCTCTGACCATCCCTTGGTATTTCTCACTTGGCTGTGCAGACCAGCATCAAAAGCACCTTGTTGTTTTGTTTTTTCTTTTGGATTTTGTTGTTTTGTTGGGAGTTTTTTTAATATGACTTTACAGAAAAATATGAAAACCTGGACATTTAAAACTAAATACTAATGATGCAACCAATTAATCAGGGCAATCAACTGAACATGCTAAAACTACATCACGGGAATAAGCCAAAAGAATAACAGATGTAATTTCCATCAAAACAGATGAAAAAGTGCATACACTTTCCAAACATAAGGTCATGACAGTTCATTATGCATGATTAGCACACTTCCCTCTGGCATAACAGCACGCACACCAGAACCCAGGTAATTTGAGTGTTCCAAGTGACACCAGCTGACTGGAGTTACAGGATTAAAAGTAAGGACTGCAGCTACAAGAACCTCAGGAAAAATCTGTTCCTCAACCAAGTTCTACATTCCAGAAGGTTATAAAGCTGTTCAGTTCCCTGCAGATACTTTGTCTTTTCCAAGGGACATCATTATACATTCCTACGTTCCATCCAACATTCAGAGGCCAAGTAAAAAAAAACTAGTTTAGAACAAATTTTTGGACTCTGTTTGTTACATAATATACCTACTGCATATAAAAAAAGTGAACAATCCCCATTGATACCCCAAAATACCAACATGTTTATATACACAGAGCAATAACATATTCCTCCTGTCACACTCACTCCATACATAGTGATGATTTTAAGAGGTGATTAATAATTTGAAGAAACTATGAAACCATTACAGAAACAAAGACATTTACTACTTTAGTCATTAAAAGCTGAAGTATCAGACTTTATTTTAATCAAGTTTTATACTGCCAGAACTATTCCAGTTATTTTCGAGAAGAGGGTAAGAACAGTGATTTCTAGTTCAGTTATGACCAGAAGAACATTACCTATAATTTACCCATCAGCCAAATTAAGCACTGGAACAGCAACACTAATCTGTACGAAAGTTTTGAAGACTTGTATAGAAGGTAATCAGGGATAAAGCATTTCAGTGCTTGTTTTGTTCAGAACCCAGGTCATGTTCTGAGCTCTGTGTGTATTCCCTCTCCAACCCAGGTCACAATTCCTCTTCACATCCCAATTCCCTTTCTGCAGGCCTCCTGCCTTCCAAGTTTCTCTCCAGATTACACCTCAGACTTGCCAAGGCAACTTAATGTTAATGAAGGTGGACTGGCTGAAATTTTCTTCAGGCTACAATTCTTCCACAGCGCTTTCATGCTTGTCTTTCATGTCAGTAATAGTCTGTGTACCCTCAGAAATTTAACTTAGCTTTACTACACTTGCACACAGGCAGACTAATGAAATACTACAGAAAGGAGTAGCAAATTTCCTAAGACATCATGCAGATCAAGCATAGAGAGATTGCAGGGATGTTCTTCCCTTTAGACTTCATCAATCTCCAGAATAATATTTCAAGCAGTTTTTCAGAAGCAAAATCCCAAAACAGTAAAGGCCTGATCCAAAATCCCAAGTGATTCTACAGCTGGTCAGCATCCACAGCTGTAAAACCTGCACTTGTAATGAAAGGAAAGCAAATACCCAACTTACTATCTGTGACAAATTACCTAAGATTTCCCAGAACATTTTAACCTAAACAACTTCTTTATTTCTGGATCTATGAAGGATCCCAGTAGAGTCATTATCGTGTTAGGAGTATGTTTCTCCAAAACACAGAGGTCTTTTTCTTATGATCAGTATATCACATCCATCACCATTAACAGTCTCAGAGGAGTTTAACTATTCAAACCTGGCTCAGGAAAAAATTGATATAAAAATCCAGGTACTGTCATCAGGAGGTGGTGAGGGAGCAGGTGGGGAGTACTGGAGTTTAATGACAGGATTATACCTGAACTGGCATATGGTCATAACAACTTCCAAACTTAACCCAGTCACATTCTAGGTTTTCTTGAATAGCAAATAGCATATTATGGTTCACTTATGAAATGAAATTACATATAAACTTTCTTCTTTTTTTCAGTTTTCTACCAACCTTGCAAATTGGTAAGCAAAAAGCCAAAATCCACAAAACTTAACACTTTCTCTTCTTCTATGCAGATCTGGCATGCTCTGTTTTCCATACATGATAAACCTCAGATTAGAAAATTCTGACAGTCCAAATTTAAATTTAAAGCCTTGCAGTACCTGAGTGTTTAGCTGCTTGATACCCAGGAACAGAAAACATTCATTTTTGCTAAAAGAAAGCAAGTATCCATTTCCTTCTAATAAAAAGGGCACAAGCCTCTTTCCCAAGACCTTAAAAAGGGTGAATCCTTAATTTCCAGATCTGTAAATGACTCCTTTAAAAATCTCCTGGCATAATGTGTTCTTGGATGAAGAGCCTTGATGTTTTGTGGAAGGCATTTTCTTCTGTCATTAAAAGGCTGTGACAGGAATCACTTTTGGGCTTTTTACAAATAATTAAGAGAAAATTAAATTACTCCTATTTAAAATGAGTTGTTTTAATTAGAAGTGGAAGAGAGACATAGCTCCTAAGTGACCCATAGTGCATTTGAGTCTAACAAAAATGTCATCTTCAGCAAGAAAAGCCTGTTTGTGGGTGTTGAACCCCATGTGTGCTGAGCCACACTGATGATTTCTGTAGTGCTCACAGCTAATTTACAGGCTTTCCATAAACACAGCATTATAGTGTTTCAGTGATTCCTAAACATAGAGGAGTTTATCCCAACACGTCTGTCTATAATTATCCTGTTGAAGGAAAGCAAAGCAGACAGAGTAATCACATCTTAGAAAAGTGATTCCTGGGAAATCACCATATAAACCTTTCCTGTTTCTGTCCTCTCTTTGAAATGTTTCCAATTTTTGCTACTTAACACATTTTTAAAAACCTCTCCTCATTAGAATAGAGTTTAAAACCATTTGAGGTTTTGGCTTATTGCACAGGAGAAGGTTTAGCTAAGGACATCCACCTTAGGAACAGTTTGAATGAGAACCCACACCACATAAGAAATTTTGTGATTGCTTTTGCTTGACCAAAACCTGCTGCATACTGTTATCTGTTCCTTGTAGGTTAAGATAAAATGCCTGACTGGAATTACTAATTTTTTTTGCAAACAGGAAACCTTCATTTTTAGATTAGAAGAGCAGCACTGATTAGATGGCAGTGATTACAAAGTGGCTCAGCCAGAGATGCAGTGCTTGTCACACACCCATGGAGAACTCTCTCCTCTCAGAATTTATTGTGCCAGCCTGTCCAGATGAGCCCACTCCCGGGTGAGCCATGCTGTCTAGTGGATCAAGGAAAAGACAAAACAGGTTCACAATTAAAGCTGAGAAAGTCCTGTATCACTCCTAGCACTCCTCATTAACCAGGTGTTTAAATTCAGAATGCACGTGTCTGAGCTGCACAAGGCAGTGCTTGGACTGCAGAGCAGGTGCCAGAGGGAGCACAAAGCACACCAGGACTGCAGCTGCTGCCCAGCCTGACTCCTTCAGAGACAGCCCCTTCCTGCTCCTCACCACAGGGCTCTGGGCAGCAGCAGCTCAGCATAACTCTAGTGAAGACAATTCAGGGAACTGCAACCCAGTTTTTTATTTCTTTTTCTAAAATTATTGTTTATTATTTTTAACTTTAAAAGAAACATGTTGGCAGATCTAAATCATAGACTGCAAAACCTGACTCGGTTTTACAGGAACTAAATAGGAGTTAGCAAGGTTTCAACTCCAAGTCTTATTTAAATTCAAGAAAAAATTCTCAGCAAATTCAGCATCAGCCAGATTTATCACTAAGGTACCAAGGAAAAGGTATACTATTTTAATGAATGTGTACTATTAAAATTTATTTATTAATATTTATTTTATATACTATATTATTTAGCATTTTAGTATAGTACTAAAATAGTAAAGATAGTGCTCTATTTATTATTAAATTACTACTAATAATATTACCAATTAGCATGATTTACTTCCTTTGCTATGCACTGAGTTTTAACTTCAGCGTTACTGTATCATCACACCTTTGATTTGGCTGTCCAATAATTCAATATAACAGTTCAGGCTGACAAGTCAAGCCAAAAGAAACTCATGCTCAATGCTTAAGGAGTCACCAGGTCTGCAGGCAGGATAGAAGGGAATTCTTGCAAAGAAAAGTTTGCAATTCTGCTCCCATGCTGGCATGCTACTCTTTGGTCATTGCCCTCTTTAGTTCCCTGCTGCTTTCTATTGTAGTGGAGAAGATACAAGCATAAAAAATTCCTGAAGTTTCAGGGTTTGCTGGTCAGTTTTGTCTTTGGGGGGTTTTTCTCAATTATTCATGTATTCATAAATGGTTATCCAAGTAAATAAGGAAATGTTGCCACTTAGCGAAGTCCATTCAACACAAAAGCAGGATTTTCAGAATGTGCCTGTCACTTCCAAACTGTGACCAAACTACTCTCTCCATTTAACATTCAAGATTCTTTACATCATCTCGAAAAATGGAGTGGAAACACAAGCACACAAAAACAAATAGCTTACATCAAACTTTCATTATGAGAACATGTATTGATGCTTCTTTATTCAAACCCAGTTTGAATGGGGAAAAGCTGTTCCATAAAACCCTCAATTTCTCTGTTAGGGTCTCAATGAGGGTACTCAACCATGGACTTTTCTAACTGTCCACCAGCGAAATTGCCTACTGCAAAACATATATTCTGTATTTACATACAGAATCCTTCTTTGTATACATTGCACTCTTTGTGAAAAACATCTAATGACAGATGACGTGGTAAGTGTCCTTTTATAGCTTTAGACCCTTCATTGATAGTCCTAATGAAAAGTGCCTCTGCAAACATTTTTTATGACCGCACTAATTAATTTGTCAAGGTCTGTAAAACAGTCTAAAAATTGATCTCTCAGATTTTCAGAAGACACCTACATATTTATCTGTGCATTTGCAAAATGCTACATCAATGCTGAACAGTGCAAGAATTTAATATGATATTAGTTGAACCTAGCACTGCTTCAATCAATAAATAAAATTAGAATAATTTACTCTCCCATGACTAAATGCTGAATTTAGCAGTTTTTCCAGATACACAGCCAGATGAGACCAGAGAACTAATTTCATTAAGAGTTCTTTATACTGTGCTCTTCTAAAACTGAATCTA
Source organism: Coloeus monedula (assembly GCF_965178545.1). Lineage (NCBI taxonomy): Eukaryota > Metazoa > Chordata > Aves > Passeriformes > Corvidae > Coloeus > Coloeus monedula. The sequence continues at coordinate 10,971,744 of NC_138796.1, read as the reverse complement.
ACTTTTCCCATTGGCCCCACTTGGTTGTGATGGCCCTTGAATGAATCCTGTTATCTTAGGATGCACAATACTTCAAATTGCCATCAGCAAGCATCACCAGGATCAGCTGCATTTGAATGAGGCCAAAGGAAAGAATTTCTGTGCCACCATTTTAAGCATGGAAAGCTTTCCTCTAAAATAAGATGTTGGCTGTCACTTGGCACAGCAGGGAGACAAAACTGTCAAAGAAACCATCTATCCTTATCTATCTCCTTTGATACTCTGTGCTTAGCACTGCTAAAGGCTTTAAATTCTTTCTCCTTCGGGGGGGGGGAAAAAGTCTCTTACAAGAATAAAACATTATTTGGTTTAATTCATTCAACAGGAGAGAAGATCCTCTGAAAGCTGAATGATGACCCCAAGGCCACATGACTGCAGGACTAAAATGTCCTATGGGTCTATGGTTCACTTCTTGAAGATATTTAGGTAGATGCCCAGTCCAGTTAAGTTCAAAGAGTTATCAGAGCCCAAATTCCTTTGGGATCCAGGCATTAGTATATTCCTAACACATCCCGTACTTTCAAGAAGGGCTCTGTGTTTAATTGCTGTTGGTATTGCTCTAAAAGAACTATCACAGTTATCCAACATCAGCTACATGTACACTTTCAACAGAGCCAACAAAAACAGGAACTGCCTGAGTTTGTATATCCTATGGATTACACTGCAGCAGCCAGGCAATTAAGGTACAAAGGCCACAGATCACAGGCAAATCCCACAGCTGGCTGCTTTGGAGCGGACAGAGCACTTCTGAAAGTTGCCAAATGACAACTGCAGAGCCTTGATGTCCTTAAAAACTTCAGAAGAGGGGTGGGCATAAGCAAATCCACGATCTGTAGACTGCTTTGGAAATCTCCCCTATTCCTTACTGTCACCCTCTGATTAAGTGCAGCTTCACAGACCATGACAACCCTAGAAGTGCCAAGCAAAGCCACATGTTGTCATTTATCTACTGAACACACACTAGATGCTTGACATTATTAATTATAGGTGTTTTCATACTGCCCCCAGGAGTTTTCAAACCAGTTTTAAATTTGACAGTCGGCTACAAGTTATGGAAGCACAAGCTGAGAATTACAGAATCCATAAGATGACACAATTAATCAGTATATAGAGAGGGCAAACATTGCTGTGTTGTGCAGGTATCACCAAAGAGGGGATCATCCCAGCTCACCATTGCCAATTTGGGTGAAAGTCAGACCAGTTGCAAGGAGGGAGGGATGTAAATAAGGACAGACCACTGAGGTACCAACACCTCCTACCTCCACCAAGGAAACTGAAATGATGCTCTTTTGATGTCAAGACTGAATTCATATTCCATCCTTCACTATTAAAACAAGCAGGAAATAGCATTTCTTGTTCTTATGGGAACACAGTCAGCATAAGAGCTATTCACAGGGAGAAATGGTTCAGCAGAAGGTTGGATTTAAGCCAGAGGCAGGTCACAGTCTCTTCCCAGCAGTCAACAAAGCTCTTACCGAACAAAAGCTGGAGCCATGGCTATACTGGGCAAATCACAATCATCTCCTTGTGCCACAGGGCTGAAGAGTGAGAGAGAAGAAACCCAGCACTCCCTGTATTGTGCATGGAGTCCCAGTGACTCCTTTGATTTAATAGTAATCTTTTTAAACACTGGAAACACATCTTTGTATTTGCAAGAACTATCTTGATCAGCAGTCTTAATGTGAATCCTCACAGAAGAACCTTTCTAACCAGAACAAAAGCCTCCTGGTATGAAAGGCAGGATTCTTACTGGACACAACTCTCTTCTAATATTGTTAGAAAAACTTTGAAGCCCAGGATTGCTGCATGCAAGCTCCTCCTAAAGGAGAATTAGTAGTTGCCAAGCAACTTTCAAAAGATTACCATAAAAATTGTATAGAAAAATAATCACTAACATATACAAAAAGCACAGGAGTTTGTGGGGGAGTAGAAGAGTTAAAAAAAAAAAAAAAAAAAAAAAGCAGAGAGAGAAGAGAGACCAGGAACATTAAGTTTTCAAACTTACTTTAAGCATTTTCTGTCACTACATGCAATTTTGTAAGCAAAGCACAGTTCCACACCCATCTAAACATTTGGACATTTTGCCAACAAAGAGAAATCTCAGGCTTCTGAACCTTAATAGCAGTTCATGCTTTTGGAAAATAGTTGCTGAGTCTCCTCAGCTACCACTGCCATAGATCGGTATCATAAACACATGCTGAGGTACCTCTCTCACAGTCCATCCCTTTAATCAGTCCTTAACACCTGTATTTATAGCCTCATCCTTCTTCCCGCTGCCCTGTGCTGACCAAACCCTAGGGAAGGCCTAGAATAAACCTCAAAAATTCAGAAATGGCTAACTCAATAATTACAACAACTTTTTATGGTTTCTACACCCTCCTTGGGAGGCAGAGAAAATATACATTATAAACTAAATGGCCAGGACAACAAAGTAGACATTTAAATTATAACCTTGCCAGCCAGGTAAAACAATTCCTCTGGAAGCAATATAAACAACTTGAAGCTTTTATTATCCCATCCCAATTCCCTGAAGCCTTAAAGAGACAAGACATACCAAAGAGTGTACCATCCATGTGTCCTTTTTCTTGGATTTTCTGATTCTTTTTGCTAAGCCCATTTTAAAATAAGAGTCCATGACACGCAAAACTAAAATATTTTTTATTACAGCAACCAAGGTGTATTTCCTCACTTCTACTTTTCACCATTAAAGTACCACATGGTTGAGGGAAAAATGATTTTGAACCTGCCACTTAAGGGCTCCTGCCCTAAGCAGAGGGTGATATATGTCTGAAAAGTCAGATGCAGGACTGCCCGAGAGCAGCACAGCAGAAATTACCTGAGCAAACTTCAGTCACCCCATCTCTGCTTAACTTTTATTAGTGATGAAATTCAACAGGTTCCTAGGCTATATGGCTACGTTAATACAGATAATCGGTATTTTCACAAGCAGGCACACCAGGAGGTTAATATTTGATACTTAGAGGAGGACCAAATGTTAAAGTCTCAGACTTTCATGTCCTCGAGGCCACAGCTGCTACCAGGCTGCAGCTTGAACAACAATGAGGAGATTCTGCTCCCTCAGCAGAAACCAGAGAACTTAAATCAGCACAGATCCATACAGTTCCAAATCTTCATTCTTTTCCCTGGCAAGAGCTGAAGAAACCAGGCAGAGCATTCCCAGCTACCCTAGGCCTAAAAGGCTGTGCTAGCTGCCAACACTTCTTGAGCTGTTTCTTCAAAACTTGCCAGGAAAGAAGGAAACAGTGTGATGCATCTGATTTACTGTTATGCAGGGTACAAATGTTTACTGCACAAGGTATAAAATTCACCTCTATTCATATATATTTCAAGATATTAAATTCAACTATCTTCATTGAAATAAACTGTGCATAGAGCAATTGTGATTATAAACTTAAATAGATATCTTGCAGTGAAATAAACAGTTGATATAGCAAGTTTCACAAAATCAATCTGCCCAATATCTGTCTTTCCAACAGTTGGATGCTTAGAGCAGAGGTGTTTATCCTGCTCATTATGCTAAACCTTCAGTGAACAATTTAGCCTTGATGTTCTGGTCTAAGCAAGAAGGAAAAATGTCACAACACTGAGACCACTGCAGTCACAGCTATGGATAGACTGCAGGGACTCACATGTTTACAGGGAAGCACAGCCCTGGTAACTATCTAGATGGAGAAAATAGAAGAAAACTTGGTAAAAACGCTAAAGCCATGTAAGGTTGCAAAGCACCCAGTCCCGAGTCAGCATTGCTTTGAGCAGAAGATCAGACACCAAACATCCAGAGGCCATTTGGAAGCCGAGATTTACTTTGATTGTTCAATCTACGTATTCATTGACTATATCCAAGGACTAAGGAGCCCTTTGTGACTACCACTTTGTTATATTTTGATGCTTATATCCAAATGTCTTGAGCCATCACAGTACTCTGCTTCAAAATATTACAATACTATTTTGACACCTGGAGCAGTTTTACATCATTGAAGAAGGTTCAGTTGTGCTGACACAGACATGTTCAGAGGATGGCAGCAAGAAAAATGAGTCCATGATGAACTTCAAAAATGCATCCCAAGCAGTCATTCTGTTACTTCAGCATTTCTAATTATTTTTACAAAGGGAGCATACATCAACAAGAACTGGTGCATCATCCATAACTCCTAATCATTGAGCTAGTTTGTCAACTTAGATTTGTGGAAGCCTTTTCAGAACATGGGAGTTTCAATTAAAATTATAGTTGTGTGCAAACTCTCTGCAAAAACTTCCCGTCACTGAGGTGCCACACAAGCCTCCACAACTCAGAAGGTTGGTGCACAGTTCCCAGTGATACAGCAATCATCTGCAGTGCCAACACACAATGAAACCCCAAATATGGTAAGTCCCTATAGCCTAAAACTATCTTTTTTGGCTGAAAAATAATGGATTTCTTCATGCAGTTTTTACAGCTATGTGCTTCCACAGCGTCCAAAGCTCTTCATTCTTCCAACCTCGGTCACAATTAGTTTTGAGGCATGCTCGGGAGAATTACTTAAGTCTAGAAATTATAATAAAAGTGACTACTGAACTCCCCAGGAAGGCAATGAAATGCATAAATACCTCCTAATCATTGTGTGATATTGAGCTCCCTGTACTCTACTCATCAACAGATGATATAAATGGCTTAACACCAATCTGAAAACCACGGGAAGGAAAAATACAACTGTACCTAAGGCGTCATAAGACAACAAAACCCCAAACCCAATGCCTTAAGTTGAGAATGCAAAATGAATCAAAATACCTGTCTTAGACCTGCAAAGATAGACCTTAACTGTTGCATATGTTGTATCAATATCAAACAATCATGCCCAAAAAGAATTACTTTCCTTAAAATACTCATACACAGAGGCAGAGAAACACAGTCAGAATCAAAGCAGTGAAAAATCTGATGCACTTGAGATCCTCTCTCAGAGGATTTTATGCACACGAGTTGTACATGAGTGAACAGTGTTTCAGTGACAGGTCCTTAAACTCAGCCTCACCCCATCCAGCTCAGAAGATTAAACCACTCAGGCCAGTGAACCTCAGCAGCCAAAAGGGTGGCCAAAGGCTGTTCCTTGGACTGATGTCAACCTAAAATCTGTGCTTGAAAACAGAAGTCTCCAGCAGCTGCTTTTACACTCTTTTCAGTGAGGAGCAGAGCAGTTGTGGACACCAGAAATGAGCCTGGCTAATCTGAAGTCTAAGCAGGTGTTTTTGGACTACAGGAGACTGTCTCTGGTAAAAAGCTACAAGTGAGCAAAGCTTTAAGCACGTTGAGGAGAGTCAATGGTAGAAAAAGAAGTGGCAGGAAACCAGTATTTTTTTAAACCAAATAGACTGTGGACTGGATCAAATGCACAGTAAATTTGATTTATGATATATCTATCAACCTACTACAAAAAACTGAACATAGCATTCAGACGTCAGCTCCCTCAGGATTGCTGGATCTTACTAGGCACAGTAAAGGGAAAATTATCATTAGTAATGTAGCATTATTTTTAATTGACTCAAAAAGCCAGCTGTCAAAGTGTTTTCAGTCTGCCAAATGCAGCTTAGGTGTGTGGTAGGACACCTAAGGACTTAATATGTTTCTTACAAAGAAAATAGCCACACTAGAAAATGAGTGAAAACTTAATCAAATAGATGAGGAAGTGAGGGAATGCCTTCAGCATATTCTGACAAATTAAGAACTGCATTCTTAAGAGTATTACACTGTGTCTATGATCAATTCCTGTGTTATATATATATTAAAAAACAAACTAACAAAACCAAAATAACAACAAAAAAAAAATCCAACTCCACGCCTGTACCATACTCCATACAAAGGTGCTCAAACCACAAACTGGTTATTGGTTCTGTAATATCTTAGCTGTGAAACTTAGATTGGTTGAGGAACTGGGGAGAGGGTCAAAATCCACCAACACACACAAAGATCTAAAATAAAACTGTTTTCTGCACACAGAATTTTGGAACTGGCAGTACCCCTGTGACATCAGTGGGTTTTGGCATTGCAGCATTTTATAAACATTTACTTTTGTGAGCATAACATTTTCCAAGAAATTTTCTCGAAACAATGGGGTGGATCATCCTCACAGTTCTCATCCCAAAATCATCCAGACTCTTCCTGTTGAAGAAGTGAATGGATTCCTTGACAGTTGTATCCTCATCCAACACTCACCAGTTCTCCCAAGCAAGTTAAGGCAGAGATCTGAAATGCTCTGGAAGGGAAGATGTTGTGCTTTCAGTTTGATCATGAAACAAGTTTATGTCCTGCACAGGAAATACCTATATGGGCACATTTTCCCACAGTTGTTGTCTTCTGAAATTCATTCACATTCTGGAAAGAGGCCATATATCATATAGACTTGGCAAGGCTGCTTTAAAAGCCAGATCAGTTCCTTGCTCTGGTTCACGGCACAGCCGTACAAACGTGCTGGCACAACAGATGTCTGGGGGAAGGTGAGGAAACAGGCATGCTTCATGTTGTCTTGCTATCAAAAACAACTTACCATGAAGCCACAGCCTCTATAAAACAACATACAAATAAACCCAAGATGAAGTAATTTGAAAAATTCCCAACACCTTACAGACAAAAAGAAAAAAATTTCTGTAATATCTTCCACTGTAAAGTCTATTGTCCAAGTATAGCAAGCTTGCAATTAAGAATATTTCCTATTGTAGCTTAAAGCAAAAGAATCTACACTAAAAAAATATAAGTGGGGGGAGAGGATCCAAATGTTATTACAGTCAGGAGGATAAGCACTGCCCTAGGCATCATACCAAAAAATTTGACAGGACTGCACATAAGAAGTGATTTGAATACAAATCCATTATATAACACTGATATTAAACAGGGTTTCTTTTAGTCGAAGACTGGACCAAAGAACATCCTGGTTTTGTTTTGTAAAGGCATTTCTAAAGCCCAGAAAAGGCCACTGCTACTTAACAGGCTTTCTCTAGCAGACATGGTCCTTCCTTGAATTTATTCCTACTGGACCTACATTAGAAGTTTGGAAGGAGACAAACCTAGACTCTCACGTTTTCTGTGAAGGTGTATCCATCTCAGCCTATCCACAATATTCATTAATTCTTCCGATAATTAATCTGACTTAAGGACCTGCTTGTCTTCTGTAAATTTAAACTCAAATACATTTCATCTAAACTCTCTGTTACTCAGCTGGAGAGAAGGCCCTATTGTCCACTTAATTACATATTGTGGTCAAGACAGTGTCTGACTTTATCATGGCAAATAAAATATCTTAATTTCTTGTTGAAGCAATGCCTCTAATTTTTGTAAGTCTCCTTGTGGGAGAGAAAGGTGTTGGATGGTGTCCACTTGCCCAACAGATTTCTTTATGACTCTCACCAGGACTGGACATTCAGTTCCTAGAGCAGTTCACCTGATTATTTTTTAAAATAAAAGGAAGAATTTCTGCATAATTCTACCATTTCTCATTGTGTGCATGTTCCAAGTTTCAGATAGAAGAGTGCCCCTAAAATATTACAATTTTACTCATAACTATTTCGATTTTACTGAGATTTATTTACATAGGTGATGCATCTTTATCAGTCTTCTTCTGTTCAATTACTCAAAATATAGGGCTAACCACAACACATAATCATTTCAAATACAAGTTTCTGTGGATAAACACCATTGAAAGCATCCATCTTCCTGCTGTCAACATGCCCAGTTCGCAGGGTGTAAGAGCACCTCAGGGAATGGTTTGGCTGCTGTGGATTTTTCCAGCATCAAAACACATGGCTGACATAGTCCACTCCCTCAAAAGTATTTACATAGAATTGTAAATAGACTGTTAATCACCTATGGCTTAAATCTGCTTATTACTGATACAGACTGCTGACTAGAAGAGAGAAAAGACATTCTGGAGGAGAACAAAGAAACACACCCACTTCCCCAGCCTGCCTACAGGGACGTGCTAAACGAAAGAAAATATCTACAGAGCCATCAGCTCAAGCAGAAGGTTTAGTACAAATCACTTGTTTTTCAACCCAAAATTTAGAGTGTTGTACTTCTATTTTCATTTTTTGAATGCTTAAATGCCCAAAAGCAGAAATGAAATGCAGGTGAACCTCTTGGAAGCAAAGTCCACCATGTGATCTCCTTTATCCATAGGCAACTGATTGCAGCCAATACATGCACTGGTCATAAGAAAAACTAAGAAGGAATTCACTTACAGATGTAATTTATACACACTAAAAAAATCCTCATGACTAGGGTTTTACCTCCTACATAAACTATTTCACTACTTAAAAATAATCCTGTATTCATGGGAATATGGCACAGGCTTTTGGACTGGCAAATAGCAGGAAGCTTCCATTGCCCTGCTTTGCTTCAGGTGCTAGTTAGATTTAATTGGACCTTTGATAGATTCAGACAGTGAAAGCATTTTTTAAGTTATCAAACTTTATGCTCTTATTTAATTATTCTGCATGCTGAAGCATAAAATGCATTATTTACATAAAATGCATTTTATTCCCTATTGATAATTTCCTCACTGTGTTGACTGACTACAGCTTTATACCATGAAAGCTTCAGGGTTTAACTTCTTATCTATTTTATGCAAAAATAGATGTAAATAACATTGGGCCACTACGAGAATAAACATCTCTTGAAAACCATGTGTTTGACTCCTAATGATAGAAGACCTAAAATATTCTGTACCTTCTTAACTGTAATTACTACAGCAATTGCAACAGTAAATCAAAATCAGCTACAGAAGGCAGAAGGAATAAACACGGAGTCTTTTCATGGAAGACCTTATTAAGGAAGAAAGGATAAGGTATTTGGGTTTTTTTCTACCTTCAGCTACTGCCATTCACTGTTCCCCAAAGAAAAAGCAAAACTTTTTTCCCCCTAATAAAGAAAATAGACCAAACACCCTAATCCCAATGAATAATTTTGGTGCACAGTTCTTGTACAGTGCCTGTAAGTCAAGTTCTGCTAATTACACATTTTTTTGTCTTCAGAAAGATAAGAATTAATATACAAAAAAAAAAAAAAAAAAAACTTGGTTACATGCTGTAATAAAAGGTATCTGAATGTCTTACTATAATTAAAAAGTCTTGGAGACACTGAAATGAATCTATTGTGGCAAGTCTACAGTATACAACGATCAGAGACTCACTTTGAAACTCCTTAATATATAAAGGAAGAATAATGGGACTGAAAGAGAAATTACATCCAAACTCATTCAAGCATTAAATGGGAAAAAAACAAAACAAAACAACAAAAAACCGCAAAAACAAATAACCAAAAAAGCCATTCCTTTTACCCAACTAATATACCATTAACAAGTTCTCACAAAAATTCCCCAACATGCTGAAGAGACTCATGCTCTGGCTGCAGACAGATGAAAACCAGACAGTATTTCTTATGCAAATTATCAGAAGGAGCCTTTTATGTTCCAATCCTATCTCCTGCTTCCCTGCTGTGCCCCCTCTGTGCCACTCTCAGCCTTGTCTATCCTCATGACTGCAGCGATGGAGAGCTGAGCACTTTCAGCCTCCCCAAGCCAGGTCCAGACAGGACCCACCAGCTCCTGGTCTCCAGGCTCCACAGAGATGTTTGATACTCAGCAGCAGGAAACATGCAGGGCCATGCCTGAGCGAAAAGGGGAGGTTAAAACACATTCCCTCCTTTGCCACTCAGTATCTTCAGTTAGCAAATACTGCTCACTTCATTTGAATTTGATAGGACTATCTCTGGGCATTCACTATCTTCATTTATTGCTTGTCTCTCCTTACCAGCAAATGCCAACTTAGTTAATACTGAGAACCTGAAAAATCTCTGCAACACCTGTCATGCTGGAGCCTTCCCCAGCTTTGCCTGAGAAGGAGAGCCTGATGTGACTTGATATTATACAAATCTCACTTTCTACTCTGCTACTAAAACTGTCATGCAGTTAGAGGGTTGTCCAGCCAACAAAGATCTCTTGAAAAGGGTAGTTCCTTGAGCAGCCACGTTTTCTTACCATTCTGTGCACCAGGCTGGATGGCTCCTTACAGCAGCCACCATCAGACCTGCCAAGAGAAGTCAGCATTCCCTGCTGCACAGGCTTCCCTTTTAATAAAGCCCCAAGGCTGAGAGCGCATCTTCAACACAGCCATACAACACATTTAGCTGTTACCACACCACTAAGTTTCAGAGTCCCTGTGTTTTATCTACAGACTCCAAAATGTTCAAGAGTAATGCACTTTAGCCTGCCTTCCTGACTTCCTGATCCTTTTCTGCTGAGGTCTCCACCTAGAAATGCATCAGTTCTCAGTACCACAACCATCCAGCAGTCAAGGCAGCTGCCAGGCCAACAGTACCGAGGCTGGAGCTCAGGGAGAAGTTTTGACTCTGCCCTCATCAACTGGAGTGTTCCATTTTCTCAAAACCAAAGAGACCACGAAATTTTATAAAATTTAGCTCTTACAAAACAGGAACAAACATCCCATTTGAACATTCTCAGAAGCATGGGGGAAAGAGTTCAGATGAACAGTGTCACCACAACAAGCAATGATTACAGCTGCTTTTTCTGCAGGATTCCTGCAATTCAAAAATTTTAATCACCAGCATCAATGATTGTGTACACTATACTCTTAAATTGATGAAGAGTAGGGTGTATTTCTGTATGATTTTAGAGTGGGGGTTTTTTAATTAGTAACATTTTTTTATTGAAAGGAGGGAATGCCAAAATAATTGTTTTATTGTAGTCACGGTTATCAGTATGGTCATGTAAAATGCCAGTTCTCATTTTCACCAGGCAATTCTGTGACAGGTCTAAACTAAGGGACATGCCAAGCCAAACAAAAATACCCACTGAGCAAAACACAGACCAAATTACTTTGTCAGTGCTACCAAACCATTCCTGAGCATTTAGCAAAGCTTTTCAAGAAAAAAAGGCACCTTAGGATCAATGACTTTTCATTCCAAATTCATGAGCTCTATTATCTATCAAGTATATGTTTTTATTGGTTCTTGCACAGCTCCCTTGAGGGACAGACATTTTGAAGCTAATTAAATAGAAACCACTACATTCATTGTACTCTGTGCTCAGCTGAGGATGCTGCTTCCACTTAGTCACTGAACCTCTCCATTAATGTGTTACCAAACTGTTTCAAATTACATGTAAATATACAAACTGATATGAATTAACAAATCAGCTGGGACTCCTTGATTTTATACATCCATCTATTAAAAATACAACAGTACTGATTTGGCTGATGACCACAAAGAGCTTTCCAATATTTAAACCATATTTCCTCTGACATGTACAGCTTTCTATAATACATAAGGTCATTCCAGAGCTGATATGTCACACTAGGTTTCTGCTCTATGTGCAAGTCTATCTGAACTCCCAAGCAAAACCCCTGTGCCATTTCAGAAGGTTGAGCACATAGCACTGCAAAACAGTTCCCCAGGAAGATGAATCAAATGGGAACTACTGAAGCTGCCTTGTTAATAGTACCTGTAGGAAAGTATAAAAAACACATCTCACATACTAAAGATATGGAACAGCTATTGGCCGTTACATATGGAGAACATAAAAATATGTACTTATTAAATTATAGATGAGGATAGGGGAAACTTTCATTTTTAATAGACACAGCTGGAATTCAAGTTTCTTTTTTCACTGAAGCAATGTATGTCAATGTATCAGCCCAGATTCAGAGAGCAGGCTCATATGGTATGAGATTACTTTCCTAGCTTCATTCTAGGTGATCATATGTGAATGAGCAAGGGCTCTCTGGAGTAATCTTATGATTTTGTTTAGGCCAAACAACAGCACTTTAAAACTGACAGAACAGCCATTAAGCACTTGGTAGTTTATTTGCCTTAAAACCCTGCACCATATAAAGATTTAATATTCAAGCACTTGACATTCCTTCAGTAGGTAACAACATCATCAACTCCAGGATACCCACCATCTCCATAAGAAGGAATATATGCAAAGCACACATAGCAATTAAAGCTGTATTGAACTCACATAGCTAAAAGTACAGGAAATGTGGAATGAAAACATCATTAAATTCAGCTTCTTTGCAAGCAGAGTTTCACATTCATTTTTTTCTTGATTAGACACATAGGTAACCACATTAGTGTTTTGTGAACAATTTCACTGAGAACTTCCACTTAGATTATAAACAATGGATCATTTTGCTGTGGATCACAGGGCTTCACAAGCAAAATACCCAAGGAGGAGAAATCTTGCCCTTCTGAAATCAGCCCTCACATAAACAGATTAAGTCCCTCTAGGCAGTCTACTGCTTCCAGAAACTCACTGGCTCACTCAAAGGAAAGCCACAGTTCCCTTAGCACATATTATAGGTGAGACAAAAGTGCTAAACAGCTTACCAAGCAGCATCAGGCTAATTAACATCATATCAGCTCTAATTGGAAGCGATTCAACAGTGTCAGTTCTGTAGTAGGAGTCTTTTCAGGACTCACTGATGTGAAAGGCGAATAGTGACACCAAGAAGTGTTTTGTTTTCCAGCCCTGTAGAGCAACTGTTCACTGGAGAGTGGTCTGGAGTCACCAGCAAAAGATAATCCTGCCACTGTGTCACTGTTTCCTTCCCACTGCTGTATTCAAACATGCTTTTGCAAGCACACCAAACTACATGGGATGGCTAAATCACCTCTGTGGTGCTGGGAGGGTCCAGAATAAGAACAAGATCAAAACCTCATCTCCTGCAGACCTCAGAGGTCCTCTGTTCTTTCCAAGTTACTCCATTCAATCTGCAAACTAAGACACATATCAACTCAAGTGTCCATTTCCAACCAAGTAATACCCACCAAAAGTTTAATTCTTTTAATGAAGATACAATTAACACATTTTTCAGGTCTTGCAAACCCTGACCTACTTATTTGGGCTTTTATGAGTAATGAGAACTTCACCAATTTGACAAACTAATTAGAGAGTCTTAGTCTTGAGTGTGGCTATCAAGGATGTAGCCAAAGTAAGTGAAATAAAATGAGACCTTCTAAACCAAATGAGCTTCAGCAGCCTCTGTGACAACCCATAAGGGACATTACTGCTGTCCAACTAAACAGAAGGAGATTATGAAAACTAACAACTAAAAATATTCACCATGATCAACTTACTATATCACATTAAATTATCCTTTCCTTATAAGATGTAATTTTTAGAGGATTTGTTCTAAAGGACACATGAAAGACTGAGACCTTCGTAGAAACCTATACAAAATCCTTCAACTTACTGTGCTGTGGCAAAAGCATAGCAATGCCTGCCCTCCTAAATTAGCTGATCAAGTGGAGAAGTGCTGATTTCAGGGGGTTTTTTCCCCACAGATGCCAACAAGTAGTGTTCAGGATATAAAACAGCTTAAACCCAAGCCAGCATCTAAACTCAAGTCAGTGTGTTATGGCATGTACTTAAAAATGAAGGTATCCTACATCTCATCACTGCAGTCATGCTTAATGTGTGACAAAAGTTGTTCCAGAAGAGAAGGTTCAGAAGCACTACTGGAAGCCTGAGCTATTTTACAAAAGAATTTCTTGCAAAAAAAAAAAAATAGTGCAACACTATAAAAATGAGCTCCAAGGACACATTTCACATTGAAGTAGAGTCTATTATCTGGATACAACATTTTCATGCATCATTTTATATTAAGGAAAGCTGTGTAGTCTGAGAAATGGCCGTGTCTAGCTCCTTCTGGCATAAAAGTCCTCCTTTGTGCCGTGACAAAGAGTGATATTACCACAGATGAAAATTTAGCTTCTCTCCTACCAATTTCTCTATCAAGTGTAAAAATCCATAGTTTTCCAATTTTTTTTCAGAGACAGCAAGAAACAGATGGACAAAACCTTTGCTTCTGTCATGGTGTTCACATGCCCTGTCACTGCCTAGTCTGCCACTGGGGCTTCAGCAGCCCTTCTGTGTCACACTCAACCAAGGAAAATGTGTCACACTGAGTGACATGCCTTTGAAGAGCCCCAATTTCCTTTCTTCTCCATGTCAAAGGAGCTTTAAATATCTGCATTTACTGTCTTGTTCCTCACTTGATAGCTATTTTAAGCCATATTTCAAGATCAACCAGTGACTCAAAAGTCTTGAGTATTGAGCTGAAAATCTAGATCCAAATTCTAATGGTTTGTCACTCAGAGTAATGCCTCCTGGTCTTGGTGTCCACTGCAGTTCATTGAATCACTGGGATGGTAAAACATCTAAAGTTACAAGCTTGATGTAACACGTGGTCAGAGTAGAAGGATTACAAAGAAATATGAAAAAGAGAGAATGCAAGTCCATCTCAGGAGAGACAAACTGTGGCACTGTGAAAGCCAGGCTGCCCCATGGAACACATTCACATGTGATTCACAGCCTCTGCACCTTCCTCACACCACAGAGCACAAGCACCACCACAGTGAAAAGCTCTTCATTTTTATGCAGAACACTGATCCAGCACTGAGGAAACAAAGGCAGAAAGCTGTCAGCGCCTAAAGAAAGCAGTACTAATCACGCTCATGTAATTTGCTATTTTAGGAAATCCCATGCTAATTGATTAAAGTAATTAGCTGTGCTAATATTAGCAGGTTCTTCTTTTGCCTTAAAATCATGCAAGGTATGTAGAAGGAGCAACACTTAATTTAAGAGGGCCCATTACCTTACTTAAAATATTTCAGCTATACTATAAAAACTGTCTTAGAAAAAGGCAATCACAAGCTCATTGGATAAAACATAAAACATTTTTGTTGATGACCAACTAAACCCGAACTTCCCACTGGAAAATTCTGGAGATCTCAATGTGCTTCCAAGCACCTAATCCCTTGGGCTGAGCAGCTCTCACTAGGAGACTCAAGGTGCAAAACAATGGTCCCAGAGGTACTATTATCTCCGAAGTTTTAGAAAAGGGCCTTGCAGGTCAGACTTCAGGAGAATACACAAGGCTGGATGAGAAAACGTGGCCTGTTAATGCCTCCTCTGTAGCTGGTCAATATACCAGGATGCAGAGTAAGTGATGCTACTTCATTTTTAAGCTGACAAATCCAGATCCCAATTTATGTTCCAAAATTTACTTGAACTAAAATGGAATGTCAGAAGAAAAGGCCAGGAGTGTGAATTTCTGCATCAGCATATATGGAATCACCTAAAAAGACCTTTGCTCTCCAAGTCAGGAAGGCTTATGCTAACTAAAATGAACACCAAAGACCAGCAAAAACCAGGGCCTATTACAATTAATAAAACATTTCAGACTTCAGCATGTAAAAATTAAAAGTTAACATGACAATAGACAACTGAAGTTCATTTATTTTTAGACTGTGCATTTATGTCACTTCAACTGTGCATAAAAGGTTCTTCCCTAATTCATATGGCTTTTTAGTAGTTTGCATAATGCAGAAACTAACAGCAGAAACTAAGCAGAGTCTATAATATGACTTCATTGCAGTTGATAGAAATGGAACAGCAAATGAAGTATCCATCCAATATCTGCTCTGAACTGGAAGATATTATGACTTACCAAATCATGTTAAATCTAATTTGCCAAAAAAAAAAAAAAAAAAGTCACTCTAAGTTAAATCTTTCCTCAAAATTACTGTCAGAAAGCCCATGTAGGCATCAAAGCAGTACTAGGATGAACCCCGAGTCCTGTTTTATTATTTAATACAAGTTCATTAACACCTTTTGTAGTAGTGATTTCTACATATCTGAAGAGGCTTTTCATTTTTAATCTGTATATCAGCTCTGCTCAGTCCATTCAGTGGTTCTGGGGCACAGCAGCTGCTATTCTATTGATTTTACCTTCATATCCTTATTTTGTCTCATTGATTGAAAAGCCATCAAAACAAGTTTATGCTTAATTAAAGCAAATAGCTAGGCTGTCTTACTTGTAAATGGAGTTATAAGCAGACTGTTCAGCACGTTAACATCCTAGCAAGCCAAGAACATTCCTACTTCATTCTCAGGGAATCATATGCTCTAAGCATATTCATCAGTGATTAAAGAATTAAAGCCTACATGGCAATAACAATTAATACTTCTCATTTTTCTGACAATCTCTTGACTCTTCTGTCTAGAGTTTCAAAGCAATTTACTGATACACACAAATTAATTCTCAGTACCCTGCAAGGTCAGAAGTATCTTTGTTTTCCAGGGGGTAAAAGCAATGTATTCAGCAACATGCAGTCATGTTCAAACTGACCCAAAGTCCAGAGAACTGACAGCAATTAACTTCCAGCTGCAGTCTAGGATTTGCATACTGTCCGCAATTCTGGGTATCAGGACCTATGTGTCTTAACTCTGACACCAAAACTCAGAAATGACCAAGGAAAACAATCTAATTACAAAAGCACACACAGCCAAGTGACAATATTTTAATCATAAAACACTGAGCACTTCCCTACCTCCAACTTTATTAAGTGTTATTTCATTAGCATTCTCACTCTGGTACTTCAGAGCAAGTATAATTGCCAATGCACAATAACTAAGATTCTCCCTTGAAAATAGAATTGTGTGAGAAGGAGATGCAAAATTGGAAGCTTGAAACTAGAAAAAAAAAATTATCTTCATCTTTTCATCATCTGTATTTTTTCCAACACACACCTAAGGGTGCAACTTTTTGTAGTTATAAGCATCGAAAAGAACAGAAGCAGCTATAGTTTTTGATGACCCCACCAAGTTTAGAAATAATACTAAGAAAATAGCACTTCTCAGGTGACTCAAAAACATCAAACCATTATTCCCTATCCTACAGGCAGAAATGGATGACACCACGCAAGAACAAAACTGTTTCTTACAGAGGACAGGAAAACTGACTGAATTCAGTCTGCAGTGAAGCTGTTCATCATTGCCTCCACTAAATGCTGGATGCCCCACTGACAATACAGCCAAGCAGAGTCCTGAGTATGGATTTCAAGAGGAATGAAAAGGTTAATAGTACTTCTATAAAGAAGACATCTCAGAGTGTCAACCTCCAGTGTCACAGACCTTTTAAGTAAATACCTATTTAATCAGTCAACATAATTTAAGCTGTAACTTCATTTAAAACCTGACCTTCCTAATGCTCTTAACAGAGTTCTGTGGCTGCTTCATGAAGGACCAGCACAGACAGAAGCCAAGGTTCAGGGCAGACAAACAAGAAGTGAGAAAACTAAAATTACTGCAAGGACCTATAGTTTCAAAGTACATTATCTGAGGCTTCTGAGTTAATATTCTACATTACTAAGTAAGAATTCTCTTTTCCTAATAAAGCTTATTTGATCCCTAGCAAGAAAAATATTCTAATCAAGGTAGGGGAACAGCATCTTGAAGGTCCAGGCTTTTAGAATGAGTTTCACTATTGCTTACCAAAAAGTAGGATGTGTGAATGCCAGAAGACACCAGGTATAAAGTAATTCATCAGAACACAGAGCAGTAGTGATGCCCGTGTTCATGTAGTATCTAGAGCATTTAGGGAATGAGGCTTAAATGTAAGGAATTTAAGCCACAAAATATTATATATCTAACCAAATAAAAGAACTGATAACTGATCTAGAGTTAATACCTGCTTCCAGCCTCACAAATAAAACTTAACAAGTACAGGTTGAAAAAAATGTGTCCCACTAAAAGAAAAAGTGTAAATTATCAAAAAACATCTATGTACACTCGTAAAGCCTGGAACTGAGCCCTAAGTCACTGGACTATGAAGCAACCTCAATTTATTATGAAAGTAAAATATCCAGAGCTACTTCTATATTTGTGTACAGAAGCAAACACACCCACAGTTGCTCTTCACTGGAGAGCAGAGGGAAGTCAGGCCTATCAATGCTGCCATCTACAGAGCACTGCTCCAGAGCTAAGGACTTGCATTTTTGTAAGATTAAGACCTTGAGATTTTGCATAATAAACTGCTTGGAAATCAAACATACACCACCTCAGTTCCTATTTGCAGCAGTTTCAAACAGAGTTATAGTCTATGGGAGGGGGCAGGGGGAATAGCCAGGAGATAACAATGAATTCCAAACAATTTCAGAGACAGGCACATCTGCTCACACTGCTGTGGCTAATGTCACCTGCAGTAGTAATGCACCATTCCTTTCAGTAGTTTATAGGGAATGTAAAAATCAAGAAAGAACAGTGAAAGATTTGCACGTAAACAGCTGAAATAAGACTAAAAAGGTCTTCCATGTACTCAAAATTATTTTCACCTTTCTTTTGTTTCTCCACAAAAGTAAATAAAGATATTATTAAAATAAATAATTCATTGTGATAAATGCATAACATCTTAAAATTTAACATTTTGTATTTCATCTCCCATTATAACTGCTTGATGTCATAATTATCAACTTTAGAAGGTAAAAGGAAATCTCTACATACAAAAACCTAAGTGAAGAGTATGACAAAAAATAACACAAATATGAATGAAAGTAGATTAAATGACCTCTACAGCAACATTTTGTCTTGCTCTACAACAGAGGCAATAACCTATATAATCTGAAAGCATGTTTTGAATTACATTTGCTACAAAATCAGGCAGCTTGCTGTGATATAGATAAATCTCACTCTTGAAAGCACAATTATGGAGAAAACTTTGCTTTATCTTGTCTTGGGTCAGCTCTACTGTAAACAGCAGGTTTCACAGTGTAAGACCATGTTTCAGCCCCAAATACACTAAATCCCAACTGGCGTGTTCTCTTCTGTAATCACAAAATGCACTCCATTTAGGAAATGAAGTCTTAATTGTTCATGCATTTCCAGTGCTAAACCCTTAACTAAATACACAGTGCCAGGGTAGCTCCACAGCCCCAGAAATGTTGTTTGTTCTGGCAGAGAGAGCTGGCCCTGCTCCAACACCTCGCCAGTCCGTTACAGAAATGGTAACCGAATGCAGAAAGGGCTCATTTTCTTCTGTCTGAAATTCCTGATAATGTGTATTTGGCTATTCAAGCTGGGCACATTGCCAGAGCAGGTTGCAAACCAGGAAAGAAAATGAAGCCTTTGCAATAAAACATTTTTGAATGCTGCTGGGAGAGCACAGCCACAAGAGCTTGGTGCTGCCAGAGCTTTTTCCATAGCTCCTGAATCCCCACCTGCACTCCTGGCTCTGTCCTCTCCACCAACAGCTATACCTGTGCAAGGATCCCACCAAAAAAAGGGCCCTGCCTTTTCCAGTTCTTCATCCTGCTCACAGACCTTCCCAGAACAACCACGTCTGCAGTGCCACCATGAGGGATTCTCATATTCAAGATGTAATGTGGTCATCGTAACGCTTGGTCACAGGATCATACAGGATTTGCCAAAAATTTCATCTGAGTTCTGGGCACCAAGCCCACTCCTCACCCAATACTGGATTTTTTAATAGCAGCAAGTTCATATTTCCATGCTGACCGGCATCTTAAGCAGACAATGAGCTGACAGCTAATAGTGAGCATCACTTACAAACGTACCTATAGGTTTAACTGCCTGCATAGCAATGTCCCTGGTTTTCCACACCAATCCATTCCATGAGGAAAGTCAGCAAGGTACTGCAGGGAGCACATGTACCTCAGAAGCTAAAAGAGCTCATGGAAATGCTGGCAGAGCACCTAAAATGCACAATATACGTGAACCCAGCAGGCAGGCAGTGGTTTTACAGGCACACACTTGCCCTCTCAGTGGCCAGCATTTCCAGAAAACAACAATCAAAAGTAGAACCTGACAACAAAACAAGTGACATTAACAGCTATATCATTTCAAAGCTCATGCTCAGTAATTCACAAATTTCAGCCACTGGGCAGCAATATTCCAGTCACTTTTGTACAGCAATGAGACCTTGGCATAGGTCGGGGACCTGAGGTACTCTCACACACCAAAATATAATGCTGCTGTCACACATGCTGAGCCACTGGACATTGAGATCTGCCTGCTGTTTCCAGCAAAAATAAAACTTACATCATCTATCAGGTGAATTTTTCTACCACTTGGCTGCAGCACCACATACCTGTGTGAAAGGTGCTTCTGCACAGCATGGTGCAGGTAAATAAATACCACCCAGCTGGCATACAGGGGTGTATCTACTTTACCACAACACTGACCAAGCGCTGAACAGATTTTAACACTTTGCCCATTTTTTACAGGAAACATGAAGGAAGAAATACAAGAAAAAGTCCCTTTCAACCTCCATTTCTAGCCCATGACCTGCATTCCTGCTGTACCGTGAGATGGATGTGACAGCACAAGCCACAGTGGAGGACAGAAAATGTTCTCCCTTGAGCACACACCAGGCACCATGTGGGAAACATGTCAGCAAGCTCAAATGAGCAAACATGCATTTGCTTTAATTTTATCTATGAAGTTTTGTACAAATCTCAGTTTGGGGAGAAGCTGCTTCTATTCTAGCTTCATATGAATTTCAAATACTTAGCTTTATTTTTAAGACGACAGTTATCTACAAGCCAAAGATTTAGGCAGCCTATCTTGAGCCTGAAAATACAAAATCTGTTGAAAGCAGAACTGGCTAGGCCAGCTCTGAAATTACCAGCACAGATACACTTTAATTAGAAGGTTTTCACCAGCAAGTTCTTGTAGACAGCAAGTACCTGTCTAAAAAATTATGTAGGAAGAAAAGCTGCCAAAACATTTCAACAGACATACAGACATGACATGGATCAAAGGGGCAGGTGCTTGAAAAAGGTATGGCTGCTAATTCTTTAGCCAAACATTACACATACAACAGACATTGCTAGAGGAAATCTCTCAATAAAAATTGACCCCACCTTTGTTGCTGGCCTTCACTCAACTGTTCCTTGTGTTTTTACTTACTCGCTTCCCTGCACAAATGTTAAAAATGAGAATGTCTAATGAAAGCCATTGGGGAACCATATTATGTAATCAGCTCGATGAGAAGCTACATTTCCCTTTTCCTATCTTCTCCAACTACAATGGAACAACAAAATGATAGCTCTAACTATATAAACCACTGTAAGAGTGAGCCAGCCGTTCTTACACTCATTTGTTGAATTTTACTGCAAAGGATGCCCTTTGGCACTTCGTCCCTCAGAGCAAACACCAGCTCTTTCACACAAGTACATGTGCAATCTTTCTTGACCTTTAAAAGGCTTAGAGCACCGGAATTTAAATAGTTACCAACAGCATTACAACACAAAGTGAAATCATTTTGCTCCATCTGTATATCAGACTATAATTGTGAAGGAAGCTGTAAAAGCAGATCTTTTTGCTGGAAGTCTGAAGCAAAACCACCAGTTATGGATATCTATGTCTAACTGAATGCTACTTCTGATCCACTTCCCAAGCACTAGTTGTATTTCCAATTAATTTTTGGGTGCACTCATCAATGCAGGGTACAGGAATAGAAGACACTACAAAATGCAATTAAAATTATTAAACCTTTACAAAATCTCTAGCCTATACGGAATATAAATAACATAAAATAGCCCATGACACCTCAAGCAGGTAGCAAAAACCTGCATCTAATTCTTTTTGAAAATAAATTTAACTGTTCATTTTTTCAGGAGACTACGTATCAGCACCAATTAATGAATGAATTCTCTGACATTGCTGAACTACCATCTGCCTGCAGAGATAAAGTCTGCACAGAAATGGCTAATGCACCAATGCACAATGAGGTGAGCATCCAGCATCACGAGGCGCTCCATTCCCTCGGCACGCATGGGATGCCAGGTGCAGAGCAGCCTCTGGAGCTCCCTGGGTAACATCGAGACTGTTTTAGTGGGAAGCTGGCTACTTACTGCCATTTGAGGCTGACTGTGTGACAGTCAGTGTGACATCCAGTGTAAAACTCCTAGAATTGCTCAGTCATAACCAACTATCTGCAGCAACACTGCTGCATGATGATGGACTTTCACTTCTGGTACTCGCTGAAGTATTTGATACTCTTTGGAGCTGGATGTATCTCAGTTCAGCTCCTCACTGTGGGATCACTGCCCACCACTTCAGTAAGGCCAAATACTTCCCACTCTTTTGCAAGCTCCCCCAGGGTCCCACAACATTGGCACACAAACAGGGACTGTCTGTAGGATCACTGCCCACACGGAAAGCACAGTGAGCAAACAGCCTTTGCATCCCTGAGATCTATCAAACACTTGCCTCACACTGATCCCACCACCAGCACTCACTGAACCAGCACTCCTCCAAGTCACTGTCACATTCACATTGCCCACTTCCCCAAAGAATATAAAAATACACTTGCTAGAATCCAGCCAAATTTCAACAAATCATTTTCCTGGTAGATGATATCAATGCCTTTTATTTAAATAGATGCAGTATAAATAGGCTTTCTAATGAGAAAATAGTTTGAGGGGGTTTATGTGATACACTGACAAAGAAATGATTACTTGATCTAGTCTGCAACTCCTTAAATGTTAGCTAGAATTAATTTCAAGAAATAAAGGAAATATCAAATCACTTATAAAGTGACCCCTGTAAGGTGTTAGAGCTAACAAGCTCAGACTGGTGACCAGTCCTTCCCTCTTTTCATTTTTCAGAGCAAAGAAGCTCAATAATCTTAATTGTATGTACTTACATCTTTGTGCTATAATAAAAATGCATTCGATTTCAGGCAGAATACATATGCCTTGGCAAGTTCAGCAACAAATCACAGTTTGCATCTAGAGTAATTTTTAAGTATTTTAGCATGAAGCTGCAGAAGACTTAGAGACTTTGGACTTTGGGACATGCCTTGCCTGTGCCTCTCGGGTGTCTTTACTTCCACAAGGTTGCACTTCATTGCACAGTTGACTGAGCAAAGGCTTGTGAAGTTGTCCCTTGGGTGTTCCCTCATCTCCAATCATGCTTGTCTTACCATTTCTTTTTTTCTGAGATAAGCATGTTCTCTATCTTTCTGTCATCAGGAGAAAGAAAAGCCTCCCCCCCTCAAAAAAAAAAAAAAAAAAAAAGAAAAACTTCACACACAACTTTCAAGGTTACTAGAACTGCTATAAAATTAACAGCTGTGGGTATTCTTCCCAACAATGGCTTACTGAATAAAAAATCACCTCACTTTTAAGTGCTGACTTTTAAGAAACTTTCAAGATTTCGCCATTGTGTGAACTCCTTGAAAATAAAAGATTTAATGTCTTTCTTTACATAATGTTTATACACTATACCTATGTGTAAGCATATGTAGTTTTTATAACCGTTCTGCATTTTTACCTGTGCTGTTGTTTGAACAGATCTTTAATGTATTTCAGACAATGTAAGAATTAACTATGAACAGGCAGAAAAACAAGTTTTGAAAAGAGAGACACTGTCATCTCCCAGTTCAGTAAAAAGAGATAATACCCACTGACTTTTCTACAGTAGCTTTTCAATGTGGAGAGCAGATGATATTCTAGAATTTCCCAGACAAAGTTGTACACATGTTACACAGGTTACCCACCTGGACAGGAATTCTAACACATCAGAACATGATTATTTTAGCATATAGGAACAGGTCATCTGCACAATTCAGTGGATATACTAAGGATTTCCAGGTGGCCCTGGGCAAACATCCCAGAGGCTCCTATTCCATCAATCTTGCACGATTTATGTATTAAAAAGACATTGAAACCCTATGTACAGTAGGCCTAATTATGGATATTTTTTAAAGAAAAAGTAGGACTTTTTCTACTATTAAATGTTTAATCACTAAGTCCTTTCTGTTCCTAGCTTACAAGTTTGTTTTACAAGAGTAAAGTAGATTTTTGGGGAGCAGCTCTATAAATTCTTATTAATACTTTAATATTACTGATCTACTACATTAATTATTACTATGTATTTTGATTTTTGGCAATAGTACTTTTGCTTTATATCAGATTTATATTTCCAACTGCAAGCTAATAATCCATAAATCTGTCCAGTATTTGCAATTTTATAAGCCGTTTTTAAAGTCAACAGAAGAGTGTTCCCTGATAGCAGTAGCTCTCCTGGACCAGCTGGACCTGGCTCAAAGGTGTCCAGAAGTTCATGACTCACCAAACTAATCTGTGAGGAGTGGACATGAAATGAAGCAGACTTCATTCAGAATCCTTTCAGCCTTCTTGGCTCAAAATTATTACTGAAAACCAGATGCAGAAAGCTGTGAGCTGCTGCAGAAGCTGGGAATAAATTGGACTCTGCCACTGGTGATACACTACAGCTTCCTCATGTCCACACAGGAAGGAAACTCCAGTCAGCAGAGCTCTGGGTTTGGAGTCGATGAACACTTTGCCCTCTTCCCTCCCTGACTTCCTTCATCTGATCCCCTTCATTTTGCCCTACATGCACAAACTGATACATCAATAGAAAGGTCTCTCTCATCACTGTCAGGTGACAAAATTGAGCAAAACCTTGATGTTATCCTGAAGACTTGATCTTAGAGATCTGGAGTCTCAAACACAGTCAATTATATTTATAATAGCTGCCTTTTTTTTTTTTTTTTTTGAAGTAAGAAAACATACAGTTATGACTGTTCACTACATTTGCAGCTTATCAAACACAGCATGATTAGTTTTGATCTTCTAGCAGAGATCACACCAGCAAATTTACATTAAAAAAACCAACAGCATCATTCCACTAGTGGTTTGTCATCATTATTCTGAACAGGAAAAGTTTGCTGCAGCCCTACATGGAAACCTACATTTCAGAATAGAAACTCTTTCCAAGAGGACAGCAACAATAGAAGTGACCAGCTACTTAAATAATTCTTTATTGAATCAAATATTTTAGTTATATTTTGCCACAGAGAGATTCTGACCAGACTACAAATGGCCCTGGGATAACTATATTAAAAAAAAAGATTTTTTTTTCAATGGCTGATATGCATGTAACAAAGCCAGAGGTCTTGGCACAGTAGGTGGTGACATTAAAAACTAATTCCTGTTGCTATTAAGTTCCTTTTTTTAAAACACAAAATAATCCATCTGCTCAGCACAATATACACACAACTTAACTCCTGATAGTTAAGAAGTAAAATAATAATTATGGTGGCTTTGGACCAAGAGCCTCTTGATAATTACTTCTAGTAGATTCTGTGCATACTTAGCACAGCTCTCTGTGCATTTGTCATCTATCTTGATAAAACAAGTACACTGCAGCTGCTGAATATTTTGATCCTACTATTATTTTGGTACAAAGGACCTTAAAACAGACCAAAACAACCACCATGAACAGAATTCAAAACGACAGAGACCTGCTGAGGTCACTAAGGTTTACACTGAAGAAGCATCTGCCTGTGGTCAAGTATGCCAATGAAAAGGTTGTGTGCACCCCCTCACAACTATTCGTGGTGACAGCACAGGCACAAGTCTCATTCAAGGTCAAGGAACAATCCACAGGCAAACAAAGCTGCCACTGACAGCCAGGCTGAGTGACCATGCCTGGGCAGAGGAGGAGAGAGTTCTTAGCAGATCAGTCAGACATTCCCCATACAGTTTCACAGAACACAGACAACTAAAAGCTCCTGGAAAAGGGGGTCTGGGGGTGCCGGTCGGCAGCTGATCCCACGAGTCAGCAGTGTGTCCTGGCAGCCAGGAGGGGAAACCACCCTGGGCTTAAAGACAGGACAAGCAGCCTGGAAAAGAGGCAATTCTGCCACTGCCTTGAGCACGGGAGGCGCCTCCCATGCAGCACTAGGGCAGCTGCCTCAGAGACCAACGTTACAGGAGAAAAAGAGATGGTTTAGAAAGATGCTCATACTTTTTGTGGCAAGGAAACTGTGTGTGGCTTGTATATGGGATGCAACCAGTTCAGCAAGACAAGCTTTGCTGCAAAAGCAGATGCAAAGTGAGTTATCTATTTTATAAATGTAAGGAATTTCATTGTTTTAATGACTTATTTACAACATTTAGATTATATGTTGTTGTAGTGAAGCTTAGCATGAGAGATAAGGGATGCTTATAAAATATTTTGGCCAGTTATGCACCCAAATAAGTATTCTCAATTGCCTACGGCTCATAGATGTAATTAGACAATATATTTCTTCTAAGTCATAAGGCTGTTTAGAGATGTGGTTGAATAAACACATCAAAACACAGAGTTGCTCAGGAGCTGAGCTGGAAAGGTCAGGAGAAAACTGTCAAAATATGTGACTTGTTCCTCTTCTCTCCAAAGAGAAACCATGGCAAACCATGGAGCAGGGGCAAAGAGAAGGAGATGAAGAAAGTGGTAGAAGTAAGTTCATTTGACAAAAAAAAAAAGAAACTGAATGTTTCCAAACTACATTATAAATTCAATCATTACCGTTAATTTTTCCCTTACCTGTCAGGCTTCTGTGTGCACCATCCTATCCTGGCCTTTAGGACAGATAAAGATTCCATGTACATCAAATCATGCAAAGGATACAACAAATAAAAACAGTATTTATGGATACACAAGATGCTCAGAAGACTAGCAATCCAGCACACAAGAAAACTCTTAAGCAAAAAAAAAAAAAAAATAGGTTCAGGGCCACACTTTGGAATAAGGAGCAAATATGGAGCAAGTGCAGTGCTGCAGAAAAGCTTGTTCTACATTCACAGAATCTTAACTTCACTATTCTGCAAACTACAAAGTATGATTTAGTAAATTCCTTGCATACCAGTGGTCTTTTGAATAGACAAAGCATGGAAAGCTTGGAAAGCTTTTTGTCTACCTGTTAAACAAACTATTTTTTGTTTTTAACCTGGGTAGCTGCTTCTATTTTCTACTTAATAGCCTGTTTTCAGTCTTTAACTACACAAAGAACCCCCTGCAGAAGAACCACATTCCATACCATATTTCAGGTGGCAAGTGCACTACAGTGACCATCCCTCTGCTACCACTGAGGGAAGTGAAGCTCTGCACCTTCAGAGACCAGCACATTTCTATTACAAGCTTGAGTTCAAAAGGTGAGATTTGTAAAAACACCAGGCCAGGTGCATCAGATGACACACTGCTTGGCAGATTACATAAACACTTTTTGACATACTGGATATGCTAAAAGAACTGCGCTGTGCAATGATCGTCTTGAGAAAACTTGTAAGCAAAGGTGATATGATAAATAAAATCTGGAGAGAGAAAACCAGTGTGAATCATTAACAATTCCACTTAAACCTTGGAGAGGACTCGTGAGACAGGTTTGTTGTTTAGGTAGGTAAATATATATTATGGACTGTTTTGTATTCTGTTAAGATGCTCAAGTGCCTCAAGACATTTCTCTTTGCCAGTCACTTCTATTTCAGATCACCAGTCTATAAAAAGAAGGAACTAATATACACAAGCATACATGCCACAAGAGCTCGCATCTATATAAATATCCTGCTGAAGAAAATTGCCCACTCCCTATCATCTCATGCAAAGACACACAAGGAAAGCCAGGAGTTTGCAAGAAATCTACTGCAGTACCGAACTCTGCTTTAAATCCCTTTCAAGTTATACATATATATACACATATAGGCAGGATACAAATACGAGTCACCGTTTATCCATCCAGTAACCTCTTGCAACACTTCCAAATCTCTGACTTAGCCTAGAAGAATGCCACGGAGCACCCTCTTCACCAGCCCACCACAAAACTCACAGCTAAGAGATTTGGTCCAGAAGAGTTTAAAGCAATAAACCAGTTAACCAAGGCATGCTGGAGGTGCTGTTGAAAATAACACAGGTCTTGAACTGGAGTAATTTACATGGCTGCATTTTTTGGTGTTCTCAGCTTTCTCCGCAGTACTGGACAGATTTTTCCTGGAGCACAGAATGGTCTTTTCCTCAAAAAAGCTAAATCAAGACAACTTTCAGTAGTGCTGAACTCTGACACAGCCATGTGGACTGTCAGCTAAGCTAACAAGGAAGAAGGATCCCACCGCAGTATGGAATCAGCCATAAATATAAATTTTGTTTCCTTACAGAATTTAAACCCCATTGGTTTGTATATTTAACTATTTTAAGTGCTCTGCTTTTGCAGATAAATAAAATTAAATTAAATCTGAAATAAAAATTTAAAAAATAATAAAAACAAGCAAACAAAAAAAAATCACAAAAACTACCAATAAAAAAAAGTTTCTATTTCAAAGCATGGAGTGGACAAGTAACCCTATCCCTGGAATGATGCTGTCTTCTAGAAAGATATTTTCTCTTACATCCCAAATGCTGTCCAGTGGTGTTTACGATCTCCCCCACTACTGAAATGGGTGAGGACACTGCAAAAAGGTAACAACGAGAGCTGTACAAGAAAGAGTTTGGTTTTTCCAGTTCCAAATCCCAAACAACAATATCATTACACATCTTTTGCCAAGCTGATATATTGTTTTATTACACACAGTAAACCCTATCCTGGTCACATCAAGACAACTCTTAAATTACTTGTCTGTGTAGCAACTGACCTAGGGCATTTTACTTAACTTGCATGACAAGGGTGTTTTCTGGAGAATGCTGAAAGACAGAGGGAGCTTTACTAATTGCTATAATTACATGCTTGGGGTAATTTAGTTGAAAATGAGCCGTGCAATGTTTTCATGCGGCTCCAATATTGCTATGTCTCACAGTTCAGGGAGAAGCAGGAAGTCACAAGGAACCTACAAATCAGACAAATTGAATCAAAGCTAAGAAAACCATCTGCAGATTTACCTGTGACAACCTGTTTGCCCAACACACAGGCAGTGATGAAGCAAACAAGCAAAGCACTGGCATATGCTGCTCAGGGATTCAGCAGTAAGACAGCACAGTAGAAGAAGATTTTATTGCTATGTCCTGTTCCTAAGTACCATGAAAATGTTTTCATATTTCATCACTGAGAACATGCACTGAGTACTAACACAGTGGCAGAGTGCCACAAGTTAGAACTGGGGATGAGGCTTAACCATCCACCTCTACTGCCCAGGCAGGAAACAGGTTCAGAATAATATGTCTGTGCCTACTCTTCAGCCTTAAAATACAAAAAATTAATCGCTGAATTCTTGAACCAGGTTTAAGGTCTGATCTGCAGAGCCCTTCTTAAACATCTTAACAGAGCCCTTCTTAAACATCTCCTTTTTTTAACCTGCCAATCAAATGCTAAACCTTTGATTTGTTATTACTTAGAACTCCAACTGTACTGAGCCACTCAAAGGCGTGAGGGACAAGGGGTGGAAAGAGCAGTGTCACTGAAAAAGAAAAGCAAAACCAGAAAGCAGCCAAAGTCTTCCAAGAAAGGCTTGTCTGCTTACAGTGATGGCTGCCTGCTGTCTTACCAACTTGAAGAATCCTAGTCCTTCCTTTTCACTTCACAGAGGAATGTAGCAGACATTGCTACAAGAGCCTGTGACCCCCAGGCCCCTTAAATCCCCCAGCCTCAGGCCTGTCCAGCACACGAGTCACAAGGCTGTCACATGGCAGAAGTAGAGAGAGCCCTTCCACTCTGATGCTTCTTCTCAATCAGCAGTCAAGAGCTGCAAATGCCCTTCTGCTCTAAGAGTCTTTGTACGGATGACCAACACCACACACAGAGCATACAGCCTATCACCCAGGGCTTATAAACAAGGTTGTTATGAGCCACCAGTGTGTCTGAGAAGATGCATTCTGCAACAGAAAGCACCTTCACATCCACCTAGAAAGGATCACATCTCCCATGTCTCTCACCATGGCCCACACCTATCCCACCCTGTTGCCTGTGTGCTGCAAACAGACCTCAGGCTACAGTCCATGGATCTTCCAACTGAAATACAAATTGAAATTTATTCCATTTCATATTTTATATATCGTATTTCATTTATCATTACTTGAAGTATTACTGAACTTCCTTGGAGCTGCAAAGATCTTGAACTAGACTCCTCCCTTGTCAGGAGACACTGCAGCAATGTCTCTCTCTGGAAGGGTCAGAGATTTCTCTAAAAGCTGTGCTGTATGAAAGTATGATAAATGTATGATTCAACCTCTCACTAGGTGCACTCAGAATGCTGCAATCTGTGGCAGGTGCTTTAGGTGTTGTATTCCTTTGAGATGTAAATTGGAATGGCTTGCCCAGGTACCATAAAGAAGGATAACACTTAAAAAAATAAGTATCAATGGATATGTCTGGAAGAAGAAAATACTTCCCAGCAGAATTCTCTTTAGTAAGAGACCAAAGTTCTCAGAGAAAGCTTTGAAAAAGTAAGAAGTTATCAGAAGAAAAGGATGGTCGAAAAGCTGAATCTCCTTCAGAATAATTCACGTCCTTTTACTTATCTTTAAAGATTAACATAATGACATAACATTTGTGAACAATTAGGTAAATCTCTGAGATTGCTCCACATGGAAGCAGCTTTAAAGGTTAAATGTTTTAATTCCAAGAGAAGGCTTAAAGATTAAGCAAAATTGCATTGTCATGTGCTTTGGAAATGGCATTTTCACAAATGGAGTCTCACTTCTGCACAACTGGCTGCATGTGCACAGTGTATGTGCTTGTGTATGGGTGATGGTTGTCATTTCTGTAACAAAAATTATTACCTCTCTACACTTAGAATTTTCTCCCAGTTCTTGATATAAATACTGGCAGATGTTGCTACCTTTGGTGCAGAGAGATTAATCTTTGGCAGGTTGCAAACTTGTAAGTTAAATGAGAACAATGCAGAATCATGGGAATTCCAGCACTGGGAAACAGACTTACATAAATTCTCTAAAATTAATTGCAAACTTTTGGAGTTACTAGAACTAGGAGGGTTTTTGACAGCTGATTATTGAGTTCTCATGTTGGAAAATGTCCTGGAAGACCATCCAAAGATCTGACTTCTGTTAGCTGTGGATTTATATCAGCCAATATTTCTGCAGCCTGTGACAAAAGCAAATCCTACACTACATCCAAAATGTGCATTCACATGTTTTTTCAGTGCTAAGCTCTTTACACTAGCCCTAACAAAAAAGGAATATTTTTATAGTGAGTTTAGTCAGGTGTCTCATTATCTGCTTACCTATTTTAAGGAGTCTTAAGTGAATTTTTAAGAATGAAGCTTTTTTTAAACCTTCATCTCTGACCAAAGACCTTTTAATGCATTCCCAGTCACAAAAGCTTCAACATAGCTCATGGGCTAGAAGGTGGCCTTTTTTAAGTAAAGGGTTGTTCAGATTTATGCCACTAAAACATTTTCATAGACTTCATTATATTTTTTTGGCCAATAAGACAGAGGTAAGTCTACTGAATGGTCAATGAGATATGTTAGAAAGTTCCACAGAGAGAACATATGTGCCTTTTGTTTGAGGTCAAGGACTCCAGAGCTCATATTGATTATCATGCCAACAGCTGTGCAATGAAACTCTTGCTTTCTCAACACTATGTAAAGATTAAACTCTGGCTTTTGGAAAATTGAAGTATTTTAGTAACTGTTTAACATTAGACCCAAAGCCAACAGTATCATCCTAAGTGTCCAAGCGAATCAGGGCACCTGACTGCAGATCTGAAAGGCAGGAACAGAACAGCAGAGGCTGGACAACAGCTCCAGGGCAATCCAGCGGTGAGATTAAAACATAAAACTTGGAGTAACTCAATAGGCAACAGGATTGTCATAGTAAGCAACTGCAAGCCATTTTAAACAGTGGCCCATCAGAAAACTACCACTGAAAGCATAAAGAAATGAATTATCTGAATATTAATAACAGTCAGGGAAAAGTTCTTAATTAAGCAGCTTTCTGCTTTCCAGCCAGCTATAAAAGAATGCACCAAAGGCAGGAGAAAGCCATTATCATTTTGTGGCATTTTATAGACTTGGCACAAATCAAGAAGATCTCTGAGGCGCCACTAAGATTTCACCTATAAAACTCTCTGCCATTTCAAAACACTGGTAGAAGTGTCAGACAAAAAAGGACACTTCGAGAACAGAAAATTACTTAATTTAATTTCTTTAGCCATTTATTATGAATATATTGAAGAAGCCCATTTATGCTTCTGTAGATAATAAAAAGGCCGGGGGGAACTAAAATTTGATTAACTGCTTTTTGCATCTCAGTGTATTTCATGCACTGCACTGCAGAACTAAATGGAGCTTCTCTGAGTGTTTTCTGATCATTATCAAAGCTGCAAAATACAACTTTCTTTCAAGAAAAAACAATCCTGGCTACTCAGAGAAAAATTATTTCAAGCAGTATATTCAGCAATGAGAAGACAAAAAAGCATTTCTATAATAAACAGTGAAAAGAAGATAATATAAATCTTCCACTATTAATTTCACTGCAATCATATTCAAACTAACAGCTAATAAAACTTTACAACACTGAATTAGATTTTAGCAGATTATTGGATTTTCTTTGTGTTTCAGTAATCAAGTACACTAACACACTGCAGTTGCTGAGTTCCTATTGTACTCTGCCCTTGTTTCAAAAAATTTAGAGTTCTGCTTGGGGTTGTGATTATTTATACATTCACCTCTTCACACCTTCCAAACTAATAAAATTATATTAGGTATATCCAGAGCCCATGGATTTTTACAGCTTAGGAAATTTCCACATCAGCTTGCATGTGAGGAGAGAGGGAAAAGAAGGAAGTTCAGAAGGTAAATTGGAGCATTTTTGCTATTCTAGAAAGGGGCTTCAAGGTCTTCATGGAGTAAAACGAAGCAGAGTTTTCTTAACTGTTTCTGTTAACAAATACTCACATATATGCAGACTATCTTTACTTGACATATCCTGCAGAGCCTACTGGAATAGTGAGCTGACCTGAGTGGAATTTGATGATCCAAGCTACTTTTAAAAGCTGCTGGTTTTGTTGGGGTTTTTTTCCCCGTCAGAGACTGCATCATCATCATTCAAAACTTTTCTAGTACTTGTAAGGTTACCATTAAGTTTAAGTTATTAGTAAAATATCAGATTTAGGGGGTAGTCTTGCACATTTTTTTTTCTGCCATTTTAATTTCATGTTCTAGAGTCTAAATACTTAAAATATGAACTCTTCTTCTGTGGTACTGCAATTCTCCACTTTTTGGCACAAGATATGCAGGTAAGTACCAGTTTATATCACTGTGCAAAAGTCCCATCTAACTTTGTCTTGCACCCTGAATTTAAGGAAAGTTTTCCAGACAATTTAAGGTTCTTCAGAATTCAAAATGAAAAAGTGTATTAAAAAGCCTTCAAAATGAAATACATAAATAAGTAAATATCCCCAGGACTCAAAAATCTTGCTGAAAGTCACCTGCAGTCCCCTTTAGTTGCAATCCTGGTTTATATAAAACCATTTTCAAAGAAAATTTCTGTTTTAAAGGCAAAGGCAGAAAAGTCTTTTTTTCAGGCAAGAGTAGGAAGTGAATGCAAATACCTTATTCCAGGCTGTTACATGATTTTTCTTTTATGCAGATTTACAGCACTCACCATATTTCAATCCTCATTTTGTTGTGCTGTCTCTCATTGAAAGCCCATCATCCTTGAAAATGTTCAGACAAGAAAACCAGGACAACTGTAACACTTGATCATTCCCACATCATAATCTCAGAATAAACAGAATAGCAAAAGTATAAAAATACACTCAGCTCGTACATTAAAACTAAGGAAGGTGTTGCCATCTGTACCAACTACAAAGGCAAATCCAGATAAAGACCTCAAGGCAGACAATGTTTTTTCACCTGAAATGCTGAACACTTTCCCACACCAATTCTGAATTAGCTGCAAGTGGTATGACAGCTTCCTCTGTCCTTCCACTTTCATTCCTTACTGTTTGTCACTGTTTGCTATTCCTGAAGGGAGGATGCAAAGAACATGGAGCCAGGCTCCTTTCAGTGGTGCCCAGTGAAAGGATCAGAAGAGAGGGGCACGAACTGAAACACGGGAAGCTCCCTCTGAACATCAGGGAACACTTTTTCACTGTGAGGGTGGCCGAGCACTGGAACAGGTCACCCTGGGGGGCTGTGGCATCTCCATCCTTGGGGATATTCAGAAGCTGTCTGGGCATGGTCCCAGGCAGCCTGGTCTAGGTGACACTGCCTGAGCTTGGGGTTTGGGCCAGGTGACCTCCAGAGGTTCCTCCCAACACATTCTGAGATTTTGTTTCGCTGATCCAAGAAATTCTTCCAATACCCGTGTGCATCTCTGTGACTGTTCCCGGATTAATGGTGCAACTGTATTGAAATAATGAAACTGCAACTGATGAATGCCATACTAAGAAAACAGAACAAGGAAACAGTCCCCAGTACAGCAACCTCAGCCCATGGGCACCTGATTATTAGAGCAAATAAGAGCTGAACTGCAGGAAAAACTGATTTATACAGGGCTGTTAGTCTGTCAATAATAGGGTAAAATACATTTGTTCTGAGATGTATGTGTCAAAGGCTATTTCCTCAAAGTATCTAATGAATAAAAGGGTAGGACAGTGCTGTCATTTCAGCTTGGATCAAAAATCACTTTTTAGGTACCTTACAGGATTTTTTAGAAATGTAAGCATCAACAATATTTTGTTATCTAATAAATTAGGCATCTTCATTAAGTGAACAGTGCAGAAGTCTAAAGACAGTACACTCATAGATAGTATAATCTTTTCCAAAAAATACCTTTTATACACTGATGGCACACTGCTGCAATGTATAAAACTATGTAAATGACCCTGTTATAAACTACATTTCTTATTTGACATCTAAATCAGATGTAAAGTATTCAGAAGTACCAAGTTATTTTTATAAGAAGAGTGACCACAAATTAAATACCACCGCTGAAAAAATTATCCTGTAAGGAAGCTGCAGCCATGAGAAAAGACTGATATAATGCACCCGGAGTGCTTCTCATTTACACACCTGAATTATAAGGAAATGTTCTACATTTCCCCTTGGGGAAGAGCTGAAATATGCTCCACTGAGCTGGAAACTCACTGCTCTTGATTTTTCTGCCTCAGGTTGACTTAGATATTCCCCCTGTAAATCTGGCAGACTCATAGTGGGAAGTTCCAAATACATAATACTCGCATTTGTCGATGTCATATCAAAGTCATGCTTTTTTTTTCCACAGGTGTGTATATACATATACAGACTTTTACAAACACACACTCACTCTCCAGTAACATTTCATTCTGCCTTCTTCCCCGTTTCCCTACAAGGAGGTTCAGCAAGGGCCAGGGACTGCAGCACGCCGAGCTTTCAGGAACCATTCCAGAGCCCCAGACATGGAGCTCAGCCTGAGCAGAGGGAGGGGAGCAGCTCCTCAAAGCACCTGCCTGCCTTTGCTGTGCCCAGCATGACTCTCACTCCCACCCCACACTGCCCCTTCCACCACAGCTGTCCCAGCTGCTTCTCCACCAAAGGAGCTTTGCCCATAGCCTTGGAAAGAGACCAATTTCTCACTCATTTATTCTTGGCTCTCTCTCATGCTTTGGTAACACTGATTGAGGTGCAGACCTGCACAGCAGATCTCTCACAGGCCAAGAACCAAAATAGTCCAGGCCTTGTTCCAGGTTGCACCAAAGTCCTTAAATGGTTTGGCCTTGTTCAGCACTTCATCACTTTGCTTTGACGCATATGCCAGACTTCAAAAAGTCACCACTAGTCAGCATCACATGTCCAGACAAACAGATGTAACCTATATTGTCACCAGGACCGTCTGGAAGAAAGAACAAATGGTGCCAAGCCCTCTTTCTACTACTTCAAGACATACTTTGACTTGTGAACAAAGCTCATCAAAACAGTGCATAGCTTCCCTACACTGGTAAATTTTTTCTCAAGGCAACTGTCACATTCTTAGGACATGATTTTCCTTATGACTTCAGTTTTTATTGCTTCTAGATTGGACTACAGTATTTCTGTACCAAGTAACAAGGAAATTTTGTAATGTTCCAAAGGATAAAACTCAGTGAAGGTTCTGTTTTACACAAAAACCCTCCACCATGTAAAATCTTGAGCAGAGAAGACAAAATTAACAGTACCATACACTGCCACGAAAGAAAACTCATTAAAAGAGTTATCCTTCTCAGTGTCTGTTTTACAGATAGGAAATTCAGGCACAAATATTTAGGGCCATATATATTGGTGCTGTTACTACTAGAACTAATGTATGCAACCCTGTTCTTCTTGTGCAGCTGTAAAATATTTTCTCTAAACCCACTGTCTCTTACTCTACTAACAAAATTATTCTTTTATCCCCCTATTGAAAAGGAAAAAAAAAAAAAGAAGAATATATAAATCTTGCATCTGGAAGCTTAAAAGTTATAGCACACCCTTCCCCCATCCAAGGTCCTACTTTTCTCCCTAAATCACTTTGAATTCTAGACAATCTGGCTACATTGCCAACACATCAATTCTACTTTGCATGGCTTGATTGCTAGATTTATTAAAGCCCATTTAATTAAGTAGGAACCTTTTAGTCTGAAACCCATATGCTGGGAGTGCAGAAGCAAGCATGTCTGAAACTCTTAAAAGTTAACCATTAGTAAAACAAATATATTATTTTAGATCTATGAAACAGTTATAGAGAGCAGGCTACATTTAACCTTATGGAGCACAATGGGCCATGAAGTACAAAGCAAAGATCAGTCTTCCATGAAGTTATAAATGAGGGTAAAATACAGACAGACATACTGACTCCTGGAAGATCCAAATTTAGTCAATTATGAGTCTTGGGTAGACTAGAATAGTAACTCATTTTTCTGCTAGAAGTAGCTAATTACAGATTCAGAACAAAGTTCAGCAAGCTATGCAATTACCAAAATACAGACAAATTGAATGACAGGTATCTTTTCAATTGCTATGCACTTATCAGAGTGCCGGGAAAGTCATGGAAAGCTGGTCATGGCATGTGTAGAACTGTTCTAAGACAGTCCCCAGTAGATTCTCAGCATACACTCATTAGTAGCACCAATGACACAGTTTGGCCAAAAGAGATACTGCTTAAAATAAGGGTTAATTTGGTGTTAATGAGTGTTTAATTTGACAGATCTTGTCTGGACCAGAATGTGAACACTAGTTCATTAAAGCAGCTATATAGTTTTTTAAATTATTATTTCTTTCTTGCAACCTTAACACAGTTCTAGAGATTTTTTTTTTTTTTTTTTTACATTTCAAGATTTCTCTAGGAAATGTTACAAAAGAAATTATTGTACCAAAATCCATAAAATTAGTTGCAGCAAGGTGGTGACTCTGCTGTCACCACTGCTTTTAATGTAATTCATATTTTGCCCCTTTCAGTAGTATTTTTGTGTCAACATTTTAGAAACAAAGAGGTCACCATGACTCCCTTTTAATGAATTAAAAGTGATAAAGTTTAAATTAGTTTTGAATGGCTTTAAAAATAGTTTGTCATTTCTCTAATGAACAAAGCAGTCACCTCTTTATGACACACTTTAACTAGCTTTTTTTAATCATGTGAACTTACCTCTCATCATCTAGAAAAGGAAGGACAGAAATAATCCTGCTAATTTTATAGCCCTGACAAATCCCCCCTGCACAAACTCACAGACCTTATGGAAAAGAGTATGTCCCAGAAACTTCTCAGATTATAAAAAGAACAGATAAACTTTCATCGTTCTAAGTGAAACTGAACAGTTTACATTTAGCGCTTTAAACCATAGTCTTATTCTAGCTGTTCAGCTAGAACCATGAAGGTACCATGAATTTACAGTATTAATTGGGGTAAACAGGCTATCACAACCTAAGGCTTCCTTTTTTGAGTCTTCTGGATACCACTCAAAATGCATTGAAAGCTGTTTTGTTGGGTTTATCAAATTAAGGATGTGAACACCATTGTAAACATAAAGAAAAAGAAGGGCAAGCTGAAGCAGAACCAGGCTCCCACTTTGCTCCCAGCATATAAAAGAATCCACAGCCTCTTACAACGAGCATTTTCCTGTGTCCTATGTTGAATTCAGAAGATAAATATAGATTCAACACTATCTAACCTTGAAAAATCATGCTTCTTAAGCAGTATAAAAGCTGTTCTTGGTAAACATTTATTACAGAAATAAATATTGTGTATTTGTAGACAAAGTCAACAATATTAAGATACCTCACATATCACTGAACAAGTGTGCTATTTCACTCCCAAAATGTATAACCTGCCATGAATTAAATTAAATCACTGATCATGATGTGATGTGAAAAGTTCATCCCAGGATGAATCAGTCGTATCTGCAGCACAGCTGCAGAAATGTTAGTGCTGGTGGACAAAGCACCATTGAACACACAGCTGAAACACTGTTTTGTACAGTTCTTGTTGCCCACATTCAGGAAAGATACTTGAAACTGTGTAAGTACAGAGAAAGGTTACAGAAACAACAGGGTGTACCAAGAACCCATCCCACCGTCTGGTTTAGCCCAGCAAAGCAAAGGCTGGCAAAGACACTCCTGTCTGTTGTGCAAAGGGGATGAAGGAGGATCATTACCACAGTGTAAGAGCTGTCTGAATTTAGGAGTTCTGCCTGTGGAGTCACAGTCTGCATGAGATAGCCCTGAATAGGTTCAAACACAGTGAAAAGGTTCTAACCATGGAAATAAAGACTGTATCACACATCATCCTTTTGAAATAAATACTGTGTGCACCAAGCAGTAGTTACTGAACTATTTGCACAGTTTATGAGAGGAATTTTGTCATGCAATTCTTGAGATGGAAGCCAAGTGGAGTTTTTTAACAAGAAAGAAAATTCAGTGTTAAAATGTAAAGAGCTAACTGCAAAGAGGCTCTTTCACTGTAAGTCACAGCCCACTTGGAAACAAGGTTATATTGACCTGGAGTGTATGGCCACACTGCAAGGTTTTCCAAACCAACCAAAACATTTCTTTCTCATCTGAAGAGAAAAACTACAAAGATGCTGTCAGCTTCTCTGAACATTCAGTAGTAATCAACATTACAGGACAGCTAGTCTAGCACTATGCTGGGCTCTTATACTTAAGATTTCAAACCAGATGGGCATCATTTAATACTCAAATATTAGAGTTTTCTATTTGCATTTTAAATACATTATCTCAGTTCTGACTCAGTATCAGACAACTGGTAGCAATGTTATTAGAATTTATGGAAAAGCAAAACAAAAATGAATTACAAATTCAATGAGAGGAAGACATATTAAACACAAGGCTGAAATTTTAAAAACTTTGAACAATAACCGGAAACAAATAAAAGGCAGAGAGCTTTCATCTAAAGACAGTATTTCACTATGCTTAGGAAAGTTCTTATAATAGAATCATAGAATATGCTGAGTTGGAAGGGACCCACAAGGATCATTGAGTCCAATTCTTGGGCCTATACAGGACAGCCCAAGAATCACCCTGAGAGTGCTGTTCAAATGCTTCTTGAATTCTGGCAGCCTTGGTGCTGTGACCACTTTCCTGGGGAACCTTTCCAGAGTCTGACCACCCTCTGGGGGAAGAGCCTTTTCCTAATATCCAACCTCATATTCAGTTTGTACACAGACCCAGGGTTGCCCCGTTCCAGGTGCAGAATCTGGAACTTGTCTTTATTGGCTTCACATGGTGGGTGATTGCTCAGCCCTTTAGTTTGTCAGGATCTCTCTGCAGGGCTTCTCTGCCTTCAAGGGAATCAACGACTCTTCCCAATTTAGTATCATCAGCAAACTTAGTATCCCATCCAAATCAGGTATGAGGACATTGAAGAGCACAGGGCCAAGGACAGAGCCCTGTGGAACCCCTCTGGTGACAGGTCACTAGCCTGATGTCACCCCATTCACTGTAACCCTTTGCCCAACCCATGAGCCAGTTGCTCAGCCATCCCATGACGTGTTTATCCAGCTGTGAGCTGGACATTTTGCCCAGAAAGATCCTGTGAGAGACAGTATAAAAAGCTTTACTGAAACCAAGAAAGATTACATCAACTGGCTTCCCTTGAGCAACTAGATGAGTTACCTTGTTATAAAAGGAAATGAAATTTGTCAAGCAAGACTTTCCCCTCATGAACCTGTGCTCACCGTGACAAATGACTGCACTTTCAGATGTTTTTCAATAACTCCCAGAATGATGATCTCTGTAATTTTACCAGGCATCAAAGCAAGATCATCAGGCCTCATCAGGCAGGATCATCTCTCTTGGCCTTTTTGAAAATTTGGGTATTAGCCAGCTTCTAGTAAACTGGTACCTCTCCAGATTCCTGAGACCTTTCAAAAACCATTGAGGCCTTAGCCAGCTCCTTGAGTACTCTTGGATGAATCCCATCAGATCCCACAGACTTATAGGGATCCAAGTGTTCTTGTCAAAACCAAAAGTGAATTAAATGCTGGGCAGAAACAGGTGATAAAACAAGATCTTTTTCCATTCTACTCCACTAGAAAACAGCAGATAGAGCTTCAGAGAAAATCAAAACAAACCTTTTGATTTTACCATAAGTGTTTGAGGTTTGCTTCCTTCCTCCTCCAAAGTAAACTGCCCTTAAGCTGAAATCAGGCACAGATTATATTTGCAAATGGATTGTTAGTCATCCACAGAATTCTGTCCAAGGTCAAGAATGGCAGAAGCCTGATAACTCATCTCTAAGTTCGTGTTTTACAAGTGGTCTTCATTTTAAGCAGTGAAGACATCTGCTTGTACAAAGTGACTCACCCAGCATGCTTTTGCAAGTATTTTCTCTCAGACGGCTTTATTGGTTTTCTTTGCATTTAACACAATGTTAAGAAACATGAGAATTTTTCTAAATTTGTTAAGCACATTTGAAGGAGTATATGTTTCATTAAGACAGCATCCTGAGCCAACACTAACATTGCTCAGCCTCCACAGTAATTTCTGACTCACCAGGAAATATACACACTACAAGTAGCTCAATGCTGTATTCTAACAGCTACTGGTGTGCAAGGCCACAGCTTGGACACTCAATGAATGTCCCAACAGAAATCTGAGGCAAGCGGCAAGGAAAAGTTTTCCAAGCTTTCTTATAATAATCAACCAAAGTCATTCCTAGTACCAAAGCATTGACTCACATGAATTGTTGATCCAAAGGCAAAAAGGCTTATTTTACTGATATACCAGAATCAATAGCTAAACCTGTTCCTTAACAATCAAAAACTGTTTGTCCTCCAACTGGTAACAGATAACAGATTGTATCTTCTTTTAACTCAGGTGTCTGTGGTCTAGATCAGTGCCGTGGCAAAACTGGAGATGAACTAGCATCGCACATTGAAGGAAAAATCCTTCAACATTTACAAAAGAAATTTTAAAATCAAGCAAATTCATTCAGCCTCTTCTAAAGCAGTTATGCAACGCACTATAAATTTGAGCAGTACCATCTGGTAGGAAGATGTACACTGCACATGTATCCATTATTTGCACACTTTCACACTGTACCGAGCCTCTGGGGGAATATATTTTACCATGATATTTGAATTGGAAAAACATCATTTAAGGACTTGAATTTGAAAAGAAATGGTTTGCATTTAAATGCAGTTACAGAATTAAAAGTTAAACTCACAATACAAAGTAGAAATTATATGTACATTATCTAATGAAATGGGTCAGGAAAGAAAGATGTTGACATCACCATTTTCAACATCTGGTTTAAGTGGTTATGTGTCCTACGTGGACACTGCACCAGGTCTGACTTAGGTCCACTGAATGGCCTTCTGCTCTTCAACAGCTGTTCAGGGAACATGAATTTTTAATTTAAGCACAAGAAAAATAACTGAAGGAACTGTAAATATTAGTTAGACCTTAAATTCATAGTACTGAAGCTTACTTGATTTCAAGATCTCTTTCCTTCATAGTGCAGACATGTGAATTGGCAAGTGCAAAGCCAGCCATGGGGACGAAGACTAGAAGAGATTATAAGTATGCATGGCAAGACAGAAGGGAAAGAAAGGCTTCCAAGAAGCATGAAAAGATCCTTTCTTCATACAGGATTTATCAGAAAAATGG
The DNA here is from genome assembly GCF_965178545.1 of Coloeus monedula. Taxonomy (NCBI): domain Eukaryota; kingdom Metazoa; phylum Chordata; class Aves; order Passeriformes; family Corvidae; genus Coloeus; species Coloeus monedula. The sequence goes on along the minus strand of NC_138796.1, from coordinate 10,930,037 downwards.
CTGGTATTACCGAGATCAAAACATGGGAAATTCTATTTCTCTGGATGCAGCCAGGTCCTTGAGAATAACACTGGACAAGTGAGACTTATTCACCACATTCCCAAATGATCTGTATCTAAACACACAGTAGTATCCAGCAAATTTCAGAATGGCTGCAGTATTTACTGAGCTGATTAAGCCATGTTCTATAGATACAGTTAGGCATCACTTTTGAGGTTTGTAGATAGGAATTAGAACTTTATGTGCACTAGCTGGGGTGATCTAATACAATAAACTACCTTCAGCAGCACATCTAATAGGAAGATAAATAATTTTCCTCGGATCACTCAAATTATCCCCTCATTCTTTTATCTTCATAACTCAGAAGCAGAAGTGGACTAATGCTTGACTCATGTCTTATTCAAAAGTAGAGAGCAAAGGGCAGAAACAAACAAAATTTCATTTGAAAAATACGGTTTCTATTTACAGGCAAGATCTAAACCAGTTTCCGACACAGACTTTCATAAGCTACTTTGCTATAAAGATATGAATATTTCTTTGTCAGCAATTCTTTTTCCTCAGTCATTGCACAAGTACAGTAGCCCAACACTCTCTTCAAAGGCTCATGCTGAAATTTTGCACTGAAAACACAAACATAAGGAATTTGGGTTCAGATAAAAATTACTTTACTTACTTTCCTGTCTATTTTTACACAGAAGTTGAGAGAAAAAAGAATTATTTCAAGGAACTCAATAAAAAATTACATATGACATATCTAGAGCTGTTTCCTATCCAGATAGTTGTCCCCAAAAGTATGGAATTAATTTTAAATGTTTCTTGAGATAATGGATAGAGCTTTTCATCCCTGACCATTTTGCCATCATCTAATGTCCAGTTTATACTGCAGAATCCTACAAAGAGTTTAAGGAACAAACCATCAGAATCACCAAGGGTTCCATACCTGTTGTAGCAGCCTCAAGGCTAGCAGTCTTCAGAGCTGTTTTTCCTACCTACACTGAGAAACTGGGCAGGACCAGGACCAATTATGATGGATGTTTAACACTGATATATTTATAAAGCAGCTTGTGTATTTCATCTGTGAGCAACTATTACTTAAAATTAAATGCATAGCTTGTAATTATTAAAATAGGCCTCAGGCATTCTTGGTGTAGAGTCATGAAAATTGGGAAGACTGAGAATGCGTCAGAGAACCTCTAGTGACTCCAGCCTATTTCTCTACAGAAGGCTGCTTCACACATTTTTATAGAGTAACGAAAACACTGTGAGAGAGCTCAATCTCATCTGTTCAAGAAAGTGTAAAATACATTCTAGAAGTGTGAGAAGAACCAGTGAAAGAACTGCTGGGATTTTCTCACTGGGTGCCTTTATTTGAATGTCAGCAACTTTAATCTAGATCACTCATTATATAACAGGACCCTAAAACTGCAGTGATATATTGGAAAAAGATCTTTTCAACCTGTTTTGTGTTGCTCCTCTATTAGTTCTTAAAGCTTGCAAAGCCCACTCAGGAATAACTTGCACAAATTCATGGGTTTTATCCTTAAAGACCCCTTTAAAACATCACTTAAGGTCACAGCTAAGACATGAAACGTTACTTACAAGGCACATTTTGTTTGTCTAAGTGTATTTGGCAGGTAATCTCACAGTACAGTGAGCTTCCTTCATCAGCTCAGGTTTAATTGTTTCCCAACACAGACTCTTTTCCTATTAATGCTTTTTGACAAATTCACCGCACATTAACATTCGTTACTTGCTCTCTCATGCAAAATGGGCCACTATTTCTCAATCCCACTAACTTTTCAAAATGAACTAGTTTCCAGTTCAGACAGGTGCGGGTGTTGGCACTGCAACATTTGGGATACTGCTGAGTACAGCTGATACAGTTACAGGCTTGCCAAGCACAGCCCTAGTCAGAGCAGTGAGCAAAACAGGATCTCTTCTTTACTGCAGCATCACTTGAGAAAATACTACCTGCTGTTGTTAAACAGAGAAAACCAGGGATTTTTTTTTTATAGACAAGACACTTTTGAGCCATCCAAATGGAACAGAAGAGGCTTTGAGGACTATTACTGCATAACCCTTCCGTGATAGGTGTCAATCAGTAACCTTCCTCTATGTGTTCCACTGTGCTATTTCTGCAATCAGAGAGCTTTCCCTTTCTCTTGCTGTTTCTTAAACTCAGGTGAAATTCCTAGAATTAGACATGCTTTCTCTGTCCTACCACCATTCAGTTCCTACTTGATCCTGGACAAGGCTTTCAATCTACCACTCAAGACTTTCTTTTCATGAAGGCTCCAACTTCCTAGTCAAGAGGATTATACAAAGCAGACTGGCACTGAGAGTGTGCTGCAAGTCCACCCATCTCTGCCCCCAGCCTGGAGTTGATGCCCATTTCTGAAACACAAATAGAATTCCAATTCACTTTCTTGCACTCCAGTTGAATAGTACAGGCCTCTGGCTATTGATCAAAACTCTCTGATATTTAGCACAAGAAGACTGTAAGAATCTTTTAGGAAACTTCAGGAAAGCTTTGTGAGAGAAGGATAACTGAAGGGAGGTGATTTCTCCTGCATAACACGTGATACTGGTTTGGAGTCTGTAAAACTTGAAGATCTCATGAGAACTTGCATAGTCAGTCCTTTAAAGCTATGGACCCTCTTCACCTCCAATGTAAATTACACATGAGAAGCACAACTGTAGTAATGGAATATATATTTGTGGGGTAGAAAGTTTAAGAACTAGGGTCCTAGACAAGGAAAGTAAGTTTGCACTAGTTCCAAATTCTTGGCAAAAGCAAGAGTTACTAAGATGTTCCTAAAAATACCTTTCTTAATTTAAACGGTAAAATAAAATCTCAACCTAAGTTGATCCTTCATCACAAGAGTTACTGTGCCATTAATACTAACTCTTGGAAAGTCTTCATTTCACCACATTACTGCAGAAGGCAATCCCTGAGATACCTACAGAGCCTATAGGTAATTTTTTATGTTCTATCAACTGCAAATTAAGCTTATTTATACATATGAAAACATGCTCTAAAGTAACAGATGGAAGCTTCTGTGAGAAATATGCACATAAATTTTAGGTTTCATGTGAGCTGTGGATGAAAACAAGCATACTGCCTCAGATTGAAACCTCCCAGCTGTATTGATTTTTCAGAATGGAACATGACTAGAAGTTATTCACAGATGCTCTCCTCCTGCAGCAGCAAGCTGCTCTCCCTCCTCTCACGGGAAAAGGTGCACTGAGGAGAAGAACTACAGATGAGCTGGGGAAAAAAACTACTTTAGGCATGAACTGCAATGGATCTGACTGAAGAAAAGCATTTGCTCAGAAGTCCAGGAATTATTTTTTTAAAAAGCCAAACAATTTCATCCTTCTTCTCCTTCCTCATCTCATTCCCTTCATCATGCATGTACACATAACTCCACTATGCGACCTGTCTTGGACAACAACCTTGTCATAGACAGCAACGCTAATCATCTCTTGTCTCCACCCCACCCCAAAAAAGGCTCAGTCCCAACCATAAGCAGACACTTCCTTCATTTCTTCATTGCCCAGTCTCCCGAAACCTTCCCGAAAACTTTGCAATGGGGCTTTCTCCTCCCTTTCCTAGCGCCAATGTCCAGGCAGGTTCACTGCAGCTCACATGGTGCATTCCCTGAGCTGGCTTCTACCTTGGCAGAGGAGAACTGAGGCAGTAGGGCTGACCCCAGGCAGGCTGTCACACACACCAAAACAGCCTGTAGAATAAACCCAAGCCAAAACCCCCACAGCTCTTCAAGTTGTCTTGTCTCCCACCTTCACAAAAGGAAAACTGTCATGCCCCCTGCAAGGTTGCCAGGAAGTTTTTAAGAAGGGATTGTGCAAACAAGCACATGCAGTACGGATATAATACTGGAGAACCAGGTATGTCCCAGGTTTTGTAGGATTATGGACAGGAAATCCAGCTTGGATTCATGGTACTTGTGATTTACACTGAGATGGACACATTCGACCTCTTGGGTTTGTTTTTGGGGTTTTTTTGTTTAGATCCATGACCTCATCTGGCAAGCATCCCAGTAACTGAGCATTTAGGGAGGCCTACTCAGTGAGTTAACCCTCTCTGAACAAAACCCCTGCACTCAGGCATCATTCTGGAACAATCTAACTCTGTCAGTGGGATGTCCACATGTGCCCTGCACCAAGCAGCAAGTTGTAATAGTCTGCAGGAACAACATTCGTGATCTTAGGACAAAAGAACATTCATCAGCAACAAATTCTGAGCAGAAGCACTTGATACAGTCATGACACTCTGCCAAGGAAGATTTACTTCTTTAGTGAGGCACAAGATTGCAACTGCTGAAATTCTGTCTCCTGGGCATCTGAAGTCTAGAGCACCTCCACAAAGTTCACTCAACTAGAAAAACTAAAAATAAACCCAAATATAAATGATGTGGCAGACTGACATTCATAGATCCTGAAATCCAATGCACATCAATGCTGACCTAGAACAACCAAAGCTGCATTGTAATTTCACAACTCATAGCTTGCCCTATATAAGAGATGCACTTTACTGGTGCTAAACCGTGAAGAAAACCAGCAGTCATAATTGTCATCACAATTATAAGTCCTTTTTATCCTTATTGCATTCCTCTAATCAGACCAAAATGAAAAACCTTTGCAATTCCTCCCAAGGTTATTCTGCACACTCCCACACAAGAGAATTCCTGGGGATATGGATCTGATGAAGTTATGAATCACACAGTTTTAGAAACAACCAGCAGACCCTCAAGAGTTGTTATAAACAGATCGACAAGAGTTTCCCTTGTAACTGCACCGTGACAGAGACTGAGTTCCTGCCCCAACACACACCCCAGGGCTGCGACCATTGGGACTCCAGTGGTGGGACCAGTCACTCAACACAGAAAGCTGGTGCCTGTGCCCAGTACCAGTACATGTCCCACACCTAAGACTTCCTTTCTGGTCTTATTTAAGCTCATGGATGAGACCCACATACTGGATCAGCTGCACAGAACCTACATCCCATGGCTCTGAAGTGTCCAGAGCAGCTACAGCTGTAGTAGGAACAACTTCATAGAGACAGACTGATTCAGATGTTCCTGCTGGAGAGTACTTTAGTTTTTCCATGAGACAAGCAGATCTGACAGTCCCTGAAGTCTGCAGCTGGAAGCCTCACACAGGCAGCAAATGATGCTACAGCAGAGAAATGATGGCTACTAAGTCATCATCTTTAGAAGCAGGAGCACTCCTCTAGCACATTCACATGCCTTGAGCAGTCAGCAAAAGAATTAGCTCTAAACTGGGTCCTCAGTGTAACAAACCAGGGGATTCGTTTTGTTCACCTTCAGCACAGAAAAGGATGCAAAACATTCCCCTGCAAAGGGAACTCTTTTGCACAAAAAATTCATCTTCTGCAAAATATTGAAGCCAAGTCCCAGATCTCAATTTTTGTAAGAAGTTTTATGGTTAGCATCACACCTACCATCAGTCATCCTCAAATACTTCAAGCAGATGTAAATTGATGTTACACATCTTCCTAACTATTCCGAAGATCAGATAATCAAAGTCATCTCAGAGGGATCATTAGGAAGTGCAGGTCTCATTTCTAAAGTGTAACTTCCAACCACTTCAGATCATTCTAGCAAATATATCCAACTACTATGTTTATCCCACAGCTTAAGTCATCTCCCAAATGACTGCTGTAGCCTTCGGTTTCACTTTTTATCTCTTCAGCAGCACAGTTATGCACAAACATTAATTATAGCACAAAGAACACCAAAGTTATTAAAAACATCAAATAAATGGGATTTATTCATACAAAAATAGTTTATATGAGGTAAGGCATGAAGTTATGACATTAAGTGTAAAGTAACATCCATTTTCCATTTTAAAACCCCTCTTTAAAAATAAACCTAAAATTGATCCATAGTTTTTAGTTAGCCTTAATGCTCTTCTTCCATACCTTCAATTCCTATTTCAATTTTTTAAGTATCCTGATACACTGTTGAAAACCTTGAATGTCAGAAAAGGAACTCGCACACTTTATAAAAACTGCCTTCTGTTCAATCAGCCTTGACTTCACACTGCTTTATACCAGCATTTAACCAAAGTTTGGAAACAGATAATAGTGGAGAAAGTGGGCTGGATAGCACACAATACAGCTAGAAAAATTTGTAGGGTAGTCTAGTGGAAAGAAAAACTAAAACTATTTTTACCTAAATTCTTAATTCACATTAAAAATTAAAGCCTACACCTGCCACAGAACAGTCTCACTAAGTCTGGCTAATCTTCAGGGTAACTGCATATGGAAATTCTCCCATATACCACAGATACATTGCTCCAAAATGGGCTCCTGAAATAAAAAAAAAAAAGAAAGAAAATTTGAAATTCTTAATAAATAGGAACCAGGAAAAGCTACAACCAAAAGTTTTACTTTCCTGATGCTTGCGTGCCTTCCCTCTATGCCCCGTTACGTAAAACACTTGAATACAACATGCTTAAAGCAATCTCACCCAGTAATCTCCAGCAGAGAGCTAAAGGATGCAGGAGCTTTTTCACAAAATCTGTTTTCACGCCATCAGCTAAATATTCTACAATCCATGGGTAACTGCCTGGAATGAAACAGCATGTTCTATTCTGGATTTGGGACCCTGCAGCTTTAACCAATTATTTACATAGTCATGAAGAACAGCTTGAATTTTGGAGATTTTGCTGCAGGAGATCTCCAGCAGCAGAGCTGTCACTGGCATTCCTGGGAGAAGAGACCAGGAGGGCAAAATGGTTTGGGGAGTCAATTGGAGGAGACTCCTTGCCCAAATAACCTGTTCAAGCACAGCCTTATGGTGTAACTGGGAGGTAGGGCACTACCAGAACTGACAGCAAAACAGAGCACTGGAGTCCAAGATAAAGGTGGACTCTAACCACAAGGAAATAATACTGGAATTTTCCCCACTTCGATGTGCCTTGGCAGAGGAATCCGGTGCAGTACTGAGCCCTGAGGCTCTCCACTTTGCAGGGAAAATGAAAACATTTCTAATGCTGCAACAAGAAATGCGAAAGTATTTTAAGGAAAGTCACTAAAACACAAAAAGAAGAAAATAATAATCCAACATCTTCAAGCCCTATTCTATACATCCTATCTAAAAAGCCAACTCCCACATACAAAATAAGAGAAGGATGGACTCTCATATTATGTTTTACAAGTTCAATTAGGAATACAATAATCCTCACCTTTTTTATTACATGTTTTAAATAATTAAGCAACGAAAGTTCCAGATACCCATCTGCAGTATAAAGCTGCAGCTTGTGCCCTCAAGGCAAGCTCCACGTAGACCAGCCCTGCCTGTGCTCTCTGATAAAATAAGGCAATCACTCTGAAGGAACTGTCACCATTAATGTCACTGTAATGAGTGCTTTTGACATGTCACTAACTTGAATTGCCAGAAATAAAAGTTGGAGAAAGCAAACTTCACTCTGCTTGCAGAAGAACACTTTATTATGAAACCTTTGAATTTGAAACAAAATTTCCACTGGCCAGGTGCTGTAATGTCCCATGTCATGTCTGTTCAAGGAACAGTTCCTGTTTCCATGTCATTGGTTTCATTCCCTATAGTGAGCTGTGGAGGTGCAAGTGACAATTGTCAAGCGCATCTGCTAATTCCACTTATACAAAGCAAATGAATCATCATGTCAACGTGCTCCTGGGCAACCAGAGCCAAATGGAGTTTCAGATATCTTTCTAGAACTTATTTTTAATAAATAATTCCATTCTAGAATTCTTCCCAAAATTTAGCCATATCTCAGCTGCCTTCCCTTGATACATGCCCTGTTACAAACTGCAGACACTGAAATATCTGAAGTTCTGCCTCATCTCAGAGACTGTAACACATCTAATTTGCAAGCACCTTGCCTGTCAGTGTGCAAGCTGTAAATCCAAAAACCTTGGGACAAGCATTACATGTCACCTGTGCTGGCTGGCAAAGGCTTGAAACTTGCTGTCCAGGAGGTACCAAGGCTGGGTAGTAGGTTCTCACCCTCTATTTATACTTTGACTGACAGTCATGCCTAGAGGGAATCCTTTCCACTAAACCTAATTGTTTTACTGAAATGCTGCCAGACACCTCCATTACACCCCTGATGTGCCAGGAGGAATTATAGCTTTTATTTGCACTTTCCTGAAAATAGCTCAGTAGTGCATGCCAAGATGGGGATCCTGACATTATTCACAATTTGGAAGAGGCAAGCTATCAGTTGTCTTTAAACAAAGCACTGTTCTGCTTTCTTTTAAGAAAAAAATTATTTTATATTCCAAGAGAGGGACAGTTACCTGCCACTACCACTTCAAGGGTATACCAGACAAGAAGAATCTTCTGTAAAGACCTAAATTTCCTGCCACAGGCACACAAACAGGAGTGATATCAGTTGAGTTCCCTGTTTAAAAACTTCTTTGCTAAGTAGTTGTTGATTGCTCTTTTATGTAGACACTGTTTTCTCCTTTTAGCATGAACCAGAAGAATATATCCTTGAAGTGGGAAGTGCTGCTTAGATTGCAGTGCATTTGCATACAACATGCAGCTACATTAAATAATGGATTTCATAGCATGAACTATATAAAACACATTTCTTTTAGCAATTATAAACACCATTCGTGTGGTAAACAGAAAATGCATTTATGCATATGATAAATGTCAGTGCTTTTGCCCCCTCTACAACAATACCTCACATATCTATTTTTCCCCCATAATCAAACTTTTTCCCATAGTCTCACCAATGCTGCCATTTTTACTTTGATGTTATAAGAAACTAATGTTATTTATCATAAATAACAAATAGCAAGTTTAAAGGGAAAATATAACACAGCCAATAAAAAGAGGCAACAAGATACATATTTCTGGGCTAAAACCAACTCATTCAATACCACACTACTTGTAGGACTTACTTTGCATGCAGGCACGTAGCACAAATTCTGTTTTGTCTTTCTTCTACAGACACACTGTTATTATTCCCAGATGGAACACAAATTTTCTCTCCTTGAAAGGCATGGCCAGCACACAAACAACTCTGTTTGCTTTTTAATTTCACACACATCCACTGCTGCATCAGCCAACTTCAGTTTGTTAAGCCTCCTTTCAAGGCTGTTTGCTTTGTTTCAGACTCCAAAGCACAGTGATCTTTCCTCATACTGGGTTTTACCCAGTGATTGTCCTGTTCTCTGCTCACCCTTCTCAAACTAAAGAACAGAAAGAGATCCACTGATGTGATTTTTGTTGCACTGTGTTGGAGTCTTTTGTACCAACATGCAAAGTTTTCTGGTTAATGTTACTTTGCGTGACACAAGACATCATAACTTCCTCTAAACAATTCAGTAAACTGGTATTATGCAAGGATAATAACTGGAGATCAGGAATGGGATTTATTTCTAGTCTTTCATAGGCCAGTGGCACAGAGATAAATACACTTACAAATATAAAAGGAATAAATACTTTGAAAAGAAAAGCATCATTCAAGATTCCCGGGTACTTTCTGGTTTTCTGAATGACATGTATGGTTACAATTTAGCTTGCAGAGGATTAATGCAACATCCAGAGCTCTTTCCCAGAGGAGCATGCAAACGCTTCCCAAACAGCTTACACCAATACTGGTATCACTTCAATACATTTCAGCATGTATCTCAGCTCAACTGATCTACCCTAGTAAAGTGTGTCCCTGCAGAGAAAATAAGTTTTCTAGATTTCTTCTCAATACATGAGCAAGTGCGTACAGGATAAACTAAGAAGAAATAAACACTAGTCTGGTATATTGTTTTGTCTTGTCCAGTAATCAAAGGCATGTTGTCCACAATGAAAGGCCAATCAAAGTTAGAGAAAGAGAGTATTTAATTACCTACCCATTATTTCATAGGTACTTGTTGCCATACTGATGATTCAGACCTGAAAAATCAGGTTACTTGAACAGCCACTGGATTACAAGTCTACTGGGAACACTTGGTAACCAAATTAATATTCAAGCCCAGTATCCCATTAGGGCATTTGTTCTCATTTGGGGCTTCCAACTTATTCACCTGATAGACTTCTTGCAGTGGAAGACAGTTCACAGTTCATCACTTAAAACTTCATCAAGGCAGTTTCCAAAAAGAATGAGATCAGTGGGATTTTAACGAACATGGCAAAATGCCAGAGGAAAATACAGATTTTCAAATAGCTGGTAGGGTCAATAACAGACTAGCTACTGGACTAGGAGAAAATAGGAAAATTTATTCAGTGCCAGAGTGGGAATATGCTGATGTCTGCTGTTTCAACCCTAAAATATTACCAGTATACACAAAAACTGTGTCTGAGCAGAGGGTACATGGAATAAGGTAACACTGAAGCACAGTTCAACTGTCCACATCTGAAGTAACAATAAAGTAAAAACTGCTGTAGTTCCCAAACCACAGATGAAGTTTGGGAAAGAAGATTTACCATCCCCTGGACAAAGTCCCAGCCTGAACTTAAGACCTCCTGGTACCTGGAGGAGCAAAGGAACCTGCCCCACATAACCCTTCTCTACAAGTCACACCTGCAACCTTTCAAATTCCCCATCACAGAAATGCCTCGATATCACCAGCACCACTTTTTGAGTAAATTCATCACTTACAGGCTCATTAATCTACTCTTAAAGAGAAGAGCAGGAAATAAATACTTCAATAGAAGATGACACCAAAGAAAACAACTCACATAGCAATTGTTCATATGTGAGCAAGAGCTACTTACACACTGATATCTACCTTGGTATTGTACTTCAGTCCTTTAAGGACTACAAATTTGCCTGCATATCCATTCAGACAGTTACTGATAAACTTAACAGGCTTATTCTGAGAACAGCCAAGTTTGAAAATCAGGGTCTGATTTTGAGATCATGTTTAAATGGGACTAAAATTAGCAATTATGAATGCACGGAGGTCTTTTCCAAAAGCACCATTGAACACAAGAGATCATACTGCTCATTTGCTGATTTGCTAGATGTTTCTTAATGTTTTGCTCTCTTTGCAGCATGCTGATCTTCACTTTGGAAAAAACACGGGGCAAATTCTACAAGTTTTCTGTCCAAAGTAGCAGACAAAGCAGAGCTGCCATTCCAAGGCATTTCCAACGAAACTGAGGCAGGAGGCCAACTCTCACTTTTAAAGCAGAGGCAAACCATAGGCAACTCATCTGAGGCCCTGAGGGCTTCTGTGTGCCAGTCAGACTAGATCAGATGCAGCAAAAGAGCAAAGAAATGGAAGAGACAACTTAAACTCAGAATACTTTTCCAAAGCTCTCCCAGCAAAGTAGGTCTAGAACAGAGACAGTGGCAGCATGGGGGAGGGATCAGAGGAATCAGGACACAACTGAATTGAAGAACATAAAGCTGAGAGTGGTCAGAGATGGTGATCCTCTCAAAATCAAAAACTGAAACTTCAGTTGATAAAAGAAACAAGGAGAAAAAATCCAAACGTGGCTTTGTTGGTGGACATGGAAGCAGTTCCAGGAGTTTTGGCTGTGGAAGCAACACAACTTTGTTTCATGACTGCACATGGCCTTGTTGGTAAACCAGTGAAAACAGAAACACTGAGTGATAATGCCTTTGCTAACTCAGAGGTTAAGGCATGTGCCTCAAAAAGAAACTGGTGCCTGGCAAGGACTCACAAGACTACACTAACTTTTTCCAGCACTTCATATCTCCTGGTTTAATGACATAAGTACAAGGAAACAGATGTATCCTTTTACTTCAGTACCATTGCAAAAAAAAAAACCAACAAACCACACAGTCAAAAAAAACCAAAACAAAACAAAACAAAAAAACACCAAAAACCCACTCAAAATACTAAAACAAAGGATGCTATTCTGATTTTTTTCTTTTTCTGTCCCAAAAGCACTGCTAGGAGAGCCTTAAGCTTTCTGAGACACTTTTTTTTTTTTTTTCACCTGCATTGGCCTTTTCTTGCTACATGGTAACATATTTTCATTAATAAGCATTTTTTAACAAAATAATTGGCCTCTGAAGGGCCCTGAAAATGGAACAGCTGTAAGAGCTAAAGAGATTAGAATTCCAGTATTAATGAAGTCTGGAAAAAGTGTGAATTGCTTCAGGGAAGAAACAGGCTTGGTCACTTTGAAACAGAATTTTGTCCAATTTGCTGTTCGACCTTTTTTGGAGGAAAAAAATACAAACAGTTCTAACCATTTGTTGTAGACCATCTGCTGCATTTATTAATACATCATTTTAACCTTCCTCTCCAGCCATAGCAAATCATTAGAAAAAAGATTTTGCCTACTTCATTAAAGTGTTTTAGGAAGAATATTCCATTCTTGCAAGGACATCATTTCAGTTCTTTAAACACAGCCACAGAAAATGGCAAGAAAATAATGCAGCACAACTAAACTTTTACAGTCATCCTTTCCTAATGTTCTGCTGTATATCACGACCTGAGAGCTGCTCTCAGGTACTAAGACTCCATTCTTCCATAGCTTGAATCTGCACAAAAATTATAGATTCTGAAAAGCATTGCCTTCTGTAGCCTTTTTTAAGAGCTATTCAATAATAAAATCAAATTCTCAGTGACAGTGACATTTCCAATTGCTCAACAAGGGGCCAGATAAAGTGTGTTGTCTCTGAAGAACCCTTCATAGCTGAAGACTCTGCAAGCTCTGTGAGCAGACACCTGCAATCATCCTTTCCTCAGGACAGTAGTGAAAAGAAAATATCATTGTGCTTATATGCAATTTCTACTCCCTTGACCAGATTCCTTACAATAATCACATGATCATCACCTTGTTATATTCACTGCATATGTATTAGCCCATGGCACACTCCCCTGCATGTCATGGCAACCACTAGGAACCCTTTCTCCAGAGCAAAAGAAAAAACTAAAAAAATATTTTAGCCTATGAAACAAAGTTTTAAATGAGAGTCAGAATATTCATCAAGATATTTTTCCATGTCAAAAACAGTTGGTTGGTCTAGAACACCTGATTATTTACAGGCAGAAATACCACCACAGAATTGCAACAAATGTCCAACACAGACATTAAAAACCCGTAATATTTTGGGTGTCCAGCTGCAACTGCAACCCAGACTGCCCACAAATTTAGGTCACATAGAGCACAGCCCAGCATGTCTGACATGCAGACATCATCACGTGCAGCTTACGCTGGGACTAGAGCACAGAACTCACAAGGGTTCTGTAATGGATACTGTAACCTTCCAACCATGTAGCTCCAGGGCTATTAACCAGTTCTCTTTTTCCCTAATAGAAGCAGTATGACAAGCAGCAAACAGCACCGTTTTTCCAAGTGGAGAGTACATCTTCATCACATCTCTCTTGAGAATTCTGTTGCTGCCTGAGGCACAAAAGAACAAAATACAAAAAGGCAGAAATACCCAGAGAAAAGTCAAGTTCTCCTGCTTCACATAAGAAGGTGAAGATAACATTCCCCCAGAAATTAAATGTATATTCTTTTCTAGGAGATGAGGCTTCAAAAATTTTTAGAACATAGTTCACTATATTCCATCAGGAATCCCAAGGCCAATCTGTCTTTCCAAGTCTGATGAGCACAGTCCTTGACTGATAAGGAGCACACCAGGATCCTACTCCTCCCACTTCACCTTTACCCAATCTAACATTTATATAAGCCTGCCTAGATTTGGAGGCAATATTATAGTGTCGCATGGTTTTCTCAATCTCAAGCATTTTGTAAATGTAAAGACGAATGTAGAAATAGAAAGAACATGCTGAAAAGAACATGCTCATCCTTCTTCATTAAAAAGTTTCCATCACAACGCCAGCCAGCTTCTTGCCATTCCTGAGCTTCTTCATTTTCCGTCTAAATACCATTCACCACTTTCAACTTCCCACCTAAGTTTCAGTCCTCTGACTCATTTTATGTTGTTTAATCAGTTTTTCTTCATCCTGCACCCAGCCACCATATCCTCCTCCCAGGCTCATTTTTACTAGATTAAACAAAACCAATTCGCCTCATCCCCTGGAGGTGAGACTTTCATTCCCTGGTCACTGAAGTAACTAATTTCTGAGCTCATGACTGGGTCAGGGCTTTTTAGAAGGTGGGAGCCTAATTGCAGACAGTATTCCAGAAATTTCTCTATTTCCTGCATAGTGAAATTGTGTCTATTTCTAATAGCTGCACTGATAGAAATGAAATACAGGAACATCCTTCCAGCTTCTGGCCCAAAATCTTTTGGTGCATTCAGCCAGTCCTTAGAAGATACTACAATTTTGTTAATGCCATTCCTGTTTTACCCAATTATTTTTTTCTAAAACATATCTTTCTACAGCCTAAAAGATGATAAATTTATTAATACTTCAAACTAAAAAATTAATCGAGAATATACTAAACTATAAATCATGGTCCTGCAAACAGGCAAAGCATGTTTGGGCTGTACTTTTAATCAAAACACAATGCAATCCAGTGAATTCACCATACGTCTTTTAGCTGTAGTCTTAACCTCAAAAAATTTCCCATCCTGGTCAACAGACATAACTAATCAAAAACTAGAATAAACAGTCACAGTGAGCAGCAGAGATTTTAATCCTATCCACCCAGTCATGGAGAGAGCTGCTAAAATCTGGGTTAATCCTTCCAATCCTTAGTCAGAAATGAAAGTCTGTGCAATTGAAATAGTATGCCAGAATTAGATTTACTTGTGGTAAGGATTCGATTAAGCCAAAAATTAAGATTTTAAATAGCTTCAGTTAAAACCAAAGTCATGCAATTCTATTGACAGATATTATAATCCAAAAGAGCCGTTGTACTGAGACCAAACTCGTAACTCTTCCCTCCATAGGAAATTAATTTGGGACAAATCCCAGACACACTGATTTTCAGACAGTTTTGTCAAAAAAAAAGGAAAAAATGAAAAAAAAAATCAGCTTTTCTCCAAAATTATGATGACAACCACTGGACTGGAATGTCATGAATAACGTACAGTCACTAGTGAGGAAGACACTGAAATAAAGTAAATTTTTTATATTGACCTTAATATGAAGCAGGTCCTCACAAACACGCAATTTTAACTACTTTAAATTTGTTACTGCACTCAAAAACACTACATACACATTAGACATAAAACATGCATCCCATAGCTATCTATCTGTACTGGGCAGGGGATTGACTTTATTTTCAGCAAACAGAGATTACATATGTCAACATAGCAAATTTTAAAAATGAAGAAGGGAGGTTACCACTCTCCCAGGAGCCATTTCACTTGAAACCTCTTCATCATTTGATTAAAGCCTGCAGAAATCTATAATACTACAAATAGTCTGCATTTGCTGCTGCAAGTCTTCACACTTGTCTACAGACAATTCACATCAAGGCTGAATTTTTGTTTTCTTGTTGAAGTTACACAGGAGATCACTTCAAGACCCAGAACACCAGTGATCCCCTTGAGCCTACAAATGCCATGTCTGTGCACTTGTGTAACACATCACACTGTGCAGTCACCATGGGAGGCAAAAGCAAAGTGGCAGCAAAACTCTCAGTTACAAATATTTAAGGTCTATAGTAACAGAATAATAGAGGGAAATATTCAGTTGTATTCTCCATGTCAAGATAGCCAGAGGTTTCAAGCAGTTGCATAAGCATATTTCTGTAATCTTTGTGCTCCAAAGCTGGAAGCTTTTACTCAGGCAAGGCTCTTTGAAGTTACTTTGGGAATTGGCTCTCTGCAGATGGAAAAAACAAATGATTAAACCAGCTCAATAGGGAGCCAAGCTTACTCTACATACTTGATTTGAAAAGCAACTAAGGGAAGGAGAATTTTTTTTTTAATACAAACTAGAATGCTTGTTAAGAAGGAAAATATTCCACCATCTGAGCTGAACTAGAAAAGCTGTTTAAATACCAGAACTTTTAACTGGGTGGAATATGCAAATGAAACCTCAAAATGACCCAGTAAGACAGAAATCTAACTATCAAAATGAAGTTTAAGTTATCAGGTTTAACTCAAAACCAACGAGCTTGTCAACAGGGTATTTCACTAGCAATCCAGCATGTCATGAGAGAACACGCCAAGCACAGCCCTTTACAAACCAAATCATTCCTTTAACTAGAGATTGCTCTTCTAAGCAGAAAATGCTTTAAGTCTATTGTGTGCTTGGCCTTTCCATCTCAGATATTAAGAGAATATGTCTGCATCTTTATGGCTGTTACATAAAGAACATACTAAGCCCCCTCCTTTGAAAGGAAAAACCCTCTCGATTATCTCTTTACATGGCAGCATTCAAATCTTCAGGAAAAGTAATTAAATAAGCATTAAAGAACTAACTATTTAAAGCATTTGCTTACTTTGCACTTGCTCTTCATCCTTTACTTCCCAATGAAATCAATCACACCAAAGTCAGGATCCCACAAGCAGGATTTTTGCTTTCCATGTAGACTTGTCTATGACCTGCATGCTATCTTTTCCTAGTGGAAGTATGCTACTCAGCTTTTAGAAGTGCCTTTGCTGACCTAGAGAGCTTTTTTCTGCATAACTTATTTAAAACTAAGGTTTTGAATGCCTATAACCTACTTTATACAGTTGAAAAATGCAGTAGTGTGTGGGAAATGAGCAAAGTTCATTCCTACTTTAGCTTAAGTTTCCCACTGCTTTCAGGCAGTGTCCACTGAGGGCTCCACTGCAGCTGAACAAATCAATAGGACCTACCTACACTGGAATAAGGACTGCTGAGGTGGGCTGTTAAATTTTATTATTGCCTAAAATATCTCACTATTTTAAGATCTCTGCCTCATACTGTGAAAAAAGTAAATCAAAAACCAGCTTCTCTTAAGCCAGGAGTCATCCCGTACCAGGCAGGAACCAGAAAGAATAACATAAAACAATTTAAACAAGCACACTAAGGATTGGTAAGACTTTCAACAATCAGTAAAGACACACATACTGCAGGTGACAGCTGGGTCCACATAAACTTCCCACATATTCATTTGAATTTTTATTCAGAGATCATGCAATGTGTTTTTATGAGAAACTGGGAATCTGAAAATATCTGTATATAGTGAGAAGGTACTGAGCAACTGTTCAGGATATTATAATGTAATTTTTCTTTTATTATTTGCACCTGTCCTAAGTCATCTATTTAGTGTCATTTTTTCAGTGATCATTGGAATATTTAAGTTTCACTATGAAGTAGTGACGGATAGCAAAGAACAACAGGAATGTGAGAGATTGCAAGCCTGAAGCCTGAGAAAGGTTAGAAAAGGTGTGATATTATTTTTGCAGTTGTTAAGACTGGTAAAAATGACAGGATAAGTATATCTGGAAATGGCAATGAAGATCATTTTTTGTCTTTACCCAAAGTATGGAGGGGATCATGTAACTTGTATTTTCCCCTCCACAAATAAGCTCACCCCACAAAGAGCCAAGGCTATCCTTGACTGGCTCTTCCCTGTGCTCTGTTGTCTGCAGACACTGCTCATTTTCAACCTCATGATACAGCCACTCACTTAGACAACATCAGGATTTATGTCACTCAGGATCCATAACTTTGTTCAGTGCACATAAGAACAATTTAGCTGGTAAGTGCCAGTGAACCTGAGTCTCAGAAAAGGATTTTTAAAGTAACAGCTAAACACATTCACATACAGGGGACACAGCAGAACCAGCAACCACCTAACACTGTGGGAAGAAGTTTGCTTTTGTATTTTTTTCCTGTCAGTCTGTCCTGTCCACAAGTATTCTAAAGGCCCTAATAGGAGATATGAAATTCAGAATTGAATTAAATTATAAAAGGAAATTATGAATATATTTTGAGACTCCAGTTCCTAAAAAGTACAAGGTAGTAGGCACTCCCACAAAGCACCTGAACAGAGTGAACATACATAGACAGAAAAAAGTACTTCTATTACTACAAATCAGAGAATTATTGAAAACTCTTTCAATTTTTTATAGAAATTAATGCTTATGCAGAACAGCATCAGTAGCCAGCCAGTGCACAGCAAAATGAGGGGAGGATTTTATTTCAGGAAAGCTGATAATAGACTGACCCTGTCTCAGAGGCTATACTAAAGGAAAAAAACAAGAGCAGTAGGGAAATTTTAGATTGTATTAGAATGGATACAAGTAGACACTCCAATGTATCAATTTCCAGATGGTTAACTACAGCCCAGACTCCCCACATTGCAACAGGAAAAGCAAGCACCTCCCTCTACAAGTATGTAAAGTAGTCAATGAATGCAGAAGGAATGACTTAGGACTGAAAAGGATTGCACAAAATCCCAAGGGCAGGAAGCCTGAAGAGACAGAGATGGAAACTGTTCAGAATTTTGAGTAATTCTGATTTTCTCATACTGTTTTCTTCACAACAGGTCACCTCCATCAGTAATTTTTATTTCTGGTTTATCACCACCTCAGCTCCCCACCAGCATTGCCCTAGCTCACCTGGTTCAGTTTATATTCCTTTCCTCTATTAAATATGCCTATTAAATAGGAATAGATTTGGCTTAGATTCATAGTTTTTGCTTAGTTCTTGGGACCCCAGAGAATTTTTACTTGCTCCAATTACAATTTTTTTTTTGGGTGAAGGAGGTTGACAGACAATGGACTGGGTAAGGAAAATCCAGTCTAAGAGCAAGTGAAGAAAGCAAGTACTTCTTTTTACAACTTCAGTGCCAATTTGCTGTTACATAGTTAGGGGATAAAGCTTCACATGCTAAGTGGCTGAGCCATCCACAACATCCTTCTCTGGAACCCAGATTCCAGAAAAGGAAATGTCAGCCTTTTTGCAGGTAACAGTAGCTAAAATGCAGATAAAGGAGAGAGGAGAGGATGGCAAACAGATCAAAACAAAATAAAGGACAGAGTTAGCTTGTTTCCTATAAAGTGACTGCTGAAAATAAACCAGACCATCCTAAATGATACTTGACTAGAATACAGACACTTATCATAATTCTTGCATCTGTTTTTTTATGATGAATTCATAAGCCTTATCTTGTCCCAGTTAGGTACTTCACATAGCTCTGATGCCTGTGCCACACAATTTACTCAGAACTCTTAATTAGCCTCACATACAAAAAATAACATGCAATTTTTCTGGTAATTATATATTTCTGTAACGCCTGAAAGCAACTTGTTACTTAGAACAGATTACCTTAATTCTATTTTCTGCCATACCCAGTTGTGTTGCACATTTTGTTGAGCTGAAAGGTGGCTATAAAATCCCTGCCCTTTCTTCTTTCATAGTGGTTCTACATACACAGTGTGTTTCCACTAGACACAAAATCAATGCAGTGAAAACAAAGCAGTCCTATTGCTAATTTAGTCACATGGAGAGGCAAACTGCTCAGCACAAATAGACAAAACTTTGTAGCAATAGTTACAGAAATCTTGAACCAAAAGTTAGGATGCTAAAAACAAACTATCACTGTCAAGAAAAGGGAAAAAAAAAAAAAAAAGAGAAGGTAAGGAGCTTTCCACCCAAAAATCTTTTTAATGAAACACACTTATAGAAGTATCTTGCTGCAAGATGCACAAAAGGTAGGTTATAAACAGCCACAAACACTGAGCAGAGGCCATGGAGCAAGACCAATGTTGGTGTTCTCAGTCTGCTGCAGCAAGGAACTTGTGACAACGAAACAATTCAGCTTATCTTCCTTAAAAGCCTAGAAGGTAATTACTTTCCCAAACCTGTGATGGAGACAGGAAGCCCAAAACACCAATCAAGGAGTCATCTGGAAGCACCTCTCCAAGAGAGCTTAGCCAAAACCCAAATCAAGGGACACATAAAGATATATAGTCTCGATCTGAAAAAAATCTACCTTATCCAAGCTACTCCAAAATGGGTGTATGTGATCCTACTGGGAAATGACACTACTGTCAGCCAACACAGCACACCAAAGCACCAGTACCTGTAGGCTCCATCCTGAGGAGCAGATATGTTAGTGTACTTGAAAAATATTAAAAGCATGAAGATTACCACCTGTTTTTATCTCACCTTTCCTTCTCCACCTTCAGCAAGGGAATCCAGGAGAAAGCAGGGAGAAGAATCTGCATATATACCAAAAAAAAATCCAGACCTCAAATTCTCAGGTCTGATCACGCCCAAATATGAAACAAAAGATGACATAAAAAAGAAATAGAGATTGTTTTATAGCTGTATGCAGAATACTACAGTGTTTTTAGTCAAATCTCATCCAGAGCCCTTTGATGTGTTTCTGTGTGTTACAGCCAGAAGGAAGTGTATGTCTGCTTTGAACTTGCCCCTGTCCAAACACATGTTAATCTTGCTAAGCAAGATTGACCAATGCACAATCAAATAGAGTTTTTGCCATGCTCTAGAAGTTTATGACCAGTTTGACCTCAGACGTTTTGCTAGATTTCCTAATTTTAGTTCAGTCTCTGTAGCTGTTGAAGAGAAGGGAATAGAAATAGATTACACAAACCATCTACATGTATATGTTTATGAATGACTTCTTTAATCCGCAAGTGAAGGTAAAAGAATTTGTATTCAAATAAAATCTTAGTCACAAGTTTGGACTAGTAACTGTTCCTTCTTCAAGATGTTTAAATCATTCACAAAGGTTGATCAGGAAACCCTGTGTACCACTCAGCCCAGGATCCCTCGTGGCTGAGTCCCAGAAAGGACAGACCTTTCTCCAGAGGAATTTTGCTCTTCCCCAAATAAGAGACAACTTGTACGCCTAGAACCTCCTCCTCTTTCCAAACACTGAGGCTTTTTGATCACTTAAGCTTCATGTGCATGGAGTACAGGGGAAATTGCTGTAGGGAAAGGAGACAATGTTAACTGTGTATCACAAACTTATAGCTGCTGGGCACCAAGCAACCTCCACCTGCAACTTGGAATATCACATTTGCATATCAGCAAAACTCATTTTCCTGTTGGTTTTTCAGCTTTTATACTACATTTCTTCTGCACCCTTCAATTTCTCTCCAAAACATTCCCCCTTCTAACCAATCTTATTGCCTTAATTCTGGTTTCACAGAGCCTGCAAGTTTCAACTTTCCCTGACCCAGAATATCAAGTGTCAGGACAGAGGAAGATACATCCCACATTTACTGAAGAGCACAAAACGTTTTCCTCGAAAGAGAGGGGAGACCAGAGCATAACCCATGAGCAGCATTGTCTCTCCAGGGCCATGAGAGCCCCAGCTGGCTGTCCCCCTTGAGAAGGCAGAGGGGCCCCAGGCTGCGGGGTGAACACACTGAGGAACTGGAGCTCTGCACTCAGAGAACTAAACCACATCCAGTTTTACAAAATGTGCCTCCAGCTTCTGCACCTCAATTGCAAGCACAGGAGTTTTCTCTTAAGGACATTAAGTCTAAAACTAATATAAATAGCCAATGATGCTGCTGCAGCTTTATGTATTTATTTCAGTGAAGTACGGAAGAAAATATCTCAAGGATTTAAACAAACAATATGGTGACAGATGGTGTGGAGACAATCCAGGCTGGGCTCCCTCAGTAAAATCCACACAACTTCATAGCTCCAGGGAAGAGTGGAAGAGAAAGAGTACACACAAACCAGATGACCACAGATTTGTAAAAATAAAAGCTACAGCCAGCTAAGTTTTTCTGTGCATCTATACAAAGCCCTTTGTACCATCACCATGTAGGCAGATCTACCCCAGAGTCTTCCAAGAAAGATCAAAAAAAACTTATAAATAAATTCTTCAAATTAAATGGCTAGTTCAAATAAGTGACTAAACACACTAATGAACTGTCTATTCAAATAATCTAAGCATCCTCAGAAATAATTGATAGATGAAACACAAAATATGTGTTTGACATTATATCAAAGCCCTTCTGTTCTGTACACTGCATAATTTTATACTTTCAGGTACATTCTCTGGATGTATTCTGATTGCCAGAAACTTCCCATGTATTTTGTAACAGCCTATAATTATTTTATAGTTTAAAAGGAGTATTTTTTAATTTTGTATTTGAGAATGTTCTTGGGAAAACAAATTCCAAAGATGCCACCAGGAACGTCTGCAAGCAGAAAATTATGCTGAAGGTCTTGTGTCCTACTTTCACAGCCCAGGAGTCTGCTGTGTTATAACTACCCATAGGCAGGCAATAGTTCGGAGAGACTGCATAGGAGATCTACAACAGGGACTTGCTAGCAGGTTTAAGATGTTGTTGCTCAAAACAAAGACACTTAAGGATATCTATTTTCAATAACTGTAAGAACAGTCTGTAGAGAAAGAAAACAGTACCTTTGAGATGAAAATGTATAGCTTACTGCAAAGGACTAAAGTGAAGCCAAGCACTCTTCTCTCCTAAATGAGTGGTGCATAGAAACCAACCCTGCACCCTCAGCTCAGCTGCAGCTGTAAATTCAAGCAAACTAAAATAACAGGAACTTACCCACACCTAAACTGAATGAAAAATTAAGTAAACTCTAGAAGACTTCCATGTCCTACAACCTGCTCATTAGTTACAGAAATTCCTAATCTTTTCAAAACTACCTTCCTTTTACTTTGGAAAATTAAACTAAATATCCCTCCCTTGAGCTCCATAAGAATGACAGTTCAAATCTACTCTTGCAGTATTCCAGAAATCCATCCATGTTTTCCTTCACCTAATTAAGGGGGATAAACTTATGTGGACAAGAGAATGAGGAATAATATCATCACCTCAGAAATAGCTAGAAAAAGCCTTTAGAAAAAAAGATTGGGAGAAAGAGAGCAAGAAAGCAAAGCTCACATCATTAATAAAATGCTCCTCTGAGTTCCAAGACCCAGCTGAAAGCAGCAAATACAGCAGCTGCTGGAGCTCTACTTTCTCCCAGCCACGCCAGTACAGGAATAGCGATGCCTAAACCAGCAGGCACTATCCAAACCACCTCACCCTCACACAGCACTGCCTCCTGAGGAGGAAAAACACGGGATACTATATCCACTCACTTCATTCACCTCAGTAAGACAAATCTCATGCACATTTTTAACCATTTAATACCACTGATCACAGCATGTGTGTGTAAAAGATACTACCACAGATTACATTCTAGTTCTAAAAATCTTATGGACAAGCAAGACTTTCTTAAAAAGTACATATAGATTGGCTTTCATGGATATGGACAAATAAACACAGATTTGCAAGGAGGTCAATGCTACATTTTTATTGCAGCTCAAAATAAAAATTAGAATATCTGAAGGTTATTCTTCCCATAGGGGCCTTCGTACAGCTAGACGAGAAGAAAATCAAATTCAATTGCTTCTTTAAATGAGTCAGAAGCTGGAAATAGTGTGTGCAACAGACTATGTAGTAGTGCAAGCTACTGTGTCTAGACCTGAAACACCAGTTATATGAATACTGGTATTTTTGCACGGAAGTATTTATTAACCTACAGTTTAATCTTTCAGTCTTTTGCAGTAACAAAGCCAAAGTGAATATCATGCTCAGACGTGTAGAGCCATACACATGTTGGCATCAGCCATCAGTAAGGACAGGGATAAAAAGTTGTTATTATAGAAAAACTTAAACTTGCAATTTTCTCTAATGAAATACAGAACTGCTTTTACAAGCCAACTAAACAGGCAGGACAGAAATCTACATAGACATATAGCAGACATATGAATTAATGAGCACGTTCTAGATAGTATGACTTCCAGAAAAGATTCTACAATAAAAAACAAATACAACACCCTCCCCACCATCTCCATCAAACAATTTTGAAGTCATTAATAGTTGAAGAACACTTACACATAGTACAAAAGTAAAGTGTGACTTTTGAACTTTTTTGGTCCTTTAGAGAATCACTGCAGCACGGAGACATTTGGCAAAGAAGCTGGAGGATGTGTGGAGGAACTTTAAGATCATGAACAAAGTCGTGTACAGATAAGAGCATAAATGCTCCAGAGCCAGGAGTCTGGGTGGGCTCTGATCGGAGTTGCTTAGAGCTCTGGTTTGCACAAGTCCAGCACAGTTTTTTCCATCCCAGATGAGCTAAAACAAAGCAATTCCAGCTATACTTATAATGAGGTGAAAATGACAAGTAATGCAAACACATCTGCAAATATTTCAGTAAAGTACCTAAAAAATCACCACCAAAAGAAGGAAAGATTTCAAAGTACAGTTTTACTCGGTGCTTATTAGAAATTACATGCCTTATTTATGAACTATCCCGGCAGAGCTACAGGGCATGGGGGACCCATGGGATGGGCTGAACATGAGTCAGCAGTGCTCCCTTTCGGTGGCACAGCCTAACGAGGCTGCGGCAGCAGCAGCACAGCAGCTGCTCCAGGGAGGGACTGTTCCTCTCTCAGGACTCACGAGGCCCTATCTGCAGTCCCCTGTCCTGTTTGGGGTCTCCCCATACAAAACACCAATATATCCAAGCGAGTCCAAAGGACTGCAAGTGCAAGTAAGGGCTGAAGGAACTCTTTCCCCAGGAAAGCGACAGGTAAGGACAGGTATAATTGCAGCCTACAACTGCACTGAGACAGAGTTGGACTCAGATTCACAGCAAAAGAACAAGAGCCTGTGGTATCAAGGGAAATTCTAATGAGATAAAATGAAAATATTTGCATGGTGAGAGAGGTTAATTACTGAAACAGGTTGCCCAGAGAGGCTGTGGTATCTACTTCCAGGGAGATATTCAAAACTTGACTGAAAGATCAGATTTTGATATTCTCTCATCACAGAGCTAGGGCTGGGTTAGACAACCTCCAGCAACCCTGTCTAACCTCCACAGCTCTCATAGAATCATTATGCAATAATACTTACCTTTTAGAAAAGCAGTTAGTCACTTTGCATAACACTCCCAGATCTGTTTCAAGAAGTAACACTTTGTGATAGCCCACTGGAAAATTACCCTCACCTTTAACATTTCTTGACTATGTGTTATAACTGAGTGCTTCCACAACAATAAAATGCCTCAAATTATGTCTTTCAGAAAGACTTCAGGGAAGATTTAGGTTTGCAATAGGCAAAAGTAGTCTGGTTCAGAGACACTAAATATTCCTGGATGTACTTACAATACGTAGGGGTGTTTTTCCCCACATGTGAAGAAGCCTTCACACAGAACTAACCATGATGTTCTGTTTTTTAAAAAAAGTATCACAATTACTATCATTATAATCATAGCATGTGGTGAAACAAAGGTAACTATGTTTGAAATCAAATGCTCAAGTCAGAAAACAGTTCCTAAGTAATATTTGTGTTGAGATGTCTCAAATGTCAAGAGATACAAGATGAATAAACAGTCAGTCTGTTTTCAGCATCCTCCAAGGGATGCTGATGCACAGCAGGCTGGCACAGATGCCCCAGAGAGCTCTCATCTTGTTTCAGTAGACTATGCCACATCTGAATATGTTTGAAGTGTGTGGCAGAATTGGGGACCAAAGCCAAGGAGCAGTTCACTGGCAGGAGAGTTCCTGCCAAGAGCAGGTGATAAAAATCAACTGGAGCAGAGCATGTGGAACTGTCCAAAGGGTATCTCTGTAGCACAGTTAGGATCAGATAAGTGCCATATACCCCAAAGTGTCCCATTGGTTTGTTGGTAGGATTTTGACAGCTGATGTCAGGTGAAAATAGATCACAGAGGTTCAGAAAACATTCCAGTTTGATTGGCTTCACATGCCTGTCTATTTTCATTGTCTGAATCATGCAACATCTCTCCTCAGATGGTGCAGGGAAACTCTGAGCAAACTGAAGCTGAGCTGGGCCAGCGAAGGAGGCAGTCTAGACAACACACCACTCACCCCAGATGTTCAGACAGGGACTCGGTGCTTCAAAAGCTTTATGTCCTGCATTAATCACTGCAAACTTCAAATGTGGGCCTATCTCATCTTTGGAAATATAGAACAACTTTTTTTTTTTTTACAGATAGGGCTCTTTAGTCAAGATTCACATTGGCATGGTATTTATTAGCCACAGAGAATGTGGTAGCTTATCTCCTCTGACTCATTCAGTGAAGTCTTCAGCAGTATAGAGCATTATTATAGATGAATTCTCATTCCTGTGCCCTGAGTTTAGTTCAGTTCAGCACCACATAACCACCTGGCACAGAACTCACACAATAAGGACATAAATGAAATGGCCTTATTAGAGTGCCAGAGCACTACGTCCACAAGCAGGAGTGGGAGCAGGGCATCTTTTACATAGCCAGGCATCTCAATGCATGAGACAAAACAGGAGACTTACTTAATAATCTTCACAATTCAGCCAACACCTATGTGTGCCAGCTAAAATCCTGACAGTGACTTGAAAGATTTCATATTTGCAATCCTTCTCCCTCAGACTTCATCTCCCCTGCTTTTATGACAGCACTGTGAATTTCAACTTCATCTCCCAGGAATTAATTCCTAAATGAACGGTTAATTGAGTGACACATGCAAGTCTCATTACTGTGATGTTCCAAACCCCATTGCAAGACATTGCACATTGCAAAGGTCAGGTTAAAAGTTAAGGCAATACTAGTTACATGAACAAACAATTCCTTCAGCCAATTCAAGCTACTGAAGACTGCTGTTAGATTGTTTTAACACACAAAAGACGATTTTGATTTCCCAAATGGAAACCTTAGAAGCTAAATTTCAACAGAAAAGTTTGCTAATAAAACCCTGATAACCCCTAAAATCAAAGACAGTGATATAATAATGATAATATTAGCATGCAATGAAAATA
Source organism: Coloeus monedula (assembly GCF_965178545.1). Taxonomy (NCBI): domain Eukaryota; kingdom Metazoa; phylum Chordata; class Aves; order Passeriformes; family Corvidae; genus Coloeus; species Coloeus monedula. The sequence goes on along the minus strand of NC_138796.1, from coordinate 10,903,409 downwards.
GGAGTAAATTACTGAGACAAAAAAAAAACCTGTTTCATTTTCTAGAGGCTCTTATATAAAAGTAAGAATAGATCTGTATCAGTAACAGCCTGCATCTGCTACCATGAGTGAAGGTGATTCTGTAAGGATTTCTTCCAGTGCTTCATCACTTAGCCCTGGCTGGGATCTTCAGGTGTTCTTACACTAGCAGAGACAGTTACATGAAATATGTATCAAAGAGAAGCACTGAATACATATAAACCCATCTTTAAAAAACAAGTAAATCTGCACTGTAATTTAAAAGCACATGAAATAACTGCCTCTGTAACTTGGTCACTGCAATTGCATTGAAGACAGCACCACTGACTGTAATGATCTTTCTGTATCAATCAAGATTTCAGAGCCATTTTTATAGGATCTCTGCCATAATTCAACACTTATTGTCCTGCCCTTGTATGATAAGTTGTAAAGCAAGATCATTCAAGATACCAAGAGAAACAGACCTATTATCCCAACAGAAAAAAAGTCTTTTCCAGAGGTAAAAAGTTTCAGAAGTTCAAAGCTGATTCCTCAGTCATAACTAATCATTGTCACTTTCCTGGTTCTTTTCCCCCCTTACTTCACAAAATAATACATCTGGACCACTTCCTTTTCAGATGTGTTCAGAGAATCCTTTACTATTCAGAAGTCGCTCATAAGAAATAATAATAGTCAATGAATAAGAAACCCTACAGTATGGAAATATCAGGAAGTAACTTACAATTAACATTAAAAATCCTCATGTGCTGGCAAACCAGTGATTTTTCACATCTGCACTCCCTCTTTGAGCTCTCCTCTCTTACACCACAGCGGGAGCTCCTCTGACTTTCTGGCGAGGCAGAGTCCCCACCAGAGCTCAGCCCTACACTCAGTGCCTGTTTCAGAAACAGCAGCAGTCAGCTCACAACATCAGTGCTGCAGTGCCAGCAAGGAGTTCTTAAAAATTGTTACAACGTTAAGGAACTTGAGACGTGAGTCACTTTTGCTCTTCCAGTCTCACAACAGATTACATAAAGATATGTTTTCCAACAAAACCATTTGTCATTATCTCCATATTTCAGACAACCCCTTACTGGATTTTCATGAACTATAGTAGGAAAGTAGAAGTATCCAGTTAGCAAAAATATAATTCAATAAATCTATGGAATGCAGTTGGTCCAAGTATGCAAAACTACTTAATTCAGAGACTAGTAGATCACTAAAGTCTGGCTTATTATTGACCTATTATTACTGCTGTCCTCAAATACATTCAAGTCTATTGCTTGCTATTTCTTATAAGCACCACATAACATCTGCTTATAATTTTACATCTTATCCTCAAAATCATTTATGAGCCTACTATTATGAGCTTGTTTTTCCATTTTTCATATTAGCTATTAAATTTTTTTAACTCATCATCATTCAATGTGCTGGATAGTAAAATCTCATTAGTGAGATTTTAGTGTTAGAACATGTTAGGCATGAACCCCAAAATATTTCTGAATATTTGATGAGCCATTAAAGACACCATTATGCATATTTTTTTAAGTACAGAGAGACAATTAAGAGCATCTGCCTTGAACTGCTTGTAGTGATTATTCATGAGAGAGACCAACACAATGAAGTACATTAGAACAGCAACAGCTCTGAATACATTTTCCTACCTTATCTGCCATTATCATGGAGGCCCCGCCATGAATTCCAAGAATTGGAATAGAAGTCTGAGATGAAATAAAATCCAAAATCTGAGCTACTGCCTCCTGATCAGTGTCATCTCCAAAAACCACTCCATGGATCTTGGTGCCTGACATCAAGTCACAAACATGTGTTATGATGCTCTTAGGATCAGTCTGGTTCACAAGAAGGGTCACTACATTGATATCAACAGTCAGGTCTGCTGACATTTCCCTGGTCCAGAGAGCTCTGATATCTCTCTCTGTTATATACTTGGTCCTTCCCAGAATCACTGCAATGTTCAGGATGGGATAATTTTTCTCTGCTCCACGAACAAGATCCAAAGGCGCCAGAAGAGCTTGGAGTACCAGGAGAGCACAGCCAATTTTCCTCATCTTTGCCAGCTTTATCCCCTGTAAAAGTGATCACATTGTATAAGAAGAACATAGAGAAAAAAATATATACTGTATATCTTCAATGAAGGTTTTAAGAAAGCTTCGGGGCATAATGCAAACTTTAGCAGCTTTTTATAATGCATTCTTCACCTTAGATCCAAATCAAGCCTCTTATATCCCATCAAAAACTTGGCTTGATAATGACAATATTACAAGCTGGGTCTCCCACAGGCAAAGCAAAAAATGCAGAAGTTCAGAGAAAAGACCAATTAACAGTCTTCCTGGATAGCCAACAAAATTAAAATGACTGACATCATTTTTAAAAAAAAGACATTATCATCCTTCTCTTTAACCTTGCTGTGCTAAAACAGGTAAAGCAAACCTATTTGCCTTCATCCTGGACATCTATTTAAACTTGAGTCACGGTCTAAGAGGGAGAGGTATTTTAGCTCAAAATGAGATAAGTGAGCCAGAGGTCTGCTGGAAACCCCAGTCCACATACTCCTTACATCTCATAGCATCCCAAACCCATGCTGTTTTATTTCTGAAGATCTCTCCTAGGCAGCTGCTGCTCAAGGAATCCTACTGCATTTCTGGAACAGATTCAAAAGCAAGATATTCCATCTTAATTCTTTTCCATCCTCTCATGCAGCATTCAGAACTTGAGCGGCTCAGAACTGCTGATCTCGGACACAAAGTTGTCCCTAGTGTTGAAGGGGAGCATGTTCCATAAATGAGCATCACTGCATTGGTTACCTCATATCTTCACTGAATCTCTGTAGGGGGCTGAATATAGACGGAGTAGGATGGGGAGAAAGATGAGCCACAGAAGGGATCTGAACTATCTGAAGGAGGGAGAAAGAGAGCAGGTCTGACTCTGCAAGATCTCCCCGTTTCTGTGCCCCGAGGGATTTCCACCCCCATGACTGGCTCTCTGCTAGCTGCAAGGGAGTCCCTGTGCCACATAAAGCCAAGCTTGTTGCAAAGCGTCACGCAGAACACACAAGCGGGGCTGTCCAATCAGGGTGGCATTTTTCAGATCTCCCCTCTCATCCTGCCAGCCCTATCTCCATCCTCAGTCAGAGCCGTCTGCAGCTGAAACACACAGCCAGACACGGGCTTGCAGCATCACCACCTGCTTTCGGGGCACACAAGGAGACGAGCACCCGACAGCGCATTTAACTGCACATCGGTGCCCCCGTGCCACCCGACTGCACTGCAGGGCAGGCTCCCACCGACCGCCGTCACAGCAGCGGCGGCACGGAGCGCGGTGGAGCAGCAGACCCAAATGCCCCAGCTGTCCCCCGGGCCCGAGGAAGGCTCACGGCCCCCCGAGCCCCGTCCGGGGCCCGCCGCGGGCACGGCTCGGAGCCGCGCTCAGCGGCGCCCCGGGAGCGCGCCCCGCCGGCCCGGCCGCGGCGCGAGGGCGCCCCCCTGCGGGCGCGGGGCCGCACGTACCCAGCGCCTCAGGAGACGGAGCGGCGGCGGCTGCCGGAGGTGCCGGTGCTGCTGTCGGTGTCGCTGCAGGACATGTCGCGACCGCGGGCATGTCGCGCTCCTCGCTGCCCGGGCTCAGGGGCGGCCTCCGCGCCGCTGGCCGCACGCGTGATCCCCGCCGCAGCCTGCGAGCGACATCGCATCCCGGGAGGGCAGCTACGCGGACAGGGAGACAGGCAAGGGGGGGCTGGACACGGGGCGGGGGACGGGACGGGACAGCGGGGGGAGGAGACGAGGAGAAGCCGTTAGTCAGGTTGCAGATTTCAAAAAGAAATGTACTTCAATCGCATGTGGTATGCGAACGGAAATAAAGTGACTACACTCAAAAGTTCCCCCCCTTCACTCAGAAACAGATTTCAGCTCTTTGCTGAAAGCAGCGCCGTGAGCTGTCCGGGATACGTCCCTCATCTCATCCAGGTCAGGAAAATCCTAGGCTCCCAACTGCCCGTTTGCTTCCAATTGAAATGGACGGCTTGGAGCTCTAAGGGAAGAGACATCCAACCTGGAAAGAGCAGCTAGAAGCAAACTAATTAACATGATCAAGGGCAGGAGTTTTCTTGGCAGGTTCAAAACAAGCATAACCTGGGAGCGCAGCTAAAGCTCTTTTCACTCCTGAAACAGAACAGCTTCATTCCCAATTTACCATAAACAAACCCAGAGCGACACTCTAGCAGAGCCCGCCACGGAATGCTCGATTGCTGATTTTTTCATTCACAGTTCCCAGTAAATATGCATGAAGACAGCTCTTCAAGCAACCCCTGCTCTATGTAGGACGCTGGCGCGCCAGGCAAAGCAGCCGGCATTCCCTAACTGGCCCTCGGTGCTGGCGGGGAACTCGGAGCGCAGCCCCGGTCGGTGGGAGCCGGCACCGCCGAGAGCTCCGCGCCCCTGCCCCAGCGCTGGGCGCGATCCGGGCTCCCCAGAAAGGCGATACTTACTGCATTCTCCCTCCACATAGTTCCAGTTTAAAGATCCTCAAAGTCATTTCAGTAGATTCCTTTGCAAACAATGAAGTGGAAAATAGGTCCCTTAACGCCTGGATTTCATCTTGCAACTTGTTCCCACCGCAGTAAATAGCAGCCCGGCAGCTCTTTATCGCTTGAAATCCCGCATGATCAAGTTTTAGCAGAGCCATTGCAACTGAAATTCGCTCTTTACTTTTGGCAGGAGGCATTTAAGCGTCTTCATTTTTTTTCTCTCTCTCTCTTCCCTTTTTTTAAATTGCGATATTGCCGCAGCAGTTCCCCAGGACGGCAGGCACGGAGCCCCCGCGCTGCTCTCGGCTCCTCGGAAGCGGCGGGGACTGGCGGCACGGGCTCCTGGAGGTGCGGCGGGCTCCACCCGGGGCCGCCTGCGCGGCGCTGCGCCCGGCCCGCTCCGCCGCCCCCGGCACCGCCGCCCTTGCAGGGGCGAAGCTCACGGCCGCCTTGTCTAAACGAGACCAGCCGCGGATACTTTGAAGGCTTCTCCCCCACCCCACCCCCCCGCCCCGTTCTGCTTGCACAAGCACCAGCGAATGAGTCAGACGCAGGCAATCGGGGGAGGGGGTGTCAGATCTGGGGGAACGGCGAGAACACCGGGTTTGGGGCACAAGAGTGGCAAACTCGAGCGCTCTCCCCGCAGTAACATCCCCAGCGAAAGGTTGGTAGCCCGGGAAACCCCAGAGTGTTCTCCTTTCCCTTGACGCAGGGGCTGTCAACCAGAAATCCCTGCCGTGGGGCTCAGGGGAGTGAATGTGGAGCAGCAGCTTACACGCTAAAAGCAGCCCTCAAAGCTCCAGACCACAGCCAAATATCACAAAAAAGCTCTGTAGAAGTTGGCTCCATCTGCGCATCCCTGCTGCTCCATCCTCCTTTCAACATCCCCCATTTCAAAGCCTTTGAGCCTGTTTCTCCACCTCCCATTCCCCTCTCACAGGTGTCAGACCCAGCTGGCCTCAGAGCAATTCTTGCCTCCCTGCCCACACCACAGCCCACCAATACCTTCCTCCACTGCACACTACTGTGCCTTCTCCCTCACTCCATTGCTCTCCTACTTTTTGCTTTCCACCATCCTGCTCCAGCTGCCACAACTTATTTGGTTTTGCACAAGTGAATGTACCAGCTAAGTACCACAGAGGGATGGCCTCTTCCGTGCTCCATCCTTTACAGCCATGTTCGTTTCTACACTGAATACACTTCAGAGTAAGGCAAAGTCACACGTTTTGACAGACCCCCCACTCCTACACCAGAGCAAACTTTTGGGTTCAAATAGGATAATGCCAAGTGTCCACTCACTGAAGTTTGCTTTTCACTACATTAAGACACAGAACATCGAGAAATCTCTCCCAAAGACATTTAACAACACATCAGCTTTACTGCTCTTGACAGTCTCATCATTGAATTCCCCAATAGGTCTATGCCTGGGTTTTTTCCTCCTGTGAAAGATCTCACATTCTAACTTATTTAGAGATTACTTCCTCAGACATTACATTACTTTTTCTAAGCAAAGCAATTAAGCAGCTTCAACTGCCTTTTTTTTCCCCCAATGTTTGATGTTTTAATGCATCTCTGCATTTCACCCTCACATTTTCCCCCAATGTTTGATGTTTTAATGCATCTCTGCATTTCACCCTCACATTTTCCCCCTGTAAATATTACAGTGATGTTTGTCACGGTTACTGGAAATGAGGTTGCAGTTCCATCCTTGTGTAAGGGTTATTTCAGTGTTATCATTCAGGAGATTTACTGGAACAGCAGCAAAAACAGATTCGAAATCCTCAAATGCAAGTGAAATTCACAATGGTGAAAAATTCCAGCTCTAACCATTAGCACATGTTTAAAATATAAAAAGGGACATGGTGTTTTTGGAAAATACTTTGTATACAATATACTGTGTACAATACACTGGCTGAGTCTAATGGTGTGAAAGACCAATACAAGAAATACCCACACTTTCTAACTTCAGAGCTATATGATTTTCATTAATCTAAATTTAGAAATAGTTTAGCATTATTTCCAAATATTTTTCCTCAATTACTCTCACAAAATTTTGTGAAATATCATAATAAAACAGTCCAAATTCACAAATTAGATTTAAAATAGAACATATTAAAAGTTTGTGCAAACACAGGGGGATAAATCTTGGCAATACATACGCAGTCTTCCCAAAAGCCTCACCAAATTCAAGTGGATTACTGCCTACAGAATTGGGTAAATGCTGCAAAATTAACACTGCTGCTTTAATAGAGGTTCACATTCCATCTCTAGGTATATTTGCACAGTTTTAAATTAAAGAGCTGCAAACATGGTAAGAAGTCAATTTCACACAGCAGAAACAAGAAAACAAAACCAGCATTTAAGTGTCTAACCCTTGTAAATTTTGTGTAAGGGAACACTTACTTCAAAAGCAGCGTAACAAACACTAACATCCCTGCACTTGGGGCACTGAGCATTTTCATGGACATTTGTTCTGGAAGGCAGACGGACTGATCCCTAAATGATTGCCTTCTCCATATGGACAGCTCTGCACTTCTCTAAAAGCAGCTACAACACAAGCTCAAGAAGTTTGGAATCATGCATTCTAAGGATATTTTCCACCTGGACTTTCCCTACCAGGCCTGCCTCCTATATAAACACATATTTAAAGGTCAGGAACTTTCTTTTTACTCTGTTCCTTCTAAAATAACATTAAATTGCAAAAAGGTTTCCTCTTTCTGAAAATGACCTGTTGCAGAGAGCACTTGCCAACAGAAACAAGCAGCCAAATTATCAGGTACAAGCAATGTTTCCAAAGCAGGGTCCAATGATCTGGCACAAGGCAGATTTCTGTCTCTGTTGCTGACTCCTCAGTGAGTGACACTAACTTGTTCTCTATTTGCTTTACTATACCAGCTGAAAGATGCTTAACCTCAGACATGTTAGACAGCTAAATTAAAAGTCAAATTTAACCTCCAGATTCCAGAAAACAACTCTGTAATTTTCCTCTCGGTTTTAGAAAGTGCACTGTTAAGTAAGCTACGTATAATCATGCTCTTTAAGAAACCAAAATTCTTCTCGTGAAATTACACCAAAATTAGCCAAAAAAATACTTTAATACATTATATGTCACATTATTGCCACTCTACTGTCAATAGAGGTAGTCTTCTTTGCAACAGTTTGACAGTTTGAGAGATCTCTCAGGCAGATTGCAGATTTCCTCAATAATCCTAGCAACATGAAAATTCCATTGCACACAACTTCATACGTTTTATGAAACAAAATGGCAATGAGATATTACAGGTTAAGGGAGAGAAACTCACTTGGAATCCTTTCCAAATTTAAAAATGTTTCTAGTTCCAGCAATGAACTACTTTTACATTTAGGGACTGTTGCTGTAACTACTAACAATTTATTTATATGCTTCTTATCTGCCACAAATATCTGAATTTCACCTACCCTGACAAATCTCTCCACCAGGAATCAAAAGTGACATTGATGCAAAGTCACTTTTCAGTACTGCACAGGATCAGGTCTGAAATGAAAACATTTGACTCAACAAAAACTTTAATGCATAGCAAACAGGGATACAGTAACATAAATTTATGCTTGGGAGGCTGAAAAGTTACTTACATGCTACATGAAATCAAAGTAAAAATGGGAAAGAACTCAATTGTTTTCAAACTTGCTAAAACATTTTGTCACAGATGGCCCTCTTATTGAAAACTGGCATAGCTCCTCATTTGGCAGTGCTCTTTCTTGCACAATTTATCAAGTCATGCATGAAATGATGGCCTTAAGCTACTCTCAGTTTTGCAAAGGACATGAGCTAGCTGCCATGGAAAAAAGAGGAGGCAACATCACTGAGTGGAGCTTGAGGCTGTTACAGCACTTCAGCCTCTCTGCAAACAACCCCCAGCAAGGAAGGAACACCCCAGAGGCAGCTCAGCCAAAATTGCTCCTTTCTACCTCACCTCTGATTATCAGAGCTATTCAGGATTCACCAGGACTGTGTCTCTGTCTCTTTTGTAATCAATTTCCTATATCAAATTAATCTTTAGATATATTTCCAAACTCTTCTATGCAGCTCCCAAGAGGAATTCGTTTTCTGGGGAATCACTGAATTAGTCAAATCTAACTCTAAGGGTCAAAACAGAATTTCATAATGAACTCTGTACTTTTTAATTAAGGCTGCTCTATTAACAAAGATCTGTGTCACAGCAGTGCAGTCCTGTACACTGTATCAATACCAATCCCATTACACACTGAACTGCCTGCACAAGGCCGGTGCTTCAGGGAACTGAATCAGGTAAATACTAGTTTAAGACTGCTTCTCTTATTCCCTTGCTGCACTCTCCCATCAGAAATTGGGGAATATTAGTATATTTCTAACAAAATCTTCTAGGAACACCCAAGAAAACACCTGAGCGCTGCACAGCCAGCACAGCTTATTCATTAATGCCTACAGCAGTGAAGGAACAGTCAAAATTTGCCATTATTTATTTAGGGCCAAAATATGATCTCCTAATCCTCACTGAATTTAGTAACTAAAGCAGTAAGCCTTTACAAACCAGAATTTTTAAAAATACCATTTGAAGCCTCCTCTTCAGTCGCCCTAAGCCATACAAATCTGCCCCTCATATCTATTATGGACAGCATGATGAGCCTCCCAGACAAGCAGTTACTACCTAGTATTAGTCTACCTAAAGGATGCTCAGATTTTGGAAGTGTATAATGACAGCTCTTACCTCACATGGAACATCTTATGTGGCCCCACATTTGAGGTGGTCTACCTTTAAATAGATTTTATATACCTAAAAAGACCCCTGTGTACACAGCTGATGTATACTTTCAAATAAGTTAGAGATTACTATAATTTTGATCTTTTGATGAAACATACTCCTGTATTAGGTATTCAAAGGGCTGGACAGACTCCTTAAGTTTGAAAATAATAATTAGAAAAATACCTTCTGAATCTTGAAGACAGGTGAGCTATTTGTCTTTACCAATATTAGTATTACTTGTAAAATGAACTTTCATGGAATATTATGTTATTTCATATAAAATTTGTTTTAACATGAAAAAAATTACTACTTATGATTGATAAGAGCCAGCAGTGACCCCTCACACATTGTTCATTGGCAGAACTTGTTTGCTAAAAGAAAGTTGTACTGAGTGGGAAGCACCAAGATGCCTACACTGCATCTGCTTCTCAGTGCTTCACTAAGCAAATTCTTACGGAGTTGAGACTTTTCTAAATCTAGAAAATCAAATTTAGTAAAGGTCAGTGGAAGCTTCTTATCAGCACAAAGTTACCTCAGCTCTCGCTGGAAGATATTTTTAAGACAAGTAGTATTTTGCTCCCTGCATCCAACCCATCTCTCGATTGTAGGCACTGGCTCTATTAAAACTAGGTGCTAAAGGCTCATGCAACATCTGAGCCAGCAGGAATAGATCCAAGATAGAAAAATCCCCCTTGAACTTAAATTACAGTTCCACATGATGAGTCAGAGCCTTCTGTCACCTATTTCTGCCACACAGGCTACATGGCTTTTGTTCATATTCAGGAATGCTATTGAGCCACTTGACTATGAGTTTTCTTTGAAGTGCAATTATCATGGTGCTTCTAGGTCCTGCATTTTGTCTGCTCTTGCTCCAAAGGAGCCCCGTTTTTTGCTTTCTTTAGAAAGAATTCCTCTTGCTTTTCCCTGCCCAAGGAGAATTCCAGGCTCTGATGGTGATAATCACAGCTGGAATTATTAGCAGATCTAATTAGTTTCATTCTATTTTATTTGCAAACCTTGACAATCTCGCTGGTGGAAACAAAGAGCAAGACAAAGGGGCTTTTTAACTAAAATAACATATTAAAATGCATTTGTCTCCTACCTAAAATGCAGGCTTATCTTACCCAGATGACCACATTTCTAGGAACTGATATCCAAATCAATTGCCATAGTTCCAAAAAGTCTTCCCAAGAAAATCAAATGCTATTTCACCTACCTCTAAACTCTTGTCTGACTGATGGGTAGCTCTGAAACCTAAAATAACTGGCTTCTGCTTCTTATGGCAGGGGAAGTCATACTGGATGGAAGAAGGAAAGATTCAAGGAATTTTTTCAGGTTGCTAGAAACACAGGAATGTCTTCTCTCTTGTCTATTTGTAAGGTTACTCATGGAATTAAACCTTAGGAGAAGACATGCCTTTTGTTTGTGTTGGTTTCTTTACAGTCAAAAGATACAGGTTTAAATAGGTCTTCTTCCAAAAAAGTTACTGTCCAGAATCCTATTCTTCCCTCCTCTCCTGTCCTAATGGGACAAAAGAAAATAATTCCTGTATGAATTCTGCAAAGAGAGGTCAAGGACTGGGAAGTTCCTAGTTCTCCAGGTGACACAGAATATATTCAAAATTGCTTTGAAAAAGAATTCGAGTTCAGAGGCTGAGATTAAGAGGATCCTATAGGTGAGAGCCTCAGATACACCTGGGAGGAGGATGCTGACTGCAGATTTGCTGCTCTCTGATCTTTCCAAGCTGGGTCAGCATTCAAGAAAGTTCCATCCACATTCAATGACAAAAGTACTTGCACAAAGATTTGTGTGGTTTTGATATTTGAACATAGATGCCTAAATGCATTTTAAGTTTTTATGCACATAGGTCCATCCTCCCTGATAAACCTTATAATAGCCATTAAGAAATATAAAAAGCAAAAAAAAAGTAATTTTTTCCAAATAAAGAGCCTTCTATGATTTGCTGGAATGACTTAATAAATGTGACTTCATTAGAGTAACTTAAGCAGAGACAAACTAAATCTATATTTACATTAATGACATTCTTTGCATTGAGATCTACTGCTTTTTAAAATACCATTGGCTAAACAAGATCTGATATATCAACACAAGTATTAAACTTCTGAAACTCATGAGATAGTCAAGTATGTATTTCGAACTATAAATATCTTGTTTAGTTTTACCTGACCATCTACATACTGTACAAACATTCAAACACATGGAGGACTGGGGTTTTTTAAGCAACAATCATATACAAGAATCATTAAAAATATATAAACATCTGGAGGTATTTCACCAACTTATTGAAAAAAAGTCCCAGAGCCACTTTCTGGAATTAATATACAATTGTTAATTTTTACAAGCCAATTAACTGTAATCTCACTCGGCAGACGCCTGTATGCTATCTACCCTCACACAACTATTTCTGTTCCCACCAGTCCTTTCTATCACACAGATTCCAAAATAACTGTGATATATGTAGGAACAAGAATATTTCTCTAGTTTAAAGCCTGCCAGATCTTATCTTTCATCTGCAAAGATCAGACAGATTTCTTGCTTTCTTGATTTTAGCCAGAAAGCTAAAATGATGGAAGATAACCAAAAAGAGAAGACTTTCTTTTTAGACTGCCTTGCTGAGTGGGGAACAATGCCATGTTCCAAGGTACACAACACTGGACAAGGGTTCAGGAGCTACTCCATCTGTGTTTACCTTGTATTGCCTTCACCTTTACATAGACTATCCTATCAAAATCCAAAGAAATGTTGGTATTTGCAGGACAAACAGCATTTTCTTATGCAGTATCCCAAGGAGCAGATACTGAATCTAGCACCTACATTCTTTTAAAAATTTGAAAACACACGGGGTTTATATTCACCCCAACTATTAAAGTAATAACCACTTAACCTTAGTGATCTCACTGTTATCCTAGCTCACAGATCTCTTTCATGGTTTCAAGTTTTCTGTGATGCAAGTCTGAAAACTTTAAACATCATATTTTTTACCGACTGACTTTTCATCTCTGCTGGCCATCAACATTCATCCTTGAATGCAGGTGAAAGAGCTGTTCATCTCAAACACTTCAAGATTCAAAAACAAGATGAAAAATAGACTCTGTTTACTCTTTGCAGAATTTTCATCTTTCATTCTTACCCCAGTCAAAATTATTTTTAGTAACACTAATTCCTAGACTGGCTGCTTACTCCAAGAGTAAGTTATAAGGTTGAAAGAGGTGAATTTTTTTCACTAATCCCATTTTGGGGATGGGACAGGGACATCTTAATGCTTTGAACTAGGAACTGGCTCTGTTTTCAGACAGGAGGCATGGAGTGGAGCTTAAGCAGTTCATTTTAACCCTTCATTATTTTGAAAATGTCTTCCTATCATTTACAAGGGTTCTGTTGGTGCCTTACCTTCTGCAAACCTTTATCAGCTCCACCAGTCATCAGCATGCACAGCTGCATAAGGACATTTACAGATGTTCATCTTAGCTCATCTAGGACATCTGCTTCACTTACTCAAGTTCTGTGACCTGAAAAACACTATGGTATTTGAAAGGCAAAATTCCCTGATGCTGACATCCTGAGAGCTTTGATGTTTAGGATAACCAGTTCTTCCCAATTTAGGGTTATTAAAACATCACCATTATCACTTACACAGGCACTTTGGAGCTCAGTATTACTGAAGAGACTACAGGAGGATAGAGAAGCCCCCAAAAGAAATGCCCTCCAAGAATCTTAGTGGGGCATATTCTGGAGAAAAAAAAAAAAAAGAACACCCAGCCATCCTCTTAATGACAAAGACTTCTATTTCTTAAGAGATCACCCAAATTATCTATATACAAAACTGTACTATCTCAAAATACATCTTGCCATGCACACAGCATAATGTATATAAACTAAATATACCCCATCACATCAGGCAAGATTGCTGAATACTTCTGATAATTTTTCTTTTATCCAACCAACCAGACTAGGTCCATGAAGGTTTGGTACTTTAAACATATGTTAAGCTTTCATGATTCTCTTTGAAGCTTTGAGATAATCTGCTTCTTACCTTGATCTATACCTGTGTTTTGTCTGTGAATTGTTAACTCAATGCAGTAGAGCATTGGCAGGTCCAATGTCTTCACCAGCACTTTAATAAGCAAAACTGTATTTACTGCTGAGTTAAACCTCATATCAAGATGATCAATTAAGGCACTTAGACTGCTGAGAGAGGAAAGCATAGGCAGGAATAAAGCTCAGTTTCTAGGGATAAGTGAATAGTATTTTCTCAGATAGTTTTCCAAATAAGTTAATTTTTTAAATGTGAGAAATAAACACACTAGATCTGACAAATCAGCACAGATCTGGAGCCTTTGATTTTATATATAGATCCATAAAAGACACTAGCTTATAATAGGACAGAACATTAAGTCAAAATTCTAACTTAACTTATAAACAAAAATTAAGTGTGAAGCACTCAATTTCTAAAAGAAAGACTAAAAAGGTAGTAAATTTCTGCTTTAAAAGGCAAATTCTTAATTGTCTATAAACTCAGCAGATATTTTACTAATAAACTGCACCAAGGGGATTACTGCAGAACAGAATTGTTTCCCTTATGTTTCTTATATTGAAATTACTCTTTGTGTATTCCTGCAGAAAAGGGCATGGCTCATTACAATCTGATTTACCATTTAAAATAAGGTCTGATATGACAGTTGTTCACTTACACCAAGATGCAGACTCAACCTACATAGCCATGTCTCAGACCATGGAAACACCCTAACATGTGTCACACACAGATACATTCCAGTGACTACAGAGAATGCGGAGAACCCAACACATCCTCCAGAAGGACATGCACACCGAGAGACTGTACATCCATCCCCTTTGGAGCATGTGATTGTTAATCTAACCATACGAAATCATGGCTATTCTTAGCATCAAGTACATCACCGTATAAACTGCTGCTCTTGAGGCGTCATATGCTCAGAATAATTTACTTCATTCACAAGAGCTTCTGAATAGTTAAAACTGGCTAAATCCCAAAATTCCTCTGTGACTACTCTTAGCAAGCTGAACAGCATCCCAGTGTTTGACCTGCCTCTGAGAAAAGGAAAGGGAACAGCAGGATATAATCCACTCCCTAAAACGGATGGAAAGATGGTCTAAAAGTCAAAGGACATTAAAACTACTCAAGGGGACAAAAAGCAGCTTCATACATTGCCTTGCATGGCAGTTACCTAACAAATGCTGCATGTCACCCAAGAACAGCAGTCTTGCATAAGCACAGAGCAACTGCACATTGTACCTTGTTCTATAGGAAAGGTAAACTTAGAACCTGCAGGCAGCTATTTCAGCAGTTACCATGCCTTCCAACTGCAGCACAACGATGACTAAGCTCGTTAAAATTGTCTTCCGTACAGGTTGCTTATAGATTCATTGGTACTAATTCCACACAGTGAGAATTCCTCTGTTCCTATGTGGTGTAAATGCCACTCTTCAAGTCTCTTACACTTCTGTAGGCAGCAGTGAAATGATTCACTGAAACCTTAAATTGCGCTCAAATCAAACACTTAACATTGTCTCAGGCTAAGTTTAAAAATCCAGGCCTGCAGCTGTACTGCCATTTCTCAGTTGGATCTAGAACACTCATCTATAATGTTTCCCAGCTGGACACTTCATTATAAATCCTGTTGCATGAGCTAAGGAAAAATAATCTCTCTGGTTCGTCCAACTGTCAAAAAAGTAAGTTCAGAATGATACCAAACACATGACTATAGCATATTTGTCCTCAGAGCAAAATTCTAGCCACTATATAGAAAAATTCCCCCATCTGTACTAATATTTAGAGAGAATCAGTTGGATAGAACACCAAGGCAAACAGATTACTCTAGTCAAGTGCATTATTTTGAAAAATAAGTCTATCCTACATGAAGTAGTCCAAAGCTACATTAAGCATAAGCAAGTTATTTTAGTTTGATTCTGCATGGAAACTACATTCAAAACTGGGTTGAAGATTTCCAGTACACAGCTATATTTATATTGTTTACACAAAAACTATTTGAGAAGCTATCCACATAGTGTCCACACCAAATTACTTTGTCAAGGTATGATCTGTAACTACTTTTGAGTCATTAGCATGCAGCCTTGATTACTTATTAGGCATCTAACCACATGAAAGGAAAACAAATCACGTTACCTCGTGCTGATTTAAAAATTGTTACTGGTGCAATGTGATGTAAACTGACAATGCATTGCAGTTCCAGCACAGCATTGCATCAGAGGTGAAACAAGCAGGCAAAGAAACAGCCAGAGCTAAGAATAGCACATTTAACCCTTCAGAGATAGTCACAATAAGTAGCAAACATAAATTAGGCAGAGCATAGATAGCACTGAAAAAATCCCCTTATTTAGGTCTTTTCCAGACTCATCTGCTGGGGCATGGGAACATTTACAGAACGTAACAGCCATGCAGCCACAGCGTGTGTGCACATGGACTGCCTTCAAGTACTCTGAAGTACACACACAAGCAAAACAAACAACACATGATGCTTCCCTCCTCCCCTCACCCTGGTAAAAACTACATCTCAAACCCTTTCTGAATAGAGACCAACATTTCAGTTCACTGCCTGGAGTTCTGAAGTGTTTTGCTTTGTCAAATGCAGCACTGGGATTGCTTTATTTCTCTTTATGCTTTTCTAATCAGTTTGTGAAGGCTGTGGGCACATTCTCTGACCCTTATCTACTTAAGAGCATTCCAAGCTTGTATCTTCTTTCCCTTTAAAAGTTTACAACTACGTCACTGTCATAGCCTCCCTGCAAATTTCTGGAGGGAAATAAAAACAAGGGACAGAAAACAAATACAGAGAGAGTATCCCTCTCCTCTACACACAGAGCTCAAATAAGATTGTTCAGGTTTTGCCTGCCATTCCCAAAGTCATACCTGAGTTTGTATTTTCATTCTGTAAGTTCATTCATTATATAAGTTATAAATTCTTATGATTTTTCCTTTATGAGATTTTGAAAAAAGGCTTGAAAAGAAACCTAAGGTACAGCCAAAGCAAGCTGAGTCTCACTGAAACACAGGCTTCAGCTATTTCACATCTTCTTAAGTGTTAGTGCCATCACAAGTGATGAACCAAGTCTCTATATGACAAGACAAACAGAAGAATCTTTTTACCAACCACTTTTATCCCACTGCTTCAGCACTGGGACCACAGATTAACTTCAATAGGTTTGAGTTTGCACCTCAGTCCTGAAAACTGCCATCACTTTTAAATAGGTGAAAAGGCACCATGTGGAAGGGAAAGATGCTGCAGCACATGCCCAGGAACATAACCTGGCTCTAATTCCTAACTCTTCCACATCACATCCTTTTCTTCCAGCAGATGAGCACTTCTGTATGTGCAATCAGTGTGAACCAAATTTACCCTACCCTTACAAAAACATTTAAAATTTATGGCTGAGAGAAGCAAAGTGATCTCTGTGCAAAAGTCAGGATGGAAAAGAAAAAATTGATGTGTGGAATTTTCTCTGACTAAAGAGATGTTCCCCACTTGTTGTATTTCAACATCTCACAATCTCTTAATACGGTTATCCACAAAACTCTTGTGATGGAGAAAAGGAGCAAATGTTTTTCCATCAGCTTTCTTGGTGATGAGTCAGTCTCCTTTTTCCTCAGCGTCTTTATCCTTACATAATATTACATAATAATATAGAAGTGTTCTATTTCCCATCAAGGAATATCCTGCATGTTTTTAAACACATTAAAGCAGATTTACTTTGAAGCTTTGAATTGTTTGTAGCTTTCCCCAAAAGAAGCATTGCAAATACTGCTGTGTAAATGAAGGCTATTTTCAGTTCAGTGGTTAATGCAAGATAGGAAAACAATTTTGTACACTTTAAACCAAAACTTGACTTTGAAGGAAATTCTGGGATATTAACCTTTAAACAGCTATCTAAGCAAGGTAACATGGTTTCAAAAACATCAGGTCAAAATTATTTATGTAACTACTGGACAATTTAAATAGGATTAAATAGCAATATAAAACCTTTGGCTGACCCAAATCTGTATCTACTGAATAAATAAGTGGCCAGAAAAAAAGTATGTCCCAGTTCTACTTGTAAGTAGAACACATTAAAAACTTTTTTCTTTAAGGTACCCCCGTTTACTGTCCTGACTTCTCAAGAAAAGTGCTGATCCTGTAGGTCCCAGCACCTCCAGAGAAGGTTCCTCTGCCTTCCTGATTAAGTATTTTGAGGAGATCAGAGAGAGGATTAATTGCTGTTAACCACTAAAAGTACACCATAGCATTTATCTTACAAGCCTTACCAGCCAGGAGGGCAATCTCTATGCAAAGATTATTAAATACCTTTCTCCATCATCAGGACATTGCTGAGAATGTTAACCACTACCTCTGATATCAGAGAGTGTGAATAAACAAAATTGCACTTTAAAAAGTATTTGTTGTATAAGGAACTTAGTTTAAATCACAAAATATTCCCCAATAAATCCAGTTCAAATTAATAGGACAGATCCTATGTCCCAGGGAGAGAAGGCATAAATGGTACAGAATTTCAATAGACAATGAGCTCCATGTTAAAACATCAGAGCAACATCACCATAGCAAGTTCAAACTTTGAAGCAAGTAAGCAAAGGGAAAAGAAATTCAAAAATTTATTTTAACCAGCATATATACTTTTACTAGAGACCCAGTGATATCAGCAACTCTGAGATCCAATAACCTGATCATTACAGAGGGGGCACAAGATTGGTTTATTTATAAGATTACCATGGGCACTTAAAACACATATGAGCCATAAGGAACTACCAGTGCTTAAAGCTGCTTGAGAAGGTCTGTACAGCTTAATTTGGTAAAGAACAGTAATTTGTTCTCAACTCATGAGGTGCTGGCTATTCTGTTTGTAATGGATTATTCCCCTCTCTCCATACTTGAAAGGCTGCATTTAGGGTTTTTTGTTTGTTTGTTTTGTCCTAGTTTCATTATTATAAATTATTATGTTTGAATCAGCTTTTGACCTAGATCCTAAAAAATGGATATTTCTAAGCAAGCATTCAGAGCTCACATATTCTCAGTGACAGCCAAAATTCTGGGACACGAGCTTAGATTAATGCAGAGAGGGGGGAAAAGTATTGGGAAGTGGGTAATGACATTTCTTCCAGCTAATCTGAAACTGAAAGGGACAATGAGTGAACACAAAAACCATAGACTTGTAATGAAGAAACAGGCAAAATCATCTGTACTAAATAGCTACAATCCAGAATGCTGCATTCAGAGCCAGAAAAACATCTCTTGCTCAGCAGGAATGAGAAAAGGTCTGTAGCAAGAGCCTCCCATTTTAAAAACCTAAACCACATACAAGTAATTCTCAGAACTAACAGGATAGCAGAAAGTCCTGTAATGGTTTGTTCAGAAGCACAAATTTCATCAGCTAAAAAAAGTCAGTTTCCACACAATCAGTCCCAATACCCAGCAGATAAAACAGATGGGTCACTGGCCATTCACAGCCCATTTCCATGATATGCACTCTTGAGGTCTATAAATAACTGAGTAGGGACACCTGCTTCCTGGCAGTGCAGTAGAAGTGCCTCTGTTCTTTTCTACTTTCATCATGTTCATTATGGATAAGGATAAAAAGGGATAAACACAATAAAACAATAAAAGTTTTTTCTGTCCCAGACCACACAGTCTACCACTCCAGCCTCAGAACAAGCAGCAAACACATGCCACCCATTCACTTGGCTGAAAATTGTTCCTCTCCCAAATTAAATATACTCTGAGGGAATTCATACAGGGGGTATTTTATTTTCATTTTATTTCTCCTAGTAATTGCACTGAAATCACTACTAAACTTATCCTACTATGCTACCTATCCTTCATGCATGCATATTCATTCTACTAAATGTTACTTGCTTTTTTGTTTAAAATCTGAAGTCAGAAAATGTCATTCTGTAAAAAAAAAAAATAAATTGGAGAGTGACTCTGGCCAGTGAATTCATTCCTTCTGAAAAACTCACAGGAGCCACCGTTTAGGGTAAAAAGACAGATAATTTCTGGTGGACCTGCCAAAGGCAACTGTGGCCTTCTGTTGTGGACACAAACAAGCTGGTAAGACAACCTGCTCTCCCAGGATTTCATCATTTATTCCGTTCCAAACAACTCAACCATGTCTTTGTGACATTTGTGAACATTAAGCATAAGGGCACATGAAATCCACTGAGCACAGGCAATTGGAGGAGAGGAAGATATTTCTGCCACTGAGCACTATTCAATTAAAGTGTTTCAGCTGGGCATGTCCACAGCTGCATTGCCCAAAAGCCAAGAGGTAATATTCTTTCACACTGCCTACAGTCAGCACTACCTGCCAGAAGCCCTATCTTCTTTATTCTTTTATTCCAACCACTTGTACCTTTTTTGCAGATCTGGATAAAATAACTCTCCCTCTCAAGATTTACAACCTCAAAACCCATCCACCTTTCTTCAAGCATCTCACCTCCCACTCAAACATCATCTTTTTGCTTTGTTTACTTTAGATGCATTTCTTTCAAACTCCCTAACATGTTTTCATTACGAGCTAATCAAATTCATTTTCCTTTTGGTTTGTTTTCTTCTCCCAGGCTTTCTCACCTACACTTCTCACTTCATAACAGAAAGAACATACCAGAAATTTCTCAAAAGGCTGCTCTTCTGGAAAATGTTTCCATAGGGAATACCAGCTTTAATTAAAAAAATAAAAACCAAACAGAATCCACATTTCCAAATTCCCAGTCAGAAACAGAAAATAGCCCAAAAAAGAAAACACTTTGACAATACTGACCTAAAATACAAAACCTTTGACTCAAAGCCCCATTTTACACAATGCTGAAGAGCCTGGCTCCCAGTTTCAGAGATCTGGAAGATGGTTTATCTCCATGCAGAACGTGAAAAAAAGTATCAAAGTCTGAAACCAAATTATGCAAAATGAGAGAGCTTCCTGTCTTGCTACACTAACTAACTACGATTTGAAATGAGAAAGGAGAACCCGGGGGGAATAATCAAAATCCACATTCTTCACAGCCCATACAGTCAGGAAGAATTTAGTCTTCACTAATGACTCATGCGAGTCTCCCTATAATCCCACTCTTGCCGTCTTCTCCAATGTTCTATGTACTGTATCTGTTACATGTATTTTATGAATTTTCTTAAGTAGAAACTTATTTTCTAGCACCTATTTATGAAGTTAATATACAAATAAACGCATTGAACAAGCTGCAGATGACTATTTCTGTAGTTGCTTCCCATTTTGCATCAGAAGTTGCCCTCAGACAGGTCTGTCACACACAACCACAGTCATTTCTGTCATCATTTGGGCTGTCAGCCCAACTCCATGCAAAATTAAGTGACAATGCAACTAAACCCCTTAAGACTAACGAAGTTTAAAAACAGCCAGCATACATTCATTCACACCACCAACAATGGCATTAGACCAACTCAGAGTCACAGACTAATGCCCTTCAACCTGCAAGGAATTCTGGCCACGATCAATAGTAATACCCTATATTACAAAATAGGAGCTTGACTTTTCTGCTTAATTGTTTGAACAAAGAGTAAGTATTTTCCCTTCAACAGTCATTTACAAAATGAAAAAAGTTACTGTTCTATTACCAAAAAGAAAAAAAAACTTGTCGTCACATTGACTAATAATTATATTGAAAATTTAAATGCTCAGATTTTCACAAGTGCAGAGCATGAATGTCATAGTTAGCAGTCAGTTCAGGTAACTGTGACTGCTTTAGACATTCCTGATCCAGTACTGATTCAGCAGCACTAGAAAACATTTATTTACCACTAAAGCAGTGGGAGACAGGTATAGTGAACCATTTTAATTAACACTTATTCATCACTACAACATAGATAAAGCATTTTCAAAGGTTTATTTTCCAGCTATGTATGGGTTCATTTTTAATGATTTCTTTAGCTTTTCTAAATTAATTTAAAAGAATTTCCAACCTACATTTAATAGCCTATCCTTATGGTCACCACTAAAATAATGTTTTAGAATGAAAGCTGGATGATGACCTACAGTGAACGGTGGTGCTGAGCATTGCCCTGGTGCATGATTCACACCAGAGAGCACTCTGCACCTGAATTTACATTGCTTCTGTGCAGTGCTAGGGACACACAGTAAACTGCCTCTGACTAATGGGCAGTTTCTCTATTTTATTTGCAGGCCAAGTAATAAAGCAAAGGAGAATTAATTTGCATTGCCCAAGGATTTTACTCCCTAGCTGACTTCTCCTCTCACTTGGATGCACTTACCTATATGGAGAGGTACCAATAAAGCAAAGTCTGTGGGAAAGGTTCATGAATATTACAGGTTCCACAGTCAAGCTCTGCAGTAACTGATAAAAGCAAGAGACATCAGAGCACAAATCTCCACTTCATCCCCAACCAGACCAAAAAATATTAGGGACACCAACTGTTTATATTTTAGCTATGTGTACAATCTGAGGCAGTAGAACTCAGTATTTCAAATCAGAGCTTCTTCTCAAATTCAATATAGATTTCACCTAACAACTGAAATGTGACACCTTGAGATTTCTATACAGCCTTCATAGGAAACAACTTGTACTTTCTCCAGGCCAGATTTTATGTATTTTTCAGGCCATACCTTGCTTGGGGCATGATTAGATTTGTGATTTTTTTTTTTTTTTTTTTTTTTTTTTTTGGCCCAGGGTGGGAGTTGGATGTTGGTTGGGTTTGGAATTTTGATATTCACTTACCTCAATAAAAGGAACGGTGAAGATGTCCACAACTGCTTATTCAAGAATTAACAAAGCTTGGATTCACATCAGTTAAGAATGCTGATATTCAGGAGACCCTGATTATAAACTCATGCAGAGTCTAAGAAATTAAGTAATAATTCCTATTTATGGTTAGGCCCTCAAATTTGAAGCCTATATAAATTTAGTAATTTGCCTCCCTACTGTGTATTGCTTTATTACACACACTTCATTCTGTTGCTAGTTACAGCTTAGCTATTTTTCACATTTAAGTATAAAATTATAAAGTGACCTTCTTCCAAATGTTGTACCAAGACCTTTAAGAAGCATGTCAGAAACTACTGTCTCATCTAAAGCATTTAAGCCTTGCATGAAATGTAAAAGCAATGGATTTTTGTATATCAGAGTTAATCAGATGTTTTATATTGGTATGAAAAGACACATAATATGAGATACATTAAAATGAATATTTAATTAATTGCTCTTTCAGTTGTCTTTAGTAAGAGGTCAAAATCAACATCTTGCACAAACCTCTTCCTCCTTCCCTTGTCCCTGTGCCCATAAACCCACAGTTCCAAGGAAATCTAGAGGCTTGTGCAAATACCATAAAAGCAGCTCTGTCACCTGTGGAAAAGGTACACCACACGTGTTCTGGAGATTAGATTTCCTCTTCTTGGATAGGGTAACTGTTCCTGCCACTTTGTGGTTTTTTTAAAAAGTAGGGAAAGGCCCAGATGTTCTAGTGAGCTTCCAACAACTGATGCTACACACTGTAGCCAGAGTTAGAAAGCATCAGTGATGGCACATGCTACATCAACTTCAGGAATCTGGTGTACAGAACCCTCAATAAAAACATTACAAGTTGTGCAACAGTAGAGCCTCAATGCTTATTTATTCTCAAGAGAATTTTTATCACAATGGCTAACTCCACAATCACATCTTCATAGCAAAATCAGAACCCAGGCAAAGGACAGAGCAATAGAAAAAAGATGGCCAAAACCCAAATCCTCAATGTCTTGGATAATTTCCAAGCATAAAAAAACCACTGAAAATTAATGTCTGAATGCTTTGAACTCCTCTGCTCAGAAAAGAAAATGGATGGGAGGAAATTTCATTGATAAATCAAAGCATCTCTACTGCTCCCATGATCTGAAGTACATTAGCACAACTAAACCCACATGACATACCTTCAAATCCAAGCAGCCACTGTTTCCTTCTAGAACTATGGAAACATGAACTTGTTATTCCTGAAACACTGCAATTCTCTGTTTACACCACAGAACTCCAGTCTAGTCTCCCATCAGTCACCTCATCCTTAGCTTCTATCTTTGAGCAGCGAGTTAATCTATAAGCAAACTGCTTTATTTTAATTCTGAGGCATTAAGATGAGTCAAAGAAGTTGGCAGGCAGTCAGTTTTTCACTGACCTGTAAGCACAACAGGAATTTTAATACCCACTTCACTCATTTAGCTGACCCAGTCCTCAACAGCACACTTACTAATTACAGTTTTAAATCCTATAAAGTAGTTTATCCTTTATTATATAGGCTATTACAACCACCGAGCTGTAGTGTTGAACATTTTTGGAAAACTGCCTCACTACCAGTTTTTCACAGTATCTGCAGTTCTTCCATAAACATTAAAGCATTATTCTCTTCTCACAGTAAATTAAGAAAGGATGTAATTAACTTTGTATCAAAAGCATTGCCAAGGTCTTCAAAAGTGGTTAGCATTTTTTAATAAGATATGAAAAATAAAATATTCAGGATTTTTCCTAAAATTGAGATCCCTTTTCATGCACCTCCAAACAAGCTCTCAAGAAAGGAAAACACAGAAGAATCACAATTGTATTTCAAAAAGCTCCTAGCATGTCCAGATTAAATTAATAAAGAGATCAGAACAGAGATGTCAAAAAAACAAAAAGCATAAACAAGAAGATGCAAAAACTATTTATGGACTGTCTCTTCTCACACAATTTAAGGGAAAAGGTACTTTTTTTATTGTCTTCTGTATCTCACACCAGAGAATGTAACTATCCTGGCACACTCCATATTGAGTCTCGGGGGTTTGTGTTTGAGCTTGAGATTTTGGGGGTGGGGAGGGTCGTCCCATTATTGAGATAAATAGGAAAACTGAAATCAACCTCCCTTTACATTTTGATTCTCTCCAGCCACCCCCAGACAGGTAGCAAAAAGCACCCTCCCCAAGAGCAGTGAGCCAGCAAACTGGAGCTGTGAGGGTGAAGCCCACACTTCCTACTGCCATGGGAGCAGCTCTGTGCCAGGCCAGAGGCTGAGCTGAACTCAATATTCAGCAAGATTCTGTTGGCCTGCAGCAAAACCAATATAAAATTGCCATTGCCAGTCAGGGATCACAGGCTTCATATGAACCCATCCTTTCAAACCTCAGGAGAGGTCTGCACTTGTCTTGGTCTGTCTGGAGATGAAATAGGAGGTGCTATTGCTCGCCTGGTTTTAGTTACAGCTTAGCTTTGTGCAATTGTGTGGTCTAAGACCTCTTGTTACAGTAACTGCAAGATACTCCTCTGAATAATGTAGCATAATAACAGGTAGTTATGCATTCTAGAATAAACTATTTACAACCCTAGAATAACAATGTAGTATAGAGTAGCTCAGGCACAAGATGACAAAGGGCTTGAAAGTACAAGAACAGGAAATTAAAAGAGATCTCCACTACATTCAGCTCATGAATAGTTGATTATTGGTCCTTAAATGCATGCAAGTTTCAGAGCTGGGTAAAACCAGATATGGCAAAAAAACCCAAGGAATAAGCATCCAATACACATATGTATGCAGTATTTATTACTTTTGGGAAATTCATCTGTAATGTGGAATTCCAGACACATGAAGAAAGACTAAGGAGTAAGCATGCACTAGAAAACAAGATCAGCTCCAAGGGGGTGGTTCTACAAGAAGAAAAAAGCACTATCATCACTATCAGTTTCCTTCGTGTGAAATGTTGCCAGGCTGTCACTTCCCTCCCATTCCTTGTTGGGGAAAGCTGCAAATGTTGACTGTTACAGCGGGGATTACTGTAACACGCATATATCAAACCAGGAGTCCCGAGGAAAGGAAATATATATGGACAGATGTTTCAGAGATGTTTATTTCTCCAGCCGCATGGCCGGGGCTCAGCTCAGGAACCCTCAGTCACGGGACCCGAGGGTCCTTCCCACACCAGGGAACACAAAAAAGCCAATGGGGAATGAGACTGACCAGGGGCAGGGAAACCCTGTGTCTGTCCCCAGGGCCCCTCTCCCAGGGCTCCATGGCAGGGGGGAGACCCCAACAGTTGACCTTAGGACACAGAAGGGTGGCAAATGGATGAATACAAAAGCAGGGGAAAAAGGGGTAGATAAAAAGGTGCATGGAATAGTAGAGTTTAACTGTATTATGACTGAGACCTTTTCTACAACAGTAATCGCTCTGAAATACTTATTCCTAGGCTAATAATACGTCTTTGATTAGACTATCAAGACTTTAATTAGGCTAACAATAAACTCCTGGCTTTCCCTTTGCATATGAAGTGTTTCTTCAGATCACAAGCTGCACAAGGTGCAGTGCAGCAATTCATGCACCCAGAGGGAGAGTGCCCCAGAAAGAATGATTTCAAAAGGGGAAATCCTGAGTGCCAGCTTCTATTTCAAAGCCTCCTCATAAATTTCTACTTAAGCAGCCAAATAAAAGAGATAATTTCATAAGCAGTTGCATCACTGATAATAAATGTTTTAATTTCAAGGTTTTTCTGCATATGAATGAGGTATCTAAAAGTAGTTAAAATCACATATAAAGAGCTGTATTTTTATTACTCAAGAAAAAGTACACAAACTGCTTATTAGCACCAAAATTACACTGACTTAACATTTATGTCTAAATGAAAATCTGGTAGCAGCTGTGCAGTAAAGACACTTATTAATAAACTGAAGTTAATTTACTTCCCTAGTCATGCGCCTATAAAGTACCCATTTTGGAGATACACTTAAATATCTCTTGATTTTCTTATCCTGCCAAGAAGTGTTTAGAAAACCAGCGACTTGCTGATCTCTAAAAAGTGGAAGTTGACTAGAAACACTGTCCTTGAAACAATACCTGGGCCTTTTGCAGAAATACCTGGCAAATTGTTCTGTCTTTACATAAGCTTTCCTACTGTTTTAGAGAGAATAGTAATTTGCATACATATGAGTATGGGCTGACATCAGTACAAAAATTAAATACAAGCATGATAAGCAACAATTTTATATTTACTTTACAGCGGTCAAATATCAGTAACAAACACTACCTGATTATTCAAAATAGTATTCCGGTTAGTAGTTTGGTTTGTTTTTTTTTTTTTTTTTGCAAAGCAGTAGAGCTAATGGGCTTCTGTTTTTACAGCACATCCATTTTCTCTGCAAGGAAGTTTTGTTTAAGCAGCTCAGTTTACCCAGTTACTCAGCTACTTAAGCATTCCTTCAGATCAAATAACACTGCACAATGAAAGTAACTTCAAAATGATGGCCAGAGGTCAAGATACTTTAAGATGTACAAGGAGTATGGGCAATAGGACAGTACAATATACACAGACCAGGGCTTTCATTAGCATACACAGGTACTACATAGTTTTTCCATATATATTTCAGTAATGAAACCATAATCTAAAATAAGGTAGTCATATGTAAGGACACCAACTTAGGAAAGGCAATTCCATTTGGAAGATTTAGAATAGTAATACTGAATACTATATTTGCTGATCTATGCCTTTTTATATGCCTGTACATCTGTGGCACACTTGTTTTGTGCTCTCTTAGAATATCACCCATCTAGAGCAGGGCCCAGTTACCTACAGAACACTGGGCCTGCCAGTTCTGGCTACTGGAGAATTAGGACCCACTTACAAGCATAAACTTGTAAAGTTTCATTGAATTTCAGGAGATACTGGAGGTGTCTACAGCGAGAATCCCACAGTTAAGGATTCCTGATGAGAGACAGTGGAGATCCTTTAGCCTACCTATTCTCTGAATAGGACGCAAGTGTTCTGCAACTCAACAATTCTTTTTCCAGAAACTTCACCTTACCATCCAAGATTTGACCAAAAAGCAGTGGACAAGAGGGGGGAAACGGAGGAGGGCAGAAAATATATTTAAAGAAAGGTTTATTTTGCTCACCTGCCACAATCCTAGTTCACAGCTTCACTGCCTGCAGGTAGGACACTATGCAAGCAAGGCACTGAGTCCAATCATACTTCAGGAAATCCTGTTCTCTAAACTATGTGATCCAGAGAGTTTCTGAAGTAAGAGAGTAAATCTTTTAAATGCAATAAGTACAGAAGGATTTTCTTATTACTGTACACACAAATCAAAGACCTGAAGTTCACAAACTGGAGGCAAGTTAGCAGCATTAATACATTTGAACAAATGCTTGAAAATTATTCACTTTGATGATGCCATGAGGTGATTTGACTACAAACAAAAAAAAAAAATCACCTGAATTCTTATTATGGCACATTCCACAGCTCTGTAACTGTTCTATATAGAAAAGCAATTTTTTGCCTAGAACAATAAGTATATTAACTAAGCATCTGAAAGTGGGATGATATGGAAATCACCTTTAAGGTCTCCCAATATAGATTAATATTCAAGTGTAAAAAGCTGAAAGCCACAGCAAACAATTGCAAATACAACCCCAGGATGAGCCATGGACTGCACACAGGGCTGTGTTATGACACAGGAGCTGCCACATGAGCTATCAGTGAAGGAAGCAGTGCTCTGTCCTCTTCCCCTCCCCCCCCCACCCCCGACATTAAATGAAAATTTAGGACAGGCTGAAGTATTTTGACTAAAGTGCAATGCCAATCTTAGATGTTGTGTATTACAGAAGGATTCAAAAATCTTTGCTCAAGATAATTGCATTATTTATACAAAGAACTAGATTACTCTGTGCTGTATCTTATATTCATGGAATGGAAATCTGTGAAAAATGCTACTTTATTAACACTTTTTATTTCAGCTGTCATTATCAGTGAGGTCTACCTCACTAGCACAGCCAAAATCTTCACTATCTGCAAATATATTTCATCTAGTAAATGACATTAAATGTAGTAAAGAATCAAACTTCATAAGAATTTGCAGTTAACAAAGTAACTGCTAAGCTTCATTTGAAGCTCTGGAAGCCACTGCACTTTCTCCAAAAGCAACAGCCATCAAGTAGGAGCAGCAAACTGTATTTTTAATAACATGACAATTTATGCACAATGTTCTTCTGCAACCAAAGCTCTGGAAATAAGTGAAAAAGAGAGAGCTATAAAAGAAAACAATGGGGGGGGAAATGATCAGGAAGTACAGTATTGAAGAATTGAATAAGCACAGAGAAGTATAGGCAAAAAATATAGCTGCTAAAATCTGGGTGAAAAAAATGCGTCAGGGAGATCGAGCTGATATAATAATGGAATACTTCACCTTTTGAGGTCTACAAGAAAATGACAAAATTGCATTTTTCCCTTGTTCTATGGAGTCACAGTAAAATGATGACAGGATTAAACAAAGCAAGGAAAGAACATTGAAAATATCACTGAGGTATCTGTTTCACTATCAAATACTTTCAATAATTCATGGACAAGTTAATTTAAGTATTTTAGAGATGTTATAGTCAGCCAACTATTCACTAGCAAGTCACTACACCCCTGCAGTCACATCTGAAGTAGCTTTAATTTACCAGCAGATAAGTAATGAACTAACACTTTAAGTTGCATTATCAATGTTATGACATTTCAGTAAAATTGGGACCTGGTTTTTAGTCTTTTCTATTATGCATCTCATGGGGAGACACATGGTAATTGTACTCAGTGTGGTTATGTCTCCATTCCAACTGACCAAGAGACCCAGTTTTGACAACATTTTCAATCCTTCACATGGAAGGTCTTTAGGGTTTGTTTATTCTACAGTGGCTGCTGGCAACAAAATATGGTGCATTAGTCTGGCTTCTGGGTTTTTGGTTGGTTGGTTTTTTAAAGGCCTACCAAACCAGCACAAGACTGAATCATTTATCATGTTAGTTAAATTTCTGACATTCTCTATCAGAGATCTGAAGTTCTATTTAACTCCTCGAACCACCCTCCCATGTCTCACAAGGAGATGAGTAAAGCATCTAGTTTAATGAGTAAGCACATAGCTAAAGCCAAGAAATTTAAGTAATTGCTCATCTCTGCAGTGAGTTGATAACATAACTGAAGCATGCACTGCACCTCTCAAAGTGGAGGCTGGGCAGGATCAGCTGCCAAGGTCAGACTACAGATAAAGCCACCATTACTAAAAACCATAGTTACTGAGCTAGAAAGCAAGATTTCAAAGTGAAATCCTGAAGTAGTGGTACTTGCAATGTCAGAAGTGGTAAAATTTAGCCAATACCTACAACATACAAACCAAATGCTTAAAAGCATATATTAGCTGTTGCATTTGCAATCCCATTTCCTGTCTCAGTCTCCCAAATAGAGGGCTTTGCAAAGCAGAGCCTGCACACCCAGCAAAAGCCTGACTCTAGTATTGCCTTAGCATTTATCTTCACCTTAATGCACAGTAGTTAACAGGATAGTTTGATGTATCATTTGAACAGAAGCAGCTGAGCAGATAAACCTGTTCTGAAAAATGGAAATTTTTTTTGCATTGTGTAATTAGAAGCAATAGGAAGGACACTGAGCATGTCCTCATCAACTGCAGAAGGATTCCATTAAGCGTTTAGGTTAAGGCACACAGGCACACTTCCCTTAGAAAGTGGATAAAGTGTAAATGCAGGGGAGAAAGCTGGATGCAGTATCATGGCTAGCTTTTCTAACAAAATAAACAGGGTATGATTATAGTAAGTTTTGCAAGGTAATATTATTTACAAAGGCTAAAGTCTTCCTTGTTGAAAAGTCATACACTACTAAAAGAATAGAACAGAGAAGTGAATCATTAGCAAGAAAAGTTCTGCATAACTGCTCTTGAATTAATTACATAAGATCTAAAGTTATTTCAAAGTAGTATAACTTCTGCTTATAGAGTTAATAATTATTTCTGTTACACAGTTTCAGCTGAAATTTCTAAGGATATTAAAAACACAGATTTAGGTATCAGGTAAGCTGTGATAAAGTCCAGCACTTGCAAAGTCTGATCTGAGATCAAGGGCCACAGTACCATTACAGCCTCCTGCTTTCCAAACATCTACTATTGGATTCCTCCAGCCATTACAGCAATATACCAAGTCACATATATTGTCCTTAGAAAACTGTTCATTTCAGTACAACTGTAGACCTAGAAATAGTGATTATTTTAAGCAAATACCAGTATTTGAGAAAAATCACAGGTATTAAGATGATTTTCATTCTTATTTTACTATGCAAGGAATTATTGGAAAGATAAAAAGCCATTAAATCAGTTCACTTCTAGAAATTGATAATTTGCCTCTGCCAACTTAATACCTTGAAAGAATAAATAAAAGAGAAATTGGTCATTTTCACTGAACCTATCATATTCCAGTCACCAAAGCAACTGTCAAGGCACAGTAAGGGCTGTTCACTCCCCACAGGCCAGGGAGCAATTGCACACCAGCATGGCCAACAGGGCAGGGGTCTTACCAACCACAGGCAGCACCCAAGCAAGAGAGCAGGCTCAGCCAACAGCCCAGATCATCAGGCAAATCCAGGATGGTAACAGAGGTCCAAGGTCAAACCAAGAAATTGCTCTGCATATGAGGATCAGGCCAATGCCAGAAGATCAGCCCAAGGGTCAGGGTGCTGCTCTGTAGTACCCACAGCAAGGCAGGGCACAAACACAGCCATGCTGAAGCTCTCCCACCAGCCCAAAGAGAATACAGGCTGAAGGCTGAGTTTAAATAGAGCCGGGACCTGCTGGTGTGGGTCAAGGCCTCAGGTGAAGCTGCTCAGGGCCATCAAGGCTTCAGAGCATTGACAGCAACAGTCAAAGCAGCAATTCTAGAACCTCCATTTTCCTCTTTTCTGATTTACTTCTCTTTAAAGAATGCCTGCCTTCTAAAATAAGGCAAAGACAAGAATCTCATTTTGCCTTTGATATTGCAGCTATGGCATACTCTGGTGTGTCAGCTTGTTCTGACTCATCTCCATTTAAGTTTGTCCTGGATACTGTTTGCTTGCTCCACTTTGCACTGTATTTCCCTATAATTTACTCTCTCTTCATCTATCAAAATCTGTTAACCTTTCATGGCCTTCCAATTTCCCCTCCACATATTTTTGTCCATTGCTGTTGTTGCCTACAGCTACACTCGATCACTTTCTGCCCAAAATGTTTCCTGCCATGATCTATCTTTCTTCTCTTACTCCATTCTCTCTTATGTATGCTGAATAGGAATATGAACTTCTTAATACACAGGTGAAATATACTTTGGGTTTGCCTCTTAAAAATAGCCTCCTTCAGGGGTAGTTTTAATAATACCCCAGGAACAACTTGCTGATTCTTAGTTCTGAATACCAATTCAGATGCTAAATGATGCAGTAGGTGGATTTTTCCCCACTATTTAAAATAACCAATTGTTAACACAAGTTAGTTTCTCCCACTTCCAAGTCTAAGATACATTATAGTATATTTCAAGAAATTAAAGATGTCACTAAATAATAACTGAGTGAATTCACATTTTACCTTCTCTTAAACTTACTGTTCAAATGGTTTTGAAAGCCCCAATGCTATTTGAGCATTCAACAGATATAATTGGTGACTATCTCATATAATAGCA
The DNA here is from genome assembly GCF_965178545.1 of Coloeus monedula. NCBI lineage: Eukaryota > Metazoa > Chordata > Aves > Passeriformes > Corvidae > Coloeus > Coloeus monedula. The sequence continues at coordinate 10,871,598 of NC_138796.1, read as the reverse complement.
CAGGTTTGAAAGGGCCGAAATGATACCTTGAGGCAGACTCCAGAGCTTTTCTATGAACAGCAAGTGTTTTTCTAAGAATGGGAATTTCTTTACAAATATGGACAGTCACACACAGTAACCTTTGTATCTCTTCTGAGTGATCAAATTTCAACCACTAAATGCAGGAAGCATTCACATTAAAACAAATCGTAATGTGCAGTGGTAATTTATCTAAGGCAATTGAAAAAGCTTTTCTCCCTGAGCTGTTCTACAGATCAGAGATTAGAAGTCAAGACCTCTATTTCCAGATTCATGCTCAGCCCATTAGCCGTTGTGCCTCCATCTCTTTATTTTGACAATGTAAGTGAAAGAACATACAGTGCGACATAACACCCACAGCATGCAGAGGTCCCAACTCAAAACAATGGCTTGCAAGTGAAGATAAAGACACTTATGATTCCACCCACATATCCATTTTCTGGATTCTTCCACTATTTCCCAAGAAAGCTTTTTATGAGACACCACATATAAGTGCTTGCCTCATTTAGCCCCCTGGCCACAAGAGCAATGTCTGCCTTGGTGACCACATGGCTGGGAGACACTGAGCTCCCCAGAGGAAGGATTGCAGAGTCTTTGCACAGACCTTTTGACTTCTGCAGCCAAAGCAGGACACAGTCTCTCAAAATCCAGCAGCTCTGGTATCAGGGTTCTCTCTGTGTGAACAGGCCAACCATGCAAATCTGGTTCAAGGATATCTTTGTTATGAAACTTGCCTGGTATTTTTCTAGTAGATCAAAGTTTTTTGATGTAGGTGTTAGTGGGAGATGAGAAATTTCATCAAACAGTCATGGTACTTTCTCAGTCTTTAAAAAGAGGCGTAAGTCCTTCTATCAGCATTTTGATCACCAATTTATACAAAACCATACTACTTCTTTTTACTTTAAATACGTCTCAACTTCTAAGGTTTATCTTTAAGAGCATTTAAAATACTTGTATTGTTTATTGTCATTAGAAGGGAGTGGGAAATTATTACAGCTGGTGAGGGGTCAGTAGCTCTGACCGAGGAAGAGGTGACCAGTCCAGAGAGATGGTCCCAAAAGGAATCGCCTTCCCAGGACCCAGTATCTTCCCTCAGCTGCTGGCCAGGAGGGCCCGTGCAGAAGCTGTCAGCTCTTTAATGATTGTCAGCTCGTGATTCCAGCTCAGCTCTGCAGGGCAGCCTCCAGGCCAGACCAGAGAGAGACAAGAGGCTCGTGTAGCTGGTTCCGCACAAAGTCGCTTTATTGTTGGTCCGTATTCCAGCAAAGGGGAAAGCCAGGGACAAGCTCTCTCTCTCGCAGGGGCAGAGGGATAGCTTTTATAGGGATACAGGGGGTGGGTGTCAAAGGGTAAAGGCCAATGGGTTACAAAGGATCTGCATAGGGTCTCCCAGAGGATTCTGGGTCTGTCTTTCCTCGCCTAACTGAAAAGTTAGCTGCCTTCCCAGGGGGGGTCCTGCTGGGAGATTGCTTCATCTCCTTATCTCAGCAGATGTCCCTCCAGGGCAGTGGCTGGGCATACCCTACAGGAAATATCTATAAACCAAAGCAATCCAAAACCAATTAAAATAATTGTTCCATTATACCAAAAAAATGCAAATCAGCATAAGACCTAGGGGTCATGCTCATAACAACTTCCCTGCTTTCCCAGAGCCAATAATCATGTCTCTCCTGCAACAGTACAACAGTATCTTAATTAACATTTACCTGAAGGCAGGTCACACACGCACAGAGTGATTCCACTTTGCTAACAAAGCCTACACAAGGCAAGACGGACTGGCATCTCCACATCCTGCAACTTCTGGCATGAATGTCTAGTCAAGAGGAAAAGATGCAGGATCTAAGCTATGAACAACAGGACACCTTGAACATAACAAACACACAGATACAGTGCTAAACCTGTTTCAACATACATGATGCAGTGCCGAGTTACCCATTCTAGAATCATGTGTTGCCTTTCCTCCATCATGCAAGGCTCAGCCTTGAGATGCCAGAAATTAATTACCTACCGAATTGCATACCTTCAAAGTAAATAAGTCAAACAGGAAAAAGAAGGGACCTAAATCACATTTCAAAGGCCACAGTGACTTTTCTGGAGGAGCAAGCAGTCCCATCTAATAATGCTGTGTGACACTACTGCCTTGAGATTTGGTTTCACAGTAACTCATGGATTTTGCTAACGTTTCTTAAAAGATCTTTTCACTTGCATGCCAAATGTCACTGATCTAACCAGCCATAGTCAAGCTCAGCTACATTTTTTGAGTCCACTCTACCAACTAGTTTACTCTCACTCAGAGCTACAATCCTGTTAACACCTTTTCTTCTCTGGTTTTATACTGCCTGTGGAATTAGATGTATGGTAAACCCTGCTAACACAGAGCCAGACATTTAACATCTTAAGGGGTTTTTCTGCCTTGTTAGCAAATTCATCAACACAACACACCATCAGACTGACTCCAGAACTGATGAGGAAATCAGGAAGAAAACATAGCCAAGTTTTCATCTAGTTGGGAGGCAGAGGAAAAGAATTACCATTCCTTCCTTCCTCCCAGCAGCAGCAAGCTATTAGATCAGCTTAGCCATTCATGCATTCCCAAAACAACCATGATAATGTATGTCAGCATTACCACAGCCTAAATCATCAGCCTGTCCATCATGTGCGCTGGCTCTACACTGACCCAAGAAAACTGACTTGGAAAAAACAAAAAAGCACAGAGCACATCCTGTTAGTCAGCTCCCTGAACAATCTGTGCATGGATTATACGGGTGTCCTGGAAAGAGACCATGAGACTGCGTCACATGGAGGGAAGGGAAAAGGTGGAACCACGGCAGTGTTGACTTGAGTTGGTTAAAGCTGTTGTGTAACAACACATAAAACTACTTATTTAGTAGCTTAAAGTGATTAGAAAATAAAGACTTGAATGAATCGGATTCTGTCAGGCTGGATGCATACACAGAAATTGTACAGACAATCTCAATACAAAGGTAGGCTACCCTCACGCTTGATGTTTAATGTTACCTAACTTATGGTATTAAGGACAAGCCACAGTGTGCTTTCTAGATGAGACACAAGCATTTCAGTTCAGGGCTTTATTTCAAATAAAAGTGTGTCATTCGCTGCTGTTTTCCTAGCCAGAAGCCCCAAGTTTTAAATGACTGCCAGGTATTTTTGCCAAAGGAAGCAAGTTAATGACTGAAAGATTAGATGACTCAGAGGAAACAGGTACTGCAATAAATCAAATATATGAAAACATGAGAAAATGATGAGAGGGTCAGAAGTTCTTCAGCCTTAAGCACTTCTGATAGTGCTAGACATTCCCAAGGAAGGCAGCCATGAAAACCTAAGATAGAGGCCATGAGACTCAAATTCTCACGTGCATTGCTCATGTAAGCAAAAACAAGTCAAAGACGTGCCTTGTGCCCAGCCTGCCAGCACCCTCACGAACCCACACGTTTAAGCAAGACACTGTGCCAGTGTCATGTCCTTAATATAAGCTCCCATATCCCAGCGGTTATTTGTCACCACTACTGCATAGACTACTCACCCTCCAATTGAAGATGGCCAAAAGAAATCCCAAACTTTGTAATTTAGAAGACTTTTACTCATTATACTCTAACGTAGATGGAAAAGGTATAGTTATTTTGAAATCCATGCACATGAGTAACGTGTCTTTATCACGGCTTACTGGTTCTTGCAAAATAAAGGCAAACATACTCTCATTTGCTTCTACCACCGCACTAACAGATGTTGAAGGAAGACAAAAAAAAGGAACAAAACATATGGAAAATCTTGGAAGCTGGTCCCTAGAAAAATGACAGATCTGTGGAAACAAGTTTACCTTGGAGCATGCCAGCATCCACTACTGGTGCAACAACAGCTCTCAGGGCTTCCGTTTGGGAAGATGTGTGAAAAGTGATTTAAGTGTGCTGACAAAGATGAAGAAAATAACTTTTGATATTACAGCCTATGAGCACACAAACAGAATTAAATAAAGGAATAAGAATTACACAGAGAGAATATAACTTATCTTTTTAAGCCGACATAGTAGCATCATGAGGCAATTGTACCATTTTTCATTGGTATTCTCAGTACTCTGCAGTGCACAGTGCAGTTCATTACTGCAGTCCTGGGAAGGTCAACAAAAACAGCACAATGAACTCTCAGTGATTTTTATCCTGAGATCTCAAGTCTGTTATCCAGACAGTGCAGATTTTAAGGCATAGTTAATTCTGCCTACACAACTACCAAAGTCCACCTTCCATAATATTTTGACTCCTGGCATTAAAGCCAAACACAGACTTTTACTTCAACAGGTCAGAGAAGGTATTTTTTTTCATCTCTCACAAGTAGCAGAGAATGAATGTTTTTTCTCCAGTGTGCTGTAATGCAGGTACCCAGTAAAATGCCTTTTGTTCAGGAAAATGTGGCCAATTAATCTGATTGCAGACATCACAATGTTACTGACTTCACCAGAAAATTCTGTCCTTTAGGGATGACATCAATTTTCAATGTGCTATTCTATATGCATTTAAGTGTAAACTAGAATGAGTAGCTACAATTTGTATTAAATATTTGCTGAACTTGTTTCCTCCCTTGTACATAGATTTGAGCCGTAACTTTCTCAAATCTGAGTCCCTGTATAAAGGAAATGTGTGGATTTTTTTCCTGCTGAAGATAAATGCAACTCAATGAACTGCTCTGGTTTTGGCTGGGATTTTTTTTTTGTGGGGTTTTTTAAACAGCAGTGGGATCCAAGAGTCACTTTGCATTTAAGATTACAGTTTAAATTTAGTGGAATAACTACTGTTGTTTATTTAGTTAGGTCTGACTGCTGTCTGCAGCTAGCATGGGGAATAATACATTAATACAGCAGTTACCGGCTACATCCAAATTTGTAAATGAGAACTGATACTTCTGGAAGTGTATTTCCTGTAAGTTCATATTTTAGCAGGATAATGGTACACCTAACAGTCAAGACAGAAAGGATAACAAATACCAAGTCATTAAGGACTTTAATATGCTAAAGCAAATAATATGCACCACAGAAAACCTAGAGAGTATGCTGAAGAGCTTCACAAACTATTTATATTCATTTGTAAATTATTCTTGAAAAAACTGGTGAAGCTCCAGATTATTTCCAGAAGGAAAGCAGAAGGAAGCTTAGTGTTGTGTCTTTATGAAAGGCAATAAATGGGACTGTCTAGGAAATCATAAGTCATTTGGCCTCAAAGTGCTGTTCAAGCAAGCAAATTACGGAAGGTAATCAATAAACACAAAAATAAAACAATTAAGCAAAATTATGCTACTTAGCACCATTTCAAGGAACGTTACTTAACATGACCACTAACTTTCTGATGATATATGCTTTCCAAAGTTTTGAAACAATCCACACCCTACAAATTCAATTACTGATTATTAAAAATAGTTATTTTCACTCTTAATCTGGCTAATCAATATAATTTTAAATTAGTTTTCTATTCAATATCTTTGTGCTACTCCAGACCCGTAATAAGAATTTAGACAAAAAAGTCAAGAGTTGGTAGATAACAACTAAGTGATTTATCAGCCCTCTGCCACCACCTGTCCACTTATTTCCCATTCCTGTCCATTTCATTTCCCATCTCTCAGCTTACTTTATGACACTTAGTGCCTGTTAAAAACCAACAAAACTAATTCTAAGTGAGGTGCTTGACAGGCAAAAGCATCATCTGAAGATCTGGACTGTGGTACTGTACAATTCAAGTTCTACTCTTCTACGTCATGTTTAAAGTTTATTTTCTGTCTCTATTTTCCTTGTTTCAAAAGGTAAGACAAAAAAAAATTTAACTACACTGAACAGGACTTTTGCAGCCAGTGCAGTTTGTCACAGTTAAGGAGAACAGCTGCATATTTTCTTTTTAGTAAAACTTCAAGTGTCTCCTGATTTAAAGCAAGAATATATTGTCAAATAAATCTTCATATATGATCTTGTATCTGACAGCTCTTTATGTGGAAAGTATATTTTTACATTTTGGGTGGATTCAAAATTTATTAGTCATATTTAAGCATGGCAGCTAAAAACAGAGGAGCATATCATACCCTCTCACAGAGATGTGGAATTGAGGGGAAGAAAGGTTCTCAGATTTTCTGCATGAAAGGCTTTTATTTTCCTCTGGTTGCTTATTGCCTTTAGCTCAGGGAAACAAGTTTTTCTCTAGCTCTTAGGAATATTTTACGTAGCTTTGTGGGGTTTTTTTAAATCTTTTGGACAATTACAATCTTCAATGTGCCTGCTAGCTCATTCATGGCTGTTAAGAATCATCATTGGCTATAAATAGTTTCAAAACTAGTGCTCCCTCACTGAAAGAATACCTTTATTTTATTTGCATTCCCTTTGAGATGTTTTTCAGTAAAATAAGAGATTACTCCTTTCACACCCTGCTTCCAGCCTCTGAAGAAAAATCTTGTATCCAGACCATGCAGCAATTGCACCACCTGATGGACCTATCAATGGAATCCCAATTATCCTGCAGATTTTTCTCAACAACAGGTCAGAACTTAGCTCCAATTATCAGCCTGATTAACCACAGCTTCAGCAAATTTTTGAGTTAACTTCAAGAACAGAAGTGTATGTATAGAACAGCATGGAGCAGATACTGCTGATATTCTTGATGACCTGCTTGTCGTTACAGTTGCTAATTGACTGACACTAAGGTGAAGCACAGCACACACAATCTGCCACATATTTTTAATACTGATTTGGAAAAGGTTTAGAACTGTCTGTGACTACTGTTGGAAAATTAATTTTCTTTGTTTTGGGATTTTTTTTTTCAGCATAGGTAAACTACAGTAACATTCATGAACTGCATTAAATTTTATTTAAAATGTGCTTTCCACCAAATTCATGTACTAAGATATGACCTTGTTAATGTTTCTATTTTTCCCTATAGAGCAGGGCAGACCGTTATAAATATATCAGAACTCTGGACTGAACTGCTGGTGTTGGGGCCTCTGAGGGGCACGCTAACTTCTTAACAATTACTTTAAACCCTAACTTCAGGACCTTGGTTTAAAATGTGGTCAGAGACGAAATTTTCACTACAAAAATGGTGAAAATTTTGGGATTTGGTCCTTTAAGAAGGGCAGCACTGTCTCATTCATTAATTGACAGCCTACATCCACATTTTTAGCTATGCTTGGTTTTACTTCCTCTTACACATTGTGCGACTTTTTGAACTGATTGGAAACTGACAATCATCTGCTTCCTGACTAATGCAAATTCAGAACTCTCTGGCACTTTTTAAAACTGCAATCATTAAAACTCTTGGCTAGATAGGTCATATTAAAAAAAAAATAAATTCCACTGTATTTTTAAAGACCTCTCTGAAAAAAAGAGCAAACAAAAAATGTGTTCTGCTAATGAAAATCAAAAGCCAATTTATAGTAGGAGGCAAGACAAAGTGGATGAGTGGTAAACAAATTTCTCTAATAAAATGTTCAATAGGACTCATAATTTAATGAGACATTTTTAAGCCTGTTAAATGTCACCTCTTACCCAGAAGATGGAGCATTATGCTAAAATATTACAAACCAAAAAGTGTAAGTGAACTTCCCAGAGTATAATATTATCCCAACAGACCTTTGGCAGCTTCACTTCTGCTGAAGTGAATACAGCCCATGGGGCAAACAACACCTCAGTGTTCTGGGAGAAAAAAAGAGGGCCTGGAAGTGCTCAGTCTGCTCCAAGTCCACTGTCACACCTTGTCCTTCCAGCCAATTTCTGCCACTGTGGAGTGGGCAGAGTGCTGGGCCAAACTTCCTTCTCTGATTCTTCCTACAGCTGCCCCAGCAAATGCTGCCCAGTTGCAATGATATGGTCACTCTAAAAGGTAAGGAAGCATCTCCAGTGAGAACTCAAAGTATTCCTAGCACCTCTCCTGAGCTTCTGTGGGCAGATTCAGAATGCAATGGTCTCACCAGGCATCAAAGTTCATTTGGAGCAGGGCTTCTGGTTTTCTTTCCTCTGAAAGGCATCTGATATATACATGCAATCAGTGCTCTAAGAAATGACCCTACATGAACAAAATTGAAATAATCAGGGCATTCCCTTCAGCACTACTGCTCTGAACTTAATTGCTAATGGAGACAGAAGTCAAAGTCTGACCTCCAGTCAGGACACCGAGGAGACACAAGTGCTTTTACCTCCCCCCAGAGGACAGAGAAGAGGAAATAGCTGCATAAAGATGAAAATTCAACCCAACTTCTACTGATAGGTGCTTATAAAATTTCTGTTCAATTTTATAAAAATCTTTAAAATACCCATTTAAATAATGTATTTGATGTAATATGTTGAATTACACAAGTTTATCATGCATTGGGCACAACACAAATGTAATACAGTGTATGAGTTTGCTAGTGAATAAGCTTAGAAGCTTAAAAAGAAACAAGTTCTGAAAGCAGAAACTTGATATTCTTCCCTGCTCTCTTTCAATTTGTAAACCAAAGAAGCAAGTAAAAGGGTATTTATTATAGTTCAATTCAGAAGGAAAGAAAAAACAGCATAGAGCAAAACAAATTTTAGTAAAACAAAGTTTATTTTGCAAGGCAAGTAGTAATATTGAAAACCAGCAAGTGTTCAAAGCCTAGCCTACTTCTTAGAGACTTTTATTCCCTACTCAATCTACTGTACACCTAAACTGAACAAGTCCAAATACTGGCTCTTCAGCTTAGCAAGCAGAGTTACCCTTCTGCTGCTTACAAACACTTTGTAAAACACTTTCTTCTTAGGTAGATTTAAAGCACCTCTATATTGGTCCTAGGGTGGTGACTATATAATTTTTCTCTCCTTTTTCTTTTCCTCTCTCTCTTTTTTCTCCTAACTTCTTGAAATCTATTGTAAGCCAGACTAAAAAATTCCAGTCAATGCCTCAGTAAGTGCTTTATTGTGTCCTGCTAAATTAAAGTTTGCTACGTTGAGGTTTGTGAAGTGCCTTACTTGTCTGGATGCTGGTTTAAAATTTGCCAAGTACCTTATTCTACCTTAATGGTCTAAAGTTTGCAAATAAAAGCTTGTTATTGAACCTCCTGAGAATGTTGCTGTTGCTCCCAGAATGAATGAAATGAATGAATGAAATTCTCTTCCCCTTAAACTTGCTGAGCGAGCTGGGCTGTAACAAACACAAAGCAACAGAGCTTCTGAGGAACTTTTCTATAAACAGACTTGCTGCAAACAAAAGTTATATGCTGAGAAAAATTCTAGTAGATCTACATGGCCTTGGTCCACAGAACCACACTTTGGTACATGAGTCTGATGAAGCTCAAGAACAAAACTGTTTAAGGATTTTATTTATTTCACATTTAGCTTGAAAGTAAAAACTAGTGTCTAAATTCAAACAACTTGATGAAGGAAGGGACTACAGGAAAAGGAAGTAACTGTGGGATGGGTACCAAATATATTTTAAACTAAAATCCAGACAGCCTGAAAATAATTTATTTTATTATCTGGACAGATCTGACCACTCTAGTTCATTAACTGTTCTCTCATTCAGCCTTCCAATAACCTATCTATCTACAGAATTTCTAGACCTCAACTATACCCAACAGAGCACAAACATTATTTTTGTTTTGTAGTTATTTTTTACAGAGGAACAGCCAAGATTAAGTCACATGAGTCTCTCTGTATGCTGGGTGTTTGTTTACTGGCCACTGAGGAAAAATACACAAGATTTTACACTCTAAATACACTTCCCTGGGAAATAAGAATTGCCATGTAAGATTGTAGGCGGAGCACTGATAGAGCAACTAAAGAAACCGGAAACATAATAAATCATTCTGATTAATGGAAATAATTCACGTCATAGACCTTTCAGAGAAAAATAAAAATAAACCCCAAGCCCCACTGTATTTCTGTGAGTTTTTGACTAAACCCAGCAAGACAAAAAATTTTGATTTAAAAAAGATCATCCATCATTCTTCCTCTGTGCTGCTACTTTTCACCTAAGGATAAAACAACAAAATCTGAATGCAAATGATTACATTTTTAAGTGTTCAAACAGCCTTTCATCCCATCTTTATTTACCAATGCTACCCACAGCAGATTGCATTTAAAAATTTCAAATAATTTTCCTTCAAAAAAAGCTCCACAAGCTCCTTTTGAGCTAATAAAACACTATGCATAGTTATGAACAGAAAATAAGTCCTTAGACTTACACAGCCTCTAAACTACCACCCTAATTTTCATTAATAGCTTTGAGTATATATGTAAAGACGTATTAAATTAATATTACTGTTGAAAGTGAATGGTATCATTTTATAAAAATGCCAGTATTTTAGAGAGGTTAGTGCTAGTGCTCTTATTCTCAGCTCCTCACACAGTTACGTGAAGCAACAGCTTCTGAAGACAAAACAAAACCAGGGCAGAATCTCTTCTTGTACCTAGATGAAAACAACAGTCCCCTTTAGGAGTGCACATTTGAAACATCCTCACTTATTCTGAAGATTTAGACTGCACAGAGAGGACCATCTGAAAAATTGTCACAATAACAAATGCACTCAAAATATTGTTTCCAAATCAATCATTGGATTAATCATTGGTGCCCCACAAGCATTAATGTACTACAACACCATTAACAAAATATGTCAGTGTTCACAGTTGTAGACTACTCTGATAGGCAAATAACAAATCTACTAAAATGAAGCATCTCGGGAGCCTCTTTTTGTTACTACAATATGAAATGTTTCAATATAAGCAATAAATCATAAAACGTTCACTGAGTTTAACAGAGCAACAAAATTTTTAATGTACGTCCTAGATATCTTTCAGCTGTTAGTAACCATTATACCCTAATTTAGTTTATTAAATACATACTACATGGCAAAATGGAAAAGCTTGAGGCTATGCTGTGAGGAACACCTAACCAGCACACCCTGGCATTGCTGATGAAAGAAACAGTTCGGTATATCCTGTCATCCATGCAAATAAACAAATCAACAAGGAGGAAACAAATGGCTTTATATTTGTAAACACTGACAAAGCAACATTCGGATTTTACAATTCAGGTTTTGTGGAAAACATAATGTTTCTTTTTTCAATTTTTTAAGTATATTTCACAGTATTTTCTGCTGGGTGAATACATCTTCATGTCAGGAAGGTAGCAGGACATTACAGAGATGGGCTATCTTACCCTGGAATTTCACACAGAGGAATTTTCCATGCCTAGAACCAGCTTAGGACAGCTGGAGCTTTGCCTCTGCCACTCCTGTTCAGCTGTTCCTGAGAGGCCCTTTGGGTCTGAGATCCCAAAGTTTGTGCTCTCTCGAGCAGACAGAAAGGAGCTATAGCCTCTGAAAACTTCCAGGACTTCCCCAAAGCCAGCTCTAGTGAACTGCACAGGACAAACATTAGACCTGTCCTTGTTACAGGAGTTTGTGCATGGAATAGGATTTGCCAATATGCTCTGCTGGAATAAAGAAATGCCCAACTTGAACTATAAATCGACATATAACAATTGCATGTGTTTATTTCCAAGGAGTAATAAATTATTTTAGAAAGGAAATAGCATGCAAAAAAATGTATTGACTTGCCATAGACAACAAAACAAACAGTATCATTCATATCCGCCTCAGCCTTTTAGTAACACTCATTTCTAGCAGGACAATTCCTGCCACTGGGATTTCTCATAAGGAAGCTGTATTTCCCTAATTTCACCTCAAGTGTCTAAGTATCTCAGAAAACTTCCTTCCAAATTCTGCTTCCTTTCTCCCAGATCATCCAGCTGGGGCAAAACCTATGGAACTGTGCTGAGCTTGGCCCCAATTCTAGTCCATGGCCCCCACGCCCTCACAAAGCAGCGTGAGAGCTGCCCTGGCGCGGGGCGAGCCTCCACAGTGTCACCAAAAACCGGGAATAAAACTCCTTAGCAACAACGTAGGCTTACGAAGCAGGGCATGACTTTATTACAGCGCCGGATGCACGCGGGATTAACTCCACCTAACGTGGGTGCAGGGCACAAGAAGGTACACGCATTCATTAGCCAGAAGTACACTTGCTGTGTGATTACACACGTGCGTACAGAACCTTCTACCATCTTCCACGTGGCCCTGATTTTCCGCCCTGGTTCTGAGAGCTGCACATGTTTCTGAACAAACTGGACTGGGCCGCCTGGGCTCGTTACTGAACTCGGGACGTTCCACGGCCGCTACACAAAGCTCCATTGACTCTTACTGCTGCCCGAGCGACTCACCACACCGCGAGCTCCGCACCCTCCCTGGGCAGCTGCTCCACAGCCCCGCCAGCCTCAAGGGAAACTTCTTCCTCCTGAAACGCCTTGTCTTGTAGTTTATGGCCATTGTCGCTGGGCACCACCGAAGAGTTCTTACAAGTAAGAACTGATGACTATGGCTAAGGTAAAGGTCGAATTGGTAACCAGCCGCTCGTGCGACATTCTGGGGTAATCAGGGGAGTCGCGACATGTTGCGGGAGGCGGTGGCGATGAGGGGCAGCACCGGGCGGGCACAGCACGCGAGCCCCCTGAGGGGCCGGCCGCCCTCGCGGCCCGTGCGGGTCGGTCCCCTCAGCGCTCCTGGTGCGAGCCGGGTGGTCCCGTCCCGCCGGCCAAAGGGAAAGCGGTGGTTCCTGTCCTCCTGCACCGCGCAAGGTGCCCGGGAGAGCGACAGATGCGAGCTGAGGGAGCGGCTCAGGGCAGCTCCGCGTCTGCCGCGACAGAGCGGCCCGGCCCGTGCGGGCTTCCTCGGGCGGCCGCGAGCGAGCCGTGGGGCGACGCTCGCAGCCGGCTCCGGGCTTGGCCCGTCCTCCCCCGTCCGCTCCTCAGGTTCCCCTGCCCAGCCCAGCCTCCTGTGTGCCCCCAGGCAGAGGGGACGCGGAGGACCATCGACAGGGCTGGCTGCTTCATTCTGTAGAGTCACGGAATCATCCGGGGTGAAGGAGACCTGTAAGATCAGACAGTCCAACCGTCAACCCAGGACCACCATAATCGCCCCTAAACCACTAAACTGTATCACCCAGCACCACATTCAGACATCTCTTAAACAGCTGCAGGGATGGTAACTCCAAAACCTTGGAGCCTTTCCAAACTCCTTGGCTTTGCCAGGGCCAAGGAGGGGTTCGGTCTGGGTGGGTCGCGCTATGGCGGGGGGCTCTGAGGGCAATGAGGTGGGAGCACAGGCAGGAGCAGCAGGGTTTGCTGCCTTATGGCGAACTGTGACCTGTACCGTCAAAAAATGTGGTGACATTACACCAGTAAGCTGTTGTGAATACCCAGAAGTTTTGCTGTAACAAACTTGTGAAAAACTCACAAGGTGGATGTGGTCACATTGACATGAGGACACATTTCTGTATGGAAGGTGAATAAAAGACTAGTATGTAGGGGTTATGTGAGATTTTCACTAGAAAATTGAACATGTGTAACTGAAACAGGTGTCTTTAAACCTGCATTTCAGAGAGAGGTTGAAATGACAAGAGTCTCTGATCACTGGCAAATTGGTGGAAGAATTGTCAGAGGGAAAAACCATACAATCCACTTAATTCACTTTTCTTTGTCAAAAGCAGCGGTATTTGCAGTGGAGAATGAACAAGCATTGGCTGGATCATTTTAGTGAAATCTTTCTGGCTACATAGCAGAAAGGCAACAAATGAAGGAGTGCAATGAGAACAAGGCTAGGGTATCCTAGCTCAGTGTCTCCTTGCTCTGAGGCCAAAAGCCAGTCCATTTTAGTAGTCTGAGGAGGCTGGGACCTTCTGTGCAATTTGCAAAAACAGCGTGGGTATAGCATGTGATTGCACAATCTAAAAACTAGAAGAAATAGAGGAAGTTCTTCAATTTTTTCAGTATTGCTGTTTCCTGACACAGTGTGTTCATTGCATCTTACAAGGATGGGGCTGCAAGTGGCACACATCCAGAAGAGAAAAGTTAGTGTATTAAGAAGTGTTTGGAAAATGTGATCTGCAAGAAAATACAGAATACATTGGAAAATGAAAAACTGAACGAAATCTAATCTTCCATGGGATAAGAGAGCTTCGGTGCAGATGCAGGGAATAACTTCATGGTCCTGGAGGATAGGATGAGTAGTAACAGGCTTAAAATGCCAGTCACTTGTGAAGCGTCCATTTGTGAAGACTGCAACATGTCTTCGAGTGGCTGTGGAGTTTCAGACGGTGTTGAGACTTTTAACAAATGCTTGCTAGGGATAATACAGGTATCATTTATCATTCCATCGGCAGGGGAATGAGCCAGTGACCTAGTGGGCACCAAGCAGCTCTGAGTGCTTAACTTCTCAGTCATTTGGTGTTGAATCATGTGGAAAATAGAATTAAATCTAGGTGGATAGCAGAGACAGACACTTCAGGTGAGAAACGGATACCTTTACCTTTGAAAATGAGATGACAGGTAAAAAACATTAAGAGTATTTTTAACTTGCTGAAGTAAAGTAGAAGCAGTAGAACCAACACGGCTGTGATTTCTATCCATCACATACTTACGTTTCCTATGAACAAAAGCTTTCTGGCACAGCATGTGTGTGTTCTGTGCTGACCTGAGTACAACTGAGAAGTCTGAACAAACAGCACTGGGCACTGTTAGTGCAGCTCTGCATTTTGCTTAGTGTTCTATCCATTGTCTAAAAATTTCTAAAACTAATGGGGGGACATTTTCACTTTGAATGAGACTCACACTTTTGACACACACATTTTTGACAACTTGATGTTTTCCTGCTCTAATATTATTTAAAATAGGATTTATTTCAAACCCATAAAAAATAGACTTCAGATATGAGTTACTGCATGCATTTGGTTTTTAAATCCAGTTCATTCTTACAGCACACAGAAGAATATTTGCAGAAACATTTGAGAGAAAAAAAAATCCATGGATCTAAGGAATCAAAAGGAAGCAAAAGAAATTAGGAAAATAAGGAATACTTCAACAGAGAAGGAGATTTTATATGGCTTGCAAATTAGAGATCTTTTTTTTTAGCCAAGTATCTAAAGTACAATCTGCAAAACTAAGAATTGTGTCAAAAGAAGGGTGTTTTCTAAATCAAATGTTCCTTTGGTGTAAACGTTGCTCAGACTATTACTTACAGCATCAAAATCCTGTGCCTGAGATAATTTGCAACAAAAATTCAGATGCAAACCAACATGCTGGGAAGCAAGGTGGGGGAAGGCAGATGATGAAGACCAAAATGCCTAAATATTCCACCATATATTTTTTCCTCTGTGAAAAAGGAAAAAAAAAGAGGTTTTTATAAAACTGATGTTTGCAGATGTTCTGCCTTACACAAATCTCAATTTCCTAATTAGGGTAAACATTTAAAAAGTAATGTGCTTAGCTCTGCACCAAGTAGCTTAGTAGGGGAATTGTTGCTGCAGTATCAACACAAAGATGGTAGTGACTGTAAGGTATTACCTGACTGTAAACACTAGAGAATAATTTCCCCTATGAAATGTTTCTTTTGTAAATGTAGGAGGAGAGACATTTCATTTGATGGTAGTAAGAGAGAGTGTTTCTCAATTGAAGATGGTTCTGACATGCCTCTGAGGACAGCTTCTCAGCTGATAAGGCTTAAAGAATCCCTGTTCGTGGGAAAGGTTTTCTATGATATGTCAAAAAGCTCTTAAGTAAAACAGAGACGAGAGGGATCGTCCCAGAATAGAGTAGGAAAAACCCTCAGGCATAGCTCAGTGTTATTTCTGCAGAAAAAAAAAAAACATTGGCTTCTTTTACTTGTTTGTTTCAAGGTAGAGAGCACGTTTACTGTCATTGGAAAAGGAAAAAAAAAGAGGAAAGGGGGTAAAGTAGCTCTCAATAAGTATCTAAGGCAGTTTAGAAGTGAGAAAATTAATAGCAACAATTAATTAGTCAATAATCTTGGTTCTGTCCTCCTCTTCCCTCTGCCGGCTTTTGTCTGAGGTTTTAGGGTTTGCTTCTCTTAGCACAAAATACTATGTCCCCATTCTATTTCAGAATCAAACTGCTGCAGCAGTTTAAGGCAGAACACCAGTAATTTAGTGATAGGATTCCTCCCCCCACTGCTCTCTGTGGCGGTGCGGGTGGCTGCAGTGACCCCGAAGGGAGCACCACAACCCACGCTTTCGAGGTCAGGCACCAATGTTTAAGGACTGCCTTCTGATGAGGGTGAGATCCCATCACCCCTTGGTGCGGCTATTTGCCTATTCTAGGCTGGTTGGTCCTTGTTTTCCCCTTCCTATTTTATGTATAAGTTTGTAAATATTCATCTCCCGTGGTTGCATATGTATCAGTTCTAGAAGTTTCTCTGTTACTCTGTGCCCCATTGGCTATCCCCTGTAATCCCTCCTTTGAGTTGCCCCCATTGGTTATCTCAGTGTCAGTCCCGCCTCCTTTGCTTTATCCCGTTGGCTGGGTCTCTTATCCCCGCCTTTCCTGCCCCAACTATAAAATCCTGGACCCACGTGCATTCTGGCCTGGCTGTCCGTAGTCTGTTTGGGTGTGGTCAGCGTGCTGGTGGAACCTACACAAAGAGTCTCTCCTTCTTTCTTTGCCTGCGCGCCCTGACAGCCTAGCTCAGGACAAGCTCCTTTGGGTGAGGAGCTCACTCTGCCCCCCTTTTGTGTGTGTAGAGCTGCGGGTGTAGAGGGTGCAGCCAGACCTCCGGGCTTCTTATTTTCCTGGCTCAGGGTGCTCTCAGCCCTCCATTGTAATTATTTATTAAAAGAAAATGGAAAGGTTGGTGGTGGCTTTTTCTTTATTTTTTTCTCTCAGGGGACACTGAAAAGGAAGCAGGTAATCCCAGTAAGCAGAGGAAACATCCAGTGTAAATATATTAACGTTGGAGATGAAAACAAGAAAAAGAGTATTTGTACAATGGCAAAAAATAAAGGAAGTCTTCTGGCAAAGGTAACGTGTAGTGTTTGGAATGTTCGAATTCTTTTATGTTCAGTAGAAAGTTTGATTGTGTTATTTTTTGGTGATGTGACTTGAATTCCAGTAGTTCAGCCATGCTGTAGTGCTTAGAGCCTTTTTATGACTGTTGTATGTCACTGAGACATCCTAATTCCAGTTGTTTATTCAATGGAACTGAACTTCCAGTCTGGTGCTTCCCAATGTATGTTACCCGCGTGACTCCCGTGGTCAGTCCCTGATAATGCAGAGGGACTTCTGCATAGAAAGGTGGGAGGAAGGAACCAAGGAGGTATGGACAGAGAGCTTAGGTAGTGTTTGGTGGTAGGGGGAAGGTTGAGGAGCCAGATTTGGGGGAAAAATCAGCAGACAATCAAGCAGGACTGGGGAGAAATACTTGTGCACATGTGCGCACACATGAGAATGCAGGTGCTCCTGAATTCATTGGTTAGATGCCAAAAGTCTTTGGGTGAAGGGAAGTTTCTGTTTTAGCACAGAGGCAGAAAGCAAATCCTTCATGTAGGGAATAACGATCAGGAATTTTTTGTGGTTTTGAATGGAAACCTTTTTCCCAAGAAAATACATCACTTGTCATAAAATCTTAATTTTCCTGACATTAGAATGCGCTCTAGTCCTGCTTACACAGACATTTTATTCCTTGTAGCTGGTGTCAAGAATATATGTCTGATGTGTAAAATCAATTTAATAAGAATAATTTAAAATATTTATAAGATATTTAAAATGTTACTGTTCATCTTTATATTGCCATCAGAATTTTTTTATTTCTCAGGTTAACAAGCTTCACTTGCTCATGAGTACTCTGCTTGAAAGTTGCCTCTCAGCAATTTTTGATTAGTCCTGTAGAAAGTAAAACTCTTAATTTTGTATGTAGAGAAATCACAAACATTTTTAAAATATTTAAAGCTATATGTTGCACTGCTAATGGTAATACATACATACTGATTTTATCCCTTTAAATTTTAGAAAGTTGAGTTACTGTGGCACCTCCTTTATGTAAAGTGACTTAAGTCCAATGGAGAGTGCCAAGATACAAAATTCTGTGCTTTGTACCTGCCAGAAATGCCATATAAACAATAGAAAGAAAAGTACTACTTCTCCTGAAACTTCGGAAAATTTTAAATTTAGCACTTGTTTCATGTAGGCATTTCAGTGAGTTTAGATTTTTAGATTTGTAACGCAGCTTTTCTTCATTCCAGATTAAATTTATGAGTGGTGAGCAGAGCAATATTTTAAGTAATGACTTACTTAATCAAGAATTGGAATGCTTAAAGGGAAGAATTGAACAAGTAGAATGCACCAGAACCCATGAAGACATAGTTAGAACATCACTAGTAAGTTTCTTTGCATAATTGTGTGAGTTTTTTGTGTGTGAATCACATACTACTATTACGGTACCTTAAAGAAAGACCCCAAAAGTATGCAAATTTTTTATTTTATGTGACAAAAATAAGTTAATAACAGTTCTGTTTTCTATTGCAAGTCTTTCACTGTCTGCTCTTCATGCAACAGCAATACATAACTTCCTTACTGCAGGTGAACTGTGTTAAGCCCTGCTGTGTTTCTTCTCTGTTGTAGAAGTTGTTATCCAAACTGGAGAAGGACACGAATGCTCTCATGGATCCAGGAGGAAGCCATCCCAACAGTAGCTGTTCTCATGTGGGATGCAGATACCCAAATGGGCATTAATGCTTGCTTGGAAACTAATGGGTGACTGGATGGTTACACTGAAACCTCGTGGCTGTCACAGCTCCCTTGCTGTTGCATTAGGAAAAAATCTGCAGTGCTCATACTGGTTGATCTTCGAGAATTTGCTTTGAGACTACAACATAGCTCTTTTCAGTCTGATTAAACAAATTCAAAGGAGGGGGTGTTGATGACTCCTGCTTTGATGCTGTCCTGTTGGAGACACACTGGAGTTTTTCTGCTGAAGGGCCAGACCTCTTTATTATAAAGTTAAAGTCCCTGACAGCATAATTGCCTCTTTGAGTTTCTTTACATCATGCATTTAGCGATTCCCCCCCAGCCCATTGCATAGGAGCCATGAACTGCACATTGAAGACTAATTTCTTAGGCAGTGAAATTGAAAATATGAAACAATAAATAAAAATGTCAGTAACATAGCTACTAATACAAGAGCATTGCTCCTGGGAGATATTGATGTGTTTGTACTAAAATGGTAAGATTGCAAAACATCTTTTTTTTGTGGGGACATTTGGTTGTTACGGGGAACAGGAATTTCTCATGTCCTTAGACTGATTGTATTTTGTTGTGCTGAAATTCTTTTAGCTAATCTTACAGGAGGTGTAGTTCTGTGAATTATCAGCCTCCTGTTTCATGCTGACCATATATTTCATGTAAAAAAATCTTACAGAAATGAGGTTGTTCAAAAGAAGTCTTTGGAGTCTAAGACTTTTTTTTCTTTCACATTTAAAATTACAAAAGAATTGCATGTGACAAACATGCAGTCTTGTCCTTTTGTTAAGGCTTTCACATGTTGTACAAAAGCAGTTTCACATTTTCTTGGCCTTTTCCCAAAAACCAAAATATAAAACAAGATAAGGTTCAGTAAGATACTTGCATGCCTCAAGTTTTAAATTTTAATTTGGGGGTTTTAAAACAAGTTAATCCTGGAGTGTGAAGGTTTTAAGATACGTGGTATGTCCTCAAGGAATTAGATTATGTTCTAAATAGTTTGCTGTGAATCATCAAGTGTTGCTTTCACTTGCTTGAACTTTTCAATATATAATTCTGCATTTTTACAATAATTCTGGGTTGTTGTAAGCAATCTTAGCAAACAGATAGTGTTCCACTCTGCCAATTGGTACATAGTCTTGGATGTACTTGAGTAAAGAGAAGCCTTCCACTAAAATTCTGTATTATCAGAGTGAAATGAAAGAAAGAAAACTTGATCAATACAACAGAAGAAAACCACAATTCTAGTGAATGTAAAAAAAAATTTTAACATTTATTTTCCAGCGACTCCCTAAATTTAATGCCTGAGGTATAATTATGTAATAATTCAGGCACCCTTAAGGAGAAGATAGTTCTGTGGTATTACAGCACCATGTCCATTGCTGTACTGGGTTTGCCTGCAGGGTTTTGGTAGCAGGGAGCTGCAGGGTGGCTTGGCTTCTGTGGGGAGAGAGCAGGGCTTGCATCAGTTGCATCATGTGGGACAGAGCCATTTCAGGCCCACTCCAAAATGGACCTTCCACTGCTCGAAGCTGAACTGCTTTGTAGATTGTGGATACTGCAGGATGTTCAGGACTTGATGGAAAGATTATCTATTTTGAAGACCTTTCCAAGGGGAAAGAAGTGCCAAGCTGGGCTCTGAAGAAGGCTTCTCTTTCGCCACCAGGAGGCTCCATTGTAACGGGATTGGAACAGTGAAACATTTTTCTGTAGAAGCAAGTAAGGAACACCAGGAGACACCATCGTCAGAAATAAACACACAAAAACCCCAAAACCTGTTCCAGCCGTCCTTCCCCTTTTATCTTCTTTTTCCTCTACTTTGTCCTTTTCCTTCCTCTCCCTCCCTCACCCTCCAAATCTGTCAGGCCTAAAAATGTGTAAAAACATTATTTGACAAAAGGATTTAAACTTTTACCCTAAGAGCTTTTAGGCTTTTAACTTGGAAAGCAGATTTAAGTCTTCAATACTGGTACTTTAAAAATAAGATTTCTATGCTAGAAAGAAAAATGTCTAAAGTAACATTAAAAAGTCTCTCAATATGGCACATTTTTTACTTCTTGCTAATACTATACTAAGAAAATTGAGTCAGTGAATCAGTGCATATATTATGTTCCTACCCTTTTCTTTGTAACAATGTGTGCCCACTTGGTTTAAATGAAGTTTTCTGAACTTTGTTTATGACAGTAACACAAGCTTTGTTAGAAATAGTTCCACTTTTGCAGGTTTTTGAAGAGAAATGGAACAAAAGCTTTTTTCTTCAAGTAGAAGCAGTAAAACAGACCAAAGCCTGCACCATATGATAGAGTTTGGGTATCACTGGCATTGTTTCATACTTGCTGACATTTATTACAGCAATTTAATTTCATTAAGGCACCTGCAGTTTTACTCATCTGTGCAATGTACAGCTGTTTTAAAACTAAGTACATGCACAGGTTTGTGACATTTTGGCTAAATTTTTGGGGAAGGATTAAAAAGAACCATGCACACACTTCCCTTTAGAAATTCAGTGCAGTAATGATCCAACATAAACAAATACCTTCTAAATGCAATGGGAACCTCTTCAGCACTCCTTCTCATAGCACAAGGTGATTCTAAGTTGTTAGTACCAGTGTGTCAGGATTTTCTACCTTGGGAAAACCCTACTGGACAGATGGAAACCAAGGGTCAGCAATATGCTGAATATTAATCCGTGAATGTCAGGTAGTCTGGGCCAGTGCTGTTGGTCTGGAAGCTGTACAGACAGCAACAAATCAGCTTATAGATTTAAATGAAGATTTATAGATTTAAAAGAAGGTAGTATGAACATAAAGTAGTCTGAGTGGCTTATTTTTGTTGTTGCACTAACAACTGTTTTTGTCTCAGTGCGTAGACTTTCAAGCAGTAGCCAGTCTGCCTCCAGGTATCCACATCTTGCCAAGGATCCTTCTTTGTCCAGTGCTTCCTGAAGGATTTGAAAACCCTCCTCAGAATCGTGAAAATAAAAGAGGCTCACGAGCAAAATCTGGAGGGGATTGGACTGTCAAGGACCCATACAGAAACTGATCCCAAATGTGCTTCCCTATGCAGTTATCACCTGTGTCTGTTCCATTAAAACCTTAGTAGTAATTCTGCTTCACTCTGGAAGCAAATAGGCAAATATGGGCTTTGCCACTTCAGTGCCTTGCTGTTATCACAGGTTATCATCCCAAAAAATAGAGTTACTTTGTCATTCAATGAAAAGATCTATTTGGATGTTATAGACCATTTGGTGATAAACAGTCTGTAACTGCTTTAAAAACTCTTTAGGAGACTCAGAGTCCCTTACCAAGTGGTCTGCTACTCCTAGTAAGTACTGGACTGTTACTTGCAGTGAGTATCATGTCAGAGCATTATTTGTACTGCAGACAGTATTAATTTCATGTGTCTTACTTATTACAGTGTTATGTTATAGAATTAATGGAATAAGCTTGATTCTACAGCCTTGAAAATGAAGTCTTTTAAAAACTACTTCCACATTTAATTTTCTTCCAATTTATTACTTCAGAGGTGATTGTTGCACATATGAAAGAAATGAAAAATATAAGAACATTTTCAGCTTCATTATTTTATTTCAATGATTGTAGGATTCTTAGCTGTCTTTAGTGTTTGGAAAGGTAGAGGCTCATCTTATTCCTGTCCTTAGAAATTACAGGAAGAATTCTTTTCTTTGGTCTGTTTAGCTAAATGGCACAAACTTCCATGATACTGAAGATAAGAACAGAAGAGGTCAAGCAGTCCCTCCCTTATTTTGAACACATTAAGAACCCCATAAAATCAATTATGTAGCTGGGGTAAAAAGTTAATGTCTAAGCAGCACAGATCCTATCACCTGCAATACTCTTCATAAGATACAGCATAGCAAAGTAATGCCCAACTCCTGTCCTGAATAGAATACATAAATAAAAACAAACTTTTTTTTTTCAAGTATCTTGACATAAATATGGATTGTTTTTCCAAGACTGTTTCCTGTACTGCAGAGGCTTACTTGCTGGGTGAAAAACATAAAGGTAGATCCACAGGTGCTTGTGACTATTTTAATAGTTGGGACTTACCCCTTTTATTCATTATGATTAGAAGGGAAAAGTTTTATGGGGTTTGGGAAATTAATTCTGTGGAGTTGGGGGAGTGTTTTGAATGGATCTGTACAAACCCATGTGTGCTGTTAGCACCTCAGTGCAAATCCAAAGCCTGGACCAGAGCAGATACAGAAGTCACTCACCTGTTTCTCACATTATTTGCTCATATGGTCAAGGCACTCAACCTCATCTTAAAATATATGACTGTTTCTGAAAAATGATGGAAAATAACCAAACCCTTATAACTCCTCAGAGCATCAGTGGATCTTGCATTACTCAAGACCTTCTTTTGACACCATACATTTAAAAATTCAATACACTAATATTTTCTCTGGTTACCCTGAAAGGTCTTCAACAAAGGACAAAAATAATCAGCTTGTGGTTCTAGTACAGGCAGGAAGAATTTAATTTTACCTGTTCACACAAATACTCAACTATTTCTCATTCAACATTGTGTAAATATATCCCAAGCTTAAAGACAAGGTCAGATTGCTAAATGTATTGAGTTTGCTATTACAGCACAATAATTTGTTTTAACTTTATTTTCATGTACATTCTCAGAATATATAGAGTATAGGAAATGGTATATTTTAAAGGCATATAAGGTAGAAAAAAACCCTAAAATATGTTTGTCCTGCTCAAACTCTAGTTCAGACTGGTTTGGTATTTGTTCACTTGCTGTGCAGAACATTTCCATCTGTTCCATGTGGCATCATGCATGTGCTGGTGTTTGTACACAAGTGGAGGTGTTGTGCATCAGTGTTTGTTGTGTGTGTGCTTTTCACTTTATTATAAAGGGACAGAGCTTTTACTGTGGAATTAAACTATGTGTTCATGTGCATCTACATCTTTATTTTAAGTATTTGCTGTATAAATGACCTGAGCATTATCAAGGCAAGAAACTGAAGCATCTCTGCAAGTCAGTGGCATAAAAGCTTAACTTAGAATTTTTCAGGAGTGTCCTCAAGATATTAGAGCTTTAATCCATATTTGTTTAAGAATATCCCTTATTTTTTCATGGTTTAACAAATGTAGCAAAATGCCTAGTTAACAGTCTGTCTACTTTCATCATTAAAACTGCATCTATTTGTTTAAGACAAATTCTGCTTGCTAGCAAAAACTCAGGTTTTGAACCTGAAATGTATTCAGCAAACCATAGAAACACTTTTTTAAAAAGTAGGGTAATAATTCTTGAAATTCAGAGCACCCCCACTAAGAGGAAAAACACCTGACAAAATACTAGCATCATGCTAGACTGGGGAGAATGCCTTTTCTTCAAACTGATTTGGGTTTTTTACTATTGTTATTACTTTTACTGTGATGTCCTGCTTGCTCATCCTAATTTTTTAACAGTCTTACTGGGCTTTCTTTGCTCCCAAAAGACAAGCAGTACATGCCAAAGCATTTCAGGATGTTGAAGGAATGAAGATGGAATATATGACCTGTCGCTCATGTTGGAGACAGTTCCTAAAAAGCTGAGCACCTGAACTTCTACTTTGTAATAAATCAAGGATAAATCTGAAGAAATCAGATAAAATTTCATTATCTGACTACATTAGACATCAACTGCTGTAGTAAGTATTAACTTCAGTAGTTACACTACCTTATGATACTGAACTTACTCCACTTTAAGTGTAATACCTCATTTAAAACCTATTTACTTTTTTACTGCCTGTGTATTGAGCCAGCTGTAGTGAATATACTGAAATAAATAAATAAATGGTTAGAGCTTTTCAAAAGTCAAATCTGTACTTAAGCATCAAAGCTGTGACTAACCAGGCCACTTCATTCATTCTCCACATTGATCTCCAAACTCCAAAATCACCATCAGCCAAAGCCAGTATTACAGTGCTGAGCAGTTAAGCCTGGTATTACAGCAAAAGATTTAGCTCACAAAACTACTGAAAAATAAAAACCACCAAGTCATGTTATCCTGAAAACCTATCCTGGAATTCATAAGCATAGTAACTGCATTCTGATTTGTTTAGTAGCAGTGTTTAGTTCCAGTAAAGTCCAGAAAGGAATTTAAAATTAATTTTTTTAAGGCCAATTTCCTAATGGGCAGACTCAGGGAATGCTTTTGTACAGGACACATTAACCCTGAAATCACTACGTGATAAAAGCCCAGTGTAATAAACATGTTGAGTTTGGCTGCAAAAACCTGCATTTGGCATTGTTTGATCACCAGTCTGCTTAGAAATCTGCAGATGTAGGCACAGGAATGCGTTTTTGTTTTCCTTTTCTCCCTCCCAGAAAGGCTGCCCAAGGCTAAGCTGAAGGGATTTGGGACTGGAGTGGGGAGTTCCTCACTGCCCCAGCTGTGCTGAGCCCAAACTGAACAGGGAATTGGCTGATAAGTGCTCCCACCAAAGGCTCTGTGTGCTTAAATTAAATGTGAAAGACAATCAAGAGAAACATTTGCTGGAGTACAAAAAGGACTTGTTTACTTTTGCAAAGCAAGTGGTTTTAATAAAAACTTGATGACATTTACTGCACATTATAAAGAGCAGAACACTGGTCCTGCGCCAGGACAGACTCTCTGAGTGCAGCTTTGGGCTTTATAATTGTTTGCTTTTTCATTGTGATTTGGGCCTCGTTTTTTACATACCCTTAATATTTAACATATTTCAAAGGGGTAGATCTGGTCCAGGAATATAGTTAGTATATTGCTTACAAATTAATTTGCATGGGCTTTATTTGGAATCTACTAGAGGCCAGGAACAAACTGTTTAGTAAAGGAAAACCATTTATGATGATGAAATATTTAAAAGAAATAACTTGGCTCTATCTTGCTCCAACCCCTGACCTGGAGGTGCCAGGCATTTCACTTCACCTGCCTTCTTTTTTTTTTTTTTTAAATTCTGTTTCATATCAAGAACACAGTACATTTTTAGAGAAACAATACCTTTACTACAAAACCATGTAAATGATTATATACAAAATGGTTACTGGAATTTGGTTTTGTACTGCAGTGACAGAAATAACTAGATGCTGACATTTATTTACGCTTCCTTAATACTAAGTACATCACTCCACTGATCAGGGTAAAGGCAAACGCAATCCAGGCTAAGACGAAGGAATAGCCATATTGGCCTTTGGCAACTTCCATTCCATATCCACGGCTCTGGTGCAGTTCTTCATGCCTGTCTGTGTAAATGGAAGCTGCAATCATAACACACAGACCTGCAGGAGGAAGAAAATAATAAAGGTTAGCACCTTAAAATATTATCAATACACACAACTATTCACTGTCTCTCTTCGGTCAGCTGCTCCCACCACTGTCCTTTCTTTGCAGACACTCGTTTTCCATCTTCAAACTAACCTGGAAGCATTTCAAGACATTTTCAGTTTCTTTAGCATGCTTTAAGTTTGAAGTGCTGTTGTGTATCTATGTCATTTGCAGTGAACAGAAAATGATTCTGAACATCTGGTTAGTTTTAAAGTCTGACAAAAAACAAAGTGAGTACTTGCCTGTAACGATTACAGAGTTATTTAATGTGTACAAGAAGTTCAGAACCTCAAATTCTTTCCCTTCATAGTTTAAATTACTTTATTCTGAGCAGGGATGACATCCATGTTTTACCTGCCTAAATATTACAGAATGGAACAGTTCACTGTTTAAACAAATATGAAGGATAAGATACGGCCTCAAGAGCACTACAGAGTTCTCAAGCAGCTCATTCTTTTTGAAACCTTTTCCCCCTTTCCTACTTTCACGAAAACATCATTAAAGTCAAAAGTGTTGAAAAATCACTCACATGACAGGAGCTGGATGATAGAGGTTAACACAAATCTTTCTCCTTGCTTTAGACGGAAGAGTTGAAGAATGAAAACCAGAAATGCCACACAACAGAGAATCGTAGACAGGATCATGGCAGCTTGAACAGCCTGAATTGACTGATACTCTGCAAAAGCAAAGCAGCCTTGATTAAAAATAGTTTCTCTCTTTGCCTACTCCTGCAAGGAGTAAAGGGGCAGAGCTGTGTTGTGTGAGCAGTTCAGTAGATGCAGCAAAGCAGCTGTGTGTGCATTGCAGAGGCTGGTCCTCTTCTGCTTTCCTTGGTATTAATGCAGCCAGTGGTTTAGACTTCTAAAAGCTTCTCATCAAACTGAATGAGAATACTGAAGAGACTACTTCTGCCACACCACATCCTTTGCTGCCATCGATGTCCTAGAAGCACAATGAAACCACCAGCTATCCCAAACAGCTTCCAAATGGAGACCCCAGCCCTCCACCAGACCTGGAGACAGCTCTGTCCAGGAGGATGTAACCAGACAGGATATCTACCCTTGGCACAAAAGGTTCCTCTCATTCAGGCTTTTCATCCTGTCAGTTACTTCACTGTAACTGGGAGCTGAAGTATCCAATACATTTTTAACCATGTGCAGCTGCTCTGTGTAACTTCGCAGTCCCGAGCTGTGTCACACAGCTGAGCTCCCATGGCTCCTCTCCTCCAGCACAGCCATGCTGCAGGCAGGAGCCCTGGGAGCAGCAGGCACACCTCAGCCATCCCCCTCATCTCCCCAGGGTGGGTACCTGACTGCAATGGACACACAGTAATACACAGAACAAATGCAAACCCTTAAATCCGTGTTAGCTGAGATACCCTGTGTGGAGTGGATCAGCTCACTGCACATTACAGGCCCTAAACCAACCTGACGCTTGGAAAATAAAATTACTTCATGGGTACACAGTTCTTCAAATTATGCAGCTCTTTAATGTACACACAGACTGAATGTCGAGAAATAAATAGAACATTTGAGAATACTTCCAATTTTTGTAAAGCAGGATATTACACTAGGCTGTATATTAAGACCTCTTTGTAAAAATTGCAGCTTGTGTTTTCTTCCACTTTTTCCCCCATTCTTGTACACAGTCAGTAACCTCAGGTTCTTTAGTTCAATTCTGAGGCAAATTCTCTCACTTCAGATGACTTCACTGTTGTTACCTATCTAATTTTTTAAGAACTCGTTAGCACTCATTGTTAGTTGTTTGCATTTACTCTCTTGCACTGGTCTCTTAAGTGCACATGACAGTTCCTTCTGCTTTCCTCTCACAGAAACTGTTAGAACAATTGTCTTTCCAAAATGAAAACCAGTATTAAAGTTTTTAAAAGACCTGCCTATTTAGAACATGCAGAGATTTTCAAAGAATTATATAACTGTCCTTGCAAATTTCATAGCAGTTTCACCACATCTGCTGAAGGAACATAGACACAGGCATGGAAAGACACTCACCATTGAATTCATCAGTGATAGCCATACAGATGCTCGTATTCGTGGCACACATTCTCCAGACATCTGTAGAAAAGTTATCTCCCACCCACCAGGCCTGCAAAATAAAAGTAAAGGACTCTTACAGAGAAAAAAACCAAACAAAACCCACAAAACTCCTTCATTTTCCAAGTGTCTACTGATCAGGTAAATCAGCTGGAACAATTTTCTGTTCATTTTTGGATACTTAACCACTCAAATGAAATGTGAGATCTCATGGCATTTTGGAATAAAGGTTATATAATTACCCCCAAGTCATTCTCATTTTAGACCTCTGTGAAGTAGGTAAGGGAATCTTAAACATCCCAAAGCACAAGGGATTTCCACTATTTGGTCAGAAATTTTGGATAGTGAGTGATTGTTCACTCCTTGAGACACCTAGACAAAGTGTGCTTTGTTCACCCAGACCCTGTTTAGGATGCACACCTCTCTGAAGGTAAAGCATGTGCTAATTTGCAGGAAATAGCATCACCTGTGAAACAAAAGTCCCTTATAGATGTCCTGGTTCCTGCCATCAAAGTGATTAATCACAATGCAATGCAGCTGTGCTGAGGTACACTGTGGCATCTGTCTGGTAATGGCTGGTGACAAATTAAGATCCCCCTGTGGTTTTTCTATTTTGAGGTTTTAACATTCAAGGCAAGATGGTACTACAGTGTCTGAACAGATTTTTACAGTAGCCTGGAAAATGACAAGGTCTCCACAAGTGGCATTTCCTCAGGAAACCCATTCCCATTCCAATAGCTACCCAGGCCTTTGTTTTGACTAGAGCTGCAAAAAATATGACACTTAAGTACGATTCCTGGTAGGATCTGCTGCTTAAATAGATATTCCAGAAGCCTCAGAGCTTACTGTGCAGCTTTGCAAACAATACTGCAGTAAAAACTATAATATATTATGGTAGTAGGCATATGGATAAAAGGAACACTGTTTCAACAAAAATAATTACTTTCTCAGGATGCCATTCGTTTGGGTTTTACAGTTCAAGTTAATATATTATTTTTCATCTCTGAACTCTATATAATATATAGATACATAATATAAATTCTAATAGAAGATGGTTGCATGGATAAAGGTTTTAATTGTTCAAAAGTAGCTAATGACACAAAGCAGAGTGCATAGGGTTTTACTTTTGCAATAATTTGGTTTGTGCGTAGCAGATTTGAACTAAGATTAAGTTGCTTTGCCTACTGTCTTTGCTTTCTAAATATTCAAGGGAGCAGCGTAAGACAACCTGCTCTAGTGCTCAAATAATGACCTACTTCCATGGAACAATCAACCAGCTGACTAAAATGTAACATCTAAGTTTGTACAATTTTGCAATAAAAAGTTGTGGGTAACACATCATTTCACTTAGAGCATAGTCTTCACTAAACAGTATTTTCAGGAGCAAATTTTTTAATATCAAAAGCCTGTACATACATCAGACCTCATAGACAGATTTCAATGGACAGACTACTGATCAGGATAGTGGACTGTTTTGGAAAATGGAAAATTCCATTAAAAGTTAGATATAAATATTGGAGGGTAAATTTTTTCTAATCACAAAAATAAAATGGAAATTTGAAAATAATGCAACATAAAATATTCTAAAACTTTGTGCTGAAACTGCTTCAACTTAATGGACACAAACACATTCATGGTGTCTCTCATGATTTAACTGGGCATCTGGGACAGACACTTGTGAGGCAAAGCACACCTTGACTAAAATTATCCCCACACATTAATCATCAGCTGTTTG
The DNA here is from genome assembly GCF_965178545.1 of Coloeus monedula. NCBI lineage: Eukaryota > Metazoa > Chordata > Aves > Passeriformes > Corvidae > Coloeus > Coloeus monedula. The sequence goes on along the minus strand of NC_138796.1, from coordinate 10,841,887 downwards.
ACTTCATGTACTTGACACAAAAGGACAGTGGATTTCCCCCCCCTCTCTCCCTCATATCCAGCTGAACCATGTCCCCAGGGCTACCCTGTAAATATCCTCCCTGGCCAAGTCTCTCCCAGGGGAGAGGATCTGCTGCATGCCTTGAGCTTACAACATGATGCCATACAAATATATGGCACATGCATGGATAGCCTTATCCACCTTTGTTACAGAAAGCTCTAAGAACACCAGTGTGCCTAAAAAACTTAGGTCCTCTCAGAAAGCAAGTTGAAGATACAGAAGAAAAACTCAATTTTTATGAAGTAAAGAAATCCCTGTGTGTTTGAGAGAAAACAAGAAGAAATGACACTTACATTGTCAATAGTTGAGATGAACAGCAGTGCTGCTGAGGTTATGTGAAACACAATAATGAAGGCCAGGAGAATCAACATCCTTGCTCTGGGGAGGCTTTAGGCTGAGATAAATCTGTTGAACATAAGAAAGTATATGAACAATCTTTAAAAGCTGTCAGTGGATCAACGTGCAGTTATGGTGCTGTTAGAGACAGGAACATCAGATGCAGTTTGAGTCCACAGGATATGTTCCATCTCCAGAGATACTTAGCTGGCATCACGGCTGTTAAAATGAATCACAACTTGAAATGAAGCCAAGAGATGTATTTTGCAACCTTCCAGCGTGATGGCTGCCGTGAATAAACACATAAAGAAGTTTCATTCTGTGTGCTTCTCCAGCAAGGATGGAAAACTCCTTCATGTTGGCTTTGAGAGAAGTGCTTTTCAAATTACAGCCTCATGTGTAGTGATGCTAGAATTTCCACTGACTGTAGTAAGGTCTTGTTTCAACCATCCTTCCAAAGAAGGAAGGACCAGATTTCAAAAGGATGCTTGTAGAACAAAATTAAGTGCATCAAGAACTACCTCCTACATTTAGTAACACCTATGTTGTACCTTAGGTCTCACATCCTTTGTTCATACAGTTAAAAGTTTTATCCATTGAATAATGACTAAGGACTACCATTTTCTTCAATATATTGCTCCCAATGGTAGGGCTGATCAAACCTGTTAGTCATATAATAATCCAGTGAGTTAATTTTATGTTCAGTCACTTAATACTCTCTGTAGGCTACCTATTACCTTCATACCTTATTTAACCCACTTACTACAATGTCACATCTCACATGGAAAAAAATACATTCTCATGTACAAGAGAATCAGAAATTGTATTTAACTGGAATCCCCAGGAAATCTGTGGGCACATAACAAATAGTTTAGGGAAAACTGCTGCTACTAATACTCAGAAAAATGCAATTGCTTGACATATCTATTCCCTCTTGGACAGAAATTCTCGCAAATTAATATGTGCTATAAGGAATCTGCAGTCTTGCAGATCTTTGCAGTTAAGGTGCACCATTCTGTACATCATCTGCATGTTATCACTCATCAGTACATTAATGCATATTTCTGCCTTGCCTTTGCTTTGGACACATTCTATGATGTCAAATGACGCCACTCACATAACACAGTAAATATCTAGAAGAAAGGGCAGCTATGAGGTTTTTTTTAAGACTTCCATGATTTTTTTCATGTCTAACCCCCTCTCTCCTACTGCCATTTACTGGAATCATGAACCACATGAATAATTTAGCCAAATAAAAGGACTACTCGGACAGCATTTTTAAAGCAGCTCCACTGGCACTCTCATCAGGGCAAATAATAACTACTCTGCAAAACTTTAACAAAAAGATAATTGACAGCATAATAACTCAGTGAATAGAGACCAGGAGTTCCAGACTAATCCTCTGCATCTCCATCTCTGTACTGCAGTACAGCATTATAACAAGCTCAAAGGCAAACAGCATTAAAGTGCTTTTGGGAAAAGTAAGTGGATAGCCTTATATCCGTATCTAATTGGAATGACTGAATGGGAAAGCCAAGTCAACCCTGAAATAGGAAAAGCATCTACTCAAGTGTGTATTCCTTCCCATTTCCTCTCTGTTAAACTTTGCCTTCTCAGCCACAACAAAGGACAGAAATTGGCAATTTCCTCCAATGAGTTGATTCTACAGTATGACTCCAGGTCCTGTGAATGCAGTTCTGCTTCTAGAAATGTCATTCATGGCTCTCTATTGAGCCTTGCTTGACTGAAAGGAAGGAAAAAGGAAAAAAAGATGTTTTGTGGGTTTGTATAATGTCACATCAAAATATTTTCGTTGTGGTATGTACCAGTTTTTGCACAGGACCCTCTTGTCTTGTGGCTGGTTTTTTCTTTTTCATTTCTTGCACAGATGGTTTCTAAGCATTCAATAATGCAACAATCATCCGCCATGTAAGGAGAGAGAACCAAATTGTACTCGGTATTATTTTAAGAATAACAATACAATTTCATCTTATTACATGAAGTATCATAAAGTAAGACCAAAAAATGCAATCTAATTAAAACCAATCTTGCAAAAGCAAGACTTGCCAGCGCAGAAGAATCCACTTTCTCTTCAGTCAAGTAAATGTTTTAGTTTTACTGTTTCCAGCCATAAAGAGAAGTGTTTCAGACAGGACAGATAAACCTGTATGGCTGGTGAGGAGAAGACATTTTTTGTTTTACCCAAATAAAGCCAAGATTAATGGAAAGAGATTCTTGTTTTGTCTTTGCAAAAAAAAAAAAAACCAAAAACAAAAACAACAACAACAAAAAAAAAAAAACAGTAAGAAAGGTCTGATGTTTCTGTTACGAAGACCCTTCCTAACAACCATCTTTAGGTACCTCCTCCTGACTTGCTGGCAACTGCTCCCTTCATGAGCTGCTACAACTTCTGTGCACACAGTGCTACAGCAATGACACATGGATACAGGAATGAAATACACTGGGGAAAGGAAGGAGACAGACCATTTCCAAGTAATTAATACCAGGAAAAGTCAAGAAGAACTGTTATCCAGTCTGTCATCTGGAGCAGGATCCCAGAAGTGCACAGACCTCAATCACTCCTACAAACTTTCCCTTCCCATGAAGACCAAGGAGTTTCTGTGGTTCATCCCAGCCTGCACAAGGAATAATGAAGGGAGGAGAGTTTTCCAGAGAAACTCTCTGTGATTTGTGGGCAGGAAGCAAAGAGCAGCTCCCCTCTTCCAAGATGCAGCCAGCAACATCACAGATGCTACTACAGTATCTGCACCCCTCTCTAGGCAGAAATTCTGGATTTCATCTCCCAGAGACAACTACTAGTCCTTGTCCATTCCACACAAGGCTGGAATTCAAAAGCTTACTGTGAAGACTCAAGATTCTTCCACTCCTTCAGCAAGAAGCCCTTCCTTCCCCGATCCTCTGAGGACAGCCTGCCTGGAAACCTCTGGACACAGTTACAGAGCACTGTTTGCATTAATGTTCAGAAGTCTTACTCTACTAATGTATTACCAATCAAACACTTTGTTATTCTGCACACTGGCTGTACTCCTTTTCTCATTTACCATGAACTGTTTCCTGGGCAGAGTGATTTCTCACCTTCTCTCATTTGCAGTTGAAACACACTATGCTCTCAGGTCAAGGTGTTCATGATTTTTAAGTACACTGCCTTTAGGCATTGATGAAGACTGGGATGATGCAACAGATACTGTTCACCATTCCCCAAAGTGGCTTGAATTCTTTTAATAGTTTTTACACACACACACACACATATATGAGAAAAGATTTTTGGACACAGTACAGTTACAATGATGGAGCCACTCTTCTCAGAAGTGTGTGATGAAAAGACTACAGGCAACAGTTACAAGTTGCAACAAAAAATATTCCAATTGTGAAAAAAGTATTAATTATATTCAGTGAGCATGATTAAGTACTGGAACAGGGCCCATGAGGCTGTGGGATCTCCATTCTTGGACATCTTCCTGACTTGACTGAAGCAAGGCCCAGAACGTCCTGATCTAACCCCCTGCTTGGAGCCAGAGTCTGCACTAGAGACCTTCACAGGCCCCTTCCAGCTCAGTTCTCCTGTCAATCTGTAGCTATTTCAGGAACCTCCCTGTACTAATCTCCAGCAAAGCTCTGACAAAGAGAACATAATATTTGACTTAGCTCATCACATGTGTCATTAAAAACAGATTCGGGGGTTATAGTAAGGGTGACGTTGGATGTCAACATGAATTCCTTCAATTGCAAGCCTCAGCATTTAATACCACTTCACAAGGTACGGTGTAAGGCAGAAATGTACAGGTACTGCTGAGCTACAAATGCAGACTGCCACTGGATCCAGAAAGAGTAAGTTACAGGAATCCCACTGAACACATCCAGATTTGTTGTGGTAATAAGGTTTCCCACAGATGCTGTTAAGTTGCAGGATACTTGCACAAAACACACTGAAAACAGAAAGCCAGTTATAGTAACAACACATATTTTTTTCAATTAGTGCAGAAGAATTGTTTCTGGGTAATGCTCCAGTGCTGCTCCATGTTGCACTGGGAGGATAAATGCAGCAGCCACACTTCTCTCGAATCTTTTCAGTAATGTAGACTTTTGGAAGCAGTAGTTTACACTTGCCATGGCAGAGCCCAATGAGCTTTAGAAGAAGAGGCTAAGAAAGGCCTCTGCTATAATCTCCTGGACATGCAGAGACAAGTACCTTTATACAAGATAAGACACTACAACCATCACAGAACTGCACAGCAAAATAAAGTATCTAGGCCAGGGTTTCCAACATTTCTGTACTGTCGCAAGCAAACACATTTCAAAACTGGACTGTCTCCCTATGTCAAATCACACACACAAACACATCCCCTGCAGAAAAGCCTCAGTTTAACTTTAGGATAAAACTCGCCTTTAATGTCCATCAGTACAAAGAAACATGACTATTTAAGGTTTTTCTGCTGCTTAGTACAGCAAGCAACCAAAAATGAAAATAGTCTTTGACAGTTCTTAACAGAAGTTTTATCACTGCTTTCCAACCCAGATACCATCTCCACAACAGAAGCTTTCCTTTCCTCCCATGCAGTTCAGCTCTGCTGCCAGGCTGTTTCTCATGTTTGTGCATACTTGATTTTTGCAACCAGTGAAACACATACGTATGTTTATCCTGAGCTCATGTGCATTGGAAAGGCTGGAGCTTACTACACTGGCTGCTGCCCTCACTCCCTAAGATCAAGTCAGGGTTTTTTAATCATCTTCATCTGAGCTCATGTATGAGAAAACTTCCACACAGACAATGCTGGTTCATACTCTTAGAAACACTGTGAAATCTGTGCAGAACAGCTCCTACTCTGCACAGACCAAGGCTGGGGGTGTGCAGACTGCTCAACACCCACATTTAGTGTGCTGAAAAGACACACCCAAAACAAGGGGTAGAGGATCCTGCTAAACAAGTTACAGTACCTGCAGCTCTCCGCACTGAGATGTTTCACTGCAACTAGAACAGCAGGTCTTTGGGCCATCAATAAGCATTCAGTTCAGCTGAACTTTCTTGAGGTCACTGGTGTAAAACTGAATCAAAGCAAACCTTAATTATCAATTCTTCTGCCCCTCAGTGCTATAATTAAGTCTGACTATGTGAATTCAGAAGAAAAAGTTTGTATAGTTGTAGCATGAGAAGTCTGTCATCTTGTGATGCATCATAAGTTGTTTGGATTTACATGTTTTGCTCAGAGTTCTTGTGCCACATCTCATGGTGTCTCATGACAGAGAACTCAGAAGTTGGCTCACATTTTGCCTGGACCATTGTCTCTAAACTTGCATAAAATTCCCTGGTTTATAAAGAACAGAGTGATACTGTTAACTTTCTTCTATTTTTCTTTAATCAAGTATGAAGGGTTCTGTTTTTCTTGTGTGATTCTCAGAACTGGAACCAAAAGTGAAGTCTGAATACAGCAGACTTTCTCCCATGCCAGCAAGAGCTTTGAGGATTTTAACAATCCTCTGATGACTAAATATCAAACAACATAAAGGACGAGAAAATCAGGAAATGTAATACCAAGAGAATAATTACACCAGTTGAAACAACTTACTCCAGTTTCTTTATTTCCTCTGTCTGAGTTAATTTAACAGTTGGGAACACCAACACTCTTCATGTTCAAGGGTACATTCAGATTGTGACCTGTTTTCATGCTCAGGTGTCACCCAGCTAACAGTCAATACAGAAACGCAATGTCCTCCTTCAACCAGTCTCTGCAGCCAGTTAGAGACCTCCAAGAAGCACTGGATGGCTCTGACTACACCTCTACAATACTGAATGGGGACCCAGGAGGGAAATGCAAAGTACGAGTTAACAGTCTACACACAGCAGATGGCTCCCACCCAATTTCTTCCTGGTATGAAGCTAAGCACAAAGAACAATGTGTGTTCTACATGAAATAAAATTTCAGGTCCCTGCTTGATGCTGGCTTTGGAATCAAGAGGGCTAAGTGTCCTGTGAGCCCCTCAATGGCACAGAGACCATCAGCTCTTTTTGCTTGCTGAACTGAGAACACACTCAAGCCCACAGCTCTTCGTGCTACCTATTTTATGTGGAAGGAGAAGACATTGTCACTTACACTTCCACCTGCTTTTCAAAGTCCTTCCTCACAAAGCAAGGAAATCAGAAGGAAATGAATCTATGTTCCCTGCACTCAACCACTGTATGAAGGCAAAAAAAAAAATCAAGACAGCAAAAAATTAATCCACACTCTTTCCTAGAGTTCTATTTGAATTAGAATATTTATGGCTTTTTTAACACAATGGCAGAAAATGAAAGTAAGGTCATCCTATCAGATCTAGATTTACTGGTGCCCTTGCAGCAGGCTATGTTAAGACCCAGCAACCTCCAGCACAATTACAGCAGTCAACTTGTTGTGTTTTGATAGTGAAATACAGGGGCTCAGAGACAAACCTGCAAGACATGGCATGACCTAGCTTTTATCTATTTTATTCCAGAAAATCTTGCCTTGCAACCAAAGCCCTGAGGTCTGCTCTTTGTAAGCACCACAACTAATACAAATGTGCACCTATAGCTTAATAAAACTTTCTGGTTTTACGGTGTTTGGATGTCTGTCCATCCTGCTGGTACTGGTGGGACTGCCTGAGCAACAGCATACTTAGAGTGAACAAGCTCATGTTCTTGGCCTCCCTATCACCTGTGGGTGAGGTGATGCTCAAGCAGCCTTTCAGCTCTTTCTCAAGCAACTTCATAAACAATAAATCTGGTCTCCTCTTCAGAAACCCCACCTAGTTACCAAAAGTGAGAGAGACTGTGATTACAGGTGGGTCTGGCAGATCTTCTCCAGATTTCCTCCCTTCTCACCCTGTCCTCCTCATTAGATCTATGCTACCAAGCCAGAACTCCAACGGCTAGGAAATTATAACCCTATTGTTCCATATGTTTCCAAACAAAACCAAGAAACGAATTGCAGCAAAAATGCAACATGCTAGCTTTGAGTATGGTGACCCAAAGAAGCTGATGATTCTAATTTCTTAGGAATGCTTTTAATAAAGTTTTGACCTAGGGATGCCAGCATTGCTGCCACTTCAGTAACTCTGTCAGTCATTTATTTGCAAACAAGTTTGGGCTGCGTTTAGACTTGCCCTACCACTCCTTTCACTATGGCCCTGCTGTGTGCACTGCAGAGGAAAGTCATTGTGCCATGAAGCCTTTGTGGGCAGACTCAGCAGAAGGAAACCAGCAGAACCTATGGGAAAGCAGGAACACAATGCCCTGCTGTAGGGTGGGGAAGTGTCACTTACAGGGAAAATGAGCCTTGTGACATCTTAACTGAAAATCCTAAAATATAGCCTGAAGCTTAAAAACTTCAAGATAGATGTATTCAAATGCTCCAGCAAAACCTGAAGAGAAGAGACTACCAGCCACTATATGCTGAGAAGACAATTTAGCAGGTACAGAAGTCAGCTGCCTACACAGACAGACATATTTGAATGAAAGTCTTTAAGACTTCATCTTCTCAAAACTGCATTTTAGAGGGTTTTATGTGGTCAGCAGAAAGAGAATGTTTTTCCTCCTCCAGCAGCACAAACCACACCTTCCTCAAAAGTAAATCTTTTACACATTCTTCTGTTTCCCTAAAGCACTTTTTCTCGTAACTGTACTTTTATACTAGATGATAATAATAATCTCATATTTAAGATGTTCTATATCTGCATCTAATCCCAACACAACCCACAGTGGTGTAAGGTAGGCTGCCAAATTACTAAATAACACCCAAAAGGGTTGCAATTAACGCCTGATTCCCATCATAGCAGTCCACTCTTCCACCTTCAGTTTACACTGAGCATCACATGCCTTTGGCAAATGCTAACAAACATAACAAACAAACAGTCTTTAATCAAAGACAGCCCATGGATCAAGAGATCGGTTCTCAAAGGGCACATATTGTTTGAGAAAACCCAGCAGTAATTTGAGAGAAGTAACTGCTTGTATACTGCACTTTCTGGTTTCTTACAAAACATAAATGTATTCTGTCAGCTTTCACAAAGGCATGTGCAAAACATGTTATAAAATGTTTGTAACTTGAAGTATGTATGCGTAGAGCTTAACTGTATTCTTAGAAAATGAAAGAAAGCACACAGCATTTCAGGTGTTCACTGCATCCTCTCTGTTCAGCCAGTTTGCTTGTTGTGCACCAGATACCACTTCAATATAAACAAAGCTGTGGTGTACATTAAAGCCTTCATAACAATCAAGCGGGTCTAAAAGTACTTAAAGCTTGTTTTCCTAAGCTTAACAAGACAAGAACTTCTCGTTCTGACTTGTTCATTTTAAAAGATCAAGACAGAATGGGGGTATGCTTGCAGGTCAAGGCGAACACATAGAAGGAAAAAGAACTGTTTAACTTAGAGATGAAAATAAATGGCTATAAATCAGGTGTGAGCACATTTAGGATGTAAATTACAACTCTTAGAGCTGTCACATTCTGGAACAGCCTTACAATCACCACAGCACAGAAAAAAGAGAGCCATCTCCACAAGAAAGTATTTCTGTGATGCAGGGACAGTGCTAGCAGGGCGATAGACACGGTGTCCTGAGAGGACCCTGCAGCTCTGCTCTCCTGTGAAGCCTCTCAACAACTTCATTGAGGTCTCTGTGTTCACAACAGGCTTTTGCATGATACCCATGCCCTTGGCACTGCTGAATTCTCTGCCGTGCTCCAAGGGCTGCAGGCAGTGCTGGGAGCAGCGCTGGCTGTTGCCCAGCACAGTAACACCACAGCCAGCTTGGAGGGACGATTTGTTTCTCAGGTGGGCAGCAAAGCTTCCAAGAGCAAGCACGGCCTGTGCCCCTTGTCTGAGGGTAGCCTAAGGGCCACCACTGCCTGTCAGCCCTCCAGGGCAGTGGTCAGGAGCCACAGAGCCCTTTGCAGCCTGCTGGGACAGCCCTGCCTCTGGCTCAGGGAAGCAGTGGCTCCATGGAGCTGGACAGTGACACGGGACTGTTCTGATAAGCTATTCAAGCTATGAGAACTCTCCTGGGAACCTGCTCCTGAAACAAACAGCTGAACTGAGGTGTGGCCTGGCCTCACCCCTGCGCAATCACTATGTGGCCACATTTCAGTGTCGAGGTCGTCCCTGTTCAATACCGTGGCAGGGCAGGGAGTGACAGACCAAGTAAAATACCAGATCACTGTATCAGGTTGACAGATAAAATGTGTCCTCAGTCTGAGTCAATGAAAAGGGGGGGAAAAAAAAAAAAAAAAGCACACCTGCAGCATTGACTACACATTAAAATAGTTCTGAGCAAATCTCAGACCCTGGGCTCTACTGACTACAGACTGCTGCTTATCCAGAGATTATTCCAGATACAACAGAACAGCTCAAGTGATTTATGATGTTCCACCTAATTAACCAACAAACAAAGGCAGAAAAGGTCTGTCTTTCCAGATTGAAAGCAATGTGTTTAATTCTGTAGAAATAAAAGCTGATATTGTTTTAACTTTGGCAGATGCTCTGTGGAAATTGCTAGCAATTAAATGTGTTGCGTTCACTGTTGTAAAATTTTCAAACTTCTTGCTTTGATTTGGCTTTGACTAGCTCTGTGTTGAGAAATTTTGGTTTTAGTTATTTCAGAGTTTACACATCATCTATCAAGAGTGTGAAAACACATTTCTATTGGTGGTACAACAGTTGGTTATAAAATAAAAAGCTCAAACTCTCCACAACTACTACTACTTTGTTTGACAGCAACATTGTAGCACAGGATTATATTTAATACTCAGCCTACCTCCAGAATGCAATTTTTACACTGTAATTTGTAATCAGTGCAATAAAGTTGCCATGTGGACTCTACAAGTCCAGGTAGGAAGATTTCTATCCCTTGTTTGAGCACACTCAGTGCACAGCTCTTCTACACTGGGTGCTGTATGGGAACAGCTCAGTCCCCTCCGCCCTTGGGTCACTTTGCTCTACCCCGCAGCTGCATCTTGACCAGGCTGGACAGTGCCTGGGTCACTGCACAGACACAGTGCCAGGTAAGGGCACACCAAGCACCCTGACAGATGGGCAGGCTCAACCAGAGCCCTTCAGTTCTTCACAGACTGTTCTGCAGTCTCTGGACTTGGTTTTGTTTCTGCCTTTGAACTAAGCAGCGGGTTTGTCGCTTCTGTGAATTGAGCACTGCAAGCCCTGGAGAGTAGGTGAGTGTGCATAGCCCACCTGGCAGCACATGCACCTCAGCAGAGACATCCAGGGCCTTTGGAAGGTCTCTTTCTGTCTGGAAGAAGGCCAGAATTTTGATCTATTTCAGGACACTAAACACCTGCATTAAACACCCAAGGGAGTGTTCATACTGCCCACCTTGGCTGTTTGCAGCCCATGCAATTCCAAACATAGCACAGTGTTTAAGAATCAGTGAAGCAAACCATAAATATATATCCTATAGCTATCTCTAAGGGGTATTTGAGTCAGTCCACTTTCTGCTCCACCTACAGACTCCTGTGAAGATCTCTACACAGCCAGAGGGTTGTATTTTAAGGTCACACCCAAATTATGAGGCTTCACCTGGCATGCACATACCATCATTAAGCCTGCCCATGAAACTTCATCAGCAAAACAAAAAGGTGTAATTACATTTTCCCCATTCAGTGGAGAAATAATAGTTCCTTTGATGGATGAATTCAGGCCATCAGGCTTTCTCTTGAGTCCTACCCAGGAAGATATATTTTCTAATAATTATGATGCTTATCTTCCTAAGGAAGTCATAAACATCACCTGACATTTTGAGATATATTTTACAAAATTATCTACTCTCTAAAACAATAAAGTTTTCAACAAAAAAACCCAGCAAAAACTGACGCTCCACTGCAAAGATCATGGTTTGCTTTGAGCATCCAAAAAACAAACAAACCCTAACAAACACTGAACAGCTCCATGAATGGAATTCCTTAGCACTGTGCTTACGTTTCCCCTGCATTCCCTCTGAGACCAATGTGATTTCAATAAAATCTGTGCATTCCTTTCTACTTTCAAATTTGGCTGTGCTGAAGTATCACATGGATTTTACATACAGTGTTTGGTTCACTTCAGAGCAAATCTCTTTCTTATTAGTTCCTGTATAACACAGTGCCTCATTCTGCTGGGTCTTCTTCCAACAGGAACATGGAGGAGGACCTGGAAAGTACATCTGACAGCTAGCAATATGAAAGATTCTGTCCCCAGAGACCTACTTATCTCTTTAATTAAACGCATTCTTGTCCTGATTTATGTGGGGGTGTCATGTCTTACATGATACTCAAGACACAAATAAAACATGAAGTGCCAGTGGAAAACCAAAACATATTCAAGCCCCTGAGGTGAAAAGGGAAGAGTCTCCTTGTGCTGCCATTGATCTCATTTTTAAATGGACAGGGAAACACCATTATGAAAGGAGACAGCGTACACCTAATATACTTAGCAAAAGTAGAGGAAGGTCTTGCTTCTCTAAATAACCACATGGGACTCATGAGTACAACAGTCTTCTAATCGCTGAAGGAATGTCAAACCTGAGATGGGAAACAACCTTGAGACAAACAAGACAAAAAAAAAAAAAAGCCATAATAATGGAAGTAAGAGAAAGACATAAGGCAACTGTGAAGCAAGAGATACTAATAAATCAAGAGGGGTCAAGTGCATTAACTGAAAGTGGGTGCAAGATGGAGATGTTCATTTCTTCTAAGCAATGTGGGCCAGCAACAATAACTCCAGCATCTATGAACTGAGACAGAATCTTTGTCTAAGATAATAATGTTGCAGCAGCCTTCAGTCTTGACCTGCTCAGTCTGTTGAACAACTTCCTTTATTAACAAGGTTTTAAATCTGTGTAACCAAATAAAACTCACTCTTTTTCCTCACTGGCAAATCCGCAGCATAATCAACATTGTTTGTGTGTTTACAATGGAAGTCTTTCCAGACCACAAATAAAGAATACACCACCAGTAGTGTCTTGTCTACTGACTGTATGTTGTTTTTATCTGAAATTATCACACCATTTTCCTTCCCAAATGAGCATATTAACAAGAAACTCATCACCTTCTAAGAGTCTTCATGGTATTGCTGCATTTCAGCTCCAGTTAATGTTGGCAGCTATCGACAGAGCAATTCCTGGATTCCTGGCTGTGCAGACAGCTACCTGGTAACATCCCTGTCAGCCACGCAGCTGGTGTGATACAATCTGTACACATCTTTATTCAGCACGGAGGATGAATCTTAGGTATCCCAACAATCTATTTCCTAACTCAATTCTACAAGTTCACAAAGAGATTCAGAGAACAGCAAGAGTTCCTTCTTTCAATGTCTTTGAATCAAAGGTGAACTCCTTAAATCTTATGCTGAATAAACTGTATCAGCTTTTGGTGGCCATGTTTACCATGTGTCTTTGTTTCCACTCCCACTTTGATTTCGCCAGCTGTGGCAAGTACCTGTACCCCAGCTGCATTCCTTAGGATGGCATTTGTCACACACGCTCTTACAAAAATGTAGCAGGACTCCCCAGCAAACTGCAATTCCCGTTTCTCCCCCCAGGAAAACTCATGCCCAATAGTCCCCTACCACTTGTGTGGATTCCTGCCTGCCCACATCTGCAGCCACCTGGCACCTCAGCCCCAGCAGTCCAGCCTCACAGCTCTTTCCTGAATTACATGGAAAGCAAAGCCTTCAATATCTGAGAGCAGGTCTGGGTGAAGGAGTCATTATAGACTATTTTTATTTGACAGAGAAAACATCTACTCAGGCAGGTGAGAAGGCTTATTTCATACAGTTAACACACCAGCACAGTATGTACAGAGTACATACAGTACATATGAAAGTAAATTAAGAGAAAGAGCAACTTTCCGTTTTTCTGATGATGAGCCAACCATAGCTGTTTACTTCCAAAGTTCCTAAAGAAAACTCCAACAAAATTCAGTGTGGATTGCACAGCTATTCAGTGAGTTTCTTCACAGCCCTGTATCAAGTCAGAAAACACTTCTAAGATGCTATACTGCAATAACTACTGATCATTTACATACTGGGAGGAAAAAAAAATACCTTCCTACACCGTGTGAACAATGTGCTCCTGCCAAGAAATGAACAGAGAGGCTGAACTGCAGGTTTCTTGATGGCAGCATTCTGTGAGTAAGAGCAAGCCCTGGGTAAGTCTGCTGAGGAGCGGACAGCAGTGCACTGTTCTTCCTAGAAATGTCCAAACAAGGAGCTGACCTCTCAAATTCAATACTCAATATTGCAGACAACCCACGTTACTGAGAGCTGCCTGTCCAGTATCTGGCACACAACCTCCCCGGTGTGAGTGGGGCATTACATACGGATAAAAACCACCAGTGAGTGGAACTGCAGTTCGACTCAAGTGGAAAAACGTTTAATGCTGGCAAAAACGTCATAAACCGAAATCTGCACTGAATTACATCTAAGTATATTTTCCTTCCACTGCGCGGGGAGGGCGGGAGCTGCCAGGAGCTGCTACAACGTTACTGCAACACACGCGAACTCCGCTGAGAGTCGATTACAGAAAAGAATAGAAATGAACCATCCCGTGGAGAGCGCGAACTTTCTACTGGCTTGGCCCAGCCCGGACTCACTGGCGAGGAGCCCCTCGGCCCGCCCCGTCCCGCGCCCCGACGCCCGGAGCGACGGAGCGGGACCGCTCTCCCCGGCCAGCCCAGCGACACCGCGGCCACCGAAATGAAATGTGTTTCGTAGTAAACAAACGCGTGCTTTTTATTTTTCCCCCCTTCTGGCGGTTTCTTCCTCCCCTAGCCGGCGACGCTGCCCGCTCCCCTCGCCGCCGCCCCGCTCCCCCCGCCCGGCCGAGGCTACTCACGGGCGCGGGCCGGCGGGCAGCTCTCCGGGGCTGCGACCGTCTGGCGGCGGCGGCGGTGCCTCCGCCCGCCCTCCTGCGGGAATGATGTCAGCGGCGGCTGGGTGTGGAACCAGGAGGGCTTTCAAAAGTGCCCCCCGGCCGCGGGAGAGGGGTGTGAGTGTCTGCGAGAGTGTGCGAGCGCGGAGGGAGGGACAGACGGGGCGCGCACAGGAGAAACTTTCCCCGCCCGTTCCCACTCGGCGGCGGGCGGGCATCCAGGCGCGCCGCCGCCCGGCCCTCCCCGGGGGCGCTCGGCCCGCCGTCCCCCGCGGCCGGGGCCGGTCCCCGCAGCGCTACCCCCGCCGGCCCCCGAACAGAGCGGGGTGGGCCCGGCGCACGGGATGCCAGCGGCCGGGCGCTCGTCCCGCTCCCCGGGCGGCCCCCGCCTTCCGTCTCGGCTGACCCTCCCGGAGGAGTGACCGCTCCGTGCCGAGCGCAGGAGGCGGCGGGGCCCCGTCCCGGGGAGCCGCGCACAGCGAGGGGCGGCAGCGCACTGCGGGCAAGGGGCGGACGGTAGCTGCTCGATGGTAGCTGGGCGACAGCTTTTCCCGGGATAGACAGGGCGAGGCCCAGGGCGGAGCCCTCTCGCGGGAGCTGTAGCGGGGGAAAGCAGCTGCGGTTCCCAAAGCAGCCGGGGAGAGCTCCGGCGGGCAGTCTGTCCCGGGGAGAGGGCCGGGCAGGCGCCATTTCCAGCCCGCCGTAGTTGAGCCGCTCTGCCACGGCCTCCCGCCCCCTCAGCGCCGGGCCTTCAGGGGCCGGGCGAGCCCCTGCCCTCGGCGGGACGGTGCGAGCCGGGCCGGCCGTCGGCGGCGCCGCTGAGGGACGAGCCCGGGGCCCTCCGGGCGGCAGCGAGTGCCATGTTAGGGCAGAGCCGCCCTGGCAGGGAGCCCGGCGCGCCAGGCTCGGCTCGCTCCTGCCTGGGCTTGTTCGTCACGGAGGAGAACGTGTGTGGAGAGCTGAGGAAAGCTCCGCTGGTAAAGCCGGCCCCGGGCAGCGCAGGTGAGAGCTGGGTCACTGCCCGCGCCTCACGACCCCCGCTCTCCCTGAGACCAGCCACCATCGCTAGTGGCAAACATCGGTCACCAGCTGCGCCCATTTTCAGCTTGGTTTTCACGTAGCCTTTGTCAGCAGGGCGATGGTATTTACCGTCACTCACAAGCAGGCTGAAGACCGTAATTCGGCTTTTTGGCAGCTGTGTTGGTACAGCCCTTTTGTTTGCTCAGAGGGCTAAAAGGTCTCACCTGCCCTTACCACAGTGTGATGTTGGCGAGGAAATCTGGCTATTGCCGTGTGATTGCCAAGATGCCTGCTTTACATTGTTTTCTTTTGTGTCTTGCCCTCTGTTACAGTTCTGCACAAGCTGCTGTCAACATTTGCTTTGGATGTTACCTAAAAATCCAGCAGACCATGACTCCTTCGGTTCAGACCGTACATGCAAATTTACGAGCAGTGTTTCCCAATCCCAGAGATTACCTGTTCTGTAAGAACTGTAGTGAATTCCAGCAACACCCTCCCTATTCCTAGAGTCTTTACACAAGTAGCGACTGTTATGCTGAGCAAAAACACTGTGTTGGTCACTACTCAAAAATCAGTAGCATGACCTTACTTCATTGCACTTTGATTTTTTCTGAAGTGCAGAATTAGTGCCCTTGTACAGCTGTTAGGAATCTCACATCTTGCTAAAAAGCAAAAATATAGGAACACTATGAAAGAGTTGCTTTATCAGTCTAAGCGCCACCAACTCTACAAACACTGCAAGCAATTCAGCTGGGGTGAGTGGCATTTGGTGGCATGATAATGGTGTCTTCTTATGGTGTCTTCTGCACTCTTATATTAGCTTCAGCTCTGCTGTAGCTGCCAAATATATCTTGTGTTCACAACTCAACTCGGAATCATATACAAGAATATTCAGTGCCATAAACAGTCCCCACTCTTCACTAAAATTTATTTTTCTCTATACTCATGAATTCCAAGTTTCTGGATAGGAGGGACTGGCACTTAAAGTAGTGGCTGCTTCTTCGTTTGTACAACACCTTTTTTCTGGTAATTGCCTTGTGGTTAGACTGGAATGGGAATTCAAAGTGGCTCTCAGGGGAGATGTTCATAGCTCTGGGGCTGAAGGAGAAAAAATGAGAATCTTAGGAGTATCAGTGGAGGAGACAGCCCTGTTTGTTAGTTCCCAGGGATTTCAGAAAAGTGGTACCTCAGGCTGAGGCAACCACTATAAGCATGACAGCCTGACTTCCACTGAGCTGAAGTATTAGAGCTGAAGTCACTTCAACATTCCCCTCACACAGAGATAAGTTTGCCGGTGGAATATGAAAAGAGAACACTTAATTCTTAAACCAAAGATGTTGCTTACAACTCAAGGTACTAGAAAGAGGTTAATTGTGCTTCATCATGTACTGCATTCGAGGTGCTGCTTGCTAATAAGTGCAGAATACTGTCCCTATAGGAAAACACTTGCTGTTAAAAATAGTCTCCTTTCTTCTCCCTCAACACCTCACACTTGCATTTTTAATTGTTGAATAGTTGTCATCCATATTTTATCTTAGCTAGAAGCTAAGAATAAATATTTTTAAAGCAGTATTAACACACTGCCAGATGACTACAGGCTTTTCCTGGAAACAAATTATCCAGGTTCTGCTTTTCAGGCTTGTGTAGGACTAATGTGCTTTGAGTGAATTTTTTTTCCCCTAATGCAGTGCTAAGTATCTGAAAAAGGTGTTGACCTTTTTCCTGCCTTGCCCTTCCCTCATTTGCTTGAGGCATGATGATGTGAAGGAAAATGTGTCATATCCAAGTACCCCCTTCTACTTTGCTAAGTTGACAGCGAAGCTGTTTGAAAGCAAAGTCACTGACAATAGAATTCCTAGTGTGCAAACATAAGACAAGCCATGCCATTCCATCTGCTTGTCTTACTGTCCTAGACAGTATCTTTGAAAGCAGCCAGAATTCATAAGTGAACAGGTATCTCTCCCACTTCCCACTACCAGTCATCATGCAGTGAACACAATTTACCTGTGTGTTTGAGATAAGCTTTTTTTTTCAGTAGTTATAATTCCCTTTTATGCATGAGGAACTTTCAGAGCAAAGTCTGAAAGTGCAGGCTGAGTAGCCATCATGACCAAGAGAGGCTGTATAATGGAAATAGAGCTCAGATATTGATCTTACTGGCATAGGGTGCATTGGATGGTGAAAGTTCAAAATGAAACACTGATTTACAGACAATTTGCAGATATGTAAATGGCCCAGCAATAGAAGTGTTGATTTCATTAATTTGTAATAAGTGGAATAATAAGTTGGGGTTTTCTTACTCACAGTGATTACATAGCTACAGTTTATGCTTTATCATGTATCTGTCAAGATCATGGACAAGTTCAGTGTTTTTGTGACTAGCAGGGATCAGGGCATGCTCTGTGCAATAAGAGGCTGTAAGTAAAAACAGGCCAACGAGATCTTTGGATGTGTCTGAACAGGAATACAAGTGAACCTGGAAGACAGACCTGGAAACATGGAACCTCACGATTGCCAGTGACTCCAGGAAAAAGAAGACTTCAGACTGAGGGAGCTCCTGATCAGTTGGGTAATAGACTAATTACTTGTCCAACTGCTAAATGGCTTCTGATAAAAATATCTCTGCCTAGGCAGCCTGTAATCTGACTTCTCCCAAAATGGAAATACTATGCCAAAAGTCCTAATAAGAGGAATATAAGGCACCATCCTCTATAGGCATCCTTGTAATACCAATCCGTTAGTTTGCTGCAATGAAAACCAATGTACCAATGAAAGACTTCTAGCACAGTAACAGAACTGACACTGTATTTTTCCTAAAGAATCTGTGTAAGAATCCTCCAGATTATTGATTCAGAGTATGCAACACTACTAGACCCTTTCCGTGCTTACTTTTCACAAAGAAGTTACATTTACTGCCATGTCAACATAAGTAATGCTGATGAGCTGGTGCTGATTGGGAAGTGGTTTCATCAATGAAAATGAGTTCAAATGTAGGCTTGTATGGCAGTGCTGCCATTTCAATAATTCAAGAATAGGAAGTGTGCTGTAGGATGATTTCACCATTGGACAGTTTTATGAGGGAGAGGATGAGAAAGAAAAGAGTGACATGGACTTTTCCTGTTTCATGGCTTTTTAAAAGTCCATCCAAAGGAGCTGCTAGGCCATAATTTCATTAGTCCCCTTAAAAACCACTGAGCCATAACAAGGTTCTCACACCTTTGTCCTCCTTTTCCTTTCCCTCTGCTGGGATCAGAGGGTTCTTTGCTTTCATCCCTAAGAGCCGTGGTATGCTTGTACAAAGTGTCTCAGATATGGACAAACCTTAGTGTATCCTTGGTAAAGAACCTGACTCATATTCCCCTTCCCACTCCAGCCTTGGGAATGTTTCCTCCTCCCCCTCAAAGAAACATGGGGAGGTTAAGCAAGAGCAGCAGCTTCCCAACAATTCTTAACTCCTTGAGAACTGAAGTCCTTGTTCAGGCTTGCTGAGTCTAGAACAAGGAGCTTGGAAGGAGTTCTGACAAACTTATGAAATCTCGAGGGATCAGACAACATTTCCTTTTTTCTCCTTCCCTGCTTCCATCAGTTACTGTTCTTCACTGCCTCTTGCACAAGTCCAAAAATATCCTGAAAATTCATGTCCTTAGTTGGCTGCAGTTAGGTTGTGCTGAAACAAGTGAAAGACTTAGGCAAAAACAGCACAGCTTGTCAGAGAGCTAGTCCCATGGTTTATACAGCAAATATATATAGGATATATTAATTCAAATGTTTGTTTACCCCACTGATATGCAGGACATGCGGATCTGTGGAGATGACATTCAGTAAAAAGGAAGAGCATTCCCTTCCTTTCTTCCCCACTGTTGGGTGTTCTCCTTGAAAATGCCCTTTTTGTATTAATGTTATAATTACTTTAAGAAAATCAATAAAAATTTCTGGCAAAAAGTAGCCAAGGCAAACTGTAGTGCTGCCCCTGGAAATTTTATTACTGGCTCAAACAAAGCTGCTTGCCAGTGCAGTGATCATATTATGAGAACTTCCTAAAAGCAGTGCCTCAGAAAATGGTTCTGGATGAGAGTAGCAAAAACATTGAGTCCAGGGACCTTTAAATCAGAGGGTATTTTGATGCTGTTGGCTACTAGGTCATGTCTCTTTAGCCCATTTACAGAGTTCTTCTATTTAGTCAAAACTTGGCCAGACAATGGTAGATTAAAAATTAGCTCTGTAACTGGACCTAGCTATTAAAATTCTTTAACATTAGGATTTAACAATCCTAGCTTTGTTTGGAAAAGAAAAGGAAATAAATTGGCAAGGACTAAAGGCAAGCTGCAAGCAAGAATAAAAAAATTTGTGGAGCCTCTGAGGTACAGTACAGTATGTCAAGGGCTTAATACATTACAAATAAACCTGTGTGTTGCTTCCCATCCTGCCAAAACAATTACAATAGCAACCCAACCCTCCAAACAGAGCTTCACAAATCAAACACCATAGAAAAGCACTTCTAACCCATCACTCTGCTAGAGATAGGAATACAGGAGACTAAATTGTATTATTACAGAGAGGTAATAAGGGCCTGGCCACAGAAAACTTGCTGTTGTTTGAAATCTGCAGGAGTGTGCAGTTGGAGTGGCAGGATTAGGATTTCATTGTACAAACAAAATCCAAAAGAGGGTCAAAGTACCCTACAAGAAGACACTATTTTGAAAAGTAGACACTTGAAGTGCTTAGAGGAAGAATATATTTTGTCACTTTGGCTATTGACCTTGTCATCCAAAAAAAGCCCAAATCTGTAAATCACTTTAAATCATTTAGAATTAATTAGAAAATATGACGTTTGCTTCTCCAAGAGAACTACTCTCTCAATACATTCCAAGTAACATCACATATTTAGAATGTAAGGAGTTCATAGATTTTCATCTGATCTGTAAAGTAAAATAAGCTACTTAGCATTTTTATTTCCTACTAGTGTCCGAACAAGAAGATTTACCCATTTGCAGCCAAAGCTGAGTGACAAACAGCTCCACCAGTGAGGACACTCTGTTTCTGTATGGATCTGTTCTGCAGAGCACACACATAAATAAACAGCTTGGAACTCTGAGCCATCAGTGGGATGGTTCTGCTTCCCTCCCCATGAAGCAAACCACAGCATTCCAGCAGAATTCTCACTTAAATAGCAAGCCTGATGTGCAGATGCACTTCTCCCCATATAAGTTTGTGCACATGTACAATGTACTCTATCAAATATGTGCACATAGAAATTCAAATCCAGGAACTGGATAACCTGAAAAGAATTTTTAGGTTAGCATATTTTCTGAGGACTTGCCCACACTACAAAGATTCTAATTCTATGTATCATTTGGAAATCCATCTTTGTTTATTATTATGATATGTCTCCATGCATGCAAGCATTAGCTCCTTCTAAGTGTCTATTAGAAAAACACAATATTGTTACTCCTACTGAATTCTTATGTAATTTTAAGTATTTTAATGGTCACTTAACTAAATCTCACAAGAAAGCAGTGCAGAAAAGGGAGAAAACATTTGCTGAAGTCAGTGGAATATTAATTCTTCATGAGAGCATTGGGGTGCTGTATGAGACATGGACATGGCAATGAACCAGACTCTGCCAGCAGATATGCATTTTTTAATCTCATTTACTTAAGTGGATGTTGCCACAGGCAAGCTTTGGACCTGTGCACTCTTAAACTAGAAATTGTTTTCATAGTGATTGCAAGTATTAATACTAAATGAGCACAGCATGAGCCCTATCATTAATAAGAGCTAATCTTTTAGTGCATTAAAATTTTAATAAAAAACATAAATTTGAAGCAGTAATGATTCTTACAAATTTTGCTTTTTAAATCCTACTAGGTAAACAGTGCATAAGGGTATCAGGAAACAGCAGTGTGTTGTAACTCTTGCAACATTATTATGAGTCTCAGGCATTCACTGTTTTCTCAAAGACAGTCATAGAAATATGTGTAAGCCTTTTACCCTCATATTTTTTTAAAAAAGGAAGAAAATGTATTTGTCATCTAAAGGAAGTTCAACATTCATTTTTGAAACCTGTAATTTTTTAAGCTTATCGTAAAATATGTTGTGGCCTGACACAATGTTTTTGAATGTAGGCACTTGCCAATACTAAGTTGTTATAATAAGGATTTTCATAAAAAGAATTAATGTCACAAAGCAGGTGAATCTGTATTACAATAGCTGGGATTTGTGTATGTATTGTGGTTTAAGTGAACTTTGGGAAAGAAGCAAAGACTAGAGCATTGCAGCAGACTGTAAAGATCTGGTTTGATATAAAGGGAGTGAACAAGAGATACTGATTAGTTTGAACAGAAGGACTGTTAGTGACTGAAAGATTTGAAGCTGAGGAGAGGAGTCAGGTCAGTCTGTACCGGGCTTGCAGAGCTGGGTGTGTGCAGCCCTCCTCCCTTTTCCCTCTGGTTCAATTCCTGCTTCCACAGGAAGGAAACACGCAAAAGTCAGTCAAAAGGAAATGTGAGTGTGCTCCTCCAGGCTGGCCAGTTCACCAGAATTGACACCTGCTCTTCGTTACAGCAGCGGATTAGTTGGGCAGTTTGAACAGCATCACTGGGAGTGATCTGGACAGTGTTAGGATTTAGATCAGGGAGCAGGATTTTGTTGAAGGAAAGAACAGCATTCTCAATTTTAAGTAAAAATTATTAAAGTTGTATTTTTAAGTTTTAATTTAAAAGAAAGTATCATTAGGATGTTCAGGAAGTGAGATGGGATCTGTCCAAATAAATTTTAGCTAACTGAAGGTCCATCAAGTACTCTTCTACAAAAGCTGGGGAGAGTAATAGTTATAAGGGCATAATCTCAACAGTTTCTTCATTCCTCAGGTTGTAGGTTATAAAAAAATTAAATTATCATATTATCAATATATGGGGCATAATCTCCTGCTGATGGGAGTGAAAATCTCCTCTAGAAGCAAGGTTTTTGAAAATTGTCCTGCAAACAGGACAAATTAGCTTGTTCCTCACTTCCACAAACTTGTAGGACTGCTGTAGTCTCACTGCAGTGCTGCTCTGCAGTAGGTGGTGGAAGGTAAAGGTCTTGTCCTTAGCAGCCTTTTATGTATGTAGACGCTATTGTAGTTAGCAGATCAAAACAGCCTTTAGCTGTTGTGAAAATACAGACCTGATAACACTTTGTAGGTGCAAGTGGTTGTGGGTTTGGTGGGATTTAGTAACATTCTGTCATCAGCACTGAAACTGCTGGAGTTCAAAAGCTGTACAGGACTCCTGAATTGTTCCTGAAAGAATATGTGAAGTCTGTTGGGATGAGTCATTTATCCAGTGTGTGTTATCATCTGAGCTTCCCCATTAGTCTCATCTATTGATGTTTTTTATTTTGAGTTTCTTCATTCAGGTTGGGATCATGTTGTCCTGGAGATCTTGTTACCACATCATAAGGAAGCAGCATTGCACTGCCTCTTCAGTTTGTGAACTTCTGGGTTTAGGTATATTTTTGTATTTTAGCAACCTTTTCTGGTTTGAACACAGTATGAATGGAGTGGAGACTGGATTTTTATGTGTCAGTTCCTCCCAGTGGAACTGCTCAGTGTCCAATGCTGCAGTACCTGTTCTGCCTGAGAGGCTGCTTTCATAGTGGGGCACCTCCAGTCATCACCCTAAACGGGGTTGGTTCCTCTCCCTCTTCACCCACATGTCCTGTTTTCTTAGCCACAAGACCAGCTACCATTCAAGCTCTGTTAGTGAGGGCTAGGAGGAAGCTAATACTGACCATTCAATTCAAAGAAGCTGTGCTGATTTTTTTTTTTTTTTTTAATTATCTATTTAGAATTAAATGCAGCTAGTATTCTCCCATCACTATGAACAGGTCTGACTCAACCTGGTAAGAGAAGCTTTCCATTTAAGCCCCAAAAGGGCACATATATGCAAGATCCTAGAGTAGTATTAAGTTTTTTCTTCTCTCTTAGGGGTCAGGCCATTTCCCTTACATGAGAAGAGCAGGATTTTTTTCTAATCATGCATTACAAGGACAGTACTGAAGTTCAAAAAGGTATGGTCTATTTGAGAACTTTGAGCCTTCTTTGTTGTTGAATTCTTCTGAATGAACCATATCAAGCTGTTTATTCTCCTTTCATTGAAACCCCATTCCGTAGGCTCTTACAGTTGAAAAAACATGTTTCTGTATCTTTTCTCATATTCCTTTATTATGCACAAGCTTACTGCCACCACAGTGACTTACTGCCCCAATTTATCAATACCTTCCCAAAACAACATGTAACGATCCTCATTTAATTTCACAAGTATCTATTCATTTCCTCTTGTGTTAAATCTGCAGTCTCTGTCCAACTCCCCTTCCTCTCCAGGTTGCATGCATTTGGTTGCTGACTGTCCCAGTAGCAGGCGAGGAGCAAAGCGAGTCAGGGCTGCTGAGGCAGCTCAGATGAATGTCCTGGCTCTGGCTCTGGAGATGCCCAAACATCTCCCTGCCTTGCTGGCTCAACCAGGCACTGAGATGTTCCTCACAGCAGGATAAACAAGGGGTGAAAAGGAACTGCAGCCCTGAGGTGGATATAAAAGGAGACAGTGAGGCCACTGAAGGTACACAACACTACTTAGTTTCTCCACTGAGGCTGTACTCTAAACAAGGAGCTTCTACTTTACTAGGACAGCCATCAGCATTCTAAAAATCAGCTTCATCTTTGCAGTTAGCCACACTTACTGTGTGCTTCAGGTACAAACTTAATCAAAACATGCACAGCAAGGTTACTCTTTTTGCAAACCACAGAATCCTGTACAGTATCAGTTTAAAGTCTTCAGCCCAAAGGATGCTGCTGTGTGCTAACAAAGTGCACTTGCAAATCATTGCTAACACCTGAGAACAAAAATTACTTCAATTCCCCCACTAAATCAAAAGTACAACACTTATATATATATATATATAAATAAAGCTTTGAACACTTTTTTCCCCATAAATAAGAGTCTAGCTATGAGTGAGGGGTGTTGTGAAGTTCTGAACCCGTATTCGTGTGCATGTTGAATGCCATAAACTGCTCATTGCATACTGTGCAGGATGATTCACTTTTTCCATCTGCTTCAGTGTTGCACATATGGAATCTGTTGTATACTGTCAGCCAGTGCTGCACTATGCTTCATCCCCTTGTGTACATAAACCATGATGAGTTGTTCAGCCATTCCTATAATATCCTCATTTCTGTAGTGTTCCTCTCAGGACAGAGAAGGCAAGGCTTTTTGATACTTTCTTTTACAATCTAAGTATGGGATCTAATAATACATTAAACTTTATCGTAGCAGCTACTCCAAGAACACAGGACGTTATTTGATGCTGTGGTAACTTGGACAGTTTTACTTCAAAGCGCTTAGCTTGTGATCCTAAAATTGTTCACCTTTGAGATTGTGTGTTCTGCTTTGGTTTTTTTAGATATAACAATATCATCTTTGAGCTTTTTAATCCCCTTCAAATTTTGACCGTCACATTTGTAGAAGATAAAAGCTTCTTCCTGTGGCATAAGGTCTTCTCATCTGCCTTAACCTTTCAGTGTTTGGCAGATGGGATTAAAGCTTTTATTTGCATCCAAACAAAAGTTTAAAATAATTGACTGTCAATAAAGCTGCTGACATCTGTTCCAAAATCCTCACGACAGTTTATAGATAGCCAGGGCTGATTGGCGCTGCTGCTGAATTCCTGAGGAGGGTGGAATTGCAACCAGATCCAGTGGGTGTGTTGCGAGGAACAAGGGGGCCACGTGGATGTGCATCTTCCCGTTTCTTCTGACATCTAGTTTCTTCTGACATCTAACCCAGGACTACAGCAAGCTCTCATTTTTTATTCAAACCTTTGGATGTTGGAGTTTTTAGGCTTTTTTTTTTTTTTTTTTTTTTTTTTTTTTTTTTTTTTTTTTTTTTTTTGTCTTTACTGGAAGCAATAGCAGCGTCACCTCTCAGATTAAGCCTGGTTTTCAAATTCTGTGTGACTAGCTTTTACAACCTCCCTCCTTTGGCTTATGTTTGTGACAGACAAAACACTCCCAACTTCTTGTAGCTTTGTCCAAACAGGGAATTCACAAATATATGCCATAATTTAAGGCATAGCATAATGAAACTACTCTTAAAATGTTGAATCACTTGTGCTGAAAACATGGAAGAGCGGGGCTGGAGAGTCATTCCCTCACCCTCCTCCCTCACGTGACCTAAAACCAGCCTGACAGGTGAGAAACAGGCTTTCTGGTGTGGTTTTTTAGCCGGCTTTGATAGTGCCTGCAGCCCTGCCAGGTGGAGGGTGTGGCTGCATGGGAGCTGAACTGCCTTGTGCTGAGTTGTTTATCTTTGCTGGGAAACCTGCCTTTACCAACCTGTGGTAGGAAACTCTGGGCTTAGACACTGTGCTCAAAGAAGACCACCTGTGGTGAAGGGAGTCCCATCTGCTGCAGTGGAGGTGTATCAGTTACTACTGAACCATTAAACCCATTATGAAAAAATAAGGATCTATCACTTTTTTTTGTTCCCTCCTAATGGCTAAGTGTAAATATTATGGGCTCCAGTAGCATCTGAGTGAATAATGCTCTTCACCCTTCAAAAAGCAGAATTGTAACTTTGTGAACTTCCTATATACTTACTGTTTCCTGCATTTTTAGAATAAGTAGTGATGTGGGGTTTGGAGGGGTTTTTGTGTATGTCTGAAAAATCCCACAGTGCTAAGACTAGACTTGAAGGCCTCATTTGCCAGGCCCATGACCAGCAGTACAGCCAGCTGAAAAACAATTCCACTGTATTAAACCCTGTACTAAAGTACTGCAGGACCTTTACTGTTAAATGGGATATTTGCATGTCAGTAGGTATTGGGATGCAAAATTTTTATTTCATAAACAAATTAAGTTTTAATATAAACAGATTTCCAGGTTTTGTTGTGTTAATGGGCTTGAGGACATTGATACCAGCCCTGAGGAAAAAGATGTGGGGGTGTTAGTGGAAGAGGAGCTCAGCCTGACCCAGCAATGTGTGATCTCAGCCCGGAAAGCCAGACATGTCCTGGGCTGCAGCAGAAGGAGGGGATTGTGCCCTCTGCTCTACTCTCCTGAGACCTGCAGAGCTGCCTCCAGCTCTGGGCCCCCAACACAAGAAGGATGTGCAGCTGTGGAAGCAAGTCCAGAGGAGGCCATGAGATGCTCAGAGGGCTGGAGCACCTCTGCTCTGGAGCCAGGCTGAGAGAGCTGGGGATGTTCAGTCTGAAGTAGAGAAGATTCTGAGGAGACCTTAGACCCCTTCCAGTGCCTAAAAGGGCTCCAAGAGAGCTGGAGAGGGACTTCTGGCAAGGGCATGCAGTGACAGGACAAGGGGTAATGGCTTTAGACTTGAAGAGGGAAGGGTTGGATTTAAATATAAGAAAGAAATTCTTCCCTGTGAAGGTGGTGAGGCACTAACTGGCACAGGTTGCCCAGAGGAGTTGTGGCTGTCCCATCCCTGAAATTGTGCTTGGAGCAGCCTGGTCTAGTGGAACATGTTGTATCTAGATAATCTTTAAAGTGTCTCCCAACCCAAACCATTCTATGGGGGTTTTTTTGTCTTCTTTGTGTTATTTGTGTCCCATCTCCCCCTCAGTCTCTTATTTCATCTCTCATGGAAAGTTAGGAATACATTAGAATAAAAGTTTTCATTTCAGAAAAGAGAAAGAAAAGCAATCTCATTTTTCTTCTCAGAAACATGAGGAAAGCAGCCTTGTAAGTTCATCCAAAGATATATGAAACACTTTCATAAATTATTTTATATAGTGTGAGGAACTGCAGGAGCCTGTTTCTTTTGAAATCTTGCAGAATGCAGTATTGCTTTTCAGATCCTGATCTTGCAGTGGAATACTAATGTGAACTCTTGTGGGGAATTTTCCTAATGGCTTTACCTAAAATGACTGCTTTACATAGAATACATAAGGGAAAATACTGACTTGTCAAAATTCAAATCATTTTGTGAGAACAAACAATTTTCTTGAGGTTTTTGACAGGAAAGCAGCTTCTCAGTTGAATGAGAGATCTTCCACTGCATGTACCCCTCTCCACTGAATTTGGTTGTCCTTAAGTCTCTGCTTGCAGTGCTCCTGGCAGCCTTGCTCAGTAACTAATGTGTGTCAGGTTTTTATTCTCACCTACTGAGGTTGTTTCATTTCTTATCTGTGTTAGAAATGCTTCAGGACAGAACTGAGACTGAATGAAGCAATTCCTCTGGTTCAGATTCCTGCCCTACTATTCCCAGCATATGCCGGGTATCTGCCCTGGGAAGTGTTTGCCAGTCATCTGGGAGCTGGATAGAGAGACTGAGGATAAGGCTCCTGTTCTGAACTAATCCACCCAATTCACATTGCATCGTTCCTCTGAGCAGCCTGTCTCTGAGGACGTTTTTCCTGCAGGCTGGATCAGCATATACATTTTGTTTTCTTTCCTGTCTTCCACAAAAAAATCCAAAAAACCAACCATGGAGAACAGGGCACTCAAATCATGTGGTGTAAGACCATTGTCCTCTCTGCAATGAGCATGATACCACCACCCATCCAGTCTTAGGCAGTTTAGTAAGATGCTGTAGTAGGATGATTTCAGGATGCTGTCAGTTTATTTCTGTCCTTTTGGACTCCATCCCAGCATCAGAGACTTGAATATTCAAACTTCTTCATACAGGGCTAGTTTTCAAGTTCAGAAAGGTAGTAGCTAATACTGTTTTAATTGAAGTCACATGGTAGAATGAGTTCAATAATTTGGGACTGCCAGATACTTTCTGGCCTTTCAAGAAAGATGCAATCTCTTGCCTTGCTGTCAGGAGGACCTGCCAGTGAGCTGGTTTATACATTTCAGCATTTCCATTTTGCAGTTTTTCCAGAAGACACTGATTTTTTTTTTCCCCTTTCTTAGATAAATAAAAGTCAGACACTTGAAATGAAACCAAAGCAAAGGAATATGAAAAGCTGACTGGAGCAGGAGTGTTTGCTTTCAGTTTGTTGCTTCCTGTTCTGATAATGAAATTTGATTAAAACTTGGTTTAAAGATAACAGCAACCCCACAAATCAATGTATGGCATAGTAACATCTGCTAATACTTCTTTTGAAGAGGGGATGATTATAAACTCTGTCTTACAGGGTTTTTTAATACAGAGGAGACATTTTAGTTGCCAAGATCATAGTTCTTGTTCTACTTTTTCTCTTTTCCTGTTTTGGATCAAGCAAAGAATGAGACTCTACTATGTAGTTCTCACTAAAATTCACAGACTAAGGGTTTGTTTTTTTCTGGGTAAAAGATGGTAAAGGTATTAATCTGGAGGAAAAAATTGTATTCTGCTCTACTGAGACTGATTATACTGAAAAAATATCTTTAAGTAAAAAGACCTATTTTATGATAATTTGAAATTAAAAACTCCATTGATTTGTTTATTAAGATTCCCCTGCTGCACAAGTTTGTAATCAGAGAAGACTTATGAGGAGACTTTAAGGAAATGCTGATGTTTATCACAGAAGAGTGAGAATTCTACAAAATGGTTGGTTTGGGTTGGGGTTTCTTTCCCCCTAAGTCATAGAAATTTTTCTTGTAGGATCTTTTTTTTTAAAGCAGTGAATTTGTGTTTTGTGATACTCAGCAAGACAGGAATATAACCTCCTAAAGGCATGTGACTCAGATTAAACCCAACATTTACAGTTCTCTAGGTGTATGAGTCAATAGGGATCAATAATTCTTCTGTCTCAGTGCTTTGACAGTGGATTTTAAAATTCTGAAACTCAGAATGAAAGATTAATTTGGCCATAACAGATTCTGCTTTTAGAAACTTTGTATTTCTTCAGGCTGTGTTCACACTTCTGTCTAAAATTCAGTTGGCCTTGCTTGCTTTGGGACAAATCTTCACAGCTCTGCCTGTCTCCAATCACTGATTAGGAGAAGTTTAGTTCACAGTCTTGAACTGTTGCATTTTAATGCCTACTGGCTGCAAACCAAACGTTTTATACTGATAACCACAACCAACTTTATCAAGCCTTTATGTGTGTAGTGAAACACTACTTTGTTGTTGGTGGTGGTGGTGTTGGTTGGTTGGGGGTTTTCAGTGGAAGAGAACAGGACTGGGCTGTCTGTGTTGCAAAAGCAAAGTGTGGCTTTGTGTGTGTGACTGTTGAAGGACTGGCTTAGACAGCAGGTGTGGAATTCCTGCAGGAGGGAACAGCATTAGCATTAAGACTCCTACTGGTTGGTTTCTAGATAATAATTACAGAGTGAAAACTGTCTGTGATTGCAGGAGAACAAAGAATGCTTCCGTGTTCTTTGCCAAAGCTTCCCCAAAATACCTGCCTCAAACTTAATACAGATTTTGTTCAAAAATCAGGTTTAATTTGAACCCACAGCAAAGAGACTTAAGCCGTGTGTAGCAGTGCCACCTAGTGTAGATTATTAATCCTTGGTTTTCCAGAATTTTAGTATTCTTTTGTCTTGAGTCTATAATGGTTCAAGAAAATAAACATCACCTCTGCATTGTAGAAAGTGCTTTAAAGGTGATTCTCTTGAAATCTGGGCCAGAATATCTTCTTACATGAAACAAGCTCATACCTGATCACTGTTTCACTCCTCTTTGCTGAGTTAATGACAAAAATAGTTTGAAGTTACCCATGCACAAGAAGTTATTTCATTTATGTCATGTTTAGCTTTTGAAATGAGATGGACAGGTAGTATAGAGCAGCAGCTGCATACTACTCTTGCTCAGGAAATATCAGCTTGACATTGTGGATTTTCATCGAGGATTGATAATACTGTAAAATTATTTATGGAATAAAGTAGCTCTTATTATGACAAAAACTGGTAGAATATGTCTGTAAATCGCCATAAAACTTGATTTGGAAAGTGGAGGAGTAGAAATAAGGATTAGATGACAGATTCAAGCAATAAATGGCTTATCCTTTGTGAGAATTCTGAAAAGAAATGGGCATAAACTTGCCATGGGTCTTAGCAAATTGTTGTCATTTTTAACTCTTAGCCTAATGGCTGTTCTTGCTGTTCAGTTTTGGCTCCTGACTGGCAAAGAATAGTCCTCACAAGTCTGAACCTTTGTTATGACAAATAAATACAGCCATGGAGTAGATTCTTATTTTCACTATAATCCCTCTAAAGATAGGCTAATGAAATATAAAGTAGTTTTTCTGGATTTTCACTGGGCTTAGGAAAACAGACATTTAGTTCTGTGCACCTCTAACCTAGAGGAAGTTCATGACTGCAGCTGGAACTGCTGGGAATTGCATGTTTTTTCTAGATTCCCAAAGGAAATACTGTCAGCCAAAGTTAGAAATGGCAAGAGGACAGAAAGCAAAAGGCACGGCAGCTGGATTTATACTGACATAGTATTTATTCTGCTTTGCCTTCCAAATCAGCTGCTGAAGCTCTTTTCCAGTTAAGAATTGTTTATCTAGTGCTGTCTAGCTCAATACACAGAGACACTTCTGAGGCCACCCAGGGAATGTGAAAAGCCCTGTATTGAGTGGAGGTGTGCACATGTACCCTCTTTGACTGCTGATTCCAGACATAGGAAGGGGAGAAGACCAGCAGGATCCTTGATTTATATGAAAGGCTGTTACTGAGAGGATAATTTATAGTGTATTTATACTCAGTGTCTTGGGATGTTGTGCTGTACAAACAGCAAACTACTCAAAGATCTCTTCAGATAATGCTGCCTTGGAGTCTTTTTTTGAGGGGAAAATGAGATTGTGACTACTCCAGTGCCAGTATCACTAACACAGGACATGGTGAACATTAAGTGAGAAGTTATAACCAACACTGTCTTGTGCATGGGCATATCTCGTGTTTCTCAAGAAAATCAGACCATGACTTGAAAACTTGGGCACCTACTAGACTGTTTTTATTCCTAGTGGATATGAGGCAAATCTGTTCACAGTACTTCTCTACTCACAAGGGTTTTCTATGATTTTTGTTAGCTGGGCCAAAGGGCTGTAGAAACAAAGCCCCAAATTATATCAAGACCATTCTGTCTCCAGAACTTTGAGCTGCATAACTCTCAAAGGGGACTATTGTTTTGGCCGTTACCAAAGAAGAGCATGGACAGTGTTTCTGACTGAGATGAGCTTGCTTTTTCACTCACCTCATTGTAAGGGGCTTATATTATTAGCTGTAATCCAATCTCTTACTGTAGAGTTTTGGAAGCCTTGGAGTGGAGGGGCATTCAGGTAGCTCTAAATTTATGTAGCTTAAGTTATCTTTTGAAAGTACATAACATATACTAAGACATCCATGGCCCTGTAGTTGGTCATTCTGAGCAAATGTTTTCAATAGCAGGAATATTTCAGAGTGCTTCTTGGCACTGATCGACAACTGGTGGCTTTAAAAACCAAAGTTTTTGAGTGGAATCTGAAGCATTTTGGAAGAAGCAACATCTTTGCTGTTAATAATTGTGAGTTATCGTACTCTGATTTTACTTACTAATCTAGCGGGGAGTCATGGCTTATACAGAAAAGCGGCTGATCATACCTAGTCCCTTCCATCCTTCTCTGTTAATATGCTTCTGTGATTTGTGGTTTCTATCACCAAGTGGTAGAGGAACATTTCAGGGGACTCCTTGTTAAAATGTTAGTGTTGCATCACAGGCACCTTTTCTGGTTTTCTCCCCTGGGTTATGCAATAAAAAGTTTTGAAAATGCAGCAGAGGTGGAGATATTAATGGCAATGTCTTCCCAACTCTGTATTAGCCAACCTGGTCTGTTTTGGTGCTGCAGTCTGCATCAACTCCTTCTGCAGACCCCTCCAGGGCAGTCTTCTGCCCCTGTCAGCAAAGCCAGCTAGCTTTGGAAAGAGATTGCTTAAAACCCCACCTCAGAGCTTTGCCTTAATTCTCAAGGGGCAACCACATCAAATGGCAAATGTACTCACATGGTTTGGTTTAGATCCAGGGTAGGTCTGTGGATGCCACACTGACAAACACAATCAGAGGTTTGTGTTTTGGCCCAGGGAGAATCAAAACAGAACTAAACTGCAAGGGCAAGTTAGGCAGCCTTCCAAGGGAGTCCAGGATAATGACTGGTGTGTCCTGTATCTCACTGGTCTTGCATCACCAGCAGCAGAACATACAAGCTGCTCTGAGGTGGCGTTGTGCTGAGGGCTGCGGTGAGGATTGCACCTGGTAGGGTATAACTACAGTGTTTGTATTATTATTTTGTAATATTAAAAAGCCTCCATGGGAACCTAGCAGGAACCTCCTGATTTGAAAATTACCAGGTTGTCAGGTATTCTTGAAAGCTGGAAAAGAGGTTTTTCATTTGCTTCCTTTTAGATGGAAGTTCTCTGTCCATTTAATTCCTGATGGTGTGTTGGGCATTGTGGCCTTTTCCCTTTTGTTCTGCTGTTTTCGGTGAAAGCAAAACACTGATGTAGTCTTATCAGCAGTTGTAGGGCTTGACTATTTTTAAGGATTTTAAAGGGAAAGTTCAGATAATGTGTAGACATGAAGGTGGTAGAGCTAAATTGGAGTGGAGCTGAATATTTGGGGCAGTGACAGGCATTAAACAGGGAACCTGTGAGGAGCTGGAACTTTGCCACAAGCAGTTTGAGTGGCAGTGTCTAAAAAGAGAGGCCATCCTTCCCAAGGAAGGGAGCAGTTTAATTCTGACTACAAATGAAATAAAGCTGTAGGAAAATTAATTGCCTGTGTCTGTTAACAACTGTACTTGATTATTTCACAAGCAGATCAGAATCTGGTCATTTGTAAGAAACTTCCCCTCATGGTCCTCTGAAATTCAACACTTAACAGAGCTGTTAATGTCCAAAAATCGAAGTGAATGGTCCTATGAAGCTACAATCATGTATTGATTTTATAATTTTATGAACTTACAGCTGTGTATAAATGTTATACGTTTCCCTTTCCCAAAAGCATATAAATAACTGTTCTGCTCTTGTCTGAACCAGTTTTTTGCCTTTTGAAAATCTCATTCATTAGCTCAGATATGCCAATTAAGGAATTAAAAGTTTTGACAGACTTCCCTTTGTTCTAGTTCAATATTAAGGGAAGCAGTGAGAAAGCCAGTAGATAACACTGAGTAGGAAAGCAACTGCAATGTATAGTCTCAAATTAATGCCCTGCTTAAAATCATTGTGCTTTCCTGTATGAAACTGGGAAGGGGGGTTTTCTGGAAGAAAATTGCTTGCTATTTAAAAATTCCTTCTGCAGTTTTCTTTGCCTTAAAGCTCTACAGCATTTTGATGGTGATGGGAAGTTCGGTCCCTGCCATATCTTATTCTGCTGTAGTATAAAAACCCAAAGCTTCTCTAGTTGTTAATAAATTAGTATAGACACAAAACCCCTTTTATTTTATAAAGAACTTAAGATTTCATATCAAATAAGGCTGAAAAATATTTTTAGCTGAAAACCAGATTTTTACTCTCCCACTGGTGAACAGCAGAAATACAATTGAAAAACTAGATTAACATGTTCAACAAAAGACAAATATTCCCTGCCTATCACAGCAGAAATGGGCATAAACAAAAGGAGGCAGTGCCAGTACCTAGAATGCATCTCTTTCTTCTGACCACATTTGGGTTTTTTCCTCTGGCTGATGCTTTGATAAAAATGGTTATTATAAGTCCTCATGCTGACTTCAGAGGGAGCTACCAAAATCCATGTCCTTAGCTGATCTCCTGTTGCCCCAGCTGGGCTGTGACCTGAACAATTTGACTGTTTAATTTTTTCAAGTGAGCCCAGCTATGGCATTGATGTTAGAATTTAACTTTATTAGCTTTGTGTATTGGCTTAAACATCAGTATTGCCTCAACATAAACATAAAAGAGCAGAATAAGGTGCAACTGGGTAATTCCTCCCTCTGAGTTGGCATTACTTGCTTTCTATGATATCACAGTCGACTTTACACTGCCTAACTTGGGCACCGCTGTGCTTTAATTTTTTTTTTTTTTTTTCCTTATGGCATTACCATATCCTTAGTCACAGCATCTTACTTTGAGATGCTGCTGTGCATTCCTGTTGGGTGGAATTTAACATTTAGATTTTTAGCTAAACTTAACATCCCTAGAGGCTGTAGAGTTTGAAGGCTTTTATTTTTTTAGTTAAAGAATTGCAATGCCAGTCAAGCAATATTTTCCCAGGCTGTCGGCTGCTGATGGAAAGTGGCATACTCAGTTTGTTGATAGCATGGGGTAATGCCCTGCTCAAGGAATTGCCCAATTCAATGGCTGAAACTGAGGAGCACCTTGATTATTAGTCAGCTATGTTATGGGAACTATTTGAAATCTTGGCTGCTACTCCAAGGAACTACTTAATAAAAATAAGTACGATTCAAACAACACCACCCCTGCCAAACCCCCACCACTCCCACCCAGAGAAACCCAGTTGTGATACTGAGAGTGTGGACAGGGTGAATGTACTTTGACTGCTCTATCCTGAATGGGTCACAGAACTGCACTTCCACTTCTTTTTAGTTAGACAAGCACAGTTGTGTTTATTATTCTGAATATAGAAGTCAACACACTTCAGATTTCTGGAAAACATTCAAGGATTTGTATTCCATGCAAGAGGCTTTAAAACAGAATGTGCTGCTTGTTAAAAGCAGCCTCTCTACAGCCAGTACTCCAGAGCAGGGGAAGCCAAGCCACTATTGCTGAGAGGGAAAAAAAGAGGGGGAGAAATCTAAATAACAGAAATGCATGTGCAGGATTGTCACATGACACCACTGAGAAACATCTGTGAATAAAGCAGAGTTAATCATCAGAAGTCAATCCCTCTGCAAAGGAAGTTATTTTCCAGTGTGTCAGGTAATGATACACAGAGTCCAGGCACTGAATAAGCAGGGGGGGAAGTAACTCCCACTGTTTATTCTGATATTTTAGCCGAAAGTGCAGCCTTCTGTCAGTTGAAGTTTTTCTGAAAAAGTGCAAAACAATCATAAATAGAGTAAAAGGAGAAAAATGGCAAATAATGGGAGAAGTCACATAATCACACACAAGAATTTGATCTGTTTCACATGCCTTGACAGTGTATTTATGCTATTAGAGGTGGGTAAATGTAGCTGGATCTTAGGAGCCCTTCCATGGTTGGTGGGAAGCTGTGGCAGTTCTCCTCAGGTTTTAACCCGGTTCCTTGCTTGCCTCTCCTCTTACAGATAGGGAGTATTTCTGTGGGAAGTTAGTTGTCATTTTGCTAACTTTCTGCCACAGTGCCAGTGAGTCATAGAATCATTGTCATTAGCATTTACAGGAAACATGAGCAAGTGCAGGGATAGAAGTATACTCGAGCATTGTTGAAATCAGCAATTTTCATATCTTTTGCGTTTTTATCTTGCATTTTTAAAAATACTGGCAAGATGTATTGGGTGGGGGAGTTTTCTTCATAACGTGTCAGAAATCTTACAACAGGTGAAGCTATCTAAGTTTGCAAAAGCAAGCAAGCCTGTGTAGAAATGTATGTTATAAATGAGATTTCCATAAATCACAAATAAGATGGGTATGCTTGTTAATGATGAAAATTAATCGAGTAAAGGTGACTAATCTAGCAGCGTGCTTTCCCAAGGTACTGAATGCTCTCATTTGCCTTTTTGAGTATCTTGTGGAGAGCAGCAGGAAGATCTTCTGCATGTTAGGTAAATCTAGAATGGACTAGAGCAGAAAAGCAACTTAAGGAGTTTTTAATTCTTTTACTTTGCAATACATCTGGACAATGTGCCTAGGTAAGTTTGGGAATTTTCACAATTCTTCTGTTCTGAATTGTTTAGTTAGTAAAGTTCCTATAATGCAAGTTTCTTCAAGCTCTGCAGATTAAAATGCAAGTAGCTCATGGCTTTTAAGAACACATATGAAATGCTGTAATAAAATCTGTCTGTCTTCATGTGTGCTTAAGGAAATAAGAGAAAAGAAACTGAGGTTTTGAACTTGGATTCATGTTTCTGTTTATTGTTGTAAGTTGACCAGCCAGTGAATAGTTTAAGTTCATTATGCTGATGTATGGGATGTGTTGAGAAACTCTTGATGTTGTGTTTGAAACCAGGGCCTGAGTAATTTTAAAATTTCATCATCAGTTTTCAAGAGGGGATCAGTGGCAAAGAGCTATAAAAAAATTATTGGTAGCCTATTGTAGAACCTGAATGCATTCAGGTTCCAACAGCACTGATAATGCTGGATCTCAATCCATATTTCTGTTTTATGGCAATGCTGTGACCTGGGATGGTTATTCAGGGTGCCCAGATTGGGCCAGTTGAGAGCATTAACAGATTTCAGTAAGTCAACGTGAAACCAATGATCAATGTTCAACATGGTCTGAGTCATGGAGGGAAATAAAAGGTAAATTAGCAGTAACTAGTCTCCATTGCAGAGCAGCCTTGAAAATCAAACTAAAATTTGGCTGAGGGGACTGGTTTTTGTTGTTATTTGGCTGTTTGTTGGGTTTTTGTGGTTTTCTGGGGGGGAGGGTTTCATGGAAACATGGAAACACTGTGGATGTGCTCTGATCCAGCAGTCATCTAACCAGGCATCCCCACTCCTGAGGTTTCAGACAAGTCTTTCCCGCTTTCCAACCTGGTGAAAGAAGTCTGGTTTTTTAGCAGTATGTCCTGTTTGGCCAGCCCCCACTTTCCTGCATAAGCAGGAATATGGAAGCTTATAATACTCCCCATGGGAAATGTCTCCAGAAGTCCCACAGTTGCTATCAAAACATTTAAAATTTTTTATCTGACTTAAACAGGAAATTTAAATGTAAATAATTTTATATCCTTCAGTAGAAAGAAGCTGTGATGGAACTAAATATAGTTTAAAACAGATGCATTTGCTTCCAGAAATTACCCAGATATTGTATTGTCTGTGCAAATGCACAGTCCAGGTCCTGTGACAGAATCCTAGAATATATTACTTTTGTCACACCCACCATGCTTTCTTCTCCTATAAAAAAAAGATTTCAAAATTTCCCAAACTGCTTCCATATGTTATTTTCACTTTTAAGCACTCAAAAA
Source organism: Coloeus monedula (assembly GCF_965178545.1). Classification (NCBI taxonomy): domain Eukaryota; kingdom Metazoa; phylum Chordata; class Aves; order Passeriformes; family Corvidae; genus Coloeus; species Coloeus monedula. The sequence continues at coordinate 10,804,596 of NC_138796.1, read as the reverse complement.
TTTGGTTTTAACACAACACTTAAATCTAGGAGCTGAAAGAAATGGGTGGGTTTGCTTTCATCAACATAGTAAATTACTTTTTCATTTCTGTATTTCTTTACTTATCTTGCAAATTTCATCGTTCAAGGTGAATTTTATTATTTGATTAGTGGAATCAAGTCAACATATTTAATATACAACATGCATACAGTAACTTCTTCCATATGATATGTAGTTTAATGAGCTACTTAGTGGTGACTCATTTCTCTGCCATATTCCTTTGCCACTGACTCTCTGTTGCTGTTGTTGAGCAAGGAAAAAGAAGGCAGCAGTGGTTTGGATAACAAAGCCTTCAGGGAATAGTGAGAGGAGGATGTGCAAGAGTATCCAAGTAGGAACTGAGAGTGGAGGCCAGAGAAAAAGGTCCAAAAGACACTGAACTTGTAATTGAGAACATAATAAACCCTTAAATAAATTACTGTGGACTTGGTACTTAAATGGGACTCTGAACTGCAGTTTTAAAAAAACATACTGTTTTAAACATGGATGTATCAATCTTTGTGATTGCATGGACAAAATAACTGAGACATTCATAAGCTGCATGTTGTAAAGGAAAAGTCAACCAGTTGCCAATGAAAATAAATTGCAGTGCAGTGAGATAAAACCCCTAAAGTCAGCACTCCCTCTCATTAAGATTAATTAGTTGCCATCAAAAACATCAGAGAACAATGTGCATGGGCTCACTTAGGTCTTCAGGGCATGTGGGAGGATTAGTGGCATACATTAAGTGTAATCATTTTCATTGAGCAAGCACGAATGTTCTTTTCCTTATCAGAACAGTGATCCACCTCCTTTCTTTACACGCTTTCCCCCATGGACTCTCCACCCGTTTCTCCCATCAGTTCCACCTCCGCTAAGGAAATGATGTCTTGCTGCTGTCTGTCTCCTAGCACGGAGTTGTAGCAGATAGTTCTCATATTACAGCCAGTAGCTAAATTGCATTTCTCAAATATAACTTTAACATCCACCCACTAGTGTGCATCCAGTGCATTTGGACTCTCCAAGGTGGAAACTGCAATGTATCCACAAGACTCTGGTTAGATTTTTAGTATGTAACTAAAGATTTTTTAAATGGTTAGAAGATCAGTAGATCAAATTATTAATTAGCCTTTCTGTCTTTTGACAGGTTCTTTCAGTATAAAAGTGCTGTATTGAACCTGTTCATGCAGAAACTTAGCAAATGTAAAAGATAAATACTTTAAAACTTCAGATTTATGTTCTCCTTCATTAATAAACTAATAAATAGCTTTAGATTTACTCTTCTACCAAAGATTTATGTTTTTTCTGCACTCTACGTCTGTATGCATAAAAAACCAAGTTTTCATCATCAAATGGACACTCTGAAAACTTAGGTAAAGTTTGTCTTCCATGAACACATGATTCCAAGGAACACTTGGATTCTGGTTAGTATTTTCTCTATTGGCTCCCTTTGAATACCTTCCACAGGGTTAGTCTAAGTGCCTCAGTGTTCAGAGCTCCAATGATGTGTGCACTCTGCTGAAATTAGGGAACTGCTGGCCACTGTGGGGAATGCTAACACAAGGAGGGATGTGACTTTGCCAGGTACAGATTTAACTTGTGAATAAGGAAAAAGCAACTGGTTGTGTAGCTTTCAATGACAAATCAAAATTTATTTCTATCATTTTCAAATAGAAGGTTTATTGTATATGCTAATTTGAAACAGCAGACCTATCCCCAACTTCTAATAAAATTTAATAGTGCTACTTTAGGTGACTGGAATGTACTGTTTTAACTTCAGTTCATTTAATACAAGATAATACACTCCAATATTATTTAGTGTCAGCAGGGAATAACATACTTAAATATTGTGGCTGTGTATACTGTATTGTTCAATTCTAAATGGCCTTACTTCCTTTTTTAATTTGTTCATGTTGTTCTTGACTTAGCTACTGTTATCTTTGTTCAGTAAAACAGTCCCTTATTATGAAAACAGTAGTAATGGCTTTTAGATGAATGGGGGGAAAAAACAGATGTACAAAATATTACCAAAGAGCTGTAAATATTTCATGAAAGGAGGACACAGTTCAAGTGGAGCAGTTAATGAACCAAGCCATGATAGCATTAAAAATACAGAGCTGTGAATGTTCCAGTGTGACAGTACCCAAAACGTTCGGCTTGTGGCAGTGCCAGTAGTGGATGTAGAACTGCAAAGTGGGAGTGAAATCAGAGGCATAAGGCACTTGACAGCAGTGATCTTTCACTTGCTGAATGGGGGAACTTTTTGATCAAGAGAAAAATAAAAATCTTTCTAGTGAATGAAGCTTACTCACATTTATGGGATTAGATATATGGATGGAAAGTACTTCTGGCCTAACCTCTAATGTGAAATAGGACTATTGTTGTCATTAGATTAGATCAGATCAGCCACAGCAGAGACCTGAAAATTCAGAAGATGAGAGGTTTCTCCTTTCCCTCCAGAGGAGAAGAGATGGCCCTGCTGGAGCAGGAGGTTTGGACCAGATAAACCACATCTCCCTTCCTACCTCAGCCATTCTGTGTTAGGGGAAAGTGGGGCACACGTTATTTGAAAGCTCCTTCCCTTAAATGTTAGGGAGGGAGCACACATTCATTCACACCAAGTATATCATCTGTATGATGAATGTTGTATAGTGACCCTCTGAAGATAAAATGACATATTAAAGTGTGTTGAGTTAAAGAGCAGGTATAGAGATATGACTTCAAGTGCTGTATGAACCTGGAAGAATATTATCCCTCTTGAAGATTGCTTAAGCTAAAAGAATGTACAAAAACACTCTATAAAGTCAGAAAATCACCCAGGCAGAGAAAATGTTAATGTCATTCAAGATGGGACCAAAAATGAGGGGGAGGAAATGGATGTTGCATGAAGTGAAGAGAGTGATACGTTCAGCTCTGAGCCACCTCAGCCACCTCAAACTTGAGTTTCTGTTTTCACAATAATGTTATTTCTAAAAGTCAAAATTTGCAATGTAGTTGTACCAAATCTCATCTTCTCCCATATCTGCTCCAGGGACATGACTCAGAGAAGTCTTAAGACAGCTGGGAGAATTGAACTGTTTCAAATATGTTCTGTGTCTTACTTGTTGTTTTGGTTTTGATAACTTTTAATTTCCTACTTTGTAATCAAAAATGTAACCCTCTGCCTTGCTAGACTAAACTCGATTGCCTTTTTGGAATTGTCTAGCATTAATGATAGCCTTGTGGAATAGTGCCAAGTATAAAGCATCTTGTCTTTTTCCCAAAATAGCTCTATTTGTTATCATGTCGTGGAGAATTTGAAATCCAGAAAATGTTCAGGAAGGTAATTCAGGGTGACTTTCCCACCAAGCTGCAGAGGTTGATTTGGTAGCTAATAAAACCCAGGGTTGAATGTGAGGGAGAAATACCAACCAGTAATCATTGTCTGATAAGGATCAGGCAGAATACAATTCCTCTGACTGCCACTTCATAGATCTCACACAGCTCAATTTATCCCCCATTGTAAACCCTAGGACTAGCAAGGATGTGCAGAACAGGAGTAGTTGTTTCTATTTCTTCTTTCCAAAGACTTTTCTTTTAAAACTATGTAGACCAGTGAATTTCACACATTTAAGACTAAATTAAGCAGAATACTCAGATAAAGCCTTGTTGGGAGGTCTGGAGGAACAAGAGGTACTGAATGATCCTATCATTGAGTGAGGTAGCACAGGAAATAATCCTGTTCTTCCATCAGAACTGTATGTGTGTGAACAAGTATTTATACCCCTGTATGATGTTCTTCCATGGAACGTCTGGTAAGGAATACCTCAGGGCAAGATTAAACAGGAACAGTCTGGAGAGTGACAAACAGGATGGTTAAAGAAAGTTGTTTTCATCTCCCTTCTTTTCCTTCCCCCTTATGAGGTTTTTTGCTTACCCTTTAATTTCAAGCCATGTTTCAGTGGACAGAACCTGTTGTGGGAAATAAGCAAACATGCTTAGAGTTTGCCTGCAGTTGTGCATTCAGTGGTGCTTATCAGATCAGTCTAGGCACCCAGGGGTTTTATCCCTCATTAGAATGAATACATATGTCCAAAATTAAACATAGGCATTGAGCAGGAATGCAAATCTCTGCTATGGATGGGAGGTGAGGGCGGGATATCCCTGTGGAGGGAACCAGCTAGATGAGACTACACTGAGTTTTAAAGAATAGAGGAAGCACACAAGAGTCTGAGATATGGTTAGATGCAGTGAATCTTAATTTTTCTTTTTCTGGGACCTAACCCTTCTATAAGAGAGGACTGAGTAAAATGCATCAACAGATACAGGAAATCCTGGCTTTCTGGATAAGACTGTTGTTCCTTTCTGTTGTTCCTTTAACCTGATGTTAAAGGTGACAAATTTCTTGGTGTCAAAGAAAAGGTGATGGGCTACAGATTGAAATCCTGAACGACAAACTGTCAAAAGGGTTATATGAAAAAACAATAATTTTTTTTCTGTGTTGCACTTCTGTGGATATTTACAATTGAAAAAGAACTCATACTTGTGGCATCCTGCAGTATCACTAAATATGCTGTAGTACTGTTCACTGTAACATCTTGTGTGCATTACTGCTGGTAATGCAAATTAAGGTTCCTGCTCTTTCCTTTTAAGAAGAAATTTAACCCATTGGATTGAAAGAGAAGCCCTGGGTCAGGTCAGCCTTGCAGCTACAGGTAACAGTGCAGAAGTAGTTGGGTCAGAGGGTATTAAGGAGTTAACAATATAGGCCCCTGCACTGCAAAACTGCTTTTCAAAACCATAAAACAAATCCTATATCAATAAAGAAGATGGCAAAACTACAGACAGCACAAGAGAATGATGTTTCCCACAGCTTCTTGGACCGTTGCAATAATTGTGAAATTTGCTAAATAAAAATTTGGAATCTTCCCAATTTCCTGTGCTAGAAAAGACATCTGTATGTCTGTCTCAAATCTCATCCTTAACTTCCAGATTTGTAACTACAGAGCAGCTTCAGGATTTTGTTGTAACTTCTGTGGCTTTTCTTTTAATTATTACACAGGGAGTTTCTTGACTTGCAAGTGACCTGCTGTATGTTGGGGGTCTATATATATTTTGACTGCTTTTTCTCTTTTCAGCTGAGGAGAAAGAATACAGCCCATAATACTTCTCTCGCAGCACTTCAGTTTGAGTCCTGGAAACTGCATGTGCTCCTGCCAAGTCATGCAACTATAACATGGCAACCAGTAACAATACTTCTGTTGTTTGAAGCATGAGGTTTTCAGACTGTTAGGAATGCTGGTGTTGCTGCTTCTTTTAGTTGTTTAACTTCTTCCAAAGTCCAGAAACAATTTATATCTAAAGTATACTAAAAAGGCAGTTTAAGCCTGATCTTAGTCTTTGGTTTGAATATTGTCTTAGTTTGTAATTCTCCTTTGAGTTTCCTAAGACAGTAGTGCCACCCTGGAAATAAAAACAAATGTAGTTTAAATTTGCTCTTCAATGGATCACTAGGTGACGTGTGTGTGTCATTTCATAGGTTTTTTCTCAAGTATTGCATTTGTGATTTGTTAAGTGCTTTTGTTTTGGGTGAGTAGAGCCTCTTTATGATCAGAAAGATATGGGATATAGTGGGGCAGCTTGAGTCAGGCCCTGCTCCTCTGGGGGCCTCTTCAGATGTCTTTGGAGGTCCTGGCTCAGTGTTTATGTGCTTGCTCTTTTCTGTTAAAACCAGTTGTCCCTGCACTTTCTCTATCAAATCCTGCAGTACAGGGAGCAGCAGTCAGTAATTTAGTGGACCCAAAGGGAGAAGTTAATATTGTAGAAGCATTAGGTTATAGGATGTGTCAATCTAAGAAGTAGGGCAGTCATCACAGCCTGTCAGTACAGACTACCCAAGGGGTTTTATTTGATTATCTAATGTGTCTATGCATAATTGTACCACTGACAGTGCTAATTTTGATATAAGGTTCTTCCAGTGGAAAAATAAAAGATCTAAGAGGTTGTTTTGCTTGACAGACTATGGTTAAATGATGTGCTATTAGAATTTGCATAGGAATATATAGGTAATATGCCAGTGGAGGCTGCTGTGCCTGAAACCGTCCAGTGGTACGTACTGACTCACTGTCTCATCATGCTAACAGCAAGTGTGCAAGAATTGTAAGGATAAGCCATGTTTCTCACCTAATTATTGCATATCTAGGAAGGGTCTGCTTGTAAGCAGTTTTATCAAAGGGAATATAGGTAAGAGTAAGTTTCTGCTTATAGGTAGACACAAAGGAGAAAACCCATGCTTAAGAAAGGGTAACTTCAGGCATGTTGAGATCTGTGAGGCATCAGATCTGGAAGAGACAAGTAGACCTCTGACAGTACAAGGGGATGGATTCACTGTGTGGTTTGTGTGTAAAAATCAGACTTTAAGCACAATCTAGGACCATCTATCTTATAGTGATGCTTTGAAAAACTGGACACCTCATTGTGTGGTTATCAAAAGCAAAAAGCAATTTAACTTAAAGCATATCTAGGCTCAGTCTCACTGCTGCTTCTCCAGGGTGATGATATCCAAAGGGCACAGATGCCCCCTGCCCCTTTGCAGACAGCCAGTGCTGCCATCTGGCAGAGGTGGCAATGTCCCCAGCAAGTGCAGGCAGTGCTCTGTCAGCAAGGGGCTGCTGTGGGAGCAGTGACCTGCCCGGTTCCTAAGCAGGCTCCTGTTCTCAGGCAGGACTCAGCATTTCACTGTGAGCAGGGGCTCGCAGCAGTGCTGTGGGCAGAGCTGCAGGGCAGGCACAGGGCAGCAGCAGCCCAGGCCTGGGGAGGTGTGGAACGATGCCAGGTTCTCACTGCTGCTCACTCAGCCCTGAGTCACGGCTGGGTGCTGACCTCAGGCTGGCCAGACTGCCAGTTCTGCTTTGGTCTGAGGGCAGCCCCAAGCAGAGAATCACATTAAGGGTGATGAGTACTGATTTTATTTTCTTTTCCTTTTTGTAAGCTTTAGATGCCCTGTGTATTTGGGGCTTCCTTTTTATTTTCAGTATTTTCAGTTCCTTGGTGTAAGTAAAATAGTTTTCCTCTTGCTGCTTTCCTTCTCATGGGTTAGGCACCATATTTTGTAACAAAATTAATATCTAGTTTAATCTAAGATGATACTTGGGTTATAGTTAATGGGAACAGCACTCTTAGAATCATAAATCATACAATCATCAAGGCTGGAAGAGACCTTTTCTTTCAGAAATGAGTAAAACTTAAGGAGGGTTTTGGGGTTTTTTTGTTGTAGAACAAGAGCCTAGGTAGTGGAAGGTCTGAAATATATAACTAATCTTAGTTGTGAGTCTTTTCTAAAAATAACGAGTTGTAATACTGGACAAAATGGCAATGCTATACGTGCTGTAATAGTTATAAACTTGAGTCTAACCTCAAGATCCTGTCTGAGTAAGAATTACGAGATACTCTTCTGGTAACCTTTGCCATTAACACTTTCAGCTTTGTGGGTTAATATCAACAGAGCTCAATCAGGCTTAGGACCTACAAAACCATTCCAAAATATACAGAATGTAGACAGTGTGAACCAGGAAGGGGAAGGACAAGCTTTAGTTCTTTATGAAATGCTGACTGCGTGAACTGCCACAAAGTATAAGGCTCCATGATCTCTAATAAAACTGCACAAGTAGTAATCAGTTAGTTGTGAAATGGATGGTTTGGCTTGTATTTCATCAGAGGAATGCAAACTTACAAAGAACAATAAAAGGTGTTAAATAGCAAAATCTAGGTTTAATTTTTACTTTTGCTGAAAGGCTTTAGCAGAATACTGGAAAGTTTTGTCTCAAGAGGCTGTGATCCGTGCTCTGGACTGACTAATAGTACTAGAGTTTGCTTTTTGTTTTCTGAACTAACTATATGAAATACCTTTTGTTTAGAAGATTCTCATATACTTTATAGATGAACCTCGGCCAGTGCTTCTTTTGAACAGTATCTTTTGAATGATAATTATAGCATATAGCATTCCAGATCACCTTTTCTGTGGCTTAAAATTCTGGAAGAGTGCTATAGAAATCCAATGGGATGATATGATTTTATGGTGAATATATGTCATAGACAGAATTAAGTGGCGGAAATAATAAAATCTTTAAAATCCTCGATGAAATACACTTTATATAGTATTCCATGAGAGAAGTGGGATGCTATAGTAATTATTAAAAAGTAGGTAAGCCTAATAAAGAATGAGTGGGGATTAACATCATATGTTAGCTCAGTCTAAATCCTATAAATCCTGTTTTTCTTCTACTGAAAGAGAATTTTTTTTAAAATGTGTCTGGGGGTTGTCTGTTCCCCTAGCCAACAGATGACAAGCAGCTCTTGGAATTTTCTCTGTGCAATGTTAGATAGCTTTCTGTCACTAAAGTTTTTGTCCAGTTTACTTAACCTCAAAAAGGACCCAAATCCCACCACGCGAAAGTAATCTGGTAGCAGTGCTATTGTCCATTTGAAACTAATCTCTAATCAGAGTAGAATGCAAAGATGGGGAGGTAAAATAGGTAGTGAGTAGAAGAAAATCAAAGAAAGTGAAAGAACGTAGCACCCTTCTGTGTCTAAATGTGATTATTGGAGAGGCAGTGAGACACTTCTGCTGTGTGAGAGTCACTTAGAAATTCATAAGCCTGGCATTACAATGGTAACTCAGTCTCACCTAATTACTATCGCTAGGAAGAGATGAGTAGTCAGCCATTCAGGAAGAGGAAATCTATTTTATATTTGTAATTGCTTTTGTTTATAACTGATGGGAGCTGTTAACATCTGTATCCTCAGGCTCTGATAGTCCATTAGAGAGCTCGGAGGAATGGCTAAAACGGAATTGCAGCTGGGAGGAGCATGTGGCAAGACATCGAGGACTGCCAGACATCCTGTAATGTCATCAGCACGCAGCCTCCACAGATCTGCACTACATTCCAAAAGAGATCCTTCAAAACAAACTTTAGCTCTCATTATAGATCAGAAATAAAAATTGGACAGATCACCCCAGACATTCACTGGCTCATAATATTTCGAGGACTGCTTTGTTCTCTTCAGTAGCGTGACACTTTCCTTTCAGTGAGTACACTGCTTGCTGCACAGCTGAGCCACCCAAGTTTCCAAGACATGAGGAGCCTTAAAGACAGCATGACAGCCTGTGAAATCCAGTTTGATAGTCCTAAAAACATGAAACTACCAGCAAAAAAGCCCCCTAATGCTTCCTCCCCCATCTCTTCTTAGTTCTGGATTGCAAGACAGCCAAGAAAGCATTCCCAAGAGCTCTGCTCAGTCTGAGTCATTTGCAAACCTGTTTTAACTTCTTTAACAGATTTAAAATAATGTTTGAGACTATGCATCTGCCGAAGAATATAGTGCAATGGTTCATATAATGGTTTTTTTTTAAGAAAGGTTAATTTCTTTTTTTTTATCTTGCATGTACATCTTACATGTTTGAGGAAGGAGTGAGAAAGTAATACTGTGGCCACTTTGCAGGAAATGGCATTGGAGCCCTTGTACTTATCATTGCAGGAAGCTGCAGGAAGCCAAATACCAGGAACACTAAAAACAGAATATTGGGATTTTGATATATATATACACCGTAGTGATTTGGCAATTTATACTGGTTCAGGTTAAGTTTTCATTCTGAGGGGAATTTGACTCCTGAGGATACCTGTAAGCACAGAAGGGAATTAGGTCCTCAGAAGTCTGCTGAATGCTCAAATTCTAATAAACAGCCAGCTTCCAACTTTACAATGATCAGCTATTTGAAAATTAATATTTTCCTAGCAATGAATTGTCCTAAATGTTTCCCACTTAAACTGTTATATAAATATTTGCATTTCTTCGATGATGCATGTTCAAATTTGCATGCTGCTGGTTTGATTACTTATTGTAATCATAGAATTTACGTAAATATGCATAAAGGCATCATCATTTCCTCCACTGTGTCTCGCATGCTTTTGATTTATGTACCGGGAAAAGATGTATACTGTGCAATTCTGCTTAAGGAGGGTATGTTGCCTGCTCTGGCATCACTTACAGTATGAAGGCAGGATTTATACACTGCTCTTCATCTGTGTTTATTTGGACAACTCACTGTTAACGTAGCTGGCCCTCTCTCCTGAAAGTTTTACTAACCTGAGTTTCACTCAGACTTACCAGAAAAGGCTTTTTCTTTTTATGTGTGTATTGTGTGCTGTACTCTCGTCTTTTCAAAATGGCAATAATACAAAGAGGATATGCAATTAGTTCAGAATGTGTATGCTCTCCACTTTCCTTTTAAGCCTGTGAGGACAGATAAAAGACTTTTCTAACTATCAATGGATTTGTTTGCCAGATGCTTTCCAGATGAGTACAATGAGGGTGGAGAAAGCAGGCCTTTTGGCTCAACACAATTCCTTTGGTTCCTTTCATATTTCTTTCAAAACAAGCTTTTGTTTGTTTTTTAGAAACAGGAAAAGAAAATCTTGGCAAGTAGAAGGCATTTTAGAGGGAAGATCAGTTTGTGTAGTATTATATTGAAAAACTGGGCATCTTTAGTTCTAGAGGGATGCAGGAAATTGCTCAAGGCTGTTTTACACTCTCTGAAGGATTTTATTTTTTAAATACATGGGGTTTAGCATTGCTAATGTTGAAGAATGTTCTGTATGTGAGAAGTCTGAAAATAATAGAATTGTCATTTTTATTACTTGTATCACTTTTTTCTCCTGTCCCCAGTATGTAAGAGGCCACTTGTTCAGTGCACTCTGGGAAGCAAAAATTGAAACAAGCTACTACTTTGTTTTCTGTTTACACCCTGACATTTCTAAACAAGAGAAGAATGCAGAACACTTGTAGAAGCGATTATTTTCTTCTAATTTCGCAAGAAATAACAAATAGAAGTTTGATGATTTTGATTTGGTAATGATGTGTTATATGAGAAATATGCAGAGCAATTAGAAATGCCAAGAGGGTCAGGCATTTTAAACCTCCCTACCTGGTATAAATGCCAGACTGTGCTTCTTTCTGACTAAAGCAATGTCACATTTTCTGCATGTGACAAACTACTTTGGCATTTAGTTGATAACTATAGCACATAAATTGCAAAGATTGAAGGCTTCAGTGGGTAAAGGAGCAATTAAAGAAGCAATCGACTGATCATCAGTCATTAGTGAAAGTGGAGGACAATTAAACAAACCAACCAAGCAAAAAACCCACCTCATTCCTGTATAGGCTTGTCCAGAGCTGGTTCACAGGTATGGTGCTTAAGGCCTTTAGCAATACTAGAACAGGACTTACCATCACAAAAATGTGTCCCCAACATGGTACTCCAGCCTATTGCACCCAGAATGAATATTCAGCACCCAGGAAGAGAGGCTTCAATAAGCTTGTGTGTGAGTGCTTCTCACTGATGAGTCATCAGTGTCATCTCTTCTGCCCACAAGGCAAGGATACATGTTCCTTTTTAAAATCTGTCCTTTTCATGATTGACCCAGTATATTATCCAGATCCTCAGCTTCAGCATGCCTTGGAAGTGCTGTAATTCAGACAGAACTGTGAACATAGAGGTTTGGTACAGCGTGATTGCTTTGCTGTGAACAAGTTTGCAAAACCAATTCAAATGTTGGTCCCCCCTTCAACATATTTTTCATAAGTCTTTCCAAAGGACAGATTAATTCTTTTGTAGTGGGCTGGGAAAGAACTGTAAAGCACCTCAAGACAAAGAATCATGGGCTAAGACCATGGAATGCTGTTTGTTGTACAGAAGCAGGCAAGTGAGGTATCAGGGTGGACATAATAAAGCACATATGGGTTTGCAGTGAGCATGCTTAGCATATCTCTTTACCACAGAGTGAACTGTAGATCTGGAATATTTCATTGTCAGTGCCTAAGACTGAAAAATCAGTATATTTATGCTGTAGCTAATGCTGTTCACTGTAATTCTTTCACTTCATTACTGAGACAAGTTGAAAAGCAAAGGTCATAGTTTGTTTAAGCTGCCATTGCTGAGTTCATCAGGCAGGAAGGAAATGCCTTCTGCAAGAACGTATTTGGATGGTAACTACTGCATGACAAGGTTGGAACAGATGATCCTTGAGGTTCCCTTCCAACCTGATATTCTATGATTCTCTACTTCTCTAGTGTATAGGACAAAATGATGCTGATTCCTGTATCTCCTCTGAGCGTCCTTCCCTGACCCTGTGTTGCCACTGTGCTTCCCCCCCCCACACCCTGTGCTACTTGTTCCAAATTACTCTTCCCACTTGATAAGAATTGTTTCTTTCCCCCCACTTGTCCTTCAAAGGTAGCAGTGCACCCACTTCCTTCTCTCTTAAAAGCCTTTTCAACACTTCCTATGCTCTGGCTGGCAGTCACTGCTGGCTTTGACAGGTCCATATGCCAGGGTACAGTAAAGTCAATGCATGGCTGCAAGTCAGTGATGGAGAAAAAGTGTGTTTTCATTGGGTGGTGAAACCATTTGATCAGTGACTCCAAATATATTATCCCACTGTTAAATGAGTAGGTCTCAGTAGTCTGTCTTAGCACCACAGATAAAGGGAGTTTGCAGGAAGATGCTGTGGAAAGCTGTGGACGGGAAGTTCAGAGTTTGAGTCCACTTTAATGTCAGTAAGAAAATTGCAGCTACTGAAACAATGGGAGGCAGATACAAAGACAGGCTTGGCCCTCTCTCAGGCTACTCCAGACTTTTTGCTGCTTAGTTGCTGAAAAACTTCCAGGTTCTGTTCTTCTAAATCAAAGAATCTTTCCTCATGAAAAGCAAAGCTGTAAGGGTAACGTGTGTAGCAGTCTAGGAAAGTTCCGGCATGTACTGAGGCAGATGCTGGTGCAATGGGGAAGAGGATAAAAGGGGGAAAGTTTCTTCTAAAGCCCTCTATATTGCACAGCTCAGAAAAACAAGTCTGTCACCATCTTATGAGTTGCTCTCCCTTCCCTTCACTGCACCTTGAATGTTCCCCAGTTAGAGAGTGCTGCCTCTGCTTTGCTCAAGATATCAAACATCCTTGACAGCAGGCTCAGTGCCACGTGCCAGAGGACTCTGCACGGCTACAACAGCTCTATATACAAAGTGAGGGCCTTAAGTAGGCAATCTGGCTGCATAAACTCTCTTGTAAATGTTATCATACTGAGAATAGTTCTTCTGCTGCTCTTGAAATATGGAAGATAAATGAACATTAACATGCTGGAGCTATCTACAAGTAATAAATCGCAGTGCCTAAATGTTTATGTATGGAACTTCTGCTCGCCAATGCACAGCTCTGATTTATCTGGCCCTGGGGAGAACCAGGTAGCAGTTCTTTTGCATAAGTGCTTCCAGCTGAGGTGCAAAAAAATGTATCATTTAGGGCTGTCTGCTTAGCAAGACTGTCAACTTTCCTGTACAAACTGCAGATGAGGAAAAAACTAGTATTTTTCCACCCATCTCTGGATGACCTGTTTAGCAGCAAAGCTTTGTACCTCACTTGCAGGTTAACAAACAAGCCAAACCCACTCAGCAGTCTCCCCCTGACGCAACTTCTCTGCTAGGCCATGTTATTCCCAAGTTTTTCTTTTGTATAGAGTTGTGCCTTTAGTAAAGTGCCATTGTTTGCTTAGGCAGTTCTTGTCTGTGCAGTGTTCAGAACACAGGAAACCTCAGCTATGCCAAAAATCTTTAATGAAGTATGCAGAGTACATTTTTAAAAGGCATTCCCCTATCTAGCTGTAAAACTGTAGTCTCTCTGCTCAGACTAACAGCCATGAGGACAATTATATATATTGATAATTTTATTAGGGAAATCAATTCATTTGTGCTCAAGCCAAACCACAAAACTAATTCTGCAGTAAGTACTTGTACAGATAAACTCTTCCTCTTTTTTTCCAGTAGACTCAAGGAATCAGCTCAGCTTTAAGGATCTGGAACAGAGAGAAATATTTGGTAATTTTGGTACAGGGTATCCATTAGTAATTAGTCATAAATTCGCTTGTTTTGAACGTGGGTTTGGTGTCGCTGAATTTCCATAGCATCCCTGAGCCCACATAGCTTGGGGTGACACTTTCTAGTTACAAATTTCAGCTGGAAAGGCAAACACTCCTTGGGACTTGCCCTCTTCATAGGAGTCGGTCTGTGCAAGCCTTGAGAGACTGTTTCATGCAGACAGCATTTGTGGCACTGGCATGGGACAGTTTGTCCTCAAGTCTGGTATGTCTTTTCCTACATGAAACAGAGGCATGGGGCTGCTCTTTCTTTTGTGTCCGGGATGTCAGGAGGGAGGGGCCTGGCAAGGGTTATGCTCAGCCTTAAATGAGAAAGGTGAAGTGGGGACACAGAGCCTGAGCAAGTAGAAAGGAGGAACAGCGGGATGAGCAGCGCTCCCAAGGAGAGGGGGCAGGGCAGAGTGCATGGAGGGTGGCACGGAGCAGAGCTTTGCCAGAGGCATGTCAGAACAAGCCATTGCCATTTCAACAGACAGGTCAGCAACTAATGGAGGTAATGCAACAACCACAGTAGCATGGAGCTCAGCTCTGGCTGTAAAACATGTACAGAATCCTTGGTTAACACTTCAGCAGCTCAGTCCACGGGCTGGAGTCGCAGCAGCATCTGCAGTGCAGGAGCATCTCAGAGTACCTGGACAGAGGGCTGGGTTCAGCTCCCCATGGCTGCGAGCACCACAGTCCTCCCTGCAGCGTGTTTGGATCCCTGCACCTCTGCAGAGCATACAAACGAGCACGGTGGATGCAAATAGCCATCCCGAGCCCATTTTTATGTTTGCCTTGTTTTCCTGCATGGCGTGTTTGCAAATGCTTGCGAGTTGAACACAGCTAGGACTGCGCAGGAACACGAGGGGATCACGTAGACAGCCCTGGCAGCGTGTCAGGCTCCGGGAGAGAGTTACAGAGGGCTGAGACAGTTATAGGTGGAGCTGTCTGAGATAGCTGCAAGTACAAGTTTCACAGACTTCTCTCAGAACATTGCCTGCAGGGCACAGATGTGATAGGAGGGGATGAATACACTCCTGTCTTTGTTGCATGTTTGTTTTTGAAGCTGAGCTTTTAAAACAATGTCACTTTTCCTCCTACGGTGCTTTAACTACACCACAGAACACCAGTGCCTGGATGTTTAGCCTGAGCCTTACCACATCAGCTGCCTGTTCAACCAACCTTTTCCTTCTTGCCTGCTAAAGCAAGGGACCAAAGCAGGATGCACAGGCCACAAGGAGCATTGTGCAGGGGTTCTTGCAGGGGTGCCTGTGCTCTCGTGCCCGTAAGTGTGGTCCTTGTATCAGTCTGTGCTGCTCAGGAGCCCCCAGCAGCACTGTAGCTCCCTGCTCCTGCTGTCCCAGCTCCTCTGCTTGTGAAAACTGTGACAGTCTTTTAGACTCTGCAGAGTAGGGACCCGCTGACTCTCATTGTCCCCCCACCTTCCTGACCACGCTTTGCTTGTTGCCCTCTGTGGAGATTATTTTCACCACCATCTTTTGTTAATGTAAAGCCTGGTTTTCTTGGGCTGAATTCTCTTATGAATGCTTGTTTCACAACACTAAGAAATTTCTCATAAGAAGACAACTTCTGTCTTGTTTATTTAGACATATTTCCCTTCAAACTTTTCCACTTTAAAAATTCCATTCTATATTGGAGGGTTTGGTGATAGTCCTACAGTAGCAAATGCCTTAAAAAAAAGCACGACACAACAAAAACCCTACAAACAACAGATGGAGAGTCTCTCCTGTGCACCATAGGTCTGCCTTATATTAAATACACCACATCAGCATGGATATTTTGTATAAGTTTGAATTTCTTTGCATTGGCAGTCAATGATGGATTGCCTTGGTGTTTATAAATACTGAGAGAAAATCCAAACAAAAGTTCAGATCACTGTGTCATCTCCTTTACTTATTTGTCCAATATGGCTACAGGAATGTTATCTGTGATTTTAAGAATAAAACCCCTTAAGAGATCAAAGGACATCATAGGAAGACTGGATAAACATTTATAGATTCCAACTGAAAAGAAACTACAGCTATAAAGTCTAAATACTTAGGAGGGTCTTTCCTTCATCAAATAATACTTAGACCAGTCTGACCTGTATTTTAGTCTCCTGACTAAGTTTTAATAGACGGCTTTGTTTATAGCATGGTTTTCAGCAGCCCTGAGGCCAGGGAACAGACCTGAACTGGTAGTGCCAGCAGTTATTTTATGACTTGAGCAGACGTGTTCTTACATGATGTGGGATCATAATGCAGTGATACTGAAATTCTTTAATACATCAAAGCAATTTGCTTTGGAAAAAAAGATTTTCTGTTTTATATTGTCTATAAATTCAAATTCTTTTTTGCACAGTAAAGCACTGGTTATTTGTTATTGGTTATTTGTTTTTCATTGTTGGAATTGGTTGTGCCTTTACCTTCATAACTTAATCCTTTGATTTGAAAAAAGCCCATAATCCATTTGGGATGGGTCTCCTTCTTAAAAGGATTTGGGGCTGCAGAAATAAGCTAAAAATGTCATAGTACTTTGTAAACTACTGCTTTGGTGTCAGAATCCAGGTCCAGAGTCATCTGATCTGCTTGTGTTTGTCACTGGTGCATCTACTTTTACTGTGTTGCAATTCTCCTGAGCCTCTTCTGCAGAATGTGTTGCCTGTACACTTTCTCTTGCAATGATGAACAAAATGTGCCAAAACCCTCGTGTGCAGTGACAAGCAGGTATCAGAGCTGCTTGTGGTTAAAAACTCAATCACCAGACACAAAAGTCTCCTATTCAAGGGTACAGGGATTTGAAATTTTATCTCTGCTGAGCATAGTTTAGATGCACTTTGCCATTGTTTCCAAGAGCTGCCAGGAGTTTTGTTGTATTAGGAAATGCATGATCATGATGCTTTAAATTCATGCCTGTAATGTTATGGGTGGGGGAGAAATCCCAGAAAATCTTTTTGGTCAGTGTCTATGTTGTATTAACCATCCTGCCCCTGGGCTCACCCTGTCTGCAGTCATTAACTGCTCCAGGGGCTGACTGATACTGTCCATTTTTAAGAGGGAGAGTGTATCATTAGACCATGTTCTGATCAATGATAGTGACATTATGTCCATGTAGAGTGCAGATCTCTGTGGGCTTTTGTGTGTTTCTGCTTCACAAAAATGAGCTTTGCTCATATTCTGAGACAAAGTTAGCATCATGGATTGGGGATGTGTAGAAGTTCAAATTATCTCTAGATTCAAATTCAAATTTAAAAGGCCCAAGGACATGGGTTTGAAAAGGTAGGACTCAATATGGTATCAGAAATGGGTTTTCTGAGAGATTATTGTTTTTCCAAGTAGCTAATACTTAGGTTTTTATACCAGGGAATGAGCACTATCTTCTGGTTAAAAACTTCCAAGCTGACACATGGGATGATGAAGGTCTTTGAAAAGTCTTGTCATACAAGCACCATCACATATATTGATTGACTGGGCACACCACCTGTACAAATTCTGCTTCTTTGCTGTTATTTTAAATTTTTTAAAAAGTGTTGCTAGTAGAGTTGGGTAAAATAAACTGCCTTCACTGTAATCAGTAGTGTTATTGCACCCAACTGCTGCTATCATTAGTGAAGATACTGAGAGCCATTGTTTTCTTACTCTATTTGAAATATGAGTCCATAAACTTTTATGAGCTATAGTTTAGATAATGTTAGGAAATGGCTTGTCTGGAACTAAAATTATCTCATTGTTTCAAACAGGCAGGTACAGGTTTTGGTCTTTTCTACATTACTCTATTTGATATAAAACAGATCTTATCTTTTAAGTGTTATGGAATTGCACATTAAATTTCTGGGTTTATACATGGAAATACAGTAGATCTGGCTTCTTGATGTCTGTGGCTCCATATGAGTACAATAATTAATGATCTAGTTCACAAGGAGAAATATCTAGGGAAAAAAAAATAATGTTATATTCTCTTGGGGCTTTTTATAAGAGATTCTCAGGTTTATCTGTGTGACTATCTTTATGATTGTTAGAAATGTGTTTCCTTTGACGTATTCCCATCACAACAGGGATTAACTGCATTCTGGAGGCTGAGTGTAAATTTGTTTACACAGTAAATCAATGGCAGAACAAGATTTTTCTGCATTATCCATCTATCTTGGCTTCTAAGGAGCAAATAGTGAATTATTTCTTTTGGGATTTATATAGCTTTATAGCCAAAGTTCATGAAAGTGTCCTCCTTTTTGATAGCCTAAAGAAAACCATTTACTTTTTAAAAGAGGATATATGCTATCAACAAACTGAAATGTGCTGCATGTGTGGATACACTAATAAAAGACAAGAGCACTTTTTCCACTGAGGGTTTGTTTTCACTAGGATAATACACTTCAGGTCTTCTGGTCAGTTATATTTAGGGAAGAAGATTATTTTTGTACAGTGTTGTTTTTGCGGTGCTCAATGAAGATTTGTTCTTGCTGCTGGTAGGTGAATCTCAGGGAATTCCAGTACTGCAAGTGATGCTCTCCAAGAACAGCACAAGCAGTTGTGGCTCCCTGGGTTTAGGCAGCCACTCTGAGTAGGAATTCACACTGAGCAAACAGTTCAGTATTGGTTGCACTGACAATGTACCAAGTGAGGTCTCCACCCAAAAGCAGAGTCAAGATCTTGGAGAGAACATTGCTGAACAAAGGCACAGTCAGGAGGGAGCCTGAATTTGTAATGTTCAGAATTATTGTTCAGCCCTACCATCTCCATCCCAAAATCCCCAGATTTTCAAATTCAGACTGGCTCTTCCCTTATGTTGATTGTTTTCAGACAATGATTTTTTCCTTCTTTTTTCTTCTGTTAAGAATGGGGGGGGGGGGGGGGGGGGGGGGAAGCAAGGTCCCTTAGAAGTGCCTCCCTTCTGCTATATATTTCTTAATTGAGTTCTTGGCATAAGGAAGGGAGAAAATATGTCTAGCTATTAGAGTAGCTGTGTGAACTGGGAAAGCCTCCAACTTCCAGAAATATATTTAAAGGCTTCAAGAAGATCCAAATTTCCAAATAATTTTTACTCCTTTGCTTGGTCAGCTGTCAGTATTTGATAAATAGGGTGGGACTATTGTCAATATTTAACAGCTCAACACAAATATTATTCTTCATACACTGTAAAAATAGTATATGAAATGCAAATAAAGTGCTTTATTCCACAGTTTGGTAGTAACAGAAGCAAGTGATAAAATCTTGCCTTGCCTCCATACAAAGGCATAGAGAGGGAGAAAAATGTTACCAGTGGAAACAGTCATCCCTGCTGGGAAACAAAACAGTGAGATTCCTCACTCCTCCCTAAAGTCACGTCCCTGGTGGGGTTCTGTGATAGAAGTTTGTTGTGAAGTGTTTCTGAGTAAGAAACAGCAAGGTAGGACTGTTAATTCAAACCAGATCACTGTGAAGTCTGCAGAAACAGAGCTCCTCCTGTAACCAGTCACATATCACCAGCACCCCTTGAATTGTTCTGCAGTCAAAAATTGCAATACAAAACTCAGTTACTTCTGGAACTTTCCCTACATTCAGAAAACTTCATCCTAGAAAGCCACCAGTTAGCTTTACATTGCTGGATGGAGCAGCCTGCCCTCTCCATAGCCATGTGCAACCTGACTGTGGCATCATACTGGGAAAAATCAAGATGCAGCATAGTCAGTGTGAGATGGGTTTAATGAGTACCAGAAAGAGGCCTGGATGTCACTTCCCAATTTTGTGTTCCAAAATGGTTTCCTATTATTTAAAATCTCTAGAAACTTTATTGCTGTGTGGATGGTTTGACACAATAGCCAGGAGACACAGCTCTTTTAGCTGACGGAGAGAATCTGAGTGTCAGCCATGCTGTGACAACCCGGGCTGGCCGCAGGGACGTGTCCACATCGTGCAGCCTGGCTGCCTCTGCAAGGCCACTTGTGTTGGTAGCCTGATTAAGCCACCACCCACACAAAACAAAGGATAAGGAACAGTGCCAGTTTATTCAGGAGACTTTCAAATCTATAATTGTTTTGGATTTGGCTTCTGTCCAGTGTAAAATGCATTTTGCGTGTTCCTACAGCTGCCGTGTAGAGAAGACCCTGAAGTAGTAGAAAGCTGCTCAATTACTAGAACTGTAATGTGCCACTTATTCTGTAAATGAGTGAGTAAATCCATGAAGAAATACAAATAATAGTAAAACTTCATTATTCCATTTTGTACAAAACAGCCAGGATGCTTTACCAACTAGTTCTTTCTCTAATCCTTTACTATTAACACTGTTAATGTGTTTCAGCTGCCATCCAGAAAAGTCACATCTCAAAGCCCATTCCATCCTTCTCCTGTCCCCCACCACGAGGCAGAGCTCCACTGAAAACCCGAAAGCTGAGCAGTCTTGACTTACAGACTGAAGGACAATTTCAGGGCACTTTAAGAACATCCGTTCTTGTATGTTAGTTCCATTCCTAATTTGTCTCAACACTGTCATCAGTCTCAACAGAGCAATGGTTCTGTCTTGGGCCAGGAAGTCCTTGAGATCCAGTGATGGATAAGTACATACCTTTAAATAGGTAAGAACTTGAAGACTTGGGCAAATATCACATCAGTCACAGAGAGTTCTTATAAATACACAAATTTTCTTCATAATTATTGTATGAAGAGTCAAATTAAAAGCTGGAGATGAAAAGATTCCCTCTGAATGAACACAGGCTACCTGTGTACCTGAAGTGGCAGCACTGGAATTGCCCTTCAGCCTCTGTGAATCAACTTTATTCAACCTCCTCTAATTCCAATCAGCAAATCTAGCATTGCTAGACAGGAGAGTGTAAGCATGGGGTAAGCATTTAAACTGCACTTTTCCAGACAAAACCAAACACAGATGGCACATTACCCTGAACAGTTAAATACTGTGTTGTACTAATTCTGACAAGTATGGTGTTTCAGTTTGACTTCTCTAGCTAGAAACTCACATGTGTCTTAAAATATTTGTCTGTTATTTTGTCATGGTCTGATTCTCTTAGAATAAGTCTACTAATTCTTTTTGAATTAGTAGCATCTACAGCTGAGAATATGAGGTTATTTAAAGGAAAGAAGCTTGATGTTAATTTCCAGCAGTTTATAGGACTTCATTATTTGAGGAAACAGAGTAATTAATTCTGTCCATCAGGAAATATTTGTGACCTTTGCAACTTTTATATCATGCACTGAGGTATCAAAGGTCACTGTTCAAGGGAAGCTGGTGAGCCACGGGGTGCTGGGGAAGACTTTGCGTACATTGACACTTCTTGTCAGTGAAGAGAGTGTTTGCCTTCACATGAGTCATCTTCCAGTGTTGATTTGGGGAGGAGCAGCAGCTGCAGAGTATCATACGCTTCTTGCAGACATCTCTTTGAAGCCTGTATGATGTTTATAGTGTCAACTTAAACTATAGTGTCATATTGGCCTGAGAAAAGAGAAGGGGACAGGTTACTCACATAACTGCAGCAGACCCTCACCACATTCCTATTTTTAAAGCAAACAGGTAACACTTTCAGTCAGGGTTTGTACAGCTGGCTTGGACTGAGTCAATATGAAACCTCTGCCAATCTGCTTGCACAGCACCTGTGAGAAGTGAGGATTTCTCACTTGTGTTGACTTCAGAGTGGATTAAGCTGCTCTGCTTTGACAGATCTCATCGCTATCTTCACTTGTAGCCTCTCACTTGTGCAGCCTCTCTAGGAGCATCATGGCTGTTTTGAACACCTGTAGAATACACTTATGATGGATGCTACCAGCCAGTGTTGGTGTAGTTCATGATAGCTTAAACTTGTGGGGCAGGATGTGCTGAAGAGTCTAGATTTGGCATAGACACATGATAATCAGAATCACTTGTCAGGAAAATCCCTGAATATGGAGCTCTGAAATCAACAGTGGATATTGGCCACAATGCTTCCAGCAGTTTATCAATGGAGATGTGGCAAATCCTCTTGCATAGTCACTGAGCTGGTAAACTCTTCATACTGACAAAACTGTTTCTGTTAATTTCTCCATGCACTGTGGACTGTAAGAAAGATTGACTTTTCCAGAAACCACTTTTAACTGATTTTGGGACAGTCACTGTTGTTTAACTACAGAAAAACTAGACTTTATTAATTTGTTTTCTGTCTAATCCCTTCAACTATAAAGTTGGCAGCACACACAGGGAACAAGTGCCAACATCAGCACTTCCTTTAAAATAAACAGCAACTCAGATAACATTTACATGTTATAAAGAAGTGGTTCATTTGATATGTTCTTTCTCTATTGCAGCCGAGCTATAAAGCTGAATTCTTCTTCCTTTAAACCATGAGAGAAATAAATAATTTAAAAGCAAAAAATCCCTAGAAAGTGAAGTAGCAAATGGTTTTACTTTCTCAGAATTTTGTCTCTTGGAAAATACATTTTAAGGTGTGAGCTCAACCAAAAATTCTGATAGGAAAAAAGTGTCCAAATTTCAAATATTCTGTCAAGATTACAATTTCTAATTGCAGATCTGATGAACATAGCTTTCAGTTATTTGGATCAGCTAAAGCATCCAACAGAATTTGGTCTGGATTAGGGAGCTGTAGTAGCGTAGAATTTGTATGCATTTCAGGAAGGACAAGATATTCTAATTATCTGTCAATATAACTACTTCTAGTAAACACTGTACTTGTATAAACATTCGGGTTAAAATATTAGAAATCATATTAGACTGACAGAAAACTTGCATGTATGTTAAGACTAAAATACTTCTGAGTATCTGGGGGACATTTTATGAAGTTCTTACATAACCTAGGAGGTAGCAGGAGTTAGATTGACTCAGAACTGCCAGGTACTTCTGGGTTTTAAGTATGTCATATTAATGTCCTTTCACTCCCACTGAAGAAAAATTCAGCAACATTCTAATGTTCCAGTGACTTCAAATGAAGTTTCATTTTATTTTTTAGACAGAACCCTTTAGAACATCAACAGCATCACTGGCAATTGTGAAGGAAGAAGAAGGGATAATATAACACTTTCCATTTTTGATCCTAATTAAAACATGTTTGGTATTTTGGATATATGAAATCCTGATGACCAGACTCATATCCATCCTAATGCTGCCAACAGTTTTGTGGAAGAGGTCTTCAGGGAAGACATGGAAAACAAAACTCAGAGTGAGTATAAAACTGGAGTTGTGTATTAATATTTAAAACCATCTTGTTTTGTTCCATTTGTTGGAGTTTTTTTAATAAAATGATTATACTAGCTAAATTGCCTGCCTAATTGATTGTGTGGTGGCACCAGAAGTGACAAATGATATCCTCCCACAGTAAATGTAGCTGCTAAGTGAATGCTCCAGTGTAATCAGGAGCTTTTTCTGGTTTCTTGCAGCTGAACTACTGCACCTAGAATAGGCATGATTTATGTGATATGAAAAGCCATGTGAATAAAACTATTCAAATGGACATAAAAGAATTTGGATCCAAAACAATATTTTGTGACGGAATGGAGCAGAGCATGAAGTTTATGAAATCTGATTTATGGATGTGCCAAAGGAAATGTCAAGATCCTATTATGGAGGTATGTGGCTGAAAAAAAGATATGTTACATTATACATTTATGGTTTAAGGAGTTAGAAAAAGTGAGAAGATGCCAGTACAATAAACTATGATTTATTGCCATTTCCTTGTTTGAATAGAAGCTTTTTTTGAGCTGATAAAACAGTTTAGGAAGAACAATAGAAATACTCATTTGAAACATTATGTACTTCAATAATCTCATTGTATGTGAAGCTTATTTTCCTAGAGACAAAAATAAAAAGAGAATAGTTTTACACTTTTCATAAAAATATGGAAAAGTCTCAGACATCTTCACATATATCCAGAAAGACGCGATGCACACTGTCCAATGGATCATAGCACAGGGATCACCAGGCTGAGGCCAGCCTGTGCTGTGAACCCCCAGCTAAACACCCTGTGTATGTGTCAGATGAGCTCATCTGTGCCAAGGCGAAAGTGGAGTCACTCAATAGTTGAAAATGAGTTGAGGCAGTAAGGGATGCTGCCTCATTCTTATTTGCAATTAACTTTTTAAGGAGCTTGACCATTAGATGGTATTTTGCATCATAAGACAGACTTCTGTCCAGGATAACGTGTTCTTAAAATAGATATGTCCTAAAGTGAAATCTTGTGTTTCATACAGAATGGAATTAAAATCAATTCCTAACTCAGACATGAGACTGAATCCCAAAGGTTATCAACCACCAACAAGCAATTGAACTCTTAACTGTCCAGGAAAAGAGATTCCAAAGACAACTGCATGCACTGAATGTCTAAAAGGAACTACACACATTGACATTTTGGCCCATTATTTCAATAATTTCAAGCTTCTTGGATTTTACTTTTTTTCTCCCAGAATTTGAATCACAATGTAATGAAGGCAGTTCCAATCTCATCAAACTGATTTACACTGTCATTGAATTTTCTGTTCTTGAGTAGCTGATGAAGGAAGGGATGTAGCAGTCTGACCTTTACTTACTGAAATTGAGGTGCATCATGGCAAAGTCTTTCTGTTCTTCCCTGAAAGTGTGTTTGAACATTTTCAGAGGGTTCTCCTTTGCCTTCATGGATTTCTCCAGTATCATAATTTTATCTTCTGTCTGGAAGATTTCCTGAAGTACCTGAACAAAGCAGAACATTTTTGTAAGCCTCACATGCATACAAAATCAGAACCCACCCCTGCTTTTAAACACTCCTATTGGAACTTCCATCCTAGCATGTCATTTTGCTTAATTTAGGGGAGGAGACTACTATAATCTCATATCATATGGATGAATTTGTATAATTTTGGCTTGCTCTTGCCATTTCCCTAAAAGGACATATGGTAATCAAATCTCATAGGAGAGCCAGAAGGAACTGGCCATGTACTCACATATCATATGAAAGCATTTAATGAAGTTCTTCCTGGAAAACACCAGGAAAAGCTTCCACTAAGAAAAGCACCATCACTTTCCTATTATAAAACCATTAAATTTGTAGGCAAATTGGAGTACACATTTATTACAAGAAGAAGAGAAGTGTTGAATTACAACTGTGGGGGAAATTACAACTGTGCTTTTGTGATAAAGCCATTTTCATAGAGGCAGTGTTTATAGCTCTACAGGATCTCTTTCCATTTTGCTTCACTATTAATTTTTCTCCTAAGTAAAAAAATCTACTTCTTGATCTATGAACATTTTGCAAAGGTGAAATTCCAATAAACTGTCATTTTCTTTTAAACTTTCATTCAATTCTTTTGAGGACATTTGCTGCAAGAACATATAAACACAAGTCATATTTCCCTACTGAAACTTTCTCAAAGTTTTGAAAACTCCCATAGAAGTGGTAGAGGGAAGATCAACTTCCTTTAAAGACTTATTTTCTGTAAGTGGAGAAGGTAAGGGGTGAACATCACCAAAAAGGAGAGATACATGGAATTAGTATAGCACAGTTTTTGGTTGCAGTGCTTGTTATCATTTAATC
This sequence comes from Coloeus monedula, assembly GCF_965178545.1. Lineage (NCBI taxonomy): Eukaryota > Metazoa > Chordata > Aves > Passeriformes > Corvidae > Coloeus > Coloeus monedula. Next base: position 10,779,152 of record NC_138796.1, on the reverse strand, counting down.
GTATTAACCCTGAGAATCTTCTAAGTGCTTCTTATGTGTTTTAATCTGTATGGGGGGAAAAGGAGAGAGAAATTGCAAGGGAAAAGTTTTGTTCAGTATTAAAAAAGAAAGAAGGGGGAAAATGTTTATATTTCCTAGCCTATTGGTTATGATGTTACCCTCATTTACCAGGATTCATTACAGCCAGTGTGGTAAACCCATTCAAGCATTTCCTGTCGGTAGCTTTAGAGTGGAAGAGGTCAAATTGAACTAATGTAGTTTCTTCAGCCAGTTTACTAAAATCAATGCAACTTGAATTTCAACAGCCACTAAAAATGGCATCATGTGATTTAAATTATGCTGCTATTTAGATCTGGTCTACACATTAAGTTGTACCAGATTTGCTAATGATGTGTGTGGTTTGAAAATTGAATTAGTTCCTGCTGCTGAAAGGTTATTTATAGACAAAACCCAAAGAGTTAAGAATGCCAGGAGCCTGCATCCCAGTCCAAATCCTCAGGGGCTTGTTGACACTGTATAGTAGAGCAGTGGGAAAGATCTCCTGGCTAGCACTGTCCAAACCCACTCAACCCTTACAGCAAAGCAGTGTTGCAGTAGATTAATCACTTTGGGCCCTGAAGCAGCAGCCTGTGAACATGACTGAACATTTGGAGCCACATTTCCACACTGTACTGAGCCCTTTGTGTCCAGGCTAGGTTCTCTCAGAGCTCCTTGAGAGAGCCTTCACCCAAAAAGAAGCCTTTATTGATTATAGACTACAGGGAAAAAAATCTGGTTTGGTATGGAGAGAACACAGTATGGAAGAAAGTGAAGATAATGGCAGTAAATTTCTCCCTATAATTTAATTCTGCAGTGGTTCTTTCCTAATCAGATAATCACTGTAAGCTAGCTGTGATTTAGAGGAAATATTTATGTAGGTAATTTAGTGCACTTTGGTAGCTACTTGCTTTGCAGAGGAACTGCTTATGATAAGAGCATTGTTGGAAACATTGTTTTATATGCTGTTTACAATTTAACTGGTTACAGAAAGAGACTTAATGACATTAAATATTGATTTTACACCAAGACCACATCCTTCCTTTTCCCTGAGAACACTAAGGACTTGGGTCTTCTGCTGCTCAGAAGCAGAGTTTGAGTAACCTGTGTGTTGTCAGGACTTGATTATTTTATATTGTGTGTTCACCTGTCCATTGCAAAGGTGAGGTCCAGTTCCCATATAGCCCTCCTGAGCAGATGTGTGTCAGGGAGAGGTTTACAAGCCTGTCAGTCCTATCCATTGCTCCCACTGTCTCCTTCTCTGCTAACCAAAGCCAGCAGCCTGTGGGGATGTACCAAGGCTGTGAGGCAAAGAATCCCCAGTGCTTTCAGAGGTCACCCGCTGCCCAGCAGGGTCCTCCTTTCCTGTGTTTATGTTACACCCCCTGTCAGCACAGCTGTGTTTCCCATGCTACGCCTTGATGCCTGCAAGGGAGCCAAAGCCTGGTCTGATGTGGTTCTGTTGGGGGGACTTGTGAGGATGTTGGCCTCTTACATTAGTGCTACTTAAAACTGGGAACACATTGTAAACAAGTTCATTTATTTTCAATAAAGAAGTAAAATTCAAAGTAAAAACAATGAAACAAAGCAGCAAGTTTCTCAGCCACGTAAGAACTGGGCACAGTTATGTCTCCATTTCAGAAAGTATTGAATGGATTATTTGTTTTCTACTTCTACAGGAAGAGAAGACTTCTCATGGTTCAGATTCTGGGTAGGACCTTTGTGGTTCAGCCTTTAGTCTGTATTGGTACTCACTTTCTCTCTTGGGTAGCAGCTGGAAATGGTGATTCATCTTCATGAACCAAATCTAACAATGAAACAGTGCAATTAAAACAGTCCAGAGCACTTGGTTAGCAATGAACCAGGACACTGAAACCAACTCCCAGAGCGATGCCACAGGTCACACACCTACTCGTGTTATGGTGAGCATGTGATGCAGTCACCATGCTGATACTGCCTAGCCTCTGATCGTGAGTCTATGAATTTAATTGATTTGGTGAATGGAGGTAGGTTACAGGTTGTCTTACACGGAGTTATTTCTAATGAAGTTAGAGAAGAGGATGAAATTAATGTTTTCTGCAAGCACTTTATACACAACCAAGGAAACTGGTTAGTGTTACAGAGCAAACTCCTCATTCATTCATTCACTAAAAAAAATATTGTTTAAGCCTGGCTGTGAACACAAAATTGAAACATGTAACTATGCACCCATCTTTAAGCCTTGCCTGGCTGCATGTAAGTGGATGTGGGTTAGGTTCATTGTGCATTCTTGAATTTTGTTGGGTTTTTTTTTAAAGCACTGACATTTAAGACATACAAAATAAAATGGCCTCAGGGGAACCACCTCCAATGCATCACAGAAGCTTTGTTCAAACAGTTTTCGATTACTCACTCTGACCACACATTGGCTGAAATAGTTTAGATAATCTGCTGTACAGAACGGATTGGTGGGGAGGATCACCAGACAGCGTTGCACCAGCCCACGTCATTTCTGGATGACGTCCAAAGGCAGGAAACAAACACAACAAGTGCTGAGCAGCGTGTTCCTAGGAGAGCGTGGGGAGGCATTGGCCCAGCAGCTGCCCCACCGGAAACTTTCCCTTCCAGAACATGAGGAAAGTTTTGTGCTGCAACGTTCTTGAGACCATGGAGAAAACTGCTCCAGCTGCTCTCTCGTTCCACCAGGCTGTGATTTTTGTAGGCTGGATACAGCTAGATGGAGAGCAGTCACACAAGTTCCATCAGGTGCTCAGTGTGGGCTTACATACAATATAAGCACTTCTAAAATGCTGCAGCCCGGCTTTGTTTCTTTGTTGGTTCTGAGGTCAGCTCACTGTTTACTATCTGAATGCAAAAAGCAGCAGCCAGGTAATGTTGTGGGAGGAATATACTTGTGCCTTCTCATTTGTAAATTCCTTTAACATTTTGCCTCTCAGTCAGTTTTGCTAAATATTTTTCACCCACGTTTCCATATTTTGCCTAAATTATTTTGTAAATTTAATATTAGTTGATACTATACTTGACTGAATAAATAGTGTACTCATGACTGATTTCACAATTAATTTTAGGAGATATGCCACATTATGTTAAAGTAATACTATGATAACTTGCAATATTTAGACAGCAAGCATAACCCAGATCTCAAGTCTGAAATTAATTTTAACCTGACCATTTTTACTGTCATGTCATAGACACATTCTAGTAGGAGTAACCTACTAAAACAAAATACTGTAGGCTTTTCAGGTAGAGTAAAAATATAGGCAAAAAAGAAAGTGAGAGTCAAATTCCCTCCTATATTGATATAATAAATTGCCTTTTCACACCCCAGGGATAAAAAATCCCCAACACAATGAAGCTGTTTCTAAAAGCATTCTCAGTGAGCTGAGTGGAAATACTCAGAATCGTGGTGATTGTTTATTGGAATGGATGTTTATTTTTTCATTATTTTATTTAATAGGTACATGTTTTTCTAGCATCTTTCTGATCCCTGTGCTCCCAGCCTTTGAACAGCAAGGCCTGCAGGAAGGGTGGTGCTGGGCATGGGGACACTTCTGAGCACAGACAGGTGTTGGAGCTGGCAGGGATAATCTTCTGTTTAGACATGGTACAGATACTGGACTAGGTGAACATGTCACTTGCTTCCTGGTCTGACTGATTCCCAGAGCTAATGTCCATAACCATCCTGCCCTGTTGGCTACTTCCAGGAGACTGAAGCCAAGGTAACTATTTATGCTAATATTAACTTTGTGGAAAGCAGATGCAGATGTATTAATGAGGGCTGGCACCACAATTAAAGATTTTCCTTCTTTTCTTAAGGATCTGTGTACTTTTACACCAAATCTAAAATATATTTACCATAACATATTTTGGCATACACTGACATTGGGACATGTTGATGGCAATGTACCACCACCCTGTTCTACACTGACTTGGGCACACACAGCTTTCTGTTCACCAGTCTAAAGATGTGGTCCGAGAGCAGCTCTGAGTCTGAGCAGAGTCACAGGCTGTGATTAAACTCCTCAGAATGTTTGCATCCCCAGATGACCACATGCTGTGAGCCCAGTGATGATGAAATACAGAGGAGCTGTAATGCCTTCTTGGGTTTGTGACCTAACCCTTGCCAAATACCTCACTGGGGTTTCTGGGCTTCTGCCTCCAGCACCTCATATTTCCAGGGTTCCACTATCCAAACTCTGGATGATCTTCCCATTGTTATGACCAAGATTAAATCCAGAATCAAGTAAGATAAATTAATCATAGACTTTCATGTGCAAGGGATATAAACAGAAGAAAATGTGTCATTTCAACATAGGATCATTTTTAGATCACCACCATATTCACACTATTTACTCTTTTATGTAGTTTTTGATTCTTTCCTTTTTCAGGGTACTGATTTTAGAAACAAATGGTTTCAGAAAGGTTCCTGTATGTTGTTTTAGGGTTGGGTTTTGGTTGGATTTTTTTGATCTGGGAAAGATTTTGCTGTTTCACAAATTAGAAAAATATTTTTCATTCCAAAATGGGCTCCAGACCTCATTAAAATAACAGCTTTTTTTGCTTCCAAGATAGAAAATCATTACTATGTTAATTTTCCTCTCATTTTATGGAACTAGCCTGCTTAGTTAGGAAAATAATTTTCAGAAAGAAGGATGTCTCTGAGAGTGCCATTCATTGCTTGAGAAGTCATTGCAAAAACAGCCTTTGCAAGATCAGTATTTTTTAAACACAAAACCTGAACTTGTAGCACCCTTTGTCTAATTGCTATTAGAGGAGAAGGGAACAGGAGCTGTAGTAGCTGCCTTGACTATAATCACTTCCCAATGGAAGAACAGAACTGTGGTAGAATTCAAGAACTAAGCCAATGGCTGTCCTATTGAACTATATCCTAGCCGTGCTTTTTCTCCAGTTATTACAGACTGGAGCAAGAAGAAAGGGTGCTCTGTGATGCTTGCTGATGGATACCAGTTAAATGAGCACTCATCCACACTCCTGCCCTCACTTGCCTTCTTCTTCCTCTTGTTCCTCTGATGTATAGTCAGGAGCAAGAGAATTAACAGGACTTATTACCATATAACTTCACCCAGAGCTTAATCAGCAATGTTTTTGCTCAGTGAACCTATTGCATTTTCCTTTTCTTTTGACAACACTGACCAGCCTGAGTTCCTCCTCAGCAGCATAAGCTGTTTGCTTCCACTCTAGCGTTTGGTAATTCTGATGTAACTCCATTACTGTGGAGTTTGTGATGAGTAAAGTGTCTCTGCTATGTATGCACCAACCAGTAACTCAGCAGAAACAGCAGCAACAGACTTCACTCTTCTCTGATGTTTTTGATCCATGTATACTAATGCAAACTAATTATTCTTTATACAAATACAAATACTCCAGTTTCTCCAGGTAGCTTATGATTGTTATTTAATGCTGTAACAGTATAGGGATATAGCTACTGGTTTTTTCCATTATAATCCAGTTGTCAGCAGTTATAGTGTCAGCTGGACTCCATGAAAAAATCCCTGCTTGTGTGTCAATATCTCACAATGCACTTGTGCTCCCTCATGCCAGAAGTTATTTTATAAAGGGGCACATAAAAGCAATAGAAAACACCAATAGAAAATGTGAAGTAAATGTTCATACACTTAAATCCATGAGAAACGTAGATGGATAGCCAATTCCATCTAAGTGGGATTAAGTGCTGTAGCTGGCAAGACCATATACAATCTAAAGTACACAAAAAACTACATCTTTTGTGCTTTGTAGATGGGGGGGAAAGAAAAAGGAAAAGAAAATGTATTTATGTGCTGTGAGCTTACACATATTTAGCTGGTTAGCTTGAACTTTCCTAAGAGTCCCTAAAAATAACTGAAAACATCTTAAACTACTTATGACAAATAGAATTGCAGGAAAACTCTATTGTTTCCAAATGTGCATTAAAAAAAAATGAGTGAACGTGAGACTGCTCTGTTAGAGAAAGAATCTTAATGGAAAAACTTAGAGAACTCTGAGTGGAGCTGAATGAAAGTAACAAATGAATCTTGCTGCTTAAAAAATGTTAACTTCAGATTAACTTTAGAATATGTGTTTCAAAATTCAATTAATATACTTCCAACATATTACTTATTTTAGTGAAAATTTACTGCAAAGGCGATATAGACATAGATTAATGCAGGTCTGTCCTCTTCCGTGCCATTTCTGCTTTGTATAATAGGAAGACAAGGGCAGAACAAATGTTTGGAAAGTTCACTGTGACCCACTTTGAAATATCAGGCTGTTTCTGACCAGAACCAGGCCAACATTCAGGCTAAAGATATGGAAATGTTTTATCAAAAGGCAAGGAAGACTTGGAACTTAGGTGTCAAGGATGTACTAATTACATTCTGTATGTAAATATGTCTACATTTTAGTTGATTTAGGGCTCTTCCCTGGCTGTGGCAAAATAAAAGTGTAAAAGCTTAGTCATCTTCTTCCTCTGAATAAGATGTGCTGTTTGTGGGTCTCTTTTATTTGCACACTTTCCAAAGTTTGTTTAAGAAGAAAAAAAAAAAAGTACTATTTCTACATCAGGAAATGGCCAGGGAGTATCATCAATTAATGTAAAATAGGAAAAAAACACCATCAAAGACATCTTTCCCCACTTTAAATATCTAAGTTGCAAATGAATATAATCAGTGTGTGATTCTGGACAGAAGCTGCAAGGTTCCTTGTAAAACCCTGACATCTGTCTGTGAGCAAACTCCTCTCAGGCTGTGTGTGAGCCACAGGCAGTTCCAGGGAAGTGAATACAGGTGTATCTTTTGAGGGGGTGCTTTCTCAAGAAGCATGTAAACACTACAGAACACTTCTGTGCCTTTTGGATATAATAAGATAATATGCAGCTGCCAACTTCTAGTGAATTTTACCTCAGTAGTCTTTGGAGTTCTTTCTTTGCATCTGCTACTTCAGCAACATGATTATTAAAGCTGTAGTTAATACCGATTAAATGATTCTACCTCTCCTCAGATGTGCACTCCAGTCCAAATCTGCATCCTTTCAGAGCGTGACAGAATTGGTCCCTGCATGGTGAAAGCACCTGATATTGTCTCCGCTGAATTTAGCTCATGATGCAGGAACTGAAACACTCATCAGGGATTTAAAATAACTTGCAGCCTGAGCCCCTGGCTTCAAAACTGCTAGTGTGGTGTAAGCTACTGTCTTTGGACTTGAATTCTCCATTCTTTAATGCCCTGCTTTGCCTGCTAGATCACTCCTCTCTTCACCCAAGTGTTTAATGTACTCTTATGAAAAGGTATTTTACTCACCAAATTGAAACACTGAGACAAATAATTGTCTGCATTTAGTCTTCTTTCTCCACCCAAAACTTTATTTTAAGAATTAAGCCTGTACATTAAACTTTGCAGGGATAAGTCACTATTTTTTGAGTTTCACATTTACTCTAGATTTCTATCGAACACTGAGAGTAAATACTAAGGGACACAAAAAGAAAAGCTTAATTTTGGTTTTGTCAGTGGTGTTTTCTCAGCAGCCTGTTTTTCAGTTATTCATAGGGTATTCCTGTGTCCAAACTGAAGTACTGACCTTCCTAAATGATTTGGAATTCCTCAGTGCTGCACACTTATCTAGGCAGCTGCCCTGAAAAGCTTCAGGTAACCAGCCTGATACAATAGTGAAATGTATAAATCAGTGTACTGAACCTGAGCTGGCACTGCTCACAGATACTGAGCCAGACAATCTCAGTCTACTTGCTGCAGGATATTTGGGTTTGGGAGTTTTGTCCCCTCTCTATGATCTGATGAATTATATTCATTTTCTCACCAGAAAATGAAATTTCTAAGTAGGTTTCCATCTTGACTATCTGAAATACTTAGTACTTAATCTGCTCTTTAACAGTGCTTTTTCAGGCTGTAATTTATCGATCTGGGTCTGTTAAAGCAGAAAACACTTGCTCTGCTCCTGAGTGCTGCACGTATGTCTCAGACTGCCAAATGGGTTCAGGAAAACTTTAATGAAAAATGTCATTTCTTTGGATAATGGATGGTGAGAAACGAAAAGGTCTGCAAAACTTATCCCTATGAATCTGCTTTTTACTAGAGCTGACAAGAATAATTTTATTCATTGCAAATCCTAAAAGTAAGTAGCGGTACTAGAGTCAGCAGAATGCCTGCCAAGTTTCCTTCGGATATGCCCTCATTTCAGTAGTGAATGAGGTGATCTTTTAATGAAAAACAGAACATAAGTAAACAAATAATACCAATTATTTTTTCCTTCTTCCAAGTAGACAGAGTCGTTATCATTTGAGATTGTGAAGTACATTCACCATTGGAGTACTGCTGTGTTAGTGATAAGGGAACTGACAAGGCATTAGCACAGAGACACTGCCCTCTATTGCAAACTGCTCTGCTGCTGCTACTGCTCTTGGATGGATGAGACCAATGCTAATCAACAGTTTTAGAACTGCATACAGTTGGAGCATTGTAGTTCAGCAATTTTCTGTCAGTCTGTAACACTGAGGCTGTGCCAAATGCACGAACGTCCCAATAACCCCAGCTCTTTTGCAGACAGCACATTAAGTCTGTTGTAGACACTGGTGTGCTGTTTGCTGCATTGCACTGACCTGCACCTCAGCTGGATTTTAACTGATTTGATGTGGATTTGTAACCTGAAAGGCACGCAACGGTGTAAATCAAAACCAGAGGGGACACTGCCCAGTGCAGTTGGAGGGTGAGGAGCCAGCTGCAGCACAGCTGTCTCTGAGAAACCAGCTCAGTGCACAGCCCTGCTGGGTGCCACTGCTGCCCTCCAAAGCAGCCACTGGAAGCAGGCGGGGAATAACTGACAGGGGATGGTCTCACATCGAGGCAAAGCAGGGCCATGCAAGAGAGAAGCCACTTCTTCCTACAGCATTCTCAAGTGTAAGGAGAGGGCCTGTGCTCAATCAGGCTCTTACTACAGCAGGGAGGACGCAAAGGGAAGGCCACAACAGCCACTCATACTCATGTCTTTTTCCACTTCAGGGGAGAAGTTGATGCTGCCCAATGTGTTCCTCAGGTTAAAGCACTTCTCATTAATAAAATGGGCCTGAGTTTTTGCCAGAAAGATCCTGCTCTGGGTCATGCCGTGCACATCTGTTGATGCTGAGAAGGGGAAAGACTTACCTTAATCTAAACCACGTTAAATGCTGTGCTAAATAACTAATTGTTTTCATTAGCTTCCTATAATGCTTCATGTTAGAGTTTGCTGGCATTTACAGTGGCTTGAAAATGCTCAGTGCTGTAATTTTGGCTAGAGGGAGCTGCTCTACCATGCATCTCCACTGGTCTCTTGTGTGAGTTCAGCACACAGCTTTTAATAATGTTTGTCATTTTAATGGCAGACAACCACAAGTGTGAAAAACACTGGGTAGTTGTGCAGCATGAGGGAAAGCCCCAATGCAAAAAGGAGGAGGTGTTCAGGGGGAACCTTCAGGCCAGCACTGCTGTAAGTGAGAAAGAAAAGGGCAGAGCAGAGTTGTGATTTCCCATCTCTCCTGTTTCGGGGGACAGATTCACTTAGAATAATTCAAATTGTACATTACTGGAAAATATGTTTAAGCATGTCTGCTCATCTTGATTACAAGGAGGGAAATATGTTGCTCCATCTCTGCTTTCTTACTCGCAAGGAATTTTTGGTGTAACTTCATCTCCTTTGGCTCTTCCAAAAGCAGGGAAGTCCTGGCAGGCCTTGAGCTAGAATCAGAGTAATCAGGATAAAGAAAGACAAAACCTTGCTTTCCAAAGTATCAGGAAGACAGTAGATATATTGGCTTTTTGGGCAAATATTGCTGCCTCCTCAATGGATTTGTCAATTGGTATTACCATCAGTCTGCCTGATGTGGGGATAGAACTGGATCAAAGGTGACCAGAAATGCCATCCTAAAACACTCTAAAGCCTGTTGCTTGCCCAGAGAGCCCCACACGAGAAGCCCTCCCTGGCTCAGAGGAAGAGGGGTGCTGAGGAAGAAATTCACTTTTCCTTTTTGATGCTTTTTGTGGGGAACGTTCTATATAACCTTGGGAATGGGAAATGATCTGTTGGACCCAAAAGAAAAATATTTGGACACATATCTCAGTTTAAAATGTGGAAAGTCTTGCTGACATCAGTGAATCGAATCCATATGTTGGACAGGAAGCACAGACCTAAAGTGCTGTACTGAGCTGTGGTCTCATACCAAGCCAGTTTTTTCAAGAGCAAGGTACAATATGAACTTCTCACATATGTCTTACTGGCCAGTTCCTCCTACCACAGACATCTGAATTTGTTTAAACATTTGACTCCACTTCCAAATAGTGTTTTGTTCATTAGTTTCCCATGAAAGGTAATTACAGAGAAGTAAGTGCAGGAGCTGTACAACTATCCAGTGGTGTTGAGCTTTTACCTGAGGTAAATATGCTTGAAAGCTCCTCAAAGACCTTAACTAAACCTATTTTCAGATTTTTTCTATTTTGTTGTTGTTGTTGTTTTGGTGGGGGGGGTTGTTTTTTTTGTTTTGGGGTTTTGGGTTTTTGTTGGTTTTGTTTTGTTGTTTGTTTGGGGTTTTTTTGTAGGTGGACAGTTACTGGTTTTATGTTTGGCTTGGGTTTTTTTTTAATTCCCAGAGTGTTCTTTCTAAAAAGCTTGCAGTTGTTGAAGTGCTGTGTCCCAAAAAAAGATAACTTTGCAGTATATTTCTCTCAAAAATAAAGATTTAACACCAGGATGTGCTGGTACCTTTCCAAATATTGCCAGATACTCTCTTCTATTTCCAAGGTGAGACCACCTCAAACAATAACTTACACACTTGTATGTTAGAACAAACAAGTTTTGGGACTAACCAGTCAGAAATGGGAGTACTTGAGACTCCCAAATGTGCTCGGATCAGGAAAATATCCTTTTTACAGCACTTAGGCTGTGATGTTAGGAGCGGCAGAGAGGACAAGGCTGTGCTCAGGCAGCCATGGGAGAGAGGGAGGGAGCAGTGACTAGGATAATGTGGCCAGGAATGGGGTCCAGACTGCATCACAAGCTGGTGCACACTTCCTTGGCGTGGAAAATTATTTTATTATTTTTTACATACCAAGAACAGTGACTATCTAATTGCTCAGAAGTTGATTGGCCAAGTTAAGGCAGTATAATCTTCCAAATAAATGTACCATGAAATTAATGGAAATTGTCTACCAGCAAGATACAGAATTAATATACTCAGAATTGCCATGAAATACCGCGACAGCGCGATTTTACTGGAATGATACGTAATCTCCTGGGTATTAAACTTGTGAAGCTCTCCAGTTGTGAAGTGCATTACTGTGTAATACTTTCCCTGGCAGCGGGACAGCCGGGAGCTGGCTCAACGCCGGAGCTTCCAGCGGCCGAGCGGGGTACGGGCCCACAGCCCCGGGGCGGGTCGGCACCGGGAACACTCAGGCTGCGGTACCGGGATGGTTCCGTGCCGTTCCTTGTCAGTTGCTTCTGCCTAAAGCAGTTCTAGTGGAGAAATTCCACCGTGGCTTTCAAAGCACGCGGCTGTCAGAGGTGCCTCTGCCGCGGGCCATGGACGGGCCGCTCGCACGGCCGGACGGCCCCGGCCCACAGCCCGCCGGCGGCAGCGCCCCCTGGCGGCAGCGGTTGGGCACCGCGGGCCCGAGGCCCCGCTCCCGGAAGTGACGGCGGAAGTGACGCAGCGCTATGGCGGAGGCGCCGGGCGCACCGGAGGGTGAGCAGCGGGGCCGGACGGGGCGGGCCGAGCCCCTCGCCCGCGGCGCTCGCGGCCCAGCTCTCGCTGTCCCTTGCAGAGTGCCCCGGGACCGGCAGCGCCCAGGCGGGCAGGGCGGCCGCCTGCCAGGGATGCCCCAACCAGCGGCTGTGCGCGGCCGGCGCAGCCGGGCCGGACCCGGGTGAGTGCAGCGGCCGTGAGGGGGGCGGCTCGGGGGCGCGGTGTGGATGCGCTGACGGAGCGGTGTCTCCGCAGCGGAGGCGGCGGAGCTGCGGGCGCGGCTGCGGGCGGTGCGGCACACGGTGCTGGTGCTGTCCGGCAAGGGCGGCGTGGGCAAGAGCACCTTCAGTGCCCTCCTGGCGCACGGGCTGGCAGCCGACGAGACCAAGCAGGTGGGCAGAGGGCGGGGAGGGGACGGGCGGTGGGGGACCCGGAGCGGGCAGGGCCGAGCACCTGCGGGCAGGTACCGATTGTGCGCCCCTGCTCGTTGAGGTTTGACTTTCCTGTGTGAACCCCGTTGGAGTGATTTTATTGCACGAGATCGCCTTTGGAGACAGCCCTGTGCTACCTTATTTCCAGTGGGGCAGGTTGGCTGGTTTGTTTTCCAGGTTGCTCTGCTGGACATAGATATCTGTGGGCCGTCAATCCCTAAAATGATGGGTCTAGAAGGAGAACAGGTGAGTGAACGTTCAGACATGTTTAAGGGATTTCTTCTCAGTTTTTCATTAGCGTATTCAGGCTCCTTATGCACTTCGAAAAGAAGTGCATAATGGGAAATGTGGGACAGTGAAATGGTAGGGAAATGAGGTGAGATAGAGAAGTTCAGCATAATATATTTTGCAAAAGAGTCATCTGCTTTCAGGATGAGCAGGTCTGCAAACCAGCTTTCATTGCATACCAGCCACATTATGCTGACAACTTGAAACTTGAGTAGTATTAGCATGATGCGCTTTATCAGCCCTTGAATATTTCTTAAAAATACAGAAAGTAATCAGTAAACTTGCATAAGGGTTGAACAGTTATTGTTCACTTATTATTGAAGATCTGGTGCTCCTGCAGTTTTTACCTCAATTGCCCCAATAAAGCAGGATTGTTCCTGCAGGCAGGAGAGCTCTTTGCCCAGGTTTGACTTGTTCATGTTTTATGTAACATCTGTATTTATTTCTATTGCAACTTTTGTGTATCACTTTAATTTTCAGGTTCATCAGAGTGGATCTGGATGGTCTCCAGTGGTGAGTCGGTGCAGCTGTTTCAGAAAGTTCATTGGGTGTTTTTGGGTTGGGCACCATCTTCTACAGTGAAAAATGAGTGAGGGAGGAGCAGAGGGTACTCCTGTTATCTAATGACTTCAATATCCAGATTCTGTAGAATCTACAGATATGGGACATAGAGTCTATATGTCCAGATTCTAAAGATCTATATAGCCTATATCCATGTTCTGTAGAATATCTAGAGAATGCTATAGAATATATATCCTGATTTAATAGAATATAGAATAGATCTATAAAATTGAGATGCATGTCATACAGAATTGGGATATAGACTATTTAGATCAGAGTGTTAAATTTCTTTTGTTAACAATAGTAATACTATATTTCTAAAATAGTTTTATTATCTTATGTTTACTGGCTTTGCTACTATGGGCAATAAATATAAGTTACTCAGGTTTGTTATTTTTGGGTGTTGTGCAGCTGTGTAGTGTGTCAGCCAAGAAGTATCTTGCACCCAAGAAAAACCTTATTAATCTTTAGAAAACACAGAGAAGGTCTTGTAGGAGTGTTGGTTGTCTAAAGATCACCTGTAGTGTGCATGCTGTTAGAAAGGCAGCTGGTGCTGAGAGGGAAAGCTGCTTTTATCCTTACATTGTCTCCAGTGATGCCATAAACTGCTGTAAGAATTTCATTTTTTCAGTCTTAGTGTAGTTGGTGAGTGTTGCACAAGAAGCAGTTTTTAATGCCCTATGATAAAAGATAAGGTTCTCTGCCTTTTTTTTCATTAATATCCTCCCCCTCACCTGCTTTTTTTGTAAAATAGAGGTTCAGAGTTGGTTTCCCTACTCTTTCTTCACTGTTCTGTTTCTCTACTTCTCCTTCAGTATGTTGAAGAAAACTTAGGTGTCATGTCAGTGGGGTTCTTGCTTAGTAGTCCTGATGATGCTGTCATCTGGAGAGGACCAAAAAAGAATGGTACGTATTGAGTGTTTTCAACAGTAATTTACATCCTTGAAAGGTTTCAAGTACGTAAATATCATGATCTCGTTTAATAATGTAAAGATAGGGTAGTAAGCTAAGACCCTGAAATTGGAAATACAGGAAGATACCTTTTCTCTTCCACATTCTTATCCTTTCCTCTAGGGCTGATCAAGCAGTTTCTGCGTGATGTGGACTGGGGTGAAGTGGATTACCTGATCGTGGACACGCCCCCAGGAACATCAGATGAGCACCTGTCCATCGTGCAGTACCTCAGTGCCACCCACATCGACGGTGCTGTCATTGTCACCACCCCCCAGGTATGAGCCAGAATTCCACTGGGGAAGCAGCATGGCAGTGAAAGGCAGTCCTTGGGTTACAGGCTGTTGATTTCACAGAAATCTAAGGGTACAGAATCTTAGAGAAATTACTTTGTTGTGTTGTGCCTGCAGCTGGCTGGTCTGTGGATTAGGTGGGTGTCTCAGGGGAGCTGGTTGGGGATCCAAGTGGGTCACTGAACCACAGCAGTTCACAATCAAAAGCTGTTGTGATGTGTGTGGTGAAAGGAAATGCAGTGTTTCACTTCCTCCTTCAGAATGAGAGTTCACATCATTGTGGATGTGTAATTTACTCACCAATGGCTTAATGTTCAGAAGAATCTCCCTAAGAAGCTTTAAGTGGTAAGCTGTGCACTCTTTGACACCTGTGAAGTAGCCTGTCACCTCCAGGTGACCCACCAAAGTAGGCAGTTTTGTCATGCGCATTTTTAAAAGAGAAATCAGCCCCTGGAAAGCTGAAACTAAAAACACAGCCAGTTCAAACAGAGGTTTTCGTGTCTGGTTTGGAAAGGAACAGGAGATTAAACCAGTACAGGATACAAAGTATTTCCACAACAGCTGAAAGGATAACACATAAAGGAAGTGAAGTGTTGAGGACAATACCAGAGAGGTGGTGAAGGAAGAAGAGAACAGGAGAATGAATGAGGTCAGTCATATATGTGAAAACTCTGAGGAGAGGATAAGATACTTTATATATAATTTGAAAAGAGGTAACAAGTATAAGCATGGTGGTTCTTGTCCTCACTCTGTGGAGAATACCAAGGGTCCTTCTGTAAAATGAAAATGTGAAAAAGTTGCATTTAAAGAAGATATGAGATAAACATAGGAGATAAAACATAAATATGGGTGCATCTTGACTAGAGTCAGATTTCAAAACAGAACCACATCCAATAGGCTTGAGCTGTTGTACCTGCTCTGTTGCTACTCATAGAATTGTTGATAGAGCTCATAGCACAGGTTTGTACTCCTAAAAATATTAAGACAGCAGTAATAATTCATTATAAATTAGCTCTAAGGAGGTAACTGAATGGATTCAGCATGAAATATTACAGTTGAAATACCAGAGTTTGCTAATATTTGTAGGAAGTATCACTTCAGGATGTTCGGAAGGAGATCAACTTCTGCCGCAAAGTGAAGCTGCCCATCATAGGTGTTGTGGAGAACATGAGTGGCTTTGTGTGTCCAAAGTGTAAGGTAAGGCTGGCTGTGTATTACAGTGTTTCTTCTGTGGCATTGTTTGGATATCAAACATTGCTCCAAAAATGCCTTATTCTCTGAATTGCAGTATTTTAACTCTAATTTTCATGTTGTCCCAGAATGAATCTCAGATCTTTCCCCCAACTACTGGCGGTGCGGAGAAGATGTGCCAGAACTTGAATGTTTCCCTCCTGGGTAAAGTGCCTCTGGATCCACAGATAGGTAAAGTTACTTACTGCACTGCACTTAAAGCAAATAGTTCCTCCTGTACTCATATTACTACTGGAAAACCCTGATGTGGGCACTGATGTCTCTTAGCACTTTTAGACAGAATGTTTTTTTGAATCAAAAGTTACTGGAACTATGACATAGCATGAATGTTGAATGAGGGAAGTGCTGTGGTAATTTCCTTAACTTTTCCTTAATCACTTAAGATTACATGCTGCATCTTTTCAGCTTTGTAATCATACTTGAAATACAACATGTCTTTCTCTTTGGTGTAATAACCTGGAAATGCAGACTTACTAAAACCATAACCACTTCAAAGAAGAATATTTTTTAGAAGTTAAGCATTAAAACCAGTGCTTTAACCTTACAGTTACTGGTACTGCCCTCATTGTCTTGTGGGTCATGAGGATGCATGGTTCTTTGCCCACTAGCTGTTACCAATTAATACCTGAATTAATGACATCAAGGAGCAGCTCAGCACTCCCAACTGAAGGTTTCTGCTAGTACTATTCCTCTGTCAAACTGTACACTGTATTTCTAGTCCTATTACTGACAGCAGGACTTCCTAAAAGGAATAGATGCAGGTGGCGGTTTGAAAAAGTGTAACTGAAACAGGGTAAAGGCCAAAAAAAGTAAAGCTCATCTTTTCCTGTTGCTTTGCTTCTGTGTTTTTCTCTGTCTTTCAAGGAAAAAGTTGTGACAAAGGCCAGTCTTTCCTGGCTGAAGCACCCGAGTCTCCAGCTACATTATCTTACAGGAATATCATTCAAAGTGAGTCTGAGAATCACTGTGCAAATTAATCCCCTCGGTTCCGAGCACTGCTGCAATATACAAAGGTGTTAAACAGGTTTCTGTTACTCTGCCACAAATAAAATCAGGAGAGGTGCACAGCAGTTCTGAAAGTAACAGGTGCAAAGACCATGTTTGCTTCTGGGCATCGCTTCTGACTGGCTTTTAAAGTGGTAACAGAATTGTATTTGATAACTGGTTTCAATGTTTGACTTCAGAGAAGTCAGACTTTCATTTTCAGAGGAGATGGGGTGCTCAGAGAAACCTTCTGAGCCTCTCTAGCAGGTGTGTGGAGGGGTGCTTACCATAACCCAGTGGGATGCAGCTGACCAATGCCTCCACTAACTGTCATTATGCAAAAACTCCCTAAAGAGCTGCTGCTGTGCTGTTTAAAAATACTGCTGGGAAATACCTAAAGCCACTTCCAGTGTAATGAAGGCCCAGCTTCAGATATTTGTACCCACAGGGGACAGATGTAGCAACAACAAACTCCTGATGTACAGCTGAAATAGTACTTATATTACTTTTTCTCCATCTTTACAGGAATTCAGGAATACTGTGAACAACACCATTTTCAAGAAGAAAAGATAATGTAATCTGTAAATGGAATAAAAATGTAGTTCATGTTTAATTATAGAAAAGTAACTTATGCCTTGATTTAATAAAGGAATGTATTCTTTTTGTATACTGCAAATAAATTCTTAATATAAAGGCTCGCCTTTGTTTTTTCCAGTAGTTCAAGATTCTTGTAGTTCTTCCCTCACTAGAAAGCTGTGAAAGGGAGTCTGCATCTGGATTATCAAGTGCATTCTGCCTCCAGTGTCATGGTACCAATAACCTGACTTTGAAAGTAGCAGCTGAAGATGTGAGTATACAAAACACATTTTATTTAGGAGGTTGAATATAAAATATGCTAGGTTGACTGGAGCATGTGCAGCAGCCTGTATCCTGCCTGCTGCACAAGGGTGAGCTGTAATGCCCGTTCTCTCTCCCTGAATAACATCACTTAAGTGTCTCCTTTCAGTGAAAAAGTGGGAAAGCCACATTAGTATTACAGTATCAGTGCATTGCTTTATTTATTTTTTACAGGTGTCAAAACAAGATTAATGTTTTAATTCTACATAACTGCCAGCTTCACACAAGTAGTATGTGAACACAGTACCTGACTTTTGTTTTATTCTATTTGGCCAAAAGCCTGAACATTAAAAAAGAAGCATTCAGTATCTTTAATAACTAAGAGGCCCTTTGGGATTGTAATTTCAAAGCTCTGCAAAATCAGTATAGTGTACAAGAGGGAAAGGCAGTTTGATTTTGTTTATTGTAGTTCCAAAGTTAAACAAATTAGCATTGTCTTTTCATTACACATAATTCTTGGTTAAAATAATCCAGCAATTTGAGGTTAGTTGATAACTTTTCTGAAAGCAGCATGCTACGTGTAAACCATGAGCACTGTCTGTGCTCAAACAAACAACTTTTTGGTGAAGCTTTTAAGTAACAAAGGTTTTAAACCTTCCAGGAGCTAAAGACTCAAACACAAATGACTTTATTTCATGCAGGCATAATTCTATAAGAGCTTTATCTAAATATCTTCCCATGAAGAACAGCTTTCATGAATTACTTTTTTTACTGCTCATCCTTTAGCTCTTCCTGGTTTGGTTACCTAGTGCCTGTCTTCCCATGTTCTTCACTGCCATCTTCTGAAATTCTGCTCTGTCCTGTTGAGGGAACAGAGCACATGTGGCTGTAAGCATAACCTGGGACACAGGGATCTCTTACAAAAGCAGGGAGCTGCCAGCTGGAAGCCTGAGGGTTGAAGATGGTTCTTCCAGCTGTGCTTAAGCAGAGGCATTAGAATTATAGTAACTCCAAGGATTTAACTTAAGGACATTCTTCCTGAAGCTTGGAAGCAGCTCAGTTGTGGAGTTCAGCCGGCTTCCAAACATGGAGCAAAGTGACCTGGGGTATGGCCCTTCCATGTGACACTGCCAGAGGCTTGGTGGATAATCAGGATCACCCTGGACTCACTGCAGGAACTGAGAGCTGAGAAGAGCCAGCACCAGCCATGAGAGGCAGGTTGGCCTGTGCTACCCCACGGGCTGAAGCTCAGTACTTACTCTTGGGAACATCTGCAGTGCCAAACAACCTTGAAGTTACTCTGCTGATGGTTTTTTGTCCCCCTAACTTGCAGTGGATGTAGCCATATAAATTAGCAGTCTGGAGGGAGATCCCAGCAATCACGAGAGCCTGTGGACAAACAAGAGTTCAGCAGGGACAAATCCATGGCTATGCATTGATTGTGTGGGATATACACGTGTGTGTAAACACTATCCAGATAAACATGTGCTGTAAGAGCACGATAATAAATGGCCTTCAAAGACCTCCGATCACATCAAACACAATACTTCCTTTCCACCAAATAACTCCTTTTATCAAAACACCGATACCAGTTTTGTCACTCTGTCTCTTGAAAGACTTCATTACTTTCCTTAAAGCACTTACTCAAAAAAAGGACCTACTCCCCCAGTGCCAGAAACATTTCACTTCTTTTAAGCCCCATTCATATTTAAAAGTTTTACATCCAGATACACGGCACACCTGCCAGCCTGTTTAGCTAACAAACAACTTCTTACATACAAATAAGCTCTATACTTTACAGATTTATAAAGAGCATCCATAGACAGGATTCCTTATCTAGCATTGATGTGCAGTGAAAATAGTCAGCTGTTTGTGGTGTGTTAGGCTTAGCTGCAGGTGGAACCAATGTGACTAATGCAGTAACTGATAAAAATGTTTCTCTTAGCCTTCAGAACCAGTTTCCCAGAAGTGATCTTACTTCATTTGTCTAACTTGCCTTTTACAAGCACCTGGGCAACCTGCCCCCTGTGCCAGTTGGAGTTCTGTCTCCAAGCAGCTTTTGGCTCAGCAAACAATCTGCTTTTCAAAAATAAAGGTGGAGCCATGATCAAAGTGCTGGTTTAATTTTAACTTTTGCTTGTTTAGGGGCACCAGAAAGCAGTTAATGATTAGCAATTGATTCATGCCCATAGCTGAATTTCTTGTTTAATTGAATAACAATATGCAATCTTGGCTGTTACTGGTTATGTAGCTGCACATGTTGGAGGTGCTTTTTATCTCTTCAAATTGAATTAAGAAATGGTACTGAGCATGGCTGGGAAATTGACAGAATGAATAGTGCAGCAATTATCCAAGCACTTAATGTTTACAGGGGAAAATGTGAAAATTTCATAGACAAAAATATCTTCATGTAATGAATATATGGGGTAAATTTCCTCTTATAGTTAGAAAAAAGTGTTGGGGTTTTTTTAAGTCGATGACTTGTAAGTAGAGTAATTATAAAATACTTACTTATAGCTCAATTTATCAAGTCTTTAAGAACTAATGATGCTGTTTCTTTCAAAAGGGAATGGTACCAGAGATCTAAAATCCTTACTTTTAAGAGTAAGTACATTTAAGTTCCCAGGAGACCTAAAATCCTGAAAACCAACAACACTGGTTCATTCTTTGTCCACTCCTATTAGTTTCATTCGACTGAAATAAGTTGGGGAAGAGTAAGTTGCTACAGTTAAAAAAGAAGCCCATAATTTTGTCCACCACTTGGGGTCCTCTAGATGAAGGAGTTGACATCTGATAACCCAGTAGAAGTGCAGCTAAAAATTACCAATCCATTCCAGAGTGCAGGCCTTGACGGCAGAAAAGTCCTCAGGATTCTTTGAAGCTGCTGGTGGAATTTTTGTACTGTTGGAAGATTTGGTTCAAAACTAACATCTGGGTTCTTCCTCTACCAAGATTGTCTTCAGTACCCCCTGACTCACCAGCCATTTCAGCTTCAAGGAGAACAAGGTGCTAAAGAAAAACATTGTCCAAATCACTGGGCAGATGATAAGACCGAGCCAAAAGATTCGGGCTTCAGTTTCAGTTGAGGCAGCTATTGTAGGCACCTGGAAGAAAAAATTGAGACTATTAGTCACAAAGTCAAAACCCACAATAAATGACAAATGAACAGAGGAGGAAGATTTCACTTATGATATGCATAGAAGAAGATTAACTGAGAAGTAGCTCATGCACAGTCTCCTTCCTGATGCCCTACTGTGCACAACAGCATTTTCATCCATAGGATTTATCAGTTGGTTCTAGTTCAGACCAGAATTCTCATAAAAGTGCACATTTCTGTACATATTCCTAAAAAGATGCAGTATCTTAGCTTAATTTAAATCTTGCATGAAGCTTATTTTCCTATTGTATAAACTAATACTTGGGTTTTGCTTCTGAACTCTGCTGACATTCCATGAATGAAGAACTGTGGCTTTGAAAATGCCTCTTGTATCATGCTGGTGTTGGGAACACTGTACCTGCAAGAGGCAGCCTGCATGCCCTGCTTACAGATTTCTTCAGGTCAGCACAACTCACATGTCTCTATGTACACTGTGGGGCTCATCACTCATCACACTTAAAAAAGAACAAAAAAAAAATCCCTGAAACAAGAGGATTGTTCACAAGGTTCTGATCTTTCCAAAATTCAAAATCTCACTCCAACCTTCAGACTACTCAACAACTTCTAGAGCCAACTTCTGAAACAGAAGCATCACAGCTGGAAAAGAAAACCTTCTGGACTCTTCCACTCTGAAAACTGAAAAGGTTTTTAGTTGATTTTCAGTGTATTGAATTTTCCATGTATTCTTTTGTGCAGAGTATTCTGTCTTCAGGCCTCCCTTACACGTACAGGAAGCACATTAATTTGTGTTCCGTGCTCGGGACACCCTGGAGCCGCAGCCGAGGCTGCAGAGGGCGCTGCAGAGGGCACTGCAGCCCCGCACACCGAGACAGCCCGCCCGGGCTGGGGACACGGCGGGAGGGCTCCAAAGAAAGTCCCGGTGAGCAGCACCTGGATGCTGCTCTGCCGGGCTCAGTGGGACTGCAGAGAGAATGTCAACAAGTGAGAGCAAAACCCTGAGGCTTGACTCTGGCAGTGATGCCAAATACCATTCTGTAGGGCTTTTTTTTTTTTCCCCTCAGTGTGTTTGAGGGGCACTGGCAGTACCAGAATGCTCTGTGATCCAGGTTCTCTTTCCCACCATATTCCACGAATGTGAATAAAATATTAACTTCAAAATACTAAATCTGAACTGTCAGCATTGGTTTCCACATAGATCTTTCCTGAAGAGGATTCTGTGTTGGGATTATCTATGGGAAGATGTGTTTATTACAAGATATTCTCACTAGAAAATAAAACAGAACTACCAGAAACATTTCCTACCTATAGCACCACAGTAAGAATATTTATTCTGCTGATCCATATGGTGACAATGTTGTGAGACCTGTTTTGCCCTGAATGCTTCCAGGATGTGACAAACCAGTGCTTGTACCTGAATGCTGACATTGTTTTCTATGGAAGCTGGATAAAAAGTAACTGTTACAAAGGTGCTCTATTTGTTACTGTATTTGACTTGGTATCAGCTTTACAAATTTCCTATGGATTCTGTTTGCCCTGTGCCTACTTCTATTAATATATTTACCCTTTTTGCTTCAAACATCCAGTGACTTTTTCCATCTTCATCAATCTGGTTCCACCAACGCAAACCAACCAAGAGTCTTCCTGTCACATTCTAGTGATGAAACCATTATTTGCATGAATCAGTAACACAAGTCACTTGTCAGTATAACAGTTAAAATAGAAAAAATTAAAAAGACAAGCATGTTCAAAAATCATCTTTTATCAAATACTAAAATTACTTCTAAAACCTGTGCCAGCTTGGGTACAACAGCCATTAACGATGGGTGAAGTTACAAATTTAGAGGCCTGTTCTCTTTCAATATGATCATTAGCACAATAGCACTTATTTAGATAAGATATTATAGGTTATATTTTTTCAAGTCCGTTAATTGGACAAACACCCAATAAACAAATTTCCTCAGTAAAAGAGGAATACTGAGAACAAAAACACACTGAAAAATGGGAGATTAATGACAAGCAAATAAGCTGTGTGGGATCAAGGAAACAAACCAAGAAAATATTTCTGCAGCTGGATCAACACCAGAAGCTGGTGAATACTGGAGGTGCATCAGTGTTTCACTCCTACAAAACAAAAGCCTTGTTCCACATGTGGAGTCCCTGTATCCTAGGCTGGCCTGACCCACCTGTCTGCATGGGATTAGGGCACCAGAGCTGGGCTTTCAGGAGTCTTCTGTAGCCCCTGCACAGGGTTGCAGATCTGGATGTCCTTGGGCATCCATTACTGAAAACCAGTATTACTTTAATTTTTTTATTAATTTTTTTAAGGGGGAAAGCATACAAACAAATCTATATATGGCAAAGCAATTTTCTCACCATATTAGTAGACCTTAGTAGTCAGCCATAGAAAACATGGTGCTAAATAACTAAAATATGTGAACATCTTCATTAAAAAGGGCTAGACATTTAATAAATCAACAGATTGCAGTATTTTTGTCACATCTGACATTATACAAATTGACAACATTGACTGAAAAAAAAATTCACTTTTTTTGTTTTAATTAATGACGAACAAAATACTGTCCAAGGTAATTACTATTCAGGGTCATCTTACCTTGACAGACCAGAAGTCAAAGGATAGAAGGAGGAGAATTGTGACAAAACAGGCAACAAAGCTGTTGCTGAACCAGTCACAGAACAAATAGGTAACAATAGCACTCACTCGGAAAAACAGGTGGAAAAAGGTGGCCAGTGGGTGCCTAGAAAAGAGAAAACACAGAGAATATATGAGGTTATGGGACGGGAAGGAATGTTACAGTACTTGGTGACAGTGTAGCACAACACAGCTATTTCAAGTTTATAATGGTATTTTGGTTTGCAGCTGCTATTATTTCAATAATATATATATTATTGAAATATATAATATTGGTGTATATCTTCATTATCAAAGCAATGGTAATATCAACAGCCAAACTTTAGTCTAAAGCTAAAAGACAAATGTGGTGTTCCTGTCAAAACTTTCTCAAAGACAGAACAAAATATGGAGCCTTTCACCAGATTCTGTGGTACTGTGTGAAGGAATTTAGTGGTTGCATGCAACACAGTACCATAAAATCCTCACTGTTTCATGAAATGAATCAACACTGCAAAGCCCAAAAGAATTGAAAAAGCTCTTACGCCTTTCAGAACAGTTTTGAAAACAAAATATGAACTGTAAAACTAAAAAAAAAAAATTGTAGCTGTTTGCTGTAAGACAAAATGAACTTCCCTATTTAATGTCTAAACCCAAACACTTCCTTTTAGACAGGCAGAATGATTTGGGAATCTAACAGTTCTTCTGAATTATTGCTTATTAACGTCATTAGTATTTACGCTTTTCCTATACTGAACAAAATTTTGTCTGTAACAAAAGAAAGAGAAATTACAGCGAAATAATTATGTGACATGGAATATTGGCCTGCATAGTAGGATGGGTGGGCTGGAGAATCCTGTAATGAGCACAGTACAATTTTCAGGGTAATATGTCAAGTAAAAATCTTACTCTGTGCAGTTGTTTGTGTTAATTAGTTGAAAGTGAGAATGACCTACAGGCTCTTGCAGTTAAGTAACTTCTTCCTTGAAGCTTAGTGAATAAAGTATCTGAATAAGATATTTAAGTCAACAATTGTCTCATTAAGCTCCTACCTCTCTGTGAACAATTAACAGTAGTATGGCCAATTAACAAAAGTATGGCCTAGGGTGTAATCAACTATTTAACTATTAAATGTTATTCTATTACTGTGTTTAATAAAATGAGACATTTATCGAGAATTGCCTTATTAAAAACTTAAATTATAGTTATAAAAGTATAGTAACTATTACAACTTAAATATCCTTTTTTTATATTACTCTAGAGCTGTTTAACTGTTCTGGTGTTTATCTTTCTCTAATGGCAATACTGTGCTTGTAATACACACATGACTGGAGAGGCCAGAATGATGCACAGTTGTAGTTTACATTTACTCCTGGTCATGCCCATGAGAACTTCGAACTTTCCAAAACTTCTTCTGACTTAGAACTGAACATGCGACATTTTAAGCAACAGGGGCTTTTCCACAGGTGGGTGGAGGGGATGTTGTGAACTGGCTAAAACAGACAGTGCCTTGCTGCTTCAAGCCTTGATCTTGGTCAAGAAGATGTAAGAATCCACTATGTAAGTGGTACCCTTGTGTCATGAGCAGCTTTCATAGATCACAACCCCAAAGCACACCAGGGTTGCCTGAGCTTGTCTAATGGATCAGTGCTTCAAACGTGGCAATAAATTTGGAGAAGTCATGTTTCATTTTGGAAGGCAGATTCAGCAGTATTACTGGATTACAACAGCATTACCGTTTGGATGCTGAATTTGTTCCAATATCAAACACTGAAGGGTATTTACTAAAAAAAAAAAAAAAAAAGAGCAAGAAGTTCTCATTTATTACAGTGCCAAGCACTTACTGAGTCTATGGAAAGGATAAAGGGAACTGCAACTCTGCACTGGCTCAGCTTGCTATACATTTGCTCCTGAAAGCACAGCAACCCACTTGCTTGGACTTCTACTTTTCCTGTTGCATCTAAACATCCATTAATGTAGAACTGGAGCCTCAAGACTCAATGATTGCCATTTACCTTGTTACAATAACCTCTGTTCAGTTTGTGAGCATGATGCCTGTTAGGATAGGAATGAGCTGTAATCAGTTTAGTTGCATCCCATGTTAAAGAATCAAATTTGGGTCAGGCCTAAGCTATGCCAGTGAACTACAGGAGAATCATTCCAGTGCTGCCACAGCAGCACTATACATGCTGGATTTTGGGGGGGTTTTGGGGTTTTTTTCTGTCTGATATTTTAAAACATATTGAGGCAAATTTTGAATAAATGGGCTCTCTTCTCTGGCTTGATCATTGTGTTTCCTGGCTGATTTGTAAAAGAAGCAATCATATGCTCCCAACTTCCAGATCGGAAGTTCTGGTACTGCAATGAATTTAAGTTATCCTTTTCCAATTTCTTAGGAAAGTAGCCACTAACCTTTTGCTTTTAAGGAGCTTTTTTGCACATACCTCAGAGAATCACAAAAGCACAATTTGTCATAGCCTATGCAAATTCTAAACAAGTTCAAGATACATGAAATTGGGATAAAGTTAAAGACAAATTATGATTAGAGGGCATCTTGTTATGCTGTCTAATAAGATAAGAAAATTTTGCAGCACCTAGGTGTGTTCCAGGCTCATTAGCACAAGATTCCTCAGAAATATAAAAACAAACATGTGTGACCAATGTAAGTAGTTTCATTTCTGCATTCTATAGCAGATGAATTTTCAATACAACATCATCTTTTAATATTGTCTTGAGGGCAAGAAAGAGCTGTCTCTAATTAAACCAGTGTCTACACAAAGTGGATCACAGAATAGTACGGTTTGCTGATACTTCACCTGTGCTGTATTACTGAGTAGCATGAACCAGGAGCAATCTCTAGGATCTCTAGAGTAAAGTGCCTGGTGCTGTGGCCCTCCTACAAACATTTCAGAGTGGTTTCACTTCATGCTTCGTCTAGTCTGGTCCCTCAGACAGAATCTGTGGCTCATGTGATCAAGGTACTTCTAAGCTGTATTTCCCAGCTTAGTTGAATCGTTTAGGCTATGTTCTCCAAGACTGCACCAAAATATAAACCTTCATGTTAAATGTGTGCTGCTGCTAAGGTGGAAAACCAAGGCAATTCTGGGAAGGTTAATCTTATGTCAGAGCTGGCTCAAGTAGTTACAAAGTCCAAAGCAGTGCAAGGGCAGAAATGCTTTGCTAGACACTAGTAAAAGAGAATAGTTGTATTGTTAAGGTACACAATTGCTTGTTATCTCAGATAATGTTGTGTCAGATTTAACATCTATTATATTTCTTTGTTTACACCTACAAGAAGTATTATCATTGTAAAGAACCAGACCATACTGGGGCAAGGTAGAAGAAAGCAATCTAAATCACAGCTGATTATATACATTATGGATCAGTGCATGCCTAATTCCTTTTGACAGAAAACTCTTCCTTTCACAGTCTTTGACTGGAGATTCATCAAAAGCCAGTGATTGAACAGCTCTGTCACCTGGGACCTCTGTGTGGCCAGAGCTGCAGAGTGACACCTCTGACAAGGAACCCAAGGGTAAACTGCTTAGCCTGACAAATGGGATGGGTTACTGGCTTGGGTTTTCTTGGGTAACATCTACAAGCATAAGATATTTTATATTTCACACAACATCACATCCCGTGGTAGGAAATCATGACAGTTTTATTGCAGCCAGGCATGCATTGCAATGTCTGAGCACTGCTGCACAGCGGGCTTTGCTGGAGATGAGAGCCCTCTCTACTGCTCCATCTCTAACTAAAGCACTGTTTGCTGGGGGTTTGGGATGTTGAGTGTGTCAGGTTTTCATTTCCAGTGACCGGCTGATGCCGGGCAGTGAGGCCGGGCCTCGCCTGCTCCAGCCCGGGCATCTCCCAGACAGAGGCTCCCCAACCTCCCTGGGCAGCCTGTTCCAGCGCTTGACCACCATCCCTGTAAAAATCGGAATGAAGCGTTTAAATGGAGTTTTCTGTACACCGGAACAGCCAGGGCCGCCCGGGCCCGGGCGCTGCGATGCTGCAGCCTGCGCGCCGTTACCTGATCCGCGCTTTCCGCAGCGCCAGCTCCTCCTCGCTCCCGAAATCCAGGGACACATCCTCGGTGTCGTCCACCAGCGCCTGCGGCGGGAGCCCGTCAGCGTGCAGGGCCCGGGGGAGCCGAGCCGAGCCGAGCCGCGCCCCGCCCGCAGCTCCCGCCGCCCTTACCTGCTTCATCCCGGCCCGTGGCTCCAGGACCCCTGGCTGGCCCCGGGAAAAGGGGCCGGGCTCCGGCCCGGCCCTGCGGGGCTGCAGCGGCGCTGCCGCTCGCCACAGGCCGCGGCGGCTGCGCCTCACCGGGCACCGCCCGGGAGACCCCGGGGACACCCGCTCCTCCCTCCGGCCCTGGGGTGATTGTGGCCGCCTCCCGCCGCGGGCCGGGGCCAGAGTGGCCGAGCGGGCGTTGGCAGTGCCCCGGGCGGCAGCGTGAGGGGCCGCAGCCGCCCCCGGCCCTCAGCGCGGTCAGCTGTCCGCCCCGAGGGCTCGCCACACGCACCGGCCCGGTCACGGTCGCTGGGGTCTCATGTTGAATACAAGCCCTGAAAGGAAGAAGGAGTGGAGGGAAAGGTGGAGGTATTTGTACCAACATGAGAGCACACCTGCGTGTAGCGTTTGGCGCACACCCACCGCCCGGCCAGTGCTGTCCCCGCTCCCAGCGGCCCAGTGCCTGTGGGGGGGGACAGCTGTGGGGGGACAGCTCTGAGGGCAGGCGGTAGCACCACAGCACTGTGGATGTGCCACTGGTGCAGTGGAGGTAACTCGGCCCCTTAGAGCAGCTGAGGTCACTCGGCTTGTTCAGCCTGGAGGAGACTGAGGGAACACCTCCGTGTGCTCTTCGATATCCTCACAAGGGGAAGTGGAGGGGCAGACACTGATCTCTTCTCTGTAGTGATCAGTGACAGGACCCAAGGGAACGGCCTGAAGTTGTGTCAGGGGAGATTTAGGTTGAATATTCGGAAAAGGTTGTTCCTCCAGAGGATGGTCAGACGCTGACAGGTTTCCCAGGGAAGTCATCACAGCACCAAGTCTGACAGAGCTCTTGAGCTCTGTGTTTGGACAACACTCTCAAGGTGTGACTCTTGGGCTGTCCTGTGCAGGGCCAAAAGTTGGACTCAATGATCCTTATGGGTCCCTTCTAACTCAGGATATTCTATGATTCCATGATAAAAATTTTTCATGCCTTAATTAAAAATGCAGGTGGATTATGCAGCAGAGTTAAGGAAGTGAAGCAAGACAACCAAACTTCAGGACAGGGGTAAGGGTCTCACAGTAATGGGGGGAAATAGTCTGGACCGTTTAGTATGAAATCACAGAGGGTCAAGGAACATCTGATTAATCACAGCCATGTGTAGATCTGACTAGCTACTAACATTAAATAAGCCTGCAAAATAATAACTCCCTAGTCTTTTCTAAAACATTTAACTAAAACAGATTGTATCTGTTGAGTAAGTACAGAAGCTACTGAGGTGAACTTTTCAAAAATATCAACTGGAAAGCAGCTTTGTGCAAGACTTACAAAAGTCTTGCACAAAGCAATCCCTAATAGGTAAGAAAAACTGGTAAGCTGTTCCTAGTAGGATTATAATTGTAAGGGAGGAAAGGTGTACTAATGATGTTAATATTTTGATTGTCATATTTTTGCCTTGGTAGTGTTACAACAACTTGTGCAATGTGCTAGTAAGTGCAGTAGACTGCCACTAAAAAGCTGTAATTTGATGGGATGGCTCACAATAGCCTACAATATTAAAATACTGAAGTGGGGTTTCAGTCTCCAAGGAGATACAAACTCTTTGAGAGCTGTCATGAGATACATTAAATAATTATGTACATACCTGAAGCTGACCTCAATTTCATTTCCTGTATCAACACACACTTCTGCTTACAAGCCATATAGTAACAGTAACTCAAACACAGCCAGCTTCTGACTTGGAAGCAGCTCCTGGAACTCACTGACAGAAGCCTTCAGCAGTGCAGGGAGCTCTTGCAGCTTCCTGGCTGCCAGCTCATTCACCTCAGCTCCTGCAGCAGCTCGTCTTGCACCTCTCAGGGCAGTTCTGCCAGCAAATCTGATAGTTTGAATTTAGTAATCCTGTAATGGTGCTGCACTGTCCAAGCCATTGCATTTTCATTCTAAGGCAGCAGAAAATAACTGCGCTATGTCCCTTATCAGATAAAACAGCACCTCGATGGGAGAGGTGACAATTAGCCTGTATCTGATTTACTACTCTGGTGCTGCTAACTGATTCCCTGAGTGATGAAATAACTGAAAAAGAAGCAGAATCTGTGTTTTGTGTTTTGATTTTAAAACAGATAAATGTTTCTTTAGTTTTCCCTCCTTCTAGTGCTTATCTCCACTGGCTCACTGTAGGGATTATCTGTTTTCCTAACAAAGTCTGTTAGATAATCCCACAGCAGACTGTCACTGTACCGTGCAAATGGTTTTGGTAAATTGTCCAAAAAGCTATATGAAATTATCCTCTGTGATTATTCAAGGTATTTTATGGCTCATCATTTTCTTTTACAGCAAGTTAAGAGCTCAAAAGAATCCTTGGTCCCTAGAGGAGTCAAACCAATAATTTCTTCATTTGGGGTTTACTAGAAAAGAATTCTTGTTTTGAAATAAATGCATCCAAGTGAAACCTCATTAGAAGCTTCCAGTGTTTTCTAGGATTTCACAGAACAAAATGTCATATTTTCAACACTTTTTCTGAGTTCTAACTTAACTGCAAATTATTTGAACACTGGAAATATTAGCAACACCCTAAAAGTGATGTAAGTCCTCAAATAGCGCTTCAACAGCCCCAGATGAAAAGACAGTTACACTGAATTTATGAATTGTGATTTGGTTTTCAGGTTTTTACACAGGAAAACCTTGACCATTTGTCGCAATGACCGCCACAGACCACTGCCCAGGCCAGCTCCTGCGGTGTGTGACAGGAGTGGGGAGCAGCTGGAGGCTCTTGGCTTTAAAGCTGCTCCTCAGGAGCTCAGCTCTGCCCACGGGAGCTGAAGCTCCAGGCACGGTGGCTGTCAGCAGTCCCGACGAGGGAGTGGATCAAAAGTAGCAAGGAGGCTTGCCACACGGGATAATCCAACTTTATTGGAGGCAACTCACAGGGGACAAGCCTCGAGCAGCTCCAGGGTACCTCTTAGAAAGGAAGGTGTTACAATGGGGATGGCTTAACTGGGGACCAATAGAAATCTCTAAGAGAGAGATATGGACGAGGATAGACATTTCCTTGGGCCAATAGCCTCAAGGGGAGGAGGGAAAGGGATCACATGCCCCAATGGGACATCGAGGTTTAGGGGATTTCCAAAGGGGGAGTTATCCAGAGGGGTAGGGTCTCGGGGGATTGATGGGGACCATATAAGGGTAAATTGGGAGGTTTCAGATGATGGACACCGAACCTTCGGGAACAACAGGAGGGGTTTGGGTGATTGATAGGGAAAGAGCTAGAACAAGGGGAGGAGAACAACCATGTAGGGAGCACCGGGGGAGCGGCTTGGGTCTGGGGCAAACCAGCTGGGAATAGGAGTGGGGAAGGTAGGGATGAACCATTGGGGTACAGAAAGCTTATATAAAAATACAATAAAGGTATCGCATCACCACAACCATTTATGAAATATGTTAAGATTCTTAACATATTAATTATTTTAATTACTATTTATTAATTACATAATTGCTGACCGAAGTATATAGCATAAAGAAGTTAAAAAATATATCGCTGCTGTGTCCTTGCTGTTACCTTACAGGGAATAGTGGAAATAGTGGCATTTCTATTGTAAAGCACTATCAGAGGCTTGATACGAATAACTGAAAAATCTCTCCCATTTTTGGTTTCAACAATAAGTAGAACCTCCTCTAAGACTGATATTGTGTTTTATCCACGTGATTACCAAGAAGGCAGCTGATTTCTCTTTCTCCTTGGAACAGTCCCCAGAATCTTGCAGAGGCTTATCAGAGACTTCCCCTGTAAACTGCCCAAGGATATTGTGAATAACTTGGCTGGTTTTGCTCTGGTTTAGGCATCTCAGTGGTGTTTACAGTTGAGTACTCTATTCCTCTGAATTTTGGAAAATATTGTTAATCCAGTAAGAGTTGCCTCACTATCACTCATCACAGGTATACTTAAAAGGCTTGTTGGTGCTTTGATAAAATTTTTATATTTGGGTGTGCTAGGGCAAATCAGAGAAGGTACTAAAGAAATAAGTTTTTAATAGTATCACTTTCTGATTCATTTGTCAAAGACAATTTCCTGCTTTGGCCCAGAACCAATTCCTGTGGATTTTTTTGGCTGTACATATGTGAATTGTTATGATTGGCAGCTCAGTATTAAGAGGGGAGAAGCCACAGGATTTACTTGAGGGATTAGGACAGTTTCTCTTAGCTGGGTGATTTATAACAATATACTCTCAGTAGAGATCGAGTTCTGCCATCAGTAAGAAAATGGGTAAAAGAAAGATATGTCAAAGCTGAGGAAGTTTGGGCCATGAATATAAATGGGAATTTAAAAAAAAAAAATATCTTGTATTGATCCTTCATTTAGTTATGGCTAAAGAGGTGAAAAATAATTTTTGAGTATGTGAAGAAAGGAGTACAAATTCCCATTTTTGCACAGTAACTGGTTGTGATTCTAAGAGGTGCGGTAGCAACTGTATTCCTTTCAGTTAGGGAAAAATCAGGGAAACATTATATATTTTATTAAATACCGTATTTGATCCTCTGTATTCCCTGTGTGGCTTTAAGGCTTTATTTAACTCATGCTGTAGGAATCTCTACTGCAGTTACCAGGGAAACTAAAGGCTTTGAAATTATTAATGAGTTTACTTCAGTATCATTTTCCTGTTTAGACTGTGCAGTGGTCACTCAGAAACATCCAAAACGAGGGCAGACCAAGGCAAAGTCATCAGCTCTCTTCCAGCCTGGGATGCATTCTCAGCATTTGGGTGCACATTTCTCAGTGTATTTAGCTTTATCCATCGCTTGATATGTTCAAAGCTTTAGTCACTCTCAGCTGCAGTTCTTGGTATTTGTTACTTTCGCAAATCATCTCTTATTTCCCAGATTGGGAACTCCAAAAATAAGGAACTTGAGCTGTCAGAAGTTGGGTTTAAGCAACTTCATAGATCCACTGCAGTAAGCAGAGCTTACCTCTGTGCCTTGGGATTGATTTCCCAGAGTGGCAGTGATTTCATCAGAAGAGGTGCTTGGAGTTCCTTCCCTCCTTTGCTACATGAATTTAACATGCCTATACACTCTCACACAAGTATCCAATACCTCTCCTGCCTTAAGCCTCTATAGTCTTACTGAGAAAAAAAAAATGTAATAATAATCTTAACCTATTAAATAAAAGACCCTAACAGTTATCAAACAGTTGAGAAGCTTAGTACAATAGGAGGTTGATATGAAAAATTGAGCACTGTTTCTTCTACTGGTTTATCTGCAGAAATAAAACTTGAATTGTCTTATGAAAGCTGAAGTTGCTTATTCATTAGATTTTTTACATGTTTCCTTTTTCTTTTGTTCCCCCTGGCTGCTTGTAGTACCTACATAGCCTCATTCAGCTCCCTGAAATGCTTGCCCAACAATTCTTCAACCACTTTCACTGGCAATTTCTACTTCATCTTTTGTTGTGGATGCTGTGGCTAAGCAGCTTTTGCCATTCTTGCTTGCATTTGTTTTTCTTATTTATACTAAACTGGTGTCAGGGAGGTGGTAAAGGCAATTACTTTATCAGAAAAAAAACAAAGAGAATATTGACAAAACACAAAGTAAGAAAGGATTCTTAATCTGGTGATGCAATGAAATGAAAAACCTGCACCTTCCATTCTTAATTGTTTTGACCTAGGAATTTTTTTGAAGCAGCCTGTGGTCCCTACTTCTACAGCACTATTATTCAATAGTGTCTTTCCTAATATATTAATACTTTCTTTTCTAGTTCAGCAAATAGCTTCAGCTTCCTGGTATTCCTTGTACTGAGTCACGGAGAACTTGAAGGGATATCTGAGGAAATACACAAAATCTGTACTATTTCTGTAGGTTTCAGTGGTACAAAGAGGAGGAGGTGCTCAGAATTGTTCTTTAGGTCCCTAGATCCCCCAAATAACCTGCAGGGATATTAAGTGCCTTGGATGGGGTCTGACACATTGACTGCTTATTCTTTACAAGATGCACCAGGTGCTACTGGACATAACTCACTCTCTATGGAGTGCACAGCTCTGAACATCTCCTAGAGTCAGGGGCCCAAACTTTTGGCAAAACTGAAAGCAACGTTCATGTCTGTGGCCTGTGAGCCCCTTTTACAACCAAGAGCATGATTTAAGAGACCACAATTTCATCTATGGTCTGAAGGGTGACAAGCCTCAACCTCCCTGTGAGCCCCTTTTACAACCAAGACCATGATTTAAGAGACCACAATTTCATCTATGGTCTGAAGGGTGACAAGCCTCAATCTCCCAGCTTAGAAGAGGAGGAAGCTCCAGGCTGTCCTGGTTGTCTCCACAGCTATTCCCATGAAAGCTGTTCTGCCTGACTTCCCAGCTGGAGGGTGTTTCTCCTATGTCTGGGCCTGAACTCATGAGCCACACATCTTTAAAATCTCTAAATAATCACCAATTACAAATACTGAAATAAAGC
The DNA here is from genome assembly GCF_965178545.1 of Coloeus monedula. Lineage (NCBI taxonomy): Eukaryota > Metazoa > Chordata > Aves > Passeriformes > Corvidae > Coloeus > Coloeus monedula. The sequence continues at coordinate 10,745,382 of NC_138796.1, read as the reverse complement.
TTGGAAGAAGGGCAAGAAGCTGTTGGTTTTTCAGAGAATGCACTGACTGTTTGGCTCTCATCCTTCATGTAGGGCAGAGCAGCCTCAGCAGAAGAGTGTGAGAGCTCCCCTTCTCCACGGCAGAGCAGCCCAGTGACCACACTGCAGAACGGTGGTAAAATGGACCTGAAGCTCCTGAAAAAAAAGGTGGTGTGGCCTTGTCTATGATACCACAATCACTGTGTGCAGTTAAAATGACAGCACAGCTACTGGAATGGGGGTCATGGTAAGTGCTCCTTCATTCAATTAACTAATGGCAGAGCTGCTGTGTCTGGTGTGGATTGTGATAGCTTTTGTGTCTGGTGTGTGTTTCAGTTGACAAAGATCAGAAATGCTCTAGGGAAGCCCCTAAAATATGTGGTTTCTTCAACTGCCAGTTTATTATTTTTGCCCAGTTTTTTTGCTTCAATCTGAAACTTGACATAGGCTGTGGTTTTTTGCACGCATACTTTTCCTTGTTAGCTGGGGTTTGCCTTTGTATGCTTTTCCCATTCTTCCTCTATTTTATTTCAGTGTAAGGGAAATTACAGGGCATTTGTGTAACATGCTGCAGTATACCAGTGTACTGGATTAGTTCTATGAATTCCAATGGTGGTGAAAGGAAAGATATTAATTTCTTTTATTTTCTTCTTTTTTTTTCCTTGTAATTGCTCTTAGATACAGATAAATGAGAAGTCCTTCTGTTAACAAGATGAATACTGTTGTGCACTGCCTATCCCAAACTACTGCTGAGGGATCTGTGCACTTGTGGTGTTCACAGACTACTTGAAAACTAAGGGAAGGCATAAGAGGTTTTCTTAGTGTCTTCTCCTCCATCTATAGACCAGGCAGCTGCCAGCTGCAGGTGGAAATGCTTGCTCAGAGCTCCAGGACATAAGTGTGACTGGCTGTGAGGGGATATACTAATGGGAGAATGGTAGACTTCATGTGGAGAAAGAGCTCCTCTCCATAGGATAGCTCCCTCCAGAAGCAGATAAGCAAGTGAGCAAACAGCTTGTGATACATTATCATGATTGCCACTTAAACATGAGAAAAGCAGATTTTCTTCAAGTGTTTCACACCTTAAGCAATTTCCACCTGCAAATGTGCCCAGACAGTGTTTGCCATGAGCAGGAGATTATATGCTTTTCAACCCAAACACAGGATTGTTTCCTCTGCTATGTCTAGATTGGAGACAGATCAAAAGCAAGATGGACTTTGAATGGGTGTTAAGATATAAAGATTTCAAGTTAGTTCCTGTTTTACTCTTCCCACGTGTTCTAAGTATTCCTGAAGAGTTTTCCAACAAGATCTGCAAGATCATAACTTGGGAGGAAGCCTAGTTTCTATGGAGCTGTCTCTGGCTTTTGCTGGGCTATAGGCAAACATACCAAGCAATAACATGCTAGAAGTACTCTGCCTTTGAACCCAAAGCTGATTATCTTGTAGCTGAGGCCAAAATAAGGGAAAAGGGACTAGAGAGGCTTAAGCTTTGAAAACTTGGTTCAAGTTCTTCTGCTGCTACAGTCCAAATTTGCAATAATTAAATGTGATTTCTATTTCTGGTTTTGGTTTTGCATTTGTGGAAACAAAAAAAAAGTCTTCTTACTGTCTTGTCTCAGACATAAAATCTGCCAAGGTTCATGACATACCCAAATGCCACGTGGTGAAGGATGTAGTGTGGCCTTCACTAGTACACTTTCAGCTACCTCACTGCCCCTAGGAAAAATAGTGACATTAATTACTGACATTTTACTAAAATTATTGGGTTCCAAAATTAGCTGTAGACTGCGCAGCACCATATTTACTTAGAAGTGATACTTCCCGTCAATGCAGAGAAATCAAAAGCACAAGTTCTCCTTTTCAACTCACTTTCCTCTTTATAATGTGTCACAGCACAAACAATGTGTGTGAAAAAGAGAACTAAGTGAGGCTGTACATTTTTACTGTTTGGTGCTTCTTATGTAGCTATTGCTTAGGCATGCTTTCCATAGCTAAGGCATGTCTTTTCTTTTGGACCTTGAAAACACTACCATGGCAATCCATAAGAGAGATACAGTTGCTATGAAACATCTGTCTTATCTGCAAAAACTGCATGGGAGTTAAAGAGAATCCATAGAACAGGAAGGGAAGTCATGCAGTAAAGCAAATTAGTGAATTACTGATATCTATATATTGTACAGCTTGAATCACTATATTCAGAAAATAGGGAAATTTGTTAAATAGACTTCCCAGTCTATGAGAAATTGCTCAACCAGCAGTACCTCAAAGCTATTCACCCTGGATAGAAGGAATCCCAAAGAAAAGTTCTGCTACGGAAACCAGTTTTTTGGCCAGAGAGGCCAAAGACAGTAGCTGACTGGAAAACCAGAGCTCAGATAAAGAACGAACATAAAAGGAATTTTCAAGGAATCACATTTCCTTGTTCATAGTACAGTATCAAAATCCATAGGGACTTGGCAGCAATGTCCATGAGCATTAGAGAGCATGGCCCTCAGTGAATAAGCACCAGCCCATTCCTGAACCGTGCAAGGCAGAACTGCAGGAACATACTTTGGATAAGTCTCAGGAGCCCTCAGTTACCAATGTTGTGCCTTCCATTGTGCATACACACTCACATAGCATTTCCTCAGCAACTCCACCAAGGTTTGCGGCTCTTTGTGCAAACCTTTCTGTGTCTATTATGAAACTGATTTCCTGTAGGAAAGTAGAACTGTGATATTTTGGAAGATGTTTTGAACATAAAAGCTCTGTCTTTTAGAGTGCAGGGGTGTGTTTTTTTCTCTAGAGCTTGTTTTAAAATGTGTCTGATCAAACCTTTCCTTACTTCCTCACCTCAGAAACTAGCTGTGCTTCAAAGTCCTCCAGCATCCTTCCACACCTACATTTCCAGTATCACCTACCATAGTTCTTCCCAAATGCTATGACGAGCCTCAGTAGTGCAGCATGAACACTACAGGTGAGGCACACCAAGATAACACACTGCAATGCTGCTGGTCACACTTGCATCTTCCGCAGAAGGTCATTTTCTTAAGTGAAGTTAGGAATTCAAAAGGTTCAGAATTTCCAGTCTAGTAGAGGCAAAGACATTATGGCCTCAAATATTTGTGGTCTTTCAGAGTCTCTCTGGACTTTGGACATGCATTCTCAGAGAGCTGATGGAGCAAGACTCAAAAGGAGAGAAAGACTGAGCATGCAGACTAATTAGCATGAGAAATGAGGGAATCTTTTAACTAGTAGAAGATAGAATACTAATTAATAAGAAACCTATCTAACTTGTAGCCAATGAACATTAATGCCTTTGTTTGCCAAAATGTATTAATAATGAAAAGTTCTAATAGCTCTGGTGCTGGTTTTGTGAATTGCCACCCAGCCTCCCTTTCTGTGCAGAACTGCAAATAAATCAAATACCTTGACTCTGTGTGGGGTTGGCCTCTCCCACACCAGATGAAACAAAACATTTTGGGACAACAAAGGCATGGATGAAAATACAGGAGGAAATCCTCAGGATACAAATTAAGATAGTTCATGTGAGGGCAAAATACTGACCTCTGTCATCACATGCATTCAAATTAATGCCAGGAATTAATATTTTAAGTGTAGAAAACCATAGAAAGTGGCCTAGTATCAGTTATGCTGGTTCTTCCAATACTGCTGAGCATATTCTATCCCCTCCTTTGGAAGTAGGGTAGTGTCCCAGTCAACATCAAAGCAAAGAAGCTTATGGCCACCTTAGGCAGTTCCCAGATGTCTCCCAGCCTCCTTTTCCAGTCTGCGTTTCTTCTAAGACCACCTTTATAGACTACTCCATTAGGTGAACCATGATTTGCTCCAGCAATTCCTTTCTGCTCTTTCCAAGCAGCTATGAGTGTTGTACAAAAATTACAGTCAACCAGTGTTTGCTGCAAATGTGCACTGGAATTACAGTAATAAGCTGAACTCTTGTTCCCCAAACTGCTGTTCTTGATATGTATAGAGATTGCCTCATGGATTTCGGCCTCAGAAGCTGGTAAAGAAATCTGTTTGCCGGGCTGCTGAAGGAGTTTATCATTTGAGGGGTTGTGCTGCACATTAGAATAGGGCAACAACCCTCCGAAATTTTCTTTGATTTTCTTATGCAGTGATTGTTTTATTGTCTCCTATCAAAACAGAGCACTAAACCAGAGAATCTGTATTTGTGCAGCCTTTCATTATTTTCTGCTCTGAATGCTGTTATTCTGAGATGTTGCTTTTTTTCTAAAGTGCACAGAGGAATTCCAACACAGCCTGGATGAGAGAGAGCCTGAAGAGGCTGGTGTCCTGCAGCACAGATCAGGCCCCATGTCTGTAAATACCAGGAGAAGATCAGCTGCTCCCAGGAGGGAAACAGCTTTGTCTCTTCTCAGTGTGCATGTTTCCATGGAACCTGGTGGAAGTGGATCTCCTCTGCAAAGACAAAAGTCTTACACAGGTGGGCAGCTGCTTTGCTCATAGGAGCTGCTGCCTTGTGCAGAAGCCATTTCTTGCTGGCAGCTGGTTAAAATCTCGCCTTACTGAAGCAGGCAGTCTGGATGTCATTGTATTCATCAAATCCTCTTTCCCTACCCCTTCAGACTCTGGTGGAACTTTTCTTAAAAGCTATAACCAATGGAATAATACTACAAAAACAATTTGTTCATTCTAGAGTACAGTCTCTTTTATAATTAATTTCTGATTTGTGTAGGACAATGCATGAAAACTAAGCAAGAAATCTTGCAGATCACCACAGAAGCAGCTATAGGCATCATGAGAGGAACACTCATGAATGAACTTGGTTTTCAAAAGGTTGTTTGTCTTACACAGGTAGGCATGGCAAGGTAAGTGAAGATTAGATGAATAAACATTCTGTCGGATGCTGCTACATTGTGAACACCATGTGTAAGCCCGACAAGCTCCTGTTTCATAGAACATCCTACTTGTCATTTTCAGCCAATGGCAAGAGATGCTTGCATGAGAGGCAAAACTGATTTTGTATTGGTAGATTCTGTGAACATGGGAAAGACACTTTCACTTCTGTTACACCAAGTGGAGCTGCAGGGTAAGTGCCCACATGCTGCTGGCTTTATTCTTACTGATGGACTGTTTAACAGCATGGCTTTGGAACAGATTTGAACTGGAATGAAACAGGAGTTGAAGAATTTGGGAAGCAATAGAAATTGTTACTGTCAGCTCTCATCCAGTTCTGGCTTCCAACCAAATAAATTGATCTTTTCCTAATTAGTGACAACATCAAGCTCTTCTTAGCAGGGACAAGTAACCAGTAAAGGTAACACTGCTTGTTATACTGGGGCTGCTAGAAGGGAGGTTCCTCTTAATTTTCCTCTTTGGAATTCCCCCTCTGAGTGTTCTGATTCTTGTTATTTCCTCCTTTCTACTGTCACTTTCTGTTAGCCCTGGGCAGGGCTGGCAGTTCTCATCATTTTTTGGTACTGAATCCAGAGTGATAGAGCAGGAACTGTCCACTTTCTTAAGGTCAGTTTTTCTTCAACCCTTGAATGCATGCTTTTTTCATGGTAAATTCATCTTACCTTGCTTTTTGTACATATTTGTAGTTGAAGTGTGTCAGTATTTGGACTTGTGTTGCTTGAAATACTAGTAGGATGATGTCTGAATGTGGGTGAAATTTCAGAGTTTTTTTGTGATTTTGTTTTGTGGCTAGTCCTGCTACTTGCTGAAAAAGTTGCTGTAGTTTGTTTCAGACTTCGTTAAGAATTTTCTTTTTTTGTAAAAATGTTGTGCCTATGGAAAGCGAAACTGAGAATCATTGAAAGAAGCTGGCTTATTTCCATTTTTTCACAAATCTGGCAAAACAACCTAGAGCTTTACTTTCCCCTTGAGCTGGGCTGAAATTCTGTCTTGAAGAAAGCCATTGCATTAAAATCTAGACAAGTCTTTACTTTATCTCTCTGCTGGGATGGGAGAGCTGGGCACAGCTGTGACGCAGGAGGCAATAATGGACATGAAAGGCAAATTCTGCTCTAAATCACAGCTCTGACACCTGCAGGGCACTTATTACAGCTCTGCCTGAACTTGTCCATCTCCAGCATCAGATGAGTAACATTGTTGGTTCTGAGCTAAGCTCGTTGAAAGGCAAAAACTCATTTTACCTCATATTGATGCTTTTTTTAAACTTCTTTAAGCTCATCTCTAGGGGAGACAAAGAATAATGTGGCTGGATATAGATCGGGGGTTTTTTTCAGCACCATCTCTGTTTTTCTTTCATTTTAGACTATAAAGTCTGTGGAAAGTAACACCATTCCATCAGAAAGATAAAGACTTTTAGCAATAGTAGTATCTCTTCTTGAGCTGGGTAATAAAATAGAAAAAGTTAAACTGGCTTTTCAGTGTATAAGTTTTTTACAGACCTGAAATAGAAACGGAAACCTTCAAAGCTAAATATAAATTGATGTCCATTACTTGCATTTTATAAATAATTAGGGCATTTCTGAAAGGAAAAATCTCTGTGGTACCTGTGGAGCAGAGGAATTGTCAGTCATTTATTTGGGGAGAGAAAAAGGAGGTAAGTGATTGGAACATGGAGGGAATGCCATCCTTCCTCACTGCTGGCTTTCCCACCTCCCAAAGAACCTTGTCCTAAAACATTGACTGCAGCAAAAGCCAGGAAACAGCCCTGCCTTTGGGGGAGTGCCTTGTGCCCCTGACATGACCTTGGGGGGGTGGGGGGGGCAGAAAAGATGAGAGAAAACTTTCTAAAGTTGGTGAAAGAAAACAAGGCTATAAAATTGTGGCCAACAATACTGAACTTTTCAGTATTTGAAACTACTTTTAAATCAAAGTACCGATGTTTCACTGGACTCCTTAGTTACAGCTTGATATAACCTGCTTTTTGTTAGCTTGTTCACTCAGACTCGTGTAGCACTTAATGGGTCTGGGGTATTGCACGAAAATAGGATTTGTTCAGCAATCTTTGTATTTAATTTTTCAACTTGCTGTCTTCACAGCAGTCTCACTCTCTAATTCTTCTGTAGTCTAGAACTTGGAATGTTATGAAAGACTTGGATGTTATGTCATCCTCTGGTTAAAAAGTGTGTAATTTGCATGGCACTACTACTCTTTTCTATGAATTGTCCTCAGCTTCCTAAACTGGTCCAAAAGTTAAATTGGAGGGGGATTTCCTCTGTTCCTAAAATGACTTTACAAATTTTTGTTTTCTTAACCTCTGTACTCATGTGGGAGATTTATTGCCTGTTAGTTCATATGTCAACAGAGGTTTGGGAAGGAAAGCCCCTAACAACTCTCCTCAAATCTCCTCTCCTTTACCTTTTGGCCTTTATAATCCTTTTTTCTCTTAGATAACATTTGATTTCAATTACTAACAGACCCCATGGCCTGGAATCTTTAACATGTTGGCCCTTTAAAATATAAGACAAGATGAAATAAAATTATTTGGGAAAAATAATGAATCAAAATTACCTCCATTACATTTAGAAATCTAAAATGCCCCATCTAGCTCTTATGATTAATATGTGATTTAAGTGAACATCTGCTCCTTCTTTGTTCTTGTACAGAGATGTTCACTGTTTCTTTCACTACTTCTCCAGAATTTTTATTCATATGGTATCACTGGAACTCTAAAAGAGCATTGAAAAAAAGCATTGTGAGTCTTGGAAGTGAACCATATTATTATGCCAGATATGCAGGATGCAGAGCTAAACCAAATGCATCCTAAGTAGAGACCTGGCAGTGTCAGGTGTGCCCAGTCACTGCAGAGGTGGCACAAAGAGCACGTGGGGCTGCCAAGTGTGGCCATGCAGCCAGAGCGTATCGGCTGCTGGGGAAAGGAGGTGTTATTTAAGGATTTAAAGAACAATATTTGTCTTAACCAGCATCCAAACCACAAAGGATTGAACTCTCTGAATGGCATGGAAATACATTTGGAAGTACGTCCTGTCTCGCCCCTGCCCAGCACATGCCCTTTGCGCGTGGAAGCCTCGCAGGTGGCCCTGGGGACTCCTGTCCTGAAGGTCCCTGCAGGCTCTGCCTTGCTCCTGCTGAGAGCTGGCTCTGGCTTTCACAGCCCTAACACAGAAATTATCACAAAATTTTTTAGTCCTCTGGCATGAAACTGTGCCAGGCACCCATTTTGGCAGCATTGAGTCCCATGAGACCCCAAAGGGAATGTAATATCAGTAAACTAAGTTAAAATAAAGTATGAAACAACAGAGGAAGTGCTGAGCAGTACAGAGCTTATTCACCCTTCACCTCAGACAGGACTGCTGAGATGCTGTGACAAAAAAAGCAGAAACTCTGAGAAAGGAGACGCTGTTGTAAACAAGCTTGGTAAACGCCTGGTTTCATTTTGTGTGCTTCAGTTACAATATGCAGCAAAACACTTGTGTCCCTGACATGTAATTTTCCTTGCCTCTGACTCCTCTCCATGTAGAAATTTCCATCTTTCAAAAACTTGCTTCCTTATTCACAGTGTATTTTCCATGGTGGAGCTATCTTTTTAATGCAGCAGAATACAGCTGCTATTAAAAATTTGTTGATTCAGATACCAAAAGAAATCCCAGGATCCTAAATCCAGTGTAGTCAATAGAGAGACAGCTATATAAAGATTTGTGTCAAAACCAAAAAATGAAGAAAAAATACCAGAGCTGAAGGCCAGTCAGACTCATGAAGCAAAAAATGGCAAGCAACCAAGTTTTTCATTTTTGAAAGAATGGCAATCTTCATCTTGTTAAGGTAGAAGAGTATGTTTCTCTCACTCCGGTGCACCTGAGCGATACCATCGTTTACATTCTAATTTTAAGCTCTGTAGCCAGACTTGACTCTGGCAAGACTTTCCCTTGGTTGCTTCCTGACTTCTTGACCATTGTATTCCATTACTTAGGTATTTATCCACAGAGAGATGCTATTGAAAGAAAAGTTAAAAAATAGAAAAGCTCTTATGACTATGAATTAATTAAAGCTTAGTATTTCCATGAAGATTAAGTAGGCCTACTCAGTTTCTTTCCCTAGGATGTGCCCTGTTCTTTGTGTGCTGTAATCAAGCAGTTTGGCAATCACTGAACTTGGAATGATGGATTTGGCTGTCTTGCATTCCCCTTAAGCCTTCTGCCCAATTTCTTCTCTGACTCTAACCCCAAAATTGTATTGGCTTATTCTTCAACAGCTTTATTCACATAGTTGGAGACTCAGCATTCTGAAAGGCCCTGTTTAATTTGTCTCTTAATTCAAAAAACGGGAGGCGCAAAACAAAGTGTTGCAACAAACTGAAAGTTTAATCTGGTGTGTTTGTAACCTCATTCTTGGTTCTCATGCAGGTTTCTCAATTTCTGCTTTCCATTTATAGCATCTCAGGCAATAATGCCAAATTTTTGTAATCTTGGTAATGTAGTGAGGCCATAAAACATGAAAAAGGAGAGCTATCTTAGTGCAGGCTATTTCTACTCATGGAACCACACCTGCTTTTCAAACTTCTGGCTCTAGATTTTGGCATTTTCTGCAGCAAAATGCAGAAATATCCATTTCCAAGCTGTTCAGAGGGACAACCCCAGAGAAGAGTAAGAGGAATGAAGATGAGTTTATAACAAGGCAGCACATGGTACTGTGTGATGGGGTCTGTTCTGCCTTCTTTCATCACAGCTGCAGTGTTAGCTGTATTTCTCTTTTACCATGTTGCAGGTAGGTTTCATGGTACAGCAGTTGTTCCATGTTTGCACACCTCAGGAACAGAAACAGATGCAACCAGGGACATCAGTGGCATTCTGCTAAGGGCAGAGTATTTGAGAGCCATTTATTAGATATTCTTCATTGCAAAATATTGTACTTGATGCCAAGCTGAAACTTTCCATGGTTGTGGTGTGTGGATACCTATTTTAACAAGATATAGTCTGAAAAATTTGCTGGGTTTTCTTTTCATCCTGACATTTCAGCATTATGGTGGAGTAAGTCATTTGGATCACCAGCCCAGGTGGCATTCACACCAGTGATCTGTAAATACTGAAGAGCCAATAATTGGGTTTGAAATAATTGGATAAAGATGATGAATAAGTAACATGTAGTTTTATTCTATACTTGTGGAATATCCAGGAGGAATGTTTGAACTGATTCTAGTGTCTGTTGCAGTAACTGGAAGAAAATAGAAGGGAATTTACAGTGATGTGGAGGAAAAGATAAACTTTATCAAGAAATGTAGCTTCTGGATTCTTCCCTCATATTCAATGCAGTCTTCTAATTTCACTGTTACCTGCTGGATTCGTGTATCATTTACATCCTGATAAGATATACACGGGTTGCCACTTGTTCAATACTTGGCACTTTTGGTCCAGTTGGTGAGACTGCAGTATCCCGCTCCTCTCACTGGAGTAAAAGATAGGTGAGTCTCACTGCAGGCTGTCTCTGGATCTGTAAGTAGCTCAGGGTTATAATTCAATGCAGGTCTTGGTAAGAAATGCCAGCTCTCCAGCCTCAGGATCTGTGTCTTGCCAACAGAAAACCACAGCGCAGGACTTGTTTTGACTGACAAAAGCTGTGGCTGTGTCATAGCTAACTGCTGTGTAATTTCATTTCAGACAAAGAGACAAACCATGGATTCAGTATTTGTGCCTGAAAATGGCTACCTTGATTTACTGCACAGTGATATCGATCCCTTGCATCTGTGTGCTTTCCTTGATCCTAAGCCATCCGGAGACGAAGAAGGTGACTTCTCTACCGGTTAGTAAAACACTAAAAAATGCTTGATTGGTTTAGTCCTCATGCTGTAAGTTATTGCCATCTCCTCTCAGCTACAAAGCCATCTAATGGCAGTTTGTCATGGTGACTGAGTTAAATTCTACAGGCACTTGGTGTTAGGCTATGGTAACTTTTGTGTCTGTACATACAATGACTGCTTCCAGAAACTATCATGTTTTTAAACTGTACATATTTATAGCATCCTGCTCAGTCAGTCTAAGAAAACACACTGTACTGTCACTCATCAGGGCATGACAATGTCTTTCATTTGGATATCATTCCTGAAAGTATTTTATTTGCAAATGTTGCTGTCATAAGCTGGCCAAGTGTAATTGTCAACACCTCTGTGGCTTGAAGCCAAAAGTTCTGCAAAACAGAGACTTTTAGATGAGTTTGTGATGAAGACAGTCCACAAGCAAAGAGCATTTCATTGCCTTCTGAGATCCTAAGGCACCAAAGCAATGGACTTGTATTACCAGATGCCATTTTCCAGCTCTTGCGGGCACAGTGATTTTATGATTTTTATGAAGAGGAGACAGCAGAAGGGCCAGGGTGTAAAGATGATAATTTCTTGCACTTCAGTTTCTACAGATAATCAGATCAGAAGGTTGCCCTGGCTCTTAAACTTTGTGCTCCTGACTTTGTGGACTTTTTGCTCTCCCTGAGTACTATTTTAAAAGTATGAAAGTGTATCTGCGGTATGGAGCATTAGCTGAGCTTATTTTAAACAAATGATCTGGACCATGGATTGAGAGTGGCAATGAGAGGAGAAGAACTGATGCGTGTCAGATATGAAGTCTCATAGCTCCCAAATAGGTGGAAAATGTTACCAAATTGGAGCATTGTGTCTTTCATGAGTGACCAATGCCAGTAGGCACACAGGCAAATCAGTGGAGAACTGAGCACCAGAATCTGGAATCATCTTTGTGATTGATCATTTCCCAGGTTGGGCTTTTCCCTCTCAGCTTCTGACTGTTAAAAACAGCTGCAAGAGTGTTTTTTACTCTTGCTCAGTGACTTGCCCCACTTGCTCAGACTGAAAGTAGGATGAATTAGGGGTCAAGCACTGACTCTTGTGCTATCACAGGTGTTTCACTGGTTGGAATACTTTTTAGCCTTGGCAATGTCGGAGATGATGTAGGTAAATCAAACATCATCAGGACATGACACCAGTTACTAGAAGCTGGGCATCTCTGCTGTGAAGGTGTTAGCATGGTCCCTGGCAAGATTTTAGCTTTGGCCAACTAGCAGCTTCACAGGCAATTTGCAGTGCAGTTCAGGGATTAGCATGGACACAGCATTGTTCTGAACAGGGGATCTGGATGATACCACCATATCCTGAAGGATAAGAAGGTTTAATAGACTGCATGGGTCTGGGCTTTACTGTCATAGAATGGATTCAGGAAGTATTTTATTTACTAGGAGAGAGAAGGTCTCAGAATTTAGCAAAAGAAAAGTGCTGACTTCCAGGAGACCATGAATTACTGAGAATTCAGTTCTGTTCCTCCTTAGCCAACATACAATGAAAAGCCAAAGCCTTCTGCTGAAGTAACAAATCTGCTTGTTCTGCATGTCCTGCTATCTGGCTTTTTTACTGCTTGGTTATGGCATTCACTGAGACAGTGCATATTCCTTTTTAACTCTAGATCTTGAAGTTGATGCCAGCAGCTATGAACAGTTAAATAGTGTGGATTTCCCATGTGAAAATGGAGATGCGTTGTACCCCTGTTCCAACACCACAGATGCGTATGCTAAAATAGGTATGAAAGCAATTGTTGTTTTTTAAATAATTATTTTACAATCACTTGCTATAGCTATTTCTTACAAATTCTATTCTCCAGCTGAAGCCATGGCATTTACTCAAGTAGCCTTTCCCTCATGCATGGTAGATCTAATTTAGAGTACCTGAACCTGTGCGTTGTGGGGCAACTGATTAACTTGTGGTTGTTGGGGGAAAATCTCTCTATTAATGTCTCCTTCTGCTTAACACTTCCTGTCTCAACTTCTCCTTTCTTGTGATCTTTATTTCCTGAACAACAAGTTACAAGAAAAACTTAATTTAACTCTTCAATTTTACTTACACTGCAGAGTTCTGTTAATGAGAATAAGAATACAAGAGTTTTGCTGTGATGTTTACTGCATCATTACTGTGTTCCTCTCTTTTTTTTCCTTTGTTGCTAGCTGAACTAGTAGAATATGTGCTCAAGGATCAGCAGGAGAAGCAGGTCGAAGACATTTTTGGTAAGATCAATACGGCATGATTTATTTTCTCCATGATAGTGTTCTGGCTGACATGTGCTTCATCCCCCCAGTGTGAACACAAGTAAAGTTTCTATATCTCTGGTATCTTCTTTTTTCCCTCTGGGTACAGTGTCCCAGGTTTTCCTTGGAAAACTGACGATTTTATGCATTTTTGCAAGCCTTTCTCAAAGATGGCAGTTTTGTCTCTGACCAAGCTGCTGATCATGTCACCATAGCCATAGAATATGCACAGCTTAATTGTCCAGTGCAGTAATACCCTCAAGTAGCATCACACTTACTCTGAGCACAACAGGGATGATACACAGAAGTTCCCGGAACACTTTGCATGTATATAAATACAGTTCACACACACTGATTTCTGTCCAGGATGCACAGAACTGCCTGAGGAAGCGTGTCAAGTTTTACTTCTCACCCTGATCAGTACATCAATGCTGTTATATATATATAAAAATATATTTTTTATATATATTATTTTTTTATATATAATAAATCAGTCCTTCATCCATCCTTGACCAGAGACATTGCTTAGCTTGTGGTACCAAATTGTTGTTTTGATAACAGCACAAATACAGCTATTTGCTATTCCAGAACAGATATATCAATAGGTGGCTGTTGAAAAATCCATGGAGTCAGAAGATTCACAGAATATCTGTATATCCTGTTTTATGTTTGAGCAAAATAATTTGGACTAATTTACCAAAGGTCAGTCCTTCCTTAGAATAATTCTGGCTGCAGGAAGCTCACATGGCTTTTCAAATGATTTGTACTGCTCCCTGGTGTGTTTAAAATTTGGGGGGGTTTTGCACCTAATGGCAATATTTTTATTGGTTTTAGAAAAAAACAGGATACAATATTAGTACTTAAGTATTTTCCAGTAAAAGTATGGTGTGGATAACTTCACAGTTCTTGCAACACAGGGTATGAAATCTTTTTAGAACTCTGTCTCTTAAAGGATCTAATCCCTTTAGTACATAAATTGAGTAGTACTGAGATCACACTGTGGTACAGCTGCGATGTTTTATCCTTTGCTCATCATTAGAGCATTGAGAAGTAGTTATGTTTTATTAGCCACTGAATTTATAGCAGTAGATTAATAGTTTGCAGTTCAGAAATTAACACAGGGTGACAAAGTTGCATTCTGAGCTCTGTGGGCTTTCTAAATCATATGGACCTGGATACATCTTTTATCGCATGATTTGGTTTTTATCTTTTATTTGGAGCATATCTCATCTTTGCTCTCTGTTGGTGTGTTTCTCTTGTTTTTACTTCTCTCTGTAATTTTTTTAGGAGAACAAACATTTACATTTGGCCATATTTCATGTTTTTAGCAGGGAACCTTATTTTGGATGACATTGCTGCTGAAAACACTGAGAAATTTCCTGACATAAAGATGCAGACATGTCTTAAACGAAGTAAGTGTAAAACAGTGAGATTTGAAAGGCTTTGTGCCCGAGTTCTAAACTTGCATTACAACCCCTTGGCTTTAGCAGAGCCCCAATGCACTTGTCATGCAGTTCTTCACTGACACCACATGTGCTTCCTCTGTCTTTGTTCACGCTCATGGGCTGGAACTGAAAGCAGCTCTTCCAAGCGTAGAATTTACAGTTCGCAGAATTTGTTGTCCTGTAACATAACATTAAACATGTTATATTTCTTTGCATATTTGTCATCCTCATGACAGTGTTGACTTTGTTTTCAGTGTATCTGTAGCTTAGCAAGCATTGGCTGAACAATTGCCTCTTTAATAGCAGGAACAACAGCAAAAATCTTTGGCACAAAAATCTACAGCCTAATTAAAACTTCACAGTCAGAGTGAAATAACATGAGGCTTTTCACATTCATTTTTATACACTAGACCTGTACAGTTCTGAAACAGCTGAATTGAAACTGATAACACCCCCTTCTACTTTAAAAAGTTAAAATAAGTTTCATGGGGTAAACTTAAAATTACCAAAATTTTGTCACTTACTATGACCTTTCTTTTTTCAGCCTTCTTAGGCTCTGCAGAGAGTTACTGTGATGCTTCAGAACCCAAATATAAGAAAATTGGTAAGTTATTGGCTGAATAGGAAAAGGCTATTAAACATATATTGTCTCATGTTTCAAAATATCATCCTCTGTTAGGTATTGTAACTAACTTCTAGAAAAGGTTTGCTCTCATAGATTTGGTGATTTTGATCATCATGCATTTTCATGCTTCTGCAAAAATCACATTTTTATATTCCTCTGATTAATTCATGATATAACAAATCTATGTCCTCTTATCTGCAGATATTAAATTGTGCATCTTAGCATCAGTTACATGGTAGCCTAGGAAAAGTTGGATCCCTATGCTTCAAAAGTACATGTTCCTGCCAGGTGATACGAAAATTACTTGCTTAACATCAGCAAAGGCATAGTTAAGCTTTCCTAAATCCACATGAGAGAAGAAAGCAAAATAGTGGAGAAGTGGGTCAGCGCTAAATTTTGTAAATTTTATCAAGTACACCTTTTTTTTCACTGGATTTTTGGAAGATGTCTGACTTGGAACAAAGAGGATCAAACCCAAGAAATGCAAAGCTATGAGCTGAGTCATGTTACCCATCATGCTCCGCATGTCCTGGGTTTGATCCTCTTCGTTCCAAGTGTGACATCATCCAAAAATCCAGGGAAACATCCTAGTGAAAATAATAACTGTGAAGAGATGATTTCTTGGCCCAGTCCATGCTGTAAAGTCCTTTAAACCAAAGAAAGAAAGGGAGAAAGGGAAATTTCTGGGTTTTGCACATTGTTTGACCATCTACAAGACAACACCTGGGGCCAGCAGGCAGGCTAGAACTTGTTCCTTAGGTGTAAACTGCTGCTTACCCAAATGTAGCCTAAAGGGATATTTCAGGCAGAGCTAAACCAGCAAAATACTCTTCCAAAATCCATGTGAGAGCAACCAGTTGTGACTATTTTATACTGTGTTTTGAATGGACCTATTACTCATTGTATGCCAGCACACCTCACAAGCCTCCTAAGGGGAATTCTGACTGTATCAAACCCTAGGGGCCATGTACATGTCAGGCAGGGCAGCCAAACCAGTGTGTAACCTAGAGATTGATCCAGAGTGCTTGGATCTTGGGACTGCACCTCAGCACAGTTCAGGTAAGGAGCTGGCATAGACTGCATGAAAGTCATAGAGAACATACATGTGCACCATGACTGTGACCCAAGCTGGTTTTTCAGTGTTCTTGTGGAGTTCTGAGGGAGTGATGAGGGAGGATTGAGCAGAATTAGCTGTGAAAAAATATGTTTGCTAGCTCTGGGAAGGTTATCAGAGTTTTTACTGAACTGGTGCCTGCTAGTTGTAGTTATTTAGACACAGGTGAAGTTCCTGGCAGTTAGTACCCATTAAAAGGACTTTCTATTTGCTTAAGTTCCTTTACTGATTTGGCACTTTTAAAAGCCCTTTCTGCCACACCAACAATAATAGTTTACCATAAGGAAATGGCACATCAGTTCCAAATGCCTCACCCTACAGAACCTGCATTCCAGTGGAAAATATCATTACAGAGCTAACAGGTGCTTTGTAAAGCTGCACATATCCTTTTGCTGGAAGTCCTTAGAATAGGAGAAGAGAAGGTTTCTCTACTGTCCTTGACCCAATGAAGGTGCTGAGGAAGGAACATATACATAATTCAGTATAAGTACTGGGTAGAAAAAATCCAAATGACAAAAAGATGAGCTACTTGACAAATTCAGGGGTTTATTTAACCTGTCACAAGTGTCACAGTATGATCCTGCAAAAGCAAATGCAGCAGCTCTTCAGAGGAGTAAGACTACTTACAGTAAAGAGAATAATGTGTATTAGAGTTCAAAGTAGTAAGCCAATGATTATATTCTTCCAAAGAAATCGAATGAAATAGTGGCACATACCCCAGAAAGGTTTGTAGCTCCTGATAAAAACATCAGACCACAGAAAGTGATGAAATACAGACTTACTTGTTGCAGCTAGATAGGAGAGGGAAGGAAAAAGCATATCCAGTTCTGAGAACAGGGGTGTGGCAAAACCAAGGAAACTAGCAGACTAATTCAAATAAGCAAGTGTGTCTTACTTGATTTGTAAGAATCTTTTGGTAGGCAGATGAAATTGTACAATACACAAGTCTCTCTCCTCATTTGTCCTGTTCTTGGAGGGAAAAATGTGCTGCAGACAAGATGCCTCTTTAAAAACTCTAGTGTTTGTGACCGTTCTTTGGGAGACACTTAACACACACTAGTTGTCCTTACAAGCACTGTAGTGTCTAAGTAGGGAGTCAAGGTCCCCAGTTTATTGCTCTTGGGCCTCTCTACTCTTGTGCAATATTGAGACAACAAACTGTGCTTGGAAAATTGGTACAGCTAGTGTAAGACCTTGTTATGTCTAATCTGTCAACCATCCATGTGTAAGATCATGTATATCTAGAAATAAGACAGACCAGGAAAGATGAAGAAAAAGAAAATTTAAACAGTGAACTACTGAGAAGAAAAAGTGATCTACTACAGAATTTAATAAATACATTTTAGATTTTGAAAGCTAAATACTTTCCAGAAAGCTATTGTAAATTGTTCTTGCTTTTGGAAAATCAAAACACAGCTGATCAGAATCAAGTGGTTTATCGTATTTACTGAAACCTCTTCTTTGGTTCCTTTAACTTCTACCAATGAGACAACTTTTTTCCTTTTGTTTTGCTGTTTTATTTTAAAGTGGAAGTCCCTGCAGTGTCTGCAGGGGATGGCAGTTTCTTTGCTATGCCTTTCAACAGCCATCCCGTGAGCTGCACCTCCCTAACTAACCAGCACATGTCCTTTTCTGTTCCTGCTCCCCATGGACTGGAAAGAAGCTTCATAATTTCTGGTACGTAGAGTACAGCTGTGGGTGTGCACTTGTGCACAGGCTGACTTACACAAGGGGAAAACTCTTATAAATCTTGACATTGATTATGAGCAGTGGCAGGAAAAACGGGTATGGCAGCTGTTTCAGTCAAGCACTTAAAAGTGTGGCACTCACTAAAAGAATGAAAAATATTCAAGGGAATTGCCCCTAATGAAATAAAATTAATCTTTCATTTAAGTGGTGCAGGTTATAAGAGAACAGTTATTTACTGTATGCTAATCTAAGTAATTACTTGTCTTAAGAACAGGAAGTCACAAAATTTTCACTAATAAGCTTTAACTTAGTTCCAATTTCTTTTTCACCCAGAGGTTTGTAAAGGACCGAGGGATAATTACATTTGCAACAGTAGAGCAAAATCTACGCTGTGATTTAGCTCATAAAAGCTGAGCAGTAATCTCACTGATGGGCTGTGTAGCCACCTGGTCTGGACCATGCTGGGTAGCAGAGGGTGCTCATGGTACACTGAGAAGAGCTAATGACAAAGGCCTAGTTCAAGACCTTTCTCTGCTAAATCTGTGCTGGTACGGAACAAACAGCAGTGTGTAAGTTGGAAGCCTTGAAGTACCTGAAGCAAGCCGAAACAGCATAAAGTAGCAGAAGAAATTCTGTCCCACCTACAGAAACTCAGAGCTATGGCTGATTAAATTGCAAGCACTGAATCATCAAAAAACGTTCCCAGTGTGGGTTGAGAGGGAGGATGCTTGTACAGCTTGCATGATGTGCAGTTATGTGGGAAGGATGTAGTTCATAGGAGGGTAAAATTAATGCAGATACATACTATTTACACATTTTCTCTTCTCTGGATCTCTGGCTATACATTTACAGACTTTGCCTGAAGCACTTTTCCTTATAATGATAGAATTTCTCTTTAGACTATCAAAAACAGTGACTCCTAAAAGCTGGGTAATCCCTTGTATTTCATGCTCATCATACCTTGTAAGTGGGTTTTTTTAATGGATTCTATGGACCTTATGTGATCCTATGAATTCTCCACAGGGAAGCTTTGCCTAGAAGTGGCCAAAAAGGATAATTAGCTTTTAGAAAGCTTTTTCTTTCTTATAAAGCTCTAAAAACAGAAGAGTAATTATTCTGCACTCATTTCAGGATTGTCAGAACCTTTGACCTCAGAGTGCCTACCACTCGGTATGACAGGGTACCAAGAGAATCCAGGCTTTGCAGGTCCTCCTCAGCAGATATTTAACTTTGTTCTTGAAAATGCCACATCTGATGTTATAGTATATCCAGGTAAGAGCAATAGCCTTTCATCCACATAAAGAGGCATAAAGTGCTAAAAAATCAATGCTGCCAACAGCAGCATTGATTAAATTCAGTTACTGATAGCTATGATATGCTGAAAACTGTGCTTTGTTTCTTGCCAGTGCTGACATCTTCTATGGAAACATTCGTATCTCCAAATTTTCCAGTTAATTTATGTGGTAAGTAGAAAATTGGGGGTTATATATGTACAGCACTTTGAACTGGGAGAGGAACCATATTGCTTCTACTCGAAGTCAATTCTCCCTTCCAAGCTTTACTTATATTGACCTCATTGAGGAAAATAAAAAATTGATGGCATTTCCTTCTTTGTATTGATCACTGGCTGCTTAGTCTGATCCAGAACAAAGTGCAGATAAGGGTTGTAGAGCTATAGGTTCAGCAGCCAATCCACTGTGTTTGCTATGACATCAGTTTCTGGAATAAGTCATGTTTAGTTAAAACAGTTCAAATCCCAGGGTGCTGGAGCACCCTCAGAAAGTGAGAGATGATCTGATGCTGGCATGGCCTGAGCATCTTAAATGCTTGGTGCTGGCAGCCAGACTGCAGCCAGCTCCCATGGAAGCCCCAAATCCAACATGATAACAACTTATTTAACTAAACAATACTGTAGCCTAATGCACAGAGAGGATTATAAAGAAATCAGAGCCATGGTCAGGACAGAAAAGTCCCACTTCAGGTAACAAACTTTCCTGAGACACTTTTCTTCCAGCCCTCAGAAAGTTGTTGGAACCTGAAGTTTAATGTTGTTTCTGGTCCCTGTGCCCAGTACGGGGGTTTGTTGCCCTCTGGTGGCTTCCACCACCCCAAAAGCAAAAGTGTAACGTGAGATAAGAGGCAAATATCCCTAGGTGTGGGGAAGTCTTTGTAAATTGTATATACAGTTTATGTGAATAAACAGTGCTGATAATTCCTACTGATTTACTGCAGCACAACACACGTATGCCACAAGCCTTGGAATTCCAAATGAAGCAGCAGAAGAATTAGCATGTAAGATGCCAAGCCAGTTTATTTTCCTTTTTTAAAAATTATTCACTCCTGACTGATTTGACCAGTTTCCCATCTAAATGTCTCATTACAGATTTTTTTTTCTGTTCTTCCATTCTATTTTCTTATTTAATAAAATAAACAGTAAATCAAAACCAGACACTTGCACAACTCTATTTAATATCTTTCTTACTGGAAGTCTGTGGTGCTTCCCTTTTAGAAGCAACTCTGAACTCAAACCATTCTGAAAGTTGCTGGTACACAGGGCAGGAATTAATTTCCAGATCTCTGAAACTCTAAGATTTGTATTTCTTTTAGACCACATTCTACATCAAGATGATCAAGATGATATTATGGTATGAAACACATTTGTACATATTTAGGGAGATTTATCTGGTTTGATTTGGGTGATTTTTTTGTACACTTCTGCTGTGTGTGGTTACAAGACTCTGAGGTTGGGTTTGTTACAGCCTCTGTCAATTTAAATTCTGTCTTGCATCTGCAAAACTCTTCCTACCAGAAGTTCTGTCAAAACTGATACTCTGCAATTATTAATGTCTAGAAAATGTGCTCTCTCTGAAAAATTCCCAGTTTCTTTGTGTAAAGCACACACTTCATCTGACCCAAGTGCAAAAGTCTGCAGTAGTTTGGAAACAAACAGGTGAAAAGAAAGAAAATCAGACAGCAGCAGGATTTTGTCAGGGAGAGTAATGGGTAAATACTTTTGCCAACTGTCTCTTCTCTGTGAATTTCATCCTTAGTGCTTGGTTACAAGGTGTAGAATAACAATAGGAAGCTATTGCTTTTGAAGACATACAGAAGCACTATGTGTGAACATGAATTTATGCAAAACACTGACATTTGAAAAGAACAGTGGATGTCACCTGCTAATGGTAGATCTGCTTCATGCAACTGTCAGAACAGCTGTGGTTATGTCTGGTGCCATTCTGCCTCCAACAGTGCATGTCAGCAGAATTCTACATGTGGGAGAATTTTTTTTCATTTTCCTTGTAAAATTAACAAATTATCTCTCTTACTCTGAATATATGCTGCAATGAACTTGAAAATTTGCATTAATCTTATTGTAAATTAATAATTAAATTAATAATTAGTAAAGCTGAATCATTGATTATCTAGGCATCTTCTTCAAGGATATTGTTTTGTTTTTCCAGGTTTAGAAAAGTCTCAAAAAGTTCAAGATTCCTTAATTCCTTCTAAAGAACCTTTCAAAAGACCAGGTAAGTTTAAAACTCTTGAACTTAAACCTTCCAGTATTTTTTGGAAAAATATTCTGTTTCTTTCCGTACAGAAAAGCTACTTGTAAGAGTCATTCAGCAATTTGCGAAGCTGTTCTGAGGGTCTGAGCACAATTCCTGGTTTCAAGATGTTAGATTTGGCTTCCTTTAGATATCTAGCTGTAGTAACTTCTTAGCAGGCCAGTGTACTTAGGTGGTTTTATCATCTCTAGAGAGAGCTCCAAAATTACTCAGTTCATACAGCTGAAAGTGTCTGTTGTGCCTGCACTTCTCAGCTGCAGTTGAATGGGGTAAATCCAGACCTATGGGCTTTATGGGAATGCCTGTGCTTTCACCATATTGCAATTAGGCACTTAAAGCACCATGAAATGATGTTGTAGTCTGTGGACTGGTTCCTTCAGTCTGTGTGTGCTCTTTATTTCTCTAGAGCAAGTGGAAACTTTCTGTTCATCACTTAAGGACTATTTCCGAGACACTTGCAAATCTGTGACCATGGAGCGGGAAGTAAATCTGGATCACCTGTTCATTGATGGGACACTTGTTCAAAGTCAAACTGAAACCAAGACTGGAAAGAATGGTGCAAAAGCAATTGAAAAGGAGCTGGTAACTTGCAACCTGCAAGACAAGGAAAAGACAGCCATTGATAGAAGCCAAATATTTCAAATCCCACCACATAAAGACTTAGAGACTAAAGTGATTGTGGTGCTGGGAAAAGCAGGAATGGGAAAAAGCATTCTCATTCAGAAGATCTGCCAGGACTGGTCCAATGGAGAGTTTTCTCAGTTTGAATTTGTATTTTGGTTTGACTGCAAACAAATAAGCTTGCCTGAGAAGCAATACAGCCTGAAGGAACTGCTGCTTGAATTTTTTGTAAAACCTCAAGAGGGAAGCACAGAGATCTTTGAGTATATATTGCAAAATCCTACTAAAGTCCTTCTGGTTTTTGATGGTTTTAAAGGATTGCATGATCACGAGAATTCTCCTCGTTGCTCAGCCAGCCAGCCTGAAAAGGATTTGTGCAGTATAAAGGAGCTGCTTTCAGGACTCATCCAAAAAAAGATACTCAATGGCTGTACTTTATTATTTACAGCAAGACCAAAAGACAAAATGTACCAGTGCATGTCCAAAGTGGATAAGACTATTGAAATAGTAGGATTTTCCCCTCAGCAGAGAGAATTGTACATAACCAAATATTTTGAAGAATCACCCTACTGTGATAGTGCACTGAATTTAATCAAAGAGTGTGAGTACTTGTTCAGTCATTGTTACAGCCCTGTTATGTGTAGATTTGTTTGTTTTCTCTGTGAGACAGTACTTGAAATGGGAGAGCAAAGTCTTCCTTCAACTCTTACTGAAGTCTTCCTGAAATTTTTTCAGCAGAAGATAATGCTTATGCAAACAGATGTTACAACCACACAAAATCAAGAGAGTCTTGCTACCCTAGCACGTATAGCCTGGTGTCTTGGAGAAAAGCACCAAAGCACCATGAAAAGTGATCTCCTTCCTTCTAAGGAAGTTAAAGAGTTTGCTCTGAAGTATGGTTTTTTCCTGCCATTTGCGCTCCCCAGACATTCAGATAGTGAAGAGGAGGAATTTGGGAGCACATTCTCTGATTTTGCCATTCAGAATTTCTTGTGTGCACTTCACCTTTTGTTAGCAGAAGAGCTCAAGGATAAAAATCTAACGAAGTACCTGTCTTTTCTATCCAAGAAGAAAAAACCTTATAACTGGTTAGATTTAATGCCTCGATTTTTGGCTGGTTTGATGTTTCTCCAGGATGACCCCTACTTCTGCTCTCTTTCAAATGAGGATGCAAAACAATCAACCAAGAAGCAGAAAACACTCTTGAAATACATTAGAAGGCTGCAGATTAATACCCTCTGTCCAGAGAGGTTACTGGAGCTTTTACATTGTGTTTATGAAACACAGAACAATTATCTTCTGCAGCATGTGGCCTTAAGACTCGAGCCATACTTGTCTTTTCTGGGCATAGTTCTTACACCACCTGATGTCCATGTACTGCATTCAATTTTGAAAAGGTCAAGAAAAGAGTTTTCCTTGGATTTGCGAAACAGCGGCATTGACATGCAAGGGCTGCAAGCCTTGGTCAGCCTAAGGAATGTGACATCGTTCAGGTTGGTCACTCTGCACCCCATAGCATTATCCATAGCACTGTGCATAGATGACACTTTCATGCAACAACAGCAGTCACATCTGTTGGTTTTGCATGTTTGTTACTTCGCAGGGCCTCCCTCAGTGACACAGTCGGGCTCTGGAAATCTTTAGAACAGACAAAAGACTACGAACTGCTGAAAGCATCCACAGAGAAATTTGTTCTTGATCCCTTTAAGGCAAAGACAATGAAGGACATCAGTGACCTCTCTGACCTTGTAGAGATGCAGGAGAAGATGATGAATTGGTAGGTTCATTTATGATCAAAACTTCTCTTACACCAACAATTTATGAAAACAGGGTTTCACTACCAGTGCTGGACAATGGAGTTGTCTGCTTGTCCAGAGAAGTAACTAAGGGCAGTGCAAGCTTCTGTGTCATCTCAGGGGGCCCTCCTACCCTGATGTGAGGTGGCTGTCGTGGCAGGGAGGAGCAATGACAGCACCATGCACAGCAGTCATCAAAACTGCCAATAAAAAAGCCAGCTGTCATTTCTCTTTAATCTCTGGGTATGCCATCTTCCAATTGCTTTCAGTTACATAACTTGGGCTGATTCTTTCCCCCTGTAGCACCTGTGCATAAATGAAAGCCTGTTTTGCACTGGTCCCAAATGGCCTGAGTCAGTCCTTTAGCCCAGGAGGTAAAAGCTTGTGTTACATAGTCTAGAAACCCTGTGTTCCATCCTTGCTGCTGATGTAGCTAGGGGATTGATTGCAATTAAAAACATGCAGAAATAAAGTTCTGTTGTTTGGGGTTTTTTTTAATGATGACTTCAATTTTAACTCAGATGGAGTCTTTTGATTAAAATATAGACAAACAGTTTAATGTTTGACAGAAAATAGCTGATATAGAAAAAAATATTTTTACGTTTTATTGGAAAAAGAGCAAACATTTGCACTATGAAAGGCAATTATTGGATTGAAATTATTCAGTTGAAGAAAGATTGGAGCAGAAGTTACTGTGAGGTTTCCTGGTTCTTCAGTTAAGGCAACAGTGGTTTATTTTCTGTAAAAGTTTGCTAACAAATTATTTTTAAAGCTGCTAAAATATTTATCATACTCTGGTTCTACTGTGATTTATTTAGTGTGCAAGGAGCATCTGGTTGCACCCGCTATGAAATTCCTGCCATCAGAAACCTCAGGAAACTCGAATTTGCGTAAGTGCTAAACTTCTACTGATTGAGATGGTCGTGTTTAAAGAGGAGCAGTCATTGGTGTTGGCTCCAGCCATTGCACTGATGTATAGTCAGCTTATGGTAAAGCATTAGGTAAACCCCATTTATTGCTATCTTGCTATTCTCTGAACTAAATTTATTAAGTTATGGCCAAAACTCAAAAAGCATAATTTCTGGCTCCTGCAGTGATACAGATCAACAGATCTACCAATTTTGTTTGGTTTTAGTACAAGTTATCTCCTTACCACCAGGTGTAATCTTGTGCCACACGGCATAAAACATCTTGACTGTGATCCAACTACTTAGGAAATATTTTTTCCCCCAGAAACACTCAACTTTTCTACCTAAGACTTCTGATGTAATTTTCTGCCCTATCAGAGCTAAGGGCATGAGAGGATTACATTAGAGAATGTCTCCCAAATAAATTATTTAGCACCCTTTTCCTGGAAGACAGAAGGTTGACTTGGTAACACTACTTTAAAAGTGAGGTTTTAGTAACACTTCTTTCTTTTCCTCCAAACTGTAAGCAGCATCCAAGGCTATTCTATTGCTCAAAATATCATGCCATAGCATGGGAATTTGTTTGGGCAGAAATTGCAGCAGTGCAATGGAGAATTCTCATCAGGTCCTGTTTCCTGCTCTGCAGATCTAACCCAACCTGGGACAGCTATGCTTGGCCTCACTTCTGATTTTATGCTGCTTTCTCTCCTCCTTTCCTCTTCCTATTTCCCTTTATTGAAATTTTTTTCAAAATTCTAATCCTTTTAACTAGCTGAAATTGTTCTGATACCAAAGAAACTCCAAATAGGATCTGAGAGACAAATGCTTGGAGCATGAATATCAAAGTGCAATTTTTTCTTTAAGCAGCAGTAAAATGCTGATTTTAAGCTAAACTGAATTGGCATTAGTTGGGAGAAAAAATAATTTTGTTTTCATTTCAGTTATACTGAGATAGATATATATTTCATCTCAAGATTATACTTAAAATGAAAAACCTGAAAAAGGTAGAGAAAGAACAGAAATACAAGAATCTAAAACAGTGAGATGAATCTTGCAAAGAGGAACAAAAAAGTGGCAAATGCATATCCCACTGCTGCTGTGCGTGCTCTGTCCTGACCTTAGCCTTGTTGATCCTCATCTGGAGGCTTCACAGCAGAATTCCTTGGAGCAGATGGTAGGGAATGGCTGTTTCTGAGGAGTGAAAACTAGTTTATATTGGGGGCTGCAGGGAAAGAGCTTTAAAATTCGTGAGTTTTGCTGCTTGTGAGCATGTGAAAAACCTGCTGAATCTGTATTTTCTTCCAGGCTGGGTCCAGCATGTGGCCTTCAAGGATTGCTAAAACTCGTGAAAATTCTTGCAGCATTTCCATCTCTTCGGCATTTAGAGTGAGTTCTGCTAAAGATTAACTTTGCCAACGTTTCTCCTCAGCAGCCCTTGATGATGGAGGAGCTCTTGTACCCAAGAAATATTTTATTTGCCAACAAGAGTCCTTGTTTGTTGACCAAACTGAACAGCAGAAACATTCCCAGACTGTAACAGCAGACTGAAAGCTGACACTCCCCATCCTCCCTCGAGACACCTGGTGGTGGTTTGTTCAAAACTCCTCAGTCCCTTCCTGGGGTGTTCCTGGGTGGTTAAAGGTTCAGTACAGAGCCCCCTGAATGCTTCCCCCTTCCTGCCCCACCTCTGATCAACTGCCTGCAGTGACTTCTGTCTTCACTGGAGCTCCAGATTATCCATGACAAACCAACTCTCTTGTAGTTTTAAGCTGCTTTACACTAGAAACAATTGTACCAGCAGCAGTCAATGTTGTGCCACGGAATCTGTGGGAAGGTTACTGGGTTTAGAGAGGGCCTTTGGCCTTACTCAGCCCATTGGCCATTTGTCTGTAGTGTATCTGGCCTTTTCATGATATTTCAGGAGAACAATAAAGCTTTAAAACTGAAATATGTCCAATATATCCCAGATTATCTGTCAGATTAGAAGGGGATCCAGTATCTGAAATTGTGACTAGATATGAGGAAAAACTTCATTTTTAATACTCCCTCTCTGGAGAAGGAGCTATTTAGGCACAGATTTACAGCCTTTGCTGGATTTTGTCAGTTCAGTATTTTCATGTGCACAGGAAATCTCATTTCAGCTTAGCTGGAACACAGCTATTTCATAACCATTTTAATAACCTTGCATATCAAAGGAAATGGGTCAAGCCATTCAACTAGTAAAAAAAAAAATTCTTAGCCTGTAAATTTGGGCAGCAGAAAGCTGCTTATTAGAGAAGCTGTAATTTGTGTGATGCTTCATGCTGATTGAGGCTGCTGCAGAGAATAAGCTTTTCAAGATAGATAGAGTGGTCTCTGAGGTGAATAAACCACAAAAATTTAGATTAAACGGGAAGCTAATTCTCTCTTTGTCGTCACACAGCCTTGATGCTCTGAGCGAAAATGGCATAGGAGATGAAGGAGCAAGAAGTCTATCTGAAGTGTTTCCAACCCTGACATCACTGGAAACATTAAAGTAAGTGCAAGGTTAACAGTTCAGGGAAATTTTGAAAAGAAACAGATTAAACCTAGAGGGTTAAGGGACTGTGTTAACAGTTATGGGCAAAAGTATCCCATGGGCATGGAAGACCAATGAGCCTATGGAGATTCTTGATGGGTACATTCATTAGACAAATAGGTTAATCCTTCCTGACTTCCCTTCAAGGGCTCTATTTTGCCCTTTTCTCTGCATTTGGTCTAAACAGACTGTCCAAACTATATTTTTAAAAATGGAAAATTAATTTCCCCCACATTGTAATAAATTAGAATAAATGTGCTCAACTAACAAAGTGATCTCACTATAGTTTATCACAGAATAAAATAACAGACCTGGGTGCAGAGAACCTTGCTACAGCTCTCCCTTCCTTGTCCTCCTTAAAAACGCTAAGGTGAGTAGTTGTATCCTGTTGAGCTGTTTTGTAAAACATACCTTGCTGTTTCTGTCAGAAACTACTGAATATGGAGCAAAGAGGTAACACTGCAGCAGCCAAGCTTTTGACTGCATTCTTGCATAAAGTCTTCAGAAAGAAGAGGAGAAGTAGTATGACAGACATACAGAAGGATATCTCAGGAATATAGCAAGGACTGCGCTGATTTTTAAATCCAGTCCATAATACCCACTTATGAATCATGTCCTGCACAGATGTGCACCCAGGGCCACCATCTTCTACAACAAAGTCATCTGCATTTGCTGATATAGGGACAATGGTCCATCCCACTGCATTGGGATATCTGGCATAGGCCTGAATGAAGTAGGGAATGCAAGAAACCCTGGTGTGCAATTCTGGAATAATTTGGTGATGGGGAAATCTTTTGAATGCTGTACCCCAAATCTTTGAGCTTCATTTTTTGGCAGATTTTTAATTCGATCTAATGTAAACACAAATGATCTTATTATCCACAGAATAATAGAATCTAGACCTATTTTTGCTGTACCTGTGCTAGGTGAAGGAGGATGTGGCCATTTGCCTTACTTGATACAGAAAACATGAATGTGTGTTTTAAACTTTTAACTGCAAATAAGGATAAATTGAAAGTTAAGATGTACTAACCATATTTGAAAACCCTTGATCTAATATCTGTTTACATTATCCATTATTCAATTGTGACTATACTGGTTTGATTTTCTGCAGCTTGTACAATAACAACATTTGTGATTTTGGAGCAGAAAATCTGGCTAAAGTTCTTCCTGCAATGACATCTTTAAGAGTGCTAGAGTGAGTATGAAATCTTTTGAGATGGCCCAGGAAAGCTTACTTCCTTGAAGACTGAAAATGCAAATGCCCCATGTTTGGTTTTAGAGGAGACAGAAACTGAGGAAAATGATTTTGGGGAAATTTCACAGGGAAAATGTGCTTACGCACATCAAATAGATAGTGAGTGATTAGAAAGTGATTAAGGAACAGTTCACCATCAACCAAACAGTATTGGTGTTAAGGTGGGAGAATAGGGTCATGGGGTGCTGGAGAATGACCTCAGGTACATAGAAAAAGGAATCCCTCAGATGAGTTAAAATAATGAAGTTCTCATTCAACCCTTTGGGTATATTACTACAGGTTTTTTGAATCAACAATCTATTTTGGATTTTTTCTTTTTTTCAATCTTACCCCATCTGCAGATTAGCCTATATAGTATTTTTGATTTTGAATTAAATGTCTGATTACAGAATTTGATTTGGATTAACAAAGTTGTTTTTATTCCTCAGTGTTCAGTATAACAAAATAACTGGTGTTGGAGCTCAGCAGCTGACTGACAGCCTACGAAAATGTCCCCATATAAAGAACTTGGTGTAAGTCTCTTGACAAGCTGTTTGCTATATCTTCATCCTGTAAAACTGGGTTAGAGATCATGCTAAAGCTGCCTTCTGTATTTGTCAGATTTATAAGAAGCACAAAAGGAGACATCACCAAAATACAAAAGCAGAGATGTTAAAAAACATCGTCTCTGGTTTTCAGCTGCGTTAGTTCTCAGTGGTCCCAGGCAGACGAGCTTGTCTTGCCTTAAACAGTTTACACTGAGCCTCCCTTTGTTAATCTTCCACCCTCCCAGAGAACCAGGCCTACTCTGTGCTGCACCACCTGTGTTTGAGGGATAAACAATGAACAGCCGTCATTAGAGGTTAAATAGACTGAAGCTACCAGTACACACTCAGAGGAAGGGAGTTTGATGAAAACTTCGAGAACAGTTAGAGACAGGAGTGCAGTTGTGCCCTGTAACCAGAGTCAACAAGGTTATGGAGTACTGCTTTTTTCTAAATCAAAATGCATTTTCCTTTGCCCCATAGCTTATATACTTTCATAGCACGACAGTCAAAGAGAAAGACAACTTAAAAAAAAAAAAAAAAAAGAAGAAGAAAACAACAGCAACAACAACCAAAAAAACCCACAAACATACCAAAAACACCAAAAGGAGGTGAAGCAAATTACACTTCTTAAAATGTCTTTCCTTTCTGAATTTGCCCTTACAGGATGTGGAATCCCACAATTCCCTATGGAGTTCTTGAACACCTTCACCAGCTGGACTCCAGGATCAGTGTGTAGATTCAGAGGATTCCATAAAGGTAACATAAACCTTGGCTGCCTAAGATGACCAGGTTTGTTTCCAGGCTCATTGGCAGGAGGCACAGTAACAGCATGGATGAGTTGGAAGATGCTGCCCTAGAGTGGCACATATCAGTGTCTCATCAGGCCCCCTTTCCCTGCACTCACCTTGCATCCCCCACCTCCCTGGCAGCTGCACTAGCAGACTGCAAGTCCTATATTAAGAAAAATGGACTTCTAGAACTCCCAGTTCAGCCCCATTCAGTGACTGGCAGCTGCCCTGCTTACCTTCTCTTTTCTGTTGTGGAAAACTAAAGCTCTGTGTACTTCTCATGTTTAATAGATGAGTTATGTACTCTTCAGAGCTTGTTTTGTGTTGATTTTCAGTAAGTCCTTTCACTTTTCCTTTGTTTAATACCAATCCTCAACAGCTGCTTGTCTCACTATGCAGCTGTACCTGTACTGTACTCAGAGCAAAACACTCCCTCCTACATTCCCTGTTCTCAGTCTTGTTGTGTGGTTTAGCCCCTGGCAGCCACTTTTACTTCATTGATTCTGCCTGCACAGTTTCAAGGATCCTTGCAATATTGCATTGAGAAGAATTTAATAAGTTTGTCAATGATTACCAGGATCTGACTGCCTTGATGGTCCCGGACTGAAGGAGCTGCAGCCAGGATGGGAAGTTGGGGGGTTTGTGTAGGATTTCCGTTTCCAGTTTTCTGCCATGTGCTTCCACTTGCTCTTAAAAAAAAATATGCAGGTTGCATCAGTGAAATGATGCCAGAAGAATGAGATGCCAGAGTCAAGCCAGATATCAGATGTGCTCCATCTTTCTTTAGATGGCAAGAAAACAAATTGCAGTGTGATCACCAGCTGCATGAGCCATGCTTTAAATGGGCCTGGCCATGGAATGGCTGCAGTTGCCAGTGGCTCCCTGGACCATGCAGTGGGCCAAGCTTTTGCATGACTCCTGCTCTCAGTGCAGTAATCACCAGATGTAGACTGGGCTGTTTGTATGGCACTGACCTGGCTACAGGTTCTGGAAGATTCAGGTGCTGTAGCAGCTTCACAGACCAGCTTTACACAGCAGCAGTGAAAAATTGTGGTGCTCCTTACTAGCCCACAGTCAACTAAGTCTTTGTCCTGTTGAAAAACCCTACCTACTTAGGAAAGGAGACATTAGGGATATGAACACCTGCATTAGCACTGAGGATAAATAGCAACAGGAAGTCTGGATCCTGTCTGCCAACCTTGAAACATCCAGCATCCACCAGTCACTGTTGTGTGTTTACAAAGCTCATCACATCTATGATTTTGGTAATCTTAATGGTGATTAGTCTGATGGGCGTACATCTGACGTTCTGTTTTCATCATTTCACAGATGTCATAAAGAAGAGGGGAGGGTGTCCTCTGTGCTTTCCTGTCTTCTTGCTGCTTTAGGAATCGGTGTTTTCATGTTCGTTGCAAAAAAGTCACATTTAAGTTTCTAAGTGATGCTTAAATTGGGTGAATTACAGAGTTTTAAATGCTGTTCAAAGACCCAACTGTATTTCTACGGAAGTGATAAAGAGTTAAGCAACATCAAATTTCAAAGATGAAAAGAGCATCTGGATACTGTGACCACCATTAAAGGAGACCAGGAACCACCAAGATATTGATTCCATCACTGATTCATCGAAGAGCAAACTGAAAGCTGCTCAACCTGCAACATCTGAAGCACTGAAAGATCAAATCAGATTGTTTATTTCATGGTGCCAGTGGCAACTGCCATCAAATTTGGTCTGATGATTTTGGACTTTTAAAGCTCAGTGTTACAGATTTCACCTGTCTGTATGGCCTGATTTGAAGCATTAGCGTGAGGAGCTTAAAAAAGAATCACCAGCCCTAGAAAATATTCTGATATAATAAGATTATCCACAAGAATCTCAAAGTTGCTCTTTTCTTCATGCTAATAATCAATGCTGTCATAAGGGATAGAAACATATCTTCTATGACTTGTTACAGAATCCTTCAAAAAGATTGGGGGGAAAAAAGAAGTAATGAAAAGAAAGGAATTAAAAGTGAAAAACTACAAAGGATTTTTCTAACATTATCACAGAAATCCAAATAGATAAAAATAGCCAGTTTATTGCACACAAATCCTCAAAGTGACAATCTTTGAAGGTTTTTACTTCATCTCAAATGAGAACTTTAAATTCATATACCTGGATTGGTATTTAATTTCTTAAATGCAGCTGGCAGCATAAATGTTTACAAGCACCAATTTTATACTTGACAGTGATATCACTACTGTGTGTGGTTTATTTGGCCTTCTGGTACAGAGTTATGAGTAACCAGGCAATCACAGACAAAAGCATATTTCAAAGCACTAGCATGCTTATGCTGCTGGTCTCAGTCATCTGTGGGCCAAATATTCATCCTGCTGACTGCAACAACAAACCAATTGTCTCTTTTTTCCTTTATTTCTGCTCTGTGAACATGAAGAGAACTTAAAATTATGCAGAGGCAATTGTCAGGTCAGGACCACCATTCTGGCTTCCCGTCCAGATACAGTCTGAGACAGAACAAAAAGGGATGGAAAAAGCTAAGAATGCTCAAAATGCTACAAATGAGGAAGTCTCTACTTCACAGTTAACTCAGGGTTAGTTCAGCAACCTCTTTGAAATCTCTTCTGTTAGGAAGCACTGACAATACTGACTCAAGGATCTGTGCAAACTAGAATCTCTCAACTAACCTCTCAAATACTCTGTTTCTTGGTCTTTAAAAAATCTCTAATTTAAACAGTTCAAAACCACAATCTTACGTTCTTTCCAGCAAGTTCTACTCCTCTGCTTAAGTTTCAGTGTCTGCAGAATCTTGACAGCAGGGATGTGGACAAATTAAAGAAAGAAGGAAGCAAGGAAGGTCTGTTTCTGAGAGCAGGGAATCAGACATAACGTGAAGGAATAGAGAGCAAGGTGGAAAAACTCTGTGGAGAATATGATTGTAATTAGAATGCATTAGTACTCTTCTTAACTATCTGCATGGTTCTTCTCTCTAGCCAAACTCTAGCCAAAGCCATGGATAAAAAAATCTTACTTATACTCTCCTCTTTGATCTGCTTGAATGGGAGGTCGTTTGAGCCAAATCTTGTGTGATATTCCCATTAGCCTGCAGCACTCCAGCCGTGCACATCCATGGTGAGCCCTTATCTTGGCTTCTCTTAACTAAGCTTTGGATGACAAATGCCCCTTTAGGGTTTATATTCTGCAGCTGCACTTTACCGTGACTGAGTCTGAGAATGTGCTAAATATTACAGATGCAGCTAAATGTTACAGGATGCTGTCTGGACTGCTCAAATCATGTTGGGGGTACTGCTGTTCTCCAAGTTAGGGGGAGATGTGTGTTTATAATATAAAGATTGTAAATTTTGATACAGTATTTTGGTTGTCTTTATCCACCTTTTTTAAAGTATTAATAAAAGTATTCTGTTTAACAGTCCCTTGTAGTACCTGTTGAAAATTATTTCGATTTTTCTCTTGGAAATACTATGAAACCACACAGAAACTGCTGGCTTCTGACACAGTACGAGGCTTGGGGCTTCGTACTGCAGGTTAGTGAAAAGCACTGTGTGAGGGACACAGGATGGTCCTGCTGGCACTTAACAGTTCAGTGGGCTGGAAATGGAGAAATAATTCTTTCTTAACAGGAACAGGATCTTGCAATGCCAACTGACAGACTGTAGGTTTAGGATCGGGAGATACAAATGTGCTGACTGAGGCCACCTGCTAATAAAAGAAAAAAGGGTTTTTCATCCTTTCTAAATCTTTGCAGTTAAAAGTTCTAAAATTAATCCTGGTCCAAAGTCTGGATATTCTTATGGCACCAAACTCCTCTAAAATGCTTTTGTCAAGTGAGTACCTTGTGTATAGAGACTGAATTCACTGGCTACCCTCAAAGAAGCTGCTGTGATCAAATCTGTGTTCTAAAAAATCTTTTAGGATGAGAAAAATGCAGCTCTCTTTATATACATCTCTTTTTGTTGTCAAAGAAACCCTGCTAAAATGCCAAGGATTGTGTTATCATGGTAGTCAGAGCCTGTAACACTCTCCCCATCCTTTAAATGCAGGAAGCTGAGCTGTTCTGAGAAATCATAAATCTTGATCTAAGATTCAGAATCTCCAAAGTGACTGACTCAGTGAAATTTGTATTGCTTTATTGTGCACTGTGGCACAAAGCCACTGCAGAGAATTTATTACAAACTACTAGGTACTGCAGTAAGTACCAATAGTGACAAACAGAACCATGTTCTTAAAATGGCATATGTGAGACCCTGAAAAACTAGCAAAGCCACCTCTGTGAACACTATGAATTAATAATTATAGAAGCAGCAGGAATGCCCCCTTCAGTAGCAAAATTCAGCCTTTCCTATGTTAGTACCAAATGGGCACACAAACACAAGCTTGACAACCTTTTAAACTTGGTTATTCTTTCTATAGGTGCCTAAATGGGGACTCATCATCCCTAAATGTATTTGTGTTAGAAAATTGTGCCCTAAGTGACTTCATTCCTGAATTGCTGTCCAGGGATTGCATAGAACAAAACACTTATCAGTGTTTTAAAGGTCCTGAACTGCACCTGATGAAACGTATCTTGGAGAAATGCTACTTGGTTCAGTGCCAGTGCTTCTTCCCCTCTTGCAGAAGGGGCTGAAAATTGCATTTGGAGCACAGAATTTTGGGAACTGGGAGCTAATTTCTACTGCCTAGGAGCTAAACTGTGCTATTTGAATGCAACACACTGGGAGTATCAGGATACACAAGTTTGTCATTGTTTCATGGGGGATCTAAACCATCACCCTCTTGTTCCTTCATACTGGCTGTCAAGAGACTCCTGACACCATCTGTCTGCATCGGGGAGCCCACGCTGGGAGCAGATGGCAGACAGACTGCAGAGCACAGACATCATGCCGAGAGTGTCAGCAGAATTGTTTGCAATTCTGCTTTATCCAAAATGTTCTTGATACATCAACTTGGTTTGACAACTGCAGTTACAAAAATCAGACTTTTCTAAAAAGCATAATGATAGTAAAACAAAACCAGTCCAGTGCCTGCCCTCAATAACATATGGGTTCCCCCCACCACAGTTCCTGATGTTTCAGTTCAGGTCTGATTTTTTAAGTAGCTATTCACAAGAAGGATTTCCTACCTGCTGGCCATCTCAGCAATCTGGAACTACTTGCAGGTACCTGCAGGAAAACTGGAATTTCCTGGAAAGCATGTTTCAATTATTTTCTTTTCGAACTGAAAAATAACTCCAACACAACTGCTTAATTTTTCATGGAAAAGGTCAGTCTTTATTGTATTGCTTTCACATCTGTACATAGGAACGTGAGCTTAAACAATCTGCAAAGTATCCTGTGTTAAATAACGAATCCACCTGACTTATACAAAACTCACTCTCTGATCTATTTCAAAACTCTCATTTTAAATAAAATATATTACTAGCACAGTTCTTGTCATAATACTCCCTGAACAGAACCTCTTTCAGTCACTCCTGCATGTTTTCCCCTGAGAAAGCACTGCCTTTGAACTACTGGCTGGTAAAATTTTCAACGTGTGATTGTAAAACTGGCTTAAGCTATATGTAGAGCGTGTCCATTTGGGTGACATGGTATTTATTCAAAAGTTTATCAAATCTGAGTAACATCTTGACTTTCTGTTATAGTGGAACATAGTTTATCTTATTTTTCATACAGTCCATCCCAAAATTACCTATGGAAGCCCAGTATGGTGCATGAATCACTGCAGTTAGTGCACATACAAGAGGCAAAGACCACGAAGAGAAGTCACAACTGACAAGGTCTGATGACAACTCTTCTTCTTGTTCTCTTGTCCTTATTTTCATCTCTACACTTCAGAGTATAGTTTCTTTCCAGGAC
Organism: Coloeus monedula; assembly: GCF_965178545.1. Taxonomy (NCBI): domain Eukaryota; kingdom Metazoa; phylum Chordata; class Aves; order Passeriformes; family Corvidae; genus Coloeus; species Coloeus monedula. Next base: position 10,709,624 of record NC_138796.1, on the reverse strand, counting down.
TTGATCCATTAGCCTGGTCATAATCCATTTCAGGTGTTTAATGAATCTGTTTAAAAGAAGACACATAAACACAGAGTAACCCTCCATACCTAAAATGAACAGAAAAGTCACCGAGTATGTGACATACAGCACCATGTTGTTGACTTACTGGAAAAAAAAAATTAAAAATCAAACCCTTTTGTGACTATGGGTAATAATTCTTTGAGAAGTAAAGACCTGCAGAACCTTTCAGAGAAATCCGTGTCACAGTTTCTGTTAATGTTAGAGCACACCAGTCCTTAGGAATTTTAAGAGAGCCATGAAGAGACCAGTGTGAGGGGTATGAGAGTAAGCTGTGAACCACAGTGCATCACATTAATTACTAAAGGATGTTCTTGAGAGTAAAACCAGCTGTGATATACAGTGGGGTAACCTATTTTATCCAGATTTGATATCATTAGACCTACTTATTAAAACTGATGTTTGAACTGGCTACATTATCTTGACTAGATACTGTTCCTTAGAGTGGTTTTATTTTTTGGATCGTGTTAATTATGTATTGCCTACATTTGATGTCTCTGATTTTGGTCACTTTTTCTTCTACTTTAGAGTCGCATTGTTCCAACTATTTTGGATCTACTGGTAAGTAGTTACAGAGCTAAATAACATTAAATAATATTGGGGTAACTTCTTGGTCTTACTGCCAAGAATAAATTACTGTTATATTGCTTGATCCCAGTTTATCTGATTTGCCTTGACTGAGTCAAAGTCTCCAACTGCTATTAGGAGATGATTTTTTACTATCATCAGAGGTAAACACAAGGCTGAGAAGATTTCTTTAAGTAGAACCAGAGCTGTGGATTACGAAGGTGCTGGGCACTAGTGACAGTATCCATCTGGTCTTGTGATTTTACAGACGACTAATTAGTATAGTGCAGAATGGTGCAGCTCTGAGGGGATGACTGGGGATGAGTCTGTGTTGAGGAGGAGTTGAGGTACAGAAGACCACGAGCAGGTCCCCTGGCTGCCTACAGCTCAGGACATTTCTGTGGCGTGTGCAGCAAGTCTCTGGAAGGACAGCTCCTCCCTCCTTCCCCCTTATGGTTCTGAATGAAGAATGAAATATGATGGTCAGACATTGTGCATGAGCTTGGACAGACGGTGCAATAGTGTCATTAACAAAGGCATTACAGGAAACCAAAAGCAAACATGTTGACACAGGACTGGGGGAAAGGTTCTTTTATGGATTGAAAGCAGATTAAAAGACTGGAAGGAAAGCATAAAGCTTGGTAGGAAAGAACTCAGTAGCAGGGTATACCAGGGACCAATTTTTATTCATCACCATTACTGACTCAGAGAAGAGGATGAATAGAAAAATCTTCAAGACTGCAGAAAATAAGCTCTTTCAAGTATTCAGGTCCTGTACTGAAAGGAAGGAAATCCAGAAGGGATTTCGTAACACTGAGTGAGCAAAGGGTGGCAGGTTTGGAAAACATCTGCTAAAGGGCTGGGCAGCAACGTGCCCTCTAACATCCTGCATTCTATCTTGTGGATTTGGGAAAGCACAGAGAACAGCCTGCAGATTTTGGTCAGGGACATGTGCTCTCCCGGAGGTGGAACACAGGGCTGTGGGATCATGGTCTGACTCATCACAACACTTCACATGTTCCTGTGTGCCACTTACTGTAGATACTAGGTCAGAAACAAGAAGCACTTTTGTGTCCAGTGAGGCATTTCTGTCAAATGTCTGTCAGCTACAGTACCTGCTAACAGTATACATCTGCTCAAAATCCTTTCTCTTAGAATGAGAACATGAAAAGGGGGAACAGCAGCTCTACCAGGTTACTCATTTCATGTTTATCTGATTGCTTTCCAAGTGGAACTAAAAACTCATCTACAGCAGACAGTTCAGTGAGGTTCTTAGTATTCTGCACTGTAGATCAGATTCTAGGCTGACTTAAAAATAGCACAGCAGAATGTATTGGGCCTCCAAAGCAAAGTGCAAAGCTGCCTAATGGAAGTTCCAAACACTGCTGTAGGGCTGCTAGTCCAAGACTGTGATTTGTTGTGGCAGATATTAAATGGGGTGTAAATTTTACAATTGGCCAGGATATTCTATCCTGCCTTTCTAATTTTCAGATTAGAAATCTGTCCCTCAAATTTCATGAGAAACTATTTTTTAACAGAAAATTTCAAAAATTTCAGAAAACAGTAGAAAATGAAGAGGTTGAAAATATTTTAAAGTATTTTTAAAATCTGAGAACTAGAACTTTCAATAGCCTAGAACATACCTGCAAGCACTGACCAGTACAGTTGTAACAGTATGACTCTAGCATTAACAGCTCAGTCGTGATTATCTTTGTTAATTCTGCCTTTGAAGTTACTGTTCCTCACAATGCAGGCTGGAGCAAAGGATACATGGTGTGACTCTGTTTCACATCCTGACACTGTCTGCTTTCTGTTTCCTCACTTTCTGCAGCAGTGTTTCAGATCTCGTGGCCTATTTGGGCTCTACTGCCTGAGCAACTCTTGAGGTTTTTTTTCTGGCCCTGCAAAGAATATTTAGCCTTAAGTCTGTGAACTGACCTGGAGTTTTCCCAAGCAATCGATCACTCAGTGCACGTCATCATTTTCCATTGTACCGTTATTTCCCATATATGGCTTCTATTTGTCTTTGCCCTTTTAATCACATATATTAGACACACACTTGTGTCTTTGGAGAGCATCATTCAAACTATTCAGCTATTTTTTCCTTCCAAATCTGTCGCCAAAGTAATAAAATTCAATTGCGAAAAGAAAGTCTGACAGTTTCCCTGGAAGACTGGAAAGATTTAGCAACTTGTGCATATTTAGTCCTTTGGGATAGTTGTACTCCCTATAAGCTAGGATCATTATGAGGGGACAAACGCAAAGAGTTAGAGACTAAATGTCTCTAAACAAATTATTCTTTTCTTCTATTTTAGGATTGATAGTTATTAGCTGAACTGTAGTGTCACTGTGCCCCTCCTCCAGAGGAAACAAACATGAAGAATTAAATTGGATTCGTTTCTTAATTCTTTTGACAGCTTAAAAGTGGTAATTGGCTATTGCCAATTCAATAGGTTGAAGCAAGTTTATTAAAGAAAGCTTCATTTTTATAGGAAAGAACAACAGAGTTTTTTAAAAAGTATTCTTTTAAGTTACTTGTGGCTGAGGCCTTTAACACATACAATACTCAGGCCTGAACTATGTCTATCAAAAATTAAACATCTCTCTAATTTCTCTGCTGCGTTTTAATTCACATTATTAACAGCAGCATTTAGAAAACTTTTTGAAAAATCTGCTTACTCTCTTTATATTATATAAATAAACGCATTTGGTAGAAAATCACTTAGAACTATCCATGGCTGTGGTTAATGAGTCTGTATGGACAGCTGAACAGTTAACCATGATTTTGTCTTCCTTCCATCTAGAATGGAATTCCTGTAAAGTACACGTCTCTTTAAAGCAGAGCTGTCAGGTGAGTTTGAACACTGGACTTCTATTAATTTTAATAACATCTAAAAATTCAAACCTGTTCTAAAAATCATAGCAATTGCTGTTAATCCTGTTGCTACTGTAACTCATAAAACAGCCAAGTGATCTGTATCATGGAGTCAACAAATCACCTTGGAGATCTCTACAAAAAGGGGAAAAAATAGTGAAAAAATGGCAAGCTAAAATAAGTAACAAACTGCTCTGCTCATTATTTTTAATATTTAAAGTCTGAAAGAAAGAAGTCAGGAAGTGGATTCTGATACATTTAAATGTATTCTGACAGTGCTAGCGACATCATTCTTCTGATCTGTCCTTTGCAGGACATCTCTGTTTCAGAACAGAGGCACAGGGGTTGCTGTCTCATAGACACTGAGCCTGCAGTTCTAATTGACACTATATTGATGAGCTGGGGAGTTATGCTATTTTTTTGATTCAGAATTTAGATGCAGACATTCATTGGAAGTGCTGAGTCACAGGTTTTTGAGTGCTGGATTCTCTCACTGAAGATAATCATCATTATTCATCTTATGAAAAAATACAGGTAAAGCGTGTACTGTAAGATTATATAAAATCAGTATTTCTTATTCAGCTTTCATTATTGATTACTTCTGCACCTTTCTTTCTGATAGGAGTACTTTGTGATGAGTCACATCTGATTTTATGAAAGTATGAGAACAGTCGTATGTCCTTATTCCAGGGGACTTCAAATATAATAAATAACCTGGCACACTCACACTGTAACAGTAGATGACACAAATGAGCTCAATGCTATTCAGTTTACACAGATAAATTTCTTCATTTGAATAGGCCAGGAAACATTTTTCAGCTGCTTACTTAGCTGTCTGCCTTCAATCTCTGCCACCAATTACGCTCAGAAACTTGGACATCATTTTGCTTCTATTGAGTTTATTCAAGTGAGGGTTTTGCTGCCAGAGAGCACAGTGCTGTTCTGATCCACGTGTCTTTTATTTTTACATCTAAATTAGCCTTTCCACATACCGCAGAACGGCCTCTTGGGATTTGCCCCCTCTGTTTCCCTGTCACACGTCACTCACTCACTCCGGGCTGCGAGGCACCGCTTTCCGAAGGCACGGGGGACGCTGCAAGGTTTCAGCTCAGGCTAATCATAGCTCTTTGGTTGTTCTCAGAAATCACTGGTGAGTCACATGAAGAACCCTGCCCTTTAATGCAAAGAGTAGGCCTATGTATTTTTCATCACTGCTGGCAAAACAGACCCATTCTTCCTGCAGTGTCTTGTGAATCCTCAGCACTTCTGGGTGTAAGGGAAGAGGGCAGGTGGGAAACCTTGCCAGGCCAGGAGAGCAGGGGTTAACACAGCGAACTCGGGTCACTGCAGGCAAGGCACCACAGGAATTTAAATCTTCCCTTTCAGTGCTTTACTGCTGCTCCCAAAACAGAAAACACAGCTCCAAATTAGGGCCCTCTTCTGCCTGCTTTGCTACTAGGGAACTGGTGAGGAGGAATGGCACAGAACAGTGAAGAAACCTGTAACCAGGATATTAACTCAAATCCCTCGTCATGGTGACACACTGAGTCTTTGCCTGGTAGCTAAATAATTATGCAATTTGTGGCCTGGTTGTTACGTCTATAAGTATAATTAAATATATAAATAGATGAAACACAGTGAATTTTTTTTGCTGCCTGAGAATCATTTTAACTTTAGGGATTTGTGATTTGATTCTCAGTGGAAACCACCGTCTATCATGACAGCTTCCAAATGGAAGATCAAGGCTGGAGCTGGTACCTGTGCAGAGCTCCATTAGCTCACGGTGGATATAAACTGAGCCTTACTTTCGAGCTTTGAGAAGACCTCTACATTTTGATTTCGGCATATGGAGGGTTTTATAGTTAGAATATCAAGAAGTTTCCAGAGCAGCTTACCTTATTAATACGAAGGAAAATTTTAAGAAGCCCATTAATGTACACTGAACAGAATTGTGCTCATATCAAATTATATGTTCATATAGTAGGAAAAACCCACGGAGGAAAATTTTGTCTGTTGCTCTCCTTAGGTCTTCCTGAAAACTGGATGCAACTCATCATGACAAATTCTACACAGAAAAAAAAGTTATTTAAAAGAAGTATTTTTAATCCCTCTACTAAATGGCATTGGAGCAGTAAGATCTGGAGTTTGGGGAAAGGTATTTTGGGGAAGAAAATGGATATGGTTTTTAGCATCAAAGATTTTGCTTACATTACCATTAATTTTTAGGAATTTCTTTCCTGGAATATAGAGCATGTCTACTATTTGCCCAGCTGAAAAAGAGGAAGAGGAGACAACCACAAAAGTAGTCAACGGTGATTTGTGGGGAGGACTGTTCTGCTCCACACTTTCTATTCTAGCAGAAATTATTCTAATCCAGTTGCTTGGGTTGGACCACCAAATGTTGGCATAGATACTTCCATTTGCAGTGACTATATGCAGTGAGATTTCTTCAGTAGCAACAAAATCTGCTCACTCCCTCCTTAGGCTCCCACGTGCCTTTGACCAAGCCTTGTTCAGCTGTGTTTGCGCAATCAATGTTACTCCAACACCAAAAATGTCCAATTTTTTATTCTAAACTATTGACCAAAATCAGCTAATATTGCTTTATATAGAATCTGACTAGAAACATTTAGGAGATAATTTTAATCTATATGAAGGACAGAACTACAGGAAGGTTTGTTTGGGTTTTTAAAAGTAGAAGACTGCTTAAAATAGCTTGATGTTAACTGGTACTTTTATAGTGTGGACACCGAGGTTATATTTGTACCGTTATAACTGAATTTCCTAATTCCATCAATTCAAACAGAAAAAAAAAGATATCCTGAACTGGTTTTCAGATGCACAGACAATATTTTGCTAAAAAATCTACTGGCAGATTTGCTAACACATTTTAATTTAAACTGTGAATGTTTTCATTAACATACATTTGGCACAGAAAGTCCTAGCTAGAAATACTGATTTTTCCTCCCAAATGCATTTCAGTGTTTTAAAATGCTAAATCCTTACATTTCCAGAGTTTTAGAATCACTCAAAACTACAAAAAAAATTGATCAAGCAAACCCTCGTGCTACAATTAAAATGGGAAGAACGGTGAGCTGGGTAGTTTGTGGTTATCCAAGAGAGTGGTTTTAAAGGGCAGCAAATTAAGATGCATTTCTGGCTCGAGGAAGGTCTCTGAATTGTAATAAATATTAACCGGGATGCTCGTTTAGATTCAGGGCTGCTTTCAGGACCGAATCAGCAAAGTTGCTGCCCGGCTATACCGACGGCTCCCAGAAGCACAGCTGCAGTGGCTCGGAGGATGAGTCGCCGGGGGGAGGGACGCTGTTCCCGCCGCTCGGAGGACAAGGAGCGGGGCCCCGCCGGCGCCCGGGCGCTGCCGGGCGGGGAAAGCGCCGGGGGCGGCCCCGGCCCTCTGCCCGCAGCGCGCTCCAGTGCCGGGAGCTGCGGCAGAGCGTGTCCCCGGCGCTGTGCCCGCTGCTCCGGGAGCGCTGTCCCCGGCCAGACAGTAGGAAATTACTTACTTCCCTTGCGAGCCCTCTGCGTCTCTGCGGGCCTGCCCGGCGGCGGCGGGTCCCGGCTGCCCCTCTGGCCCCTGCATCGGCGGGGCGGGTGTCATTTGGAAGGGAAGATGTTGCGCAGAAGGAGCCGCGACGCAGCCAGGGCATCCCGGCGCCGCGGCGGTCCCCGAGCTGCGGCCATGCCGGGACGCCGGGCCCCTACCCCGGGCCAGGCGGCGGCAGCGCTCAGTCGCTTCGGAGCGCCCAAGGGCGTCACTCCAAGTACCCGTCAAAGACATCCAGCTCGCTGTCCGTCTCGTAGAGCACGGAGCCAGGGTCGGAGAGCATCCCCAGATCCACCAGAGCCTGGTCCATATCCTCGGGCAGGAAGACGATGCCCACATTGAGGACGATGTACTCCATCAGGAAGGCATAGTACAGAATCAGCACGTTGACAAAGAACAAGCCCACGTAAAACATATAGGGCAGCACCAGCAGCGCATGGAAGGCCCAGGACTCCACCGAATCCAGACGTGCCGAGACCGCGGCGGTCATGCAGCCGTAGGGGCTGCGGGGGCAGCGGGCACCGACCCGCCCGGCCGGCGCAGGGGGGCGGGCGGCAGCGGCGGAGCCGGGAGCGGTGGAGGACTGCAAGCCGCAGCCCCGGTGGCAGCAAAGGGCAGAATCCCTGAGGAACCGGATCCGGACCCCGGGAAGAGGAGAGCCCCGCAGGGGCGTGGAGAAGCCGGCTGGGTCCCTTCAATCCCTGGAGGAAGATGCGCCCCGGCGGGCGGGCGGGCGGCCAGCGCGGGTTCAGCGGCGCTGCCGCAACCCCGCCGCTGGCAGGAGACTGCTCAGCGACATCTCCAGTCCGGCTGCTGCAGTCCCGCGGCGGCTCCCTCCTCCTCCTCCCGCCCGCAAACTTTGCGGAAGGAGCCCGCAGGCGCCTTGGGAGGTCGGCGCGGAGCACCTGCCAGCCAGCCCGGCCTGCGCGGCAGGACCGTGCTGCCCGCCCGCCCCTCGCTCCCCGCCCCGCGCCTGACCCGCCGCACGCCGCCGTTGTTTACCAGCGCCGCGCTGCTGCTGGCGCGGGGCGGCCGTGACGGGCGCTGGCGCCTCCGCCGCGTTGCCGGCAGTCGGGTCCCGCTGCGGCTGCACGGGGGCTGCAAAGGACAGGAGGTGGCTTGCGCTGCGCGCCCCTCGCCTGCCCGCTCCTGCCTGCCCGAGCTCTGCCGCAGCCCGGGGAGCGGGGCAGCGTGGGTAGGTCTGGGTTGTGCCTTCACCCCTGGAAGTTGTTTCACGATCACTGCCGTGGCCGAGGCCCTCCTGGAGCAGCACTGCGGGGCCGGGCCCCTCTCGGCTGCGGTGCAGGTGTTTCTTTGCTGACCAAGGCTTTACCTATACCAAAATGTAACCGAAGGCGTGATTTTAAAGTCGGTGCGGTTTTGATACTGGCTGACAAATTCTTCAGCTTTTACACAGATTTAGATTATTTCTCTGGCTAAAGCAAAAAAAAAAAAAAAAAAATCCCAAACTAGGTCAAGACAGTCAGTGGTCTCATTCTCTTCGTTCTTAATTTTTAAGCCGATTAAAAAGTAAGCGTGCAGCCCTTACCGGAAAAACCTCAGCAAGGGGAAGGTCAGCAGCTGAATTTCTGACGCTGCGTCTTGCAGCACAGGAGTTGACCCCACACAACAGCTCCGTTAGAGTTATGGAAGCCGAACAACTAATGTCAGGGACCAAATTTTACTTTAAATTATGACACATTTTGGAGGCACAGGCACACGTTTAATGTTTTGTTTTGGGTTGGGGTTTCTGAGGCTACGTTTACTCTATGTTGTTCTAAGCGAGCCGCCCGCAGAGCGCGCCCGGCCCAGGCCCCGCCCCGCCCCGCCCGTGTGGGCGCTTGCCCCCGCCCTCCGCGCTGCTCCCTGGGACTCGCAGTCCGCGGGTGCGCGGGGCGGGGCGGGGCGGGGCCGGGCCGGCGCTTTCCGGCGTGCCCCGGCCGCGCATGCGCTGTGTGTGCCGGTAGCTCCGCGCCGGTCCCCGCCCGGCGCTCGGCCGTCTGCCCCGTGGGGCTATGAGGCCGTAGGGCCCGCGGGCCGGAGCAGCCTTCCGCCGCCAGCATGTTCGGCCGCTCCCGCAGCTGGGTGGGCGGCGGGCATGGGAAGGCTGCCCGCAGCATTCACTCCTTGGACCACCTGAAGTGAGTGCGGGGCGGCCGCGGGCTCGGGGCGGCGGTGAGGGTGGAGGATGGCGGGGCTGTGAGGGGGCTCGGAGGGAGCGGTAGCGGCCGGGGTCCGTCCGCGGAGCTGCTCGGGGCAGGTTTACCTCGGAGACGGCTGCGGGGCCGGGATGAGGAGGGGGCGGCTCGGCGGGCGAAGCTCCCCAAGCGCTCGCTGCCGTCGCCAGGGCGTTTTGGCGCAGCTCTCCCGAAGGGAAAGCGCCCGGAGCAATCCCCGGTGGCGAAGGAGGCTCTGTGGTCTGGTGTCTGCCTCACGGAAATCGGCCTCTCCGTCCCAGAATGTCTTCAGGGCAGACGCAGCTCGTGATGTTGTGTCACACTTAGGGCTGCCATACGTGTTTGTTTTGTTTTTAATAATGCCACAGAGTCTTTGGTGGAGTAGAGTGCGAGGTGTGATAAATACAATAAATACCGCATTCCTCGTGAGGGAGAACTTTGTTTCCTGGTGGTGGCTGAGGCGGGAAGGCGAGCGGCTGGTGCCGGTGTGTGAGCAGTGCCCGCTCCGGAGGGTGTGTGGGGATGTCCACAGTCAGCAGTGAGTCACGGCACTCGGGCCGGGGATGTGCCCGGGACTGCAGGGCTTTGCAGCTGCTGCAGAAGGAAAGCTTTGAGCTTGAGAACTGTAGCGTGTGTCTCCGGAGCCCCATAGCCGTGTGTTACTGCTGACTGCAGAAGGTGGAATAGTTTTTTCCTAGCTCTGCCACTGGAGAGTTGGAAGAGTCGCAAGGGATAAAAATTTTAATTTCCCCGTTCCATTTCTGCTGTTGCAAGAAAAATGAGAGCCACTTTGATAGCTTCTATTTGTACTGAACGAGAAAAAGAGGTCATTAAGAGACAAAGCATTTTCTAAATGAAATCACTGTGAATATGTAGCTCATTGAGAAAAAGTGCCTGGTAGTTTTCAGTCGTCTTACAAGGAGAACATGAATGGGGTCTGACAGTAATGAGCAGGATGCCCTGTACAAGATTTGGATCTTGCAGTTGCTTTATCAAGATGACTTATGGATTCTGGTCCTTGTCTCTAAAACTGGAAAAATGTTCAAAATGAGCAAGACCAACTGAAATGCAATGCTTTTTACCAAAGAATCTTTTACCAAAGATTCAAGTCCATGAATCCAAAACTAATGAGGCAGTAGCACTGCAGAAGTAATTTTGAAAGCATGGTAGCTCAGACTAGTAAGTCAGTGTGGTCTGGTCTTACAGGAAAAAGGGAAAAGTCATGCTCAGATGTAAACATAGGAATGTTCTATTTAACATGCAAGGAGTAGTTACTGTGTCCTGCTCAGCATTAGTGGAGCTTTAGATATGTCTGGCTTTGATATTTGACTTGAAGATAGAGCAAGAATGCTGATGTGTGATGAAATTTGAAGAAACTGTTTAAGTTTAGGAAAAAAAATAGGCTGTTGAGAGGGAGACTTGAGGCTTTTTTTCAGGCAAGAAAAAGGTGTCCATATGTTCTGTTGGGGCCACAGAGAATAGAAAAATGACACCCTGCCTGACTTGTAGCAAAAGGGATTTGAGCTGTAAGTGTGTGGCTTGTGCTTGACTTGTCATCTGAGAGTTGAAGTATATAGTTATCTACTAAAGTACGAGCTTTGGACTGTTTGCTTTTTTGTGTGTGATTTCTGTAATTATGAATCCAAACTGGCAGTGTGTAAAGGAGAGATAGACCTTTTATCTGTTTAGACTATGTATATTTTCAATGTTTGTTTCTCCAGGCTGGATGAATTTCAGCTTCTAGCTGGATGAATTTCAGCTTCTAGCTAGATGCCAACAGGAAAGGTGAAATTTAGGTCTTTTCCAAGTGTTGAAGTGGGTAAAGGGCAGAGAGCCTTCATTTTGGGGTCATGGAAGAAAGTCAGTCTCAGTAAGCTCACTTGATAAGCTTTTTACCTTTTCATCTTCTCAGCTCATCAAAACCCCATTTTGTGTTCCATAGGAGCTGAGTAGAACACACCTGCCTTGCTATTACAGGTTAGCTCAGCCTCTAAAAGGTATATTTTGCTATGTTACAGGGGTGAAATCAGTCTGGGCTAGCCTTGTGGGAACATTTTTATTTTTAAACTTGCATAACGTAGAGTTTAGTCTAAATTGTAAACAATACGCCTGCTTAGTGATACCACAGAGTTACTTCTTTTTGTCAGTAGATGCTGGATCTTTCCCATCAGCTTTAATGCAGTTTGTTTGAGGCTTGCTTTTGAAATTTTACTATTCAGTCTTCCTGCAAACATGCCAGAGAATGGATTGGCTGTAGGAAAATTGTGAGGCTGTTTGTATTAAGTGTTTTTATACAGTCTCTTGATCTAGTGAAAACAGTTAAAATTTAATCCACCTTCTGAAATGTAATCTAGAGAAGGATGAAACAGTGCTGCTCACTGCCTGGGTGCTTCTAAGAGAACTTGGTATTTTTGTGTGTTTTTGTTTCTAAGTCAAATTTTCCCCCCTACTTTTCTATGGTATTTTACATAGCTCTGTTGTTACACGCATTTCCATTGTTGCTTCTGCGCTTGGTATTTTAATTGCATTGTGATTGCACAAAAGGTTCCATGCCATTAAAGTTAGGTGCTGAACATTTCCCATGCCTTGGTCAGATGCAGTGTCCATGAATGTGTGCTTGAAGTCTTTTTTCATGGGTGATTCATTTCCTGAGGTACTGCCCATGCTATGCATCAGGTTTCCTCTGTGAGAACAATGTGCAATTACCTAGTTACAGGCAGAGTGAAGGAGCAAGCATGTTATGGTTAAGTTGGGGCTTCTAAAATTTGAGTGCTTGACTTCCTAAACTCTCACCTGTTTTAGTGTATTTTTGTAAGTAGGAAAGTCATCAATATGCACCTACAATGTTCATGAGTTACTATGTTACCCCTTTGAGCATAGGTTCTAACCAGAAAAATGTTCAGAATTTTGCTTGGTTTGTTAAGTTGCTGGTAATATCTCACACTGATTTTGATGGTATTGGGTGCTTTGACACTTCCTGCATGATGTGTTTTTGTTTGAACCCAGTCTTCAAAGATGACAAAAGTGTCCTCTCTGGTAGTTTTGCATTTTGAAGCACAAACCTAACCCCTCTGTAATCAGCATTTAGAGACAGCCTTTAAGGATTTATCAAAATACAAAAGTTCTGGGTTTGTGTGATACTTTATGTTCTCATGATACAGGTATTCCATGTCTGTAAAGAGAAACGAGTATGTGTATGCTTTCTTGTTCATTTTCAAGCAAATAAGGTAAAAAAGGAAATAAAAAGGAATAGCTTGAAGGTGAAGCCCAGGTTTCCTCTAAATTCATCAGTGCCTTAGCAGATTAAGGAATTTTGCAGTAATGCTACTACTAAATAAATTAATTTGGAGATAATGTATTCCTGACTATTAAAAGTTTCTTGCTTTTTGTGTTTGTAATACTCTATATTCCATAGGCTCCCAAAATGAGGTAATAGCATGTTATTCTTCCCACTGCATCCCATTCCCGAAATTCTACTGTTGTAGTAAACTTTAATCCCAAATTTGTATAATGTAACTTATTAACGAGAAATACATATTCACAGATGCAAAAATTTCTATGTGACTTCAAATAAATAGGCTAAAATATGTGAAGTAATATAGTATTAATTACTCTCTGACTGTCTCAGGAAGTTGTTCAGATTATTGTGGAATGAATTGATCTAATTGCCATCTCTTCAGCTCTTCTCTGTTCCATTAACTGCTGCATCCTCAGAGCAGGGACTCAGTTTGTGCTCTGTTTTTTGATTCACTGTCCTGATAATGCAGATAGTGTCCTAATGGGATGGTTTTCATGGCTTGTGTGCTGTTTTAGAAACCCTGGGAATTCTCACAGGTGGTCAGACTTAGGCTCTCACGTCTTCACTGTGAGCCATCCCACTGTCAGTCCTCACAGAAGGAATCTTGAACTGTGGTCCTCAGATTAGTGGAAGAGGATTTGCAGGTGGTCTTTGACTTGTTATTTAATGCCTATTAAGGTACAGCACGTGACCAGGCAGTTATACCTATAGGACATAGATGAGACTCAGCTTTTCCTAGAGTGGTTTCAGTCTGATCAGTGACTGTTTTGGATTGAAAACAAGTACTGATTTATGAGGGGTGGGGAAGAACCACCATGAAGGGGTAGAGAATTTTTTTTTTACTGAAGAGAAAGATTATGAAAACCCAATTTTCCCTTCCCCTCTTCTCCCCTGTCACCTATTCCCTTTTTCCTCCTTTTTGCTGTCTGATGATGTATATATAATATGATAATGGCTTTGGTAATGTGATGTAGGCTTTGTCACTGCTGATTTGGGGAGTGAGGGAAGGGAGCATGTGCTACATCAAGTTTATTAAAGCTGTGAACTTCTGAGGGTGTCCTTTTGCAGTAAACAACACAGCAGAATTGTTGTTTGATGATTAAGTAATATCAGGACCAGCAAGCACACAGTGTTTTACCATGACAGCACAGAGCATTTTATCAGCTTCTCTGAAATAGCACCTGTTCCCTGCATGGCTTGTGAGGACAGACTGTGTCTTGCAGCAAGTCCTGTGAAATTCTGCCCAACTCAGTGGCAGCTCAGCGGTTGAAGAAAACTCCCAAAACCAAGTTTGACAGATTTTAAGTAAACTGTAAATATGATCAAAGTTCTTGATTGTTTGGGGGAGGTTTTTTGAGTTCAAGCAAAAGGTTCTGAAACTAGATAATGTCTTTGTAAGTCTGATAAATAGTTGGAACAGCCTCACATGTGTGTTCAGTTAAACGGCATTTTAGTCTCTGGCTGCATGCTTCCCCAGTGCAGTGATTCTGTTTCTTAGTGTTGTTAAAATTGTTGGGAATCCTGTTTTTTGAAATGTGATTTCAGGTCTGTGTTTTGACCTAAAGTCTTACTTTAAGCCATAAACCAGACACCCCAAAATTTTGTTTTAGAAACGCACTGCATTTTTTGGAACTTTACAGAAGCTATACAAAATTCTACTAATGATATTCCTAAAATTTCAGTCTGAATCACTGAACAAACTTACATGGTATCCAAAACAATAATGAAAGGCTTCCCCATGGTCAGGACACACAGACTATTTTCACAGAATTAGATCCTGGGAGTTTTCATTAACTCCACTATTCATGGCAGGATTGATAATATGGAAAATCTGTCCTCGTTTCCAAACACTTGTGAATCTATTGTACAGAAATCCTGAACACTGAGGTGTTATTCCTGGTTTTCAGTACAGCGTAACAATATAGGAGCTGTGTTTAAGAATTTAAACTTGTGCAGTTCTAAAATGACATGAAATTTCCCTCATATTTTTTATTTCTTTTCAAAATTGTGCACCTTTCTTATATTTATCCTTTGTTTTTATTACTAGATAAAAGAAAAAAAAAACAAAAATGGAGGGAGAAAAGCAGTGGTGATTTTTGTGCTTTTATTAAAATTTGCCTACGCCCCACCTCTTTTTTTTTTTTTTTTTTTTTTTTTTTTTTGGTGGGCCATAAGAAAGTAGCAAGACAGAAATAAGTTGGTACTTTGATGTAACAACTTACTTGGAAAAAAACCTGCTTCCTTGAAGAGTAAAATTCTGAGACTTAAAATCTGAAAGGCTTGTATTCTATATAGCTTCTTGTCACCTGTGTGATACAGACATACCCTTTTTTAAGCTTCACTTGACAGTTTTAAATAACTCTTGCCCTTTGCAATGATAAAGCTCGACTTTACCCCCTTTCCAGTCTGTATATTCTGTGCTGAGAGACCTGATGACGGAGCTTTGCCAAAGTGAATGAATAGTCTTTCAGAGTCCTGGTATTAAACATCAAAATTGACATGAGTCTGTAAGGGGTCTCTGCAGGCAAGAGAAGGGATCAAACTTCTCTGGTTAGACCTTATGTGCCACTTTCCCGTATCAGCTACTGCATGCTTACCTGCTTCTTCTATTTCTATTTTTCTTGCTCATCAGTCCTTTGACTTAAACATATGCCAAAGAAATTCATGTAAGAAGCACCTTGAGACCAGTTGCACAGTTCCTACTTCTATGTTAGCATATGCATAAGCACTCATAGCTCACCTGGCTAGGTGGGGATTTGTTTCCTTTGTCACTCTGTTTAATAATTACTTTTCTCTCTGCATCAATATTAGAAGGAAATTTTAGGTTTTTAAAAATGTACAATGATCAGACTTAGTGTAGGCATATATGTGTGTCTACATTTTTACAGTGATGGAAGACAAACATGGTGCATGTGAAAATGGCAGGATAGCACATTACTTGTACTTACTTTTTCTTTTAGGTACATGTATCATATTTTGACTAAAAATACAACAGTAACAGATCACAACCGCAACCTGCTGGTGGAGACCATTCGTTCCATAACAGAGATCCTTATCTGGGGGGATCAGAATGACAGCTCAGTGTTTGAGTGAGTACTCCTGAGCAAGCTCAACTCTGCTTTTGTGTTTGAATAATGCTTGGAGCTGTACAGAGTTCTCATTGAAAAAGTTAACTCTTCCAAGACTGTATTTCATGAAGATATGTAGAAAGCTATGTCCTGTAGTAGATAGGTGAGCAGGTTCAATTCATGTCATTCAGGAATTTGCTGCTTCTAAAAAGTGTTTGGACTCCAGATCCCCTTTCAAGTACTGCTTTTGTTTGACTCTCCATTCTTTTGATATGAATATAATCTCTAACCTATTTTAGGGCCCAGATTTACTCAGTATATCTATAAATATCGTATTGCTTCAATTTACTCAAGGTACCACAAATAAATATCTTATTCTAGCTGTGGTATTTAGAGCTGTCTGATAAATTGAATATACTAAAAATACAGTAAGAAAGGCCCTGATTTCTTGATATTCTTTTTTGCATAATTTGAATTTTTAAGCCCCTTTGTTTATTTAAGGTTTTTGAAAGATGTTCTTTTGTTATATCGATACAACTTTGCAAAGTAATTCTTCATAAAAGCAAAACATGCTGTTTGTCAAAGTTGACTTGAATCATCCCTGCTCCTAGCCAAATTATGTTCCTGTTACCTTAAGCATGTGACTTAATGACACCTTTATTTTATTTCAGTTTTTTCTTGGAGAAGAATATGTTTGTTTTCTTCCTGAACATCCTGCGTCAGAAGTCTGGTCGTTATGTGTGTGTGCAGCTGCTGCAGACTCTGAACATCCTTTTTGAGAACATCAGCCATGAAACATCCCTGTGTAAGGACACACTTCCAAACTGCTTAGGATGAAGTGATCAAGATTTGATTGAATTCCCTTTCATTCAATGAAATTTAGTCCTAGTACTCCTGCACAGAAGAAGTATATGAATTACTAACAATCTTCTAAATTGAACACTGCCAAAAATACGGTGTAAAATTACTCCAAAATACCTTTTAATGGAAATTTTCAGTGGTGCAAAAGTAGTTGTTTGATACAACAAGTATTTAGCGTGTTTCAAGGAGTTCTGTAAGTCAACAAATTAGTTGTGATCCAAAATGTTCACTTGGTGCCACAGATCATGTGGTGGGACTCTGGTGTGTAATTTGTACTGTAACTGTTCTGATACCATTGGTGCTGGCAGTCAGCCACAGGAGATTGCTTCAAGGTTTTTGGCAAAATATAAAGAGGGTGGAGAATCAATAATTTGAAGTAGTCCACAACTATTGTGAAAAGTCATCTTCAAGCCTTGGGAATTTAGCACTTTGGGAGGAAAAGAGTTAAGTATTAGCTGCAGAGCCTACCTGAATCGAGGAAGATGAAGTATATTCTCGGTTGCCTTGTTCTTGGGAGCAAAGATCTTTGTAGGGAGCAATTCCTTTATATTAAAGCTTGAAGGCATCACTTGAGCTGTTTGGCTAAAAGTTGTGATCTTCAAGCATCAGGTTGTTGCTTGCTAGCTGATATTTAAAATACAGACTGTTACCACAATGATTTTTTTTCTGTTAACCTGTGTAAATGTTTCTTACTTTTCAGACTACCTGCTCTCTAATAACTATGTGAATTCTATTATTGTCCACAAATTTGACTTTTCTGATGAAGAGATCATGGCATATTACATCTCATTTCTGAAAACTCTTTCCCTGAAACTCAATAATCATACTGTACATTTCTTTTATAATGAGGTAAGTAAAGGAAGTTGCAATGTAATGATAAGAGGACTTTAACTAGAAATTGATAGCACTGTGGCACATAGTGTTTAGTGTCTTGTCTCATAATGTCTTGCTTTTATTTTTATAATGGCAATACCAGTGGTTGTGAATTTGTTTGTGAGGATCTCTGCACAAGCATGGCTTTGTCCTCTTATAACTATAATAAACTAAAAATCTGGAAGCTAGTGTTATATTGGATCATTTCAGTAGTCTTTAGCCTACTTCCTTGAGAATTCAACTTGTTTATGCCTTGCTTTCTTGTGCTTTCATAAACAGGATCTTTTCTGTTGCATCACTTGGTTCTGAGAGGTTTAGTCAAAGTCCAAAAAGCTGAGTCAAAGGGTAAAGATCAAATGGGTTTTTTCTTGCTGCACTCCGCTTTCTGCCAGAAGAGGGCATGAAAGCATTGAGTATGTGCACAATTATCCTGGGAAGCTCTGATGCTTTAAGCAGTTTATTTTAATGCAGAGCTACAAATGCAGCTGACTGTGCATTGCAAAATCATTTCAATTACTTAAGTAGAAGGTAAAAGTACCATATTAATATACAGAAAACATAATTCATACAGAATCCCAACCAATATTCTGTACGTGTTTAATGAATAAATATTTTCTTTCCTTTTCCTTCTCTTTCCATTACAGCACACTAATGACTTTGCTTTGTACACTGAAGCTATTAAATTTTTTAACCACCCCGAGAGCATGGTCAGGATTGCTGTTAGGACTATAACTTTAAATGTCTACAAAGGTATGCTTTTTATATATTAAAAAGGGCATGTGTGCAAATCTTGTTTCATTGTAGTTTAATTTTCAGTTATTTACTTGTGAGGGTTTTCTTTCTGTTTTATGAGATTGAAAAGCTTAGTGTGTTGACAAGTTTCAAATACACATTTTTACTTTAGCGACCACTGTCCCAAACCTGCAGTATGTACTTGTAAATAGTATTATTTTCTCACCAATGAAACTGGTTTTAAAAAAAATGATAAAGTGTCAGGCATACACAAGGAACTTTAGCTTCCCTTCCAAGAGAGGTCAGAATGTGACTGTATTTAAAAAGTAAACAAACAAAAACCCAAACCCAAAGTATTTTAAGAATATGAATTATCTTTTAATGATGAAATTGAACTTTCTAGTGTATGAAGCAGTAACCAACATCACTCCTTTTTAGATTAAAAGTGCATTAAAATGACTGTAGAACTCTCAGGTGCTGCAGTCACTCCAGTCTCAAGAAGAGCTGGACCATTCCCAGAGGTGCTTAGTGAAGGCCAGGAGACTACAGTCTCAAATTCCTGTGCTGGGCATTCCAGTAGGACATAAGGAAAAATTGTAAAGCTTCACTGTGAGAGTAAAGCATTGGAACAGGTTTTCCAGAGAAACTGAGGCATCTGTATTGTTTGAGGTCTTCAAAGCTCAGCAGGGACCTCAGCAACCTGGTTGAACTTTGAAGTTAGCACTACTTTGAGAATGTCTACTCTAAACCCAATGTCCAAAAGTCACTTCCCCCTAAATTTTTATTGGGATATATAACATTTTTAATAAAATGAAAATATCACAGTGTTCTCTGTAGAAAAGCTGTTGTTTATTCTGAATTTCTGCCTCTGAAATCAGCATGTTATAAGGCAGTATGTTTTATGCAATATGGTCATGCAGGGCTTCTTGTTCTTTAATACATTTTAAGTTAAATTACATGTTGAATTTACACAACTTTCTGTCAATTAAAAGAAGTGGTTTGACAGTCTTCATAGAAGAATATAGAAGAATATAAGATCTTTTTGAAAACAATGAGCTTTGCAAATGACTGCATAGCCTGCATAGCAGATAGGGTCTTTACAGTGTTGGCTGCAACACTTTTTCTTTTATATGTTGAGAAATGGGCACTTGGTACTTGCCTTCTACTTCAAGGAACTGTAAATGCAAATACGAGCTCATAGAAAAGAGCAGATTATAGGCTTCATATCCTGTTTGTGGTATATTTATGCAACTAAGTATTTTTATGAAAAAAATTTACTTGTCTAGAATTTTCATTGAATGTTGTAGTGCTATAAAGGTTAGAGTTGA
This sequence comes from Coloeus monedula, assembly GCF_965178545.1. NCBI lineage: Eukaryota > Metazoa > Chordata > Aves > Passeriformes > Corvidae > Coloeus > Coloeus monedula. The sequence continues at coordinate 10,690,220 of NC_138796.1, read as the reverse complement.
AAAGGCACAGCTCAGATGTTCAGGTTTGATACTTTTCTGACTACCTGTTTGCATATATTCTGCTCTAACACCTACCCTGTATCTTTTAGTTTAGATGCTTTGTGCTTTAGCTTTTCAAACCCTTTTAGAGGATGTCACTATCCCAGTTCCTAATCCTGTTAACTGTTGTCTGTTTCTTTTGCCCTTCCTTCACTGATGATTCCTGTGTTCCTAAATGCAGTGTCATGTAAGTCTAACTAGCTTGACTCTCAGCATTACTGCTTTATTCTTGCGCTTTTTTCTCTTCTTTTTGATAAATAATGTGCTAAAAGAACCTTTCTGAATTTCACTAGATTTGTTTATTTTCAGACATATGTAAATATATCAACATTAGGCTCATTCAAGCCAGCTAAGACCTGATGTGACATTTTTATAGATTTCCATTTCACGCCTAAGATTGTGTCAGGTGTATACTCGTATGGAAAGCTAGCATGTAATCAAATTCAGAAGATATTTTGTTGTGTTTCTTAAAAAGCAATAAAAAATATTGACTACTGATTTTTCTTTTTAATGATTTCTCTTCAGTGGACAACCAGCCTATGCTGCATTACATTCGAGATAAAACCGCAGTTCCTTATTTCTCCAACCTCGTCTGGTTTATTGGCAGCCACGTGATAGAACTGGATAACTGTGTGCAGACTGATGAAGAGTAAGCTTTTACCAATGCTGGCTATTGAATGGAAATGCTCTTCCCAGATGTCAGTGCTTTCCTTATTTTGTCTGTAATAGTCCAGTTAAGTTAGTTTCTAGATATGTTCCCTTGTAGACAGTTCAGACTTTTCACTCTTTAAAGTTTTTTAGTGATTCTTTAAGGTAACAGTGCTGTGCTTGATCTGTGCTGATATCCATACGAGTGCGTTAGTGTTTGCAACAAGCCTTTTCTTCATCTTTGTTTTGTTCTGCTAAAAATAGCAGATATCCAGAAGACATGAGTGTTATTTTGTGCTTCTCAATCTTACAAACTTTGTCTTTTTAATGTTTTTTTTCTATGTGTCATGTCATTAGGAGAGCTTTCTGAAAAGATTCTAAGAAAAAGATTTAAACTAGAAGGATGAGCTTTAATATGTGAACTGTCAGACCTGACATGGTGGTGTCAGACCTGACATGGCCATGTGCTTCTCCACTATCAACTACAGAAATACTTTGTTGATTCAGGTTGTTCTTGGTTTGTCTTGCCACCCTTGCCTTAGAGTGGGCGTCTGTTTCTTGCTTTCTTAAAGTGAAGAGGTACATGTTAAATACAACACAGATTTCTTTCATTTTTGGAAAAAAATCTTCTCGTTTTTGTAGTTGGCTTGTGAAAAGACTGGCAATGGAAAGCAAAGCTTTGTAAAAACATGTCTTCTGAAAACTTGGGGGGAAAACTTGGTATGTGCATCCTGAAGAAAATATAGGCAACTGTTTGCCAGTTGCATTAGTTGACTTCACTGAAATATCTGCTTTGGGCAGTCTGTCTGAGCCAGGTGATCTGTGTCAGGGATGCACATTAATTTTTTCCCTAAGTTTTTAAGACTTTCACAATTGATCATGTATAATTTCTTATTTCTCCTTTCTTTCAGGCACAGAAATAGGGGCAAACTGAGTGACCTGGTAGCAGAACATCTTGATCACTTGCATTACCTTAATGATATCCTTATCATTAACTGTGAATTTTTAAATGATGTGCTGACAGACCACCTACTTAATAGGCTCTTTCTTCCCCTCTACGTGTATTCATTAGTAAATCAAGACAAGGTAAGCTAATGCCTGCAAACAGTTAATTCTCAAAGATGCTACTTGCTTTCAGTGTGCAAAGTGATTGTGCACTAGGTATACGATTCTCTTGATATCTATGTGTGGTTTACATGAAACAGCTTAAATAAGGTGGCTATAGAGGAAATACCCTGAGACTGAATTCCAGAGCACAGCAGATTAAATTTTATTCCCCGAAGATATACTGGTTTGGGTGACATGGTGGTTGAAAGCTAGCAGGAGTGGAGATAAGAAGAATGGCAAATTTGGAACTGGGTTTAAATTTCTGCAACACTGGGAGATGTGTGATTTCCTTTTCTGATAAAGTAACTTGTCTTCTAGCAAAAGTGGGTTATAATACAATGCAAATTTGCCATGATGTAAAAATCTATCCAACCCCAAAAATACAAACTTTTGTGGTTGGTACTTGTTTCTTGTATTTATAGAGAAGCTGTGTTTTAATGTGATGTAGCTGAAATTATTTTTAAAGCATAGACTTTAAATTTAGTGGAAAACTGGTTTTTAGTGAAATACAAACTATTTTTTAAAACCTGCACAGGTTCCTGCATTCAGTTGTGGGTAGTATTTCATATTATCTGAATAGCTAATTTTCAGAGCAGTCTTCAATGAATGTTAACTGAGAATAATTTTTTGAAGGAATAGTAGCATAGTGCAAACCAATGTACTTCTCAGATGCTCAGCTGTTTAAGTTGCTGAAGTGACTATGAAAGACAATAACTAATAACAATTTTTTAAACAAGGAAGAGAAAGGGCTATGCTTATTCAGAGAGTCTCCATTTCAAATAGTTTACAAGCAGTGAATGTTAAAGATCATGATGCTTTCTGAATATTTTGTAGCAGAATGTGGAACAACACAAGTTTTCTTTTAAATAAAACATTAAGCCATATAAATGCCTTGTATAAATAAATAAGCGTTTGTCATAAATTTTTCTGTAGGGTGGAGAGCGTCCAAAAATAAGTCTCCAGGTTTCTCTCTATCTTCTTTCTCAAGTAAGTATTTTAAGTATTTGTCCTGTTTCAAAACAAATTTTGCAGTACTGTTGTGATTCACAAATTTGTGTGATTTCATCATTTTGGCAAAGCCATAAAAGAAAATCTGTCAAATTTCTAACCTTTCAGCTTCCATTAAAAAAAAAAAAAAAGTAGAACATTTTGTCTATCCATGGGCAGACAAAGTAGCTTCTTATTTGAGTTAATCTCATTCTTCTGAGGCTCCCATTGCTCAGGGTAACCTTTAGAGAATTCCATGATCATAAACTGTGTACACCAGCTGACAAATAGTCTGATAGTCATACAACATGCTGGGACAGAACTTGGTACAATGGCAGATGAAATTTACCAAGATGCTGTATTGCATTTTGAATCTGGCTAAGCTATGGAAAATTTCAGGTTTGAATTTTCCTCTTTGAAAACCTGAACCCCAAAACCCACCACTACCAAAATCTCACTTTCTCACAATATTATTTTCATTGTGCCTGTAGCTTAAATCTGTAATTAAGTACTTATTATCAGTCCCACCTCCTTTTCTTTCTAGAATTTATTTTCAAATTAAGAGTTTTACAGTAGATTTTTTTTGTATCGTAGAGAAAATTCATCTGTTCTCCCTGTAGTCTTCTGTGCATTGCTATGAGACTGGTTTTCTTAAATTACATTGTCTGAAAATAGTTTTGACTTGTGTTCGTAGAATTTGTACTCCTTTTTCTTTGAATTTAGACTTCTTCAATACTCATTTTATTATGATCCAGCCCATAATTTCATCTTTTTTGCTAGAAGTATGGGGTTGGGGTTTTTTTCCTAGGAAAATATAATTTGATGCTCCTTAATTTAAACCTAAAAAGTTGTGGTGATGTGAGGGTTATTTACCACAGATAAAACTGTGGGAGCAGCAGCTTCTTGTAACCAAAGGGAGCTGCATCATACAGTTGTATAAGGTGACCTCTTTTAATGTCTTTGCTTTCAGTGGAAGTATTGACGAGGTATCACTTCAGAATTTATATCTATGTTCTTCATTCTGTTTGAAAAGGAAAACGGAAGTAGTCAAAAAGAACCGAGAACAAATTTTGTGTGTCAAAATGGGATGTGATATAGAAAATCAAGCTACTGTTTCTGTGACCAGCAGAAGCACATCTTTTCCCACCCCTTTTAACCTGGAGTTTGACTGTGGTGGGGTGGGATCTACCAAACCTTGCTGACTATTTCTATTCCTGACAGCAGGCATATGCTCTAGGCACTATTCTTTTATTAGAGACAAGTGCTTGAGAGATTTGTGCTAGCACCTGAAAATGCACTGTTGGGACTTCTCACCCACTGTTCCCAAAGTGAACATGTGCTGTTCTTGCACCAAAACACGCCTGTGGACAGTCAAGCAACGCTTGCTGAATTGGCAGAAGCTCGAGTGCTTTGGAGGTTGTTCAAAGTACTTTTGAAGTGTGTTGTGACTTTAAAGTTTTATATGGATCACCACTGCATGCTAATAATCACTTCCCTTTTGGAGGTCTGGAATGGTTCTGACTTTAATCAGAAAACCCGTGGAGAACATTCAGCTGAATATTGTCAAAACAGTGACTAGACTTAATGACTTAGAAATTATTTAGGAATTTTGCAGCGAGAACCACTGATAAGGGATCCAGCTCTGATATTCCTGTGAAGAGAATGGATATAAGATAACAGAAGACTATTGCAGCTGGACCTGAGCTGGTTCTGTCCAGGAGCCAGTTGCTTATTGGCTCAGACTTGTAAGCCTTGGCTCAGAATAGAGTAGTTAAACAGAGAACTCTGGTAAAGCACCAAAGCACTTGTGGTCAAATGCTTCAGTGTTCCAGGCAGTATGGTCCTTTCTCGTGTGTTCTGTAGCCACTATGAAGCTGACACTGATTTGCTGCAATTTCAGAGCCAGTAAAGCTGCTTGTGATCCAGCTCAGCCTAGTGCATGGCCTTTACTCATGAATCACTGCACAATGATTGTGTGCACAGCACAGAACTTTCTGGAGTCTGGCCTGTTGCTGGCACACAGGAAGGTCAGGGGAGGCTGTGCACCATAATCAATTCGTTTTTTCTAAAAAAAATACATTTCTGGAATGGTTTTAATGAGTTCCTTGCTAGAATATCACACAACTTTCCTTTCGAAAGTTTTGAAGAGAATTTACACTTCTCAGAAGGAGGAAAGAATATGAAGAATTTGTAAAACTGGGTAGCGTCAAAGGTGGAGGAAGGTCAGATACCCATCTCTCTTGTGTTCTAAAGTAGATTTAATGAGCTATCAGTGTTCCCAGTTGTACTTGTATGTAAACTAAAGATAGCAGTTAACAAGGTCAAAAGTATGTTCAGCGAGTGAAATTGTGAAACTATGTATTCTGTAAATATGTCTGATATTTTTTTCTGCTCTTCTTTTAATAGGTTTTTCTGATTATACATTATGCTCCCTTGGTGAACTCCTTGGCTGAGGTTATACTCAATGGGGACCTTTCAGTGTTTTCTTCTAAGGTTGAGCAAGATATACAGAAAAACTCAGTAAGTGGCCAACTGTCTCTAATTTTTTTTTTTTAAGGCAAAGAAATTATTTGAAAAATAAAATCAGGTATCTGGAAAATGGTAAGCCAAGGTGGTTGTGTTTAGAAGAAGAGAGCAGCAACAGACTTCAGCTTTTGTTGTTGGATCATCATTTTGATACAACACTTCTGTAATCCAGTCTTCTGTGTTCAGTTTTTATCTGCCCTTGGGTAGAGAAATAAAAATGATTCAGCGCAACTTTCCAGTGAAATTTCCTTGTGCAACTTGTAGTAGAAATGAGGAGACTTAGAAAAAATACTGGCTTATGATTTTCATGTGAATATTCCCAGTGTTTTAGCAGTAAAACTGATCATCTCTGAAAGTTGTGCATCAGTGAGCATGTGAGAATAGAGACCAGCCATAGAGAGATGGGAGTGTGTCAGTCTGTCATTGCCCTTTTACCTTCACATTTAACCCTGGGTAGCTGATGCTGGTGGTACTGGTTTTCTAGGTGTCATGTTTATAATATTTTCCCTTTTGTTGTGGCTTTCACAAGTTTGTGAAATGATTACTTGTTACTTTTTAAAGGTCTGTATTGGGGATGGTAACAAGTAGGGGGACATGACCTTATTGTAAGAGGCCTCTGACTGTAGTTGTGTCTAAAAATTGAACATGTCTCCAGTGACTGACTGGCCAGCAGTTGCTGACTGAATGTTTAATTTATAACAAGCAATAGATTGGTTCTCATGCACCTTCTTTCCCAGCAGTGGCTATAGCTCTGGGAGTTTCAAGGGGGGAGATATGTTTCAGCTTCTCCAAGACACATGAACTTTTCCAGATTTCTTCCCAGTGGGCTTTCAAAGCTGTGTGGACTGATCTTAGCCAGTATCTTTTGGGTTCTGGTGTTTTGTTCTGTTTACCTTGATATTTAGAATCTAACCTTTTTTAGAAAAAAACTATGGTAGAATGGTAGAGTTGACTGAATGCTTTAAGGTAAAGTAGTCACTTATGTTAGGAAATGTCTGACCTTCTGCTGGCTGTGTACTGAATGTTGTGAGTTACTTGTGCAGAAGCAGCTTTGTTACTAGGAAATTTGTGGCAAGAGGGTGGAGCACCAGTTGTTACAGAAGTGAGATTTTCTTTCCTGTCATGGTTACTGTACAGAGTTGCAAAATACCTGCAGCATGTGTTTGTGTACTTGAGCTTATGTTAGGAATATTTGGGGTTTCCTATAAACTCCTGTTCATCTCTTAAATTTGTAATACTATTTAGGTTGCTGCTCCTTGCTGGCCTTAACGATGTGTCCTCACAACTGGGGGTGCAGTTGTACCTGAACAGGTAGTAAATAGGAGGGATGTTGGCCTTCTGCAACAGCCCCTTAGTGAAGCTGCCAGAGGTGGAGCTGTGTTCAGGGAGTGCAGAGCAGTGGGTGAAGGGAAAAGCTTCCATGGGAGAAACCTTAGTTTTTAGTAACTTCAGAAAACCATATTCTTCAATTAAACCATGGAGGGGAAAGCCTGTACTGTCAGAAGCCCACTGGTGGAGGTTGGTTATGTGCAGAAGGAGTGGGGTGCAACTCCAGCAGAAGAGCTCCCTGCCCAGCTTCCAGGGAGGGGAGCCATCAAGGGAGCTGCTCTGCAGTGATGTGTGGGAACAACGGCTGCAGGCATTGCTTGGGCTTTCCTGCTGATACACAGCTCAGTGCACGGAGGCTCGAGTCAACTGTACAAGTGAGGGTACAGTCAAGTAAAGTGAGGCAGTTTCTTGTTGCTCTGTGATGGGACTTCATAGAAGAGGAAGTTGATTTTTGAGCATTGTTAGCCATTCCAGGGGCTGTTCTCTGGACTATGGGGTGAATCAGGATCATTGCAGGGTTATTGCTGTGGTGTTCTCTGTTGCAAAGAAATTGCAAATTTCCACCAAAAGCTACTTCAGAAGTTAGTTTGAAATTGTTAGAAGTGATGAGCAAGTTTTTAAATTTGCTTTTAGTCTGAATGTAAAATTGTGTTTTTTCTTAAGTCAGACCTAAATTTATCATTTACTACTTCCTTTCTGTTCTAATTTGCCATGGTAACCATCCTGATACTGTCCTAAGCTTGTTGTTTTGGGCATATCTGTGTATTGTGGTGAACTGCAGCTGTCTCTAAACCCTTGCTCTGTACCTAACACTGCTCATCTGTTGTGACTGAGATGTCTTGATATGTTTAAGTTGAAATGTAACTGTCAGTTTCTAACTAACATGTAGTTTCTAAACCCAGAAGTAAGAAGAACCTCATATCTATATTCATCTTTGTAATAGGATGAATTAAAGTGGAATGAGGTGTAGAGTAAGGACTGAGATTACTAGAAGCAGAGTCTCGTGTCCTCTTGCTGGGACACTGAGTAAAGAACACAACAAAAAAAGCTGAGAAGGGTTACAGTTGCTGTGTATAAATGCAAAATACCCTGAGTTCTTTAGAGCAAAGAACAGTGGTCCCTGTCACAACAGGAACAAGTGGTACTGTTCACTGGAAATCAGTTTATGGAAATAATGACCAGCAGCTGTAACTGCTGCTATCTTATGAATTGGCAATAACCTACCCATGGAGATCTGCTAAACATCACAGGGCAGTAGTGAATGCCTAAGCTCCATTGAACAGGTTCTCCACCTCATTCCATGTTTTTTCCCTGTATTTCTGGTTTTAGGCATCATCAGAAGAAATACAAACCCTTATCTCACAGTGAGAGTTGAGTGTGTGTAGGCAGCAGAATGTATTTAAACTGTCAGATATCACACTAAGGTTTACCTTACTTCCTGTGAGATCTGTTTTCCTGCATCATTCAGATGTGGGCCAGATCTACCTAGTGCATGTTTCTTCTTTAACCTACTTTCTCCTTCCTGTAAAAGGTGTTACTGGTATTGCCTTATTTTACCATCACACATTGCACAAGATAAACCATTATTGAAAATGTGGTTGAAAAACATTTTAAAGATATAAAACAGCAGTACCTCAAGCTGTATAATCAACTTATATAATAAACCAAATGCTCTCTAAATTAATTTGAAGTCTGATTTTAAAATGTTTTAATTGTATAGCCTTGTTGTATTTAGCAGAACAGAATATTTGTGTAGAGTTTTTTCTACAGCATTCCTTCTTGGACCAGACCATGGCTCAGTGTTTACAAGCACACCGCTGTCTACTGGTCTCTTGTGTTGCTTTACTCATGTGGCTGACAGCATATGAGAAATGCAAGAATGTTAAGTACATGCTTTCTCATAAAGAAACGACCTACCAGATTCTAGGAAGCAATGCAGAAGTAAGAAGTGAATGTAGAAAGGGGAAAATGTGTTATGCAGCTTGCATGCTACTTTGCTGTTACTTCCCTAAATAATAGGACTTAAGGTGCTCTTCCCTTTTCTTACGGCTTTTGTGACCAGAAGCCATCAGTAAAGGTAATCTGGTTATTTTATAACCTTCCTGTGTTGCAGTTGTATCACACAAAAAATGTATCAGAGAGGTTATCAGGGGACATAAGTGTTGTGAATTTCATGGAGTGGGGTTTTTTTGGTGTTGTAAAATATTCTTCCCACTATGTGGTTTGTTTCAGTGCCAAGTGTAAAGTCATTTATGCAGTATTTCTATAAAACATTTACAAAATGTTAGAAGATTCAGAGAATCATTTTGGCCTTTTAACTTACAGACAGCTTCTTCCCTGATCTTTTACTAATCTCTTGTTTTTATGTATAGATGGTCCTAACTTGGTGAAGGAAAGGATTATTTCAGACTTTTTTCCCCGAAGTTTCTTTGATGCAGTCATTTTCAGTGCTTATTGTGCTGATTCACCTAAGGCAAAGAATGTAATCAGTTTGGTTTTTACTCTAGTCTTGCTTCTTTTCTCTTGCTTGCTCTTAAATTTTTAACCCTTTATCCAGTGTTGGTTAAATGTGATGGAAGTATTGAGCTCTGGAAGGTAATGGAGTTTCTGTAGCAGTCTCGTTTAGTGTAAACCTGGCAGAAAGCTCCAGACCATGTGTTTCACTTCTCAGTAACAGAGAGATTTGGCTGAGCAGTGTTTATATTGTACTCTGGTGATCAGCTGACAGGCCTAGCCAGGGAGAGGGGAGCTCAAACAACACAGCTCAGAAACAAGCTGTAGAGCTGCAGAAAACCAAGTTTTTCTGTCCCTCTATTTGCAGAGCTTCTTGTAGTGTCTTGGTCACTTTCTATAAGAATACATTGTTCTGTGTTTTTAGGATGACACACTCTTGGAAATACTTAATTTCTTGCAGAAATTTGTCATCTAGATTTATTTTCTTGCTCTATAAATTAGTAATCAGGAAAATGAGATGTTGGTTTGCCATCTTATCCTGTGATAAGTTTGGGTAAAACATAAGTAAATTAAGTCTAACAAATGGTTGGTTTTCCAGACTTGGTAAGTCAATGCCTGGAGGCCCAAAAAAGGTTAATGGCAGTGTCATTTGTTCCTAGCTGATACAAGACTTAGTCTGATGTTAGGGAAGCATAAGACGCCAAAAAAAAAACCAAAAAAACAAGACAAAACAAAAACAAAAAAAAACCCAGAAAATCTCACACCACAGAGCATTGGATTTTGTCCTTGCTGCTGAAAAAAAACCTTTAAAAAGGGCATGTTTCATCTTAGTACACTGCTGTCAACACACATGGAGGATTTTGCTGCCTTTATCCTTTTTACAAAAGGTGTCTTAATTTTATGTGTACTGTCTGTCTCCTCCCTTCAAAGAAAGGGAAAACAATTTAAAACCTGTTTTGATTAAATAGGTAGTTCTGCATCCTCTTGTCTCAAGAAGGCATACTTTTTAATGATAGATCTTTGGAGATAATTTTGCTACTGATGACTTGGTACTACTTTTTTATATTTTAAAATGGATTTGAGATTTGTGAATAGTGTGCTAATTTACATTTTATGTGAACTGAAGTTTCTTTATCAATTACAGTTGAAAATGCCTTGCTGTAACTCAATGTAAATTCTTCCAATTTACAGGCAAATTCAAGTATCAGATGTTTCATAAAACCAACTGAAACACTTGAGAGGTCTCTTGAAATTAACAAACAGAAAGGGAAGAAGAGGATGCAGAAAAGACCCAACTATAAAAATGTTGGTGAAGAAGACGAAGAGGAAAGAGGATCTGAAGATAACCAAGATGACCTTGATAAAAGTAAAGGTACAGAAGCAAGTTCAAAGGGCATAAGAACAAGCAGTGAAAATGAAGGTGAGTATTCCAGCAAGAAAATGATGCTTACAGTTTAGGTACTTTTGTTTACTTGATGGACCTAGTTGTGATTTGTTGTGTGACTTGTTCTCTTGCTGCACTAGGTAAACATGGGACTGTGACATTTGTTTAAGGCTTTGGCTGGATTTTTTTCTCATGTTAAATCATGCTGTGAGAACATGTACTTCTAATCTGATTAAAAGCTATGAAAGTGTGTTCATTTGTGCCTGCAGGCCTTGGCCCTTATCACAATGCTTGCCTTGCACCTCAGTGTATGTGGTTGTGGGCACTTGATAAGCAGACTTGACAACTTTGTAGCTTGTCCTTTTGTGGTGAGGCAGAGCTGTAGCCACTTCACCTTTACAAGATGGTCAGCAGTATTTTATGCATGTTTCAATGATAAAATTTAACAGGTGTGCTAAAAGTGACAGTACATGATAGAAGATGATATTAAATAGTTCAAAATTGAAAACATCTTTAACTCTTAGATTTTTTTTAATTGGATGTTTTCAGGATTTTTGATGTAGCACAAACCTAAGAAGAATTGCTTTTATAGGATGAGTGGTCTTACAGCGTATTTTAACTGTTTATTTTATAGTAACTAACTTCTAGAACAATGTATATCAGTCCTAGTACTTACATTAAACATAAATTGGGAAAAATGAGAAAAACAGGATGGCCTGCAAGCAATTGAAAACAAGAGTGTTATACTTTGACAGTCCTATCCAATCATGGTTGAGTTTAGATTTAAGTAAATGGTCTCTTTGAGGCTTTCCTTAAATGGTGTCAAATAACTGATGGTGTATTGTCTACCATGATTTGAAGAAAATCTGAAATAATCTACTGTTGAAAGCGGTGCATTTAGTTGCAGTGTTTGTCCAAATTCCTAAGCAAAAGCAAGATTTGTTTGTTCTACTGAAAGTCAGTAGGTGTGAAGCGCTGGGGACCAGGTGTCCTGTTTGCTGGAACTGTAGAGGCCTGTTTACACCCTCAGTGAAACTTGATGTCCACCCATGCCCCAATCTCAGCAGCTTTTTCACAAGTCTTATTTTCAGAAGGAGGTTCTATGGCTTTTCTTCCTGTGGTTTGCGTGGGAAGGGAGCTTACTGTGGTTTATTTGCCAAAATGCTATGTATATTTTCTTTACGTATTTTATATATATGTATACATTTCTTATAGTGTTACATTCCTTGAAAGAAATGTAAGCCAAGTTCTTTACTGGGAAGAAAATTTGCCTACATCTGTTCATTAACCTTTCTGAGGTAATGGTTATACCTCTTTTATATAGAAATGCATGAGATGCTTTTAATGCCAAACAAAATGCAAAAGAGCTTGTGATAACTTTATTAAAAATACAAATTTTGGTGGTATGTTTTGGGTTTTTTTTAGAAATAGAGATGGTAATCATGGAGAGATGTAAGCTGTCAGAGCTGTCTATCTCTGCTGTGACAGAACAGAATACAACAGATGAAGAAAAGAGTGCAGCTGCTTCTGGGAGTGAGATAACAAACTGGAACAGGTATAAAGGAACTGTAAAAGATTTTGCCAAATTGCTTCCTTACCTACTCTCCCCTTAAATCTTTTGCTTTTCTTAAAGGGATGTTTCAAATCTGCTTAAAGTTAAAATTGCAGGGGTTCTTCTGGATCACAAGTGAGTGAATTAATACAAAAGTGAGGTGTAGCCTCTCTACTGATCAAGTTTTGGAAATGATCCTGTTCCTTTGTAGTTTGTGCTTTCCTTTATGGCAATTGTGATGCACTAAGTTGGTTAAAGTAAATTACAGAATATTAACACATAAACTAGAATATCAATGTTTCCACTCTGTAATTTTCTAAACCTCTGCATTAAGCCAGAATAAGTTTTTTAATTGTATTTATGGTTGCATTTGTCCATTTTGTATGCACCTATAAGGAAAAAACAAGGAAATTTCCTCAGTTCAGGGCTGAAGTTGGCATAATTTTAGTAGCAGTAGTTATAGACAAACCCTTGTGACCTTTTTACTGTTTCTAGGTTCCATTAGTATGTTTTAGGGTTATCAAAAACTTCTAGTGGAAGTACAGTTTATAAGTGTTTCTGGGAGCAGAAATTGCCTTGACTTCAAAATTTAAACTTGGATATATTAAGTACTCCTAAGAGACTTTCTCACAAAGGATCCTGCATTCCTGTTAATAGAATGCTAAGAAACCAAATGTGCCTGACACAAAAGTAATTGCAAATGTGTCCATTGGGAAAATGCACATGTTTGATAGGATTTAAAATTTATTTTTAAACTTGGGAAATGCTGCCTGGTATTCCCAGAATTTCATTCTGTCTCCATTATAGCTTTGTAGTTTAGATTACATTCATTAATAAAGATAACACTTAATTTCATTGTAAAAGTGAAATTGAACCTTGACTTGAACCGGCTTTAAAACACGTTGTTCTAGATTATTGATAATTTGACTAAAATATGTGCCAAATGGCTTTTAGAAAGAAATTGGCAGCGAGTGCATGGAATACTAAAGTGACTGGGATGCTCGGGGCTTGAAAAGTGCAGAATGCTTAGAAGTGAGCTGCCAGTGCATTTGGCAAATGTCTGCAGCTCAGGACTCTTGATCTCATGATGTGGTCTCACAGCATTCTGCATCTTTTCTGAAAATAAACAACATCAAAGAATGTCCAGAGCTAGAAATAGTTTTAAAATATACCTTGTACAGGGCAATTCTGACCTTTGTATTGTATGTGATTTTTTTTTTTTTTTTTTTAATATCAGTGAATTAGCTGGTATAGTTTAAGATTGTGTTAATTTGTATGCCAAATGTAGTGTTTGAAACAGTAGCTAAATTTCTGAAGAGACTTGTTCGAGTGTGTATAGTTTCTCTTCTACACTGGTTGGAATTACTGAGCCTTGTGGATAAGGTACCATGTGGGAGTGGAAAATGCAGCAATCTCCATGCTATGCTGGAACTGAAGCTTCCATACCTGGAATAATCATTAATGGTTATGGTGACAGTGGTTCCTAGTGTGTTGCAGTCTTCAGTTGTCAGCAAACTCCACAAGAATAAATAATTAGAAGAACGCTTGTATGGCATTTGATCTGCTTTTTCTATCAAGCCCTTAGTAAAAGACTAGTAAAGGAAGCAAATGCTTACAGAGTTAAGAAATACATTTGAAAATACTTACCATGTAGCCTTTACTATGAAAAGTGGGGGTTTTTTTAGAACAGTCCAATAGTTGTTGAAAAATAAATGGAAAACAGCACAGATGGCAGTTAAAAATCTGCAGCTGTAAAAGCTAAGTCAAGCTTTTAATTTCCCTTAGCCCTTTTCCTACTGTGAAAAACAAAAGAGAAAGCTTAAGTATTTTAGGTGTAATTTTATTTTGATGGGCCTCACTACTGGAAAGTTTAAGCTTAAAGACATGTTTTAAATTAGCTTCATTTTATGAAATGCTGTACAGCAAAGCGTTTTTCCAAAGCATGTCAAATCTTCATGCTATCTTGTGGCTTCTGTTGCTGTTTTCTTAGCTGAAGTTTTTCTGGGTCTGTTGTGTGTTTAGTCTAAATGAGGACCATTGGTGAGGGGGATTCTCAGTTGTTTTAGCCTCATGTTACTGTGACTGAGATAATGCGGATAGATGCTGTGAAGAAGCATTTGGAATGAAAATGATATCTCTCGCTGCTGTAATAATTTTTTTCAAGTTTCATAATTTCATTAATCTAATTAGTATGTGGGGGAAAATAATGAAAAATGCATTAGACATTACAGAAGTCATTTAATACTGTGTAATATTGGTGTTAATGGAACAACTACTGATACCTCAGCAGCTTTGAGCTGGTAAAACACTGGCTTTGATGAAATTATATTAAATAGTACTTTTATGTTATAGGTACGGTTTTAGGTTGTTTACTGTCTGCTGTTGGTCTGAAAACAAATCTAATGTTATCTTGCGTTTAAGTATTTTATTGTCTTGGTACTCTTTGTTCTTTAGACCTTGAAGCTGAACTCACTTTGTGGTGTGAAAAGCCCCCTATCTGAGGGTGACATGGGGCTTGTAGGGCTTGTTTAATGATTAGGAAGCCTGAAGGCCCTCTTGGCTTGTTTTCAGCATCGCTAATTATTTAGGTTCTTTTCCTTGAGTAGTTACGTTCTTTTGAGATCTACAGTATGTGGGCAATTTGACTGAAGCACTTTGAGCAGTGTTGAACTTGGGCAAAGCGGGATCGCTGCCGGTGGCATTTCTGGTAGAGGAGCTGTGTAATCCAGGCTCAGAAATGCACAGGATGTGCTGCTGTGGCATGAGCTGAGCAGGGAACAGCGTGGGCTGGGATTCTGGTCACTGCCTTGTTTCAGTAAGAGAGAACGTGCTGCTGAAATGTGTCTGGAGCTGCCGGGAAGTTCAAGGGCATTGTTATGCCTTGGGCGCCGTGGCTTTCCTGGGACACACTCAGTGTGACCATGAGGGCGCCACCGGTCTGGAGTGGGTATTGAAGTGTGCTGTGTTCTGGTCTCTGACAGCCCTTCTGACCCCCAGGAACCACAGCAGTGACTTAGTAGTGCCTGCTTCTTGTCTGCTGGGCCTGCACAGCAAAGTGTGTTTGGTTCTGTGACTTTGATGTTATTTTAATGCATTTTCTTTGAATGTAATTTAGATAATATAAGGATTTTTTTTCCTTTCACTGTTAAAGCATAGTTTAAAAGACAGGAATAAACTCTTTTCACTCAGGCTTCCACACTGTCATCTTCTGATGACTGTGGCACTTCCCTGACATATCATTTGTTTGTCTGGGCCAGTTGTGAAAATATATTTAGTTTTCACTTGTGTTCTGAACCTGTACAACTGACTGGATGCAAGCCAGCTTAAGACCAGAAGCCAAACTGCCTTGCCATTAGGCCTGTGCTAGTATCAGCTGAACCTCAGCCATATCTGATCTGTCCAAATGCCTTCTGGATTACACTGACTTTTGTTGACTGTCCAGGGTACAGGTAAAGAAAAGGTGAGCTTAGCACTGTTTGTAACTTGCTGTATGTGTGTCATAGGTCACACATGCTTAAACTCAGGAATACAAAGCTCATCTGCAATCCAAACCTTTTTTTTTTCTTTTCAAATATTCCCTCCTAGTTCATTTTTCTTTCCTATAACTGTTATTATACCGTTACAATTGTTGCTTTAGAACAACCTAGCTTCCTCCAAACTTCTGGTAAAAAAGCTTACTTGTAATAGTAAGAACTTTTCAACTCTGCAGTCTGTTTTATACAACAGTGTTAGCAGCTCCTTTAATTTACTTATGTGTACACTTAAAAGAAGCTCTGCAATGCTTCTGCATACTTACTAAATAGGCTACAACTAACCCAGTAAATGTTTGAATAATCAGTTCTTGGGTAAATATTATATAATAAATCCTCTTAAAACATCAGAATTATTGTCAGAATGTAAATACAAAACATGGCTGTAATCTGAGTACTCTGCAACAGAAACTCTGTAACAGAACTCTTTTGTTACAATGCCTGAAAATGTGCATTACTGTAAATTTGCCTCCATTAGCTACATCTGTAATAAGATAGTTAGCCATTTTTCTATAGATTTTTTGGTAACTGTTTCTAAATTACTCCTTTTCACAGGCCTTTTCTTGATATGGTCTATAATGCACTGGACTGTCCTGAAGATGATTACTATGCCCTCTTTGTGCTCTGTCTTCTATATGCAATGTCACACAACAAAGGTAAGTGCTGTTATGTAGAGTTAACTGCAACGCCAGGGTTGGAAGAAACTGTAAACTTCAATAAAGTCATCTTCTGGTTTATGGGGTTATTTGTTGCTGTTCTTTAGAACAGGACATGGAGATCCCTAGCAATCCATAACCCTGTATTGTTCTAAGACATCTCACAGCAAGCCAGTCTTTTCTGAGAAATAACTTCGGTATTTTAGAGGAATGTGTTAAAGATGGGATTAGTTTCCTTATATAACGAGTCAGTGAAAATTTTATTTGTGTTGGGGAGGGTACTGAATTGGGCTACTACAAAATAAAATTCCCATTTCTTTTAAACATATATGAACAGATTACTTAACTACCAAAGTTATTTAAATTCAGGTTTAAAATCAGACTTTGATCTTCTCTGCTTTAGCCATTATGCTCTCCAGATGCATGGCTTGACTTTGATTTGATTTAGGTGCAAACAAATAATGTGAGAATTTCAGAAGCAGCAAAATAGTTTGCATTTCACCAACCACTTTGGGATTTGAGTGTCTTCACCCAGTAGGCCCCATTTAAGGCTGAGAATTTTCAGGGATTCATCAATGTGTTTGGTCTTTGTTGTTCCTCCTTTTCCTTGTAATACAAAGTCAAAGCTAACTTGCCTGGTTTCCTATTGCTAATTGTTCTCTTTTGAGAAAACTGCTTGATCTATTAAGTGCTTACCTCGGAGCACACTCCTGTTTTCTAATTTGCTTTTTTTCCTTCACCCCCCTGAAAGGACTTGACTCAGTCAAGCTGGAGAGAATTCAACTTCCAGCTCAACATGCTGAAGAGAGAAATTCATATAATCATGTCCTTGCAGAAAGGCTCATCAGGGTAATGAATTATGCTGCACAACCAGGTATTGCTTTTCCAGGGTTTGTTTTTGCTTCCAAGCTGAAATTTTTGAAGATGGAAAAAAGCTACTTAGCCTCTTGTCTTTGAGGGGAAGGTGGCATTCAGCATGCTCTTTGATGAGCAGTATATAGATGTGGTTTGTAAAAGACAACTATTGGCTTTTCCTTGGTTGGTGAGGAACCAGAAATTTTGCATTTGTGCTGAGTAGCTGTTTTTATACTCAGAACTATACAAGGATCTGTTGTCTTAATTCCTACTTTCTGCACTTGTGAATAAACAAAAACTGAGATTTTTGAGTGGTTTCACCTTAATGGATTTCATCCTGAAGATATGAGCTGTCATACCTTTGCTTGTAGAAATAATTCTTGTGGAGAATTATTTGGAGAAATAGTCTTGAAAACTACGGTGTCCTTTCCTCATAGCAGTCCTTTGGCTATCACCTCTAGGTGGTAGGAAATTTTCCCATACTTTTTTTTTTTTTTAACTCAGATTGTATTTTCAGTTCTGAAGTGTTTTGCAGTAAATGTGAGGTTTTTTCTTCCATTTTTTCTGTGAAATGAGGGTTACACTGTTCCATGACCTATTCCATGAAAATACGATTTTTGTTCAAGCCACACGTCTTCTCCTTGCACTTCCCCCCTTAAAACTTTAAATGGGTAGATCTGCTTTTCCCCAGAAACCAACACACTATCAAATTTTTGATTGTCTATAGAATAAAAGTCTGTTTGTTTGACTTGCAAAACTGATCTATAGCATACTAATTTGTGCTGATGTGTCAGAGATGAAAAACACATTTATATATGAAGAATTTGTACCTACAGCAGCAGGAGGGAGTGCAAATGAGGACATGTATTTATTTAAGTAAAGGCATGTCTGGGGAGGGAAGTGCTGGGGAAGGGTGGAAATGCAGGTTATTAAACTTTCTGCATGCTGTGTAGAACATCTCCTTTTCTCTCTTCAGGGAAAAGCTGTGCCTTGTTAGTGTGCTATACACAAAGCTTCCTTTCACCTTGTAACTTCATCCACCCCAAAAGTTTGGGATCCTTTTGTAATTTTAGTGTAGTTCAACCCATGCTGCAGATTGATAAAGGCATCAAAATACAATATTTGGGCTTATTTTTCAGTAGTATTAATCTCTGCCTTCTTATTGAATGGTTCTGCTTTAAATTTTCTTCTGCTTTAAATTACTCTTCCAATTCTTTTTCTTGATAGCCATCAGCATTGTAAGGCAGCATCAGCACTCATCCTTGTCAGATAGGGGGTGTGACAGAGGAACAAAGTTGGACAGTTGCGGGAAGAGTAGAAGCATTTAAGAACATGGGATGATGAGAAGAGCTATAACTAAACTGCTGCTATTTTGTATATTGAAATTTTCTTTTCATAGATGGAAAAATTCGTTTGGCAACTTTAGAACTTGGCTGCCTATTGCTGAAGCAGCTTGTGTTTTCTAAAAATGGCAGGATCATAAAAAGTGTTCACCTTCATTGTCTTGAGGTGAGTACTTTCTTTCAAACTGCCAGTCACTGCATTACTGGTGTCTGAGTCTTGTAATAATAGTTGAATAAATTTGTTTCATTTCTGGTTGTAGTAAGCCTCGATGTGAAATTTGAGCTTCTAGAACATCTTTGCTTTGGTAGCTCTGTTCTGTGAACGTAATAACCTATGTCCTGTTCTCAGCTCTGATATTTTAACTTGTAGCTTCTCAAGCAGTTTTTTGTTTCTCTGAAATTGTATGTCATCCATCTCATTAATGTAAAGAAAAGTGCTTTTGAAACTAATAAGCTCACATAAGCTGTGTTTTTGTAGGTGCAAGAACTGTATGCTATCAAATTCTGGGATTAAGGCCATGAATCAGGATATTATTAGACAGTTTCTTCTGTCTGAGTTTTTGGGTGGGTTGTTTGATGTAGCTAATAAATGGTGTATGTATTCCCTGAAATGCATTTTCTCTTTCCTAGGGTGCAAGGGAGGAAAGTGTTCATCTCCTCCGTCGTTTCTATAAGGTATATATGCAAAATGCTGTAAGAAAAAGGTCTTTTACGTAATGGGGAGTGTCTGCAGCCCAGTCTTTATGTAGTGCCCAAAGCAGCACTGTTTTTAAGATGGGAACTCCAAATTTGTGAGATGGAAGGAAGTGTTTTGTTGGAGAATTTCTCTCCTTTCTGCCCTTCTCATACCACCCTGATGTATGTCACAAAGGGCTGTTGAAAGACTCACAGGGTTTATACTGGAGATCAGGTTTATCATTGACACTAATATGGAATATATTTGGTTTTAACATTACTTTTTGTTTGTGTCATATCTGAAATGATGATCTAAAGTTTTACTTAATCTTTTTTCCTTATTGGAAACCTTTGCAGCTTTTTACTTTTGTGTGTGTGTGTGTTGTAAACAATGAAAGAAATTAATTTTTTAGCCCTAGGCAATAACTTCTAGATAAGGAGCAGTAAATCCATGACAGATTTCAAGTGTCTGAAATACCTTCCTGTTTTTCTTGGAATTCTCTTGAAGGATGTTTGCTCAATGTGGCTTACAAAAAATAAGTAACTTGTGGTAGGTTGACCCTAGCTGGCTGCTAGAGGTCCACTCAGCTGCTCTCTCACTGCCCTTCCTCAACAGGATGGAGGGAGAATAGAATATCTCAAGATAAAGAACAGGGAGGTTACTTGCCAATTACAGTCATGGGCAAAATAGACTCAATTTCACAGAGATGAACTTACTGCCAAGAAAAATAAATTTAGATAGTGAGAAACAAAGACAAATTAAAACACTGCTGTCCCCCACCTCTCCCTTTTCCCAGGCTCAGCTTCATTCCTGGCTCTTCAACCTTCTCCCCTTGTGAGTGGTGCAGGGGCAATATGAAGTAGGGATTTAGTGTCAGTCCACAACAGCTTCTCTCTGACACTTCTCCCTCCTCACCCTTTCCCCTGCCCCAGTGTGGATCTCTTCCTCCATGGGCTGCAGTCCTTCAGGAAAACAGTTGCTTCAGTGTGGGTCCTGCAGACTGCAGCTCCTTCAGAACACATCTGCCTGCTGCAGTGTGGGTACCTGCTCCACCATGCTCCTCCAGGGGTTGTGGAGGAATGTCTCTCCCTTTCCCAAATGTGTTTTCCCAGAGGTGCCATCAGTGTTGCTGAAGGGCTCAGCAGTGCCGTGCAGGCCTGGGCTCCCCTCACAGACACACTACAAGAACCAAACCTAACAAAGCCCCAAACAGCAAGGGTTCATGGGATGTCTGTATTCTTTCTTTTGGAAGGGAGAAGAAATCTTTCTGGATATGTTTGAAGATGAATACCGGAGTATGACAGTAAGTGAGAGCCCTTCTGCCCTGCCAAACCTCAAACCCAGATGCAGCACAGGAACAAGGAGAAGTACTGATAGCTGCTGAGGCCACTGGGGTCTTCATTGCTGGGAGTAGGATAACAAAATGTGGGTGGTGGTTTTGTCTCTGAGAAGCTGTCTATACTTTAAATAAATCATCTATGTGAAAGTTCACAGCTCTTTATTAAATAAACTTTCATTACTTTGTAAAATTGAGTATACAAAATTTACTTTAGCCTACTAAATGGGAGACTGGATTTATTTTTTTTCCCTAAACAGTAAGAAAATCTTCCTATATCTGTCTGAAGCCCAGCAAGTTCTCAGTTTTGAGAAAGTTCTTTCTTGGAGAGAAAAAGTTATGAGAAACTTTCTTGTGATTGAAGTAATCACAAATTCAAGTCAAAACTTAAAGTCAAACCTGGCGGAATTGGTTTTTAGTATTTGGGAAATATCTTTTCTTCTGTCATTTTCTGGAGTTTTTCCTGTGTATTATCAGTATGGAAACTGTGGCAGTCTGGGAGCAATGAGAGATTGCATGTAACAAATGAGATTGCATGTAAGCACCTTGAGTAAGACATGGCACTGAAAATTCTCAGAATTTTAGAATATGCAACAATGAGTTGTATTTGAAATTAAAGAGGCAAATGCTTATTGTTCTGTTTAGTAACCAGTGTTAAAATATTTTTATAGATGAAACCTATGAATGTCGAGTACTTGATGATGGATGCCTCGATCTTGCTACCCCCAACAGGCACACCACTGACTGGTATTGATTTTGTGAAAAGATTGCCTTGTGGAGATGTGGAAAGAACTCGAAGAGTAAGACTATTTTTCTTACGTTTGTTCATGACAAAATGATGCCAAAAGCTTTGAGCAATTCTAGGAATACAAATATTTTTCTTTGCAAACTGATTGGAAGCTTCATCCATAAAATCGTAAAAGCTTGGTGAAGACAGATCTGTGTAGAGTGTAAAATAATTACCTGCCCCAGAGGAGAAATTTTTTTCTCTGATTTCTTGTGTCTAGTCAATGCAAGATGTTATTGCACTGGGGTTTTAATTTTTCAGACCATGCAGGGAGCTACATACAAAGACATTTTGATGACGCTCAATATATCATCAACTACTTCTGTGATCTACTACCTCAGTCTATCTCTCAATTATATTCCTATAGTAAGAATCTCCATGGAAGACTGACTGGCTTTGTATTGCTCGTGTTTCTAGACATGGCAGAAATTTTATTTTTACTTCATAGTTCATCTTGCCAAGGTAATTTGTGATAGAGATTTGAGAAGAGTAGAAAACCAGCAAAATATCTATTTCTGTGACTGACACAGTCTGTAGAGGTGATACTGACCTGAGCAACAACATCTTTATTTCCATTCTTGGTTAATCTGTTCTTGGCCCTTATCTGGGTGTGTCCTGGAAGCCTTGCAGTGTCAGTAAGTGTAAGAGATATGTTACTGCACAAAATTATTATTTGGAAAGTGCTGTTCTCTGAGTTTCTTTGCATTTATGTAAGTGTATTATGTGAGTATATTCAAGTACTCTTGAAAAAAAATATATATTTCCAGGAATCTTCTGAAAGTATTTGTTTTCATTACTTACTATAAGCCACACAGCTTTTGTTATCACAGCAAGTTGTTTGATAGAATACAGTGAATTATTTTGAAAAGTATTATTCTTAGAAAGCAGAAAGGCTTCCTGGAATTCTGTTTGAGGCATTTAACAGAAGAATACTTAGAAATGCACATTAGTGGGAAATAACCATTCCAAGATTTTCATGTGCTAAATAAGGAATAGCTTAACTTCTGTTGGTGGAAATAAAAAGAATCAGTACAGATATTTCTGTAGATACTTTGTGATGAACGGGTCTCCGTCAGCATCAGGAATTCCCAGAATGATTCTTTGTTGGTCCTCCTTCCCCAGTCACATTGCAATCAAGTTTTGGTATCTCCTCAGTTCGTGTGCTGCTTCCTTCCAGCCAGACTGCCTCACCCCAGTTGAATTGTCACAACAAAATGCTGAACTCAGGTGTTTCTTGTGACATTGCCGCTGCCACTTAACCTGCTGAGGTTCTGCTGATGGTTTCAAATGGTAGAAGATTCAATTCTGAGCATGCTCTGACATGATTCAAAAAAGTTCTCAAGTTTTATTTCACTAGCAAGTGAAGTTGTCCCTTACTTTGATTATATTGTGAGTTCTTAACCGTTAGGATCTTACTTCCTTGTTATAGAAAGTCCCTCTAAGTGGCAGCTCGTCTCCTCTTAATGATTTTAGGAAGAGTTCTCAAAAATCTCACTTTGTGAGAAGTTTTTGAAGTACTAAGAACACTTCTTCGTGGGACTGTAATAAGAGAGTGGTAGGTTTCCCTGCAAATTGCTGTTTCTTTGCAAATGGAACACGTATATTAATGAGGAGGTCAGCATCATAATGCATAATTCTTTACCGTAGGTAGAAATCAGTATTTGTTTCAAAAAAGGCAAAAGTCAGCCAAAAACAATCAATGGAACTTTTATGTTGTTTTGTTGAGATCTGCGTGAGGCACAATATATTGATACTGGTAACAAACTGAGGGCTGTCAGTGTTGTAGGAAGCACAGCATGATTCCCATTTCATCTGATGTTCTTGGTGGTTTTTTTGTTTTTTTTTTTTTTGCAAAGGCTAATGTTTTAATTTTATCTTCTACTCCTGTACTTTGTTGTGCACTAAATGTGATGACATGTTCAGAGATGGGTGCCATTCGTTTTATAGGAAATGAATGTGATAAAAATTAATGCAGCCTAGGACAAAGAGGTTTGAGGGGGAAGATAAGTGAGGGCTGACTGGTGGTGGCCCTCCAAATTAAAAAAAAAACCAAAACAAAACCTTGTTGGGTTTAACTTTTGGGTTACTAGACTTTCCTATTCTTGATTGAATTTGGCAAATTTTAAACTAAATACTGTGAATTCTTTTTGAAGCATGCTTTATAGTAATCCTAAATAATTTCAGTAAATCCACAATACATTAGAATGCAGTCTGCTTAAATGGGAGAGATCATCTCCCATTCTAAGGTGACTCTGTTCTTATGAATTAAGTAGTATTATTATCATATTTTTGTTAGATACCATTAACATCCTTTGCTCCACATAATCATATTGCCCTGTTAGATTTCAGAAGTCTACCAAAGTCATTGCTTTGGGGTTATTTCATGGAAGAACCTGATACATGGCTTCCCTTTCCTCATCCCTGCTCTGCCAGAAGTTTCTGGAAGCGCTGCCAGTAGAGACCTGGCCAAGCACTCACAGTTCTGTTTCATAGGAGCCACTGTTCTGTTGACTTTAAAAATA
Source organism: Coloeus monedula (assembly GCF_965178545.1). Lineage (NCBI taxonomy): Eukaryota > Metazoa > Chordata > Aves > Passeriformes > Corvidae > Coloeus > Coloeus monedula. The sequence continues at coordinate 10,666,489 of NC_138796.1, read as the reverse complement.
GAGGGGTGAAGGGTTTTCCCTTAAAGCACTTTAGATTTGTTTTTCCTAATACTTCCTGCAATCTGGGAGTTTCTGGGCACTGCAGCTGTTCATGAATTCAATGCTTTTACTGTAAGGGAGCAGTTAATTTACAGTATGCCACAGAATTACTGTGTAGGAAACTCTTAAAAAAGCAGAACACCGGAAGTAATAAAAAATGATTTTTCAATTGCTATACTGAGAATACAGTTCTTGTAGGGAAGGAGGATTATAAATGGTACCTTTTAAAATGTGGCTAATAAAATAATTGTTCTTTGACACTTTGGGTCTTTGCATACCATATGTCATGAATCTGTAAATCAAAACTAGCATATTCATTTCACAGAGCAGCTGTTGAAAGTTTCTTGGGACTGTTGCAGCTTTCAGAATGCTTTACCCTGATGAAGACCTTCTGAGAATATAAATTAAGTGCTCCAAGAAAGTTACATTACATGTGGCTAGTTTTGATGAGGACAGCAAATTAAAATGCAGAAATGCCCACTGTTTCTCTCTTAACTTGTAGACATCTTAGCTAGGCTTGTCCAGAAAAGTTATTACTGTTTTAAGTTCAAAATGTGAGTGTCTCTGAAGGTTGGTTGTGTAGGTGTCTGTAGTATAGAAGTATTGTAAATACAATGTCTTAAAATAATGATTAAAGAAAAAAATTCCGAGATTGTTGTTTTTGATTACAGCTCCTGTTATAGTTTCCCTGTCAGTCACAATTGGTGTAAGTGTGCCAGTGAGACAAAAGTTCTGCTGCTTCTGCTTCATTGAAAATAAATAGCATGTTTCAGCTTCTTTCATATGTCTTTTAATTAAGTTGGAAATTACATTCTACTTTTTCAATTTAAAATGTATTAAAATCTTAATTTCAATTTAAAATGTATTAAAAAGATGTACTGTAGGACAGCAAAGTTGGGGGTTGTAAAAGCCAGTATATGTTTGTAATATTCTGTTAAAATATGTAGTATTGGGTGTAAAAATATTTTAATATTCTTTTCTCTAATTTCTCAAGGCAATCAGAGTTTTCTTTATGCTCCGTTCACTGTCACTGCACTTGCAAGGTGAGCCGGAAACTCAGTTACCGCTCACAAGGGAGGGAGATCTTATAAAGGCAGATGATGTTCTTGATTTGAGTAAGTAGCCCCTCAATTTCCTAAATAGTCTGACATGAAAAAATTACTGACTTTTTTTCCTCCTAAACTGCTCATTACTGCTATTCTTACTTAAACTACCTGAAGTAGTACAAAGTAGTGTTGAAGTTCTACTGTGTACTGTAGCATAAAAATGTGTTTTCCAGTTTGTGTCTCTCGTTGCCCAAACAGGAGAGACAGGAGAATATCAGTGTTTTGGCATAAAGCATGTAGGATCCACATCGTTGCATAGGTGCCATACCTTGGGAGGAGACTTTGCAATGGGCAAAGCGTGACCCGAAAAGTTACATTTGTGTGCCTTTTTTAATTATCACTTTGGAGATATTGTTGATGTAACTAATTTTCCTCAATCTCTATTAGTACAAGGCTTTAAAAATTCTTCTGAACATTAAGATGTCTTCAGTGTTTATGCTTGTTTGTATACAAATAGTGTCATGAGGGGGAGTAGAGGTTAACATGATGCAGTAATGGTTTCAGCTTCTGTTTTGATTTGGAAAAATCCTGCAAAACTGTATCAAAATGGCTTCTTTTTTCCTTTTGCCTGAATGCAATGATGGTGTTTTATGTGAGCTTGATGAGAGAGACTAAAGTTTCTTGTAAAGAAGCATTTTTAATATTTTGATGCAAATATGTTGAATGCAAACCTTTAGGTGTAGTTGCTAGGTTGTCACCAGTATATATGGATGTATGTGTAGAGTGTCAGGCAATTCCACAGAAGGTTCATTCCATATTGCTCAATATGCTGTCACCAGAATTACAACTACTGTTGCTTTTCAGTGGCTTTCTACTGTAAATAGTTTTGAAGCAGTTGTGATAACTGTCTACCTTACACTGCCTGTGAGGCTGTAGGTGTGGTTTTGGTCTTATTTAGCAGCTCACTGTGTGAAGTTACTGGCAGCTCAAATTAACAGCCTCAGTGCTTGGTTTCAGGTGGTAACAGGATTCTGTTAAGTGGCAGTGTTTTTAATACCATGGCTAAGAGGTAAATGAGGATATATTTAAAGTTGTTGTTTCTTTGCTGGAATGGTTAAAAGTAACATTATAGTTAAGTTTCTTTGCTCACTCTGTCTTTGCCAAGTACACAGGTTTTAAAAAGGCCATCACAGTCACCTTTTTTTTTTTAAAGATTGAAGAAAGTTTATAATGGAGTAATTGAGGTTGGAAGAAACCTCAGTAGATCATCTAGTCTGACCCCTTGCTCAAAACAGGGTGAGCTAGGTGTCCAGGACAACTTGTTGTCACATTTGTGACAAAGAGAGTAAATCAAAATGTGGTGCAGGTGTCTGACCAGGGACATATCCTCTTAATTTCAGCTAAATGTACTTCATGGGAGCAAGGTGGATTCGTGATTGGTTGCTTTCTTAGTAAAGCAGACTATCATTCCAGATGGGTTGCCTGCTGTTGGGAAGAGTTCTTCCTGTGGAATAGGAGGTGGTGCATTCACTATCTCCAGCCTAATGCTAATCTTGGGCTGCCGGCTCTGCATACAAAGGGCTAAAAGTTTTCTGTAAGAGCTTTTAATGTCTGCAGATGATTTCTGAAATTGCGATGACTGTAAATTATAAAATCATTGAAGATCAAGCCCTGAGGCAGATCAGGTGCATTTAGACCATCTCAAGTAGCTGTTAGATTCATAGAGATTTCTTACAATACAATCTTTTCAGGCAAATATTTTCATAAACACGGGCAACTATTTTCACTTAATTTACATCTTCAGCACTGCAAGCAGCTGAGGTCTATGAACTCTCCTTCCTTGGCTGTATTTCCTAAAACTTGTCTTTTTCTTGAAAAAAGTCCAGAGAAATCTTGGATCCATGTCATGGAGGTGTAGTGTCCAAACTGGTTACAAGCTTCATTTTGCATGAGGAGTAATTAGCCATTGCTGTTAATCTCAAAAAGGACGTTACAGTTCTTTGCAGCAGTGTCACACCAGGAAGCTTTTCAGCCTGTGGTTCACTGTAATCCCCAGACCAAATTTGATTAGCAGTGAAGTTTACTGGGTTTGGTATTTTCATCTGAATGTGGTTGGGTATCTCTAGCTGTTTCATAGCAGAGCTGTAAGTATTCTTAGATCAGGTCATTGAAAATGTGTTTAACCACACTTTCTCTTCTGTTTTTGTCATCAAGGATGACAGTTTATGACTCTTCAGCAGCTGTGAACTAGAAACAGTTATGTAAATGCACTACATTCCAGTTGTATAGATTCAAAGGATTCCTGTAACAGATGCCTAGTAAATGAGTAACTTTCTGTTCTTTGAAAGACTTTTACAGTAATGCTTTACTTCAAAGTGTTGTCAGGTTTAAAATAAAACCTTTCTGTTCTGGAAAGCAACGTCTGCCCTTTGAGTTCTTAAAGTAGTGCATTTTGTAGTTGGGCAGTTGAATTTGTACAGCAAGTATTTTGACCTGCTTGCTGTTGCACTAAAAACTTCATAAGTACTGCTCCAAAACTAGTATTTGAGAACTCCACAACTCTATTTCATGTTGTGGCCTGTTTGTTGAATCTCCCAATACATTAAAAATTCATGAGCCTAACACTGAGTATTTGGAAGGGTCCTAATCCAAGTACTTCACGTCTTAAGAAAAATAGGACTGCTCCAGGAATTCAAGTCAACTGAAATAAATATGTTAATGGACTAATTTGGTTAAAGAATACAAGAGGCAATAAATAAAGCATACTAAAATAAGACATATCCAGTTCTGCCTGGTGTCTCAGCTCCTTCTCTAAACAGGAATAAATCTTCCACAGGTTCTTACAGTAATATTTGCCAATCCTGTATGGATTTCTTGAGCCTTCTAGGGCTATGAGGAAGATAATAGCAATCAATCCTCATGTTAACTGAATCATGTCCTGTATGTACTTCACTTATTGATGAAGCTTGTTCTCTCAAATTTCAAAAGCTCACAGTAGATTTACACCAGTTAGCGTTAATTATCCTCTTAATTGTGTTAGGGTTCCATATTTCATGCCTTTCTTTCCTACCACCCAACCAATTTTGAATGGATCCTGATGGTAAAGGGTAGTTGGTAGATTCATAGTAATGTTAGTTGGAAGGGACATCTCACTTGTGTTGCAGGGGGTTTTTGGGGGGGAAGAGGAAGTTAGTTTGGTTTTTGAAACTTGAAAACCTTTGGTGATGTAAATTCCACAACGTTTCTGGGTAACCTGCTGCAGAAAAGAATTTCTCCCACCTCCTGACCATAATTTATGGCTGTTGTCTATAGTCATATGACTGCCGTTGTGAAGAACTGTATACTTCCACTTGTAGCTTATCCTGCAAATGTTTCTAATATGAAATATGGTGCTAAATGCTTGTTTAGATGTTTGGATGAGTAAATAAGTTCTACTGTTTTGTATAGCCTTCAGAATATTTTACTTGCTGTAAGTTGAACTAGATGAGGGAGAGGAAAAAGACCTGTGTGTATGAAGTACTGAATGAAAGTATCAATTTGAAGCAAAGGAAAAAGCAACTTTTAGTAGAGTTGTCTGCTGGGAGCTGGAATTGCCAGTTTAAGGGCTGCTTGGTAGATTTCAGCTGGTGTAAAGAGGGTGATGTAGTCCCTTTTCAGGAATGATGGGTTTGAACTGAATGGCAGTGAGGAAATGCTGGAGGAGGTATTTTGGGGCTTGTTGGAGGGGTTCTGGAGTAAGAGAGGGTATGTTTGCTCAATATAAGTGAATAAAATACATGGATAAAGTAAAAAATGTTACCTCATGTAACAAACATTGTCAAAATGCTGCTGTGATTTACCTGGAGAGTCCAAATAATCTTGAAGTTGAAGGATGTCCAAGAGTCTGCATAGTCAGGTTTCAGACCTGTACAAAAGTACCTTGTGTCAGGAGACAAAGTTTATAACAAGGTGGAAGTAATGGCCTGCAGTGTGTAAGGTCTGTCTGTAGTTGTTAACAAGACTTTTTGAGACTTCCACTTAGTAAGAGAAATCAGCACTGTTGCAATTTCACCCCTGAGATGAAGGGACCTTTTTTCTTAAAGGTAATGAAGGTGGTTAGAGAAAGCAAGGTGCCTATAGTAGCCATCTTATATTTAACTTGTAAGATGTCTGAACCATTGTTGTTAAAATCTTTCCTGCCCTTTCTATGTAACTATGATAGGGAAGTTAAAATATGTTAAAAATGTGAACAGAAGCTTTAACCCTGTGTTGTCAAGGTTATTACATTTTTATATATTAACATTTTCTGTTATGTAAAATACCCACACCCAGAATTCTCAACTTCATTGTTATGTAACCTTTTCCCTTTCTTCCTTCCTTTAGACAACAGTGATCTGATTGCTTGTACAGTCATAACAAAGGATGGGGGTCAAGTTCAAAGATTCCTCGCTGTGGATATTTACCAGATGAGTTTGGTTGAACCAGATATTGCCAGGCTCGGATGGGGAGTAGTTAAGTTTGCAGGCCTTCTGCAGGTAAGGGAAGTTGTAGTCTGGGTGGTCAGCTTTTCTGAGCTGACAATCTGCGTCTTATGTTGGATAAACAGTAAAATCAGTATTTGCTTATATATTTAAGCTATGTACCGTGCTTACTTGATTCTTTGGTCTCTAGTCTTTTTTCTGGTTCCTTCCTTTTAAAACATTTCTGATTTTCTGAAGAAGTTTACGTAGATAACCAGAGACACAATTGCAGATGGGGTAACTTCCCTAACATACGTTGGGCTGTGCTGACTTGAACACTGAAGTCGCATCCAGTTAGGATTGTGTTCGAAGTGCTTTGCTCAAGTAGCACACTAATGAACTCATCTAGAGTTTTGATCTTCCTACACAGGTAGGGAGGGTTACAGGTTGTAATTTTAAAATGATCTGTTCAAAATGAATGCTTATCTAAGGAAGTTTCTCTCATTTGTCTCTTTCGTGCCTTGACCATCACCCTTTGTTTCCTGAAAATTTGCTATGCTCAAATAATTTAACTCAATCTCTATGAATACTGATTTCTAAAGAAGTAAATCCAAGTTGTACAACTTGCAGTCTGCTTTGGTTTTATTTTGTTGGGTTTTTTAACTGTCTTTGTAAGAGCTTTAATGGAACATTCATAGGGTTTTCTTTCAATGTTAATATTTAATCTGTAGTTTAGAAAAGCTTACTTTTTCTTTAACTACTTGCCTTCTGTTTCCCTTTAGGATATGCAGGTGACCGGAGTAGAGGATGACAGCAGAGCTCTGAACATCATAATTCACAAACCTGCCTCAAGTCCTCATTCGAAGCCCTTCCCGATCCTCCAAGCCACGTTTATTTTTGCAGATCACATTCGCTGCATCATCGCCAAGCAGCGCCTGGCCAAAGGCCGCATCCAGGCTCGGCGCACGAAAATGCAGAGAATAGCAGGTGAATGTTTGTTCTGAAACAATTCTGGGAGACAAGACTTGGCTGGCCTTGCACGTCACTCTGTAATGTAAGGGTGAGGCACAATAAGGAATGGCGGGCCGCAGAAACCTCTAAACCAGGGCTGAGTTTCCAAGGAATAGATTTGGTTTCATATGTAACTTTGAGTTTATGAAGTGGATATGTCACACTTTTATGGCTTGCTTCATATAAAAATATTTTAAATCAAGTTTGAGGCTAGTACAGATCTACTAGATGTTAAAAATTTGGGGTTGGATGTAATGCGAAGGCATTTTTTTTCCTGTTTAAAGCAGATTATCTCTTTAAATGGCTTTTGCAGTGTTCAGTTGTAACTAATGAATTACTTTATTTGTTCAGGGAAAAACAAGGGGTTTTTTATTGCTAATAACTCCTATGGTTTTTTAAGTGCAAGGGGATTCCTGTAATACTGGGGGTTTTTTTCTCCTCTGCTGTATTTTGAGGTTTCCTTAGTGTGATTGTGATGTGGACAGCAGTGTAGGAAAGGTTACCAGAGGCATTGTCTCTCTTGTTTGTCAGCACATTTGTAACCATAATTAAGAGGCAAATGAAGGCAAGTTATATTAAAATCTGGTTTTCTCTTAAGATCCTGAGCAAACTATCAATTTTCTTGTCACCTCTCCTTCCTTTTATGTATTTGAGTAACAAAAACTATCAATTGTGATTAAACATAGCTCTCCTGGATCTTCCTGTTCAGCCTTCAACTGAAGTTATGGGTTTTGGACACAGCTCTGGAGCTGCAGCCCAACACCTCCCATTTAGATTCTATGATCAGTCCCGGCGTGGGAGCAGTGACCCGACAGTGCAGCGCTCTGTCTTTGCATCTGTTGACAAAGTCCCAGGTAAGATCACCATTCATTAACAAGCAGTTTTTGCTTTGTGATTTCAATCTGCAGAAACTATACTATAATTTGTACAAGCAATGAAAAGCTCATTGTGATGTGTTCCTGAACACATAAACCAGGATGAGGCTTATGGAAAAATTTACTCCAAGAGAAACAATACCTGGGTGTGTATTCTGGGTATGTTGTGAGCAAGATGTCCATGGCAGTTTCCCCAGATGTCTTAATACTTTGCCTTTCTTACAGATCAAGTTAGTTTAAATCATGTTCTGCATATTCAGTATTTATGCAACACATCTGTCAGTTGTGCATGTTTCCTCCCTTAATTTGGTTATGAATGTTTTCATGCTGGATTGTAAAAACAGGTGGGATGCTGTGCACTGCCTCGTTTCCCTCAGAGTGAGCAAGACAGAAAAGGGCCACAGCTATTCCTAAAACATCAGCTTGGAACTGGGATTAAAGGAATGATTCTAAATCAAGTAGCTCTTTGCTTTTTTGTCTCCTTATTGTCTGTTTCACAAATTGACTTCTCTGCAGAAATTCTTTTCCAAATGGTGAAATTTTTTCCTTTTGGGTTGAGTCATTTTAAAGGGGAATCTTACACTGCTTGAAAGTATTTAACTATGCTGTATTGTACAAAAGATCTCATTACCACTTACTGCTGGTCATTTCACAGAACTCAGCATTTCTCTTTAAGTGTGATTCAGAATTCAAAGCACGACTGAGAATGCATATGTTTTACTGCTTTCAGACTAAATTGCAGCTCAGTTTGCCTGAGTCATGACTGGGCAACAGAAATTATAAAACCACAAATAGTGCCAGTCAGGTGTTTCAAAGACAAGTGTATGTTGTGTGATGGGAGTGTATTTCCTTGTTTGACATGACTTCCATGGAAAGGTGTGGTTGGAAAGATGCCAGTGTTACTGTTTCAGCTTTCTCCAAGGACAGTGCAGTTGTGTTCCTAACAAGTGACTTCATCTACTCATTTGGAGTGGGCTATTGGGGATGATGCAACCACAAGCAATGTTCAAGCAACCACATACTTTATTTGAATTCCAGGAAATGTAGACTTCCACTTGCAGAGCCAGAGGAAAAAGTATTTTGAAATGTTTATTTGGTACAAAGTATGAGAAATGAGGCACAGAACTTGAAGTATTTCAAGTGCGGCATCTTTGAAATGCATTTTATGACAGGTAGTAATATAATAAAAATGGATTAATACCCTGTTTTACATCTGATTACAAAGCAAGTATCAAATGTGTGTTTGTTCTCTTATCTTTGCTAAGGAATGAATGAGGTTTCCTCATTCCTAGTGATTTTCATAGGAATCTGTTTGTGCTTGTCCCTTAATTAGGCTTGCAGGGATTTTTACTTCAAGAGAAGAATTTTGTGGCTTTGAAAAAATTATTGACCTAGTTACGGTTAGATTACTGGTTTCATGTATTCATTTCTTAGTGCTACAGCTCCAACTGCTCTTTGAGTTCTGCAAAGCTCACACAGTCAGTTAATTTGGTTGTACTTTTAAGAAACAAATTATGCTTTCCCTTGGTGATGATGTTTTTTGTAGATTTAAAGGAGAGCTATGTTTTTGGCAATATGTTTAGAATATTAATTACTACTTTTAGTAGGACCATGTTGGCTGTTAGTGCTGTACATCCAGTGTGGTTTTTAAGAAATTACCAACCATATAAATGTTTTCATCCCTCCTGCAAATTTCAGTCTGTGAAGAATTTTAATACAACTATTGAATCAGTTTCCTAATCCCTCTTGTCAATGAATTCAGAATTTTCAAGAACACTTACTGCAGTTGTGTCTGGTTCAGTTTCTCTCACAGTGCCTACATAAAGCTCTGCATATTATCACTAGAGAAGCTGCAGTTACCTTATGCATTCCCTTATTGTTGTCAAACTGGGCTTCATTTTCCTTTGTTGTTTCACAGTCCAAAGTTAAAATCCGTTCTGAAAGCCCCTCTTGGTGTCTGAGGGGAAGAGGGTGAGGATTGTTATAGCTTAAAACTGGATTTTGTACACGACACGTGAAGGGTGATGAGGAATGTAATAGATGATGCTTCAGGACATCCCCACGAACACAATGAAAAGTGCAGGTTATCCAAGTGCAGGGAGATGCTGTAATCATCTCCTGCTGGACTGGGCAATTCTCTGCAGAGACCAGTGTAACCAAAATCCTTCACTCGATCAATTTTATTATCATGAAGTCATGGCTATGAATATATTCCAAGGTCTATTTTAAGTTACTGGTCTTTGCTAGAATGTTGGAGCGTTTTAGGGATAGCGTAGCTGGCTGGACTGTTCACCATCTCATGTATTAGCTATGTATGAATATATTGAATTTCTGAAGCACCCTTTATGTAAATAAGAATTACACTGTTTTCAAAGAAACCGGCAGATTTGGTAGGGGCCCTGTGAACATAGGTCTTGTATTGAAAGTAAATAAATAATGACTTCCTCTGCAAGCAAACTCAAGAATTAGTTTCAAGTATCAGCTCTATTCTGAGATTTATATGCCTAGTGTGTCTTAAGGGAAATGTTAACGATTTCCAGCAAAAGGTACATCTAAATATTTTAACAAGTGTGGTTGTTTACCTACTGAGTAAATTTATTTTGAAAAGCAAAAGAAATCAATAGATTTCTCTTAGTATTTTATCCATTTTTAATATCTTAGTTGATGATGATGATAAGGTTTTGAGGGAAAAAAGTAGGAAAAAAAAAACTTCTTGTTAACATTTGCGTGGCAAGCAAGCTATAACCATCTTCATTTTAAGGTCTGAAGGAAAAAAATCATCCATAGTTTCGGAACCCTTTGTGTAGTGTGAACTAATATTCCTGTCATCATCAGATGAACCTTCTAAGTGTTATTTTATTTCCCATAGCTATGATTAATTCTGCTCACCTTCTCTTTGCAAGTATTTCCTGAAGGAGTTTCCCCATTAGAATATTCTTTCTTGGTGAGTAGTTTCCCAATACTGTACAGTATTTTGAATGATTTAGGCTTACCTTTCCCTCCTATCTAAATTAGCTTCCTTTAGTACATTTAAAATCCTTCCTTTGCAGTTGTTTTGGGAAAGAAAATACGTTGAGGTCATTTTGAAGCAAATGCTCCCATGTAAGGACACAAATCCATGAATGCTGTTCTGCAGAAGCTTTGGGCTGGCAATTCTGCTAAATCAGGCCAACTTTCCCTAGGACAGTCATGGAAGACCTTATTTACTGTTTTCTGCTATTTTGGGGAGGATGGAAGATTTCTTCTCCCTTGAAGTGCAAACCTTTTGTAGATATAGAATGCTTCGGGTGGATACAATTTTTACCAGCACTGTCAGGGAAAGTAAATATCTTGATGTAAGCATTCGTTATACCAGTGTCTTTAGGAACTGTTCTTAATTTCCTTCACTTTAACAGTTGGCTTTGCCTCACTTCTGTGGTCACAAGTCTACTGGTTATCCCTTGTTTCCCTGTACTAACTGGTATTTCAAACTATGAAGTGTGTATGAAAAACTTAATGTACATTTTCTGTGATTAAAAACTATAGCACTCAGGGTCAGTGATACATTAGAAGTCTTTCACATTGAGATAGTTCAGTTTGTGACTAACTTTTTGCAGACTGTCAGGCATCACTGTGTGTAACCTCAGTTTAACTTACCTAAATGATTGTAGAAGATTGATCCGTTTGCTTTCTGAAATAAAATACATGTATTTATTTACATTTATGGGATAATTAGCTCCTCACCAAACTATTTTGTGTTTAACTGAAAGAGGTATCTCTTGCCCTTGATGGTTATTTAATTCTTTCAAGTGGTGTTCATCTTGAACATAATGAATTACAATTTAAAATAAGAGACTTGGCAAAAGTGACATTTAGATACCTATCTAAAACTATGATGCAGTGCTACAGAAATTCAGATAGCATTGTGTTTCTGCACGTGGTTTTGAGTCTGGTTCTTGGGTAAGCATGGGAGGTAGAAGGTAGGAGGTGCGTGGGACTGCAGGTCAAGTCAGATTATTAACAGGACTGTTGATTGTTAGCTTTTTTTCTCTGCTTTCTTCACTGTGTTGTTTTCACTTGTAGCACAGCCTGTCAGTGTGTTGCTGCTAACAGCATTTTGTTGACTTGTCATATCTATGTGTTAAAGCTTTCAGAGGCTTCTTGTAACATGTCCATTTAAACTGAGTTTTGAGTGGCTGCATCCTGTATGGCACCAGCACATTCCCCATGTAGGAGATTCTCTGAGTGAATCATGCATGCAGTGCCGTGGGACATTCTCCATATAAAAGGATAAAGAATTGTGTGGTGCATTTGCAATCTTACCTGATTGTCAGATCCTTTCCTTTTCAGTGTTGACTGTGCAGTGAAGAGAGCAAGTAGTGTATTGTTAGGTATTTTATAGTACACATTGTGGCTCCTTTCAGTAATTCACAATACTGCTGAAAAAACTTCTGCATTAGTGCTTTCCCATGGGAGAGGAATGAGAGCTGCAGAAGCAGCGAAGTTGTGTACCTCACCTGACATACAGCCCATGGTGAAGACATTTCTTTTGCTGTAAGAAGTGCATCAACTTCTGAAAATCTGATTGCTGTCAAAACCTGAAGAGGTGACTATAGGTATGTAGTTACATAGGGAGAAAGGAGTGAATGCAAGATGGTTAGGAAAGAAAAGGATGCTACAGTGAAAGAATTTGAAGAAGTATTACGCTAGAAGCCAGAAGACTCATTTAAGAAGTCAGACACTGTATAGACCTTTCCAGTCTTCAGGCTGGAAAAAGTTTAGTTTATGAGAGGCTGAATTAAATTCAGTGCCAGCACTAGATGTGATCGATTAAAATTTTCTGAAGTTACGTCTACTAAAAAATGCAGGTCTTCTATCCAAGATAGTTTTTTGTTCACTTTTGACTTAACTATTTTCCTTATCACGATAAGGTCTGTGACCTGTGAATATATTGACTATATCAAAAATTGAAGAGTTTTGATATGTTTTGACTGTTTGTGCAAGCTCTGTTTTAAAATGCTTTGAATCCCTTAACCTCTACTTCTTGTTCATTGATCAGCACTTGTAGCCTGTTCTCAGTAAGACACATTCAGATTTTCTGGTTTCTAAGATAAAGGTGGGAAAGGGCACATCCTCTGGGGCACTACATGAGGTTGGCACCACCTTGATAAAGGATTTGTTTTTACCTTTTCCCGATTTGTTCAACAGCTTAACTCTTTCAAGATAATTTTAACTTGTAAACTTCACTGTCCTGTTTTGCAGGCTTTGCTGTAGCCCAGTGCATAAATCAGCACAGTGCATCCCCACTCTCGTCACCATCCCCTTCCAGTGGCAGTGGCAGTACAGGGCGCTGTGATTCAGTGACTGCAAGCTCGACATCCACTCCTTCTGCTGCTCAGAGCCCAGCAGGTATTCACTCACGATCTTCAGCCTAGGCACTAAGGGATACAGGGTAGTTTGTTGTAAAATTAAGGTACTATGTTATTGAATTAAAAGCAGTAGGGCTTTATGGTTTTAGATCATTTCATCAACTAAGCCAATTAAAAGTAAATTGTGGTACAAATTGCAGTCATCTCTTCAGCTGTCTGGAACTCTAAACACTTGGCATCTTTCAGTAGAGATTTTAAGTACTAGTGAAGAAACTCCTAGCACATACAGTTTAGAATGTTGTGGGGGGCTTTTTGTTGGTGGTTTTTTTTTAACTGAAGTATTACTTTGAATAAATCTTTTATGTAAACTCTTAGCCTTTCACCTTAGTGGATAAGTTGATTTCCACATGAAGCAGCTTTTTTTGAACTGGGTGACATTTGCTTTTGTGTGTTTATCTGATTCTCATGTTAATTAGTAACAAGGGGCCACATATGAAATATTTGAAAATAGTTATTTAGGATGTTAATATTGTAAAGTTTTTGCAATAATGCTCTTGTGGCTGAACACCTCCATGTTTCAGGAGGCTGTTTCATTGGTGTAAAAGAGGCTGCAGTATAAACAGACTGACGGTGGAACTTTCACAAATGTAGGTTGCATGTGTTTGCATTGGTCAGTATATTTAGTGGATGTGCCTAAACTGGAACTTCCTGTTGCATTAATCCTCCTTTCTATGTAGTAATTGTAGAGAATCTTGTAACACTGTTCTGAGGGCAAATTGTGTGAGGCAAAGGCTCAGGCTGAAGACTAAACAAGAAATAAATCCTGAAGGGTGCATACTGAAATGCTTTCATGCTAGAAGTGACCTACTCTACCTCATTTTGGTTATAAAACAATAGAGGTAACTTGATTCTCAAGACCTTTTCAAGCAAGCCATCATTTAATGGTCACTTCCAATGTCGATCACTCCTTGAGAAGGTTGTTCTGGCTATGCCTTCTAAGACATGCTGTTTTGCCTTCATTTTGAAGGCCCATCTGTATCTAAAATTTGTTGCAGTCCTACAGGAAATGATGCAACCTTTGTTAGGTATTGAGTGTTTTTAGGTTTCACTGAACAGTGTCAGCAGATCAATGTGGATTTTACGTTTAAAGTGAGTATCCCTGCAAGAAATACTGCTGGAAAGGGTAAGGAAAGGGTGCTGATGAAGTTAATGAACAATAAATATGTAAAGCATTCTAGCACCCAGACTCTAGATTAAAAAGCATGTATTAGCTTGAGAAACTAACACCTAGTCAAAATAGTCCTGCAATATATGTAATTTCAGAATAAAATTTGGAACATTTTTTCTATATACCATCTATTCAAAACTTTGGAAGGCCCTCCTTTTATTTTCTCTTTTGGCAAGTGATTGCTCTTGATGGCCCAGGTAATATCTAGTCATTGCACAAAGAAGTGTTGTCATTTGTCAGAACTCTCAGGCTGGATTGGCGCTACAAGAAAACATTCGTTTGATGACATGTTTCTCTTGTAAAAAGGCTCATGTACAGTGTCCTTTGCTGCATTTGAATCCTCTGTGATCAGGAAGAGAAATGCAACTACAGGTTCTTTCCAATAGTGGCTAAGAGAAAACTGGTAAAAGGAATGAAAATGAAGAATATATTATTTTTGTTTGTATAAGCAATATGCTAGTTCATACAAATATCAAGCAAGACAATGCTACATTTCTGACTGAGGTCTTTCAAGCCCATATAATCTGGCTTCTATGAAAAAAATGTATAGATCCAGAACATACTGTTACTCATTAAGCATAAAAAGATAGTCAATTATTGAAGAATAATCATAGACTGTAGTTAACAAAATTACAGTCTACTTATACAGTGTGTTGGCATTTGTGTAACATAAAATTCTGTTTGTTTTTCTTGCAATTTAAAAAGCCTGATGACAGGAGGCTGCTCGTTGGTTTCCAAAAAAGAAAAACAGCAACAATAAACCCCAAACTCTTCCCTACCCTTCTCACCCCCAAAAATAAAAATAATGAAGAAAACCAAAACCGGAGGAAAAGTATTTTGAAATGTCTGGTTTCAGTATGCACTTTACCAGTTAGGTTGCATGAACTGCCCACCTTGACCTTCATTGTGACTTAATGATTAAAGTATGTGTAAAATGGCACGTGTTGTGCAGGAAAACAGTGTCTGGGTGCACTTTGATTTTGTTTGTTTGCCTGAGATCTAGGCACACTGATGTGATGCTTTAGCAAATGTAGCTGTGAGGATCCACTTCTGTACCCTACCACTGAGCACAGTCATCTTCAGCAAAGTCAGAGGAAATGACCCTGACAAAGTGCATCAGCTGCTTCAGTCCCAGATCAGCAGCTTGCACTAACCTGCTGCAGGGATGACTTTTGAGCTCAGCTTCTGGATTTTCTTCTGCTCAGAGGGCAGTTACAAAGAGGAAGACAGTGACTGTAGGTACATGAGCAGGTATTTCGTTGCAATAGGATAATGCACAGTTGGTACTGAGGTGCATATATGTGGCTTAGGGATTTTGCTGGACCATATTTGCTCTGACCTTTAGGACCAAGAATCCCTGCCATGTTTGTGTTTGTTCAAAGGACCAGTGAGTGATCAGTTCAGACTAATATGTTGCTATTAATGTTTGAAATGTATTTGGTGCATAGTTGCAGCATAGCTTATAGTTTCTTTTCCTTGTAAAAGAATCTCATTAATGCACAGAAACTGTTCCTAAAATCAGACTAAAGCAATAAGTGTGCATAATTCTTCAAAGTTGCTGCCCTGGTATGTACCAAACTGCTTAGTGCAGTCGCAGGCAATAATGAACAAGTAGTGGCTTAAAACCTGTGGCTGAGTGTCTGACAGTGTCTCAAGGTCCTTATCACAGACTAGTGAGAATTCTGAAATCCCTGGAGCTAGGTCTTTTGGGGGTAAGAATGCAGGTAGGGTTTTCCCCAACCTCTGGAGCTCTTTTGACACTTTTTGCTAATACTCAGTGTCAGATCAATACTGTGGTTTTCTTCTTGGGATCAGTGTTTCTGCATTAACTAATTGACCAGTTTACTGCAAGTTTGAATGTTCTCCCTTTTGTAGTACTTATATGTAATTGTGATCTGTAGTGGAAGCCTGTCAGGAACGTGGCATGAAAGAGAGGGTCTGTTTAGCATGTGTGGGCTTATGCATGAAGAGAACTCTGTTGAAATAGGTGACAGTGCCATGAGCACTGTCTGTATTCTACCAGGTCATACTGACCACTGAGCTGGGATCTGGAAACAGTTGTTGGTATTCACCCACTTCAATGTAAAACACTGATTTTTCCCTTAGCTTAACCAGTTGAGGATGGTTGAAACTGAACTGCCTTACTCTGCTGTGAAGCAGAAGAGGAGACTTGCATGATGTGAAGTGGCTCCTTTGAGGAGGAAATAACCAGTAGCTGATGAGCAGCAAGCAGTTACCAAAATCTGTTTTATGTCCCAAGGTAGCACTTCACTGCTGCTGCCATCTGTCACATTTGAGTCTGTCTCATTCCCCATTCCATTTTGAACACACACAAACATGTAGGAGCTCTCTGCCCCTCCTTCCCTGCTCCCCTGTTTGTTCTGCCACCTGCTCAAGCTGTTGAGCATGAACAGCATCCTGGGTTGCTTAGGAACTTCAGACAAGGCCAGACAAGATAAAGGGGAGATGCCTATGTGGACTTCCAAGGAAACTACCTCAACTACCTTCCGTAAGAGCAACATCTTAAAGCAAACAGCTTTTTATACTGTGAACTTGTGATTGTAGTGTCCTAAGCTACTGTCCATTGACAGATTTCAGCTGGTCAGGGTTTGATATATTTGAGATGATACTTGTAAATTTCAGAGTTGTTTCAGAAAATGTGATGTGGAACATAGACACCAATTCTTACATAAAACAGTGATAGATGAGAACAAAATAAAGACAAATTACGTGTTAGTTAAGAAAAAACAATGTTACAACATAGAAGCTATATTGATGATTAAACAGCAAAAGAGCTTTCAAAAATGTGTCACAGGAAAAAGTTATGCTAATTCAGCATTTTGTAAAAATAATTTCCTTGTTATCACTACAACCTGCATCAAATAGTCACACAGTGTTGCAACAACTGCTTTGTCATGAGTGCATTAAACCCCTATGACTCCCGAGTTTATTTGCTATCCTACTTAGTAGGTGTCACACTGCTTTAAGGCACAGGTATTTTAAAGCCTAGCAACTCCTCTATTTGCAGTGTTTGGGAATTAAGCTTAGCCCTTTACAAGATTACTGTTCTTTAAAGAAAGCAGAATGCCTAGCAAGACAGAAAAAACAGTATCAGGTTCTACAAGTGCTGCTACCAGGTTGGTTTTTTCCTTTGTATTTACATTTTTTTTTATTATTATCATGTCCTTTTGAAGTGTTGTTATGCATAAGGTGGAAATGTTCTCTTGTTAGGCAGATTTTAATCATCAAGTTTCAGAGCTTAGAATACAGTCATGTCTTGGCTACCCTTGCTGGAACTGTGCACTTCTTTAAAGTGCTTATTTTTATGTATGCCAAGGGTTAGATACAGAAGCTCTCTTACTGTAAGTTAGCAGTCTTCCAGAATTATGAATGTGTTAATGTCATCTGTATTGTATTTTATTACTTTCTTAAACTGTCGTAACTTTTAAAAAGCAGTTGGCTTCAGTACTTAAGAAAATGTTTACATCGGAGCAATAGATAAAGAGGACTTCAAAAGGCACTGATCTGTGCCACTTATGCTGTATTTTGTGCTTCTGGCAGGTATTGATGATAAAAGATCTAAAATAAGAACTAAGAGCTGTCCCTTGTTGCAGAGAACATATTGGATTCCAGTCTGTAAAATTAAATTTCCATTCCAAGGAGAGGATGATTAGTCAAGCATGGAGAGCTTATAAGAGCTAAGAGCACTGCGTGCCTTCCTATTGAAACCATCTCTGTCTCTTCCCTCTATAATTAGTAATGCAAATGTGGTTTGACCTCCTGTTCTTTGATGCTCTAGTAATTTTCTGACTAGGTGAGGAAGTACTTTTGTTCTTAGAAAGTTTCTTTTCTAGGAACTTTCTATGCACCAAGCATCATCATCTGAACTGCTGCTATCTTTTCAAGCCCTGTGTTTGGCTTTTTCACAAACCAAATGTAAATGCTAATGTTGGACATGAGAATAGTAGGGCTGAATGGTCTGAAGTGTTGTCACCAGCACAGCACTGCACCTCATATAATTTATGGTAAGGGGAAAGGAGAATAATTCTGTGTCACCAGAATTTGTGGTAAATAACTTCTCTCAAGGTTTCTAAAGCAGGTGAGTAGATTGTAATGCAAATAAATACCTGCCAGCCCTCCTTGGTGTAAGTGCTGTTGGTATTGCTAGATATAGCCCAAACTTATGAACGTTTTCAGATAGGAAGCAAAAAATTAAATTCTTTAAGCTCATTTATTTCTAAAGAATGAATACTTCCAGCTTCAGAAGTATTTCCCAAACCTAGAAAGCTCTTAGTGTGGTATCAAATTGTATTCAAGGTACCAGCAGTTACGGGTGTGTCCTTGTCACTTATTCTTGTTGCTGCTCTAACATTTATCCTTTGTCTCCATTCCAGTTTCCCTTCCCTGTGTCATTGTTCAAGCCTCTGTATGATTTCTGGCTGTGTTTCCCTCTAGTAAGGTCTGGCAGGAAAGGACGCCGGCGGGTGTTTAGTCTGTCGGAGGCTGACAGTCACGGTGGACACTGGGTTTAGGCCTTCCAGCAGCAGCTGCAGCAGAAACTCCCGCAATACCCACTCAGGCAGGTTCCTCCATAAGCCTTCACAAGCCCATAACACTCAGTAGAACATATTTGCTTTCCATGCTGACAGCAATGACAGTGAGGTAGGAAACTGAAGAAAGCATCATAATATTTGTCTCTGCATTTTGTTTTGGGAGAACTGTAGAGCAATAATGAGCTGTTTCTGAAAGCCTTGTCTGCAGCTTCTCCCTTGTCTCTGGGCTCTCTTGCCAAAGGTGGAAATTGTTCTATCAAGCCTCCAGCTTCAAAGCAGCCATGTCTTCATTTGCACAGGGCAGCCCTGGCTGTAGTGAAATTTAGTAAGCACAGGCTCCTGAATGGATTGTAATGCAGGTCCTTGGCCAACAGCAAGGAACCTATTTATAGTGCAGGTGAAATGGACAGGCATTCAGCATAAGATGGTCCCTGGACTCTGATGGCACAAGCTTAATATTTCTGTGATCATCAAGCTCTGGCAGATTAGTTTATGGACTGTTTAATTGTCCTCACCTGAGGAGGTGAGGAGGGGGAGCAGATGCAAAAAAGTATGGAAATACACTTCAGATGACCTTTGTTATATAATCTATTTTAACTTGTATCTAATTAATTTCTTTTGTTACTATCATGGCATGAAGATACTTTGCTAATATTATATAAACACCCTCTTCCATCTTTATAAATTTAATTTGCAACTTTTTGCTTAATGTCTTGTTATTTGTTTTTTGTTATTTTTTCATAGTATGTTGCTGTACCAGCTTAGGACACTTCTCTGTGGGTGATACTCATTCTTTCCTTTTTCTGTTCTTTTCTGTCTTCTTTCACAATAATCCTTCTTAACATCAGTTAATATAACAGAAGTTGAGTGTTCTAGTTGGGATTTTTTGCTCTAATGATAATCTTGGTAGCATTAAAGAAGTGCTGAAAAAACGTGTAAGGCTACTGAAAGCTCTGCATCCAAACAGCTACTAATACCCCAAAACTTGCAAAATTACACCTTGTTTTCAGTAAGTACAATAAGTTTGGAGATGTGAAAGGCTGTTTGTTAGAACTGAATGTTAAGATCAGAACCATTTTAAGAAACTGACTTCACTCTCCGTGGTTTTGTTGCAGATCTGGCATATATTTTGTGCCAGAGAATTCTTGCCTAAATACATGGAGGCTGGGCAGAGATAAATAGAAATGCTGTCTTCTAGTATTGGGTGATAACCTTTTGATATCTAAGATTAGAGCATATCTTAGTGACTAGTGGTTTTATCCAGGGAAAAATTACAATTAATTTTTTTTCTTTCTATCCAAAAGTCAAACCGAAACAAAGTCTTGGGAGTTAAGAGTTTCTTGAAAGCCAGTTAGTATTTTTATATGCGGTATAAAGGGAAGTTCCAGATAATGGGTAGAGAAATTAATCTGTAAACATGCTGGGTACATGAAACTCTTTAGGAGCAAGAGCTTGGTACCTGCTTAGAGGTAGATATTCTTGTGAGCTGTCGACCACGTTCAGAACTCTCCCTCTTCCACCCCTTTGTGTGTTGGGATTTGCTTTCTGGTCATTTTGGCAGGAGTGCCACCCTGGGTTACAGCAATGGGCCACTGTTCCCAAAATACAGTGCCAGGGTGACAGAATTGAGGCTAGCAGTGACTAAGGACATAACGAGAGGAGAGAGATCAGCTTCTAGCAATAGTAAATAAAAGCTGCAGGGAAGCAGAGGAGAGCTCTAATCTTGTATTCTCTACAAATGCTGCCACTGAAATACTGGGCAGTATGTTCTGGTTACATTTTTTTATATTTTTCTTGATTCTGAATGTTTTTTGAGACTTTGTGTAGAAGGTTTGGACTTGTTAACTCCAGATACTTTTTTTTATGGAGACTTTTTCAAATACTTTCTGTTTGTGGCATTAAGAAGGGAGTCACTTTAGCATTAACTTAGAGCCTACCTGGGAGAATCTGGGTACAATCCAGCATAACAAGAGAATATGTTATCTTTCATGATTTCAGTAAATGCAAGTATTAAGAAAATACATTGATATTTTGTTGGGAGAGGGGAAGGAATGATTTAAGAAATGAAGTGCAGATTCAGAAGTTAGATAGAACCGCAATAGAAATTTGCTGTATATAACATTCTGAGCAGAATGCCACTGATTGATAATACTTTACTTACCAGAATGCTTCAGGTTTCTGAATCCTGAATTTTGGTGAATATTCATGCTATAGTGTAAGTAAGATGAAAAATTATCTTGGCAAAGAACATAAGACTTCATAAATTCAAAAAGTAGAGACTCACTGTTCTGTGCATACTGAAGTGTTAGTGTTTAGCTTGGAATTCAGAGAAATGAGAATGTATTTCATTGTTCTGGCAGTTCATTTTCCATGTGATTCTTGCATCTCTTCCTCTGTTATCAGTTGCTACATTCTCACTAAAGCTTCTTGACAGCTAAAAAGAATCTGTAGGGTTACTTTGAATCTGTCCTTATATTTCAAAAATAACCACTGATGTCCCTTTTATTTAAAAGGAGACTTTTTTACCATCTATAAATCTTGTTTTTATTAAAGTGAGAAGGTTTAGCCACCAATTCAGCACAAAGTACACGTGAGTGGTTTCTGAAGTGAGAATACACCATTGTTTGGGGTTATCTTACCAGAAAGGTAAAAAAAATCAGTATTAGTGTTATCCACTGATACCTTACTGATACCCATTCCATTTTCCACCTTGTTTCTTTTTTTCTTTTTTTTTTTCTTTCGTCTTATGTTCATGCTTTCTGTTCTTTTCCAGGACTAATTGGAATCATATTGAAACGGAAATATTTTTAAGGTCACTGTGTATTAAAACCATAACCTAATTCTTAGCTTCTGTATTCACTACATTGCCTCGTAGACTTTTCTGCAGATGCCTGTACATTTGAACACATGCTGTTTCTTACAAAATCTTTAAAAGTGGTCTGTCTTGAAGCTGGATACCTGTTACTTTAATGGCATCTATTTTTGTAGTCTGAAAAGGAAATATTACCTGACTTCCCTGGGCATACTTGCTCATCTAAGGCTGTATCACCTCATCCCCTCCATTCCTCTCCATCCTGAGTCAAAAGAACAGCTTGCTTGACAGTCCACTGGGATTTTTAGGGGGAAAGGACAGTACAAATAGCTATTAATGTTGGAGGGATTATAATAATGTGAGAAGGTGCAGCAGCATATCAGTTTTCTGTAGCATTAATGCTTTTTCTCAGTTTTATCAGCTTAGGAGGACAAAACCCCCATGTCTCACAAGGCTGTGTAAAACAGGCCTCTTTTGCAGCACCTTTCAGTTGCAGTAAGGACATTATCCTCCTTCCTCTTCTGCCATAATTCTGCTTTCCATAGTTGAGGTGTCGCTTAAATGTGAATCTGGAGGATGAATTGAGAGAATGACTTCCAAATTTTTGTAAGAAACAGGCCACCTTTTGGGAAAGCTGGCTGTAGAGTGGTTCTTCAGCTTTTTCTTTTATTTCTGAAGATCTTCCTGGTATGGGGTAGCGGTTCATTTTAGTTCATACTAAATACTGGAGAGGTTTTCTTTCCCTCAGTTTCCTCTCTCTTAAATATTCTTAAGAATATTTCTAATATTGCTACATATTCTAATACTAAATGTGTATAATTGTCTGGTTCCTAATTTGAACAGAATCCTGCTGGCATTTTAGGTTATGCCTTTACAATATTTTGGTTTCTTTCTAACTACTAAAAAGTGAATGTGTAAGCGTAGTGTTCACAGAACTGCATTTTCCACCCAATTATTCTTGAACACTCATGGATAATGGTATATTGTTAGGCTTAACGTACATACTGACTTGAATATTGATTGTTCTTGGGGTTTTCTTTTCTCAGATGATGCTTCAGCTCCAGAGCAGCCTCCGATGGCCAGTTCCGGTCAGACGATGTTGACTGATGAAACTCTTTCAGCTGTCTCAAAGTCCAGCAAAAATGCTGTAAAAATCAGTGACGTAGAAACAGCCAACCTGTCTCCCAGCCTGATTCCTGCACAGCAGCCCACAATATCCTTAATCACAGATGACAACACAGACACGCTGAGTGTGGAGTCACTCACACTGGTGCCACCAGTTGATCCACACAGCATTCGAACATTCAGCTGCATCCCTCAGGCCTCTTTGCAGTCTGAAGTTGAAGTTGGCAAGGTAAAAGAGGTAGAGGAAGAATGTTCTGACTAAAGCCACCATGCAGACTGTAATAAACAGTGAAGGAAGTGCAACCAAATTGTGATTTGCTTTTTCTCTGGAAGTGCAGATACTTCCAGAGGCCTCAGAGGCCTCAAGTCCGCATGAAGGGACCAACTGGTGACAGAGAATGTCAGCAGCTTTTAGAGCCAACATCAGATTCTCAGCATATCTGAACCGGAGAAGAGATAAAAACCCCAAACTTTTGAATCTGGACTGGTTCTTTCCTACCAATTTCTGTTATACAAGAACATGAACGTATTTCAGAGGACCTACTGTCTTTCTAATAGGTACTAATTCATTGTAAAAGGTCTACAGTATTACAGCAGAGTGAAGAGATTTTTGGATACCCAGCTTCATGGTACAGCATTATTACGTCTCTGAAGAGGGAGACGTACCATGGACCAGAAATAATTATATATTGTAGGACAGAGGTAAAACTTCCATTTGAGTCAGGGTGTGTTTTTTCAGTTTGGTGTTTGGTTTGGGGTTTTTTTGTGGAGGAGGGTTTTTGGGGTTTTATTTGGTTTTTTTGTTCGGTTGGTTTTGGTTTTTAATCCTGATTTTGTTCATCTTTTGGAGGTCTGCACCATACCAGCAGGCTTGGCCACTTTCAGTATTGTCTTTGTAGGACTTCAGACTTCAATATTATGTTTTCCATATGTAATATTTATTTCAAGGCTTGATTCAAAGCTAAGATACAATGCTTGTTCAAATTAACATAAGGGATTGTTGAGACTACTTTAGTCTTTCCTTAGCCAGCTAGAGAGGAATGTAAAATATTTTAAAAGATTGCTATAGCTTGTTTGTTCACTTCTGACAGTCAAATTGCTACACATCTGAGGAATGGTGATATCCCTGCAACTGAAAGACAACTTCAAGAAGCAGACAGAAGCAGTTTTGCTCTAAAGAGATTTTTCAAATTTTTCATAGTCATGTAGGAAGAAGGTCACCATATCTAACTGATAATTCCTTTGCAAGTCTGAACTCGAAAGGTATTGTGTAATTTTTTTTTTTCTCCTGTCTGGGATAATAACCCAGTTAAACAACATTGCTACCTAGAAGGGATTCTGAGTTAACATTACTTCCTAGATCCTGACACCAAGTTGACAGAAAGGGGAAAGGTGTTGATTAAAATTTGGAGTGTTCTTTGCTGATTTGATACATAATTTAACATGAATGGAGTTTAAGATTTTTCATCAATCTCCAGTAAGTTAATTTAAATTAGTAGTAAAATGAGCAGATTGTCATTGCTGGTCTGTTCATAACACTGAATTGGCAATTCCCCAGAGAAGGAGGACTGCTGTTTACTTGGTATTGATTTCAGTCACCACTGCAATCTGTTCCCTCATTCTGTCTCTACCACCATTGAGTTCTTATCAAAGAGGTGAATCTGAAAAACTTACCCACTTCCCAGTTGCTTATTGTACCTCTTCCTGGCTGTCATAGGAAATACTTGAAGTGATGTTTCAATGGTATATATATGTGTGAGTTTGACTAATTCACAGGTACCACTTTTCTCACTTTTTCCATCTTCTCCTTCACATGTTTGCCAACCAGGTATATGAGGTGTCTGCTACTGAATGCCAGTAATTTTTTTCTTCTTAATAACTTTTTCATGCAGTTTTGTTGATTTCTGTTGTTCTGTGACTTCTACTTTCTCTCAAATTGAATTAACTGATACTCTGACCATTCCAGAGTGGCCCAAACTCTAAATGAACTCAGAGTTAGGTGTCCTCAGCACTGCAATGGATTTTGTGTAAAAATTTGACATTGCTGGAATAAGAGCCTACTTCTTGGGTTTTTTGGTCTCATGCTTAGGGTGAATTTGCACTCATGCAGTCACTGTTGCACATAATGTGCATGTACCTGAACAAGCCTAGACATCAGCAGCAATTTGGGCACAAGGACCACATGAATTTTTGTTAGCTGAACTGGTTGCAATCTAGACTTTCTTTAGAATGTTGCAGCATTACACTGTAGTCTCAGTAATATTCTGAAGACCCTTATAAAAAAAGCCTTACTTAATTTGAAAGCATTTTATGTTAGCTGTTAACCTTAAATTCTTGACCTAGATTACACAAAATGCCACTGTGCAGGCTGAGTTCCCTTAAATAGAATTCATTTTAGACAAGAAAACCTTGGTCTTTGTTTATCTCATTTCACATTCAGTTCTAGCAAGATTAGACCCATGCATGAGGAGTCTCTTCAATGCACAAGCATAATCTCACCCCTGGGCTGCACTGCACAAAAAATGGGGCAAAGGGGAAGAAAGTTGACTTTGTACTTTTCGTTACCTTTGAGTGGCTCTTAAATCTCATGATCGGTTGTCTAGTGAGAGCTTCACAGGAGATGACTGAGATAGACACTGTTATTAGGGAAATAGAAGACTACTGTGGAGTCTGCTTCTGGCACAGCCTTGCCCTGCTCGAGTGGTGGTCAGGTGGGATATTTTCCAGCAGCTCTGTCCAAAACTCTCTGCAGAGATGGAATTATAGTACGAAAGCTCTGACTGCACCAGCTTTACCAACATTGGGTTGTTACATAAACACTGCAGCTGACCTTAAACTCAGACCCTAAATCTGAGTGCCACAGAAGAAATTGATTTTTGACTTTGCTTCTGATATTAAGGCATATGTGTCTAACATTTATGCTTCATGCTGCATTAGGAGACTTCAGAATGCAAAACTGGAGATACCAAAATAATCTGCCACTGGCAATTTTTAAGCTCTGCAAGTACAGCGTTACCCATTTACAATTCCTGGAAGGGTGTTATATCTCTTCCTTGTCAGAAAGTCTTACAGGCTATTTCCTTATCTCCCTTTCACTGTAAAAAGGAAATTCACCTGGACACTGCTCTTCTATTATCTATAAATCTTTGGTGCAATTCTCCTGTGCTTGCCTGCTGTGTTGCTCACATTAGCACATCAGCCACAAAAAAAAAAAAAAAAAAATTGATGTGAGTCAGTGTAACATCACTCCCTCCCAAATCCAAATACCAAATTGCAAATGAGAGCAGCAGTTAAACAACTGGTCATTCAAAAGCCTCACTATTTCAGTGTAATACTGCAGATGGAGGTAGAATCACTGTAAGTATAGCAATGCTTCAGAGCAAAATGTCGAAATTTTGGAGATATGCTAAATTCTCTGTGTATTCATAGAGTCTGTGCCTGTCTTCAGTCATGTTCTGTCAGCATAACACAATTCTATTCTCTTTCTTTTGTGAAGCCAAAGAAGCCAGGGCATACTTAATGTTACTTTGTTACTTTATGGTTGGTGTTTCTTATTTTCAAGTTTTACGTAACTGTTACTTGTTGAGCTATGTGTTGCCTTCACACTGTTAGGTCTCGCTGCTTCTTGCTGGTCTCCTTTGCTTTTCTGTCATCCAGTGTAGAGCAAAGAACCAGCTGAGCTTTTCATTTGTGAAGTGAGTATTCGAGCAGGTAATTTGGTAAAGAAAGGGAAGGAGGAAGCACCAGTGCCCAGTTCTGATGTCTGCTTCACTATGTGAGTAATCCTTGTAGTGTAGAACTTGGATGGAAAACTCAGTTGTTTTCCAGAAGTTCTTTGATACAGAATGAAACCAAAGGTGAAGCTTCCTGTGCTTCATTTCACAAGCTGTTTGTATTAAACCAAATTCATTAGAAATGTGATCATGTATATTAGTACTAAAAGCTGTGTTTTGTCTATGAAGTCATGAATTATATAAACTATAAGGACTGAGCTCATTTGTATTCTCCACTGCTAAGTCATGATAAACTAAAATTATGATTACTCTTCCTTAAATTAAGCTGAGCTTAAAAAAGGAAAGATATAAAATCACACCTGCTGAAGAAGCTCCTCAGTATTCTTAGTTTTACAACGCAGTTGGAATTTTTGCTTGAAGTAACTTGGAAACATTGGGAATATCTTCCAGAGTTCATTTATTCCTTTGCAGTATTGTTGCTAAAGGACAGTCAGGTATGTAACATTTAAAAAAATCTTTGTCCATATCCAGAATTTAAGACTCTGTATTTGGAGTTTAAGTCAGTGAGACAGAATGCAGGAGGAAATAAGGTTCCTTCCTGGATTTGAAGTATTTTGGTTTGTAAAATTTGAAAAGTGAGAGTTAAAATAGTTTGTTTATGGCAAAATTTACCATCATCAGGATTAAATTACTGTGATTTTATTTCCTACTAAGCAGTAAGATATGAGTGACTGTAATTCCCACACTTACTGCAAGTGTCTTGGGATGATTATTTCAAGCAATCCAGGAATTCAGTAATTGCCCTGGAATTGAGTGTCATTTCACTAGCAGTAAAATAAACTTTATGCTTGAAGACATAGTTAAGCTATCAGACAGGCAGATCAAACTGTATGTGTAAGGATGAAGCCACTTCATAAAAGTAAACCCTTCACTCACGTGGTGCTGTCACACTGTGGTGTAATCAGTCACTTCATTGCACAGGACAGGGAGCTCTAGGAGCAGTGGCACTGACTACCAAGGAGTAGTAGTCAATAAAACCCCACCAGGCTAAACATTCTGCTGTTGTCTCCACTAACCAGCTTAGTTAAATTGCTTTTAAAAGAACATTGCCCAGGCAGGCAGCTGCTGTCTGGGAAAATGAGTGGTTTAATCCTGTAGTTGAATCAGAGATCTGCAGAGACATCTGTTGGGGGCAGGGAGATCGAGACCTTTTGCCTCAAAGATAATTAGTCTCCTACTTTCAGACAGCCTAATGTAGCCACCTAAATATATGTTGAAAATTTTTGTCTTAACTGCTGCTGTCCTTCTTCTTGAAAGAGTTTTCTGGTTTGTCCCTGGTTTACCACCACTGCCCTACCCTAGGATATCACTCACCTGGGCACTGCTCTTCTATTATCTAGCAATCTTTGGGGTAGTTCTGTGCTTGCCTGCTGTGTTTCTCTTGACCTTTCCCAACATTTGCAGCATGAATTAGAAACAAATAGAATAACTCTTCCCATCTCCTATTGGATTCTGAAAAGCAGATGGTGATCCAAGCAGGGCTTGCTAGGGTGGGATGTTTTTAGGGGTTGGGAGGGGGGAAGTGCTTGGGGGTTTTTCTGCTGCTCAGGACTTGAGCAGCAACAAAGACATAGGAGATGCAGTTCTTGACTGTGTCTCAATCAGAGGGTTCTTTCATATGGAAACATATTTTTATATTGTATTTGTACAGAATTTTCCCTATTTTGATCTCCCAACATTTTTAGATGTGTGTGCTGCTCAGATTTGATTTCTTTTGCAAGGTGTTATAAAATATATATTTTGTGTTTGTTAATGTATTATAAATATAAAGCTAAATTTTGGTTGCCTAATAAATGTGCACTGTGGTGGTACCTGGTTTATTGTTTTGCTGACTTGAATTCATTGGTTCTTAATATGAAAAGGAAAAACTTGTTATTGTTGGGACTGTCTTGTTAGCATAAATAAATGTGTGGAGTGCATCTATTTTATAAGTAACTAAAAAGGGCTTAAGCAGGTAATGACGAAGAATACTTGATAACAAAAGTTTGAGTTAAGGTTCAGACTAGTTCACAGGATTCTTTTAAGATCATAATCTGAAGATTCATGAGACTTTTTATCTTGTTCCCCATTACTTTCGGTTATGGATCCTCATACTAAAGTGAGTTAAGGACACATAGTAATTGCAATCTGATAACTTCAGTATGTGTGAGAAGATCCGAAGGTTAGTGTTTGGGTGTATTTAGGGACTAACTGTGGCAGAAATATTTACAATGAACATGAAGATTTTTTTAAAGATTGATAATAGATTCGAGTGTGCAAATTTATAGACTATTACAATGTCTAGGAGCTTTGTTTTGCCCAGGGACAGCACTGAATAGACATTGTCGCAACTTCAGGAAGCCCTCTGGAAGCATTACGAACTTTAGAAGATAACTTTAGGCATCTCCACTTGTGAATAGCTGTGTTGATATTTTTGTTGCAAACTTTTTCCTTCATTTTTAGCTGTTTTGTAAGTTTGATTGTTTTCAGTGCAAAGAAGGAGAAATGTATTTTTCTAGAAGAATGACTGTACCTGGGATTTAAGCACTACAAAAAGCATTTCATTAACATGAAGAGCTGTTCTCCTATGAAATATATTTCAAAAAGTTATGTCTGAAATGTAGTTCACTGGAGGAAAAAAAAGTCCTGAACATGCACTTACATGTTCATGGAAAAAAGCCCAAACACAGTGTGAATTGAATTCTGAAATGTCTTTCTACAGGCAATAAGTATTAATTATTTAATGTAAGTTATGTTAGAAGTTTGAAGTAAATGTGATAATATCGTATGTTAATTTAAAGAAAAATGTAACTGTCTGGGAAGGGAGTGAAATTAGAAAATACTGGTGTGTGTTTCTGAAATCCAGATTTCTGTAGCTGAGTCTGTATTTGCTGGCATTGATCATTTGTCATGGCTATTGAAAACTTGGACAAGAACAAGGAATAGACCTTTCTTTGTAAATGGAACTTGGCAATAAAAATGGTGTTACCAAGAAAACTTCCTTCCCTTTCATGTTCTGTTGCTGCATTTTGATGCACAAGCACATCCAAAAGCAGTGAAAGGCAAAATTGAAGAACCTTTTATTTAGAAGCACATTGTGCATATGCCAATCTCAAGCATTTTCATCTTTAAGCCAGGGTCATTTGCACTGTGTATGCAGGAAAGACATACCGGGAGAGGGAGCAGAACCAAGCCTGGAAGAGTGATGGAAAGTAGATGAAACCAAGGGTTAAGAGTGGCTGGGCAACATCTAAAACATCTGTGAACCACTTTGAAAGTGCCTGTCGTGTGATTTCTTCCCCAAATATATCCTTTTGCCCTCTGCCTCTTTCTCTAGTTCATGTTGCCAGTTCAGTATATGGATTTAATCCAACCAAGTTATTAGTTAGATTCCTGTTAATTAGCCTCTGCATCTATAGGAATTCATCACAGTCAATATACATTCATTGGGAAATGTTATTTCTCAAAATAGTCAATGCTCCAGAAGCTTTCTTAGGAAGAAATTGCTACATTGTACCATCAAATAAGCAAGCCAGGTATCAGAGGTAGGAGACTTACGATTTACTATAAGATGCAAATATTAAAACATGGTGTATTGTGGAAAATTAGTTTAAATCTGCTCCTGGCAGCTGAACTTTCTAAATTTTGCCAGTAATACTGCTTTAAGGATGCCAATTTGTGGCCAGGAAGTTCCCTTCCTTCAAGTCTGAAACCACTTTGTGGTTCTGTATCCTGATGCTTCAGTACTCTTGCAGCCTTTTGTCTTGTCATTTTTCCTGTGTTTCTGTATTAACCTTTCTAGACATGGACACTGAGTCAGATTGAGTGTCTTGCCCTGTGTTACTAATGATCAGAGAGGGAATGATGAAAGCACAGCCTCCAAACCTCTTCTCATGCTGATTGGGTTGAAAATGAACTGGACAGAAGTGCAGTGCTGCATTAGTCCGCTCTTTTCTTAGTCCCCAGAAACATCTAAGTCTAGCAACTTGAACAGTCCTATAGTGGGTAAATCCACATCTTTATCATCAAGATAATTCCAGCATAGTTATATAAGTAAGCAAGTGAAACTCTGTCAATACATAGGTCTTTGTCGAAGTAACTCTTGTCTAAATAAATATACGGAGATTGGTATCTTTATTCTTTGATACTTTACCTTTGTTTCCATGTCAAGGAAGGATTTCATTGGGATTTCATAGCTGCAGCTGTTGAGGCAGAAGAAACTGCATTTCTATTCTGCCATGTTAGAGCTTGTGTGAAGACAAAAGCTGTATTGGTACTTTCTGGTGATCTTGAATATGTGCTGCAACTGGGAATGAGAGATCACTGTTTATGTGAGTGTATTCCCTGGAAATTCTATTGAATTTTAAACTCGTGTGTTTAATCTCTTAATTAAGGAGAAGTGGAGGGAGTTGCGGCACCTGGAGTTGCAAATCTCCAGTGGCAAAATTGGAAGAAAGGTTTCAGGCAAATGTTCAAACACAGTTAAGGCAGTTGAGCTGATGGGGAGTAAGTCAGTCTGGTTGGATGGTGCTCAGTTGTGTGTCTGCTTTTAGCCAAAGGATTTTACCAACAGCTTATCTGCAAATATGTCTAGGTCTTAAATTCTTACTGATTTTGGATGCTACTTCTCTAAAATGGATTTTATGAGGTGGAGTTTTAGATTATTAAGTGCCTTACTATTCAGACTTCAGATCTTTTGAAATAAGTTGAAGGCTCTTGCCTATCCTTAGACACTCAACTCTACAAAGCTGGGAAGTGTTGTGCTTGTTGAATGGAAAATACTGATCTCACAATTCCATTCTCACTGTCTTGTCCCCAAATAAAGGTTTGTATTTCACACAGGCCACAGTTTCATTTTTTTGGCTGCTTTGGATGACTGATAAGACAGATATTTGGGCTCTGTTTCTTAGTTCACAACATTTTTTTCAGCTTTAGTATGGAATAAACATTGTGACACCAAAAAACAAGCTGTTATTTGACTACAGAAAAAAAATTTTGTCTTTTGGTTAATTGGATTAAGACATTGTTGTGTAAATTTGTCCTTATTTAGGGGTCATTTATTTGAAGCAGATTTAAGCAGCTGCTTGAAACTGCATGTTGATGGACCAGTGCATTGTGAAGGGAGATAGCCAGACTGGGTCACCACTACAGAGGTGCTCAGAGCTGGCTCTGCCTCAGCAGCCAGAGCTACTAGAGATAGAAAAGGAGTTTCTGAAGGAGGAGAGAGGCAGAACCATCATAATGTCTTAGGGAAAAGGATTTCTAGTCTGCAGACGGAGGTGGGGTCTGCAAAGGGCAAAAATAGTCTCATTCTTCCTAATAGCTAATTTGAGGGACAAGGGAAAGGACATGTAATTTTATAGTATTTTATATGTAATCATGGCCGCTGCTCTGGATATCAGTTACTTAACTGATACTACAAAAAGCACATCACCAGTAGGAATATCAGGTATAACTGTCCACAGCCACAGTTGTGTTTAAGTCTTACTCTTTCTACGTCACCATATTATCCTATGCAAACACTGTTGCTGATGTGAGAAGGGTGTAGCTTAATTCCAGAGTTCTTGGGAACAAGATGTGAGCAGCTTTGCTTTGCTGCTTCTCCACTGTGCAGTTCACTTGAATTTGCTTATCACAGTTTATCAGCTTCAAGGCTTTCCTGATAAAGTGCTGTTGATAACCACTGTCTGCTAGATAACTTGTACTTCTTACGTAGCTGCCAAAGTGCTTTGGAGGGAGATAGGCTCACTCGGCTCACTAAATTTTGGTTAAAACAGGTCTTGCAAGCTTCTTTGAGAGTTTCTGAACAGATCTTCAGATGAGATGTTTTTTGAGGGAGAGATTCTTGTCAAATTTTGTCAAACCACAGATCTCTTTGAATAAGAGTCTTTGAGCTAAGCTTCCTCTGTTTTGTCTGAATCTGAAAAGAAAACCAGACCTGTTATGGGAAATCAGAGCTGCCTTTTTTCTCGCTGTGTTTAGATCAGCTCACACTGCAGAATGTATGTTATGCTGGTATCAGCAGGCTTCACCTGTGCTTTAGCTTGACAGGACATTGGATAGGTCCATCGTGCTCCTGAGTTCACCCTTTTTAAACGGGTTTACATCTAAGTTAGGGGTGCACTTGGGAAGCTTAGTTCATGATTGTAAAGTGCTTTGACATTGATGTTACACATTAATCTTTTTATTACCTTGTCATAAAGAAATGTCATTAAAAGCATCATTCCAGTCTTACTGCTTGCAGCAGTTAACATAGTTCCTGCTGAATACCTGTAATTTTCAAAGCAAATAACTTTTGGGGTTTTGTTTGCACCATATCTCTGAGTCATCTGAACAACTTCATATGAAAACAAGTCTTTCTCCTAGCTTCTAGGAATGTTTGATTTAAGATTTGGTCTTAATTTGCAATGGTTCACTATTGTTCAGAATTATTAGTTCACAGGAACGGGTTTGTTTGAAAAGCCTTGAAAAGCCTGGTTTCCTTTAAATTTAGGGGGAAAAAAAAGGAAGGGAAAAAAATCACCATATTTAAAACCTTTTCAATCTTTCCTGCTTCATAGTAATGATAGTAAGGAAATGATTAATCCTCTTAGAAATCAAATTGCATGTGAGTCAGTCTTAGGATGTTGAAACTGTTTTAAGTGTCTGTTTTTATATATAGGCTAAATGTAACATGAAACTTAAGAAGGAGAGCAAGAAATTACTAAGAAAAGCAAGAAACTGTGAGGAGTTTGCCTTCAATTTAACCATAGCAGTATGATGTACAGACCACCTCTTCAAAAGCCTCAGTTGCACTCCACTGCATTTGGAGAAAAAAAAAAATTGCAAGAATGGCACCATTTAAGACATGACAGTAAAAGGCCGAGTCACTACAAAGGAACATGGGAACACTTTTCATCTGCTTCAGTGGCAGCCAGGTGTCTTATCTGAAACTGATGGGAAGTGTAATCTGAAATAATGTGGAGGGGTTGGTGTAGGTGAGTAGATGTTCCATTTTGTCATCTCTGAGTTGGGGCCATGATGAACTCTCCTCCTTTGCTCTGCTAGAGGGATGTGTTACATATTGCCAGTCATGAAGAAATCCTTAACTGCTTGAGAGTTATCAGTTACAGCACTGAGAACAAGGTATCTGTGAGCCTAAGAACCTCCCAACAAAGGTCAAATACAATATAGAACTGTTCATCAGAATAATTGAACAATCCCACTTGGTCAGTCTTTGCACAGAGTATCTGTCAAAGACTGTAGGAAGCTTGGTTTTGGTACAATTTTTCATGTGGAGCCTATTGTGTTAGAAAAAGATTTATCAGGAACTAGCTGAGAACAACTGGAGTGGGCATAGAAAGTCTGTATGCAGAAAGAAACAGAGAATTCCTTCTAAAGGTTTTTTAGATATCCCAAAACGAAGAACCAGAAGTGGCCAGCAGTCTAGGTCCCATGAGGCACTACAACAATGAGACCTAACCAAGACACACTCATTAAGTATTTCTTACAACAATAAATTAAACATTACCTGAGCGAATGAAAGGAATGTATCTGAGGGCAACTAGTCTGTTGGTTTCTCAGTATTTTCAAGACAACAAATGCAGAAGTCACCACAACCTGGTGCTAGAATGTACCTTTGTCTGTTGGCAGGATTTCCTTAGCTCCCTGGTTGATAATGTACCATTCATTCTGGAAACTGAAATTTCTGGGCAGTCCTGTGACTAATCTTTTTAAAGTGGAACACTTAATGATGTATTCTTAATTGCTTACTGACTGCTTGCTTACTGAGCTGAGTAACCAGAAGTTGATTCAAGAACTTCTCATTCCCCACTGTGATATGTCACAGATGTCCCTGCTCACACTGAAAATGCAATAATAAAACCCAGATGTGAATTGAGTCAAACCCTATTACAAGGAGTTTACAGTGTGTAGGGATGATTTCTGTGTAAGGTCGGGTATGTAACTCAAGTGCAAGGCAGTGGCATTGTTTCTG
This sequence comes from Coloeus monedula, assembly GCF_965178545.1. Taxonomy (NCBI): domain Eukaryota; kingdom Metazoa; phylum Chordata; class Aves; order Passeriformes; family Corvidae; genus Coloeus; species Coloeus monedula. The sequence goes on along the minus strand of NC_138796.1, from coordinate 10,632,265 downwards.
TACTAAAGATAAGGAAAGCATATCACAGGCTGGTGGCTCAGAACTGTACATGAAGTCTGTGAATGACTCAAGAACTGAACACAAAGCAACTGCCTTTACTGATGACTGGTTTGAATTTCCAGTGGCAAGAGAGATTATATGTAATATCTGATCTTAAAATACATCTTCTAGACAAGATATTTTTTCTAGTATGCATGAGGAAACTTTTCCATGTAATGTTAGTCCTCAGAATAATACGATGACTAAATAGATATTTTAAGAAAAGTAATAAGACAAACTCAGAATGATTGTCCAGCCAGTCTGGATGAGAATCATCTGGAATACTGCCTCAGATGTCAATAAGAATTGATAAAACAGCAGTTTCCCATTGTTTGGTTACATATGAACTATCTAAACCAACAAACTTTTGGGGACATTAAATGAACAAACTCTGATTTCAAGCTTTTTGGTAAGAGAAAATGGGAATGAAAAAAAATATATTTTAGATCTTTTAATGGGAATATTTAATTCATAAGTGCATTAAGAAATTTCCATGCAAGCCTTCCTTAGCCAGAACTACTAGAAATCTTGCAAGAAGTTCTCTTCTGTCCGAGCAAGCACAGACACAAGGTGTCTTTCAGAGTTCAGTAGGATGCACTTTTGCTCTGAAGAGCCATTTTGGGGGACAGGCTGCAGACAGACAGATAAAGTGCTGACTAGGGATTTGTCACTGTTAGCTCTTGTTATTCTGCTTTAGCCATGGAGCTGTGCTGTTTCTGAATTGCTTCTAGATTAAGGAAACAATAGGAAAGAAAACCACAGTATTTCTCAATTCTCAGAAATAAAGTTCCATAAATAGGCAGTTTTCAGATGTTGCAGTGCAAAATACTCTGCCTTTGCCCATGTTTGAGATATGCCACAGGTTTGAGCTCTCGGGCAGTTATTCATTTACCATTGTGATGTTTTCTGTTGTTTTGTTTTGGCTTGTTTTGTTTCAGTGTGAGAAAGAAAACTTAGAAACATAATCCATCCCACCTGAAACCAGAAAGCTGTGACATACTTCCACAAGTATGAGCTGGCCCTTTTAAAGATACTTCTGCACTGGGCTTTAGATCTGCAGCTGGATCCAGCTTCAGTCTGCCTGGAGAAGGAAACTTGTACCTCTTCACTCAGACACTCCTTTGTGAGAGCAAGCCAGTGGCCCATGGTGGGGGGGGGTTCATTTTGGAGCAATTCCAGATCTATGCACAGTAACATTTCCCTGTAAGATATTTTATTTTCAAGTGCTTGCATTGGAGCAAGGAAGAGGCATCCTGAATTGGACTACCTACCATGCCAGGAAACTCCTGGACTTTTCTGCCGCCTCTTAGGCTTTGGTTCTGCAGTTTCCAAGCTCTGTGGCTGATCGATAATCTTGTTTATAGCCCCAATGATTACAGGACCTAAGTGTGTACTTTGCACTTTCAATCACAGGACCTAAGTATGTAAAAAAGTACTTTGCTGTCTCTTTTCCTTCACTGAGGATTTGTTGCCTGCCAGAGAGCAGCAATTTGGAGTTGTCCAGGCATACTGGAACTGCAGAACCAGATTCCTGCTTCCATGGTATGGTTGCCAGCCTCCAATGTAAGAGCCAGGTGTAAGATTTTTGTAGGAACATTAATTTCAACAATTTCATTAACAGAGACTATTTATTTGCGTTTGTATTAGTGCATTTACTTGAATAGCACTTGTATTTTTGCCTGGAGGTCATGTATCATTTGGTGCTTGCAGGAAAATTTACACAGCTGCTTCCAGTAAAAATACTCGAGTTTTTCAAGAAGTAGATTAATAAGGATGAGCATCAGTACATGTGTGCATATGGACTCAGCAATGTTCACTTTGTATCTCTGACTCCATGTTAATTCAACAGGAGCTAAAGTAGAAAGGCAAGAGAGGAAGTAGAGCATTACCTGGTGCAGGTACTTGGTACAGAACACCACTGGCCTGATTCTGGTTCTCACTGCAGAATGGAGACCTGCAGACTGATCAGGGAGCCTGTTCTCCCTGCACAGGCACTCCAGAGTCTCCTTGGTTTCCCTTTTGCTGTTCCAGCTCCTCTAGGATGTGGTTAATTCTCCAATGTTGCAGTGCGGCTACAGGGCAATTACTGTTTGTGTGAAACTGGAGAGCAATGGGTGGTTAAGTCTGCCTCAGATGTAATTAAGTTCGAAATGTCTCAGTGGTCACATTAGAAACACTAATTTTAAGCTCTCTTACTGGTTTAGACCATAGCCATTTGTTACATAAAGAGGCAAAGGATTTTTTTTTTTTTTTTTTGTCCTTCAAATGATTTTCTGTGGGAACATGAAAAAAACAGGGTTCTTCAAAGCATCAAGACAGTAATACCCACTACAGACTCCTTGGCCTGCCAAAATAAATTAGTTAAGAAACCTCAAACCATTTTTTTGAATGGAAAAAATATCTAATCATCCTTTTTAGTCCATTGGTGAAACAAGCCATGCCTGCAAGCTCATCGTTTGGGTGACTATTTTGCTATCTGTGACCCAGAGATGGAATTTTAATGTCAAGTTAGAAATGCAAAAGCTTAATTTGCTTGCTCTTGGGAGTGTGTCATTTAAATATATTTTTCCATGCAGAAAATGGTTTAAGAAGTCATTTTCTCCTGCCTTTATCTAGTAAGTTTCTATGTCCTTGTATATATTGATGCAATCCATTTTTGTGTTTTGAAGGAGGACCAGAGCAGGGGGAGGTCTGGTTTATGCATTCCTGGCCTTTGGACACAGTGCTTATGTGTCAGGAGTTTTCTGGTTCCTGGGAATGTTTGTGGAAACGTTTAAGGATTCCTCAGCTTGGATGCATTCCTTGTCAGACTGCAGGCAACCTATGGGTACAGAGACTGTTTCTGAGAAACAGAAACTGAGCTCCTCCCTTCCAGACAGGCACAGCAGAATGAAAAGTGAAACTATCACTGTGCCTTCAGGGATTTCAATATAGATGGTACAGAACAGCAGTTTGGATTGTTACCCGAGTTGGAACTCAGATCTGGCTCAACTTTGACATCTGACTGTTTAATTCATCCACCTCTGGCTCCCTGCTAATGCACCAGGTGAGAACCCTGAACACAGGAATCAACATGTGGTGAAAAATCGGTCTGCAGACTGGTTTAAGTCTGAAATAGGTGTGTCATTTCAAAGTTAGCTCAGCTCAAAGTCGGGTTTTTTCTTAAACCACCTAAGAAAATGTATTAAAGCATATATTCCTTTTTAAAGTGGTGTTTGAATTCCCTACAAACTAGACAGAGACCTTTTATCTTAGTTAGCTTTGAACCTGGATGGGTTAGGCTGATGCAAACTTTGTCTGATGCAATTAAGTAGTCTAATTTCCCTTGCCTTGCAAAGCCTTTGCAGAAGTTACTTTCACTTTTATATGACACCACATGCTGATGTGGTGATACCAAAATGTTCATTTAACACGTTAGGTAAGTAAGCCTAAGTATCATAGACAGGATTGAGTTAATAATAGTCTGTCTAAAAGACAGCCCTACAAAGGTGTCTGTGAAGCCCAGGTGTCTGTGAAGATCTGTAATCTTACAAATACCATAGAGAGATTAATCACTCAGGTGGTGGTGGCTTTTGTTTCCCTTCTCTCCCCTGGCAAAACTGAATAAACTACTGAATATATGTCTAAGAAGACAGCACTACCAAAAGAGCAGGAGTGAGATGGCAAGTAAAATGAATGATAAATAAGTGGAAAGGTGTAAGGGGCACAATCAATAACAGCAAAAGTCAGGAACTGTGTCTAGAAAGCTGGCCCTGGAGTTGTTAATTTCCAGAGTGTTCTGCACACCCGTGCCATTGCTTTTCCTGTAGTTCCCCTGTGGATCCCTCCACAGTTCCTCAAAGCCTCTGACAAATTTGAGTGACAGGACAGGGTGTAGGGCTTCTTGCTTTGTTTTCCTCTCACCCTGTCTTCACAGGGTTAACTTCCTGAATTTGGCACAGTAGAAGCAAAGACCTCATGGAAGAAAGTTTAAGGAATGACTGATTTTAATTTGGAACTAGATTGATTTCAAGGAAAATTATTATTTGGGATTGTTTTTCTGGAAATTTTCCTACAAATGCCTGCCATCAGATGACTGAATGAACTTTCACTCAGCTGATAAGTCAAATTAAAGACATGTCTTCAATGTAACCTCCAGAAATTGAGAGAAGTGCATTTTTAGCTATTGAGAGAGTTTAGGTAACAAATATCTTAGGAATCTAGCAGACAAATATATTAATACTTGTTCAGTATTGTCCCCCTTTTCACCAGCACAAAGCTTTCTTGAAAATGAAACAGTAAAGCAAAGGAAGCCAACTAAAATCTCAAGCCAGAACAACTGTTGAAGCTTTTCGGAAAACAACCCTTTGATATCTCTCACATCCCTGAGTTGTCCTCTGCAGCTTTCTCGCTGATCACCATCTTACTTCATCTGCTTGGTCTTCTGTGGTCTCATGTCCACCCTCTGTTTAGCTAATGTACTTTGACATGGTTTCACAGAAAGGATTTAATCCTAAAACCAAAAAGTATTTGGAGCACGTGGGCACTGTCACATGGATACAGACCTGCTTGTCTTGTGCCCCTTTGCCAGCCTGGGGCTGTTCTGCCTGCTTGGATGGGACACTACTGGTACAGCACCTACCCTGGCCTGCGATGGTTTGGGGCCTTAGGCCTGCTCCAAGAAACAGGGCTCTAAGTGATCAAGTGGGAGGGGGCAGGATGGAATGGAGAAGAATGGAACTTTCATTTCTCTTTGTTTTTTTGCAGGTTTGTGGGTGTGAATTGACAATGGTCTGGAGCAGTAATGCAGGAAAGGGAGAGGAGTGAGGGAACTGTGGACTTCAAGGCAAACAAGGGAGGAAGCAGAAGAGTAGGAGAAAAAAAGACAATGCCTTCTTGAGATACACCAGCCAGAATGTCCAGATTAGTCTTGGAAGCATTCTCCTGTATGATCAGTGTGTCCAGAAAAGAGAGAAACAGGTATTTATGCATGCCCAACACACTCTCTTTGAGTCAACTTGCTCAGTCACTAGATTGTTTTCTAGTCACTGAAGGATAGGTCACAGCATTCTTGGGAGAGGAACATGCATTGGACATACAACTTTCAGCACTGAAGGGAAAGGCTTTATACCAGTGGGAATAGTTAAACATATTAAATACCCTTCTAGGAGTAGAGTTCATTCAGCTTCTTACCCAGGAAACGTTAATTTATGCTGTTTGCTCAGGCAGGCACCTCCTGAGGGCACAGTTTCAGCTGACCCATGTAACCAATCACATGCCATTCTCTGACAGTGCTTGTTCTTTATCAGCCCATTAAGTGTGGGCTTTCAGCCAGTGAAAACATTGGATATTTGGCAAAGAATTTATAATTAGTGTTGTGGTTGAATAATGGAATCTGAGGTCTCAGAAAAGTGTGTCCGTTTCCAGCCAATAATCCCATGGAGACAACAAAATGGAAAGAGAAGAATACCAAATTGAAGGAAGCAGTATGCAGTGTTTGTATTTACTGCAGGGTATCCAGACTCTTTCCAGAGTTTGATAGTGCCTGAAGACCTTGCAGAGAAGGATGTCCTCTCCCCCTCCCTTGCCTGTGTTTAACAGGCATTGCCATGCCATCTTGCCTGTACCGTTTGTTCCTTCCCAGTGCAGAATACTTCTTGTGTTCTGACAAGAAGGGCTCTTAGGGAACACATTTTCATAATCTTGAAATGGTTTGCTATTGAGGACACAGTCACATTGCTGGGAAGGGAGGCTGACAGAGGCTTGAAGTACACTTTCTGTAGGTGTGGCTGTGCAGATTTCTACTCAGTCTCACCATTTATAAAGTGGGCATCTCCTTCATTTATTTTGGCTGATGATCTAGGGTTTGTATCCAGCCATCAGCCACTTTCTGCTCTCAGGCAGGGATATCAAGACATCACCACTTTCTGTCAACAATGTTTTTGTTTTCCCCTCTTAGCATGCATTTGACAAGCTTGATTTGGCATCTTCCATGTCTTGCAGCCTGTTTCCTAAGAACTGTCTTCCAAGCTTCTGACATTTTCTGGCTAGATGTCATCTTCCCATAGCAGAAGTTCTTATCTCCTTACGTCAGTGTCCACTTGGTATTGAGAGCCAACCTGTACAACTTCGAAGAAAAGCTTTTCTGCACTCAAACTGGAGAGCCTGAAGATAAAGTGTTCCAGTGGTTTGGTTTATTAATGCCAAGTGGGTTGGCAGCGTGTGAGATTTTTTTATATATACTTTTTCTAGAAGGTTGCAAGGACTGAGGTGAGGCCTTTGTGAACTTGTTTACTAGCAAATAGTGCTCCTGTGACTGTGGTGAGGGAGATAATCTGCCTGAACTCTAATTGGAAGAAATGAAGTTCCAAAATACTTAATTTCTTTTTTCTTTGCCAGACATTTTTGTTACAGAGCCACGTGAGCTTTACTGCTGGCACAAGAGAGAGGTAGGGAGGGAGGGACAGGCACAGGACCACAGCATCTGGTCTGCAATTCACTTAAACTTCCATGAAATCTTACTCAAAGCTCTCAGTATGTCCCAGGCCAAGTGCCAGGCATGTGCTTTCTCTGAGGTACAGTCTTTGCTGCTACTGCTCTCTTCTGCTGTCTTATCACTATAATAAAGCCTGTCATTCACTTTGTCACTCCTTCATCTGTGTCCAGTTTAAAGGAAGCCCTTCAGAAGTATGATTTAGTCCTTGTCAGGACTCGATATGTGCAGCAGTACTGTGGGCTGTAACTTCTTTTTGGTTTTATCTATTATACAAATATTTGCATACAAAGGAACAGGACTACTTCTGTTCGTAGTCTGAAGTGCTGAGTGAAAGGTGCTGAGCAGATCTGTGAGATTTGCACTGAGGGATCAAAACTGTACTTGCAAGCAGTCCTTAATGGCATGATGACAGTGTCCTTTCCATTTAAAACATGGGCTCAGAACATATGAAACAGATTTCTTCTAAATGCCTAGAAGGGGGATTGAGAAAAGCAGAACGTCTTATTTTTGAATCACTGTATCCAGCCAGCATCAGATCCAGCAGAGTCTGTATTCTTCTGCTCTTTCTGGTTCGTTTCCTTCTTTGGAGCATGAGGGATGGCCTGGGGAGGGAAGACACTGGCTCAGTAGATAGGGTTTGTGGTCCAGGGGCTCGGTTCCAGTGCAAAAATCATCTGTTCTCAAATGCTTGTTTCTGCACTAACATAAGAGACATAACTGGGCTGTGCAGCTACATTAAGGCTTTTCCCTCTGCAGTCTGAGCAGTGTCTCTGTGGGTGTGTTTCCCACAGAATCCAGGCCCAGTGCATTTGGAATGTGCTGAGTTCCAGAGCACCCCTATGCCATGCTGCCAGTACATGAGCACTGGAGATGTCTGGCAGGTCGTAACAAGTATTTTGCAAAACTAAATGCAGGAGTGGCAACATGGGCACATCAGTAACACATGTGCTATTGATTAGAGGCCAAGCTTTTACCACTGTGCCCATAAATTGCACTTAGTCCTCTTTTTCTTACAAATGGGGTGAAGCTCTTCCCCCCAGTGAGTATTTGGCCCAGTCCTAGGTGTTAGAGCAACTTCCTACAGAGCAAACTGCTACAGAGTTGTGATTTGTAGTGCTGTTTTGTTTCCAGGATTGTGGCAGACTGGCATTGGCACACTCAGTGGTAAGGCAGTGTTGGACAAGAAGGAATTGCAGGATTTTTTAGCAGAGTAGTTTCAGTACTGGCCCTTGGGCAGCCTCGGTACAAACCATATCCATGGGAACTTGCCAGACTGACTTTGCTGCAGCTGAACTGATTTCTGCACTGGAGGCTTCTTTGTCCAAACCTCTTTTCTCCCTCAGCACCAAGCAAGGCTGCTTCTATGCAGAAGTTTTTCCCAAAACTGAGGGAAGAGTTGTTCTTCTAATTGTTTTCTTCCTTACACACTGATTAATATAAGGTGTTCCTTTGTGTCACCACTGAACTGTCTTACAGCAGCTTTGGGGATGGGAAACCATATGAGTTCCTTTGCAGCTGCTGAAAGATGGTGTGAGAGTGTTCTAGTAAATGCCTCAGGTTGTGTAAGTCAGACCCTGAGATAAAGTAGCTCAGTGAACTCAGATAACATTCTTTGAGACTGTACGTTTCACTTTCAGGTTCTTGGATCTACTGCTTTTCCCTGATGCAGTGAATGGTAGGGCACTTATTTAGATATAACTTTCATTCTCCAGTTTTGAAACAGAAGTAGTAATCTTAAATTTTTCAGTTTAGTTTAAATTTAAAAAAAACTTGCTTTCATGAAATATAAAGATGGACCTCTTCTGAGTTCAACATGCACATTGTTTTGGTTTTTTCTTTTAATGTTTAGAAATATCTACTGCTGTGACATTTTCCAGTTGGCTCAGAATTTAAACAAACTTTTTTAGCCTTTTATTTCCCAATAGGAAATTTCTGAACAAACCTTGTTTTTCTGAGGCCCATCTCCCACTTTCTTCTCCCTGCTGAAAGGTATGGCCTCATTTAATCTCCTCAAGGGAGTGCATGGAAATCCTAATGTCTTCATAGTTGTGGGAGAAGGCAGATGGAGAATGCAGAGACAGCAGCAAAGACAACTTCATTAAGAGGAAGCAGTAGATAACCATTGGGATAAATAATGACACATTATCTGATAGGATATGAGGCAAAGGCTTGTTTGAATAGGGACAACATTGTGGAAAATGGTTGATGAAGAATGGATCACAGGAGATCAAGTGCTCCAGGCAAATAAATCCACTGATGCCTAACTATAAACACTCTCCCACTACACTGACAGCACTAGCCATAATGCAGAACTCTGTTACAATCCCACCATTAGAACCAGACCCAAAGCCAGCAGGCTGTCTGGAGAGCATTTCAGTCTTTGGCAATAAAGCCAAAAGTGATCTCTGCAGTTAAGAGACTCTTCAGAGCCCAAAAATTGCTCAGCAGAATTGCACATTTGTGAGCACGGTTTTGAATTTAGGAACCCAAAACCTGCCATAATCTTGCTTCATAAACATATATTTCTTATCTAGCTTGCTCGGGGGAGGGAGTTTAAATGTCTTATGAAAATGAAAACCTCATCCTATGAAAGAAAAACAAGGACATAAATTATGTAAGACTTCTTTTTTATCAAGCAGAAGCTAGGAAAGAGCAATTATGTGAATTATATGGTGAGAGGAAGTAAGATGATATTACTACCTATCTCTATGCTTTTGTTCTTCTCAGTTTTAACGTATTTTGGAACAGGATAAATATCTGTATAACATGTAAATGAAGGACAGCAGGGAAGTAGCTGGAGAACTTTACCTTGTACTGTAATGGACTATCAACCCCAAGCAGGAAAGATAATTGTGAATTTCCTGTGTATTCAGGTATTTTTTCCCTCTCCATGAATTTTTTCTTACCCCTGGTAAAGTGAGGAACTACAAAATGAGGCAGTCTTTTAAAACTGTACAATGCTTCTGACAGTGATGCATTGGTATTTATGCAGGAACTATTTTACCAGAAGTACAGATGGGGGGGGAAGGAGGGATACATGCTATATTATTCCCTCACAGAAAAGAAAAATCAATCCATTCTCATAAATAATATACAAAATTCTCAGGAAGATCTAAATTGAATACACTTAAGATGTCACCAGGGTTCTAAGCCTCACTGGCCAAAGAGCTGGCTGGGAAGAGCTTTATTCAGTTCAATTACTAGCAAAATCTGGGTGGACCTGATCACCCTCACTGTCCATCCCAGCCTCTGGAGAGAGGACAGCTCTTTTCCCTGGATAACTGAACAATCAGTGCATTGCTGCAGTAAAACATTTGGGGAGGGCAGGGGGGCTGCTCCTACCTCCAGGAGAGTAAGCAGCACAGCCAGGGGATGGACTCTAGTGGTAGATTTTCTACCTTCAACTGAAACAATGTCAGACTTGTGTAAAAGCAGGAATTGTTTGATTTAATTCAAGAGCTGGCATTGTTGTCATTTATTTAACCCTAAAAGAAGTTTAATGTGCCAAGAGCTTCAGTATTCAAGGTAAAAATGATACCAGGTCTTGTTTACTGGGGTTTGGAGTTTTTACCTTGCAAATTCAGTGTTAATTCCCCTATTTTATATCTGCCTTGCCACTTTTCCTCTATATTTGCAGAGCAAGATAATTGAGCTACATGTAGTTATGAAAAGGCTGTATCCAATGGCTATATTTAATTGTTTTCTGGACAACTGGCTAATTCAAGACTTGAGTACATTCACATGGCAAAATGTTGACATTTTGCTTCTCTTGGATTTCAGTGCCCTTATCAGAAATTTCACTGATTGCTCCATAGCCTCGTTTCTGATGTTTGTTTTTAGTTTGCCTTCTAATGCTGTAAAAACATAGGAGTTTAAATCCAGCAGTATAGGGGAAATCAGTACATCACAGGCTTTCCATCACTTGTAGTTAGTTTAATGTTTCTACTGATTCTGTGACTAATGGTCTGTGGTGGCAAACTAGGAGCACATGGGCTCCCTGTGGGTCTGTGAGTTCAGGTGTTCCTAATGGAACCTCCTTTGGGTGCTCTCTTGTTGGGGCTTGATAGTTTGTTTTTTCATGATTGCTGAACTGAGTGTGTTGCTATTGGTGCTGGTCCCTGAGTGGTTAATCTGTTGTTTGTAAGCAGAAGTTTTAACACAGCCAAACTACCGTCATTAACTTTCCAGGGGCAATTAAGAAAGAGGCGGGGCCCTCTGCCTTTTGGGTGATGAGTGCAGTGGGAGAGTAGCTCAGCCATCAACAGCAGACCTTACACAACTGCATCTTTCCTGTGACTTTGTCCTGCATTTCTGAGCAGCTCCTCAGGTCTGTATAAATTCCTACACAGATGTACTTTTAGCTCCCTTCCTGTCAGTACGTACTTGCCGAGCCTCCACCTCCTTTTATTTCTCCTGCTCACAGGGCAAAGAGCAGCACATCCTGTGGCTGGTCAAGAGCTAAGTAGCTGCTGGCTCTTGCCTCCCAAGTAGGAGATGGGTCATCCCAGACAAATCTAAGTGGAGCTGTTTGTACTTTTTCCTCTCACACCTGTGGTATTCAGAGGGCTGGAGAGAGTGGGTAACTAGTGTTTTAAGATATGTAGCAAACTGGATTGGAATCAATGAATCCATTGAAGCTTTCATGGCAGGAACAGGAGGCAGAAGAGGCATGAACAGACTAACATGAACTATATTTTCTCGAAAAATCAAGAAAAAAACCAGTGTGCTTTGAGAAAATTCTGCTATGTGCGTCAGCAGCTGCTGAATTTAAGGCAAGGGAGCTGTTCCACTGAAATTTCCTGGCTGTCCCATGGAACCACAGTTCTGCCTCCACTGTATTTCTACTCCAGCTGCTTTCCTATCCTAGGCATTCTTTCTAAAGTAAGCTGACACTTCCCTCCTCAGTCCCCTCCCAAAAAAAACCAAAAGCAAACAAATCCTCCATCATTTTCTAGGAGTGTGCTGCAGGTGGTTTTAATACCAAGTGTCTTTTTAGAAATTAAGGCCTTTTCCTTATCTCTGGGCTGACAGATCTTTGACTAATGGACCTTTTTTCCTATAATAGAAAGGTTTTAAAACTATTCAAAAAGACTTTGCAAGTATTTCTGTCAGGCAGTAATTGGACAAAGTCTCAAGTTGCTTGATGCTGCCCTTCCCTTTTCTCCTGAGTTTTTTGTATGCACTGCTTTTTGCCTATAAATAACACAGAGATATCCGAAAAGGGAAACCTCTTTGAGAAGAGATATTGTCATCTGGCAGCTACCCAGTAAGGCCCTATTGGCTGTGTCAGTGCTGTGTTTCCCTAAGAAAAAGAATGTCTAATGTTAGTTTAGGCAAAAAACCAAGCTAACAGCAGCAAAAAAAACTACTCAAAACCTCACTGTATTGTGTTTGCTGTTTAAAGGGAAAGGAACAGAGAATTGTTTATCTTCCTGTATAAGCAGGCATGGACCGACTTTAATACTGAAAACACTTCTTAATTCCTTTTATCACTGGACATCCTGTAAAGCTGAGGATGGTCTTTTCTGGCAGGTACCTGGGAGCCAAGAACAGGGCAGCTGGAGCACGAAGAGCAGTGCCAGGTTTTTGCCTGTGCAGGGAGGGAGCTCCAAGTGTTGGGAGTAGAAACTTCTCTGTACTCTGTGCATCTGCAGAGCCTAAGCCTGCCTCTGCCTTGGCTCAGTGCTTCACCACACTTAGAATGAGGAATCCAGTAGGCCAAAGAGTTCCGTGATGTTTACCTATGGGATATGTCTGTCATGCCATTGTAACTGCCTCTGTGCTCTAAAATAATGCAGCAGAAAACTTGTGTGCCTGTGTGCAAACCACAAAATGTAAATGAGTGTGTGTTGATTGTCATGGTTCAAAACATAGCTGGTCACCACACTGCCACTAGTTATTTTTATTTGACCATGCCTAGGAACTGAAATTGTGCAAAAATTTGTTCTGGCCAGCGAGGCATCCAAAAAAACAATGTCTACTCTTCCCACATCTTGTCCTGTTGATTTCTTAGTTGCATTCATGCTATTTTTCTAAAACAGCCTGATCTGGTTAGTATTACTTCATCACATTGTAGGACGTGATATTAGGGTCATAAAAATAGTGTTTTTAAAGATTCTTGAATTCAGAAACTCCAAATTAGACTGAAATGGTCACAATAACTTCACGTAAATGTCTTCCTTTCACTTCAAAATGTTAAAAGATGAAGTACCAAAGTTAATTACATCTTTATCAGATGGGGTTTTTTCCTCTTCTCTCTCTACATATAATTCAGTGGTATGTGCACTCACACAGCCATGGTTTACATGTAAGTTATTGAGTCTGACACCTTCTCTGACCTCTCTATTACACAGAAGCTTATCTTAGATTCTTAGTTACATGTTACCATAGATAGTCAAAGCTGGTTTTTCTGTTATTATTTTGAAAAATGTGGAAGGAGCAAATAGCACAAACCTACTCTCCATTTTAGACAGGATTCCAGCCTGAAAATAACTTTGTTTGTAGTTTGGATATGCCAAAAGTTCCTTGTAAACTTAGATTATTGTTCCTGTGCTTCTGGAAACAAAAGGAAACACACCTGGAATGAAATGCTTAACATTAAGGTGGTGGCTGGGCTTTAATCAGATTTGAGCATAGTCAAACAGCAGTCCTTATTAGAACTTGAACCCCTTGTTCTCTGCCCCATATTAAACTTCAGAAATCTGAAGCACAAATAAGATAACATTAAGCATGCACATGAAAGTTAGGTCAGTATCTCCATATGATGATTTATGGTCCAGCACTTTGAAAACTTTAATGAGCTCTGTAAAGCTAATTTTCAGATGCCCCCTCATATATCTCATACCCAGAGCCATATGAGCTGCCACCTCCTTTCTCCCAGCTATATCAACTTCGATCAACTTTGGACTGTACCGAAGCCACTCATACTTTGCCTACATCTTGAACACAGCAGGAAGATGTACCCTGGGTTCTCTTACAATGTGTTTTCCCAAGGCACTTCTGGTTTGCAGCAGGAGCAGGGGAGAAGTTTCAGAACTCAGGTGACCTGGAAGAAGGATATAGTAGACTGTGATGAGAAGTGTGTGGAGAAAGGTAGGCTCATCCTCATATCCAGAAGGTAAACCCATTTTAGGAGATGGCTTCAGCTGTCACTTGGTGTTTGAGCTAGAGATTTACAGTGTTCGTGTAGTTTAAGGAGACTTAGAATGTTGATGGGTATCTTGTGTGGATTTGCCTTAAGAGTAAGGAAGATATTAAGCAGAGACTTCAACATAAAAGTACAGAGGTTTTCATTATTTCAAAATTGAATCATTGCTGCTGTTTCCTCTTTTCTGGTTAATGTCACCAAAATTCCCTAGGAAATGTTTCACAAAGAAGTACTACCTGGTTTCTGTTTCTGCTCATTGTCGTTCTACGAAATAAGCAGTTAATTAGTTGCTCAACTAAAGCATTTGGAACCACGGAAGTAGTATCTGATTCATCAGAAGGTGAAATTTACTTTTCTTAATTGCTGTTATGTGATAAAATCTGACTGTTAAAGGCTTTGTAACCAAATCCCAGTCCACGATAAACAAATATGGGAAGGCCAGGGAATTATTGGAGGTTTAGACTGTCTTTTCCTGGAATGATAAGGAAATAGATGTCTTGTAAAAGCTGGTACAGCTCAAGGTTTTGTAATGGTTCATGATGTTGCAAGGACAGTGCTTAGACAAAACCACAGAATGGGTCTGACTGAAAGGGACCAGAGTGGCTCATCTGGTCCCACTTCCCTGCTCAGGCAGGATCATTACAGAGCACAGGACCCAGGATTGTGTCCAGATGGTTCTGGAATATCTCCAGTGAGGGACATTCCACGGCCTTCCTGGACAATCTGTCCCAGTGCTCGGTCAGTCACGGTGAAGAAGCTCTTCCTCGTGTTCAGGTGGAACTTCCTGGGCATCAGTTCCTGCCCGTTGCCTCCTGTCCCATCGCTGGGCCCTGCTCTGAGCCCTCCCTGCTCACACTGACAGACATTGGTCAGGTTCCCTCTCAGGCATCTCTTCTCGAGGCTGAACAGCTCCAGCTCCCTCAGCCTTTCCTCGCAAGAGAGAGGCTCCAGTTGCCTCACCCTCTTTGTCACCCTCTGCTCTAGCAGCTCCTTGTCCCTTTGTCCTGAGGAGCCCAGAACCTGACCCAGCACTCCAGAAGTGTCTCAGCAGGGCTGAGCAGAGGGGCAGGGTCACCTCCCTGACCTGCTGGCAGTGCTCTTGCTAATGCACCCCAGGATCCCAAGGCTGAGCTCAGTGCAAGCATTGGGACTTGGGGGAGGAGAAGGGTTCCTCTTACTGACAAAACAAAGTGCTCTGAGTATGTTACAGTCCCCCCTTCAGGATCCTCCTGGCACTGATAACCTTCTGTGTTTGTTGTGGGGTGATCTTCCTCCCACTGTGTGAGCATTCCTGTGAACCTTTAGATGCTCATGAGCTGTAATTGCACTTCCAGAGAAAAGAAAGGATTAATTTTGAGGCATGGACCAATTTTCTTTGGTTTTTTTTTTTTTCCTGTTTATTTTGGATATAAGAAGTAAGCCAACAGAAATCACAGAGAATAATGCAAAGGCTGTTTCTCAACTTGTTTTTATGGGAGAAGCTGTGCCAGAAAGACTGCTGGAGAGTAGAGCATGTCATATCAGCCTACTTGAATAGGAGCTCGGCATATGTGCACATTTCTCTCTTTTCAACAAAGCATTTGAGCAAAAGCAATGATCGGGAAAACCATGTAAAGCTACTGAAAAATTATGTGACTGTCATCAAGAACAGTTTTACTCTCCTTAACCGTCTTTCCTCAGTTGATTAATTGAAAAAAAAAATTAACCTCCTCCTAACATTCTCTTGAGTAGAAATTGGTGGATATAAACTACTAAGCAAAGTCAGTGGGCAGCTTGTTGCAGGCTGTATACTGTGAACTTGATATTCTATATCATGTTGAATTGTTTATCAGGAAGGAGCCTTTAACCTGGCAGCAGCTGCTTCTGTTAAAGTCCACCTACCTCTACTTTCGGTTATACTGAACACTGTTAAGTATCTGAGGGAAGTCCTGTGAATTCAACAGGAGTTACTTCCCCTAAGTGGGAGCTCCAATATCTTGTTAAAGAAATCAGTGCAAACTGTGCAGATCACACTAAGCCAAGATAGCTGGGAAGTTATCTGTGCTGACCATGGGGCTTCCCCACCCAGCTGAGAGCCCATGTTTGTGTTCAGCACCCTGCTCAGTAAATTAGTTCTGCTTCTCTACCACCCAGCAGCTTGATAATCCTAAGACTCTTTTATCCTACAGCTGATCTATTAACTTGCCCCAAAACCATTCAGTCCGCAGCCATCCTCTGCAGTTAGTCCTTTATTAAGTTATTGACTAAAAAACAGGAGACTGTCCAGACAACTCCAAAGAGCCATTGTGCCATTGTTATAGAGCGCTGATCATGCGGCACTTCAATCAGAAAGTGGTCTAAGGAGACAAGTGGATGTTGCATCCTTAGCCAGCTGCTGCCTCACACCTTCCTGCTGCCACACAGCACACTGTAAGGGATCCCTGCATTCCCAATAACCTACTTTTGTTGCAGAGGTGTTTCCCTGATAAAAAAATTAGCAGATGGATGAAATTCCCCTGGAAACTAATACAAGCTTGCTATCCAAACATTCATGGATATCTATAAGATATCTCTATTTACATATTTTTGGGTTCTCAGCCTTGACAGTACCCGTAAGTATTTTAACGTAAGTTCATTCTAAAAGTAATTGCATTTTTTGGCTCTCTAAGCTTTTCTTGGGAGTACAGCAGTTTTTTGAGAAGCTTGATAGAAACTTTGGCACCACCATACATAAAAGCAGGAGATAAAACACTTTGTGATGTGATATGGGTGTATGTTAACATGCACGGGCATCTGCTCTGCTGGAATTGTGTCTGTAGGCATTACCATCCTGTTTAAATAGTCCCCATATCAGGCTGCTTACAGGTGCTTTCTTTTGGAATTAGCATGGTTATGTCATATTTATCCCGGTGAGATGCAGAGCAGGATACACTCCCAGGCAGCCTGCCATGAATGCTATGGAACAGAATAGAAAAACAGACTGGGTGTGATGCAGATCTTACGATCCAAAGCTAAAATTCTGTACCAAGCCAAATCAGGGAGACAAAAGGCTGTGGGGCAGGTTAAAAAAAAAAAAAAAGGGGGAGGGGGGGTGGGTGGAATTGTCATAAGACAGACAAACTGTTGCTTAAAATGACTGTGTGAGACCACCCCCAGGATGCAGGGTGCCCAGAAATACCACACTGAAAGTGGCAGAAGATTCACAGTTACCAAGACAAGTCCAAAACTCTGTTGACTAATAAGTGTACCATACAAAAATATTTGGCATCTGTCACTGCTGGAAGCATTTTTTTGTATGGCAGTTGTTTGGGAAATCAAAGCAGTCCATGATGAATTGGTTCCTTACATTATCTCTGTCTGTCTCTAATAAGAGAGAACTACCTAGGGCAAGCCTGGAGGTATACAACACCCTCAGTACTCTCCATTAGATCCACCTTTACTGAAGTTATCTCAGGATAACTTTGTCTCAGGCAAACTCTTTTCATTCTTAGCATCTTTCTTACTTCTTTATAGTTCATCATATCACTGAAATGAGTCCTCATTCTCTGGGAAGAAGAAATTTCCCTGCAATTCAGACATCTTTGTAACATAGTAGTGTATAGCAGATGGAGAGGTGTCATGTCCTACCACTCCAAGAGACTCCAGCCTGTAAGTGTGTTTCGTGTTACATATTGCACTAAAAGTGGTGTGAGACCCGACTCACCAGGGCTTTTTATGTCTCCTGAGTGACTGCTGGGTGCTGCCATCCTGTTAAATCGGTTGTCTTCATCTGCTGAATGCTGCCTTCATCTGCTTCATGATAAAAGTCACACAACACAGTGCCAAAAAGGGTTGTGGTCTCTAAAGAAAACAAAGGGGATTTTTATGCCTTTATCCTCAAATCGAGGAAACTACGACTTAAATTGCTTAGAACCTTTGGAAATCACAGAACCCTGGCTGGCTTTCCTGCAGGAGGCAGTATTTTTCTCCTCCCAATGCAGCAACAGGAGACAGATTTTGTGTCCTTAGCTCTTCGGCATTAGCAATCAATGCTGCCCTTTGCCTGCCGCCTGCATGGCCACATTACTCTCCTTCACCCTGGTGTCCTCATCTTCCACTTTCCCTTTCCCCACTGCTTGCTCATGGTATCAGAGAGCACCTGCTTCAGTCAAATATTAGTAAGATGGCCACATTTCTATTAAAACCATTGTTGGTTTCTAAGAAGAATTTGAAGGAACCATAGAAAATTCTGATTACTCTGTGAAATGAGACTGAATTACAAAAATGCTTTTCATTTACATTACTGGTATGGTGCAGCATCAGTGTAGCCACCGTAGCCATGCAGGGCTGTAAGGACAGAGCATTACACAGCCATGGGAGCACCACCTTGTGTTGAGTTGCATCACACAAAACAAGCATTTCACAAGGCTTCTTGCCATGATTTGCTTTATAGCAGCTCAAATGTGAAACCTGAAACATTTTGTTTGTGAATGAAACTTTCTGAACTCAATGGAGAAATTTTTTTAACATCCTACACCCAAAAACTGGTAAGTTCTGTGCATCTAAACATAGATTATACTGGAAAGTGTAAATATGTCCAGAGGAGCTCTAGCCAATTACTAGAGAATTGGCACTAAGGAGTTTACTCCAATGCTGAAAAGAGATACATTAGGTCAAAATCTAAAATACTTACTTGGATTTTATTGGTATTGTATGGTACCTTTTCGGTACATTTAGTTATATCTCAGTGACTAGTGGTTTATTGTGGTATGTGTAGGATAAGCTGTGATGTCTCTGTTGGTGTCAAAAATTGCTGATGGCCTATGAGTGAGCCTTCTGCCTCCAGAAACAAGGGATATGTGACAGCTTAATTGAGAAATTAAGCAGGGTGGTAGAGGGGAAATCCTGGAAATAGTGAGCAGAGGCTCTGAACAAACAGGCTGAACCAAGGATAAATCTGGGGCTTTAATCGTGTTTTCCCACTGATTCGTACAGTAAAGGTTCCTGTGGAGCAAAAGTCTGATGATTCATTCAATTACTGACTGGCCTGCAGTGTCTGTGGTTTGCGATGTAACAGTAACTTGGGATGTAGTGAGAAGCAGTGCATTAATCCCTCCCTGCTGCCCTCCTTGCAGCAGAAAGAAGGCAGCAATGTCAGTCGTGTTGAGACACTGCGGTGCACAGGTTAAACAAAGATTGCACAGCAAGTCCTTTGATTCTTGTGCTGCTTCTCTCAAAATGTAGCTGCAGAGGGAGGTCAGAGCAAAAGACAACTTCATCTGAAGAAGGCAGCTGTGTGAGGGCTGCAGGTCCCCCCCCCCCACGTTGTGTGACGGGGCCAGCACTGACTCAGTCCCTCTCCTGGGAGCTGGGAATGTTTGCTAGAAGTGTGTCAAACCAGTGCTTAGCCTAGCTACTCCCATCTGGAAACGTCATCCAAACACAAATGTTGGAGCTATGTTGGTTTACCAGGCCAGCAAGTTAGATTTATTCCTGCTCTGATCTACTTCAGTGTACTGGAGTTATTCAAGGACAAGTCTGACAGCAGTGTACCTGG
Organism: Coloeus monedula; assembly: GCF_965178545.1. Lineage (NCBI taxonomy): Eukaryota > Metazoa > Chordata > Aves > Passeriformes > Corvidae > Coloeus > Coloeus monedula. The sequence continues at coordinate 10,613,089 of NC_138796.1, read as the reverse complement.
CAGAGCTGAACATCAGGTTTAAGGATGGGGAAATAGGGAGGTGAGGGAAGAAGAAGGGAATATTGGGATGGGGCCTTTTTCCTTAATGTTGTGAGGCTGAAAGTGATCCCTTTCCCAGACACAATGGATCAACCATTTCCAGGATTAATGAGGCTTCACTTCCTCCACACTTGACAAGTTAGAGTTTTCATGTTGAGGGGTGTACACATAATGCTTTGAATACTTTTTCCTCATCTTACTATTATACTCTTATGGATCTCCCATACCAACAACATACTCTCTGCTTTTCTCACTGGCTCAAGGCTTTGACCCCTATTGGGACCTCTTCTGAGCAAGGAAATCACTGGCCTCGACTGCCAGTCACAATTCCTGCCCAAGTGCAATGTCTGGGACAGGGCACAGGATGGTCTTGGTTTCCCTGTGCTTTGGCTGCAGTCTGCAAGGAATGCTTCATCTGCAGCAGATGCAGAAAAGATCAAAAACTCCCCCCTCCTTATTTCAGATTAAAAATCCACATCCCCTTTTTTTTTTTTTTTATGAATCCAAGCCAAACAAATGAAGAATTCTGATGAAGATTTTACCCACTGACCACAAATAACAGTAGGAACAATGCAGTAGTGGTCCTTTGTGATACTCAATCCCAAAAGACTGTGGCCTCTTCCTTATTTTTAACAAGCATATTTATGTGCTCCAAACCTCATCCACAGGAATGAAAACAGAATCAGCTGAAATTCAGGTGGTATGAGCATGAATGACTTCGTCTGAAAAAAATATATTGTTTAGATTTCAAAGCATGTTTTACCAGTCAGCTAAAGAAATCTCTCTTGCAGGAGAAAGAGGAGGCTTTGTCATTCCCCAACCCCCAACACAGGCACAGATCTCCTGTCATGTGAGTGAAAAAGGCTTGATACCCTGATGATAGAGATCCCAGCTTTTTCAGGATTTTCTCTTGGGTGAGAAGGGACTTGCAAAGCAGCTAAAGTTTGTGCAAGCATATGTTATGTCAGGACCAGGGAGAATAATTCAATGTTTGTCCAGGCATAACAATGACTTGGCATGGGCTCAGTTCTGCTCAGCAGCTTCTTGTCTGGGGCCAGCCTGTAAACTCAGGAGCAAAATATCTAATCAGCTGGTCCAACTGCTGGAGGGTGGTTTCTTTTTAAAAACTGCCATCATGTTAGAACATGTGATTTATCTTCTAATGAAATAACATCCCCACCCTTAATTTGTAATATAAGGACACAGAGACTGTGATGAGCCTTTTATAAATAACATTCATAAAATCATTTACATGTGTCATAACTGTGCTGGAGGTTGCCAAGGCTTTGCCTTTCTCTGGAGAGAAAAGGGCTGAGACAGGCTTTGAGTGTGGGTGTATTGTCACACTGTAAGAGTGTTGATCTGTGGTACATTTTTTGCATCCCAATCACCTGAGCTGGAACAGCTACAAAGCTCCATCAGATGAATTCATGCACAGCAGTTTGAGGGCTGTCTGTGCAGCACTCTTTTCACTTATTTCCCTTTTCAGTTAATTTTTTTTTTAAAGTAAGAATTAAGAGATAACTTGACATTGTAAACACTAAATGAGCAATAATTGTGAAAGCAGGAGTGGCCCAAGATGCAGAGAGCAGGATACGCACAGCAAACAAGCTTGGAAAGGAACAGGAGGTTTACAACATCCTCTTTCTTAAGCCTGCCTGTGCACATGATCAGTGAAGGTAATGTGTGACTGAGCAGACACCCACAGCAGCGTGCTACAGGGCAGGGATTAAACTGCTTCCAGCTAATTACTGGAGCGGCATCCTTTGGTAGTGCCAGCAGCAGAAGGCCCCTCAGTTGCTCATGCCATGTTCTGCAATGTTCCAGCAGCGTCCAGGGAGGATTTCCTTGCAGAGCACTACCAGCTGTGCTGGTGTCCCAGTCATGCATCTTCCCGCTCAGGGTGGCCTATTTCTAGCCCTCCACTTGGGGCCCAGTGCCCTCATAACTGATATGCCACGGAGACCTCGAGTTTTAGGAAAAGGGAGCTGCATTTGGCATTCCAGATGTCAGTTTTAGTCCCTGTAGAAACAAAATAATCTTCCCGCCTTCCCAAAATACAAAGATGAGCTGCTGAGGATCGGTTGGGTTATCATTTAGCCAGGAGCTGATCAGATTGCCTGAAGGGATGTTTGTGTGTGCCAGGTGTACCTGTTAATGGTTTTCCAAGGAAAACAAGGGATCATCAGTGTCTGGAGGGGCCACCTAAGGAGTGGGACATTGACACATCTTTGCCATGAGCTCAGAAAACCTTTCAGAAGTGAGAGCATTGTTAGCAATAGCAGTTTCCCTGGAAAGGAGATTCAAATTCCTGTTAATCACATGTTCTAACACAAAAGCTGAAGTACACCACATGTCTTTCCTATCCATGTTTTTCTTCTTCATCTCAGTCCATTGTTTTTCAGAGGCCAAGTTTTCCGAAGGCTACTTTTTCTTTGCTTTTTTCTTCAATTGGATTGATTGATTCTTTGTTTTCTTCTTGGAAATGGCCTCACTTTTCCTACCCCCATTTTTTTTTTACCCTCTTTCTCTTTTCCTTCTCAAAAAGTGCAGCTGAAAGAGCTGGCATCATCACACAGTGCCTGCCTCTGGCATGCAGGAGAATGGGGGCGGCATCCCCTCGCTCTTTTCGGAGTCAGTGGAGAGAAATGAGCATTTTTAGGGCAGAAATGCCCTGAAGTGTGTTAGATAATGCTTTAGGCTGAAACACGTCTAGATTCTTTAGTGTCCAAATCAATCAGGGACATGAGTACATTTAATTGTATTTATATTTAACCCCACTCTTAGAGTCAGTTACTGACATTAAGTGAATGACTTGGGCAAGTCACCAACCTGTAAACAGAATAATATTGCGATTTTACTGAAGACTATAACTTGGTTAAGTTTTACTTTGGCTACAGATGGATTTGGCTTTGTGCAGTGCTGTTATCCTATATTACTTTTGCCTTTTTTTTTAACCTTTGGACTCTTTTGCAATAGGAAGTTGTGTCATTTCTTTAATTGGCAAGGGCTGGCCCAACATCTGCAGGCTCAGAGATCAGAGCTGGAGTTTAAGACCCCTCTCTTACAGGCCAGGGCTCCTCTGTCCAGAGAGCAGCTAACCCATCTCTTTCCAGAGGGCTGCTGCTGTTTTGGGGAAGAGAGCAAGAAAGAATGTTGAACACCATCCTCTTTGTTTAGGAGCAGTTTCTTGTCCTGGCTACATGGTAGCAACTAGAAAGGTTTGCTGCATCAAAACAGCCCTCCAACCTGTGACAGGTGGAGGCAGCAAAAGGCCAGGATCTGCCCCTCTGTTCCTGTCTCCTTGGGGGAAGGTGGGGATAGGACAGGTGGAAGCATCTGCAGGTCACAGAGTACCTGAACTCAGACAAAGCACAAGCCATGGGTGAAGGGCTGAGCAGAAGGCTCAGCAGAAAATGTGCCTGATGCAGTGGCTGTGGCAGCCTTACCAGGTCTCTCAGTTTCATTATGGATTCATAATATTCAGTGATATAAAATTCTCAGTCTGTTTTCAAAAGCAAACAAATCCCCAAACAAAACCAAGTTTTTTTCAAGGAGAAACAAATGGCAAGTATAAACCATGAAGTCCAAGCCAAAAAAAAAATTGTTAACCAGCAGGATCCAAAGTTAATTGTGAAGTTGCACAATTTTATTCAATGCTATCAATTTCTAGGGTCCAATTCACAGATGTTGAGCATCCCTGAGCTTCCTCTATTCTCTGTGGTATTAAGACACATCAAGGGCACCCCATGATATTTTCTGTCTCACTCCCTGCTTTATCCCATTTTTAACTGCATTTCAAATCTGAACTCACCAGATGCAGCTGTGCTTGCTTTTGCACAATTAATGAACTGCACATCAGCACAATTGAAACCATTCTGCTATTTTCATTCATGCTGATTTTTACCCAACAACATTAATATTCATCATTTTTATATTCCACAGCTTTACCATGCAGTTCTCTGCTAGGTTTGTTTCTACCATACATGATTTCCTCACAGGAACATCTTGACTTATAAAGGGGAGGACAATTCATCCATCTCTTCATCCTTTGCAGGTTGGGTTCACAGGTTCTGCAGGTTAAGGTGCTGGTCATGTCCTTGAAAAAAAACCCCCTGCATGTTCAGTTCCATGCATGACAGATAAAATAACAGGATATCCGGTTATTAGTTTTCTTAAACACTTCTGGCTTTTGGTACAGGATGTACCCAAGGGAACGGCTTTGCTCAGTCATCATTATGGTGACAGCTTCCTCCATCTGCCCTCTGTGGAGGCATCTGCAAGGACTCCCTGTTCTTTCACTTCTCCCCAAAAGGCAAGTTCATGCAGTTTGATGCCCACAGTCCACAGGTGCTGTGCTGTTTTACCACGGTGCTATCTAGCTGTTGTATGTTGGACCACATGCATGAAAGTGGCCTTCACCTGTGAGAGCATCAGCATTTAAATAAGACAGGATGGTTCTGATGTTGTGCAGTACTGTGGGATAGCACTTCTCAGCTTGTTAGTTAGATCTGCAGGACCTTTGACCCTTGTTACCCTCAAGATTTACAACTTTCAAAGTGTGCTGCCAGAAAAATCTCATGCTGTGATGGTGTGAAAAAAAATTGCATGAGAAAGAACAGCTTCTTGATGCAAACCCCTTTGGTTACGTCTTCTCTCCTTTTACTTCCTCCTCACCACCTGAGCAAAAAGCAAGCAAGAACAGCAAGGACCACAAAAGCAATTGTAGCACAGAGAAGCTGCCCATAGTTCTGTTGTTGGCAACTGAGCCCCCCACAGCCCCTTGCTCACTCCCTCCCAGTGGGAGGGAGTTGAGAGGGTAAAAGTGCAAAAACCCGTGGGTTGAGTAAAGACAGTTTAATAGGAAATGCAAAAGCCCCATGCAGAAGCAAAGCAAAGCAAAACAAAGGATTAATTCACCACTTGCCATCAGCAGGCAGGTGTTCAGCCATGCCAGGAAAGCAGGGTTCTGCCATGCCTGTTACTTGCGAAGAAAACACTCTCATTCTAAACATCCCCCCTTTCTTCTTCTCTAGATTTATATGCTGAGCATAACACCCATATGGTCTTGGATGTCTTGTGGGTCACTTGGGGTCAGCTGCCCTGGTTGTGCCCCTTCCAAGTTCCTGCACACCCCCAGTCTCCTGGCTGGTTGGGTGGGGTGAGGAGCAGAAAAGGCCTTGGCTCTGTGTAAGCACTGCTCAGCAATAACAAAAACATCCCTGAATTATTAACACTATTTTCAGCACAAATTGAAAACACAGCCCCATACTAGCTAACTAGTAAAAACCAGCACAAGTTCTAGCTCAGCTGACTAGCAGTTCTTCCTACTGGAGCTAAAGGAGAAGCTGATGCAGAAGATGTTTTCTATATTCTTAGATTTTTGGCAGTTACACGCACTAAAAATATATATGAAGGAAGAGGACATAGTATGAAACCAGCAAGGACTGCCTAAATTTGAGGTAGCAAAGTGACTGAGTTTCCCATGTATCATTTGAGAGTGGGCATCAGGACAGGCTGTGTCTGTTAGTGCTTTCTCCAGTTACATTTGAGTTTGTGGGTCCAGTTTTAAACCATAGTAGTTAGTTCTGCCTGTGTATTTTACTCTGCTCATACTGATAAATGCCTTTCCTTTTTCCTGTTTAATTATGTGGAAACATACCCTAACTATGAATATAAGTTAACTCCTACTCTCTGCTACTAGCTGCAGCTGGCATATGGAGGCAGCCTTGAAATCTTCTGTCCTGAATCGCCAGCTGTTTTTCCCAGGAAACATTCCTGGAATAGAATATATCAACATTTTCCTGCAAGACATTTGGCTAAATCATTTAGCACACAGTGCATATGGTATCTTTTACCTTACCTCTTCAGAGTGTTCTCGTATCTAGTGAGCTGCTGTTGCCTGCACAGAATGTACTAATTTGCTTGAAATTCTTGTTAACATCAGCTGAGCTCTGTGTAACTTGGGAACAATCTGTGTTTCCTGTAGTCAGAACCTGCTTCATGTGCCTCAAAGGCACTTATGCCCTGGAACATCCATGCCACTAGGACAGCTGGTGGCAACCCAGTGCTTTTTTTGTTCCTGGATCTTCAAGAGGATGTATGGAATGCAGTTATAAACAGATGTGAAAATAGCTTTGAATTGATACCAAAAATCATTAAGAGAAAGATGCAGATACACATCCCTGCAGGCAGTGAAGAAAATGTTCTTTGAATGACAGTCCCTGCCACAGTTAGGAGTAGAACACAGGAGTAAGAAGCCTTGTGAAAAATTCGGGCTTCAGGTAACCAGTTAAACAAAGTATTCTCCCAGAGTGGTTGAGTTTGAAGTACAAAGAAAGGTCATAAATAAAATGCAAAGGATTTTGCAGCTGCCCAGGATGTGGGAAAATAAATGTGGCTTTTTTTCTAAAGATTGCATCTATCTTTAATTCTGCAAGTATAAAGCCCTTGCTTTGTAGTTTAAACAAATTGGTACCAAAAGTTAAAAGGAAAAAGCTGTTCTCAGGCAGAAGCATGCTTGCGTAAGAGGAGGTATTTACAAGAAGTATGAAGCTGTAACTCCTTTTGGTTTCTACATCTTGTACTAGAATAGAGACCATTATCTCTCTAAAGGCAGAAGTCCTTGTTCATGATTGTAGGGTTATAATGGAGTCCAGCAGCATCAGATGATTAGAAATGCACTGAGTTGGAGGTGCCTTAGGCTAATTAAGGTAATTCCTATGGGAGTGGAGAGTGAACTTCATACTGGGGCATATTCTGGTATAACCAACCAAGTCATTTTAGCAGAGTAAAACCAGGCTTGATGAGACCAAAAGTTAGTGTGGAAATTCATTAGTAGTGGCAGACCCTGTAGCACAGTTTGTGCTTCAACTCTTGGTTCCTGCACAGTTGTCTTTCTGAACAGTCAACTCATAAGGTTCATGCTGGGGTTAAAGCCTAACACAGGTAAGAGATGTTAGGAGACAAAGCTGAGAGCAGGAAGATGAAGAGAGTATCCCACGTGAATGACAAGTTTGTGCTAAAGTCTCTCTCTTTTCACCCACAACCAAATCTCTGACTCTCCATTTGCTAGCTGACAGCCTTGTTATTAAAGGAGCAGTTTGGCTTGAGGGTAAGACTTAAGATTCTGGGATATGTGAACCCTTTCATAACAACTTTGATCTTCACTGTGGGAGGTCTAAAGCCTGCTCTCCATACCTAGTATCAACAAAAGAGGATAAGCTCTATAAACAGTGGATTGTTTGCTGGTGTCATTAGTTTTAGCCTAAAACATTGGTCGTTAGCACTGTGCCTCTGAAGATCTGGCTCTGCTGTCACACACAGGATTCTCCTCACCACACAAGCTGGGTGTCCCTGCACCAAGCAGCTGCTGCCTGTGTTTATTGATCCTCGTCCTGATGGCAGGTGAAGGGCTGCAGGCACTGTGTTCCTGTCACTGCAGCTGGAGCAGAGCTCCTTGAAGCAGTGGGCGCTGCAGTGAGGCCACGAGCTGAGCCAGTAAAGATGCCAAAGTAAACTAGGGCTAATAGCTTTACAATAACTGTGTTCCTGTAAGCCACTTCTTCCTTATACGTGGACTTTAATTTTTTCTGTACCTTCTTTCTTATTTCCTTCTTGCCCCTATTTTGACCATATAGGGTTGATATTTTCTTTCAGTCCCCTCCAGCCTTTTGCTCTGGGGTTCACTGCAAACATTCCAACCTCACATCTTCCCTTTTTTTATCTTCAAACATTTCTTTTTTGCTTCTCTGGACCTATGTGTATTTCTCCTGCTCTTAAATCATTAAAGCAGTGTCCTTTAAGATATAAGTTCACTAGAAGTACTGTACATTAGTTTCATTGACTATGTTCTATAAAAAGCTGTTATAAATATAGCTTTTTCCAAAGGAAGTATAAACAATCTAAGAAATTGAGATCTGTCAGATAGAAGTATAAATATTCACTTCTATTAAACAGAGTCAGGAAACTGTGAATTGGAATATTTACCATGTGAGTATTTTCATTTTGTGATTCACCAGAGCTAGACTTTGTGCAGGTTTTCTGCTCAATGTGATCTTGATACTAACTGCAGGTGTGTGTTTTTTGTCAGTAGGAGTGAGTGGCACAGAACACAACCTAGAGTGAAAATATAAAATATGTTCAACTTGTCTATGGCATAGCAGCAGGATTTCCCCTTCTCTTCATCATGCTTCCTGATGCTTTTCCCAATAATTTTAACTACCAAATAAGGGTTCTTCTGGGATATTTTCCTGAGCTAGTTAAGCTCAGTGATATTAAACTATATTTTCCTTTGGGCATGTTGAATTCTTCTTTGCCTACTCTTCTATTGCTCTTCAATGTCCCCTCCAGACCACTCATCCTGGTTGTTGGTTCATATTTACTACAGCAGGAGTATTTGTTCAGGAGAGGAAGGGCCTCAGTAGTCAAGGGGAGTTTCTACCCCCAGCTGGGGGATGCACATCTGAATGAGCAGCCAGCCAGAACCAGCACCACCACCGGGCATCTCACCAAAGTGGTGTGGCTGAATGGCTGATGGGTGCTGTGAGTACCCACCCGGCTGAATGGCTTGCATGGGAGACAGGATGTGTGTGCATGAGGTAAAATCTGAGGTCATTGACCTCCTGGTCCAGAATAGGTGAGTGACATGAGTTCTGAGGGGACTGCAGCAATGAATTGCAGCATTTCTGAATATTCCTGGTAACAGAGCTTGCATAAAATGCTCCATCCTCTAACAATGAATCAGTTTTCTTCTTCCCATAATCAACATATGTGTAATCCACCTTTGAACCTTATTATTGCTGCTGAGATGTGGATTGTGTGTCTGGCTGTTGCCAATTCCTGTAATTTGTACTGCAGCACTGAAGGAGCCTGTCAGGGGATGACCTGAGAAGAACAATACTATCAATAGTATCATCTGCCGCTTTTCATCACACTGAGTCAGGACCACAGAGGATACATTTTTTCCAGTCTAGCTTTTTTTGGTGATAAAACAAACCCTTGTTTCATTACTGAGTAATTCTGGTGCTTAAGTCCAGAGTTTCCTCTCTCCAACTAGTGAACATATGTATCTCCAGAAATGGGTAAGGGTTAACTGGAAATGGTGATAAGAACAGGGGATTTGAATACAGGTAGAAAGTAAAATGTGAGTCAAAAATAAACTACTTTTTTAACATTAGTGAAGATGGCACTTAAAATGCTTGTCTTTGAAACACTGCATGGCATTCGGTGAGGCATGAATTTTGGATGTGGGCTGAAAATAACTGGACTCAAGTCCTGGTTAAAGACTTCATCTTAGAATCTATATCTTAAAAACTTCCAGCAAGAAACATTTCAGCTCTGCCCCAGTCAGACTGGGCTGCAGAATACTGCGATGCATTTTGTTACTTTCTCTGTTGCAGTTACCTCTAGAAGTAGGGGGGAATTCTCAGCATATAAATACTTTGCAATGAGATTATTGCTTAAAGAAAAGTTTCATGTGTCTGGATATGCTTCAAAATCCCCCGGTATTTGAGGAAGAACAGTGTAAATATGAATCATTGCTCTCAGTGAACATCAGTTCTGGAAGGCTGCCAGATGAGGTGGCTTTAGGGTCCTGCGTTTGGCAGAAATCAACAGAGTGATGCTTGCTTAGTTTGCTGAGTTTTAATGGAGCTATTTTGGGACCTGGAACTCCTGTTCATCATCCACGCATGTCTGGGCTAAATAATTCTCTCACCAGATTATTTTCAATTAAGGCACTCTGTCTCTAATGGATTGTGGGCACTGTAGAGTAATTCTGGTTTGAATGAACAGACACCCAGCTAAGTGACTTACTGCACCATCTGTCTCTATGTGTATTTCTGATATCAGATCGTACAATCAGCCTGTGTGTAGGCTAAAGAGAAGTTTGCTGTTTCTTTCTCTTGTTTTTAACCCTGAACCTTCTCCCATCTGGTTGACAAAGATGAGTTGAAGTGTCTGTACTCTCCCCGAACACCCCATCTGGAATTCAGCTTCATTTCTCTAGACTTAAGGAAACATTACTACAATAGCAAAGGCACTTGTGAGTCAGCTTTAGCCTGCAGGACACTTGCTTCTGGTCTGTCATTTCTTCCCATAGAAGATATTGCAAACCCAATAAAATAGCAGGTATTACCTGGGCATCCAGGCAGCACCATAATAGGGGAAGAGAGAGAGAGAACCAGGGTGCTTGTGCCTGCCACAGGGAGGGAGGGAAAGAAGGAAGGAAGGAAGCCAATGCAGTCCATGTAGTGTAATCATAGCTGCTGCTGTTTGACAGTGCCATCGTGATGAGGGTGTCTGCTTGTGTGGAAAGAGCTGTGAGGAGGAGGGAGTTGGGACAAAGCCAGCTGCAGTTCTCTGGAATGGGGGGAAAACCTGGCTGGGGTTGTATAGAGGAAGAAATCTTAAAATCCAAACTGAGTGGCACAGCTGTTGACTGGTCCTCCATGCAGGCAGTAAAGAAGGTTATAAAGCGGTCACCATGCAGCTGCAGCAAAGCTTTCACACACCCTCAGCTGCAGTGTTCCTATAGGACACCACTGTCTCTACAGGAAAAGGAAGCCCTCGTGCCACTTCTCTGACCAAGATTAATATGTATTTTTCCCTTATTTACCAACCCTACAGACCTGACAGAGAGACAGCCATGTATAAATCTGCAACCAAGTTCTCACCAGGTCTTGGTTTCATTGAAATTACGTGACATCCTGAAATGCCCCAATATGGACGAGTTTCACTGGGGTTTGGGACCCTCCTTGTAAATAAAGTTGTGTTCAGGACTCTTTACACTACAGGTTCTTCAGTGAGAGCATTTTTTAGCCTGGGAATGATGGTGAAGATTTTGTGGTGACTGTCACAAGGCAGCCTCTTAGCCAAACTGCACACCTGTAAATTTTGATTGGTTTTGCTCTTTGTTTTTTCAGCTCTCTGCTTATAAACCCAAGTTTCCTCTACACAACAGCAGAAGAGTCTGAGGGAAAAGGAAAGTTACAACAATTTCCTCTTAGAAATCTTTTAACTTTAACTAAAAATAGTTTAATCATAAATTATGTTGTGGCAGTGTTAAATTCAGTTATTCTTACTAAAAGAGATGAGTCCCTTAAAGGAAAGTTTTGGATCTTTTTTCAGACTAAAATATCTGTCTTTAGCTGCTATTTCTGCTCTTGAGAGTTCACTCTGTGATTACAACAGATGAGGCAAATAAAACTTAAGGAGACAGTCCACACTAGCTGATGGTGCAGGGAAAAAGAAATATTTAGCAGAGTGACTTTTGTCCCATAGGCCAGAGGGACAGTTATGTCCACCTCTATCTTACAAGGATAAAGCAGAGGGGCAACTAGTTACATTTATATTATGGTACCACAATTCATCACAAAGTCATCTCCATTTGTAGCATATATATATATATATATATGTATATGTAATATTCCAAAGACAGAAGAACTAAACTTTTTTTTTTAAAAAAAGACCTAAGATAAAACAAATGCAAAAATTTGCCTTGCTGCAGTCCTTTGCCCACAACCCTGTCAATGTATTTCTCAGAATAGGCCACTTACAGCTTTTCCATGTGTCACTTATACTGTGAACTCCTTAGAAGCTTTATATAAGTCCGCTTCTCTGCAGTACTGACAGAAACCTGGCTTGTCTCCAAGGTGATCTGGTATTTCAGATAACTTGGATTATGAAAACTATCAGCTGTAGCACATTCACTTTCAGTGCTCAGGTCTTTGAGTTTGTGCTGTTCTCTTCCAGGGAGGTACCAGGCCACCCATCTGCACAGCTCCAGCAGTACCAGGGAGACTGCCCTGGATCTTCAGTGTGTGAGGCTCTGGCCCTGTCTGCTGGGAAAATTTGTTCAGTAATGTCCAGACTTTTGCAATGCCAACTCTTCTTCACAAACCTGACACTTCTAGAGGAAGAGGGAGGGGGGTTTCCCGAGGCCTTTCATGTGTCTGTCATGAGGATAAGTTTCTTAAAAAGGAGTAGGATTACTATAACCCATTTACAAGCCTATTAAAAGCAAAACAGAAACTGAAATTACACATGCAATTCTGTTAATGAGAGGTTTGAGGTAATTTTGTTTTAATTCAATGACCATTTGACAGGAATGAAATCCATAGACTCAGATATGTGTTCATTTAGTGTCTCTTAGAGGAAATAATTTTTAAAAAGCTTTCTGAGTTTTCTTAGCCATGCCACTAACATGTCACTTGAATCCCTTGATAAAAACCCAGTGTTGATCTAAATCAATGTTACAAGTTAAGAGTGAAATGCTAGAAAAAGGCAGCTTCTTTACTGGAAACCCTTCATCCAAGGGCTATTTCTGCTGCACAGGCTCCAAGCAGCTGCTTCATGATATGACGTGATTATCTGAAAGGCTGTACTTTGGAGTAAAAGGAGTGCTATTGATTTTCATTTTGAAGAGTTACTGAAACTGAGGAGGAAAGGGAGTGAGGGGTTGTTAAGTTCAGGTAAAGTAAAACAGAGATAATGACAGCTGCAAGGAAAGCAAGTGGATGGGCAGCCAAAATGTCTGGCTGCCTTTAAAGCTGCATAATTCTGTACCAGCAAACTTCGGGGAAACAGACAGGTTTGTTTTCCAGGAAGAGATAATAATGTAGAAACCTCTTTCTTGTGGCTTTCTTTAATCACATGGAGGGATGGTGTTAAAAGCCAAACATGTAGAGAGACGCTCCCTTTGAACTACAAAAGCACAACTCTCCCAGACTCAGTTCACTAAACGGGCACTTTACTGAAAGTTACAGTCACTTCTCATGTTGAGCTGACCTCCTGTACTTCTTTTAAAAACAACTATTTTAGCAGCCTTTGCCGCTAAAGTACTGTCAGGACAATTCAAGTGTGCAGAGAGCATGCCACTGGAACTGACGTCAACACGCATGTGCCACATCGAATGTTTCTCTGCAAACATTTTTGAGCCTATTTGACAAGAGTTATGCAAATCCAGTTAACATACTTTTACTAGCTGAGTAGTCATTTCTCCAGAACTGTGCCTGGGAACATTTTGTTGATGTACACCGTAATATACTCTTTCATTTCAGATTTGTAGGTCATCTCTTGCTTCTAGTGCAGATTGAGCTGCCATTTTTTGTGTGGGAACAAATAAATCCCTGTTGTGTATTCCTTCAGTGTTTCCTAGGACACCTGAGTTCTTTGGTGCTGTGCATGCTACATCTGAAGCACCTTCAGAAAGCACAGGTGTGCCAAGTTCTGCTACAGGCAGAAAGAGGCACGTGTATGACCCTGGCAGGGATCTCTGTGGCACGGATGTGCACTGCTGGTCAGTAAACAGTGAAAAAGTTAATTTGTCCTGACCCAGCCCTGCCAAGGGCTGATTCTGTTGTGTTGAGTTGAGGTGAGACCGTATTGTGACAGAGCAGTTGGTTTATGGCCCTTTTTGTTCCCCCTCTAGCCCTCATTAAATCCATGCCACATTCTCCAGCCAGAAGGAGTAACCAAAGCACAGCAGACTCAGCACCCAGCCTTAGCCCACAGTCCCTGCTGCTTCCCTGCGTGGGAAGGACATCCTCCAGGGAGAAACTAACTACTACCCTGAGGGGTTCCTCTCACAGAGCTACCCTCTTGCCTCAGGTATGAAAAAGTTTTTAAAAAGTATTCTACAGCAAGATGAAAGGACGTAACAACTCCTGTGCAAGAAAATAAGTGTACTGGCCTAAAGCCTGCTCTTTCTTTTCAGGGAATTACCAACAGGCAGATTGCAACAATCATTTTCCAAATTATAGTAACCAACCACATTTTCTGTGGAAATGATTTTGGATTCCAGTAAGTTAAAAATTACTGTTGTTTTTTCCCCTCCTTTTTTCCTTCCTCTTCCCATTTTTCCAAGAACTCAGTATTGTCTTGTATGCCTTCTTTGAAGCAGTGATGATGTGCATGTACCAGTCATCCAAAGGAAGCCTTGTGGTAGTCCCTGCATGTGCCTGCTGTTGGCCAACAGGCTTTGGTTCTTTGTGCACTCAGAAAACTCTCTGCTATTTCTTCCTCTTCTGAGGTCTAAACCTCCACAGATCATTGGAAACATTCTCTCCATTGCCAATCGCTTTTGGATCAGACACTCAGGCTCTTATTCAGCTGCAGCTCTCCCCTGAGGAGAGTGTGGTTTGTGCAAAGCTAACATTTGATGGCCCTACCCGTGAAATCACAAATTAAATCTGACCTGATGCAGAAGGTGTAGTTACCCAAATAAAACTGGCTGGTTTTCTCCAGCCCCTCAATTAGTTTTTGCACAAAAGAAATTTCTTGTGTTTTAGGAAGAACTCAAATTTTTTTGAGATTTCTTTGAAAATCAGTTTTGTGGTCACTGTCAACTTTCTGCAGCAAATTGAGTGAGAATTTTGCCTGCTTTGAAATATTTTTTGATTAGTCAGTGACATGTTTTTTCTCTTGGGCAGTCTTTCATTTTACTCCGTAAGTATTCAGCTTTAATTACAGCTATTTTGTTTTATTTTGGGATTGTTGGTTGGTGTTTTGGGGTTTTTCTTTTGCTATGAAATCTAAATTTAGTATTTAAAGTTTTAACTTTCCCCTTCTGGAGAATTAAGAGGTAGGACGTTTGTACTCAAGTTTTTCTTTGGGATTTTCATATCAGTAAGGTACTTTCTGCAACAGAATTAGCAAAATCAATCACTTTACATGTGTTTTGGATCCTACGTGTCACATTATTAATAGAGTCTGAATGATTTCTCTCAGCTATGGGATATGTGTTTTCAGTTCAGCATTTTATTTCCAGTCTGATTCTGCCAAACTCAACAGCAGGTTCCTGCAACAGTTGTCCAGTGACTCTGGTCTGGAATGAGAAGTTTGTCATTTATTGATGTTCTGCATGATGGGTTTGCCAGTTTTGGTACACAAACAGGAGCTGGCCCATCCCAGCCACGTGCTCCTGCTTCTGCTTTGCACCAGTTCTCACATTTCTTGGACACTTCTTCTTAGCCATTTTTTCTCCTTACTTTGACATGACTGGATTTTTCCTCCCCCCAAAACAGCAAGCTGTTTTGGCTTTAGAGGAGACCAAGAGCCACCATAAAGGGTCCACCATAGGATTCCATGGCCCAGGAGCAGGAATGGAGAAAGGCCAGGTTGGGGGGGAAGCTGCTGGATTGTCTCAGCTGTCTATGACACCACACTCTTGAGTTGTTTAAAAAACACCGTCTACATTGTTTCTGTCATGAAAAATACACAGCCAGCAGCCTTCTAGTTTCTGGCTCACCAAAAAAAAAAAAAAAAAAGATTATAGAGAAAAATTTCACTTTCAGGAATTCAAAATATGCATTGGGACTGGTTTTACTTTACCAGACTTGAGCAGTTTTGATTTAGAGCAACTCAAAGAAAGGTTATACTGGCTGTTGAGGGTCCCAGCTACTTGGACTAAGTCCTTAAGGTTACCTTTAACACTTTCAAAGGTAAACGTAAGGTAAGGGGTGGGGACAACATAAACAGTATGGATGAGTGTGCTTTTTCAGAGCTTTTTTTAACCTGCTTACCAGTTTCAGCTTGGAGGATCAACCACTCAGTTACAAGAACAGACCGAGGGCACCGCAGTGTTTGTGTGGGAAGTGGAAAGAATTATCTGCTCCAGCTAGAAAGAGGAGTAGGATCTGCCATGTGTGAACGGTTAAAGGAATTACCTTACAGGTCCTTGGATGAAATGAGTTCCTTTTTCACTTTCCATGAGTAAATGCATTTGGCCTACCAACATCATCATAGCAACATCATAATGAGTGCATGGGCACCACTTTCCCAATGGTAACTGTTTCCATCATTACTTTCAAACCGTCCAGCAGTCTCTGCTTTGGTTCTCACTTACCTGAGTATATTCATTGGCCCAACACATGTCTTTGTGTGCTCACACCACACCCACCTCCTCTGTTTTGCTTTCCCCTAGCCACTGGCAGCATCTGTTTCAGCTGATACGGGTGCTCCCGGGACTCTATCAGCTTGTTCATGGCACAAAGATTCAAGCTTGCCAGGCAGTAACTGGGTTGCTGCATTTAGACCATTATCAAAATGACTAATGCCTGCTGAGAGCCTGAGTAGGCTGGCTCAGAACCAGCTCCTCCTGTACTACAGAACTTCTTATTTGTGCCAGTATAGGCACAAGGTGAGAAAGTCTGCCTACCCCTGTCCTTTGCTGTCATCCAGCTCCAGCAAGTCTGTGCTTGCCCCCTCCCACTAGGAAGGGACAGGGCAGATTTCACAACTTGGGTAACAACAATTTTGGAAATCACACAGGAGGAGAGACACAGGGAAAAGCCATAATAGTTTCCTTATAGAGCTCTTCTTGGGAAGAGGAGAGAAATCCTCCACTTTTACTTACAGGTGAGGGCATGATCTCCCTTCCCCTACCACTGTATTTTCCAGCTTTTTGAGGGTGAAGGAGTCAGGACAGCCACTCTTGTCACTTTTTCCTGTCTCTTCCTTGCTTACCTGCAGCCTGATTGCAATGTAGGAGTTTTACAAGGCTTCTGAAGCCAGCAGAGGTTTTTTTAAGAGGACTCCCATCCTCCAGATTGTCTGTGACAAATACTCTGTAATTGTCATTGGGTTGAAGAGAAGCCAAATGGTGGAGAAGAGAGAGTGGGGTTATGACATGATTTCCCTGTGTTGCCTCTGTAGAAAGTTCTCTGGAAAGCCTTGTTTTTTCATGTTGAGCAACTGGGCCCCTTTCTGCAGGAACTGTAGCTAGGTATTGATCAAAAATCCGGCTATTAGAATTATGCTATATTAGTGGAAATTAATACACAAATTTTTCTCTGATTCCCAGGGAAATAATTTTTCCAAGAGATTCAATAATCAGATGTGCAAATCTTGACCCAGATATTACTATGGTTTTTAGCTATGTCCTTTGGAATTGTCAAAATAAAACAAAAGAAAGAACAAAATCCTGACATGAAATCTCAGTGTTACTCATATCAAGTGCTAAAAATCAGAACAGAGCCTCTAAGCATCTGAGCACTGGCAAGCTCCTGAAATATAACAGCCACCACATTCAAGTTTGTCACTGGTGAGGTGGCAAATGGAAGACTAATGTTCTGGTCTTCAGACTGATTCTCCTGAATTAGGCCATGCACTTTCTGTCTGTGCAAGAAGAATTGGTGAGGACGCATTTCGAACTTTCTTGTACTCCAGCACCTGAATTTTCTGTCAGTACTAACACCCTGCTTCTGTTACTGTCAGAGCTACTCAGGTAGAACTGACTGGTGCAGGCCAGGTGATGTTATGTGATGGGTCACAGAGTGAATCTTTGTACTGAAATCAAGACTCTTGATTGTGTGTAATATGAAAGTCCTGATGTAGTAGTTGTATTTGCCAAGACTTCTTCTTCCCCCAGCAGCCAAACAGATCCAGTGCCAGGAGTGGATTTGGTTTCAGTCCTTGCTGCCTCCCTCAGAGGTGAAGATCCTGCACTACACAGGCTTCTGTGGCAGAGGGGATGGCACTATGGCCTGTGAAGGCTGTGCAATAGTGGGGTATCCCTAGGGCATCTCTGGCTGAGCAGAAGAGAGCAGGGGAGGTCTGCAAGCTGCTGCTCCAGTTGCTTCTGTGCCTGAGAAATCCTGTTATTTAGTCATTGCTCCAGAAATATTTCTGAATTTTATTTGTTCACTGTTAAATCCTTATTCCATCTCCTATGCACACTCCTATGCAGTTTCCAGATGCTTTATTTATTTTCCTGGACTTACTCCTGGGTTATCAGCTCTATTTCCTAAAGTGGCTGAGCCAAAGGTCACAGACTGGAGTATTTCCAAAGCAGGACTAGTGTTTGCAAGTCTGAGCTCTAAGTTGATCATATATTTCCTTCACTTAGACTTACAGTAAAATCAGTAAAACTGGACCAGATTTCAAATATTGACTAGTTCATCCTCCTCAGATCTCTTTGTATTGAACTATACAGAGCAGAAAACATGAATTGATTAACAAAGCAGAAACTGAGTTCAGTGGAAAGATGGTTGCTCCCCTCCCCCCCCATAACAATAACATTAGAAAGTATTGTTTGATGATTCTCTTTCCCTTCTCAGCCCTTAATTTCCTGGAGGATCATATCTGACCAGCAAATTTAGATGGCTGTGACTGTGAGATATGTTCTTTAACTGTGGTAGTGCTGATGTAGTTGTTTTACAATAAATGTGTCATTTATTGTACATCCTGCATGGAATGACATTGTTTGTTCTGTTTAGATTTTTAACCATTATGTCTGTTTAAAATGACATTAATAGCAAACAGGATTACCACATATGATTTAGCTGTTAGTAGTTACCAAGAGGAGATAATATTTATGCCAGCTTTTTCATGGCAGGTCAATTATTTTGTTAGCACAGGCAAGAGTATATTTGTATTGTGCAACTTTTCCTAGGAACTGAACTGTACTGGAGAACAGGAAATCATGGGAAGCCGGATGGACTTGAATTAAAAGGAAGGGATTTGTTTTCCTTGTGTTTGGATGTTAGTGCCATGTGATTTACTGTACAATCTTTACTTCTTATTATGCAACTAGGCAAAAGAAAAACCTGCAGAAAATTAGAGTGAGTGGACTGTACCTATTCTTACTTGGAATTTAGTTTCTTTTCTCCTAATCAGTTTTGATATGGTGCCATGTGGTCTCCACAGATCAAGCCTCTAGATTCTGAACAAAATTTCAAGGTGCCATTTTAAAGAACTTCCTGAGCTACACTTGGCCAAAGCTGTCCTAGTACAAATGGACAAATGGTCACATAACCCAACAGAGAGTAGTTAAAATTCAGCCAGTTCTGTATATTTTAGAACTACTGAGACCAAGCTACTTCCATAATCTGCCTGCTACATAAACACTTTATGACTCAGACTGGGGGAGTTTCATAAATACTTTGCTAATGGTTATTTATGCTTTATGAAGGTACTTAAAAGGTGTCGCTTCCTTCTTTTTTCCCTCTTCAATCAGCACATTATCTTAATTGTACATTTAATGTGGATTAAACTTGAATAAAAGGGATTACATTCATTTCAGCTCAAGCACTGGATGCTGTTAAAACTGACTTGCAGTCAGTTTTATAAATAAAATAATTTAGTCCAATAAAATAATAAAGTCCAACAAAAAAATTGGACTAACAGTAGCATAAATTGTATGGAAAATAATTGGCTTCTTCAAGTCCTTAATAAAGGCTCAGGCCTTCACTGTTGTCAGTGGAAGCAAAGCAGTTTTGGACTATGCTGGATTACATAAGAGGCCTGAATCTTAGAAGCTCTAAATTTGGTGTAGAACTGTTCGGCACCTGAGACTCCATTTTTGTAATGGAGATTAGAGCTGGCATGAGAACTTGTGAGAACCACCTGTATCCTCTTGCAGTGTTTATTCCCTGTGCAATTCTTTCAAAACCCAGCTCATAGTTTCTCTGGCTCTCTCAAATACACTACCTCCTTCCAAAATTTCACGGCCTTCCAGAATGGAAGAAATGGATTTTCTCTGGCATGCTACAGTCGTCCCATATTTCACACATAATTTTTCTTTAGAAAGAAGAGATTTTCTTCCAAAGTTACTTTTCAGCTCAGGTCTGTTGATTTCACTAGAGATTGAATTAGGCCCCTTTAATTAGGCCCTGAAGTCCACTGGCTGTAAGTTAAACCTGGCATTTGCTTCAAGCTAGCCCTGCAGTTATTTTTTTTGTTCCCCCAATGGCCAACACTCAAGATACAACATTCATGGAATTACACATGCACCCATAAATTCACTCAAAGCCTATTTATACCAGCTTGGAATGTGTCTGTGGGTTGTGTTTAGCATTTATATGCAATTGCCCTTGGGCTTCAGCTGGGATTGTATTCAACATTAACAGATAATAGTTGATGTACTGCAGACTGTGTGCAGCAGTCAGCTCTTCCCCATCATGAATCAGAAGTTCGTGTCTGGCAGATAAACTGTAGTATTTTAAACTCCAGGGGGTCAGAAGAGATTGTTCTTCCCCATTAGAAATGTCACTGCTAAAACCCATCTGAGCTTCCAAGCCCAAAGCATATTTTGGGATGATGTAAAATGTGCTGCATATTAAAATCACTGTCTTCTTAAACCTATATTGAAATTACAAAGGAAATGAGATATGTAGGAGAGTGAGGAGAAGATAATATGGCTGAGAAAGGCAGCCCTGGACTAGTTGATACTTAGTACACAGACATAGCCTTACCTGTACTCTTCACTTGTGTCTTTTAATGCAGGTTTGGAAGTTCTAAGCTAGTTCAGTATCAGTGATTGAAACTGTCATTGTGTTCACCTTGGCAGTGAGGTTGAGTATGGTCTTGCACACAGTGCATAAATTACACTTACCAGGAAGAAAGATTACCTAGGTTTAATTAGTTCCAAAGCATAATAAAAAGATACACAGTGCAGGCTGTGCAGCTCACAAGGATAGTGTCTTCCTCATCAGACATATTTGCTTTAAGGGTAGATATAAAATAGTACTTGGATACATGAGAAAATAATCAGCAAGTATTTCTTGATACCTAGCTAGGCCTTTGTACTTCTAGTCCCTAGAGATAAAGACTCTTCCTAAATACATTTGTGCATTACAGCAAGACTTCCAGGACTTGAGCATGCACTGATAAGGAAGTGAATGCATGGGGAGGTTTATAGTCTCAGAGTTTGTATCAAGAGACTTTTATTCCACTGTCAAAAAGATGTGAAGTTTGTTGTTGTTTCAGCAGGGCAGCTGTAAAAGGACTAGAAAGAGAACAGGCCTTAATGAACTAAAAAATAAGCCAAACCTCTCTTTACTGAGTACTCTATTACTGAGACACTTGTAGTGCTGTCTAATGGTCAAAAAAAAAAAAAGATGGTACATATTCTGTTATGTGCTGTGAAAATCAATCTAAATTATCCATACATTTAAAAGCTGGGGGGAGATTATAAAGTAAAGTAGTATGATATATAGAATAATTTGCTGGCAGAGTCCACAATGAAACTCAAACTATATAATGCAAGATTCCAGAATCACAGGGCAAAAGAAAATTTCCTTGTTTGGAGTTCAGAGTCCTAAGCCTCATTTCAGTAGCACTTCACCCAAGGGCTGGATTTCCATTCTTTTCTATTTTCTTTTCTTATCCCAAGTACTTGTGTGCCTAAGTGGATCATCCTTTGTGCCTTACTGCTTCAGCAGGCCCTGATGTTTCACATTCCTTTTCACTCTCTGCTCCTGAAAGAAAAGCTGGCCTCCTTTATTTGCATTTTATTTGCATGTTCTCCAGAGAAAATCCCTCTGACCAGTATGTACATGGCTCCTATTCCTAAAATTCACAGCCAGAGTGGTATGTAGGCTATTCTTTCAACTTTGCATATTAGAACTTAGCAAGTGTTCCAGGTGTGCTCTGAACGAAGCTGAAAGTCCTCAGAACTGTGTTGTCCCTGGCACAAAGTTGAAGACATTTAGTCTCACCAGTGCTTGAGACCTTTACAGCTGCAACACACAAATTATGTGAGATGTTCTTATTTAGTTCCCAAGGACAAGTGACACTGCAGCCTGCTGAGAAATCCCTTAACAACATCCCTAAATGGCAATGTGACCTGGACCATGACAGTCATGGCCCTAAAGACAAACAGGGTAGCTGAGAAGGTCACCCACACCAGCCCGTGAGGTGTTTACGGTGTCTGGCTTCTCAGGCTTTAGAGGAAGATGGAGGAATCACTGTCCCTGTATGCAAACACTCATTTCATCTCTGAGCATCCTTCTAGACTCTTGCTGTCTCAGTTATCCACTCCAGAAGGGAGTGAAGTGCTTTGTTCCGAGGGGTGAGGAGTTACAACAGCACGTGCACATCTCAGTTGTTGACACTGCAGCACAGCAGTGCTCCAATACCCTGCATGAGCCTTGGGGTGCTTTAGATAGCTCTGCCCCCTGGGCCAGTAGTGATTTCTCTGTCGGGTCAGAGACTTCTGTCATTGCAGCCTTTTTTCCTTTTCTTTACTGACCGTAAACTCAGAGGAATCATTGTTAGCATAGCTGACAAATTAGAAGAACAATATTGGTTGTAAATGCCATTGTACACCGGAACCTTTGTAATTAGCATCCACAGAAAGGAAAACTGTAGCAAACTCAGGTTGAACAGCAGGTTGATGGCACGTTCTTTTATCACAGCTCAGCCTGACACAGCCTCAGCTTGTTCTGTGCATCAACAGTAATAAGAAAATTTACAGCAGCCAGAAAACCTGGTATGAAAATCGAAATTACATTGCCAAATGTACTGGCCTGAGAATACTGGAACTGAAAATTTTTCTTTAAGAAAGGCACCATCTACTTTGTATATAATTACACAAATAAGGTGCATGCTGAACACATACAACAGTTAACAGGTAGGTGATACGTTGCAGAGCTTGGGCTACAAGAGTGTACTTGTGCTCAGGACTACTGTGCTGTTGTAATGTCTGTGAAAAACTTCTGTTGGCTGCCAGTTTTACAGACATTGACAAGAATTTTCTCCTTTTCCTACAGAAACATACTGTTTTCTGCTTTTTTCAAAACAAAAAGACCTGCATTTGCATAAGATAGTGAATTACACAACACATTTAGTCTTAGGCCAGCGATGGATTTACCGTTAATCACGTAATTGTTGACTGACTGTGAGAGATTAGATAAAGAAGATTCTGTACTTGTAAAGGGAAGATCCTATCTCAAGCTGAAAAAGGCTTGAGGTACTGAAATGTAGTTTCAGTTTATTTTAAACAGAAAGCAGTTGTATATAATATTCATAAAGCTTTCACAGCTCATTTCATTTTACTTAGTACAGCTGGCCTTGCTGGGAACTAGGGAGAAATGTGGAGAAAGGTTCAAAAAATGTCTTTTAGGCACCTAGTTGGCAGGTCCTGGCAGCTATGCAATTTTCTGAAAGCTTCTGATTTTCATCTTATTCAGCTGTTTAAATTAGCTGGTGTGAACAACTTACCTGGTGAGAGCAAATGGGAATGTAAGAGTGATAGAAAACAAAATAATTTCTGAAACATTTGTCAAAGCTATTTCTGAACAGATTGTGTATGCAGAATAGATGCCAGAAAAGTCTAGCAAGAAGGTTTATTGTTTTTTATCTGGGCAGAGCTAAGAAAGTAGCTACTAATCTTACTGGTTGTGTCGCAGATGTATCTCCCAAATTCATCCCAATGATAATGTTAGAGATAATACCTATCCTACTTCAGTTTCATGAGTCTCTAGGATATACCAGCTCCATCTCCAGATCTCTCTGGACTGTCTGAACACTGATGGTACACAGGCAAGTCAAGAAATAACCAAATAAGACTATTACATTGAGTGTTACAAAATCAGTAAGCCTCAGTCAAGTCTCTGCTGTAACGTTTTGGGGACAATATTTTATGTTCGTTTCTGTTTTCAGTGCTCAGTTTGGGAACCAGAAGTTGTTCAAATCCCAGAGAGGATACCTAAAATCTCAGCCTGAAAGTTCAATCTGACTCAAATTCCAGTAATAATTAGTTTCTGCTGTAGGGAAGTTGATTTGGGGAAAGTTTGGTTTGGGTGAAAATGGAACACGGTTACCAGTTTCAGTTTGCAGGGCACAGGGTTGATTTGCACATGCTCTGCAGAGCTGCAAGGAATGGGGGTAGGAAATTGCCCAGAACTTCGTGTAGACACAGCACCAAAACGGAGCACCCTCAGCCTTCGAGTTTGTTGGGGCTTTATCAAGTAAGAGATCTTTGTGATGCAATTATAGCTCTTGCATTTAATTTTAAAAAGATAATTACTGTTATTTAATAAAACTGTCTGTAGAAAAGTCAATCTTTCCCCTGGAAATTGATTTCAGTGGAGCTAAAATTTTTACTACAGATGTTTGGATGTTCTGATATGCAATCTAATATGGTCAAAATTTCATGTTTTTCCACAATAAGTGTAAATGTGACCAGAACAGATTTACTGAGAGAAATAATGGGTCTGCGGTATCCTCTGTATCTCTTTAAGAGTGATGACTGGATTTACCATTCTTCTATGTGACTGGGAGCTACAAAGAATAACTGAAATTAAGAGTAACTGAGACTAAAATGACAACAGAAAGGTGATTCTACTTTGCGTTGCTAATATTGTGAAGAAGAACAGAATGAAAGAAACTGGGCAAATGGGGATTGTGGCACAGTTATTTGCTTTATTCTGTTTGCCTTGTATTCCATCTTCACAGTGTATCTGCTCCTCTCATAGCTGAAGACTATAGAGTAATTGTTTTGTTATGCACAATCATCTATGATTCTTGTCTTCAATAGCTACATCCAAAGCATGTCACTGAGCTGCAGACAGAGGGGAAATACTTCTGATATGTGGCTAACTCAGCCACCTGTCAGTCAGTTTATATTCTCACTCTTTGGCCTTTCCTGCTTTGCCCTACTTGAGCAGTGGTTTGTGTAGGAGAAGTTGGGCTTCTCTTTATGCTTCCTGCTGGTCCGTGTTTCTGTTATTCCATGGTGACACAAGGAGCAAATTGGACTAGGGTGTTGCAAATTTTGCTGCTGTACTGGGAAACAGCTGTGGAGGAAAACTACAGATCCAGTGACAGGATCTGAGTTATGCAGAAGTATGACAACAGACAAGTCAGAGGCAATGACATGGGCAGTTGTTAGCTTACGCTTTGCACCGAAAGCCATGTAGAGTCCAAATTAAATCCCTGTTACTCTGCCTTTGTCTCAAGTCAGTGGAATCAATGAATACATGCATTGCTCACACAGCTATTGGCACTGTGAATGGAGAGGGCAGGAGAGTCAGGGCCTGAATGCCAGCCCAGCACAAGAGAAAGAGCTGACCCTGGATCTGAGGAAAAGGTTCAGGAGATGGATGTGCTGTTCAGCAGAGGATTCAGTATGAGCTGGGTGAAGAGTATTGATGGCTAGATACGGGCAGCATATTGCCCTAGGGGACACTTTTTTTCTTGTCTGTTGAAAATAGCATCAGTGCTGACTGCAGCTGAAGCCTCACTTCTTGTAAATGACTTCAATCATAACAGAATTAGTGTGACCACAGCCTCAGAGCGGGACGGCCCTGCTTCGCGTTCAACAAGCTCCTCCTCCTGAGCATTCAGTAGCTCTCCACAGCTTAAATAAACAGCTTTCTGAACATCTACAGGTCTATTAACTGGCTCTGCTCGTTAGCAAGTGCTTTACAGCTGCTGCATTGTATGTAATTTAACCTACTCTGACCGTAAAGGTGTTTCAGTCTGAAAGGAGAGGAGGCCTCAAGCCCTTAGGCCTGTGGAGTCCCAGGAGCAGGGTTGGGTCCAGCAGGGCCCTGCTGAGAGCCCACCCTGCTGCTCTGGGGGACACAAGGTCCTGTGGATGATACAGCCATGCTGCAAATGGTATTATTTTAAAGCTGTCCCGTCCCCACTGTAAATATTGCAGCCTCTTCAAAAATGGGGCTTTGCTGTGCTCCTCAGCATGGCTCAAATTCTCCCATTAGTCCTTTAACAGATTGGCTGTTTACTTCACTTTTCGGCCGCAGTCAAAAGGTCAGAGGAAAGAGCTGGGCGAGAGGGGAAGGGACTGGAATCACCACTCTTCATGTACTGTTTAGCAGGAGGGATTAAAATCTCTTGTGTGTTTCTATTGCTTTAGGGGCAGAGTACTGCGAATTCCCTATTTGACCTTGCTGGTGCTTTAATAAAGCTGAGGATGAGAGATTTGACAGCTGAAATTACTACAAAAATCTTCAGGAGATTCCTGCTGTGCTCTTCAGATGTGACACCACCCTTAAATCAGTGTACACAGGTGAACTGACATTTTAGAGAGCCCTTCATTTGCTCTTACAGAGGGAAATTCAGAGTGACATTGTGAACACACATACTGTGGTTAGGATTTCCTTGTTGCTTTGGAGCAACCTACATATACCTACTAGAAGGAGGATCTGCCTGGCCACTGTATTATATGCTGGGGAGAGAGAGAAAGAGAAGGAAAGGAAGGGGAAGAAAAACAAGGCAGGTAAAGATAATGTAATTTAAAAATACAAGTCAGCTTTGTCTCCTCTTTACTTAAGAGACATTTTATAGAATTCTGACCTTCTTGTCCTTATTAATAGTTTTGGTTATATTTTTTTCTGAGCTATTCCGTATTTGCATTTCATATTAAAGACAAAATGAAGATACTTAGGCATCTCATGTGGGAGGATATGGCTTATTTCTGCTAAACTTATTCTAAAGCAATAGAAGAGAGACAGAAAGGAAATAGGTTTGTTTCTGCCAGGAAGAAAATGAAATGGGCTCAACCCTTACGTTTTTCATTCCAGGCCTCTCAGTGGAAGCCCCTTTCTGTATATCTAGGTCTAGTTTTGCTTGGTTTTACCAGAGGTAGCAGAGAACCTCCTAAATTATTACATTGTGCTTGTTCTACCACTAATGCTATCATGTGGACATTCTTCTGTGTAGCAGGGCAAGAGCCATTAATTTGGGGCCTGAAGGGTTAAAAGATATTGGTGGGGAGCTGGAAAAAAAAAGAGTATGGGAAAGGGATAAAAATCTCTGCTGACAGCAAACCAGTTTGGCAGCCTTCACCCTACAAAGACTTTTTTTTCCAATTTAAGAGTGCTATTCACATTCAGGCAGCAGCTTTGCTCCTGTCTTCTATCTGCTGCATAGAACAGCATTCAGTACTTCCCAAATTTATATCCTTGCAGCTTCTGTGGGAAAATGCATCATTTGGCAACTCATTCCAGCTTTAGAATTAAGCAGAAATGCTGTCTGCTGTTTTAGGACTGATCCAAAGAGCATTTTTAGGGAAACAACACACCAGAAACTCACATGATACTGCCTGTGTGTTCTTTTTCCCTTTTTTCACAATGTCCAGTCCACTGAGTGATCCTTAGTCATGTCTGAGGAGGAAACCTACTTATTCCAAAGAAACATCAATGAAGTAAGAGCTGATTTGGTAAATACTAAACAAATGATTCGGTAAGGATCACTACAGAACATACACTCAGTGTTGCCTAAAAGTGGCTTAATCTTTAAAAGGAATGTGAATTACAGCAGGGGGAGAGACCTTTTGTCTCCCAGACTCTGAAGATGACTTCATTTACTGCTTGCAGTTCCTGTAAGCACTGTAGATCTGAGCTGATAGAGTACATTTCTGTGAAAGACTCTGTGCCTTCTTTGAAGTGATTTGGTTCAGCTGGTTTTCTAAGTCAGCTTTTCATGGATTTCAGGAAATGCTCGAGGGAGGGGAGAATCACTTTCTCATAATGCAGGTGACATTTTGCCAAATCAGGCATCTCAAGTCATTCACAGTTGCAGTTCTGGAGGCACTGTTTCTGCATTTCATGAGCAGATGGAAACAGAACAGTCTAATGTAGTTTAGCTTTCTCTGAATGCAGTTTAGCCACTAGAAATTACAGCTGCAAATGTAGAGGCTTATGCTCTCTGGATCCTGTCATGGAGCTAAGTCATAGACTCTTTTAACATGTCAAATTGTGCTCTGTAGATCAGGAGGAATTTAATTTGAGAAACATCTTTTTAGGTCTAAGGATGTCTGCACCTTTGTCCTTTTGTGTATGCCAATTTTCAAAGAGAACTAAGCTATCCTTTCCCCAATGCACCACAATGATACAGTGTTCACAGACTTTTAAAGTGTGTGAAGAGCATTTCTGGATAGTTTTATTTTTCCCCACCGAGGTTCAAAGGGTTTGGTTATGTCAGACAGCAACCTCTTCTAGCTTAGGGCTTTGTACCTTTCAACAGAAATAAGTCAAACCATAGTTGGTGCAGTTTGCTCAGCAAAGGTTTGATTTACTCTATCAAAAACTATGCATCACTGCAGTCTCAATACATTGGTCCCTGCTCTCATGGATTTAAGAGAGATGGATTCCTGGGCAGATTCACCCTGAGTATATTTTCTACTGCTTGTACCTTCCTGTTGCAGGCTTTTGCAGGCAGGAATCCCCTGCCTGCTGGACTAGCACTAAGACGAATTTGATAGGGCAAAGAAGCAGGACCACGTGGAGACCTGTCTGCAATTACACACTTAGTTATGCAACTCGACTGTCAGCAGGATAGGTGCCAGAGCCTTTAAACTAAAACCAGAGATGCTATTTTTTTTAAAAACTGTGACAATAAAGTTTATTATGTTAATATCATTAAAAATATTATAAAATAATAAAATATTCTGCTTGGCAGAAAAATTATGCCAGGGTTTTAAAACCCCAGGTTTGTGCAAACAGTTTTTGTAAACATAAAAAGTCAAGTGTTCAGGTTCCATCACAAAATACAGTAAATTGCTACAAAAATAAGTTTGCTCACTGTCAAACATATTTAAAAACCCAGGAAGCTGGATTTCGTTACACATCTCTAATGGTTCCCTATACAGTTAATGCTGCACTTATATCTGAAATGGGAAGGATTTCAGATAGTCTTTTAAAACAGGATTGAGTGGAATCTGATTTAAGTTCTCTCTTCCAAAAGTCTTCACGATGCTTTTCCGGCAGAGCTCCTGCAGCGGCTGCACCCGGACTTTGCGCAGGGGGGTAACCAGTACCTTCCTCGGGGAGCTTACGTAATGTTCCAGCAGCTTAAAAAGACAGTCAAAAGTCTCTTTGCTGCCATCCAGGCTGAAACGCCCAGTCTGAAAGTTAATCCGGATACTGGTGGGCCCAGTTGCAGTCTTAACACTGATAGCAAAGAAGCAATTCTTTTGTGTGCTGTCCCTGATGAGGAAGGTACCCTCGGGCTCAGACTTCAGCTTCTCGTGGGCAGCACTGACAGTCAGAGGCCCCCAGTAGAAGCCACAGGCATCCAACAGGCTGCTGGCTCGAGTGATGCTACTGAAATCCGCTTGGGAGCGAAAGGTTCGGAAGTGTGTGTTGCCCTGTGCCTGCACAGTGCCGGGCCGGCCGGGGCCCTGGAAGCCTCGTGCCTGTGAGTGATCTCGTGCAGGAGGGTCAAGAAGCCGTCTTGGGTCTGCTCCAAGTGCATTATCTGCTGACACCTTGCTGTGCGCTACCATCCTACAGCCGAGAGCAGCGGATGCGGTCTTCCATAGCGTCAGCGGCTACGGCAGGGCGGCCTTCCAGCAGCTATTCTGAAATGCCAAGGAGAGACATCATGTGAGACAAATCCCCAGGAACAAACAGCTGCAATCGCTGAATGACCAACTCTTCCATTGATACACCTCCCACCCATTATAAAATAATAAAATATTCATTTTCCAATTTACACCAGGTAAACAACTGCTCGCTTTCTGACAAGATTAGCAGTCTATCAACTATGGCAAAGTCCAAAGCTCCAAAAATATTTAGCAGGGATCGTTAACAGCTACAGAAGATAATACAGTTTCCCTTCTCTGAGCCACTTTCAGGGCCAAGCAACTCAATCGACTGCTTTATGAGAAGTTCTCATGTACACTGTCTCCCATTCTCAAGTTTTTACAGAAGAAATCAACAAGGTTTTACAACTGAATTATCAATTTTTCTTTCCCCAACTATGATGTCAGAACTCAGCAGACAATGTTGTTATTTGTTGCATTGTGTTAAAAAAAGAAAGTGGGTGAAGGCTGTGTTTCCAGATAATTGGGGAAGAGAGTGAGGTGAGGTGCCATTGTACGACTGAAGTGTAACTTGTAGAGGCAGCCTGTAACACGGTCAATTTACACAGTAATCCCAAAACTTCTTTCCTCTCTCCTGTTAACCTGAGGCTCAGCCATAAAAGGCAATTTCCATTCCCCCAAGTTTCCCTCGGGACAGCAATGCTACAACCTACTAGCTTATACAAATCAACCTCTGTGAACCCTTAAAGCATTACTCCGCAGTCTCTCTCTCTCTCTCTTTTTTGTATTACATGCACTTTAAGTGGTCCAATCTAAATTGCTTCCTATTGATATATCTTTCAGCATGAGGGACTAAATTCATCCCTCGTGTTACTTCAAAGGAATTAGCAGTGCTGCACCAGGAATGAGTTTGGCCTGAAATGTCTGCCTCTGACAGTGTGGTTCAATACATCTCCGCTGGCTGCCTTGACCTTACTGGCAAGCATAGATTTTAGGATTTATCCCTATAGTCAGATATAGATCTGCAGCAGCAGCTTGTTGAGAAACCTTGAAGGATTCTCAGAAATGAATCCCTCAGCCGTCTCACAGTTCAGGGTAACATGCTAATGAGGATTTCAAAGAAAGCATGCCGCCGGATTCCTGTCTGTGCTAATTTAACAATTTGATGTTTGGTTTCATTTAGGTCATATTACCTCCTCAAGCAGCTACGAGGGTTATAAAATCCTTAAGCTGGCAAGAAACAGGCTGAAAGTAGCATTGGGCTTGCTTTGCGCAGCAGAAGGAAACTGATGCCAGTTTTTCCAATTACTGGGCCAGGATTATCACCCAGTATTTAAAGTTAAAAATTCAGTTTCAGGACACTCTGGGGAGAAATAAGCACTAAGCCCGAGATCTAAAAATCAAAGGGCTCTCTAGCAGAAGCCGTAGGGAGCCAAGCGAGAGCTTGCAGTGCCTTTCCAAAGGGCACAGAACAAACAGGGGACATGCAAGTCTTCGGAGCCCGAAAACCAGCGCAGGAATCTGGGGCAAGGGTGCCAGACTGAGGCGGAGCGGAGCCTTCGGCGGGGTCCGGGGCCCAGCCCGGTTCGGCCCGGCCGGTCCCGGCGGCGGCGGGGCCGTGCGGGCACTGCGGGCCCGGGGCTGCCCCGGCTCCCACCGCCGGCGTGGGGCCCTGCAAGCCCCGCTGCGTGTTCGCTTTAGTTTTACACCAGGCACGACAGGTCTGTCTGAGCACGGACACTGAGCCAAAAAGGAGGGAAAAAAATATATTTAAAAAAAAAAAGAATTTAAAGGGCAAAGACCCCCGAAGCCACCACGCTCTTGCACATCTGTCAGGGCTCCTCCTAAATCTGATCTCAGCGGACTGCGGCGCCCGAGCCTTTCGGTGCACGTCGCGGTTCGCGAGGACCCCCCGGGAAAGAGACCCTCCCTTACCTCGGGGCGCCGCGAGTGGGGGCCGTCCCCGGAGGGCAGCACACGCTGCCAGTCCCAATCCTGCTGCTAGTCCTGGTCCTGGCCCTGGCGGCCGGCCGAGCATCCTCCGGCGGGGGCCCTGCCTGGCGCCGCGGCGAGCCGGGGCTGCCGCGGGGCGGGCGGGCGGGCGGGCGAGCGGCACTTCCAGCGCTCTGGGGCTGCACATCGCCCCGGCTTGTATTTAAGGCGGTGGAACTCAGCTCGGCTCCTCCCCCGCATTCTCGGAAAACACGCGCCTTCTGTTCACTTTCGCTTTCCCAAAGAGTTTGGTGGCACTGAGCCAGCGGTACCACCGGCCCCGGAGGACGCCCCGCGGGCTCCCCGCCCCGCCGCTGGGGATGCTCTTCGACCTCTCTTCTCATGTCCGACTACGTCTGGGTTTACTCTTTTCTTGCTTTATTTTTTCGGACAGCCCCGGCGGAGCAGGCGGTGGCCGCGGGCACGGCCGAGAGGTGCTGCGGGGGAAATACGAACACGGAGCGCTCTGAGGCCCCAGGGAGGCGAGGGGACACTAGAGGTAGGTGATGGATGAGGCTCTGACTGGCAGCTACCTCAAAACGTGGCGGGGGAGGGGGGGAGACGGCAAGAAAAGCAAGCAAGAGACTAATGGGGGGAGGTTTAACGGGAAAATAGCTGCTCTCCTCAGAGTTAACAGGTCAGCGTGGACAGAAGAGGTGAGAGGACTTAATGTGTAACTTGAGTGTCCAAGAAAGGACAAAATATTAGACCAATAATCACAAAGCGAGAAAAGCATTCAGAGAAGCTCATGATCCTTCCACTGAGAAGACTTTAAAGATGATAAATTGGGGTTTGAGTTTTCAAAGCAGAATTTCCCTGGGGTTTTCTGCAGAGTAATCAGAATTAAAAGTAACTGTTTAAATCGCAGCTGTATTTATAGCTTTGCCAGCAGCCAGTGCAGGAGACTTGGAATGCTGTTCTGCTCACACAGGAGATTTGAAACCTCAAGTACCACACCAGTGTCTTCTGTGCTCCCTTAAGCAGGCCCAGTAAAGTGTGCTTTCTTCCAATGAGGATGTTCCTTAAAGTAATAACCAACACGTTTTAAAGGCCAAGAAGTTTCCCTGCAGTTAACATGATGTTATGTGACAGTGAAAAGGAAATGTCTCTATCAAATGATTAAGGGGAGAGGGGCTGGCAAGGCCTTGTGAGTTGTCCTTTGGGATGAAGTTGAGGGAATGTATTTCCTGCTTTGAGACTAAATATTATTGTCAAAATCCAGTGTGGTTGCAGACTGACTTTACCTGATGGCAATACAGCACCTTACAGTGATGTGCAGCCAGTGTTCCAGGTGAACCTGGAAATTTCTGATGATGCTTTAGCCACCAAAATTTACTGCTCATGTTCTGTCATGCAAGAGCGTAGTTGTCATGATTTTGGAGAAGTAGTGTGCCATTAATTTTAAGACCTGGCACAGAGATTCACTTTATCACTTTGCAGACTGCTCTCTCAAGTTTTGAGCAACACAGCTTTAGTCAAGGTTTGGTGTAAGCAGCTGGGGGAAGCTAATCTGCTTTACTGTGTAAAGCAAAAGCATGAAGGAATGGTGGAACTGAAACTTCCCTTAGAATTTGAACATGCAATATCGCCACTGTTTGCTTTGGCATAGTGAGCTCCATGCAGGAATAGATACCATGGCTGGTTTGGATATGGCACTGTTGGTGTTCACACAGGTAGTACAGAGAGGCCTTGCCCTTAACAGCTTAAAGTCTACTTAGCCAAGACAAAGTCCCCTTCCTCCCCCCCCCCACCCTTCAAAGAAAAGGGTTTTGAAGTGTTTAACTCTGTCAAGATAAGGTAAATCAGAACCAAAAGTACAGCTCAGATTCTCTTAACTCCTCCCTCCCTGCTGCTGCAGCCTTCTCCTGCCGTCCTTGTGGCTTTAAGGAGCAGAGCACCGCATGGCTGTAATGCAGCACAGTGGGGTGCATGTTTCTCACATGAGATGGAGTTTGCTGAAGGTTGCTGTAGATGTGCCAGGAAAGCTGTTTCACTCTCATGTAATTTTTAATTTTGTAAGATCACAGGGGAAAGAGAGATCCTGCAGGTGCACATGCAGCCTGTCTGCCATGGACTGAGTAGTGCAGCTGACAAAGTGTCTGTCCAAAAAGTCGTCTTCATTGAGCAGGAATGTGGTAATAATATTCAGTTGCAAAGCTTCAGAGCTTGGCAAGGCTCGAGTGGGTAGGTGAACTCCCCAGTCACAGAGGAAAGTAATGGAGTGAACCTGTCAGCTCGGACACCAGAAGCCAAGTGTGTTAGGCTGCTGCTTATGGAGTTTGACACCATCCCTATGTGAATCAAAGTGAGAGTGGTCCGGGGTGCTCCATGAAGTGCCTTAGAAAGGCTTGCCCAGGAGAAGTGGGCTTCAGCTGTAGTATGTGAAGATTTTCAGAGTGAGTGAAGTTTTTGTGATAGGAGTTGACGGTTTAATGTGAGGGTCGCACAAGTTAAGCTTTCTTGAGAAATCTTCAGTTTTACCCACTCATGTTTCGTTTTTGCAATCCTCCATTCCCATCCTTTCGTTGCCTTTCCTGCATCCTCTCCCTCGACTTAAGCCCCCGGCAGTGTGTGCCTTGGGAAGAGCTCCGTGCCAGCAGGATCCGGCAGGATGGGGTCACTGTACCCAGTAGAGGGCAGTGCAGAAATGGGAACCGAGGCAGAGCTGCTGGACAGAGCACATGGGGAAACGTCTCTAGATAAAGGGCTGAAGGTGAAAGCACTGCTGCCAGTCCAGGTGATTCTGATCCGTGGTCTGGCAGCTTAATGAGCACTTGCTGCTTTTTGCGAAGTGAATTAGACTTAGAATCTGTTTGATAAGTAAAGCCTTCCACGTGAAATGCCTATTTTTATCTTTTTCATGTGGAGAAACAAATTGTGTTCCCATTCTTCCCTGCTGATGATCTCAGAAAAGAAAAGCAAAATCTGGAGAGAAAATTATTGGGAGATATTATCCCATCTTCCTTTCTCTCTTGTTTCCAGAGCAGGAAAGTAAATGCTTTTGCTCTGAAGGTTTGTATCAGTAAACCTCCAAAAGCCAGGATAAAGAACAAACTCAGCTTTTGCTAAAAATAAGAGTCCTTAGCCCTATTTTGTAGATATTGTTTTGGAAAATGACAGAAAATTAAGAAGAATTGCTGGGCATTTATGCAGCAGGAGCATGGCTCACTGGCTAGAAACAGGGCAAAGGCAACAGGGAATCTGTTCAGAAAGCACTGGGAATAGGGATGCCAGGTAAGGTCTGCCAGGAGGCAGCAAGAGAAAAAACATGGTTCTGAAGGTGGTTTTGAAGGTAGGAGAGTACTGTATCTGTTGGGAATACATGAGACATTTGCCTGTTGGTTAGTTTTCTAAACTCCACACTCTTAGCCCAACTAACAGCAGAGTAGTACAGGCAGAGCTTCCTCTATTTGTGCTCCAAGCCTTTCCTCACCCTCTGAAACCACTGGGAGGGAGGAGGTTGTGATACCATGTATGGTGTTCCTCAGTATAAATTCCATAATGGGGCATTCCACACCCTGCTGAATTCATCCCCACTGCAGGGACAGTCCTGTGGGAAAAAAAAAAATCAAAAAACCTGAAAGGCTTAGGAAATCAGCAGGCACTCCCCATTTTAGCTTTTTCCTAACTTTTGAGAATAGAAGCAGACACTGATTCTGTTATGAATCTGGATTAATTGGCAGGCCAGTGTGTCTGTGGGACAGCATGTTGTTTAGAGTTTGGTACAGTAAGTGGGTGATCAGTGTGGGAATTAATATAGAATTGCTATTTTCTTGCAAGAACAGTTCAGTAAATAGGGTCACATATTTTACTATTAGTCTTTTGAGGTTAGAACCTCTCTTGTGCTGATACTGTACATGGTAGCTCTTATGTGAATGTGTTCAGTATCTAAACTGATCAAATCACCAACACCATCTTGAGAAAAAGGGAACTGAAGCACCAAGAGATTCAGTGATTTGCTTGAAGTCAGAGGGTGAGATATTCTGCAGAAGGGCTAGGAATGGAACATAATTCAGGTCTTCGCAGCCCTACACTAGAAACTTAACCACAATACCATCCTTCCTGTTTTAGTGGGTTTTGTTTTCTTCTCCAGAATCTGAATTTTCATTTAAACGAAACCCTTGAAATCGGAATTCTTTGATTTTGCAAGTAAATTAGACACCACACTGTCTCTGAGTCTGCTTTCAGACGCAGTGAAACCAGAAGCACTGAGCCAAGTGTGAACCTCTGTCACCCACTTTGGTGAGGTATTTGGGTTAGAGTTTGCTGTATTTAAACAGGACGTGTGTCCAAGAGATGCAGCTATTGTGATGAGACATTTCCTCACACATCTCCATTCCCATACTATCCAGTCAATCATTTTCTAAGTTAAGAGGTAGTAAAGTGGGCCTGATGAATGCAGGTCGTCCTCTTATCCTTTTAGTCAACTCTTCTAGGTAAAACAGCTACAGATGTGACTCACTTTACACTTAGTTATCATGCTAGGTATCACTGAAGAACAATGCGTGTCTGGCCAGGATGTCAGTCACAGCAAATTCGTCATTATGCCAAGAACAAAATACATTTTGAGGATGTCACCAAGCCTTGATAAGCATCTACCTAGACAAGGGCAAGCAAGTTGGTACAGCATTAATAAATTCTGTCTGATCTGGAATTTGTGCTGTTCTGCAGAGAATGTACAAGTCAGATCCCATCCAGGTAGGATGGATGAGAGGAATTTGTGGTTTTGTCTTCTAAAAAGGATCACTGTTTTAGTTGTTAGAAAGTGCACGTCTGGCTAGAATGGAGAACTGTGGGGTTTGGAAGTTAAGCAAATTAAGCTTAATTACACAGAATCACAGAATAAGTTGAGTGGAAGGGACCCACAAGGATTGCCAAGTCCAGCTCCTGGCCCTGCACAGGACTTGTGGACTAAGGCTGAGTAACAGCTGAGCCTCTCTGTCCTTTAAGTTCCTTTGAATAGTCCATGTTTGAAATATTTCGCTGTAAGAGATATAAACTGCTATTTTTCAAATAAGCAATAAATTAACTGTCTGAGGCTATGAGGGAAGTTTCTTTTTCAGCTGGCTGTTTGTTTATTTTAAATGCTGTTAATTACTTTTTCAGGGGTAGTTAATGGTGGTTTCCCTGAGCCCAGACTAAATGGATCCTGTCTGATGTTCAGTGGAAGTTCTTGTTGATACTAAGTCAAATCAAGATTCGAATTAGTCTCATGAATTCAAATGCTGAGCGCTTAACCACACAAAAATGTGGTTTAGGCTTTCAGCATTTGAGTAGTTTAGACATCCTTCTTGGTAATTAGTTGAGTGGGGGGAAAAAAGGGAAAGTCTCAAATTGTTGGTAAAAATATTGCGAAAGGGCAGCCTGCTCTCTGCTGTTTTTTCATCCAAATGACAAATTTGCCGTGTTGGATTGCGTGTGTGTGTCTGTATGTGCATAATCCAAAACTGATGAAGGAACTTTAGGTCCCTAAAAATAATGTTGGTGCTAATTGCAGAGGTAGCAGGGTGCTATTCAGGGGAACTGCAGCAATAAATACTGGGCTGGACACTGTAAAGCAGAAGCATATAAAGCTAGTTTGGCTTCCAGATACACCTACAGAGCTTTCAGTGCTGGGTGGAGGAACACAGATCCTGAATTCAGAGCCAGTTGCTAACTTTATTCCAGCCTGGCTGAAATAAAACACTGGAGTGATCCTTTCCAAAATGAGACAGTACAGAGCTCTGCTGCCTTTCCACTGCTTCCCTTGCTCCCCAGTACTCCCTCCCTTGCTTAAAGCCACACTCTGTTTCTCTCCAGCTCCCTGTTCTCATGTCTTTTCAGATCCCAAGCCTGTGAAAGGAGAGTGGTAACTTGACACAGGAGAATCAGCTGAGGTGCTGAACTGTGCTGTGGGTTTTGGAGCCAAGGGTATTGTTTGCATATGCAGTTGGGAGTCCTCAGGCAGATACAGATCCATGAAATATGGGAAGGGGATTCTGACTGTAAAGAGTGAGCAGGAGAGGTCGTGAGCTTTAGGAAAAAATTATTTTTGAGTGGGAACCTTGAGGATAACAAGCAAAATATAAATTAACAATCCAAAAAGGTCTCCGGTGTATTTTTATTGCTATTTCAAAGGTATCTTCACTCTCTGCTTTTATAGTTTCCCATTCTTTCAGGCATTTTCCACCACTTCTCCTTTTCACTGCCAGTTTAGATTGTCCTAAATGGTTTGCATGACTACAAGTTTTCATTTGCTGCTGCAGATGGATAGTGTTGATGCTCTTTCTGGTGGTCCCACAATTCCAGAGGCAAATGCTGAGCTTCTACTGTAGTAAGTCAAGGATTGTGGAATCAGTTTCTGATGCATTTTATTCTTGGGCATAATCAACACATGAGCAGATTTTTTATGGTTGACGTGAGGTAGAGGAAATTATTCAAGTGTTCCCTCACCTTTGGTTTTCAGTCCACAGAAACTGATTAAAATTCATTCTTAATATGGTCAAATGGATCCAAATCTCAGTTCCATCTCTTTGAATGTAGAGAGATACTATAGTCCAAATTAAAAGGAAAAAAGTGGTCTTGTTCTTAAGGTGAACAAAGACTGATGTGGTACTGTTCCAGAAGACAGAAGTAGCACACTAGAAGTTGAGAAATCAGAAGGTGATGGCAAAGCAGTGTTTTTCAGCTTGTCTTGTCAGCCAGATACAGGTGGACAGTCTTATTTCTTTCACAATTCACTAAGACACTTTCAGATTATTTGGTTGGATATGTAAAACTTGAAGCCATCAAGCCTGGATGACTAAATCTGAATAAATCATTATGAATACTCAGGGAAAAGATCTTCCATGGGCATGATATGCTGACGTCTGTATTCCTACTGTGCATGTAATTTACCTTAGTTGACAGATCCTTTTTACAGTTGCAGTCAAATGTCAAATCCCAAATCATAAACCACCAAACTCTTTTGATGATGGAATACATTAGGTTCTGCAGTATCTAATAACTCCTATACCCAACAAATAGAAACTACTGAATGTGCGCCTTTTATTCTACTGTACAGATAGATCCAATCTAGATTTTATTATTGGCTTGTGGTCTTCAAAGTATTGAGAAATAATCCAGATTTCTGTTCCTCCTCTATCCCTGGAGAAAGGATAGGTCCTGATAGGTGGGTCAATATTTTTCTTCAGAGTACAAATATTAATTCCTCATTTGTCAAGAAAAGAAAAGGAAAAAAACTCCACCATAATTGCTCTTGTGGAAAAAGAATTGGATTTTTTTCTTCAGACATTTTCCCTCTCCAGATTTATTGCAAACCTCAGCCAATTTTACATGTGACCTCAACAAGCTGAGTTCAAAATAGATTAGCTTCACCATATTCCAGCTCCAGGAAAATTTCTAGGAATCAGGAGAATAAGCTGACAGTTTCTAACGAAAGATAAAAAGTCCTTTAAATGTAGAATTTTTGGTATCTGATGTTAAAGAAACATCATCCAAGAATATTAATGAAGCATTTTCTAATTTTAGAAAGATCTTTATTAGTTAGATACAGACCTCACCACACACGTTTGGATTATTTAAGAAGAAATATTATGTTATGTAAAAGTAGTGTAGTTTAGCATGCAGGCCTTGATGTCCCCTATCAGTAAATTAGATAATTAAGAATATGAAAGTGGGAAGAATGCCCAGCCTGGAGGATTTCCTGTAGGAGTTCTGGAGAGATCTCACTGAGTTGCTCTTGTAGGGAGGTTTTCTGTCTGTGGTGACTCACTTTTCCAGGGCCACTTTGTCCTCTGAGAGTGCAAGAAGTCCTATTGTCACTTACGTTAAACTGGAAATGCTATGCTGTGCTGTGCTGTATTTCAATTGCAGATCTATTTCAGTTCACAATAACGTCAAAAGAAAATACTGGGAAAATGTGTGATAATGAGTCTAGAGGAAGACTTAACCTTAGTCACATAAACTGAATTGAGCTTGGCAAAATGACTGTCAAAAACTTACTGGACATGTGGGTAGTGACATGTGGCCAGAAACCACAGGTAATTCTAATACACCTTTACTCACAGAAAAGCCTTTTGGAAAGGTAACTGGAGCTATTTGTACAGGGGAACAGTTTAAATTTGTATTTCTCCTTAGTTCTTTGCTCCAGCTGTCCTGTACTGGCTCTGTCATATACCACTGGAGTATGGACTGAGTTACCTCTCAGTTTTTGCAGTAGTACCAAAACTGTGTCTGTGACCTTCAGGATTTACTTCTAAACAAAATGATCTGTATATTCCTGACATTGCAGCCTCATCCAACATAAATTAATATAGCCTTCAGGTAGTTGCTGATTTAGTACATATCTAAGCTGAAGTTCCTTAATTAGATTTCTCTAATCACCAGTTTAAAAATTCAAATTAGCTGTGTGATAACTTGTAAAGAAAAAGCAGATACAGTTCTTCCCATGCCAAGTGTTGGGGCTTTTTCCTTGTAGAACTTTTACAGGCAAATAGATGCAGTTAAGCACCTACTACAATACTACCAAGAAATACCAATAAACATATGAATGTAAATTTAATGTAAATTTAAATATTGTGCTCTCTCTCCTGATTTCCCATATAAATATGTTTATATACTCTCCTCCTGAGTCTGTAAGAAAGGTTAAATTACTAACAGGGAGTACTTTTTGCAGTTAGACCCTTTGTAATCCTCATACAGTGCTGTCCTTACCCATGGTAAAGGTGGAGCAGGCTACAGACAACATCCTGCACATCCTGAGAGGTTTGCTGAGCTTCAGAGGCCAGCCAGACACCCAGAATTTCTGGGTAAGTTAAAAATGTCCCAGTATCTTCCCAAGTCCATGCTCAGAGTCTGTGCTCTGGTCAGGAGAGCATTTCTGTGAGTTTAGACTTCTTTGCTAAAGACTTGGCAGGAGTTTAATCAGAGCCCTTCAGAAGATTTCGCATTCCAGTCTGTGTTCTTAGGAAGTGTCTCAGGAATCTTTTTCTTTTTTGTGCAAGATGAACATTTTGTTCTGTAGTTGCTGCTGTTGCTTTAATAGGAATGTGATGGATGTGCCGTGGCTATAGGATGCAAGCATGACTTCACGTGCAGACTTGACCTCTGCATCCAAAATGCTGCCAGTGGCAGTTGGGCAGAGCTCTCCAAGTAGATGTTTTTAGCAAAATGGAAAAGCAGGATCACACCCACAATAGAGTAGTCCTGACCTTAGCTCTACTGCTAAAAATAGCCTATTTTTGAAGAGATTAAGGACAAAGACATTCAAAGCTCTCTTCTAGATACACTTGCCATTACAAATTTTGAATTATCTGAAAGGATAGTGCCTAATCCCTCCTGGTTAAATCTGGCTTTTTATTCCTTGCATATTTTATCCTTACTTTCTTAGTGTCCCATTTTCCCCAGGACAGTCATTGACCATTGGGCCACAAACAAGAGGAGCCTCAGGCAGAGGCTGCCAAGAGATCCCTGCACTGGAGGGTTCCAGGTGTCAGGGCTGGAAAAAGCAACTTGCCTGGTTCAAAGAAGTCCTCACTTCTTGCTTGCTCATGGGCCATACTAAAAATAGCTCACCACTGATACGGGTGCATTGTGGTATTCCAGCAATAAGTCATAGCATTCCACACTTTTACTCCTGTGTTTCTAGGAAATTCTATAAAAAACTTGGTCCAATACACACACACAAAAAAAATGCATTTACTCCCAGTGGCTGCATTTACCATCAAAGTTGGTAATGTTTCCTGAAACTGGTTTCTGATCCCCCTGAAAGGCTGTGGGGTTTTCTTTTTCCTCTCCTCTCCTCTCCTCTCCTCTCTCCTCTCTCCTCTCTCCTCTCTCCTCTCTCCTCTCTCCTCTCTCCTCTCTCCTCTCCTCTCTCCTCTCTCCTCTCTCCTCTCTTCCCAGTTTCTGCCAGCGGGCTGGCAGGCAGATCTGAGTGTGGCTATTTCCTGTTCATTTTGTACCAACACGTGATTGTGATGGGGGAAGAGTAGGAGGGGTGTGATCTGAGGGGAGAGGGAAACACTGGGCTGGAGCCTGGGGAGGTAAAACCCATTGCTGTTAGGGAGTCGCACTCACTGAGTTGTTTCAGGTCATGAATGAATCCTCTTCATGTGACAGAGGTGCTGCACAAAATGCTGCAGGGCTTTGGCAAACAGATCATCTC
This sequence comes from Coloeus monedula, assembly GCF_965178545.1. NCBI lineage: Eukaryota > Metazoa > Chordata > Aves > Passeriformes > Corvidae > Coloeus > Coloeus monedula. The sequence goes on along the minus strand of NC_138796.1, from coordinate 10,571,897 downwards.
TCATGATTCATGCAGCATCCTTCCTCTGCCCTGCCTATGATGGTCTCTCTAATGTGACCTTGAAAGGCAGGGCTAAAGCTGAATCTGGCTTTAAAAAACCAGCAGAGTTTTGTGCAGCATAAAAAAGAGAAAGTGATCCTGACTGTCTGAAGTTGCCAACATAGCTTGCCAAAGCAATTCATTTTGGATGAACTGCATGTTTGTACTGGTTATTTAGAAACAGCTTTAAGAGATTTCCCTCTCTTAATTTCACTCATACCTTAACTTTGACACACTGACAGTGTCACTGCCAACTTCCCAGAAGTCCTGTGGCTGATTCTAATTTACATAAACTATTCTGCATACTGCTATATGCAGACAGAAATGGTATCTTCTTGGTTTTTGCTTCTTCCCTTATCTCCTCCGTGCACCCCCCTTCTCAGGGCTGGGGACATATAACAAATGCCTGTGTAGGCAGAAGCAGATTTGAGAGCCTCTGTGCATTTTTCTCCACTGTGTTTACCATGCTGAGGAGCACATCATGACTGGAGACAAGTCCTCATCACCGGGGATTTACTTGCCATTCCTTTCTGAAAATGGGATTTCAGTGCAGTCATGAGGCTGTGCAGAGAGCCCATCACTCTTCCAGAGAACCATTACCCCATTTCCTTTTCTGTTCTCCTAATCAGGAGTTTGCACTTTAGTAGAGCACATACCACAGCCTTCCTGCCATCCTGTACCCTCTTACACACACCACACCGATGGTATGTGGTTACAAAGCCAAAAACTGAAAAACTGGGCAATATCAGATTTATATTTGCATATGCAGCCTGAAATCTGCCCACTGACACGTGTGCACTGACTGACACAGGGGTGCTGGGGAAAAGTGTGATCTCAACTCTAAAAAACTAGGACAGAGTTGGCAGGAAACACAAGGAAGGCTCTGTCTTAATTTTAAGGGCTGGAATTTGCAAACAATTAGATTTTTTAAAATACAGTTTCCTGTAGATAATTCTGTGTTTTACAAAGAAGAAACTTTGCTAGCATTCTAGAATGGGGTTCTTTATACTAACTTACTGTTGTTTTATGTTAATTGCCAAAAAGATAATGTGCTGCACGTGGGAGAGAAGGACTCTCGCAGGTGCTGAACGTGGAAATCACTGAGTTGAGGCGGGATAGGCTGGCAGAACTGGGGTTCCCCCAGCTTTTCTGGACTTTGGAGCTCCTGCCTTACTTAAAATTAATCACGAGACACCAGAAGTGTTCAAATTTTGAAGATAAGTGCCTTTGTGCTACTGCATCTGCCTGTGCTCACAAGGCACACACTGCCAGCGTGCTGGTTTCTAAACAGATGAGCTGAGCAATGCAAAGCATCTGTGCAGGTCAGGGATGACTCAAACAAATCCGAGTCGATGGAGAGAAGGAGGCAGAAGGGGCAGTATTTCTTCCATCTGAAGTGAATGTATTGAAACTTCATGAAAAACCAACACTAAACATATGTGGCCTTTTGGAAAGTGTCTCTGTGCAACTGCATCCACAACATGCAGAGTGATAAAATCACCTACCGAGCTGAGTCGAATGGCAGAGCTGAAGGAGAGCTGTAAATAAAATGGTAGGCGGTTTCCTGCTAAAACTCCCCGGCATGTCCAAGAACCCACTGTGACTCAGCCATTGCAGTCACTGGGAACTCAGCACAGACACCCTTTTCTAGTTGGGTGGTTTTACTTCTCTTTTTGCATTCTTCCAAGAGAGGCTCCATTCATCTCTGGAGGAATTGAATTGACAAATATGACCAATTACTTTTTAGTGTCTTAAGGTAATGATCTCACAGTAGACCCAACAGGACTCTTCAGACTTCTTGTCTGGTTAGTAGTGACCCCACCCACGCCTGCAAAATGATGTGCCTGCTTGGATCTTTCACGTGAAAGTTCTTGGGACTTATATTCACATACTTTTACTGGGCTCTTACATGCATCTCTTGATGGCCTAAAAATACTATAATTTTTGTTGCTTTCATTTCAAGTGCAGGAATTCTCAGAAATTACCCTTCCTTTTTTCTTTTTCTTTTTTTTTTAAAGAGTATGTGTGTAAATATGCTGAATGGGAGACAATTACGTATTTACTTAAAATACATTTTCTAATGTACCTACTGTTCTTTCAAAGAATTAGCACCTATGGAAAGATGAACTGAGCTGGAAGAAGCCCTTATTAAAATAACAGCAGTAGCAATGTCTAGTAGCTTTTAGATCAGCAGCATCCAGTCTCACTTGCACTAGATTATTTTATGTCTGAAGCAGTCAGATGTCAATTTACTCCTCTGGGCTCGTGGTTTTGGAACATCCTTTGCCATTGAGATAATGCTTACCCTGGTCCATTTTGAATTTGCACAGACAGTTGGCTTTCCATGGGAAAAGTTCTGTACGCACACAGCTTTAAATTTGGCATTGGGAATTAATAAAACAGGTTTGGGAGATCTGCAGGTTTCTATGAGCTGACCTAGAAGGGGCTGTTCTGTTCTTTTTTCCTTCATTATCCCATACAATATTTATTCTGCTGCTTCTTTCTTTACTCTTCTGTTCCTACCTTGTCTCTTCTCCTCCACAGTCCTTTTTCTTATTTTTTTAAAATTTATTGTATTCCCTCTGTGCTGGTCCCAGCTAACTCCTTATTGGCTTCCTCCATAATAATGCTGAGTCTTTGTCCCATCTGACCTTTCTCCATGTGAACAAATACCAATGCCCCAGGTTGAAAATTTACTCAAATCTGTTTTTTCCTGCTTTTCAGCCCGATGTTATCTAAGAGAACCTTTTATTTCTGTTTAATATCTCTTTTAGTTTCAAGATCCTGTCTGTCTTTTGCTTTCTGTCTGTTATATTAAGTATACCTTGTACAGGGCTTTTTTTTTCTTCTGAGAATTGTCTACTTTCTCCAGAGTTTTCAGTTTGGCATCTGAAGGTTATCTGTGGTTCCTTGTTAGTGAACTTCCTTTCTGGGAAGTTCAGCCTCCTTGTATTCTGACTCAAGTCATTAACATCGAAGTACATTCTTCTTTTGTTTCAAATTCCTATAACTGCCCACCTTTCTTCTCTTTTCTCTTCTCCAAACCCCTTCAGTGCCCCCCACAGCAGTGTTCTGCAGGGCATAGCCTTATCAAAGCTGACACCCAGTTGTTTTCCCTCAGCCAAGGCCACAGCGGTGAATGGTGGAGGACTTGGTGTGTTTTGCAACCCTCCAGTCTGAAAAGCAGGAGTCAGGGTTTTCCCCAAGTGCACCCGAGGAGGGGATACCTGAGGATCTGGTGCCAGGAAGGAGCTCAGATTATTGCAGAGGCCAGAGGGAACTGAGGGGTGGCTGGCACTGAGGACCTGGCACCAGAGGTGGGGGGTGAAAAATGCAGAGGACGCCGGGTCCAAGGACAGGGGGAGCTGGTATCAGTGGGTGGAAGTGCTGGAGATGTGGCCTGGATGAGGGGACTCAAAGGCAGGAGGGGCTGGGGCTCACCATCTATCAGAGCTGGTGCCATCAGCTGAGATTCTGACTTGGGGACTGAGGACACACAGTGACCTGCCCCATCCCCCTTCCTCCCAAATGAACTGTCCTAAACCCCTTTTTCTTCTACCAGAAATACTAGAAATAGTGTCAGTACATAGTACGTCCACTTCCAAATAGAAGGTTTGACAGACAATCTGATCAATCTGATATCCACGCTAAATGATAATTTTATTTCACCAGGTGACCAGAACTCTCCTCCTCCTCCTCCTCCTCCTCTTCCCCCACATATTCTTATTTTAAGTATATTAGTACTTAAGGAAAATAATGGGGCTATGTGGGTGGCGCCCCACAAACACGGAGTGGGTGCTGAGATCCTGCCTTCTGAGAAGAGCTCTCCAGAATGACCAGTGAGGGCAGTGAGTGGGCAGAGCCCAGTGCTGGGAGTGCTGCACCTCCCAGCATCCTGCAAGGTGACTGCTGACTGTGGCTGTGACAGGACAGACCGCACCCACATCACGGAGGGAAAGTGCTGCACCCTTACTGATCATGGTGAGTCATTTGCACCTTCTGCTACATCTGGCATGAATTTCATTTTGAGTTACTCCTGTGCATCATTATTTTCAATATTTCCTTCACCAGAAGCTGGAGCCACAGAGGTGAAATTACATTTACCAGAATCTGTCATTAAAACTGACAGCTAGTTCTCATTAGAAGTAAAAGAATTAGGTTTGAACAGCACTGAACAGTGCCATTTTCAAGTAGTCACATGTAGAGTAAGACTATTCATCAGAAATAGTAAAGAGAATATAATTCCAGGTATTCAAATGCACCTGCCTGTATACTTTTCCCCTATTAGAGTTGAAATTGAGCGAGGAAACAGTACTTGGGGGACAAATCCAATTAACCATGAAAAAGAGGAATTTACCAGATGACTAGCAAGCCTGTTTTAATTTAAAGGGAAATGGTGTGTCACTCTTTTGTCTTTACATAACACTGTGTGCAACTTAACACTAAGCATTAGCTTCAAGTTGGTTTTTGTACCACCTTGGATTACATCCACCATTTTGGTCTCACCCATACTGTGAGGTTGCCAGTGTCTCTTTTGGCCCTCCAGATTTATGTCAATTCTTTATTACCTCAAATAACTGTACTGTAAACTCCTGGACTACTCAGAGGGTGTGGTCTGCCTTCAAATACACACCTTTGCTGTGGCTTAGAAAACTTTCCACCAGGACTTCACCTCAGTGTCTTCTCTGTTTTTTCTCTTGCACATACATTGAAGTAGTTTACAGGGACAGATTTAACAGGAACTTGGACTCAGCTTTTCGAAGGGATTAGGAGCAAAACCTTTACTTGCATACTATGCCTGCCAGGTGTAACTGCAAGGGCTATCTGCTGAAATAGAAAACCACACTGAGAAATAAGGGAAACAAAGATAACCAGAACAACACACACAGAATTGTGTCTGTTTATATTTGAATCTCTTGTTTGGAGGAAGTTCTTTTTTTTACCTATAATACTGTGCAAGTTCCTACAAAAGTCAGTTTAATTTTGGTATTACTCAATTTCCAAAGAAATCATGCCGTTTTGTGTTTAGAAAACTTACTGCCAAGCCCCCTCTGCTGGAGGGAAAAACCATGTTTTCATCCCTGCATGCTGAAGACATCTAGTAAAAGCATTCCAGCTTATTACTGTGCAAGTAATTAAAGGCTCAGAGTTCACAAGATCTTTACTATCTTTCTATAATTATCTATCCTTATCCGTCATGAGTTGTGCTTTAGAGAATAGTCTGGATGATCACTGCAAATTGGCTCAAATTTTTCCTTCTGAATGAGTCAGTGTGTTGAAAATTCATCTTCTCAATTGGTTCTTTTATCATCCAGGTTATTTTCAGTAGTGTCCACCCTCTTCATCCTCCTGCTATATCTTGTATGTATTATTTACATCCTTTGTCAGCAATCATTACACACAGAGTGAACTCACAGCAAACAGGAAAAATCTGACTGCAAGAAGCCACATGCTTTTCCAAGGCAATTCAAACTGCAAAGGTGTGCTTTCCTTGTCTCTCAAGTGTGACAAGAGCAGCCACTGGGTGAAAGACAAGACAATGTGCTGGTTAAACCACACTCGTCATTTGCGTATGACAAACCATTTTGGAAGGACCAGCTTTACATTTACAGATTAGGAAATAGACACAGCAAGGAAAGACAATCCAATAGCTTCAGCAGTGAATGAAGACATGGATTTCAGCCCTGCTCTGAAACACACTGCCTTGTTCTAGTTAATTGGGCCAAAAGCCAGAAAAGAAGTGTGTCACAACATCGAGCATTGCCAACAAAAGTTGGAAGTGTCTTGAGATAAAGTGCTGGACCTGTTTATGGTCCTCTGTGGTGTACACTGAGAGCACTGAGTTTCTTCGAGAGGAGATCCAAAGCAGCCAGTGTGCCATGCAAGCAGCCAGTAAGGAACTATTGCCTACAGAGCTGAAGCTTTTCCCCCTCTTAAGATTGTTCAAAAATGAGTCTCTGAAGAATGGCAGTCTTAAAAATGGAGCAAGCCAAGAGAACATTGCTGAGGCAGCTGATTAGTACTTAGACCTCCTCAGAATGTGGAAAAGTGAGGCTTATGTCCCTGCTTGGCAGGAGAGCAATCAAACTTCAGTTTCTCCCTTTTCTTGCAGTTGTCCTAACAAGTAAGTAGCAGTCTCCTGTCATTGAGAGGGAATGAGGAGTATTTGTTAAGTATTTGGGAACTTAACAGCTAGAGCAGTCACTCGGGGATGGGAAACACTGGATTCTGGTGAGTCTTCTGAGTGCTGTTACTTACTGCACATTAATCAGTTATTAGATAAGCTACTTAAGCTGAGACAGAATTTAGTGGCTCACCTCTTGTCAAATCAGTGCCTCAACCTGCAGGCCTAAAGGCAAGGCCCATTCTTTCTGTAGGTCAATGGCTCTTGAAAGCCTTTCTGTGAACTCTTAAGCAAGTTCACAGGAAGACCAGAGAATGTTTCCTTCTATGGTCTGAGGTCCTTTGTGGTCTGAGGTCCTAATTTCAAAATAAGCTTGACAAGCCTGTCCTCAAGTCCATGCCAGGAAGGGGTTTGAGCCTGATTTCCCAAATTTATGCCAGAAGCACCCAGATTCCCACAAAAGATCTCACTAGTAAACTGCTGGATAAAACTGAGGAGGTTAAAAAGATAATAATACCCCTTTAGGAAAGTGTTTCTAATGAAGTCTCTGAAGGGATGAGAAGTACTTCAAACCTCTATTATTTAATTCAGTTTGAAAATATAGTGACAATTGTTCCACAAACATGAAACCAGCAACACTGAGGTAAGGAAAACCATACTGAATTGGTGGTTTATGTTAAAAAATATCTTTTTAAAAAATGTGATTGTATTTCAGATGAAAACATGAACTAATTAAAGTTTCCTAGGATATATTGTAAGCACAACATGTGAGGTTAAATGAGTACTGAGCCTTAGCTGCAGTAGCCAAATAAATGTTAAAGTTAACAACAGGTTTGGACCAGAAAGAAATCTAACTAGCCCTGAGTTCTAGGGAAGTTAGAGAACCCAGCCCATCTTTGGAAACTGATGCCCAACGGGGCAGAGGGTTAAAAACAAGTAGTCTCAGTTCTCCTGTATGCAACATTTTGTGACTGTGCAACATTTCCTGGCTGGTGAAATGCAGCTGCAGTACCTCCCAGGTGTAAGTCATCTGTTGCTTTATCATTTCAATGCAATAAAGAGGTGCCTTTCCTTCTGAATGAGAAGGTTTTATTGCAGGATCTGTGCACACTGAAGGAAGAAGAGAGGAAGGGGGGGGAAAGGTATCAGTAAGTGCTTCAGTCCCAAGCAGTCAGTAACCAGAGTCAGCTCTGCAACAGGAGGAGCACCATCCTGCTGAGACACGCTTAGGTACACCTCAGAGTTTCTAAGTCTGCAGTCTAGGGGTCTCATCCCACCTTCACAGGGCTCTGGTGCTTGTATGATCAGAGCTAACCTGCTTCCAGAGGCCAAACTCTGCCCAACCAAGCTGCAGCACTTAGTAAAAGTGCTGGAAAAACAAGCAGATGTTCCCTCCTGCCACTCAGTGGGATGTAGGACAAGGACTGACCCAGGACACAATGTGTCTCTTTCCAGAGGCCTTTTCATGCAGAGCCTGTTCATTTCTTACCATCTGAAATGCACAGTCTGCCCATTTAGGCAGAGCTGCAATATGAAGATACAACTTTAGAGCTATTGAGTTGAGGCATTATATATCCAGCCATTTACAGATAATATAAATGTGTGAATGAAAACCAGCAAAATGAAAACCATAATGGAAACTTGTTCTTCAGTGTGAACCTGCAAGAGACAGTTACCAGGAAAGATGAAAGCATTGCTCCTAGGGCATCCATCTGTGACTTTTCTGATGAAAAAATAAACAATAGCACACTCTTTCCCACTCATGTACCAGGAATTTACCAAGTTTAGTGTAAGGTTATAGACCATAAACTATAATTTGAGGACATTGCAAAACATGAAAATTGCTTGGAATTCAAGGACAGAAACTTTCCCCACAGTTTATGAGTAAGAATTTCATGGCACTGCTCCTTTTCTGACTTGACAAGTACTCTTTACAAATGTTATGAGTTCGCAATACTCCACAGCTGTGTGACGGAAATTGCGGAAGTATCAGTGGAGGGAGCTTTACTGTTTTACATCTGGGAAATGCAGCCTTTAGAAGGAAATGCATCTATCTATTGTACAGATCAAATAATGAATGAGAAAGATTCTCCAGTTACTTTCAGTTCTGTTTCCTTTGGCTGGAATTTCTGTTTCCCCAGACAATCATGTGTCCAGCCAGAACCCAGGGTAGTACAATGACATTTCTAAGAAACAGAAGGGAAAGTTGCCACAAGCAAAAGGGGCATTCACCAAACACTGCCAGCTTTGAGTAAAATGTGGCACTATTTAAATGAACACTCCTGTGACTGTAAACTTCAAAGATTTTCTTAATAAGGACTGTTCCTCCCAGCCTTGATTTTGTAAGTTGCTAGTGACCATTACTTGGGCTGATACCACAGAAGCCTGAGGTGTGTAGCATTTTTCAGAAGGCACTGTGTACCCTTCAAAACAAGGAATACAGCCTTCAGACAGAAGAATCAGTGATTGATACTGAGCAGCACTGGTTTTATGAGCAGTATATACTGTTACTTAACTGGGTCAGCCAGTGTTTTGTGAACTATCCACATTATATATTCTGAATCTAACCTAGATACCTGAATGCTAAATTTTACCGGGCAGGGAAGAGCACTGGAACTGGAGAGTGATTGGAGCCAGCCCAGTTGCATTTGAAAAATGTCTGCCCAAAGGTATTAATTCCTTCATCAATATGATTAACTGTTGTTCACAACCCTGGATGGAGGGAAAAAAGGGACCTGGAGAATATTTTTGCTATCCTCAGATACTCACTCAAGTATTTCATTTGGCAGAAATGAATGTAAAACCAATTGCATTAAATGGCAGCATAAATGCAATAGTGAGTGTCCTTCAGCCTCCTTAGCTCCACTGGTGAGTGCTGGAAGCTCTTGTGGTCTGGGGTGGACTGAAACACCACTGAGTTCCCAGCAAAGGAAGAGCCAGAGGTACCAGAATGCAAATAAACCAATGGTCTGTGTCAAATAGTGGGGTCAACTGTTAAGTCTCCCTCTGCCTTAAAAATCTATGAAAACAACAAAAATGAAAATACCTAACCCACATCTGTTATGGTTATTAGTAATCACAGTGTTATCTTTATAGGAGTCTAGATAACGTATTGGCAAACTAGAGATATCTGTAGGTAAGAAAAAGAAACTTGTATGTGCCTTTCACTTTCATCCTACATGATTTCTCATAAATGAAGCTGTGACCGGCAACGGAGCCCAAGATCTGACAAGCTTTGCCTTGCAAATTCAAGGTCGTGTGCTGCCCTTTTCCGTTCTCAAGTGTCTGTTGTCTGAAATTTGTATTTGTTCAAATTGTAGCAGAGCTACAGCTCTTCAAATGCTCCTGTGTAAGATTTGAAATTACTTGCATGTAAGTGCTTGATGTTTGGAACGTCAAAACTCCAAAGGTGCAACCAAAAATGTGCACAGAGTGTCCTGCCAGCTCTGCACAGCCACTCTGTGCTATGTGACATTTGCATGAATCTGAGGCACCATCTGCACTGAACTGATGTCTCCTGGTTGGCTCTTAAAGTATTGACAGTTTCTATTTTGAACAAACAAGCACTGATGGCTTTTGCAATAGAGTGCACTACTGCAAGTCTGGTTTTGTGGGCTTGTCAGGTTTTGAAAATAAGGTTTACTGGGTCTGCATTTATCATTTATTGCTGCTTTTCATGACAAGCTGAAAGCTTACTAAGTTTTTGGGTCCAATATTTTTGGATCCCTGATGAGTCATTTTTTTGGTTGTATTTGAATTTCAAGCCCAAGTTTTGTTTAGTTTGGAGGGCTGCCCCCAAATAGAGCTACATTCAGAAACAGCCATTGTGTTGCACAGCTATGTGCAATCTTCTAGCCTTCTATAAAAATCAAATATTTTTGTATCAGTCATTAGTATCTATTTAAATATATTCAGGTAAATAAATGTTCTTACAGTTGCCTCACTGCAGACTTCATACAACCATTAGTTCAGTAGAAAGGTCAGCTTACCTGTCCATAAAAAGTTAGTTATTTTACTATTTTTCCTTGAAGTAGATCCTTTTTGCAATTTCTTTCTATGTTCCTCTGGTTTGTGTTGTTTTCCTGTTTAGTTCATACCATCATGAGGTTCTAAAGTCTCACTGGAATGAGCTGATTAAAATCTTGGAGCACCAGTAGGTGTATTTACCTTAACAAAAGCTGAGTACTGAGATGCTCATGGATCAGTTGTCAGTGATGGCTGTTCAAGACAGTGAATGCCAGCAATAATGCCAGCAATAAAACTCTGACCTTCATTCCATTAAATTCATATTGGACCTTGCATATTCTGGGCTTAGTGGAAAGAGATGGGTCTAAATTAGAGAGTTTCAACATAGTGCTTAGCATAAGGTGCTGTACAAACTACAAACTAAAACCTGTGATTAAAATTACTTAAATGAAGAGGTGGAGGCAGTTTGTGACATTTTAATGTCAAATTGTATTTTAAAATTTGACATTTCCATGTGGGTTGTAGAGGTCTTTCTAAAATGAACTGATGAGATGTCTCCCCATTGGTTCATGCAACCTTGTGTCTTTTGAATTTTTAAATAAATTGAAGAAACCTAAGAATGTGAAAACACCTTCAATTATACATTGAATGTTCTGATTTAGGAAGAACTCTGTGATTTAACATGACATTTCATATCTTCTCTTAGACCTACTAACAGATAGGTAGGCCTTGTATATCCATACACGAATGTGACTTCCATCCAAAATTACCGCTATTAATACGCCAACATTCGTTCATCCATTCATTCATTCACTCATGCCAGTAGTTGGGGAGCAGGCTGCTATTTGTAGGGGCTATGGCAATAAATGCATTCTAGATCCAGGCTTGTAAGTACTTCTAGGTCTGAACCTTGCTTAACAGAATGCACACCATAATGTAAGCAACTGACAACTCAAGCTCCTTTAGGTCCCAGTTCACCTGCGTACACGAAAACATGTAAGTGCTGTTGTTGAGAAGCTTTAAACAAAGTTTCACTGCTGTTGATTTCCTCTTTGTATTGTTGTTGCTTTTTCAGTCATTCAGCTGTTGTGAATCCATGCTCGGTGTCCCCCTGCAGAGCAGCACAAGGCCAGCTGTTCCTCCAGCTGTGATTTTTGCTTTTGCTTTCTGAAGTACAAGTTCCAGGGCCTTCCCACTGAGCCCTTGGCAACATCCTCCCCTCCAAGGCCATTCCTCTCCCCTCCTGTGTTACTGCCAGCACCACGTGAGTCAGGACACCATTGCTCACAAGCACTTTCTGAAGAAGATGCCAGTGCTGCTGGTGCCCTGTGTCCAGTCCAGGATCCTTTTTGTCTGCATCCCTGGGCAATCACATGGACAAAGCTTTAGTCACAGCTTCATGGAGAACTAAGTGCAGCCATTTTACGTGAAGATCCTCTGATCTCAGAGCAAACTTTGGTTAGTTAAGGACAGTCACGACACGTGGGAATACATGGGAATACAGGTAACAAACATTGGCCAAAGCACAGGGAGTAGTGAGGACAATTCACTTTTCGCATGAATTATCAGTGATTAGAAACAGCTGTCTGGTCTGCTTGGCTGTGCAACCTGCAGCTGCCACCAAACCTGCTTAAATGTGTGTCTCCTGAAGACTGCAGAGTAGCACCTCACACAGTAACAGGGGTGTGGGCTTTCTCCTCTGTGGCTCCCTGTAACTCTTGGATACTCACTTCAAACTTTCCTCTTCAAGTAGCTTGATGCTAACTTCCAAAAGCTGTTTCCTAAATTAATGCATGTGTGTGCTGAATGTGAGACTGGTGTAAAATTCTTGAGTTATATTAAAATTCTGGATTCCTTTCAATTCTGTTCTAACACTTTATTAATTTGAAATTACCTTGGGTGGTGCTGTAGCTGTGACGTTTTTAGTTAAAACAATATAAGGGTCATAAGGAGATATGGTCTTTTTGATTGGACCTGAGAAAGATCTTGTGTGCATGAAAATGGGACTATTAGTAAAAGCCTGTCCCTACTAAGCACCAGAAATGTATTTTATTAAAATTTGAAGAGGCCTTAAATATTGCAGAATCCTGCCAATGTATGCCCTGGAATGGCTGTACCTTCTCAGCCTTACTGGTTTCTATGTAGTGGTCTGATATTTGACAATATCTGATATTTTAAGGTTTTGGCAGTAAAATTCCACTCTTCTGCGTACTGTTCTTTTGGAAAATTATTCTTCTGTCACATCACTGAACGGGATGCTGACCATGCTAATCAGAGTGTATTTATGCAAAGGCAGCAGCTGTCAAGGGAAGGCACTGTTATCTGTAGGGACTGGTTGTAGGGACTCTCCAGTCTTGTTAAGCTTTTGCTAAATTGAGTAATTCTTTTATAAAGTGAAACTCAGTCACAAAGGCTGAGTGACTGAAATCTCCTAGCTACTGGCTTGACTTCAGTCAGGATGAAGATCTAATGTTTTGGATGCCATTCATATTTCCTGTTTAAAGAGTTCTTTTTTTCTTGTGCAGGAGTTTGAATAAGCCCACCGGGAAGCCAGCTCTGCAGACTGTTTCCAGAGCAGCAAGCAATACTGGTAAAGACTCTGATTAATTAATTCTTTTCTTTAATCATGTCATAGTCCTATCCCATAGAACACTGATTTATTTGATTTACATGCCAGCATATTTATACCATGGAAAGAAACAAACAGGTGACACCCACTTCTGCAGAACACAACTGGAGTTCTCTAAGTATTCTTTGTAAGTGAAATGAGTCAGCTAAGCAGGACAGCATCACCCTTTTCACAGCCTGCAGGCTCCGTGGCAGGGATGTGTGGTGAGTGACAGGAACTGAGTAAGCTTGCATGCTGGTGGGAGCAGTGAAATAATTTCTCATGCTAACGCTGGCTGTACCAAGCTGAGGTTTTCCCACTCTCTGAGGAGATGCTGTTTTTCTTTTCCACACGCTGGATCCAGCTGGCATCTCCTGGCAGCTGCAGGAAGGCTCTTGCCATAATCCTCTACTGATTCCACTAAGCATAACCTCACTTGCCATGTAGAGCATCTGTATTAGGTCTCAAGGAAAAAGAGGACTGGGGGGGTGCCTTGCTAACACTTTAGTTGATGGTATTTACCACAGAAGTTAGGTCACCGTATCTTAGAGTGACTCCTGTGCAGTTTTAGCTGGATGACACTATGGGAGGGGCCAGATTCTTCTTCTTGTTGTAAGTAGTGGAATTCTGATGTCTGTCACTTACATTTACCTGCCCTGTCCAGTCACATCTAAAATACCACTTATTCAGAGCTACCTCCTAATTAAAACCTTGGCAGGTTGCACCTAGAGTTTTCTGGTTCCAGCAGATGACTTGCTGGCTCCAGGTCTTTAGAAATTCCTGGTCAAACACAATTTAGTATCACTCTGGCAGACTGCTCAGTCCAAAAGCATAAATTATGAGCAGCTGAAGCTCATGTTAGGGATGTAAATATGACTGACTTCCAATCAATTAATTCCAACTCATTGATCCATTAATTTCAAATCATTAATTAAATTCAGTGATGATGAGGTGGTCTAAAAAAAAAAAAACTCAAAGGATGAAGATGTTTTTCCAGACTTCAGATGCATGTCCACATTGCATCTTTTATGCAGTACAAAACAAACACCAGGAACAATTGAGTTTTATAATTTTTTGTTTGTGTCATATATTTCTGTGTGCAATGTAAGAAAATAAATTAGGACAGATCTCTTGAAGGTCAAACTTGATGCTGGTTGTGCTAAAAACTGTCCTCCATTAAAGTTTCATATGAATACCAGGGAAAGGAAAATCGTCTCAGACCCCTCACTTAGAGAGTAATGCATTATTGGAAAGGATTGTTTTCACAACTTTCTTCTGTGATGCTGAGCTCCCATGTGCTGCTTCCTTCTGCTGAAGGAGAATATGAAAGGCTCAATCATATCCCTTTACTCTGTGACTGTGGGCAGCCAGTGTTGGTGGAGATGCCAGAATAGAGATGTTGGCCTGTCCCCATCACAGTTGAATCCTCTGAGTTTCTGGGCTGCCAGAGACAAGGGGGTTTTTTATGTATCTGTTTTATGGACATTTGTGGGCCATTCAGACATAACTATTATGATCCATGTATTTTTTTCAGCTCCACACTTTGTGACTTCTCTTGCAGTCAGCTGTGAAGCTCCCAGGTAGCCCTATTTCTAAAGCAAGTGCTTGCAAAAATACTAAAAATAAAATTTTTAAAAAACCCCCCATGATTACTTGGATTCCAAATCTTAGGAAAAAAAATTAAAAATTTGTTTGAAATTCAGTTCATAACTTCTCAGTACTAGGAAAGAGAAATAGAAATAAAATTGAAGAACCTGCTTTGTACACACTGGCAATGGACTGGAAAGAAGATATTTTGTAGAACTCTTTTGGGTAGGATGAAAGGCTGTAAAAGATCAGACTTCCTGACCAAGGGAAAGAAGGATTTTTCTGCTTGTGTATTATCAGCCTTTTACCAAAATTAGGGAGAGAAGCAGGAAATTGCTTCCATTTTAAGTAGTATTGTCAGTGGGAGCATGAAAAGGTCCGAGCTGGACAGAAAATTTCAAGTTGCTGCTTCTTTGCAAATCTCTTTTCACAGAGATCTGGGGTCGAATTCTTTTCTAAGCTGTCTTGGCATCATACCAAGAAAACAGTCCCAGTGCAATTGAGGGAGCCCTTCTAATGGAGGGAGCCCTGACTCCTGCTATCATCTGGACTGTGTTATCTAGGTGTGGCTTGACATTTTTTTACCCACAGTGTGACCTCTCACATGCACGTCAGCTTGACGAATAATGTCCTTGAAGATTGCTTTGAAGTGAGGTGCATATTGTAGTGGCAGGCAGAAGAAGATTGATTCCTTCTTTTTTAGTCCATGCAACCCAAAACTCTCTCATCCAGTGTGATCTCAAAAAATCTGCTCATGTCTAATCCAGTGTAATTTAGAGCCTGGCAGCCACCAACTCAGTGCCTTTTCCAACTGTGTGCTGAGCTTCCTCTCCTACTCTTAAATCAGAGGATGATTGCTGTGGGGTCACCTCCAGAACAGTCTGTTGAGGCATCAGACACTTGTCCTGCAGCTGCAGAATCTGTCTCTGTGCTGAGCTGCACCAGGTCTTGGGTAAGAGCTTTGCAGATAATTCAGTATAACTTTGCATTTTACTGAAAGACAAGGATTTTCTGGTTTAGGTAGACAAATCCATTTCTTGATGCAGGTTGCCAGTGCTTCTGCCCTTCTTACAACACAGTTTCTTGAAGGCAAATCTTTTACAAGGAACCTTTTAGTCTCTCCTAAAGATTACACTCTTGTAGGGGTCTTGCCTTGATCTGTAGATTTAATGGCTTAATAAGCATTAGACCCTCCTATTATGCAGTAACAAAAAGGAATACAATACTTTTATCAATATTTGGCACAATTAATTTTTTTTATGTGAAACTAAATATTGATGCTGTCAAGTGACTGCAGCTTAGGGGCATAAATTACAAATATTCTCCTGTGAGCCTCACTCAGATCTTGCATTCATATACAGTAACCATCTAATGTCTTTCTATTCCTGTAAGCCATATGATTTGATTGCCAGATTACATGGTTCTGTATTGTGCTTAGATGTCAGTGTTTTTATTGTTATTACCAATATTATGTTTTATTCTTACTGTAAGTGGTAACAAAAAGTTAACTGCTTCCTTACACTATAAAAAGAATACAGTCCCATTTACAGAATGTCTCTAAACAGAAAATATCTCTGGGAAAAAAAAAAAAGATATACTGAATAAATAATTCACAACATGATGGGTGAGTAGAAAAAAAGGTCTTTTGATGTATTTTGCTACTCAAGACAAAACCAGATTTTTAAAATAAAGTGACTGCTTATTTTAACAGAGAACAAAAGCTTTTCTAAAGAAGAATGATTGCAGTCAGTGTATTTTTACCCATTCTGCACTTTTGTTGGTAATAGGATTTGTAAAGTAATGAACCCATCCCCTTGGTTTTCATGATTCTTTTGTTTGTTCCATCCTCCCATTTTTTCATTAGCTTATTTCTTGGCTTATTTTCTAAATGAAATGTCAACCCACCCACCCAAAAGAAACCATAACATTTCAAGAATTTCAGACTGCAGCGAAGTGAACTAGCCTGTCTGTATTATAAACAGACAGCAAATAAATTCGTAAAGCCCTTGGAATTAAAGCCTCCCATCTTAAATTTGCCCATGCTTTCAGTGCATTAATCTCCGGATTTCCCCGTAAGAGCATCCCTGGGAAAATCATCATGTGCATTTCCCTGTTTTGTCAGGGAACCGGAGGAGCATCATCAACTCCAAGTAAACACCAAGCACCATTTCTCGCTAAGCAGGGTGGGAGCCCGGGGTGGTTCCAGCAGCGGGGGCGCGGGGCAGGGGCAGAGCGGGGCAGAGCGGGACAGAGGCAGAGCGGGGCAGAGGCAGGGGCAGAGGCAGAGCGGGGCAGAGGCAGAGCGGGGCAGGGGCAGAGCGGGGCAGAGCGGGGCAGGGGCAGAGCGGGGCAGAGGCAGGGGCAGGGGCAGAGCGGGGCAGAGGCAGAGCGGGGCAGGGGCAGAGCGGGGCAGGGGCAGAGCGGGGCAGAGGCAGGGGCAGAGCGGGGCAGGGGCAGAGCGGGGCAGAGGCAGGGGCAGAGCGGGGCAGGGGCAGGGGCAGAGCGGGGCAGGGGCAGGGGCAGAGCGGTGCAGGGGCAGAGGAAGGGGCAGAGCGGGGCAGGGGCAGGGGCAGAGCGCGGCAGAGCGGGGCAGGGGCAGAGCGCGGCAGAGCGCAGCGGCGGCCCTGCAGGCCGGGCGGCCGGGGTGGGGCCGAGCCACTGCCAGCAGCACCCTCCGCTGTGACAGATCACCAGTGACATCTCACACTGTCTTTTGCACGTCATGGGGCCGATCCTGAACTGAAATCAGGTAAAATGAGGGCCAGCCAGGCTGTGGGTCCCTTGTCCAGGTGAGGGGCGGTGGCTCGGGGGGCCGGTGCACGGTGCAGCCGCTGGGCAGTCGAGCGCTATGGGGTGGGTGAACCAGCTGGGGGGCACTGCCTATGATCTGCACCGACACAACCCTGCCGTGCACGGGCCACACGCCCGCACAGCACATCCCGTTCACCGTCGGCCGCTCCGCAGCTGTAGCGCTGCCGCCGAGGCGGGGCGGGGCGGGGCGGGGCGGGGCGAGCGCTTCCCGCCCCCAGCGGCGGCGCGCCCTCAGCCGCGGGCGCCTCAGCATGGCCGGGCCGGCGCCGGGCCCGCCCGTGAAGGTGCTGGCGGCGCAACTGCGGCGGGCGCAGCGAGGCGCGGGCGGGACGTGGGAGCTGCGGCGGACCGCGGCGGGCCGGGCGTCGCTGTCCCTGCGGGCCGTGTGGATGCAGGGCACCGTGCTCGAGGTACAGCGCGGCGCCGGCGGCGGCTCGGCCCGGCTGCAGGACGGCAGCGGCGCCTTCACGGTGCTGGGCGTGGAGCAGGTGCCGCAGGGCCGGCCGTGCCTGAGCGCAGGTACCGTGGGGCGGCGGGATCCCCGCGGGCAGCAGGCTCTGTCCCTGCCCGTGGCCGCTCTAACGTGGTTCGGCACATCCCCTCCGTCCGGCCAGGCCCGGCGGCCGTGCCGGGCCCCGCGCGGGAGGCCCGGAACAAGGAGACGGATTCTACTCCTATTTCTCTTTTCTGTGTTTTCTTCTTTCTTTCCTTCTCTCCCCTTCACCACAGCTGCCAGTTCAAACGGAGAAGTGTTGGTCTGCAGAATTGCAGAAACTGTGGTACAAAATAGCACATTGCTTAAATTTTCAGTCTTCTGACCCATTCTCAATCCGCTTAAACAGCAGGACAAACTTGTATTTGTTTGGCTTTTACCGTATGTGACAATGTAGTTAAATATGCCATGAAAGTGGCTGTACAGATAATTACGTCTTTTTCTGAAATTTAGTTCTAAGCAAGTTTCATTCCTTGAGTTGTCTTACAAGTATTGGTATCTTCAATTCACACTGTTTACTCGGTTTTAGTAATCTGGTTTATGAATTTAAATGACAATACAAAGGTTAATTAAATTTAACGCTTACTTGTTTTTTAGGGAAGTATGTAATGGTCATGGGTGTGGTGCGGTCCTGCAGTCCTGAGCCCGTTCTTCGAGCAGTAAAGATGACAGATCTCTCTGAAAACCCCGTCCATAAGAATATGTGGGACCTTGAAGTGGAGGATTTGCACAGAGTAATCCCCTAATACTTTTACTTTCTGCCTAAAAGAACTGAGAATTTGCTTTCTTTTGCTTTTTGGTGCAGAACATTGGACTATTCTGTGTGACCACTCCTGGAGTAAACCAAAGTGAGAAGTTGGGCTCAGTTAAGCGTGGGGACCAGTGCTTATCTGATAATAATCACAGTGTTCATGTCTTACAGTCTCTTTTTATACCAACATATTTGAGAAACACCTATGATGTTTTAAGTAAGATGTCCACACTATTAAAAATGCTGTATGTTTCTGTGTGTGTAGCTGCTGTTTGTGGGAGCACGTGTTGAGGCAGTTGTTTTGCAGCAATGTATTCATGGCAGCAAGGGCTGCACAGGACTCGTGTTACCAGGGTGAACTCAGTAACGTGGCATGAAGGCAAAACGTGTTTCAATCTGTTTGGACTGTGGTTGGAAGTAACCGTTTTCACCTGTATTTTCTTTCAGTAATCACTGTGTCTGTAAACTACTTGTAAGACAGGTGTTTCTTGGTAACAGTTAGCAGTGTCTTGTACTTAAAATATCTCTCTAGTTTCTGAAATACTGAAAGTGGTATGTAATGACCCCTTTGTTCCAGTGAAGTGAAGTTAATGGAAAGATGTGATGCAGGATTCCTTGGAACAGGTTCTCCAGGTGCAAGATGCAAATACTTTTTACCTCCAGAAGCAAGAATTCTGTCCCTAAGTGCATTTTTCTCTTTGAAGGTTTTCTTCTTCCAATGTATGCTATTTTTAACGGTTTAAATAATTCTAAATTATATTCTATTCTTATCTTTCTTTCCTTCTCCTCTGAAAAAACAAACTATGAAATCACATCAAGAAACCTATAAAAAGTAGAAAGGTTACTACTATTTATTTTCTATCTTGTCTAAAGACAATTTGGGTCCTGACGAATACATTGGCATTGTCTCTGTGGAATGACTTTGTGATTGGGGACTGTATTGTCCAGCAATAGCGTTATGTTAATTAGGAATGCATATTGGAAGGGGAGATAAATTGTAGACCATTCAGTCAGAGATTAAGATGAGAATCACATGGTGGTAATTAAATTTTTTAATTGTGGGATTAGGTTTTCAAAGCATGTGGAAACTAGCTAGTGTCCTTTAAAGATTGCAGACTAAAGACTGGATTTCAGAGTACAATTCCAGTCTTGACTTTGGTATTCCAAACCAGACCACATCACAGACAGCTGGGTAGTGGAAATCCTGTGCTCTGAGATCCTGCTGATGAAATGCCAAAACATACAGAGATAAAGAATTTTGGTAGTCTGGGTTAATGTATTCTGGAAAAAATCCACTTGTGGAGTGCTGTAGCCTTTCAGAAATAATCCATGTGTTCAGCATATTGGTTGGCAGCTGGTTCATATTAAAAATTATTTTCCTAGGAATTCAAAGCAAAAGACACTTGTAACCGGGGTGAGTGTTGTGCTCTAAACAAAAGACTGCTGGAGATGGCTTTGACTCACAGCTCAGCTGTGCTTCACCTAATGAGAGGCTGCTTATGGCTGTTGGTGGCTGTTTAAGGCTGGGCTGAAGGGCCTTGTCTCTGGATTTCCACAGTTTGGCATTGTAGGGCTCTGCTGCGTACTGTGAATTCTCCCTTTTCCTCACCTTGTATCTCAACTTCTGCAGTAGAGCATGGGTTTGTGATTTTTGTTGCTGTTGTACAGCAGAGCATGTATCTGAGAAGTTACAGGAAAAGGGGCTTCTCTAGCCCTGTGTTGAGGAGGAAGAAGTCAAAGCTGGGCTCTTGTTACATCTGTTTTGGGGTTAGTTTGGTGTAGTATGCAGAAATTCTGTGAACTTTATAGACCTTGGGGGTTCTGTATAAAGAACATGTTGGAGGTGAGTTGAAGGCACTAAAACTACACTGGGAAGAATGAACTGATCTGTGCTCTGCGAGGACAGCTGATGTGGGCTGGTGTGTTCAAAGTGCTCTTACAGCAGGAGTTAGAGGGAGAAATTCCTGTGTGTTGTGTGATGGGAGATCCTGATATATGAAATGGACATTATGTATTTGCCATATGACAGCATAGTTTATATACTGCATTACCTGTATCTGAGGCATAAACACGCTGGATTACTTCAGTCGAGGTGTTCAATAATGTGCTGCATTGTCAGTAGTTATGTACTAGAAGTTTAGCCCTGATAAAGCCAGGGCTAGTGCAGAGAAAAAGCCAGTTTTGAAATACAGAAGCTGATGGACTGACCTGATAAATGCTTCAGTCAGATGCTTTCAGGGTGTTTCTTTTCCAGAGGTCAACATCCATGAGAAATCACAAAGGTCTCAGTCAGCCTGAGAGATGTTTTGTGTAGAGCTGGCACAGTGCCCTGCAGGGAGACTGCTGTCCCTCCCTCCAGGTACATCTGGAATGGGCTTCCCCACATCCCCGTCTGTCACTTGGCTGTTGTGTTTGCTGATAGGAGCTGCCTTAGGATGGAGCTGCCATCTCTCCTCCGTTAGGTGGGAGGGTGCCTCTGCGTCCTTTTTGGAGCAGTTCCCACTTTGCCCGGTCAGCTCTGGACGCAGCAGGCTGCGGGGGCCAGCCTCCGGAATCCGGGAGACCAGAGGTCTGGCTCGTGGGTCCTTCCACAGGACCGCGGCAATAGAGGCAGGTGGTGGAAGAAGGAGGCAGGCTCAATTGTGGATGAAATCCGGAAGGTTTATTGTGTCTCCGAACACGGGACCTCGCCCCCCGGAGGTGTCCAGCAATGAACCAAACCTGAGCGCACCTGCCACGGGTTTTATGGGGGGGTGGTGACAGGGGAGGGATGACAACGGCATCGAATCAGGGAAGGAGAAGGACGGGTCTCCGGGATGAGGGACACACGAGGGAACCTATCTTGGGAAAGGAAGGGAGGGATCCTCCCCCCAAGACCAATCACTCGACGCCCCTGCCAGAACTTTCTAGAAGCTTGGGAGGGGTGCCGCAGCGATTGGCAGGGGTCTGGGAGGAGACAAATAGAGAAAGCCGGGTTATGAACACGAAACCAGGAGGGTATAAGCTGGGATGGTACAGTAACACGAAACCCAAAGGGGAGACCCGGACTGAACCAAACAAGACACACTCCCACAGGAGGGTGATGTGTTAGCTCCAGTTTTTAATTCCCAAGATGAGACATTACCATGCAGTAAATAAGACGCACTTAAAAATTGTTTGGCTGGATCGTTTCATTGGTTCATTAAAGGTTTTACACAGTTCAGTTGAAGAACCCTGTGGCCTGTGACACTGCTGTGGTTGTGGGCAGGTATTGGGTGTACAGCTGTGACAGAGCACTAGCATTACATTAACAGCAGGAGTCTGGCAGGGAGCAAAGGCACAGCTGCCAGTGCAGAAACATGGAGATACGACCTTGTTCATGGCAGCTATAAATCAGTGCTAAATTCCAATTATGAACATGATGTGGAACACTTCATTTAACTGTGGGGGTGGGGTTTTTTTTTCTCCCTGGCCCCCAGTGGTGGCTCTGTTAGCCCTGCTCCATGTAAGTGGTGCCTTGTGCATGCCCTGTATGCAGGCAGGTGCCCTGCGTCAGCAGGGTGTCTGGGCTGGCCCACAGGGTCAGCAGGGTCTCCAGCTGGCCCATGGCTCCAGGTAGGAGTGGGGCCAGGTCTGGCCCCTGCAGAGCTTCAGGACTTGAGGTGTGTCTGGGGGCCTGTTAAAGTTCCTGCCTCTCTGGAGGAATTATGCACATCCAGAACCTGGGAACAGCTCAGAGATACGGAACAACTGGGCTGAGTGAAGTGGCTGTAGTTTAAAATGTTTATTCGTAGTTAAATGGCTTCCTTATCACCAGTGATAAGTTATATGCAGCTTGTAGGAGACCTGGTATCTGCATCCAGCTCAGTGTTGCTGTCTGCAGTATTTAGTTTTAATTCCTGTATTTCTATATTGCTGACTGAGCTCTTCTGAATCCTTTCCTCTACTTGCTGATGTTTTTCTTTGTTCCTGAAGCTGTCACCTCAAGACTTTTCAGAGGTGTTTGGTGTGCTTAGGTGGGCAGTGAAGTGACATTCAGTGACTGGGGAGAAAATGATGTGGTTTTTTTAATCAGTAACTGGTATAAATAGTCTTTTATAAATTATAGAAATATATGAAATAGTTTAGGAATATTTCATACAATTTTGGCTTCATTACAAGGGCGCAGGTATAAAATTATTACAGAGGAAGACTTGATTTCTACTCTGTTTTATACAGCACCATCTGATGTGTGTGGGAATCCTAAAAATGGCAGGATTTTTTCCTGACTAGTGTAGGAATCGTGTTTTAATTTGTATCAAGCTAGAGAGTAAGTGTTCAGAAAGTGAGTGCAGCTGCAAGCAGTGTACACGAGGCAAGAGGCAGCTGCTGATTTTGTCTATGAGCCATTCAAACCCAGCCAGTTCCAACTCTCCAGGTCAGTACAACTTTGTTATTGCGAATAATCAATAAAAATGTGCTCCAGCATAAAAATAAGGCAGTCAAATGTTTATTAGCATGATGTCATAGTTCAGAACACCATTATTTCAATGTTTGCATATTATGCAAAGACATTGGATGGATTTTGCAGTGTTACCTTTTATCAAGGAATAGCTGCATTGCAGGCACTGTGTGGAGAGAGGTAATGCAATTTTTTGATCAAGTGACCTACAGTACAGAAAGTGATTTGACAGATGAGATGGCTGTAACACCTTAATGTTACTTTATGGGTGGGGTAGGTATTGGTCACCTTTTCCCAGCACATCAACTGACTGCTGACGAGGGGGTTCTAAAAAAAAGACACAAAGGGAACGTGTGAAACTGGTGCACAGAAACCAAGAAGGCTGTTTCTCATTTAACAGTGTATACATTAATAAGGGAAAAATCAACCAGCATAAAAATGAGAAAATTATTAACTGCTTTCCATTATTTAATCATCTTATTTCTATCTTAGCCTTCTTAAGCACTGGAGCACTTGGGAAAAAAAAAGATGTAACTTTCTCCAGAACCACTGAACAGTAGAGTTTTATTTCTGGAGAAAAAAGAAGTCAGCATCTCTGCTGACTCAAAGCTGATAATGCTGCTTTTACAAAGTAGTCCACTTGTACTAATCTGAGCTGGAAGAGAGCTTGTCTCAGCTTTTCAGTGTATTTGTGCTATGGTTCAAGGCTTGTGGAGAGGCAGTTTTGCCACTGAATGGGTGAATTCTTTTAGAGTAACTGATACTTTCATGTCCAGTTTGTTTTGGTTGATTATAGTTTCTATACTGAAATAATTGCTCTTGCCCTCAGGGGTTCTGGGTGGAAGGCTTTCCTTTTATACTATGTATACATTATTATATTTACAGTTAACACTAATGCATTCCCACTTCCACTGTTCTCTCCCTATTCTTGCCTCTAGCTTGTCTACCTAAAATAACTGTTGTGCTTTGGGTGCTGAAAGGGTTCTTCCATCTTCAGGGCTGGTATCTGCTATTCAGAACTGGCTCGAGCTGAAATGAAGAGATGAAGTCCAGGTAAATAAAGTACAAGTCATGTGTAATGCAACCTCTCATTACAATGAAATGCAAAAAATCTATGAAGGGAAAATAGCATCAGATATATTTATGATATCAAAAAACTGTGGGGAAAGTACTCCAGCATTTTTAGATATGGTTTTATCTTAGATCACTAAACTGAAATAAAGGTTCTCTCATATTTGATAAATTCACATTTAGGAGGAAAAGGGCAGCATTATTTCTAAAGTTTATGAGGTCTGGGTAGTTCAGCTATTCAGTGGAACATCCTTGATAAGCATGAATTTCTAAGAAATAGTGCAAAGGAAATTTCTGCTGACAGCCACTTTCTGTTTTGCTCTCATGACCGTAGCTGGTTATCAGTTACTGTGCATGTGAGTAACCCAACCATTGCAGACTCTTTCCCTGTGTCAAAACTAATTCTCCCTTAGTTTGGTCTGTTCAACTTCCTTCTCTTTAGAGTGTTTACATATTTAGAGACTTAACTCATGTCTTTCCTCAGCCCTTCCATTTTTTCCCCAGGACTGTTCTCAACTCGTTCACAATTTAAGTAAAACATGATGTCCAAAACTGGATACATAAAATAAGATAGATATAGAAGAAGTATTTCTTATCTTAAATATGTTTATTCACATGTACATCCCCAATGTACTTTGCTTCTTTAATAGTGTGTTCTCATTAACTGAGCTTGTGATCCACCTTCATTCCAATCCTTTTCCTCAGAAATGAGATAATGTAAACTAGCAGCATTAGCTGACTTCAATCATTCAGCTACCAAGCTGTTCCAAAACCTTATTGTCTGAATACTGAATATTGTGTTGATTCACATTTAACAAAATTTGTCTCTGTATTTCATATTTATATGTTGAGAGCTAAAACCACTCACTGCCTACAGGATGCTACCCAGAAATGTCCTGATCATCTACTGCTTAGGAGCTGAGTGAGCTGAACAGCTCGGGCAGATACTGACACACGACGTTGTTGCAGCATGTGGGAGTGTGATGTGATGCACTTACAGTGAGTGTTCTTTTATTTTATGGCCAACAAACCCATCTACAAATACTACTCCCTTCCTCAGTGGGTAAGAAATCAGCTAATAATTGTAAATTTTTAAGGCATACTACAAATGGGTTTGTAGGCACCAGCTCACTCTTTTGAGATAGTAGTGAGTTTACAAATGCAAATAAATAATGCTTCGTTACATATATTAAAAATCCCATTGTCTTTTCATTGCCAAGTCTTAGCAAAGCATGGAGCATAAAAGGAGTAAAAAGTGCTTCATTTCAAGCAAAAGCATAATTGGCTCTTCTGAATGATCCTGCCATTTATTTGGTGTAAATGTTCCCACTGCAGTCTTGTAAAAGTATGGAAAATATGGTAAGTTACTACTTGGGCAAGGGTATCAATAATGCAACTCCAGGTAGCAGCACACATGGCTCCAGTGACTTTTGGAGCAGGAACTGTGCTGTTCTGCAGCAATGTGCAGTGCAGCAGTGTGTGCACTTTCACTGAAACGTGAGGCTCTGTAATGAATTTGCACAATAACTACAGATGTGGGCAAGGATTGTAATGACAAAAATTTGAAGCAACTGCTACTGCTCCAATCAGGCTTTTCATCTTCCTTAGCTGTGTTCTGGGAATCCACTTAAAACTGCAGTCTGGCTGACAGCTGCATTAAAACACAAGTATTGATAATCTGGGTATTCAAGGTTGAAAACATAGACAAATTTCATTATTAGAAGCTGAAAAGTACAAAAATATGTCTCTGAGTATTTTGTGTCTGTATAATAGGTATTGTTGTTAATGCGACTCCCAAATGCATTATTCAGACCAAAAAAAGATGGAACCAGAAATAGTATCCAAGAGGAGAAGCTCCTAGGGACATCACACAGTATTCTGCAGGTGTCCTTCTGCCTCTTTTACACAGCAGATTGGGATGAAGTAAGAAAGGCAGTACAGAATGTGCAGTGGATGGGCTCTGGTGTGCTGCTGAGTGAACAGCAGGAAGGGGAGGTAGCCAAGAAGCAAGAAGAACATTTCTGGGAATAGGATCAGTTTTGCTCATGCCCACAGTCAGATTCATTAGCTTTGTTTTCTCATGTGTTCTTGAATTGCAGACATGCAAGTACTGGAGCAATGCAGTCAGAAATGAAACTTACCACTGTGGAGGGATTTCCACAGGGACAAAATTCCGGTTGCACAAATGAACAAAAGCTGCTGCTATGGTGCAGGCAGCCCCCAAGGCCGGAGAGTCACAGGTGTCCTGTGTACACATGGTGTAGAATGGCTCGGGCTCCACCTGGGCAAAATGGATGAGTTAGGGGAGCAGGGGGACCTACAGGTAAATCCAGAGGTTTGGGTTGTGTCCCCTTGCTCCTGCCTGCTTAGGACCATTCATAAACCTTTATTCCCTTCCTAGAAGTGAGGAGGTTATTTCTGTTTCCATATTCTAGACCTATATCCTAAAGAGTAGTGCAGTCATGCCACTAGTCTGTGGATGTCAAAAACTTCCCTTTATATTTATGATGATTAAACCACCTTTTTTTCTATCTGGATTGCTGTTTTGATTACTTCTAAAGTTCTCTGCAACTAAACTTCTATATCCTTGCAATGGTTATGTGTCTTCCTTGGAAGAATGACACATAATTAAGACAGTGCTTCTAGCTGAAGTTCTACTTACAACTTTGAAGCAGTTCCTAAGAAGTGAATGTGGTTCTTCAAAAAACACTTTGCAGATGTTTTGCTTCGCTGTAATTGGACATGGCTTCTCTCTCTTTGGTGCAAGACTGCACTTGTTCACCTGAGAAAACAGAATTACTGAAGTTGGTGGATTTGGGGGTTTTTTTTGCATACATCAGGGTAGGACAAGTTCTTCAGATATCCAGTGTGAGCTGGTTTGAAGAAAGATATGGGCAGCTCAGTACCGTGCTCTAATGTTTATTGTTCATTACTGTTGAGAGGCACTTTGCAGATTAGACATTGTTTCCTTTTCCTATTGATTCTGTTACTCGCTGAAGGATTTTGCTGTGTAGTTGTTGACATAGAAGGCAGTTGGCT
Source organism: Coloeus monedula (assembly GCF_965178545.1). NCBI lineage: Eukaryota > Metazoa > Chordata > Aves > Passeriformes > Corvidae > Coloeus > Coloeus monedula. The sequence goes on along the minus strand of NC_138796.1, from coordinate 10,544,988 downwards.
AGTTCTCTTTTCAAAGTTGTGCTTTTACCAGCTCTTTCTGATGGAGAAAAAAAACTTCAGATCCTTGTTGGGTTGGTCAAAGGTAAAGGTGGCTTTAAAAAAAAAAACCAACAAAACTACACCACCAAAAAGTTTTAAGCAAGTGTAAATTGTAGTTACTTTAGTTACTAAGGAAAATGAACTGGCCGTTTAATCTGTGCTAACCCTCATCCTGCAGAAGTGAGACACTCAGTCCCCTTCTGTTGTGCAGCCCTGGCCTTGTGATGGTGGAGCTCTGCTGATGTCCTTTGCAAGGTCACTGTGTGACAAAGGCTGGGATAAAGCTCCTAGGAGCCAGTCAGAGTTTACAGTTCAGTGTAAACCCTTCCGATCAGTAGTGCAAGTGCAGCCATTCTGCCCCTAACAAAGGGCACTCAGGACTGCCCTGCTTCTTTATGACACTAAATTTCTTATGTATTGCTTTTAATCGATTATTTTGTTCAATGTCTCTGGGGGGTTTTTCATTTTTAGGAATATATTAGAAATTAAAATTTCTAGCAATTACGAAAATTGTGGCTGTGGTCAGTCACATTGTGATCCTGCCTCATTATTAACATAAACATAGGCTGCAAGCTCATTAACTGTATCTCTGCAACGGCAAGAAGTAGTACAAGATACTTGAAGCAATTCTCTCTTTTACAGTAAAGTACTGACATAAAGCAGAAAATGAGATTTCTGTTCCCAGAACTCGGACATCTTCTGTGAAACAGGATAAATGGAACAGTCACAAAATCTTTGTGGTAATAAGATGCTGCTTCCTTTTCTTTTTGGTAATAGATTTGTATAAGGGATTTAGAGGATCCTGTCAACATGGCTTGAGAGCACGTTAAGGCTACTTTTCTTGGTTGGTTGCATTCACAAATGGTTCTGTACAACTGCACATTTGTGTATTTAGATTATCTTCAGCTGATGATAAGAGTACATGAAGTAAACAGAGGTATAATGTTACTGGTATAAAATTGTTACAGCAAAACATTTATTTATGGGAGTTAGAGGAAGGCTTTTTATGCAAGTCAGTAATTGACAGCAGCAGCTAACCTTCCAAAAAAGTCTGAATACTTAGTGATGTGGGGATGGAGAGCAAATTTACTAGTTATTTGTTTCTAAAGTTTTGGTTTTGATCAGATGTAAAGCAGGAAGAACAAAGAAAATTAAGAGGCTCAACATACCCAGCTAGAACTAATAGCTCTAAAGAAAACTTCAAATTGTGGCCTGAGTGATGAACATACAGATTTGGCCGAGACCTGACAGCACCTGTCCCTGCATTCCAGGAAGAGGTGCTTTAAGGAGGAAAACATCAAAGATACTTGGCTCCAACTTCAGTTTCTTGTAAAAGCAGCAGCAGGAGCCCCCTCTATGTTTTACCTTACCACCTAGGCCAAAAATATTCAATTCCTATTTACGGGGAATTCTTGAACAGCTTTTAGCAAATATGTGCAACCTCTTCCCTGGTTAGACACAAAACAATACAGTGTGCTGCTGTTTTCACTATCGAGCTTTAGTTCATCTAAGCCAACCCAGTGTGTCAGACATTGCCCTCTGTGCTCAGCAGCTCTGCACACAGAAGCCCCTCAGTTCATTACCTGCCAGCTGTGTGTGAACTCCTGCACATTGTCAGTGAAGGAACCATTAGGCACCATCCATTCGTTTCCAGCTTCATTATCATTGGTACCAAAAAGCCCAGCTGAAATACCTGGGAGGAAATTAAAATGGAATAAAATAGGAGTTGTCCAGAGTAGGTGCAGGAAAATTACAGCAGCTGTCTCTGGGCTCTGATTATTCTGTCCAGCAGGGCTCAGCTCTAGTGTGGAAGAGGGGAAGCTGCCCAGCCTGCATTGCCATCTCATGTCTCAGCTGGTCATGGGCTTCTCCTGAGCATACCAAGACATCAGATCCATTCTCTGGTAATCTTTGGGGGGTGAGTTTTAGAATAGTGTGGGGTACATGGATAGGAATGCATTCCAAGTATACCAAAAAGCCTATGAGGTTTGGGCCTCCCTCTGTAGCTGTCTTGCAGGTCTGGCAAGCTAAGCCTGCTCTAGAGCAGATCTCTCAGCCGGGGTTTGGGGCTGGGCTGACTGCAGTACCTCTGCCTCTGCTTTCTGTCTGCTTTATTGCATTGAATCAACAGTAAAATAGAACTTGTTGTTCTTACTGGAATGGTGCATTCCATGCTCTAGATGGCAATTACTGGCGATGCCTAGGGCCATTTCCAGGGTGTGTATAGATGAAGAGGGGAAAAACAAGTGAAGGACTGCACGCACAGATGCTGGTACTACTGATCATACAGATAATTCAGAGATAGCAAAAATTATGAACAGCTGTATGATTGATACTCACCGTGGTGCCACCCAGCCAGAGTGACAGTACAGAGATCATACTGAAAGTCACAAGAAACAGAAACGCCTCTGTGATCAGATATTTCTATTTTGTTGGTTCCTCGCCTTGAATTCATGGTACTGTTTTCAAGGGATTGATCCAGTACGTGGCAGTTCTCTTCCGTAAAGGAGAAGTTATACATCTTGGATATCTGTTTTAAAATGAAAATGCTATTTCAAATCTGTCATAGTGTAAGTTCAGTCACAGGCAAACACAGTCTGGATTTGCATGTGGGATGAGGCCAATTTAGTCCAGAATTACGGGAATAAGAATGGGGTTGTGTTAAACTTCTGAAAGAGCAGAAAGCGCAAAGCCTCCCTCACTGCCATTCTTTTAGGCCACGTCAGAGGAAAGTTGAAAAGTTTCTTTCACACACAGAGCGCAAAGAGGCAGCCCTTGAGTTAAGGGTTTTGCTTTGAAGAGATATTTTCTTTTTAAGAAGTGGTTACTTTAAAGCCCTTGTCTGAGAGTGCTTCTGATCTATGTTTTGAGAATTAATATTTTAAAAACTTTATTTTTGTCAGTTGAAGAAAATTTCTGCCAAAAATTAAAAATGTTTGACTTGCTCTTCCTACCTTTAGTCGTGGGTAGATACTCATCACAGTCTGGTTCATCTCCACATACAGTGATCTTGAGTTCCTAGTTTCCTCATTTAGTATTACAGTGAAAGCATTGTGAACAAAATCCTTGGCAAGAAGTACACTGCACTTTGATGCCAAATCATACATTTTTCCATCAAAAGTCACAAGATGCTTGGTCCCCACTAACATAGCATGATCTAGAGAATGGCATTTCAGAAGAAACATCAGTGAGTGTTCCACAGAGCAGTAAATGCTGTGCATACTGCAACACAGCTTCTTGGTGGCATACTCTTAAAATAATTTCTCAACTTATTATTACACTGACATTACTACACTTACATTTTAATTCATTACACTGTAGTTGCTCTGCAACAAAACTTTCTCAGAAACAAAACAATTTCATTATTTATTTTTTGTTATAGATTTACCTGAGTGCCATAAAACTTCGAGAATCTTGAATTGGGATTCAAAGCTCATCTTGATTTATCATTATACGACTTGATAGTCATATTTATAAACACACACACTATACATTCTTGTGCAGAAAACACAAGAATATTGTCTCCAAAAATGACCCTTCCAAACCAGTGCATCAAACAACTGCAGTCCAGGAAACCCTGCTGATCATCACTCCCCTGATTTGGTCACTAGGACCTACTCTCACAGCCTGCTGTTGTGTCTCTGTCTATGGGGAGGAAACCATTAAAAAGGGTTTTCTGGAAAAGCCATTCTCTTTAAGGGACAGTTGGGACTGTTAGTGCATTCCTTTAGCATTTAGCAATACTTTTACAGACAATACTGTCTCTGAAGTTTTGGTAGGGCTGAGCTTGCTCATCCTAAAGGCAGCAGAGGTCAAGGCACCAGTTTCCAAGCTTCTCTGCCAGGACACAGAGCCAACAGGTATGACTGGCACTGAACCGTAGTATCAACTCACAGGAGCATATGGATAAGGCAGATAAATGACACCTGCTGATTTCTAGTCTCAAGAGTAGAAGTGTAAGAAGTTGCAAAATTTGCATGAATATTAAGTAGAGCAGTGTTACTGCGTGTCAGCTTTGCCCAGAGTGTTGATCTTACACATACCATCACTGTCTTACAAGAAAGACTATGTACGTTTATAGGAAAATTATTAATAACTATCTCTATGTAAACTACTATTCCAAATATGATTTTTAAAATAAAGAATTAAGTGGAAATAGACCCAGGTACAAAACAAAGCAGCACTTTGAAAGGGCTTACGTTCAAAGGGGCTCTCCATCATCCTCCGTTTGAATCTATAGTACTCTGCAAGGATGTTGAGATTGTAGAGGTCTTGCAGAGGCCGCATTAGTTTTTCTCCAATGAGGTAAGTAGTAACATTTGCCAGCTGCAGGGACAGGTCTGCTTTAGGCAGTACTGGCAGTTTTCCTGCCACGGAACAGTTCCTGTAGAATATGAAGAGAACACCCCTTACCTGCTGAACTGATGAAATGCTACTGCTTTATTATTAGAAATGTGGAAGTGAAATATTCATAAGAACTGTAGTCTGCTTAGAACAGCAAAACACAACCCTACTCTGGCCAAGAGCTGCACTGCCCCAGGCCATCTCAGGCCACTTACCAGTTACTGATAGCCTGTTTGCTGCCCAGTAGGGCCTGGCAGCCAACAGAAATAAACATTAGGATGTGATGTGCCCAAAGCAAAGAGTGGTTGGGTGGCTGTCCAGAACCCTCAGCTGCAGACTGACAGGAAGACTAACTGTGCACATACCCATTTAGAACACTGCCCAGAGCAGGGATCCTGCAAAAACACCAGTTACCAGTTACCTGGGTGAAAAACTGTACAGGTTCAGCAAGGGCTTCCGAATCTTGCTCACAGCTCTGGAAAACGTGGCCTCTACCCACCTGAGCACCTGCTGCGTAGCCTGTTGGAGAGTCAAGAGATTATAAAACAAATTTCAGTATGGCTTCAGGGCAGGGTCAGTACCTGCGGGTGAGTTTTAAATAAATGTGAAATTCCACTTTAGTCTCTCTTGCATTTGTCACCTGCCGACCAGCATCTTGTCATGTAGAGGTTAATATCCAGAGGACAGACTCTAGTCACAACACCAACAAATAATGGACAGAAATATATTCTTCCCAAATAACATTACTTTAAGTATACCAATGCTTCACTAAGTTAATGTGCTTCAGTAGCTTAGAAAAGACTGGTATCTTTATTAATATCAGTTGGCCTCATGATATATTTTTTTTGCTTTTCTTTTCAACTAGAAGAGCCCAGATTTATTTGTACAGTTTATTGGAATCACAATTCCTCCTCTCTATTGAAGCAATGTAAAAGCTACATGGATGACAGATTACTGCTACTGTGATTTCAACCAGAACTAGTGAAACAACCTCTCCTCTAGCTGGAAAAGTACTCTTTGAAAGCAGGGACAAATATTGCAAGAACAGTAAATCAGCTGTGCACAGGCTTATTATGTGGCAAGATAACTACACTACTTCCATAAACAAAAATAGTTAACTTTTCTGTGTAGCCATAGTTCAAATCTGAGACTTAAATTTGTGGGCCTTGTCTTTCAAACCATTAAAAATGGAGAACTGAGTTATACCAACCATATCCAAGCCTGCTTTCACAACCTTTAATGCCACCTGGATTGATTCCATTAGCCACACATCTTTTAAAATCTTGGGCAAGAAAGCCTGGATTTTCTTCACGTGCTCTTCTGTCTTCTCTTTCCAGACTTCATCCAGTGGCTTCAAGGTTACATCGTAGTAGGCGTCCTTCAAAGTTGCTAATGGCTCTGAAGCAAACACATTAATGAGACAAACCTTTCCTGGTTTGGTACAAAGTGGCTGTTTGCTTGTTTGTTTCCACCCAATTTCCAGCATAAGTGCAGGAGGGGCACAGAAAAATGGAAGAGGCAGCTGTGTTTCCATGGCAGTCAGGCACATTGCACAGCTGTGAACTGAAAGAGGCATTTAGCTCTAACCCTGACCCCCTTACAAATACATTGCTGCTGTCCAAAAGGAGCATAAGGGATGCTCTGCAATGTGCCTCCATCAGAGCTGTACTGCACAAACTGCACCTGCTGAGCAACAGGACAGTTTGGTCACAACTGATTTCAAGCGTGGTGTATCAGCTAAATCCAGCCTTTGAGTGGGAAGTGCCTGAAGCTAAGTGGCTCAAAGTGAGTTTTTACCCTTGTGAGAAATGAAGGTTCTTGCAGCTAAATTCCAGCTGACCACCTTTCTCAAAGGTTTCCATATGGGCCACAGTCCAACTGAACAGTGAATTAGTGGCTACTGGATAGGCTTGGAAAAAAACAGATCAAGTGAAATCCGATTAGTACAAGCATTAAAAACTCAAGGATGGATATGAACAGCCCTTTGGGAGGAAAGGCTTGCCAGGGAACTGTTAGCAGAAATACTTCAGCTTGGGAATTAAGGGCTCTGTTCTCATCGTGTTGAACTCGGCCTCCTATGACCAAGAAAAAGCCTCACCACTGATTTCATTAGAAAGGTGCTCACAGAGAGCCTTTTTAGAGCTTATTGCATCAAGGCTCACACTCTGTACACTGAGAGCCAAGGTCAGCACTTTTTCCTAGATCAAAATAGAAAACCTTGTGCTGTTCAGTATGTTTCATGGTTTACAGTCAAGTTTGGTTTGCCCTGCACTGACATTGCCCCTATTCTTGCTTTGCACTGTTTTGCTTACTTTGTAATTCATTCAGCATTTGCTGGACAATGTCTTGAATTTTCTCCAGATAAAGTGGGATCTTTCTTCTCAGAACGTGCCCAATGCCACTTTGCTTCCACGCCTGGGTGACAGCTCTACCCACACTGTGCAGGAATGCTGCTGCCCTTTGCAAGGCCGCTGAAGGCCAGCCAGCTGCTTCAGACAGGAAACCAACATGCTGCACCTACAGTGGTTCCAAAAAAGAAGCAATTTCAAAACACAGTGATCTCAAGCAAAGCTTTGACTTCATTGCAAGGCAATTCTGACTCCACAGTGTTGGTGCAGAGATACAGGATCTCCACCATAAAACATGGTTTTTGTCTCTGTATGAGTTACAGGTCAGCACAGGAGTAATCATTGAAATGTTTGAGCAAAACAAAACAGCTGCAGGCAATATAACGATGTTTAATTAACACTGCACGAGCACTTCATGGTGTTTTCACAGATCATGTACAGATACTTACTGATCTCCTGAATCTCCACAGGTTTCCATCAAACTTCTTTATCTTCTCTATCAGTTTGGCTTTCAAAAGGCTCCCAATTTCATTAAGCTTGTTCTGTGAGAAGATTATTAAAACCTTGAATTCATTAACTTAAAATTGCTTGTGCTGGATCCAAATCATTCGAAGTTTGTACTAGTTTAAATGCCAGTAAACAGCCACAGTAGGTAGCCTCATCTTAGGGGAAACAACTTCTGCATTATTCAGTGGATAGACATGGGAACAGAAAAGTCAAACCATGAAAAGCAAAAAGCAACCCTCAAACAGAGTATGTGAAACCCTATTAAAAGTGAAAGCACATTCAGGATTCTAATCATTAGTTTTGTAACCAACACGCTGAGCAGTTACTGCTGCTCTCACTTTATTTCCTTACCCTCCTCAGAGGAGCCACCCTTTAGAAGAGGGTCCTGTATTTTCTACCTCTAGGCATGGCTGAACTTCTTAGTTCTCACCATCAAGGTGAAAATAATTTAAAAATTGCATAATTTTTCCTGGTTACTCACCAAGATTCACACCTGAAGCCTACATGGAAGGTGCTCCACCAAAATGACAAAATCAAATAATATTCTGGGAAAATCACGCTGCAGTTAACAGCCACTCAAGGGTCTCACCTCAGCCTTAAGAACTGGATCTCCACATCCATGCGCTAGAAAACTCAAGCTTCCATTAGCGGCTGCTAGAGTCACTTGTCCCACGTTTTCCTGCCTTTCACCATTGATGCTGAGATAGGTGTTAATGACAGCCATTTGTTGCCCATCAGAACAAGCACTGACTTCCATTCCTTCTTCCAAATCCCCTTAGGTAATGAAAAGAGCACTTCATTTACAGGAACAACGCTGACAGGCATTGTTTCAAAGCCAGCTTTTAATTACTTAGGTGATCAATCAGAATTGGAGTGTGTTAGGTGTGGAGGAAAAAAACCCAAAACACAAGAGATAAACAGGAGAAAATTAGATCAGTGTCAGGATCTGATCTGCCTCTTCTGTGTGGCTTGTGAATGAATTACAAATACAGATTCGCTATTGCAAAGGAAGCACAGGATTAATGTAAATCTAAATCTCTCAGTCACACTGATTTACAGGCCTTTTTTTCTACTTTAGTCTTCACTGTCCCTTGTTGCAGATGTTTCAAAATTGCTCAGCCCTTAAATGAAGGCCTGTCAGTTCCACCCAGCACACACACAAGTAATTTCTACAGAAGCACTGATGAGCATAAACAAATGGTTGGCAAAGTGCACATAGAATCTGGGTTGAGAGAGCTGAGTTGAGTCATTTCTACAAACTTCTGACTTCAGTGATTCACAGACTAATGGTCCTAATCTCAAAAACATCATAGCACTTGCAGGTGAAGACATGAACATGAGAGAAACTCCCCTGCAGAAATGTGGGATGGAAAATCCGTAAGTGAAACAAGGGCTGGGATTGTCAGCAATACGAGTTTGAGACAACTGGGATGCCACCAAATCTACTTGGTTTGCAGTCAACTGTAATGTAGCTGAAATGTGGATGAGCCCCACCTCTTGCAGCTCATTTCACCTAACTCACTAACACTAATTAGGCACAACTTGAACCAACAGCCGGTTTTACCTCTCTGTTGTCAGTCAGAGCTGACTGCTGTGAGACCATCCACTGCAGCCAGTGGTTGCACACATCCCACTTCACACATCCCCTGTAGCACTGTTCCAGCATGTGCTACAGTCTTCGGAGGTGCCTCCTCTCATTTCCTTTATTGAATTTGGAATGTAATGATTGTCTTAAGGCATACAAATTTAAGATGGTTAAACCAAGAGGAAATTAATCCTATCTTTTGTTACCATCTATTGTAATCATATGAAAATGTCTCCCAAACTGACCTTTGTAACAAATTTTAAGCTTCAGCTTTTCTTTATCTGAAAGACCATAGCTTGAATGAACTGAGCTAGCTCAGCACTAGAGACAGGGCCGTTCTTCCTGTCTCTTCATAGCAATGACACACATAGCTGGGAGTCACAGAATAGCTCCAGCTGGAAGGGATGCATAAGGATCATCATGTCCAGCTCCCTGCTCTTTGCAGGATGACCTGAAACTAAATCCTGTGGCTGAGAGCATTGTCAGTGAGATACGTACCTTTCAGATAGCCCATGTAGTACTGAAAACACTCCTTGCCTTTTGAAGCAGCTATTTTTACTTTCTCTTTCTGATCAATAATCCCCTCCACCAGGATTTGGCTCTGGACAGATGAGGAAGCAGCAGTTCCTGTCAGGCCTAGCGAAATATCTTCAAAGGCTCTTAACTGCAGCCATAAAGGAAAAACATTTATTCAAAGCCACTATACAGAATTAATGATCGTTCAGAGATGGTGCTCAAATGTCTGTGCTTCCCACAAAAGGGTAAGTGGTGAGGGAAGTGTTTCCCAGTGCTTGTGCACTATGCTGGAGTTACACTAAGAGAGGCACAAGCATCAGAGTGACTGGCCCAGGAGCTAAATGACTGGATAGCACGAGGCTTGTGGACAAATTTTTAATGAAAGCAATGAAAGAAACAATGTCCCAGTCAGCTTTCTGTGAGGTTGCTAATTTGTGCCGTTTATTCCAAAACACAGAATAAAGCAAGCTCATGCAGAGCAGCTGATGCTTGTTTCATCTCCCTCCTCTCTAAAGAGAGAGAGATGGAAAAATAATTTAGTATTTGTTACTGATTAAATCATCATAATAATTTTGTTAAGTAATGGTCTATTGTCTCAGTGCCTGACTATCCACATTCCTGCTAATGCAGAGTTTGGATGGTGCTGATCCCGTTAGTTTTCTGCCTCACTGTTGTCTCCATCTGCCTCTCCACCATATTGATTTCACAGGAAATTAAAAACAAATGCAAAATGGGGGGGAAGGGGGTAGAGAAAAAGGAAGATATTTTTCTCGGAATGAGCATCATATGAGCTGTTCTGTGCCTTTTTTAGTTCTTTTTTTGCCAGTTCTTTTTTCTGGCAAATGATGCTTTGTGTAAGCATTATATTTTGTTTCCCTCTTTCTTCTGACAAGGTGAAAACCCCATACCTCACACAACAGAGCAGTTACGCTGAAGGGGAGTTATAACAGCACACAGCCTCTTAAAATTGATACAGTCCACTAGAAACACGGTTACTATATTTGTGACAGCTCTGCAGAGAACTAATGTTGGTGCTTTCCTTTGTATGTCGGTCACACTACATGGACACTGCCTAACTGCTGCTTTAGAGACAGCACTAAAGAAACCAGGAGTGTTTTGTGTTGCCTGCTGTTTTACAGTCACTGCCTGCACCTGATCCGTTTGGGAGATAGATGGCAGCAGGCCTTTAAAAACCAAACCCCAGTGCAAGTAAAATAAAATAGAAACTCACTTCAATTTCCAAAGAATAGTTCTTCACTTCAGCAGTGCTCTGATTCTTTATGGATACTCCAATCAACCCCTCATCTCTCCCGTGACCAGCAAGGTGGAATCTGCCCTCTGACTGCAAAATGATGTCATCTTTGTTGAGCTGGTGCTTTCCAGATAAAACAATTACCTAAGTATGCACAAAAAAGGTGTTAAAGACTCCAAATTCTTCCAGACAAATGGGCTCTACTTTGAGTACTGAGAAGTTGTACAGTGACAACATTCTCATGAAATTACAGCACGAACAAAACTTGTAGTTTCAGAAACCAGCACATCCTCCTGCTCCTCACAGCACTGTCTTCATTACAGCTTCAGTTTCTGTGCTACAACAAAGCATGTTCTGTGATTACAGCTGAAGACCAGAGGAATAGTTGCAAGAGAACTGTATTTTGTTAAAATGTCCAATGTTTTTGCTTCTACATTTCTCAGCTACTCTAGCCAGACATTTTGATAAAGTTGGGGGTGCATGGGAGGTGAGGTGAATATTGTCCTGGTTTCAACTGGGATAGTGTTAATTTCTTCTCAATAGCTGGTACAGTGCTGAGTTTTGGATTTGGAATGGGAATGGGGTTGGTTATACACAGATATTTTGTGTTTTGCTCAGTTGTGTTTATCCTAAGTCAAGGAGACTTTGATGTGCATTTGTCTCCTGCTCTGCCAGTGAGGAGGTGCACAAAAGCACAGCTGGGACAGGTGACCCAACCTGGCCAAAGGTATATTCCACACCACAGAATATCATGTCCAGTACATAAACTGGGGGGAGTTACCCAGAAGGGGCAAATCTGGGTTTGAGAAGGGGGGTCTGGCATCAGGCAGCAGGTGATGAGCAATTGTGTTGTGCATCACTTTGTTTAGTGTTTTTCCTTTTTGTTATTACTATTACTACTACTACTGCTAGTAGTATTAACTATTATTACTGCATTTTACTTTGTTTTCAATTATTAAACTGTTCTTATCTCAACATACAAGTTTCACTTTTGATTGTCCTCCCCATTCCACAGGGAGGGGAGAGAGAGAGGGGGTTGAGTGAGTGTCTGTGGTGCTTAATTTCCAGCTGGGCCTAAACCATGATGCCTTTGAAGAGGTGGTCCAAAAATACAGAGACACCTGCTTTTGGAGTGACTTGCATATACATTCTTTGCATTATAGGCAGGTCCTATCACACCTTGGTCTGGGAAAAAGTTTTCCTGTTGCTAACAAAGTGTGACCTGCTCTGACAGTAAATAAGGAAACCAAGATGTGTTTCAGCCACTGGAAACTCAAGAGAAACATTTATTGCAAGTTCCAAGTTCTGTGTTTGTTGTGACTCTCTACAAGCAGCTCTGAGGTCCAGCATGCACCTAAGGAAGATCATAGATGGGCCTTCAGTTTATGTGTGTAATAGAAAAATAAGGTTATGTTACAGTTCAAAAATCCATCAACTACCAGCAGAGCAATCATAAAAACCAGCAAACTTTTACCCACAGGGGAAGGAAAGCACTTTTACTCCTCTCTAGTTTTCTTTTTGATCACTTATGAGCCTGTTTTGGTATTCTCCAAAACATGAAATTAAAAGACTTCTGAAAGAGGAAGAGGAAAGAAAGAACATGGAGGAAGTGAGGTTTACAACCATAAAAGGACCTATAGAATACACTACAGTGGCAAACAGAGCCTTTCTGCCTCAGTCCATCAAAAGACACTGTTTATTTATTTGTTTAAGTTACAGAAGTATGGTAATTCTTGTGAAGAGTTGCAGCTGAGGAAAACTAAGTCTCCAAATGAGTAATTACATTTAAAGTGAAGTAAGTTCAATGTGTTTATGTCAGACTTACATTTGGAAGGTCACAGAACTCAAAGCTTGTATAGTAATCCAGGCAAGAGCAGTAGTTTGTTTCTATTTTACCCAGAATCTTCTGTTTGGTACATGGGGTCAGGAAAATATTTTCCACAACAGCTTCTAACTGAAACTTACCAGGATACAAGAGTTGATTTCTCTGCAATGAACCAAGAAAACAAAGTTAAAAGATGACAGCAGGATCTAAGACACTCCTTGGAACCCACTCATCCCATCCCCAGGCTGGCTTTTGTTATTCCAGTAGCTTCAGGATTTTAATGTAACATTTCCAAAACATAACATTTCCACTTGACAATGTTTTGGCTTATCAGCCTTGTTACCGGTCCCTGTCCTACAAGTTTTGCAAATTTAGTGCACAGGTGAGGCCTCTAGTTTGTAAGAGCCCTTTCTTTCTTAAGTATCCTCCATTTAGCTTTCTTCCTGTGTAGAGAGATATGCAAAAGGTAAAGTGAAATAATGGTATCTCACCGAAAATGGTGCTCTACAGAAGCTTTCTTAAAATCCACTCAACATTACCTCTAACATCAAAATAATTTCTCATCTAATGAGAACAGCTTCCATGAAAATGGTGAGTCAACAGATACAAATATCTGTCAGATACAAATAACTGCCTTCTCTTACCTCATATGTGAAATTGTGTTTGAATTTTTTGTCATCCCAGTTCAGATCTAGGTATTCATTAAACAATGTAGTTCTTTGCTCTAGAGACCCACATGCATGCAGGTGTTCCATGCTTACTATTCTCTGAAGCTGGAAAAGTGGAAAAAATTGACACATATAAGTAATTTTTTAAAAGAAGTATTCAGTATATCCTAGGGCAGTAGGTTTCCTGGGCAAAAACACACCCTGTGAGAACCCCTGGATGGTCTACACCCATAAAACACTGCTTCAGTCTCTCCCAAGAAAGCTAAGGGGCTGATAATTCTGTCCTCAGGGAAAGCTGCTGCCCAAGTACAACCATGTCTGACAACATGAAACAGAATTTTTCACAGGGTTTATTTTTCTTCCTCTGAGACACAAAATGGTTGACTTCAAGGCTTTCATATGGTAACAAGTACAGAAAAAAAAGTCATTCTGTGAGGATTGAACACAGGAATTTGGCTACACTCATCCGTTCCAAGGCTGCAAGACTCATACCTGACCTGCAGTGAGTGTCACACAGCCACCCCAGGCAGTGATGTCCATCCTGGATTTATCCTCCAGGCTCAGCCGGAGGTGAGCAGGCTGCCCAGCATTTCCTGAGACCTGCAGCTGAAAGCAGAGAAAGATTTGTCCAGCAGCAAGACTAGAACCAGCAGAATGACCCCCATCCAGTGGAAGAAAACAGAGCCACAGTGAAAGCTGTGTGGCAGATCCATGTTAAAACTCAGTGGAAATCTGTGGCCTGGAAGCTCCAAACTTGAGACGAACACAGGGAAGCTACACTTCCACAACCAAGGCCATGGAAGGCTTTTGTTACCCTCTCTGGAAGCTGCCTGGGGTCTGTCATGCAAAGCAATTAATGGCACAACTGCAATAATGACCCTACAAGAGAATTTATTCCTCTGAATATGATTCTGGAACCATCCTGAGTATTGTGCAAACACCCCTGAGCACCAAAGGGCTTCAGATGAACAAACACTGCACAGCTGGCACAGCTTTATTGCTGAAAGTCTTCAGCCTCAGCAGCTGCAATGTCCTGACCCACACAGTGCAGTCAGATGGAAATTATACTGTAGTATTTGATCTTGAAGGATGGTTTGTGGAGTTCCTCCTCCTCTTTTTCCCTATATGTGCTTTGCAAGTGCACTTCACAACTATATTTTAAAGCCTTTCTAGTCTTGTACATTTTCACATTTGTGTTGCAATTTCCTCTACAATCCAAAAATTTACATTTTCTTCACAGGGGTATCAAAGGGTTTCTGGTTTGGTTTTGTTGTGGGGTTTTTGTTGTTGTTGTTTTTCTTGTGTGTGCAAACTAGGAGTTTGTTCATTTCTTTATGGACCAAATTTGCCTCATTTTCATTGCTTGGCTGGTTCCTGTGCACTTCTGGGTTCCTCCCATCCAAAATGGGTCAATGCTGAAAAGTGCAAGACTGTCAGCAAGGAACAGTTATACTTAAAAAAGGAAACAGTGCTGGTGGTTTGGACACAAGGCAATAACAGCACTTGGTGATCTTTACATTTTTCAGGATGATATCTGGTTCTGCAGTTCTCAGGGGTGAAAGGCACACTCACAGTAAATGGCAGCATCACAGCTGTGTATTTTGCAGCCCAGTCTCATGATCTCACCTGCTGGTTGTACTTTCTGCCCCTTCTTTCTGTCAGAGAATGCACCTCCAGTTGCTTCAGAGTGTAATTAAATGGGTGCACAGCAGTGGCTCTGTAGCTTGTCCAGTGTCTTCCAAACTTCAGAGAAGATGACACTGATATCTGATCAATATCAACAGATGGAAAAGGAACTTGTGAAATAAAACACCTCTCACATACTGACCTCAAACATGCAGCCAGTAAGATTTCCCTGTACCTTGTCCTCAGAATAATTATGTGCACAATAAAGACCTTTCTGAAGTAGTGAGGAAAGTTAATGTTCAAACTAGAACCATTCTTGCTACTTGAATTCTCTGCATAGCACAGCTCAAAGCAGAACTATTCTCTGTATTTTACTAAAATCACGAACAATGCTTAAGTCTGTTGAGGCTTAATTTTGGTCTTATCTTTAGGCACTGCAGGCTGCACTGCCACAGAGTCATTAAACACAGCTTACAAAGTTAAAGCACAAGAAAAAAACCATTTGGTTCATTAGGAACTAAATTCTGTTATGTTGTTGAGAGCAAAATATTTTTGTGGTAATTTAGATAGTGGTGGCATTTAAATAGTTGTGGTAATTTAAGTAGTAGTAAAAAAAACATTCTGTACTACTGCTAAAGTAAATTTTGGAATTTTAACACTTTTTAAAGAAATCAAGAAATTCTGTGCTCTTTGCAGGCACATTTATGTTTATGTATGGTAGCATATTTTATACATTGTCTTCTATCTTTCCACTATTCAGAAAATAATGTAATACTCAGCCAAGATGCTGTTAGCAGCAAGTCAGAAAACTGTCCCCACTTAACATCTGGAAATCAACCTACCCCAAGTTCTTCTAGTTCTGTCTTTTATATTTTTAAAGAATACTGCTGACTTTCTTTAAGAAAACAAAGACTGGTTTCAACTGTTCCATATTTGTCAGTCTTGCTAATAAAGAGGAGAGTGAAAGAATGAAATACAAAAGAGCTTTGACTGAATCAGTAAAGTTGAAAATGCTAAGCAAGGTCTGTGTATGGTATGTACCCCCTTCTGTGGGGGTAAATATTATTCTGTGGGGGTAAATATTCTGCGGGGGTAAGTATTATACCCATGCAACGAGTTCTTTATCCTTTTCGATCTCAACTAACGCTCACACTCGCTCACTTGTCTTAGATTTTCTTTGTCCCTAAGCTGCTTTAAGCATGACATTTGTGCTGTTCTTTCCACCTACTCTCAGAGGCCTTTACCCAGTGCTTTGAAGTTTATGCATTTCATTACCTTTGGTTAAGCAGCAAGGTGTGGGGTTACTGAAAAAAAAAATAGTATGGCCTGAAAATACTTCCTACAAGAATATCAGCTGCTCATCTTTCATAGTCAGAACTTTGTATATATCCAAGAAGGGGGATAGTTTGCCTTATAGTTGAATTCCCTGACTTGCTTAGTGCCTTTTTTAATTAAGAAAACCCCAAAACTCTCGATATTCCTGTCATTCTCCTGACATTTATTTGCTCTGGGCCACTGTACCTTGTCCTTCTCATTCCAAACAACAGTAAGATCATCCCGGTGACTGCGTGCCGAATGTTTCACATATAAGTTGACCCTGGCATACCATGGAAAAGGGATGGAGAGAGGATGGAGAAGTTCCACTACAAGGAAAACAAACAAGTAAGATTTCCCACCAGGAATCATGACCATTCCCAGGACATTTTCCCACAGGCAGCAGGACATCCCTTGGTTCCCAGGGAAACACGGTCTCTGCTCATACACACACACCCCCCAACCCAGCAGCCACAATGACTTCAGTGTGCTGATATCTGCCCAACATGTAAGTGAAAACAGGAACCCTCTCCCTATTTACCAGCAAAACAGGAGTTACCTGCAATAATCAAAAGATTGACAGCTACACCCAGAGCAACTTCAGCAACAACAGCCAGGGAAGTAATTTGTGTAAAACTGATATGGCCTCACATTGGAAGGGGAACAGCCTACAACACTCAAACCAGTAAGTGCAGTTATCTTCTCTGTTTTCAGATCATAAAGCCTCAACATAAGGGTTTAAAACCTCAAGGTAGCAGCCAGTGTGACCAGTGCTCCCTGCAGTACCCAGTACTTTAATTTTATGTTCCATATTCACAAAGCAGGAAGACTGTTCTGAAGCTGACATTTCTAACAGCCAGACCTATCATGAATTTAAAGCAAATAAGACCTTAGAAGCCCTAAATTGAAACCAGGATTGAAACCCTTTGAATGTGCATTTTGAATATGTATTTTGAAATCAGATTTATGTAGTTTATTTTATTTTATAGTCTGCTTTGAATACTTGTAAAAGAATTGAGAAACCTACCCTGAATGCTATGACCTCCAGGCAGCTTTGGGAAGAGTCCAGTGTAAGTGCCTGTTAGCTTTATTTCTTTGCCATCCCACAGGGCAATGTGCCTCAGTAGACGTGTCCTGTTGCCTTTTTGGTAAATTGTCATAAATACAAGTTGCCTTGGAAGAATTTTAAACTAAAAATAAAAGAGGGAAAACATTAAACCCCAAGTTCTCTGAGAAGTTAAAAACCTAAGTGTAATTTTGGTACCCCAAAGTCCTGTGGAGTCTGTAGGAATGTGTTTTTATAGGTTCTAGTACAATGATACTCTAAGCCCACTATTCTCGTACAACCAACTATTCATTTCTAGTTGTCTTCATTTCTACAGAAAGTCATCTTTGCAAATGATGGAATGTACATAAACAACTGAGTATTCCCTTTACAACAGTCTTTGATTATTATACAGTTTGATTTTCTTTTATCTCACAGAACAATCCTTACAACATCAAGAGTCCCACTATTACAGAATAAATCCAGCAGACAGCACAAACAACAATAGGTATTGTGACATCTTTTCTTATTTAGAAAAAGAAATGTGTGGTACCTGTACAATAAAAACTGGCAATTGTTCAGTTTGTAACACATTGTTTTTCTTATTCCCTATAAATCCTAAGTGTGTGCTCCATCTATAGGAGCAAACAAATATGAACTCAAACTAATCCACAGTCAAATGTTTGCTCATGCTACTGGAGAAATCAAGGGCTAAACACCTCACACAGCAGGAGCTGCGTTGGCCCTTCACTGCTTGGCAGCCACCCCGAGTGCCCTCCTGTCACAGCCTGCCTTTGCCATCAGTGGGTGGTACCAACCTGGTCCATGGTCTGTGCCACTTCAATGGCTTTAGTGTAGCTGGTTCCAGTGAAAGTTAGGTTTGCTGAAATATTGAAATCCCTTTTTTCCATCCTGAGGTGGAGTTTGCCTTTTGCTTCACTCATATCATAATTTACCTTTTCATGTTCCCATTAAATTAAAAAAAAAAAAAGAAAAAAGAAAAAACTGGGATTGTTAACATCTTTAAATACAGGAACATCCTCAACAATAACAAAAATGTTAGAGATCCTAGTACTAGAAATAAAGCAGCTTGATTCCTAAAATACTTTGCAGTGATGTATGCAATGGATTACTTGCAGATAGTTACCTTAGAAGACAGTTCTGCTGCACAGGGGAAGTACGGTAGAAAGAAGGGATGAGTCTGGAGTGCTTTTATATTCAACTCTTCACTAAAGGGAAGAAATGAACTTTTGTTCAACACTATATCAGAAGGTCCACTCTGGCTGGCAGCACAAGTTCATCTGAGTTAGCTCCAAGTCTGCCACAGCTTTTAGAGTTACAAATGGCAGTGCCTTCCATTGAACACTTAGCCAGCTCCCAGTTTTTGACGCATTCACACAAAATTACCACCTCTGAGCTCAATAAAAAAATCTGTGTATGCTTCCCAGGAACAGAATGTAGCCCACTGGAGCAGAAATTACTTTGCCATAGCAAATGCCTCAGCTTTTTAAAATGAGAAAGGTATGTTGGAATCTGACTTTGGAAGCACTGCCATGGTTTACAAACTTAGAATTTACAATTCTTAGAGATTTTAACTAACAGAACTTACAAGACCTCTCAATGCAAAGGTCTTTTGCTAGAAACTTAAGAAATATCTGAAATACCCCAAGGCTGAAAACATCAACCTATTAAACACCCTTAAAAGCCTACAGTTTTGTGCAGATACAGCCATAATGATACCAACTTAGAAAACCAAGGCTCCATAATTTTACAAGTTTCAACTGTGCCAAAACAATTTAATCAATTATGTCAACTTAAGTTACATTTTTAAGTACTTGTCTGACTCAGGCCTAGAGTTGTATGGACTCTTTTTCACTGTCCGCTCCTTGGATGCAGTGTGGACAGGCAGAGAGACAGGCATGTCCCAAGCTGTGAGGGGAGGAATCTGTCTGCAGCCCTTTAGAAACTCCCTGAGGTTTATAGACTGTTTGGTGTGACTACTCACTTTACCCAGGTTTTGTTATCCATTTCACCAGTGATTTGGTGATTAATACAGTAACTGTTTTCCATAGAATCAAAGTGGCCTAATGACATTTTTTTATAGTGCTCAGAATGACCCTTTTACCCTTGCTGGTCTTTTTTTCTACTGATGGAAAAGGAGAAGTTTGTATGTTGTTCATAGGTCAGCCTCAGAGCTCCTTCAGTTTCATTTTCAGTCATGACTTCTTGAATTGTTATCTGTGGAGGGGGAAAATAAACAAATCACATGCCATAACTTCTACCCATCATTTCACCTCAATTGAGCACAATCTCTTGACTTACTTAAAACCATTATCTTGACTGAAGTTTATCTTCCAGACAGGCCTTCTGGATGCTTCCTAGATGTAAACCAAAAGCCTCAAGAAAGGTTTTCCTTTTTTTTTTTTTTTTGTATTTTTCCAGAGCTACTCATTTGCATTAGTGACAAATATTAGTGTTACTTTCAATGTACCCTTATCTGGTTTAAGTCTAAAGCTACTGGTTCTTGTTTATGTCTCCCCCACTCTCGTTTTTCATATACTAGAAAAAAATTGCCTTTTCTTCTTCTTTTTTTTTTTTCTTTTTAAAGAAACAGATGGGACTCCACATTTTTTTTTTTTCTCCAGGGCATTTTCTTCCTCCCACAGCTGCTGCATCATCTACAGCTTTATCCCGAAAATGCTAAAGAATCCCCCTGGGAAAGATGAGGGCCGTCTACAACACTTCAATATCAACACTGTCTGTGGGAACAGTAATTTCTGAAGTCCCCTGGTTATACTCATACCTTATACATGAATAAGGCACCTCAAGAATTACCATCTCTGCTTTTATTTTTTTTTCATTCAAACATTTAGATGATAAAAGACATTTCACTAAATATTAATGGAAAAGAAGCAGTGGAAGTGTCTTATACCTTTCAATAAAATGCTAGCATTAAATATTCCTTTGAAACACTGATTCTTAATATTCAGGTTTAATATTGATCTAATGTTTATGTTCAGGAAAGTTGACCTTTACTCTTGCATCCTTAGCTACACGTCCTGTTATTTGGAGAGAAGGTGGTGGGTCATTTAGAAGTGTTTTTCTGTGTACTACCCTTCAAAAGGGAAGGAAACATTTCAGTTAATACTTCTTTCTCCCAAGGGATAAACAGGTACAGCCTTTGTTGATCCTATCAAGTAGTTTGGAATATACATCTACTTCTGTTTATTCAACACTGAAGCATTTTACGTATTTGTGCTACGAGTGGTTTAACCAAGCCAAGGAGCTCTCTAGGTATGAAGGACAGCTGTTTTCTACCAAAAGTTCTTTCTACTTTTGTGAGCCCTATTGGTTGCAAAGTGACAGTAAATATGTGTCTTCCTGAAAAGATTAACCCTGAAACCAGGGATTTCAGGTACCTGACCAGGTTCCTTGGAAACAGACCACTAGCTCTGTACTTAAGTTAAATGATGATTCAGATAAATTGGGCCAGGTCAGCTCTCAGCTGCACTTGCATAAACCTGGAGTAATTTTACTGAGGCCACTGGAAGTGTTCTGGATTAATGCAAATGTACCTCAAGTGACAGCTTGAATCAAAGCACAGCAAAAGTTCTGTGGTGCGTTACCTTAAGAAAGAAGGGAAGTCCCAGGTGATGGAGAAGTGATATTGAGTGCTTTACCTCTGCCATGAACACAAATATACCAAAGAGTTCAAAGTCTGTGTCAACATCCACAGTCACAGCTATATCTTTCTCGTCATACTGGATTTCACAGATAGTCTTGGCTTTGTTTTCTATATAGAAGGGACAAAACAGTGCCAATTTGAGCAGCTAATTATTGAGAAATTTCAGTACTGCCTGCATAAAAATCAGCCAGCTTTTGGGTTAATACATTCATCAAGACAGTCATCATTCAGGATTACAAAAACTTTGGCCTATGGTTGAAGAAGGGCAGAGTTTTCCTGGATGTCCTTGAATTTTGTCCTTACAAAGTCTTGTGGTAACAGAGCTTGTGTACCCACATCCAGTGTTAAGTGGCAAGTTATTTCCTGTCAGGAATGTGTTTGTGCAGCTAGAGCTGACTAATCCATACAGCCAATTGCATCCCTGGCCTGTAGCAGCCTCTTCCAGGGAAGAGCTCTGAGCTGTTCTGACCTCCACTGACTCCTTTGGTTCCAGCTACAGCAGCTCAACAATGTCCAAAGAGCATGACCTGAAGACCTTCCCCCACTTTCCTACCAGCTTTTCATTTTTGAAAAGGAAAATATGAGACTGCTAAAAAGATAAAAATGAGATGAGAGATGTGAAACCCCCCAAATTCTTTATGATAAGACAAAACCCACAGAAAATAATGTAATCACACGGTGACTGTGGCTGTCCTGAGAGCAACCTCTCATCTTGCTGCTTTTTTTCTGAATGGGTGCAAGGAGATGATGCCACTCACATTAGTATTGATTCAGTGCCTGCTAACCTCAGTAATTCCTGCCCTTTGGTGCTCTCACTGTTGTTGAGTTTTCTTCAAACATGAATGTATTCCCCTGGGGGCATTTAAGGTACCTGATCACAGTGTAAGAGGGATATGCAGGTAGGATTTATGCCAGGGCAAGCTTTGAGGGTAGACTGGCTTCATCAGCTAATCACAGATGCAGTTTCAGAATGAAAATTTTACTTACAAACAAGATAAAGCTTCTTTTTAGGTACCACCAGGAAATCTTAGTTTGTAGCTGTTGAAGGAACAGCTAAAACATCCTCAAAGAGCTATTATAAAATAAAAAAACCTGCCAGGAATGGCAGGTACCCACCTGATTTCTGTAAACTGAGAATCAAGTTGATTGCCTTAGGGTAGCCAGATGCTTGGAGAACCTCACTGCTGTGCACACTCTGGCAGAAGATATCCACTTGGTGGCCAACATAATAGGAGTTTATTACGTATGTTATTGATGTTTCTCCAGCTGCAATGTGCACATATCTCTCTTGAGTAGTGGTTCTCCCTTGAAAAACCACATCTACCTAGAAAATGACATGTAGATATAAGTTTTCAAAACAATATTTAAATACTATTTAATCTTAAGACAGGAGAAAATGGAAGTGAAAGAAAATTCTTTAGTCTATACTTATGTCAAAACCTGTCCATTAACAAAATGTATCTTGGCCTTTCATTAATCATCCTTGACTTTCCAGTATGAAGCTCATTCAACCGAATGAATGTCAAGCCATGCCAGCCTCACTGATCTATATCAAATTTTCATGAGGTTCTCTTTTATCCTACAAACACAACTCCCTTTATATAAAAGATACTTAACCTACACCTACTGACAGTATTTATCAGATAGTAGGTACTCCAATACTCCCCTGAAAATAGCACCCAAGGAAATACTTCTTTAAGTATAAAATTCCCATTAAAGAGCACAGGAGCACTATTCTAGTCCCTGGTGCAATGTGCTAAAGCTATTCTCCTGTAGAATTACTGTATCAACAATACCCAGTCTACTAACCCTAATCAGAATGGAAGAATCTCATTCAGAAAGCAGTCAAGAAGAAATTTTCCATTTCAGTAGTTCAGGTTTTAGCCATCCACAGTTTTTAAATATCAGAAAATCTCAGCTTCCATCCTGTACCTTATGAAATAGTAGTTTTCATTCAAGCCATGGGCTTGAATTACATTATCCAGGACAATAATTGTAATTTTTTAAAAAACCAAAACAAAACAACAAAACCACCAAACTACCTGTAAAGTTGATGGGATTCTGGCTTGTAGCAGCCATGGCAAAGTGTGATGGAAGCTCCCTGTTATGTTGGTACTTGTTTCAAACTCCTGGATTTGTCCTTCAAGAGCTGTTAAGTGAGTGCCATAAAGCACTTTCAAACTAAAGCTCCTGGTCACTTTGAGGTTCAAGACAGTCTGTGTGCAACAAAAGTAGATTGTGAAAAGACAGAATTGTAAAACTTAAAGCTCCTGCTGGTCAGGATTCCTTCTTTGGTTGAGACAGTATCATCTCAAAGATTTGTCAAAAATGCATCTTTTATCATTTTATAATACAACATAGTTACAAATGTCCCTTTTATTTTAGAATTCAACCATTTAACACATATTCTCTAGTATGGCCATGCCTTAGTGGTATTGAAGCAGCTACATGGTTAATAAACAGTAAGTGGTTTTTTGGAAGTCTTGTGTTTCTCAGATAAAAAAATGTGCCAGGTAGTCTGGGAGGAAAATACCATTTGGAAAGGATCCAGTGAAATCCCACCAGTGCTCCCCTCTGCCCTGTGTGTCCAGGGGACACTGCAGCTCTGTCAGACACACAAATGCAGTGCCCTCCTCTCACTTCACACTGGGAGCCAAGCTCCAACCCCAGGCCTGGGGAAAGTCCTGGTCTAAGCTATTCTCCCATGAGAACAAACTGAGCTTCTGCACTCCCCTCAAGAACAAAGGGAGCACCTGGACTCCCCCTTCACCAAAACACCAAGCGCGTAAAGTCACATCTACAGCCGCTGGTCTTCACCATCTCACTTCCACAGCTGCTGCTCCCCTCGTGGCATGACTCCACAATCTTGTCTCCCCAGCCATTGATAACCTACCTGAAACTCAATCCTGTCTTTTATTTGCAAAGTCTTCAATGTCTCTATGTTATGAGCAAGTTTGTAGTTAAGAGACACAACATCCAACTTCTGGACAAAATTCAGTTCTTCCGTAATCTGCTCAGTCCAAGTAAATATGACAAAAGTTAACTGTGGCACATCTCTGATACGGAGACTTCTCTGAATAATGTAATTATTGGGCTAATTACACATTAGAATAAAATTATGAAAACTGTGAAAACTTTATGGTGAAGGATTGTCTAATTTTTTTAGAAGTCACAACTTTGTACTATAAGAGGGAATATGCTGCACCAAGTGAAGATACCTGACAAGGAAGGTTTGATATAATTTACAAATGGGAGTCATGGATCATTGCTGATGTCAAATTTGTTGCACAGAAGGAGTGGCTGAAAGATACTGCCTTCATTTAATTAAGGTCTTTAGAAGCAAACCAGCCCCAGCAGAGTATTGCTTTTGGGTTGTTTGCAGAAACAATATTTAGCAAGTCAATTAGCTCACTTCAACCTCTATTTCACATATTACTGACATGGAGGAGACACTTACTTGCTTGCTGTTCACACAGAAATGAATAAATCCTTTATAGAAGTCAGTGTTTTTTTCTGATATCACATCAAGTAACACCCTCATGGGAATGCCAATGTCAGCAGCTCCTTGAATGTTATGGGTTAGCACCACATCCAACTCTTGCCTTTCCTGTTAATATTTCACAGCATAGATAGCAAAGCATGTGTAGAATCCAAAGCTTGCTGCAATACAGAGCTCAAACCAGAAATCTGTCTGTCCTACATTTAATATTAATTAAACTCCCACTAGCTATGTTGTTTGTCTATGGCACAGAAACATGCAAAAGTTACCAGTTATGGCAGGAAAGTGAAATATCATGAGGAAACATACTTGTGTGTGTTCTCTACTCTCCTGCTCTGATGGCAAGAGAAGCCAAACTTGTAACTGTCAACAGAGAAGCCAGAGATTCACAGCCTTTCCTGTGCTGCTGTCTCACTGAATAAACAAACAGCTGTGTCTGATTAATCACTGCCTATTATTTTGCAGGGTAAATCACAGTGATATAAGGAACATCCAACAGTACAATACAAACAACAAAAATTTACACATAAAGAGCATGACAAGGAAATGATTCAGGAAGTGCCAGAGCCTGTATCCTATTATCCTATACATCTGTTACTGCACACTGAAGGTGCCAAATTTTCAAAGATTTTGTTATTTTATTTTTATTCCAGGATTTATTACTAAAGCTTGACTATTTGTTCCAAATAAAATAGGTTAGAGTACATTACTCAGTACTTTGTACACAAACTCCAACAGCCTGCAGGGTACTCACATTAGTGACTTTTAGTATAAGGAGTCCTCGGAATTTACTTTTATCAACAGTGATCAATGTCTGTGAATCTAGGTTCATTTTATCCATCAAAAGGTAGCCTGAACCATCAATTTTCATTGGTGCTCCAAGATCCTGTAAAAGAAGGAAAAAACTTTAAAAATTCACCACTTTTACACTTAACCACAAATATATCATACCCCTGAAACTTTTAATTCCTACTAGTAGCTTTAATAACACCTAGCTGTAAAATCAAGTATATCAGGCAGCATAGCCACAGGATGTTTCACAAATCTTGACAGCTTTTTAATACATTTCATAAATTTTGTCTTTTTTATTTTGAAAATGTCTGAATATTTTTGATAAATGAGTCAGCATAAATATAACACTGGGCAATGTGGCAGCTCTTCCTGCCTAAATGAAAAGTTAATTAATATTCTATATTTGGCATTGTCCCAGTGGCCCAATGCATCCATAAATTCAATGAAACCAGACAGTATACATAAGGTTATTATGGCAGTTCTGGTTTTGGGGAAGGGCAGATGAATCACATCTTTGTATAGTCAGATTTTCCTTGACTTGCATATTGAATTCACAGATCATACTGTGATAACGTGTCTCTCAAACTTTCCATACACTGTATTTTCTGACCCTGAAGATTATCTATTTACTTCATATATTTTTAAACTATTTCAAAGTTTGTTTCTCAGACTGCTGAGAGACTGTAACTGCTGATACAGCCAAAGACAACTTTGAATAATCTTGAATTATTCGAAGAATTGAATACATTGAATATAAAAACCCTGCAGAATTCTCAACCATGTTTTAGAAAACACATCAGAGCTAGTACAAGCAAGTGCATTATCTGCAGGTACTGATTAACAGAAAATTTGGCTTATGCCATATGAAAAAACATATGAATGACTGGCTCCAAAAGTAAGATGCAGCATCAAAAGAGAATGTTTTTATTACTTCTCTGCTACAACTTTGAAATCCTTAGATTATTCTCTTTTGACTTTAGCAGGTACAAAGGTCCTAGCTTAGATGTATAAATTCAACATTAAAGAAGGAAATTCTTTTTCATACCTGAATTGTTTGGCACTGGTTTTCTATAAGTATTTTCCACTGAAGGTTCTTTTTAGGGTCAAAGTCCCCATTCATTTGAATCTCACAGGCTCCCAATTTCATCCCAATTCCAATAAGATATTTTGAGTGTTTCCATGCAGTGATGGACAGCTCATTTTCCCTTGGGATTTCCTTCAGCTGGGGGACATCATGCCTGAATTGAACTTTCAGAGTAATCCTTGGCTTGCACTCGGCTCTCACTTCAAGATGGGCACTTTTGCCTTCTGTTTCCAGGACAGAGAGAAGCTCTGCCTGGCACTTGTCTTTCTGAATGGATCCTGTGAGCCGTGACTGAGTTGGGAAACTGAGATCCTATCAAGAATTAAACAAAAAATCCTTGACAAGTAAACAAACACTTTAAGACAAGTGTGTATTGCATTATACAATATCAGAGACAAAACCTACAATCTCCATGCTGCCATTTTTCCCCCTCTCTACAAGAAAGGTGGTGATTTTTCCTGAATAGGACCTGATGGAAGATTTAAGGACTGTCCTGCAGAATTCACAACTTCTGTATCTTTACAAAGTTTTACATTTACAAAAATACAAAATACCTGTTTCTTCAGATTGGCAAAGTTTAGTGAACATTCTATGCTTCATTCAGACTACACCAATCTCAGTTTTCAAACAAATTAACATACAAAAAAATCATAGGCCTAATAGACATTCTTGCATCTGGTTGTACAAGGTTTGGTTTTTTTAATCATTAAACTTCTAGCTTGTCTTGTGCAATATTCCAAATGAAATGTTTCTTCTCATTCTTTCAAAGGATTTCTAAAAACACTGAAAATTCTACTATTTTTAATAGTTTAAGGGGTTTTCAGTCCCTCTTCACTACAACTTTCCTGTCATTTTTATTTTTATGTTTGAAAGCAAAATATAAATGCCTATGAACATCTAGAAAAAAACCCTAATTTTCCCATAGTAATTCTTTCTAATGTAGTCAGTGGGGCTAACTGGAAAAATCAAGGAAATTCTATCTTAATATAATCTACACAGACCAGGGAATTTGTTTTTGCCAGAGTTCAGGCTAATATTGCTGTTCAGCCTTAGAGGGCAGTGTTGGCCTGTGAAGGCAACAGGCAAAGGCTGAGCTAATCTCCAGAGAGCACCTGTGAGCAGGACATGACACACTGCCTCTGCCTAATGCTTTGAGACAGGTGTGCCTTTACAGTGCCTTTCCAACACTCCAGCACTGTTATTTGAGCTAAAAGCCACATGGCCTTCATTTGATCCCAAAACTCTCTTTAAAAGTTTCCCAGAACTACCTGCAGAAGTTGACAGTCTGTTTCTGTTTCCAGTGTCCAGTCAGCTTTATTCTGAATAGAGAAATCCCCTCTAGCCCTCAGTGTGCATCTGCCAGCCTGCAGCAGGAAAATGCCCTCTGTGGTGGAGTCTGTGGCTGCAGAGAACAAGACAGAGTTTTCAAAAGGCAGCCCAAGCTGGCTGAGCCAGGGAAGTGAATGCTTGAGCATCCCTTGGAGTGTATATTCATGCTTGCAGGAGGTGTCTATCTGCACATCCACTGCTCTGCCATCACACTGCAGGTTCATTAACAAACCCACGTTGCAGATGTTCTGTCGAAATGAGCCCCCCAAGACTGCAGCACGAGGCAATCCCATCCTCTGCAACAGAAAAGATTACACTGTTTGAAACACACAAGGTAAAGCAACTGTCTTCCTAATTTGTTTCTAATTCATGAGAAAGCATTTCTTCTTTCTGAAACAATCTGCTTTTGGGAAGGACCATACAAGACAGCTTGTTTCATAGAGAAATCAGAAATTTCTCTGTGAAAAACCTGGAAAAAAAAAATGGGGAGGAAGGGGCAGGGGGTGGGGAAGAAGAATAAATCCTACAATAACCTTTTCATAAATAATATAGAAGAAACAAATCTTAACCTCCACAATTACAAAACAAAAGGACATGCTTTTCACTAGATTTTAAGAAAAAAGTTTATTTAAATTAAAAAACTATTATTAAGCAACATTTTTATGGCAACAGTAACATCTACCATTGTATTACTCCAAATTATCATCTTCAAATACACTTCCCCCTGCAAGTGCTCTGACTCATTGTTCTGCCAGAACAATTTTAATGACCAAAATTGGCCTGTCCATAAATGTGTCAGGAGACAGCTTTCTGTGAGTCAGTGATGTGAAATACACAGACTGGAAGGGCATGCAGAAAACAAACTGGGCTTACCTCTAGACTGATGCACTTGTTTCTAAGAGCAAGTATCCATCCTGTCTCATTGCTTGCCAGGCTCACTTCTCCATCAACTTCCAAAGTGCAAGGCCCAAGGACAATACCAAGGATGCCCCTGTACTTGTCACTTATCATGGCTGACATCTTCAGTTGGTTCTCTCTGGCAATTCCCAAAGAATGAAGTGAAGGCAAAGAATGCTGGAAGTCGATTTCTAAATGAGGCTGGGTGTTAGTGGTGGCACAGAGTTGCAGGCAGGCAAACAGGTCATGAAAAGAAACATGTCCAAAGAAGATGACAGTAAAGTTGCTGGTAAATATTGACCCATTCAGTGAAACTCTTGCTGGAGTCTGAAAAATTACAGAAAACTGTTGTCAAGTTTGCTTTCCTGTCAGGTCACATACTGTTTTTAAAAGCTCATA
Source organism: Coloeus monedula (assembly GCF_965178545.1). Classification (NCBI taxonomy): domain Eukaryota; kingdom Metazoa; phylum Chordata; class Aves; order Passeriformes; family Corvidae; genus Coloeus; species Coloeus monedula. Next base: position 10,516,234 of record NC_138796.1, on the reverse strand, counting down.
TTAATAGAAGAGAACTGTTCTCCTACACCATTTTGTATTCATCCTACATAATTATAAATGCAGAAGCAAATGGAGAAATGGCCTAAAGCCTTTAGAGTTCCGTATTAGAAATAACAGGAAGAAAACCCAAACCAACAATTAAGGGAGTGAAAATATTTGAAAGTGCACACAAAACTTCCAGGTAGTTCAAGTTCATTTCTAAATGTCTACACTTTAATACTTAGATTCCCTTCATGGTAGCTAAGACATTGTGTTATTGAGAGCAAAGTTTACAAATTAAGCCAGTACCTCAAAATGATGAAATGCAATTACACCATTGCAAAGGCCAGAAAGTTGTTTGTTAGCAGATTCTCCACTGCAAGCAACCTGTTGATGTTGTCAACAAAACACATTCAGAGCATGAAGAAAAGCAGGTAGGACTAAAATTCAAAGGAGCAAGTTACAGGGCTGCTTTAAGGATCAAATGGATGAAGGTTCCAAAACACAGATTTAAGATTAAAGGTTAAAGTTCAGTTTCAAAAAGATAAACAGTTTAGTGTTTAGTGCATTAAATATATTACAACATTCGGCAGGATTTCTGCAAACCTCCAGTACACGTGGAACAATGTCCATCAGTCCTCTCATATCATGGTGAAGTGAAAGAGAAATTTCCATAGCAATGCCAGTGGTTTTCTTCTCTATTTCAATTTTGAGCTGCTCTGTCTCCACAGTGGTTGTTATCCCTGCAGCAATCTTTCTGGAGAAATTCTGTGCACAGAAGAAATCAAATCATGGAAAGAAACAAACAACAACATCCCAGCAACAAATGGGAAAGGCAGAGTCTGTTTCACTGTGCTTAAACATCACAGCTTGTGTCAGGGCACCAGCACTGGTAAAATAAAAGTGCAAATTCATCAAGGCAGCCTCATTTCTAATAGAGATTTTAGTGTTATGCCAGACCTTCTAAATGCAATGCACCACTAATTCTTCTGGCTCCAAAACAGATTGAGAACATTCAGTACCCTGAAGGATTTGAGCCCTCAGGCACAAACAGTTAAAGCAGTAACACTACTAAAAAGCAAGGCAAAGGAATTTTAGAATTCTTTCTAAAAGGAAGTTTAGAATTCTTTCTCTGCACAACTGTGTGTCTCACCCTACCATAGTGGTTGAACCCAGCCAAATATTAGCAAGTGACTTGATGTCTGAGATAGCAAAGGATTCTTTCATGGAAAGATAATCTGCAATGCCAAAGAACTGTAATGTTGTTCACAGATCTATAGCAGAAATGCAGATAGAGAGAGCACTGGCAAAGCAACACCATACCAGGAATCATGGTCCATAGTGCTTCAGTGGGTAGGAAGTTTCAAAGGCAAAGCCGTGCTAACCACCCTTCTCCTCTTTAGCAGCCATCCAAAGGATGACATCAGGACCAGTTAAATCCAGTACCAGATGCAACGCAGTCCTGAGGCTGATACCTGATGGCTGCACACCTTAGGCCTGCTGGTCCACATCCCATTTATAAGGGAAAGATAAATGAGAACTGAATGTAGTATCTCATTTAGTCTAGATTCAGCTCCAAGAGCTCAGATGACAGGTCAACAGTATGACAAGGAGCCAGACAACACCTTTCTTTCACACAGTAATTTAGTACATCTCAAAAACGGAGCAGCTTTTAAAACAAATACACACAGTGCACAGGAAAAGCCTAGAGTTATTATATATACACAAATTGTCATCCCAGAAATGAAATTTTCACAGGCAGAACTCTTCTTACCTCATAATAGGCAGCAGCTTCTACAAAAAAAGGAATCCCATGTTTCTTTATCTTTGAGATGTTGTGCTCTAAGCTCACAGATAGCTGGGATTTTGGAGGTTCTGTGGCCAGTCCAAACACAGCAGCAATCCTTTCACTGCCACTCTGCAGGGCTATGGCAGTGGTGTGATTTCCTGTGCCATGCTCACATGTGGCAGTAAGGGTGCCTTCCAATGGCAACCCTATTGACAGGGAGGGAGGGAAGGAAAATCAACACAGCACTTCCGGGTTGTCATTATCCAATACAGAGAATATGTATTACAGATCAAAAGAAGCCTTCTGTAGTTTTTTGTAAGAAAAGACACACCTTTATAAAAAAATGTGATCACTTTACTAATATTTATAGAAGGACATGATCTACCAGGTGGAAATTGTATTGAAATGGAACTGCTAAATTAAAATGTGGCATTCACTTTGGAAATCAAGGATTTTCCTTTTCTTAATAAAGGATATCTACCAATTGGTATTGTGTCCAACTCCAGAAATCAGCTGTCCAAAAGATTCAGAACAGATTTATTCTGTCCAAAAGATCCCATGCAAAATTACTAATAATTCCAGTTCATGAAAACCCACTGCTTTGCTTAGGAAACAACACTTGGCATAAAACTATACTTAGAGGAACTGGTCAATTTAGATCCTGTGCAGGAGCACAGATATACAAAAGAGAAACAATTTACTCTGAAGTATTTCAAAGCTCTTTTGAATTATTTGTGTCCATTTTACTGTATTTTCTCAACAACATTAAAAAGAATGCTGCTAAGACTGGATCACATTTTGTTCTGGTGTGAGCAAACACAACTCATCTATTTCCACTGCTCAGCAGTCATTTAGATAAATTCACCTTGTTACACCACACCTTCAAGTCAGAGTTTTCTTCCTACCTGCATTTTTTAAAAAGTTGATATTATGTGTGAAAGTCCCTCTGACTCTGCTGTGCCCACGATCCAAGACATTGAAAAAATCTACAGAAAGAGCCTTCTCATCCACCTGGAAGCTAGCTAGCCCCCTTTTCTTCTCTTTACTCAGTTCCAGGTGTCCTTTCAGTCTTGCCTCCACTGGGATTGCCTGACTGCCATTCTGAAACATGGCAACAGTGATATTGTGTACGGTGGTATTCCCAAACACGTTCCTGTTCCTGACATGGAGTCCATACAGTCTTTTGTTGACCATCAGATTGATGTTACCTGAAACAGGCAGAAATTATTACTGTGGAGAGAGATTCTTGGGACAAAAATAACCAGAGTTTTAGAAGTAATATATAAATTAACCATCAATTTAATATTGGGAGGAAGCAGAAGAATTTCCATTTGTTATAATAGATAATTTTGCCTAATCAAGAGAGCAAATCAGTTTCACATTGAGGGTTTCTCTACTAGCGAGTGTCTGTGTTTAAAACAAATTACATAATAGTATTTCTAGCAGCTGTTCCTTTTTATTCACTAAGCTGCTTGTGCCCTTAGACCATGGACTATACTGCACTCCCTATGAAGGAAAATTTACAGAGGGACTGTGACCTATTACTAGTGTAATTGCAGGCGAAACAATCCCTCCAGAGCTCAGCAGTGACCTGCTGCACCCATGGAGCCATTCAAAGTAGTAAGGGTTTCAAGTCAGTTCCCACATTTCAGAAGAGGAAGGAGGCCACCCACTATTTCCTTCAATCCATGAAAATATGAAAAATTCTAAACTGTGTTTGTTCACTGAAAAGTACCCTCAACCCTATGACCCAAGGTTCATTTTGCATGCTAAATACTCTCCTCTGCATTATACAGAATCACAGAATAGTTTGGGCTGGAAGAGGCCTTAAAGCCCATCTTGTTCCGACCCTCTGCTATGGACAGGGACACCTTCCACCAGACCAGGTTGTTCAAAGCCCCATTCAACCTGGCCTTGAACAATTCCAGGGATGGAGCAGCCACAGCTTCTCAGGGCAACCTGTTCCATTTTCCGATCACCCTCATAATGAAGAATTTCTTCCTAGTATCCTATCTCACCCTGCCCTCTGTCAGTCTGAAGCCATTCCTTGTTGTCCTTTCACTCCAGGCCCTTGTCCAAGGTCCCTCTCCAGCTCTCTTGGAGCCTCGTTAGGCACTGGAAGGGGCGCTAAGGTCTCCCAGGAGCCTTCTCTTCTCCAGGCTGACAACCCCAGCCCTCCCAGCCCAGCTCCAGAGCAGAGGTGCTCCAGCCCTCTGATCAGCTCTGTGGTCTGCTCTGGACTTGCCCTAACAGGCACACATTATTCTTCTGTTGGGGCACCAGAGCTGAATACATTCTGCAGCTCAGGAAGGATTACACGAAAATTAAGGAGCTTCCTTAGGTAGCTGCAGATTAGAACAAAACACAAAGGAACAGAGTACCATCATGAATGTTGTTTTTGCACTTCAGTAATCCATCCAGAGAAAGAAGATGAGGTATGGCCTGTAATCCAGTAAAAGTGTGTTGGACTCTTCCATTTAGGGACAAAACAAAACCAACTTTTCGCTCCCTGGCTCCCATGAAATCCATGTGAAGCTTATTTTCGTTAAGATTCAACTCAGAAGACAACAGAAGTCTAAAAAGACGGACAAAAATTGCTAGTAAGATACTATTATGGTTGATTCAGGATTGTCAAGACACCCCTCCTTACTCAAAGCAGGATCAATGAGAGTAGGGTGCTCAGGAGTGTGTGTGGTCAAGTTTGGAGTATCTCCGAGTATGGAGACTCCACAGACTTTCTGGGCACTTGTTCCAGTGTTGTGAGTCAGGCAATCGGATGCCTTGCAGTCAGCACATGCTGTTCACAAGATGTTTCTAAAACTCCTCAGTAAAGCTTCAAAGACTGGCAGACTAATTTTTCTTTAAATTTCTTAAATGCTTTTGTTATGGTTCCTAATAAAAGAAAGAGTTGGACAGAGTTTGAGTTGGAAATTAGTCCCTCTCTGTCACAATATGAAATATCGCTTTGGTGCTGATTTAAAACCAACATTAAGAATTCAGCTTAAAAAAATAATTCTAAGTGCCACCATCATTTGAGTTTGGTAAATGAACCAACAATATTTCTTTGTATCTTGGTCCTGAATTGAACAGTGTTAGAGAAACACGTCACAGCTTTCTGGGGAAACCTGCTGGAACAACAAAAAGCTCAATTTTCAGTGTTTTAAGACTGAGACACAGTTTTCATATTGCCTTCAACAAACTATCCACTGAACTATCTGACTTTCTAGACTCAAGTATACTACACAAAATACCTAAAAGTGAGGCAATTACTCCAGTTTTCATAGTGTTAGATTTCCCTCCTAGAAACTGGAACCCTCTGAAACACTGATGATGAGTAAAACCTGAGTGAAAATCCACTCCATGGGAAGAACAAAACTAATAGTTCAGGGAATTAAGATTCATTCCATCAGTCAGCAACTGAAGTCTGTACAGAGTGCATCCTTTTAGCTGTTCCCCAGAAACATTCAACAGTTTATTTTATTCTGTATTCTCCCTGTAAAACAAATCCTAAACAAATATTCGTTCCAAAAATTTTAAGTGTTCTGTTTTCCTTCCTGTGAAGTGAACTGCAATAAATTACTCTTGAACAGCTTACCCTGGTATTTAAACAAATTAGTGCAGTACTGGATGCCCAGAACCGTAAGCAAGCTGCAGAACCACATGAAATATCCTTCTTGGAATATTTTATCTTATTTTTAGTGTTACTAGTAAATCTAATGTGCTTCATCTAAATTGTAGTAACTTCTGATTTCTTTAACTCTTATTTCCTCATTTTCCTTATCTCATCCAATTAGTAAACACTAGGACCTCTGCAGACACAAAATTCTTCCCTATACACTTCCTATTTGTAAAATTTGAAAAATCAGCTGAAACTTGGGAGGGCCAAATTTCTATTTCCCACCTCTGCCACCTCAAAGCTTTCTACAATATTTTAAAAACCTTATAATAAACACTGGGAAGTGCCCTTTTCCACTGGCATAGCTTCTACCATCTGTTCATTCAAAGTTCTCTGTACAAAGTCCTAGGAGAGCAACTAGAACACATAAACACAACTTACACCAACTTAGAAAGCATAAGGAGAAGTAGTATTTCAATGACAGGGATAACACATGAACTGGCATTTACTCAGTGGCCTTGCTGCAGCCATATGAAAGCAGTTACATTTAAATTTGTATCACAGAACACTCCTCAGTTCCTCAATTAACCAACATTCTGATTTCTCTACCTTGATGGAAATATTTTGCCCATGAGCCGGAACTGTACTGATTCTGGGTTTGTCAAGACTGTCTGATGGAGAAAAGCCCTCAGCTCAACAATTCTGGCATTCCTCCTGTTTTCATTGTTCACATCAACCTCCAGCATCAGCATGTCCCGTCCATTGGAATGAAGGTGAAGAGAGCCATTGACACTGTTTTCACCATAACTCTTCAGGACTGCCTGGGCCTGCACACAGAGAAAAAGGAGAGCAGAACATTAAGGACCTCAGATTACAATACACAATTCTGAAACATCAGTTTGAGCAATGAGACTGCAGACAACAAGCTGGGACTGGACAAAAGCAGAGAGGGGAGTAAAGGGGGAAAGGAGTTTTTAATTCTCATCTTTGTTTCTCATCATCTAACTCTAATTTGATTTGGCAATAAATTAAATTAATATTGCCCAAGTTGAGTCTGTTTTGTCTGCGAAGTTAGTGGGTAAGTGATCTCCCTGTCTTTATCCTGTCACCATGCTAGAGCTTTCAACAAAAAAATGTGAGCTACATTGAATTTTAAGTACAATTTAACTCGATTTTGAGAGTTTTCTGAATTTCAGCCAAAACATAAGCCAACTATACCAACCACACGCAGCTATCTAGCCAGAACAAACTCTGAGTTAACTGTTTCCCTAACAATTTATGCCTCTCCACTACAGTCATTGAGTGTATGAATTGCAAAATCTTCAAGTTCAAGCAACAAGACTGTAATTACCAGGGGACTGACCTGTGAAGACATGTTCTTGTTGATGATGGCTTTTACACTTACACCACAGTCAAAGTGTTCCAGTTTAGTCTGCCTGGAAAACAGCTCCCCACTTAGGCCCATTGCTTGTGGAAATTCAAGCTATTTGACAAAGTAAAGTATCAGAACAGAACATTGCATTCCCACCAATTGCCTCATGTGATTTAATGTCTGAACTTCTAGCATGAAGTGGAGAATGAGTATAAACAAATATGTGTATAAAATTTTACCAATTTTATCCCAAGATACTGAAAAATAAATCAAATGCAGTAAAAAAAAGCATGAAAACAAAAGGTCAATGTATGTCTTATAAGGTATTATTGATACAAGTTATTGATCCATTATTGGACCTGCTGAGATACCTACAGTTCCTTGTCAGGACCAGGACTCGATTGGATTAGGACACTTACTAGCATCAATTACAGTTCTAAAGACAACACAGTAAAACAGTCACCAAGACATAAAAAATAAAATGCCAAAAATTAAAACCACCAATACCTGGAATGAGTGTGTCACATCCATGTGTAAAAGATGTCTAAAATCTGCCTCACTGGATTTGTCCTGATACCTCCCTAGAAAACTGAGAACATCTTCCTTATTCACCTTTAAGATAGTCTCAAGCTCATGCTTCACCTGTGTGTTAAGAATGGGAGTAAGCAAACTGCATTGAGTATTAACCCTGTGCGTTATGAAAGATCACAGAAGTCATCCCTACACATCATGAGAAATGAAAGAGTTGCAAGATTTTATGTTTTGGCTCAGAATGAAAAACAAGAAAAGCAGAAAAAATAGCTACATTTGGTAAGAAAGATGAATAGATACAGCTACATAAGGGTGAGAACCCTGAGTCCATTCTATCCCAGTACTGGTTATTATTAATAACATTCATGCATAATAATATTCTAAAAAAATAATGGATAGAGTATTCCTATCATAGATTACTACACAACATATTATTATACAAAATTAAGGAGGTCCAAGGACATAATCAACCTCTGAACATTTTGGTTGCAGCAGCTACATGGTGAGGAACTAAAGACCTATAGCAAGATAGGTCTGAAAAGACAGTAAAGTGTAAATAAACAGGTAATTAACATCTCCTAATTGAATTTAATGGGAAATTTACTCACATTTTGATGACTTAGAGTTAAAATGCACATTTCAACATCTTTGGGGAACATCTTGTAGTTATAAGGATGAGTTAAGCCAGCACAAATCTAAACAGAAGTTTGAGAGGAAATGCAAGGAACATAAGATATATGCAGTAAATCACTCATTTGCAGGCTGTTTTGATATGTCAGATTAAAGGAAGTTCTTGGATAACTCACATAAGGGTTTTCAGGTTGGTAACCAAGTATAAGAGTCTGAACTGTTTCCTCCACCCCATTTATCAAAACTTTTGTTTCCATGAAATAGTGCTTTTGCTTTTTGTCAACAGTAAATGTCTCCTGCAGAAGGAAGCTCTGCAGAAAGGGCACTTTAAAAGGATGCCTGGAAAAAAAACAAGAAAGAAACATAGTGTAAAAGATCTTAATAGACAACTACAAAAAGAAATCATGCAAAGATCAGCTTGAACTCCAAATGTATCATTTACGACCAGGGTGTCAGGTACAGAAGTAAAACACATAGGACCAGGATGTTTAAGAAACTACAAAGAATAATTACAACTTCAAAAAAACTCCACACACTTACCAGAATTTTTGATAGAGTTTCCATCCTTAATTTGCTAAAGGCCTGGAAGGGCAGGGGAGGTGCTGCTCTAAAATTCTGACATGTATAACCAGCACATACACCTTCTATACCTGCATGACCAAGACTTCAGTTCAAATACGGATAGTGCCCAAACCTGGCAGGTTCGAAAATCTCACCCATCCACATTTTATGCTTTTTGTACAAACAAAAATCTACATACCAAGGATCCAGTGCAACAGATGTTCAGCACTACACAGCTCTCAGAGTGGTTTACTACTTCAGTGCAATGTTTTATGGACTTTATTAGATGTTTCTGCACATTTACTTAGACCTCTTGGAAACATGCACAAACTTTTATAAACTCAGACACTGGACTGCCTTTATACATGTTAGAATATCTGATACAGCTCTTCATTTACATAATTTTTTACAGAAAAGACACCTCACAGTGTTTTAGTTTTCTCTGAGTTGCACAGTGGCTCCTAAGGCAGCCTGTGCACTCCTGTTGATCCTGCTATGCATTAAGAAAGCTGAGATTTCCCCAGAGGTGATCCAGATGTCTCTAGTCTGAGCATATATTTTTAAAAAGGCCTTCAGGCCTTTTTTAGTAATGGTTAATGAAGAGAGAAATTTCAGGGACAGCCAATATGTAGAAGCAGTGCACTCCTTCTCATCAGAAAATGGAAACATATTCCAAAATCTAAACAAGACCATTTGTTAAATGTTTTAAGAGGATACCTTTGGCTTTAGAACGGCTATCTAATGCCTAAGGACCAGGAAGAAGGCACATGGATGGCACAGAGGATCAGATCTGGATTTTGGAACTTCTCACCACTTCCAAGTTTGGATACACCATAAATCCTGCTGTTTTCATGCAAGGAGGCTATATGACTGAGTTGCCAACAAATATGTCACAGCACACATGGCTTGTTGCCTTTGACAACTTTGTTCACTGTCATTTCAACAAAGAGACCAAAAGCTAATGGATGCAAATAACCAGCCCAGGAAGATGCTGTGCTTGAGGAAGTTCAGAGAGCCAGACAAGACAAAGCACAGACTTTGTGCATGTGGCACTCTCACTTTGTAAAGCCCAGAACATTTCCTAAGAGCATCAAGATGCTCATTAAATTAGGCCAAAACATTCTTAAAAGATAGAAATAAGAATACTAAACCTGAAACGGAGGGTTGCACGTTTTTGATAGAGCATCTTCTCCTTCTTCAGCTCTTTTATCTGACCTTCACACTGCAGTATGACAGGCAGACTTTTATAATCTCTCCATACAATCTCCACAGAAAAGTTTGTCGTCTTAGGCTGCACTCAGATCATGAGACCAGAACAGGAAAGGACAATTGCATCAGATTTACTGCATTCATATTCAGGAACATCAATATGGAAACCATATTGTTCAACAGGATGCAGCAAGGCTGTCATTTCACAGATCAAACCATTTCTGCTACAGTTTCAGTCCAGATCTCCATTAATTTCTCAGGGGATTAAAAGTGACATCAGTAGAAAACTGACTCCAGCAGAAGACAAATGTCCCCTAATGTATCACTTGAGTGTCGCCTATTTACAACATAAGCAAGCTCTGGTACGTGAAAAACCTAACTGGATTTTCAAAGTATGGAATGCTATGTTTAGAAAAACACTTTTTAAGACTTCCTGCAAGGTATGAATGGACCAAAGTAACTGATCAAAGTACCTCTTTCAAGGAGAAACTGCTGATTACCCTTCCTCTGCTGCAGACATCAAGCAAAGGAAAAATTATTTTAAGACTGGAAGGGATGTAGAGATTAAAACAGCATATAAACCTGGGCTGTTACCATGCTCACTAGCAGGCAAGAGATTCTGATTCTCCAAGACAGCAGAATCTTCCACACCTGTCATATATCTGCATCAAATTGTGAGTAATCACATCTCCACCTCCCTTTCTAGTCACACAGTCTCTGTTCACCCTCTCCTCCCTGACTGTCTGTAGTTGGCCTCCAAAATAGGTGAGAAGTACTCCAAACTATGCCACACAAGTTTTTGTTTTCTTTTTGAACCTAGTTTTACACTGCAGCCTGTCAAAACAGACAGAAATAGATGCAGGACTGGAAGGGTTTAAGTTTCAACACTAGCAATAACATCTTTCAGGAAGAGAGTGCTGAGTCAAAAAAATTGCTTTTGTTTTTTTTTTTCTCACCATTGGCAGACTCTGATAGCTGGCTGTGAAGTTAAATTCCTGTTTTGTACTTTTAATCTTAAAGCAGAGAAGTTTGGCTCGTTCATTATTTTCCAAATGAATTTCATTCTTCACAAGCTGATTCCACAGAGATATCATTTCACTATAGCTATGCAGAACATTCCTCCCAAGATGATTATATGTGGATGCCTGAAAAACAAAGACATTAGTCAGGCTGAGCTAGGACAGACAGCATTCCATTGTGCAGCAGCACAGCACAGAGGTGACAGAATGATCATTTACAAGAACTATTAGAAATGTGTGCCACCTTTTCCATTATAAAAATATTCAAAATTGCCATACAGAGCTCAAAGTTCATTTTATCTCCTCTAAACAAGGAGAGACAAAGACCTAAATAGTTGAGAAGAAAATAGTTGATGACCCCTTTTTTCTCATTCAAGAATGTTTCTCACATTCCTCCATGCTGTGCCTGAAGCAGTAGTGACCTAAGGAGGAAAAGCTGATAAAAGAACACCTTAATCATAAACATAAGTCAAAGATTTAGACAATTGCATAATGACAGAAGTCTACCATATTGCTTAATGCACAGCAACCACGATGAAATTAGTTTTAAACCTCTACTGCATAACACAGTCTAAAATAAATTACAAGGAAGCTTAGAAACCATAGACTCAGGGCATAGTGATGGCACAGAGCCCTGTCCCCAAAGCCATACACTCTGTGAAGCACCATGTCACCAACCTGCAGGTATGTGGTAGCTGGTGTGTAAATGTGAACCTTTCCTTCCTTCTCATTGCCTTGATCTTTATAGAATAGTTCCAGTACAAGGTCTTTAATGGAGAGAGCTTTTCCAGTTGTCAGCTCAGATGTCAATAAATAAGCAGAATGCTGAGGCTGATGCAGTTTGTGAGCTGTGTACAGATAGAGCCATGGGCTGTCTATATTCAACCCACCTGCAAAGGACATACATTAAAGCTGACAGAAACGTGAGATTTCAAGCTACCTGGATTCTAACTCCACAACAGAGTTCCTGGGGTTTCAGAATGAAGCTAAAATGCTACTATCAACCTTTTCTCTTCCAATTGCTAAAATCTCTGGGAGGTATATAATGAAATTAATGTCCTTCACTAGTGTAAATGGAACTGCTGGAAGAGACCAGCCAGCTAGGCTTGGAGATTTCAAAAACTTACCTAGATAAATCCACAACAGATGTGACCTACTGCTAGAAACAGTCCTGATTGGAGCAGAAAGCTGGGCTGGACAACCTCCAGGGTCTCTCTCTTCCAACAAAAATTTTTATCATTCTGTTGCAGTCAAGCAAAACTGCTCAGAAAAACCTGGCAGCAGCTTCCAATACCTGCTTTTCTAATCACAGACTGGAAATGGTTTGTGGTACTTCACCTTCCCACTTCTTCAGGCCATTTCTGGATGCATCCTTCCACTGCAGCCCAGCCACAAATGGTACATGGTCATTATACTGCACCTCAAAGTTGGTGCTGCTCTGCAAATACACCTGAGAGGTGTGCAAGTGCTGCAGCTGGGTTCTATAATTCACCTGTTTTTCCAGGACTTGCATGGTAAACTGGAAAAGAAGTGAAGCAAATTTAAATAAAAACAAGATTCCATTTTTAGGGGTGTCTAAGTCAATACACACACAGTAGCAGGAAGGTCACAGCTTCTGCTTTTGCACATTTGCCATTCACTGTATAGATTTTCATGCGTGCTCACCAATTACAGACTGAGGTTTCTTTAAGATGCATTTGTTACAACAACAGGAGATTCAAAAAGAAAAATGCTGTAATATTCTGTAATATGTTGTAATATGAGTTATTATAATCTGCAACCTCCTTCCATATTGTGTCAAGCAAAGCAGCTTTTGTAAATCTCTACAATCATTTTATATGAGTTAGCAGCGCAAAAACCTCAGACCAAATTACACTCAAACTTTTCCAGTATTTGCAAAATTTTTCTTCTAGCAAATGTCCACAATCTCAGTGTCTCTGGGCTAAGACCTCACCTAACTCAAAATTATTAAGTCTGGGTACCTGCCTTATATTATTAGTACATACCATATTTACAAAAAAAAAGGCCATAATAAAAAAAAAAATCAAAATTTCTTCTTAGTTTGTCTGTTAAATATTTGAAGTGGAGGTCTTACTTTTCAACCATCACTATTACCTCCATGAAATAGCTGACTACAGATGAACTGGAACTGTTCTTAAAGGCTTGGCTGATCAGCAGTTTCTTCTTGTTGTTTATTTCATCCCAGTGTTTCCCATAGTTCACTTCCATCTGGGAGGAAATCCAAGATGCACTCGCTTCATGTTCCAGGTGAACCTAAAGAAGAGAGCATCACCTTTTTGCTGTGAACTCTGCTTTCTATGTTGACAGCCCCGAGTACAAGTGGCATGGGCACCCAGCACAGGGAGTGCCTGGGGCCATACCCACCTTGTGGCTGTAGGTGGGAGCCTGCACACAGTGCAACTCATGCCCCAGCTCCAGTCTGTACAAGCCCTGTGCACTCGTCTCCACCTGAACCTTCTGCTGCGTAGTGCACTTGTGGCAAGGGGTTTTTGCCTCTCCTGTTCAAGTTAAATCACAAAGTTACCTATTCAAATAAATCAGAAGTAATCTTCCAAAATGTTAATAGTATAAATCTGACACTGGCTTCAAGACTAATGTTTTGCAAAATATCAAAGTTAGATTTGTCTATTTTTACAGCTATATACTTGTTGATTTATCCTACAAATGCAAAGGAAAGCACAAACTTCATTACTTAAACAGAATTTTACCTGGTTGAAGTAAAAGCACTACGAACTAATCCTGATCAACCTTTGCAGCTTTCTTGGTATATCTCACAATATTTGATGATTTTCTGTTACTGCCTACTCCCAACATCATGACATTACACGGTATTTCATTTGAAACAAAAAATAATAATGAACTTCCAGCCCTTCTGGAGACTGAGAAGGAAATTAAAACAAGGAATTTGAAGTTCCAACTAATGAGGAGGATAACTTTTTAAAACAAAAAATCCAGTACTTCTCCAAGGAAGTATTTGCTGACCACTTCGTGTGGAATAGATGTCAAACTGGGTTTATACCAAAGTGTAACTATGCTCTAAGTCTCTTATTTCACAATTACATAGCTATAGCCAGGCATCATAAGACACTGTTTAAGTGTTTTGATTGTTATTAAGTGTATGTATGCAAACATCTGAAAACACAAATTAATGAGGGGCAATTCTCACTGAAAAACTGATTTTTAATCAAATGTTGGACATGCTTGTGAAAAGCCCATTTTAAAAACGAATTGTTTTGATATGCAGACTCAAAGAGTAAAGTTTATCCAACTGAGAAGAGAAACTTGTCCCAGGTTACAGATCACAGTTTAAAAATGAACTGAAATCTTTCTATTGTGTTCTAAACACAGAGGCAAATCTTGTAGGAAAAATGAGTAATACAGAATACTTTTACTTTCCCTGTTTTTCAGTGTACCTAGGAGTCCATATTTTATCTGCAGACCATGAGCCCACAAGCCCTCACGCTGCTGGAGAAGAGCGACAGCATGAACTCCAAGAACACCTGGAAGGTGAGTCTCCCCTTCCAGCGAGTATTGTCTCAGCTTATCATCAACCTTTTTCTCCAGAAAAGCTACAGAAAGAATAGAAGTGGTTATGCAGTGGTAGAACTTGAAGTTACTTCAGCTAGTCAAAGGAATACTACATACTCTCCCACCATGATGAACTCCCTGTGTAGTGAACAGATAAAAAGACACAGAGCTGGATGCTCAGACTCTCTCCATCTCCACAGACAGCCTGCAGACCACACTTCCCACAACCTGCTTCAAGCTTACTGAAATGAATCCAGCCAAAGCTGCTTCTCAAAGGAAATAAATTTGACATACAGACCTTTTAATTAATTAAGGCCTAATGTGTGAACACGTGGGTGGTTACCTCTACATAAAGTCAGAGCAAGGCTGTGGCTTTGCAGCAGTAAAACTGGTGCAGCCAAGTTCTCAGGTGCTAGGAGTCTGAAATCAGACCAGAACTGGCTTTGATGTAGGCACTGGCAATCCACGTGAAAGCTAATGATGAAAATTTCACCAAAAGATCCTCTTCCAAAAGACAAACTGATCTTCTGCATTCCTTAAAAGTCAGTTCTATTTGAAAGTACTGTGTAACACTATGACACTTCAGTCAAAAATGAGATAAAATAAATTACGGGTTTATTCCACTGTATTAATTTTAATGTATTGATGTTATACAAATATTAAGGCTCTCTTTCTGATACTTTCTCTTGTATTTTCCTCTTAGCTTATTTGTGAGAAAAAAAGTCTTCAAGATGTTCAGAACAACAGGTCTTAAGAGACATTTAGCTACAAATATGTGTCTCTGCATTGTTTTGTACTAACAAAAGTGAAAAACAGCTGTTATTGTTTTGGTATGTTTTTGTTAAGTAATTCCTTATATCTTATTTTCTCCATCCTTTTCAGTAATTCAAAACAGACTTCTAAAAAAATTTCTTTTATTCTGAAACGTATATATTCATATTAATTTATGAAGAATAATAATTTTAAAATGCAGTCTTTATGGATTTGAAAGGAGTTTTAGGACTAGGTGTCCAAAACCAGTCAATCCTAACAAGTAAGTGCTCCAGAACTTGCATTTATATGGCAAATACTTACTGTCCTCTAACCTGAAATAAATGCAGCATCCTTCAACAAATTATTCAGAGATGCTGAAAAAGCTATCTTCTTGCCAAGCTGTTTAGTGATGTTTCCTGACAGAATGATAGGACTGCTTTGCTTTATCAGCTTTACCTCCAGCTGAGTCATGTATCTCTGCTCTCCATTCAGCATCTGAAAATCTGTCATTCCCTAGAATAAACAAATAAATCAAAAAGCCAACTCCAAGACCCTCAACAAGACAAGTTGATTAAGTTTTGAGAAAGCGGTAGTATAGACTTGGGTGTTTCAGGAACGAGATGAGAGGAAGAAGAAAATGTATGTTTTTCTATACATGTAACAACAAACCTTCCACACCCCATTCATAAATAATGGGGAGGAAGGATGAATTTGTTTTTCCAGTTACACTTAACTGGTGCAAGATGCTACTTCCTTCAGCTTCTGCTGGTTTTAGGACTGGAATCACTACAAACATTGCAATACCAGGCCAGAAATTAATACGGTGTTACTGAAAATATTGGCAGTCTCACAGAGATTTAGGTTAAAATTTAGCACTGAGTCTATCTCAAAAATATGTAATAAGGAGAACTGGTAACTTCTCTGAAGGATTGCTCACAAAACTGTTTTTCAAGAGTTGTATTTTCATTGCCTTTCTTTTCTGTGCTTTTATGTAACTATTCGCCCTAGAATGAGAGCTCATTGAATACAAACATACCTTAATGTAATACACATCTTGATCATCCACTATCAGCTCCAGGTGTCCAACTCGTGAACTTTTAGAAAACTCAATTTTCCCTTGGAAAAAAAGAAAACTCTTTACTTTTTCTTTACTGTTCAGTGATGCTTCATAAAACTGTACTTGAAATGATACTCATTCTTGTTATGAACAATAGATATAGAGATAGTAAAAATATAATAAACATTAGCTCAAAGATAAAAAGTTAGGATCAGAATTTGCAAAGGTATATTGCAAAGTGTCCTCTGAATAAACTAGTAACTTTGAAAGGATTCTCTAAGGAGAACAATTGAGAAGAGGCAATGAAGCGGTCTCCAACAAAAACAGCTTAGTTCTGGAACTGATTTATATACTTCCTTTAGGCCTGTGCTAAAATTTGTAAACTGGGTTGTGCTGTGAAGACATTTCAGGAGCTCAGAACACTGTGCCCACAAAGCTTTGCACAGTGTAGGTAAATCTTCCTTGCAATCCATTTGGAAATAACCAGGATCAAAAAAAATAAAAATGGAGTGGAAAATTCTAAATATGTGATATGGTAGAATACATCAGCACAAAACATCACTTGACCAGCATGCCAAAGAAGCTGAAATATGTTGTCTATATTATTACCATGAATTTATCAGTTTGTATTTTCTCAACTAGACTTTGTGTTCTATATTAAACTGTGATTAAAATGTTATTTTTTATTATAATGCATGGCAATATCATAGTCAGTACTTAATTGATTTAGCAACACATAACTTCATATCATAACTAACAGAACACAGCAAACTGAAACAGCAAGGCAAGTTCAGCATATGTAAAAGTTGTCAGAACAATCCATGTCCTTTAGCTTCATTTCATCAATCCTGGTAACAGCTTTCTTCTCTAACATGATTTTATGAACCAGGTACCGAACCTCTAACTGTGCAAAATATAGTCTTAACCAAGATGCAAACCGCATTGGGAATGGGTGTTACCTAAAGTAGTAAACTGAACAGCTATCACATCATAATGTAGTTTCAGCATTAGATTAGTGACTGAAATACACTGATACTTCTCAGTTAATTGTAACAAAGTTCTCCTAACTGATATTGGCTGACAATCAGGCTCTTAGTTGAAAAACCTACCATCAATCTCAATTTTTTTCTTAGGTTGTATAAATTGGATTCTGAATTTCCTCTGTGGGACACTAAAACTTAGGTCAACACCAACATCTCTTTTCAACGCTGACTTTGGAGTCCCAATGAAGAAGTGAAAGACAGCTTCACTTGGGATCCATGAATTCTCCTGAAAGAAAGAAAAGATAAGCACATTATTCATTGGCACACCATTTACAAAACAATCTCTCACACTGAGACAACAGATTGTGTGTGCTGTTTCATAGTCAAAAAGAGTATATACCTACTATCAGCATCAGTAATTTTTGTTCAACATATCTTCCCCCTATATTGGGAATGAAATTAATAATAACGTAGACCTTGGAATCCAGAGGGTTGAATATGCAGTACTGAGATTCAGCACTCTGTCACCAGAATAACCAACTAAAAAGCCAAAGTCCAGTGTGCCAGTGGTACCTGAGCAATGTAGTTATAGGCAGCTTCCACCACGTACTGCTGCAGGCCTCTGTCTTGTTTAGCTAATGTCACAGCCACTCTCAAAGGTGCACTAAGGGGGAAAACCAAACCACTGTCTGGGTCAGGATAGGACATTTCAGAACACAGCTGCCAGCCAATAATCTCAGACACTGGTGGAAGACAACAGTTGAACATTTAATTAGAACAGCAAACAAAGAAAACATGAAAATTAACATTGCACCGTAGACGTTTTAGAAATAATATGTGAAAAAAGAAACTCTACTGAATAAAAATGATCTGTCACAGATATTTCAGAATGCATTTCTAAGACAAACATAATAGCTGAACTCACCGTCCTCCCTAGTGCAAGATCTGGTTTCTGTGTGGTCTTGGAAGACATCTATATCTTCTGTATCATTCACCACTCTGAAGTACAGTTTAGAGCTACAAACAAAAATTTTGAACAATAACTTAAAATCAATTATGCTAAAGTTATAGTAATATTTAAACAAAATTCTCAGTTATAAGCCATCTTCTCCCAGATGTGAAAAACAAGATGAAGTTCTGCAACAGTCAGTCTACATTTCTACTAATTATCACTGACTTTTATCCACAGTTTTCATGTTTAATCTGTCACTATCTTGAGATTCATCTGCCGTTCCTTACAGTCAGTATTAGATTTCTCTGTTCTGAGCAATTTGGTATAGTTAGCTTATAGCAACTCCACTCACTTCCTGGCTTCTAGATACTTTTTCTCCCGTTAGGCTATGTAGGGACATCAGTTTTGTTCCAGTCTTGACATTCTTCCAGGACTTCATTAAACTGCTGATACAAAAATCATGGTCTCTGCACTTGATGGGAGCAAGAGAGTTAATGCAACATCTAACAGACTCTTCAGTCAGGCTTTTGTTCAAACAGCGCACAGTACAGGTTTGTGACTATTTTGACTTTCAGTATGGTCTGTCATCCATCCTAGCTGACTGAACCAGAACTACATCTGTAAGTTTCCCAGAGCCCAAAGGGAATGAATGGTTTAAATGTGAAGTCCTGAGACCTTCAGTGCTTTTCTGAACTGCATATCCTATGGCACCATGATGTCCCAAATCAAGAGAAACACGAAGAAGCAGCAATCCACAAACTGTAAATACTTCATCCACTGTCATGTCCAAGACATGCTGACATGTCATTTACAATGTGTCTTCTCTTGGACTTCTATCAGAACTAAAAGTCCAAATGAAAGAGAAAACCAGCAGAATAAAATGAACTAAAAAGCCTAGATTGTATTAATACAAGCAATTAATCTGCTTAACACCTGACAGTTGTTGAGGTTGTATGTTACAATGCAACCTTTACCTAACATTAAGGAACCTAACTAAAAACCAAGCAGAAATGTTTGGGCATGCTTTATTATTACTATATTCCAAATTACTCCAGTGTTTTGATAAATACCATCTCTGGAAGCAAAGCTAAGCTTTTCCTCGACCATTTTAATATCCTGATCTAGATTCTTTGGATACTAAAGTTCCAGAAACAGCACTGATGTTCAGTAGGAAAAAACAGGGTAATACAAAAAATTCATTTCCATCTTTTGTTATAAGGCTTTGATATGAATGTATGTTTTAATGGTAAAATAATAGAAAATTCAAAGAATAATCTCCCCTTCCTTTTCTTCTGAATGGCAGATTTGGACTATGAGTCAGACTGAAACAGCTGGTTTTCTGACAAAATCTATTTCTGCTCTATCAATCTACCGTTTAGTTAAGCTCTGATTCAAGAAAGTTAACAGTAACTGGTTTAGAAGATTCCCTTGCTTAATCTTACCTGAAATTAATTATGTCCATAGATTCTTCTGGAGTGTTCAAGAAAACTTTGAACTCTTTCCCTTTCTTCACCTGGATTCCCCCATCAAGACTAGTAGATGTCCTCATTCCTGTTAACCACTTTAGACCAGCTTGTCCCAGAGTCCCCACAGTTCCCATTTGGACAGAAAGCTGGACAAATGCACTGTTGAAAGATTTATGTACATATCCTTCTATGAAATGCAGTTTCTTTTTAAAGCACTTAATTTAAACCATTTCAATAAATACACAGCTCTTGATGCTGTAACACAGTATATTCTATGATTAAAATATATTTTGATAAATTGAACTATTTTGTTTCAGGAAATAACTGAAAAGATTGCACATACACCAACACACACTCTCTAACATGAATTAAAGTAAGTTTTACTGTATCTCCTAAGGAAGGGATTTGAACCCAGACTTCAGCATGAAATACTAAGAAAGGGAAAGCGATGAGAACTGAGTATCACAGGGCAAGTTTCTCTCTGTCTGTACAGCCCTTAGTGAAGTTTAGCAATGTATTCAGCACGTACAAAAGCTACAATAGGCAGGAAAGGAAACAGCGTTAAATCATTCACTGGTTTGTACATCCATAACCTGTAACAGCATGTTTGATCCTGAGAAAAATCCACTTGTAACAGGTAAAGCATCTGCATGCAAGCAGACTCCTAAAGGAGTTTGATTTAGGGATAGAGTGGAATAGTCAGCTTAAACCAGTACTGGAATAACCCAGCAAGAGAGTTCAAAATCAGACAGGAAGGACAGCAAAGCACTGCTGCCCTTACACCATGGCAACCATTCAGCAGAAGGCTGATGACTGCTTTTGTTCTTCAGAAATCTCCTAATTAATTAATAGGCATTCACACAAAACTTTCACTTCAGGAATTGCTACTTTACATCAGGAATATGTGAAAGGGACACATTTGCAGCATTTATTACCTTGGCTTGATATATCCATTTAGAAAGAAATTGGACTGTTGTTTGAAATCTGCATTCCCTTTGATTTTCATGTTGATTGCTGCTGAGGCATTGACTGCCAGCTGAACAGGAAAGCCTGAAATTGCTGGAAACTGCGACTGTTCAGCAGCCAAACTCATCCTTTTATTAAACTGGACCTCCTGCCCCTGTGGTGAAAAAAAACACAAACAAAAACCAGAATTCTATTTTGCATAACAAAATTCGAGCATTCGAGAACTTTTCCAGATATAACTTTTGACTGCATCTATCTATTGTGAAAGTGTTTTTACCTGAGCTGATTTGGGATATCAAGAAGAAAGCAGCCCAAAGCCTGCATATGGCCATGGCAGGAGTCAGACACCAGTCCTACCCCAGTTAAAAAAAGAATTTGCACTTAAGCATGAATGGATTTGAATGAGAGAAGCAAGAGTTAAGAACCATTAGACAAAAGAACAAGTCTGCCTAATGTACTGAATGCTGTTTAAACCAAATACACACTGGAGTCTTTTAGAGTTCACTTTAGAGAAAAAACAAGTAATATTTTGTATCTTTTACATATCTGTCAGAAAGCAGTTTCTCAAGATATTTACTTTCAAATAGAAAAAAGGTTCCTTTTACCTTCAGAAGTCTGACAGCCAACTCAGCCAGATTTAAGGAATAATGTTTCATCTGTTTTCTTAAATCTTCGCAATCTAAGAAGCTAAGTTCATTTCCAAAGATTTTCATGCTTAGCTCACATTTCAGTGCCTCCTTTTTTACTGTTCTCTCAGTGAACTGCCATGATAAAGAAAGAAATCAAAGGGAATGGTGTTATAATTTCCTTTCAAACTCAAAATAAACAATTCCTCAATGCAGGCTATGCTATTAATAAAGAGACATTCAAATACTTTGGAGACCACTTAAGACCCTGAATTAGTAGCTGTTCTTTCCAGCTACACTTCAGCTCCATATCACACAAGCTGGATGTCACTATGAACACTGCTCATGTCCAGTCCTAAGATGACAGGCAAAGGAGAAGTATTGCAATACACACCCACAAACAGAGGAAGCTTTTAAAAATACAATCTCAAAACAACATTAGGGATGCCTTGATTGCTAAATAAACTGCTAGGAAGTAAAAATTTTACATTTTCTCTCCTAATGATTCTATAATACCTCAGCAACACAACATGATCATGAGCTTACTCTCTAACAAGAAGCCCTAGGAAGATGAGTCCCAAGAAGAGAGATGATCTAAGACAAACTAAATGAATCACAGTCCCTGAGTTTTCCAGCTAATACATCAACAATTGAAGTCAATTCTCAGAGCTTTCCTGTTGTGTGCATAAAACATAGCGCTCTCCAAAAATGGGTAAATTCACAAAGGGTCAATGTAACATCTGACATCAAACTGGGAAGTCAGACTGCAAACAACAGGACTCAGGAACTCAACATCAAGTGGCTGTTTACAGTGGCACAGCAGTCAATAGACAAAAGCACATCAGCATAAAGGGACCAGAGCTCAAAATAATGAGAGGAAGCCCAAAACACAGGCAACATAATCCCATGGCTGAATGTCATTGTTTTGAGACAATAAAACAATCTGAAAAATACTAAAGATCTGGCTCTTTGCTGCTCTGTATTTTCTGCAGCTGTTAAATTCTCTGCAAGTGAGCAGAATGAGTTAAATGTGTCTTATGCAAAGGAGTCACAGTAATCCAGAGCAGTTGTCCAGTGTGAGATGGGGCCCTGTGTTTGACTGGGAAATGTCATTAATTTTTCCAAGATCTGCAGGTTCAGTTACCTTTTTGACTAACTCATTCATCTTACTGTATTTTCTACCAAGACAATTTTGGTTTGTTTTTCTCAGCTTTGGCTTGCCAAACTTTGTCACAAGATGATCAGCAGGGCTGTATCGCTTCAAATTCGGATTCCTCTGCTTGACTTTCTCTGCTGTTTCCACTGGGGTTTCTGACTTGTGGTTTTCTTCATTAGTATTTCCAAAAAAATAGTCACTGAAAGTAGCAGATTTCGGCCCAAAACCCTTCTCTATGAGGGTTTCAGCATTCTCCAATCGCACACCAACCTAGTGAAAAGCATACAGCAGTGAAAAGCCTAACAGTGACATGTACAGGCCATGGCCAGTTCTAAAGCAGAAAATCAAATATACAACTAGATGCAACCAACAGAAAAGATTTACCAAGCAAGATCACAGTAGTCTACAAAGTTTAGCATTCTACCTCCTTCATCATCCAATACTGGATACTTCAGTATTAGATCTTCCCATAAAAATTAGGTATGTAAAGCTCAGTCCAAAATAAAAATCCTTTTTCATTCAGGTACTGTGGTTTATTTACACCATGAAGGGCCAGAAGGGGCTACTGCTATTTTGGCATGTTAAAAACAGTATTTGGGCTGGAAAACACTAACATACCCTTTTCATGCTCTGAAACAAGATTCTGTCTGGAAGCTTGCTTAAAACAGAATTACTAACACACATACATCCATGGTATGTGACACTGAAAACAATATTTTGTTCTCTTGCAAGCTTAAACTTGGGATCTGAAGACTACGTTAAATTCTTTCTTTCACGTGCACATTGTTACCTTGGTACAGCAGAGGCACAGCTAAAGATTATGAGGTTGCAGGCAGGTCATTGAAATATCCCAAGTACTGAATGCTCAACGGCACTAGAACAGTGACTTCAGCTCAGTACAAATGAGTCTGTCTCCTGTATTGAAGGAATGGTGTACCCAAGCCAATCCATTTTCCACTGTACATCAAGAAAAGGAGTCTCACTATCCTAAACAGGAGCCAGAGCAGTGTCTCAGGAAGCACTGACTTTAATGTTTCATTTGAATCAAAAGGAGCTGAGTGTAAGTCACTTTCCTAGTGCATGGCACTAGCAGAATGACAGGCCCATTGCACAGAGGACTCACCAGTCCGAGGCAATTGTGCTACAGCAGTGAAAAGCACACTTTGCTAAAGGAACTGCAACAGGAAAACAGAAAATGTTTTGTACTTCAATATACCAAATGTCATTTGAGGAGGGGAATAAAAAACCCCCACAATTAAAAAATCCATAAACTTGCCTCCAGGAGATTTATAGCCTGTCCCATAAGGTGAACAGTCAAATTTGTCATAACTGATCGTGGTAGAAAAGATGCAGGAGAAAAGACCACTGATGCTTCCATATTTGCACCTGCACCAGCTGAAATGGAAAATACCAGATGTCTGTCAGCTGGGGATCAGCTGTTCTCATACACTGTGCAAAATTCATAATTCTTTGGAAAACTGTTACTCCACTCAATAAGAAGATGGTGAATGAAACATTGTCAATAGGTGAAACTCTTTAACTTTTTAATACAGCAAAGACATTACTGTAAGTAACTTCCATTTACTGGAATTCCGTATTTACTGGATATTACTGGGTATTATTTCACTAACATCAAAAAGGAAACTATTTATAATACATAAGATACATAAATGCACTGGAAGAAATGGACAGAAAATCAAAACGTGACTCTGAAAAACATCATCTAGCATTTTCACTGAAAACAAATGAACAGATAGTAAAACAGGAAGGAACTAGTTTGACTCTTTTCTTATACCAAGGACAGCACATGAATCAGGAGAACAAAAAAACATCCCAATCCCCTGTTGCTGCAAAGGAAGTTAACTAAGGAAAGAATTAAATGTTGATGCTCACAAAAGTAATCTTAAATGTTCATTGGTTCTTAGTCTCCTCTCACAAGAGGCAAAGGTGTATGGTATCTGCTTTGCTGGAAATACATTTCATATATTCCAATTAAGGTCACAGCAGAATCAAGCTTACATTTGGATAGTATTAAAGTCATAAAAATCAAAGCTCTCTGGAGCAAGTCGTAAAGTGTCAGAAAAGCCATGTGGGATTTTAATAATCCATATGCTACAAAGCATTAAGTTCTAAAACTGCACATACCTGAGTGAAATGTGACATCAGAATATGAGGAGTATTTCCATGTCTCCCGGTCAAAATCTTTGCTAAGGATTTCATCAGGAATAGAATCTCGAAGATGCTCCTTCAATGGATCATCTGTCTCCAGGAGCTGAGAGAGATGACTCCAAACAAAGGAGCCCACTAAAATTCAACGAAGAAATGCATTTGTAAATCAGAGAAAAATTACAAGAGTTTTAAAAACAGATGCAGGAAATATTTTTATTTATTTATACCACCATTAATTCTAAGCCATTCCCCTGACCACAACAGAATTCACTCATTTTCAGCATGGTTAAAATCAGTCTGATGCACCTACTGCAACAGCACTTTAAACAAAAAAAAAAAGGCACATACAATTGAACAATTGTGATTCAGAATTAGTATTCCTGCATGACACTCTGTGGAGTCCCAGTTTGGTGATGTATGTGCTGTGTTGTGGGGGGCAAATATTTCCCATATGTTCTGGAGTCTGGTTCTTAAATAGCAGCTTTGTTGTCTCCTGAAGATAAAAGGTGATAGGCTCCAGTGCTAGTTCAATGCACAGATACCGAATACGGATGTAACTGCATTTTTCACAACACAATTTCTTTGTTTCAAATTTTGTTTTCTGAACGTTGGAATTGAAAACTAACATGTGCCCTATGCCTTCAAAAGCACTTGTTATTCAAACATTTATTATATAAATTATTTAGCTGTCACCTCAACAAAAGACAAGGGAAAGAAATTAAGAATATTCAGGAATACTGCGTTAAATTGTTTAAAATACACAACATTTTGGATGGACTTATAGAGCTCCTTCATAAATCAGACAAATTAAATTTTCTGCATGGAGTCACAGGGAGGAATCCCTGAGGGTACACCTTGACAGGATTTTGGAGGTGCATGCAATTTCTCCATGTCTGAACTCTGAACAGAGAGGAATGAGTGCCCTCCAAACCACAAGCCACATCAGCAGGCAAACACAATGCTGAGCCTGGACTCACCATCACTGCAGGATACACTGGTCCGGACATAACATCCTGGGAAAACAGGTACCAGCTCCAAGTCAGAGCTGGCCAGGATCCAGACACAGTGCAGACAGAGCCTGCTTTCATCTGCCTGCAAACAGTCTTCTAGATACCCTTCTCATGTTTGTTTCTTCTTGACAGATGTAAATGCAAAGGATTAGTCTAGAGGTATTCTTCACTGAACGTGGTGAAATAATTTTAGAATATGGGAATATTTTTTTCTGCCACCTGCTTCTTTCTCACCTTAACAAAATGCAATTTACAGTTATCCATTTGTATTTCTAATGCACTCAGCATCAAAGCTGTTCCATACATCCTTCTCAAGAGCCTTCAGTGAATGAAATGCTGACAGTAGAAGGAATTAAATCTATGAAAAGTCAGTCCTTACTGACTATTGCTAAACTAACACTATCGCAGTTTCAAAATAAAACTCATACAAACAATCATTTAGAAACCATCTACAAAGCATTGAGATGAAATAAAAATTGATATAGGTTGGTACCATTACACCTGCAAAGTAAATGTCACATTGAAGTATCAGTTAGGAACATGTAAGACTTCAGTAGATGCTTGGCTGACCTTGGCTGGATGTTTCTTTCAGCAAAGTCTTTTGAACTTGTTTAAATAACTCTTCATGTGGACATTTCATTGCTATATAATAAGCAGCAATTCTTATTTCCACATCTTCACTGGTTGCTTGATACAGCTGAAGTAATACAGCATTCTAAGAGAGAAAGATAAAAATATAAAGACAATTATGATTTACTCCCCTAAAATACCTCACGTGCACTTTCAGACCCAGGTAGGTTTTTGTTCTCAAAGAGCTACTGCTATACTTATAGCTATTGCCTTATAACTGACAAAGTCCCTTTATGTAACATGGATACAAATGTATGTACATATTGTCTATACTACCTTACCCACAAATCTCCTGAACAAACTGTCCTTATGACCTTGAACCCTATACTGACGAATCGATACAGGACTCTGCAATGCAGAGCGTCCCTTGCCAGCACAACTGTTAAGGATGGTTTTGTTAAGGATGGATATATGTCTATCATATCTCTCACGTGCCACAGCCAATACACAGAGAACAATGGCCATGGTTTTGTTCACAGGCTATTAAGATCATTACTTCTGGTCTCAATCAAAGAGCAGGACTGCAACAAATTTATTCTGTTCAATATTTCTGGTGACTGACACTACAAACATTTTTATTAGCATTTAGCAACCCCAGTCCACCCAGTTCAGCAGTTCATTTGCTAGACAATGATGTGGTATAGGACAACATAGAGACTTGATACTTTGAACACGTCTAACGAGCAACACCAAGCTTCATAACTGCAGAACAAGTGACCAATCCATGCTGAAATTAAATTCTAGAAAGCCATAGAGAGATGCTTCTCCAAGTGCAAGTCCATGTGGAGCCTCTTGTTCTTCTGGAGCAGGACTGTTAGCTTTGCCCAGGCCAGCACTCCTGGCTTTGCCATTCTTTTAAACATCAAGGTATTAGAGATAAACAAGTTTTGAACTTTCTTCCATTAAAACATTTAACGAAATGTTGTAACTATGGCAGTGTTATTGCAAATCACAACAAGCTTCTCACATTAATACTTTATGTATCAGAGAATGAAACAGTGAAACAGACTATGGGAAAAATCAAGTCCTGTGGGTTATCAGCCATAATGCCCCCAGACATAAGGCACCCAGCTGAAGTGACTAATTAGGAAGTCACAAACACTGCCCCAGTCACTGGATGCGTTACCTCAACGGCAGCAAAGCACATTATAGGATCGCTCATCTGGGTGGTTCTACCCTCTTCTCCAACAGCAGAGGGGGCTCTGCTGGAACACGTCTACACTTGTTCCTTATCTGTTTGCATGTTTTGTAACTATACCAAAACTCCCACATCTCTAGCAGTGCCAGGAAGCCATCAGTCACCTCTGGCAGTAAACCACGTACCCTGACAGAGCAGGGAATGCGCCGGAAGGCTTGGACAGCAGCGAGGCGAATTTCCACGGGATGACTCTTCAGGGAAGCACACGAGCTCAAAGCAGGAGCCAGCGAAGCTGCTGCTAGTCCCGCATTTCCGATGGCTTTCAACACCAGCTGCATCTGTAAATGCAAATCAAGGTAGAACAGAAAGCTCTCCATGTGCTGTCTGCTGTACATTGAATTTTATGGCACTAACATTTTCTGTGCAAAACTCTGTTTAAAATGATTACTGGTCATTTGGACAGTTTACTGCAGCCCCTACTGTACCACCTATACTCTGGCTTTACTGGGAGGACAAGACACATATGGACCCCTGTTCTATTCTAATGCCATGTGGCACTTGTGAGAAGAGCCTGACTTAGACCTGGGGGAATAAAAAAACATTTTTAAAAGCCTGCATTGCAACAGAAAAGAAAAAGTCACAAATTCTGTGTACAGGAAAATTTTTTCAAGTTCTTTGATATTTTGTCCCTTTTGATCACAGGTATTTAGACCTTTTAGTGATTCAACATGGAGTTCTGCACACAATAGCTAAATTAAAATGGTAATTTGTCAACAGGTGGGTGTTCTTCATACTGATCAACAGTATGAAGTTTGCTTCATAAGGAAACCCAATACTTTTCCTTATTTCCACACACAAGAACACCCATACTGATAGGTTGTACTTGTTGAATTACAGAATTTTATCGGCCTGTTCTAGCAAGGAATATTAATTCACTGAGCTTGTATTCATAGCTTTCTGGAAATCCAATTAATACCATTTTCGTCAAACACATTCTAGATCATAAAGGGAACAGAAAGCACTATATCATATGCTTCTGTATAACCAATACCTTGCTGAGATGTTCTGAATCTTGCACAGTACAGTTTCCTCCCAAAAATTTCCCAAGAGTCCTCATCACACTCTGCACAGCAGGTACATGATCACAGGAGCTGTGAGCTGAACAAAACCTATGTACAAGAGCAGTTACTCCCAAGAAGCAGCTCTGGCTTGCTCTAGGTGACTTCAGCAAAGGCTGTAAACAAGTACAAAAAGAGCAAGGTGTTTCAGAAAAGTCATGAGAATGACTATTGTAACATACCACAGATAATAAATGTATCAAAATATTTACATACTAAAACTCAATCTCAACAAAATTACCTGGACAGAGCTTTGTACAAATCTGTGAAAACGACGTTACTGTAAAATACAAAAATTATGAGCCACCTAGATTCATTACAAATTAAAAAAGACAAAGCAACATCCACTCACAGCAAGAGATTCAATCATGCCTGAGGTGGGATTAGAAATGAATGTAAATGACCAGAAGAAATATTCTACTTTGTCTTCCTCAACTTCTGCAGAAGCTATGAGGTCTTTCATTAGGACAACACATGCCTCTGTAGCACAAGATGGGAGAGCATCTATTAATGGTTGCCTGTAACACAAGAAAAAAGTACAGCAAATCTAAAATGACCAAAATACTCAAGAATCACATAACAAATACATTGATGCTGGGCTTCTTTCAAAGTAAATAAAAGTCCAGTGGCTTAGCAAATGCCAGATTTCACAGAAATCAATATTATCTTTTGGTTTAGTGGCCTTACGGAAATATGCCTCAGCCAGGATGTGATGGAAGTGCACTGGTGTTTCAAGAACTGTATCTAACCAGATTTTCAAGAAAATACTCAGTTGCTTTCTCTGAAAATTAAGCCACATCATATCCCAGGTTTGACTTCTAAAGACTGAGGTACCTTAAAGCCCTGATTTTTTATTAAGGTGTTTTTTTTGTTTCATTTCACCTGTAACAAATTAAAATATTAAACAGAATTGCCTAGCTTTTACTTCCTGTGCTTTTTTAGACCTTATCTAAGGGGAAAGCTTACACCAGCAGACCATACACATTTCGGCTCTTAAGAGTCCCTCTGTAAATATTCTATACTTGCCTTCTATACTGATGGAAGGACACTTCTGCATTATCTAGAAAGCAGTTAAAATAAATGGCATGAAAGCATCACAGAGTAGTCTGCATGAGATTCTTTTTCACTCCTAAACTTAACAACCATGTCCTGAGTAAAATCAGCCTAAAGTTTATATAAAAGAGGAAGAATAGTTTAATTACTGTCTAATACTGAAGAACATTAGCATGACTATTTGTCAAAGAATGAGAATAAACCTAACCCAAAACAAAATTTCCCCCTTTTGCATCAAGTAAAGATATTGTTGCAAACATAAAACCTGGCATTAGATTAATTTCAAACAAGCTGATGACATTTTGTACTGAAAACAAGTAAAAGAATTGTTTCATTGTTTTCATTTTTGTGAAGGGAGAAAAATTTAGTACTGATTTTAATAATACTGGATTAGTATTTCTGATAGTCTCAAACCACTGGATCAGAACTACTCCTGACTGCAGAGGAGTAGGGCCTTGATCTTTAAAGCCATGGTTCTACAGTCAGTATAAACCACCTTGAGATCCAGCTGCTACTGAAAGATGCAGCTCCACCACATCCATACTCCCAGCCTAACATCTGTCTCCTCTCATCCACGACTACTAAGGGCATTGAAGGTACAGATCCAGGTTAAGCTTCTTCATAACAAATGGCAACATAAGCTTAAAACCAGCAGAACTGATTTCCATCCAAGCCATGACTCAGGTTTCCCATTCACTTTGCTTTGGAAACAGGAAGTCTGACAATGGGAATAGGCATGGGACAAGAAAGTCTATTTTGCACATAACATTCATTCCGTAAGGAGAGAATATTATCCCTCTGCTACATAAACAAGACCTGCAATACAAATGATTCCTTTAAAATGCTCCAAATTTAAATCCAACATTTGGGCACAGACTTAAAGCATTTACTATTTTAAATATTTGCAAAACATTTTTTTCCTGTATATTTTTGAATGCAATTACTAAAGGAGCCTTACCAGTTGTCTCTGCACTTAAATGAAGATCTTTGCCATAGTGCTCTTAAGGCCTCAAGAGAAAGACGTCGAAGTTCAAACACGAGAGTCATGAAAAGGTCTGCAGTCTGTAAGTGCACAACCACAACTGTAATATTCCTGCTGTGTAGAAACCAGCTTCAGAGAACACAGCAAAAGAGGTTATACAGGCATTGCCACTGATTTACCATGTAACCTGGGAGTAAACCCTCCTTTCTCCACCATGTCTTTACATTCCTTCCCTCACTTGCTTTTCTCTCCGGACTGCAAACACATATGGAGAAGGGCTTTTGCTTTACATGGCAGTCAGTCCCTCAGACAAGAGTGCTCAGCAACCACCATGCACACCACTGGCATACAAATGAATAATAAACCAAAATGCAACACTGTGGTTACAATACAGAAGAGAAAGTTATAATCTTCTGTAAGTTTTTATAGCAAGATCCTGCTTTATGACCAGAACTGCTGACATGGCTTTGACGCAAATGAAACAATAGTCAAGTTAACTGTATATTAATCTTAGGTTTATGCGAAAGATCATTTCACTGAAGTTTGGGCAACGCTTAGAAGTTTCCCTTGAGAACCCTTGGGCTGTGAGAAATTATTGCATCTTACTGGAGAAAAGCCCAGGATAACTGCCCTTACCTCTGCAGGCAGCACAAGACTGGCTGGAAACATGGAGGCAGAAGAGCTATTCTCTCTCGCTAAGAGGAATTGCTACATCATATAGCAGCTATTTTACCTGGTATTTTAAAGGCTATATAGCACATGAATGTGTTCCTCTGAGACCTGATCCAAAGTTCAAGAAAGAAGATAGGTCTCATTACTCGAAAAATTAGCAGAATGTTCAATACAGTATCTCGTATGTTCATTTTAATCAAATTTTATAATGTGTAAGTTTTAAACATGGTCCATGTCAGATTCACTTCAATGCTTTATTCACCTCAGATGTGAAAGGCTTAGATATAGGACTAAATTTCTGGTCCCACAGAAAACATTTTTCTTCATGTAAAAATCATACAAAGTCCAATTCCACTAAGTCACATTTCCAAAGGTTTGGGGAGAGACCTAATTTGACTTCCTGACCTTCCTTCCAGGAGCTACTCCAAAAAACAATGAAAACATGGAATAACCCAGTGCCAGCATTTGATTTTAAGACTGCCAAGACATTTTCAGTAACAAGAAGCTGTCTTTCAGTAAGAAGCCTGAGTAATTTCTTACTGTTTTGTTTGACAGGCTGAGGGAGTAATCTGTCAGATCCAACACAGATATAGTTTATGTTTTTATTCTTTTGGGATTTATATTCTTTTTAGAAATAATACATTAATTTCATCAAATTAAAATTTGTTCTCGTATGTGAGGCCCCACCTATGTATTAATTCTGTTAAAATTTATAATTCCATAGCTAAAATTCAGATAGATCCACATGCATTCCCTTCTCTTCCACTCCATCCCATCGTTACCATTAAGGTCTATTTTAAAAAGAAATTACAAACCTGGACATTATGGAGGTGATGAAATATATTACATTTTATGGTCAATAAAATATTCAGAGAACTGTGTTTTATGTAATTTTTTTAAAGCCTTTCTAAAGCGTGGGCCTTACGTGCATTTTTCCACAGGCAAATCCACTGTGGGCAGTATGACTGGGGGGCTGGGGACCCTCACAGATCTCATCACAAGGAGTTGTTTGTACAGCTGCTGCTGAGCCCAGGTGGCCCATCAGCTGGAGCCTGCAGCACAGTTCAAGATAAAACTGCCAGACTGATGTTCTTTCAGGTGATACAATTCTAGACTATAGACTGACTTCATTCTGCTTCACACCTGCTGACCAGACAAGCTCCCATCTAACAACTTCGTGCAAAATTTTGCAGAGAAACAGCTATTTTTACTTTCCAATAATAAAGCTTTAGAATGAACTGTCTGACCAGGTGGGTTGTTTTCATTTTTTTAAGGTCAGCTGCATTGAAATTGAGCTGTCATTGCAAATTCCTCTTTTGGAGTATCATAATAACAAACTACATTCAAATCTGACTTCTATGCCCACCTCTGAAAGAAACATAAGAAAGCCTGGCTTTTATTCCACATTGAAGCTTGCTTTTCCTTCTACCTGCAGACCTGCCATATTTTAAAAAAAGCAACTAGGTAGAAGCAAGCAATTAGAATGCCTTGCCAGGAGAAAAAAAAAAACAACGAAACAACCAAAACATGAAAGATCATGCCCTGAAAGTAAACTTTTTTTGGGTCAGACTGGGGTTCAGGAGCAAGGCAAAGCAAATCTGACTCTTGCCCACATTGCTCAGTGTATACACAGCCACATTCACCAGAGCTACTGACCAAGCACCAAAACCCAACCAGCCACTGGAAATGCAGCCCCAGAAGAAGTGGTGTGACAGGCTTTTCTCCAGCCTCTCTCAAGAGAGGGTCCCTTCTCCCCATCCCTTTTTCCATTCTTTGTCAGTATGCAGCTTGTTCACTTAATGGTCCATTAGCTAATCTACATCCACATTGAAATTCAATCTTGTCTCATAATAGCATTAAAAAATTAAACAACAACTTTGCTTCCTTGGAAATGACACAGTCTCCACCTCCATTTTCTCATCCCTTTACTGTTTTCCCTGGAGTTGAAGATTTTCCCTTCCATTTATTCTTGGTTTTGTGTCCTGAAAGAAATGCATAATCTCACCTCATTCAGAGTCAAACAATAAGGGGACAAACAAGCTATACATGCAGAACAGCGCAGCAGTCTCCCAAGCAACGCTGTGGGCATTCCCATAACTTCTTTCCTGGCCCAAAGGACATTTTACTGGTTGAAATGAGGGATGATAAAGATTCTCTTTGAAATGTCTTGTCACACAGAAAGAACACCCTGAAACAGTGAAAATGGTTGACAACCAATCAAACCCTGGGATGGGATGGGCACATGATGAATAATTCACCTCTTTTAGGCAGTGGCACAGACAGCAGCCACTTGTGCTAATCTTAGTGATTTACAAAACAAATTTCCCACACATGAAGCCAGTAAGCCTCTTTGGAGGCAGAAGTGACATCCCACTGTTACTGGGAAAAATCATCTACCATTCTTTCAAAGACACTGAATTAAGAATGTTCCACAGAAGGCAGGATTTAGAGAAAGTTTCTCAGGTCTGCTGCAGTAATTTCTTTTTTCAACATTTTCCAGGCAGTATGTGGCCCTCTAGCCTGGGCCTAAATGCCATTTCATACTGCTGTAACACTGACAACCACATGGAGTTAAGAATTATCATTCCCAAAGAGGCTGCTTTTATTCTATATTAGCACCAACCATTATTATACGGCTCTCTTAGCCCTCCATAGCTGCAGTCCCCACAGCATGCAGCTAAAAGAAATGGCAGACCCACTTATAACTCAGCAATAGAAGTCTATCCCAAGTATTCCAGCACCCACAAAGGCCACCTACTGCTTTCTCCTCAGCCTGGTGCCAAGGCCTTTGTCAGGCTGTGGTACCAGGTCAGACTACGATCACGGTTTAACAGATTGGGAGTAAAGTCTGGGGGTGGAATTTATCACAGCTGACTGAAGGTGCTGGCTTCAGCAGCTGTGACTTATCCTGCTCCACCCTGTGCCTTCCCCTGAAGTCTCACACACAAAACATGAAGACCCACCTGTGCTCATGAATCACAGGTGATGCTAAGAGAAAGGTGAACACACCCAAGATATCACTGCAGAGCTGGAATCCAGCACTGCACTTCTCTGCAGACCCCATAAAGCCTCTACTCCATTCCCCAGTATCTATGTCCAGCCCAGGGGAAAGACAGGCAGAGCTTCGTTCTTTGACATGGGACTTAATCTAAACAAAGGAAGGTGAGTGCCTTCTATGCTGGGTCTGAAGTGTTCTGTTAACATCACTTGTACCTATGTGCATTTGCAGGAGAGATCTCAGCCCCTCTGCACAGGAAATCACCTTGCTCCAAAGTACAAACAATCTAACAAGACATCAGAGGACAGGGAATATATCAGGAATGAGCTGATTAAACTCATCAGTGGCAAATTCATGGAGGCACCAATGCCCTGTTTAGTGCCTTCCCCATTAGACCATACTTGTTTTCTAGTAATATCCTGACCAAAAAATCACTTAAAGAGTGTGTTCTGTTTTCACATAGACTTTTTTTTTTTCTTATTTTTCTCTGTAGGAACATCACTACCAGCAAGAATCACTCTATTTGAAGGATAATGGGATATGAAGTGTCCTCTTTTTGCCCTCGGTTATCTCAGGTGAACAGTGGTTAAGCACAATCATCAGTTGATCTTTCTGTATTACACATAACAGGTATTCTTGATAACCTCTGAATTTCACAGAGATAGGGATTTTCATTTCAAACACAGTGACAATTACTGATTCAGTTGCTGTCAGTATCAACAAAAAATACAAGACCTAAGTGAGCTAAGGAAACAGGCAGACCCTCATCTAAAATGATGGTCATCATAAAAAGTATTTAAGCCACTGCCTGTTCCACATGACCAGAAGATTCCACCCTATCTTAGCAGCCTTCATCAATGAAAATGGTCTAGGGGGCAGAGATTCCCTCTGGACTCAAGCAGCATCCCCAGAAAAGATGATGGTTATTAGCAGAGTCCATCAGAAGCACAAGGAACCTACCAGCCAAGACCCAGAGGCAAGGGTTTCACATGCAAACTGTTTTGAGGGGATGAGGCAATATAAGGACAGCAGAACTCCAATAAGCATGGAAACAACAGCACTACCAGCAGTAGTATCTCACACTAAAGCTGTAAAAATGGTGTTTTACAATAAAGTATCAAAACTGCCAGTGACAACCCAAACCAGACGCTTTTTATGTTTTTGTTTTTTTCACAGCAAAATAAAAATTTGGGACATTTTCTTTCAGATTATTTTGGAATATAATTCAAAATTGCTTTTGCCTAATATTTGGGGTTACAAGATGTTTTGACTCCTCAGTGTGATTTACTGCTTTTATAAGAAAACAACACCTCAAACCATTTTCTCTAATTCCACATTTTAAAATGCCCAAAACAATGGAAGGCTTCAGTATTTCAAAATTGCTGCTCTCCTGGCCACCTCTTATCTGTGCAGGAGAATTCTCAGCCCCCACAGAGCCTCACAAGGAAGCAGAGGTTGTGTGTACAGCTTACCTCATAACTTGCACTGTGTGCTAAGCAAAGCTTCCACACCAGTTCAGTCACTTCTCCCCCAGTGATCTCCCTCTCAGTTACCTCCCTTTCATAGAGAATATTGGTCACATACAGATCCTCAGAGTCCCCTGGAGAAAGGAACATAAAGAAAAAATCAGATCTCTGGTGGTTGCTGGCCATTTGCTATGGCTCACCCTTATATGCAAGGGGAAAGTTTCTCTCTGAGGCTTTATTTCTCTCTTTAAGAGTCTCTCTAGGCTCAGTACAGCCAAGGGATAAATATGAATGCCTGCAGTCAGCTTGAATTTAAGAACATAACAGGATAAAGACAAGTGTGACCCAAAAGAAAGAGTCACAGCAACAAGACAAAGATACACATGAAAAAAGCCCTATTTTCCATCAATATGTCTCTCAGTATGGCCCTGCTACTTTACATTCATCACCTTTTCCAATGTCATCTAATCACTTGTCCCACACTTCAACCACCCAAAAAATCAACAGGAGATCTAGGTGCCAAGAAAAATAAATGGCTTGGCTCTGAACCTCTTCCTGAGGAAGAATCCTATCATCTTATGTTGGTATAACTATAAACAAAGTGTCCTGGAAATCTGGGGGTTCCTTTAAAAAAAGAACCAAACAACTACTTAGAAACAGACAAAGAAAAAAATGTTTCTCAGTATTTAGAGTTCAACTTTGAAATCATTCCTCAGGCAAGCCACCTGTTGACTTCAGTAAAATTGTTTTCCTAAGGAGAATCACACAGAGCAAAGAAGCAGCAAAAATTGAAACAGTTCTCAGACATGGCATGTCCTTAGTTCCATTAGGACTTGCAATTATTCAGGCTCCATTTGAATAAAAAGTAGGAATTGTCCACAGACATGGGAAGGCTGATGCTCTACATACAAGGGCACTATGTATGTAAAGTAGATAAACAGGAGCTGGCCATTATGGATTGTCACTTTTGGAGACCCACCCAGTTTTGAAGATCCACACAGTTTTGTTATGGCAGGCCCAAGCCCTCGAAGAAGGGACAGCTCGGCCCAGCCTGTAAAAACACCTACTTTAAAACAATTTAATACATTAAAGGTACGAATCATAGGTGCAAAGAGTTCTCACAGGCAAGACAAAGTCACAACATTTTTCTAGGAAATAAATTTGCTTTGCTTTAGCAGAAACATAGTTACTTTTATTGTAGAGTGTCTCTGTTTGCACTTGCAAGAGTTTGAGAGAAGACTGTGTCTGTGTCTCTGCCCCGCTGCCCTGGTGAGGGAACAGCGTCACACGGTCGGACTCAGTGCATTTGGCCTCCTCCAGGACTCCATCCTTAATGCTCTGAACACATTCCAGCTGGGAAGACAGGATCTGCTGTTCAGACTGAGAAGAACAGATACTTCAGGAAGATTCTTGATGACCTATGCTAGCCTATCCAATCCTTGCTCTCCCAGCTTCATAGACAATTCCAGTTCTGGGACAGAGAAAAGTCTCTTGTCTATTCCTCTGACAGTGCCCAGCCTGTGGTTAATACACTCCTTATTTTGGCCTAGTTTTTCATCACAGAAAAACAATTGTTATTAACTGTCAGCGTCAAATAGTGTCAATTCATTTCAGTTCACAAAGCCTCAATGTTATGCAGATCTTTGGTAAGCAAAGTAGAAAAAAGCAAAAGGCTGGTAAATTACCACTATCTAGTACAATACAATGAATATTCACCTAAAAAAATACCACAAGATACAAATATTGACTGTATTTGCTCTCAACAGTGGAAAGCTGTAAGTCTGGCAAAACTTCTATCTTTCCAAAGTTTTCTACAAATAATAATTTTATTTTCCTCATGTATTTTTTCTTACCCACATCTTGCTATTCCTCCCACAGTCTACCTTTGTTTACCTCTATAACATATTTTAATGAGTTTAATCCGGGTGCCTAAAAACCTCTTGCATTTATACTATAAATACATATATATATATATATACTATATATAATCATCAACTACAAAGCAAATTTGAATTAAAACAAATACTATGAATAACAGGGAGAATAATATTCACCATTTCTTTCCTAAGAACTCAAGTTTGGGCAGATGCACTTTTCAAATAAGTCAAAAGGCCCTGTGGAAGAGTCAGTGTCATTCCCCAAAACTTACCGACACGTGAGGAAGAACAACCGACTGCACAGAAGTCAAACCAGAAGAGCGATGGGAGCAGAGGTTTAGGTCCTTTGTCTTTACAAGAATGGGCCCCTTTTGCTGATACCTAGTTGGGCATATTCCCAGGACATCCACCTAGTAACAAATATACACTCTTGAATCACA
This sequence comes from Coloeus monedula, assembly GCF_965178545.1. Classification (NCBI taxonomy): domain Eukaryota; kingdom Metazoa; phylum Chordata; class Aves; order Passeriformes; family Corvidae; genus Coloeus; species Coloeus monedula. The sequence goes on along the minus strand of NC_138796.1, from coordinate 10,478,467 downwards.
CATGCACACATACAATACAAGGAGGTAGTATAGGTTATTGCAATTAGTTTTAATAATTACTTTTTTTGTAATAACAGCAGAGACCTAAATTCTCCCTTGCAGAACACCGGCTTTGCCACAAAGCCATGAAAAGGCATATAATTTTAAAGACCTCGGTTGAACTTCATAGTAGCCAGGGTCTATTGGTTTGTGTAATTTCACTGTGTTATTCTGAATCAGATCATTTACAAACATATGCTTTTTCATTTAAGATTTTGTGGGCATGCAGGGAAGCATTAATTCAGAAGAGCATTACTAGGCACAGTAACTTCAACTACGAATGGGTGTGCCAGCCTTACTGCAGAACATCTCTAAGTACTGACATGCAGCAGTAGCCTGAGAATGAGGCAGTGCACATCATGCTGAAGGTCAGTCTAGAGACAAGTCTTCACAGCAGCCCCTGAGGTGTGTCAGCTGAACCCATGCAAACATACAGGTGACAGCAGGGTACGCTGGACTATTGTTTCAGTGTAACACAGCAGAAATTGAGTTTAATTGAAATAATTGCAAAGAGCTCTGAGAACCCTGATCTTAAAACCTCCTGAAATTAATGAAAAAAAACCCCAAAAAATAATCATGAATTGTGACTATTGTATTTCCTCCAGAGAACAGGTAAAGCCCTAGCACTAGAACTCAGGTAACCAAGTAGTAGATTCCAAGCCTCAACAAGAATGCAAGTTATAGATAATTTTAGAACATTTACTACGAAAAGCAATCAGATCACTGCCATTGTCAGCTGAACCAAGTGGCAAACCCCTTTATTTATCTGCAATAGACTTAACATGTACAAAGAGCTAAGAGTCACCTCAGAGCACGACTGACAGTCTCACCTCCTCAACGACAGCACCAGCAAGGAATTCTTGCACTGTCTGCAGGACACTGAGAATGCCTCGCTTGATGTTCAGTGCCCAGGTCTGTTCACTCCTCACAGGACAGAGCTTTAGAACTTTCCCATCATGGAAAGAAAAATGAAGAGGATGCTGTTCTAGTATTTCCCTGCAATAAAAGAGTTTATAATTTCTTGCTTTAAAGAGTGCAAGTCACTTTAAGACTAGACTCAGATTCTCCTCAACAAAGCTGCTCCTCCACAATGGATCTAATTCTGTATCTCCACTCTTTATAGTAAGCCTCTATTCTTCATAAATTCCCCCTGACCCAAGAAGTCCTTAAAAAAACCCTGTGAAACCCTAAAACCAAATCCTCTCAAGATAATCACAGCACCCTCAACATAACTGTAACACTTAATAAAAGCAGTCCTGGCAGATTATTTACAAGTAAATATACTTAATGGCAATGATTCTTGTTTAATTAAGAGAGAAATTCCATTTAAAGATTCAGGGTGCCTTTAGAATGTCTGAATTGCAAAGTAACTGCGTCATGCCTCTTCAGCTGTGATGCACACAAGAACAACTGCTTTCCAATTAACCCATACTTCCTGCTCTGCTAGGTGTGCATACTTGGGCTCTATCCCAGACTGATTCCCCAATCGCTGCTGTCACTACACTTCCTAATTGCTTTTGCTATCCCAGATTGAGAGTACAGCGTTTTCTACCTTTCCAAGAGATCACTTTTTAACATTGATTTTTGCTCCTAATATAACATACTTTAATCATATATTTTTCCTCTATATGGGGAAAAATAAACCATCCAGAGGAAGAATTCTGCAGTAGCCCAGTGGTCAGCTCCCGTACAGGGAGCTAGTCAGTTCATCTGCACATTAACTGGGGAGCTAACTATTCATCTAATCAATCAGGTCACAAAGTAAGAGATAAGATTTTAATACACCAACATCTGGATTAAGTCTTTCCAGGAGAGACTGGGCGCATAGGATAAGGGTTTCTGAACTCCTAGGCAACTGTGCCTGTTTTTGCTACTATCTGTGGAAATTACATGCATGTTCAGAGGACAAGCTAGACTACTGTATATTCACAATAGGCTGAGGCAAATGCTAATAAGGCTTACTTGTCTGAATAGTTATTTTGAATAGCCAAGCTTCACTGAATGCTTTCTTTGCTACCTCTCTTTTTTGGCTTCTCTGCAAAGAACAATACACAACTGCTCTTACTGCTATGAAAATCCTACAAATAACTTCACAGAAGATGTGCCTGTACAATCATTTGAACTCTGATACCACTGCCCATAGAGAGAACACAAAGTTCTTCCTGATGAATATAAAAAGCAATGCATTTACTCCAAGCTTGCTCTTTTTGACCCTTTGAATTGAGTCAATTACCTCAGCTCTCAGTGTTGTTTAAAGGCTGAGAATCCAAGTGGCAGGACAAAGAGGAAGGTTACAAGGCTGAGCTTAATCAGACAACAGAACTGCTTTTTTTTTTGATGACACAAGAAGCATCAGCTCTCTGGGAAAATTCCAGACTTCCATAGTTTGAGGAGATCTTTTTGTATAGCCGTCTACACTGGAGACTATACCTTGGCAAGTCAGTGAGAAACACACTGACATATGTTATGAATGAGCTACTAAACCCAAAAACATAAAAGGACAAAAATTTCATTGGACAAATAAATGCAATTCAAATATCCTGGAAGAAAAAACCACAATGTTTTGCCTTATGAGAATCTTCCAAACCAAGAACTTCTGAAATGTACTGCAAAAAAATCAAGAGTCTGTGGAAGTAACATCTGTAGCTCTAAGAGCTGTGATCCATACGTGCTGCTAGAGGCCTGGTGATTTGTACCCAGAATAATTTGAACTGTCTACTGTCCAAATGGTTTTGCATACAAAGGGATGACAATTAGGTTGAAGAAAAACCTGTTTGGACCAAATATCTCTCATTTTTGCTTATGGTGCTTGTATCTGGATCGTTGCTTTAAAAAAAAAAACAAAAATCAAAAGAAACCCTAAAGCTAAACAGAGTATGAAGCAGAGTGAACAATGTCCAGTCAAGCTGCTGCTAAGCCATATAGCTTCAAAAAAAAACTCAAAAACCAGGACAGATTAGGAGGTTTTCTACCTTAGACTGTCCATTTCCTTCAGAGACTCCAGTCTGGATGCAAAACTTTTCTTAATCTGCACGTCTTTCACCTAGGAGCAAAGATTATAGGCAATATATTTCATTGTTAAGAGGAACTTGTGGACTTTATCACATCAGGATATCTACACCGAATGTCACAGACCATGAACAAAGGCTCAGTGTTGCAACAGAACTGCATTAGCCCCATCTTCAGGTGGCATACCTGAGGCAGTTTCCAGAAATTTCTTCTGTGAAGAAGTTTCACTTACTATTAAACTGATTTTATACAGCACTATTATATCCCTTTCATTGTCAAACCACTGACCAGTTAATTTTTATCCATGTCCTAGGACAAGGATAACTGTCCTATTCTTTGTTGGCCTCAGGTATATGTGTATTTAGCAGATATGTGTCAACGCCCCCAGAAAAACCAATGAATCATCCCCTCTGTTAACCTGAAGGAAAAGCCAGGCAGCTGCGAAGTTTATTTTCCCTGCTGCCCCTGTAGTTCTAAAGTACTGTAATTCTCCACATGACCTACCACAGGGCTCACCCCAGGAGAAGCTCTGCAACTTGAAACTGCCCTGTTGCTCTTGTCACTGTGAGACAGATCTCCTGTTGTGATGAATGGAGTGTTACAAGACTGAATTTTTCACTGGGTTAGGAATGGCACCAATCCAGCACATCATACAAGTTTCTCAAATTCTCTTTATAATGCTTGCTGGGAAGTGCTTTAAAATAAACCAAGTTCCTTTCAAGGACTGGCTTTATCTCCAGTTCTGCACTTCATGCAACAGAACAGTGAAACCGTTGTGCCACTTAGAAAACAATTATTTGCTTAACCTGCCTTTTAAAACAAGCAAATGCCTAATTTCAAGTTGTGGTGCATCAAAGCAATACTGCAACTCTAATGATGAGATCCAGAATTGAACTGGCTTTTAATTACAAGAAAAACAAATGTTTTAAATGTAGCAATAATCCCAAAGAAAAATATGATTCCACATCAGCTCATCCCAATCACTCAGAAAATTATGACTATACTTACTTTCAAAACCATCTGGCAATTCCCCAATACTTCAATAATCACTGTGCTCTCCAGAGAGATGCCACTGCTTTTGTAAATATTTCCCTGCAGGAATGTGTTGGTGACTGCTGAATACCTGTAGCTGTATCTAGCTCTTTTGGGGAAGTACGATGCATTGTGTCCTAGGAAATAAACAAACAAAAAAAAATGGTGGGGAGGAGCAGGCGGGAGGGGTTAGCCTACTAAACTTTCCCTTCTCTCTATTTTTTTTCTACCTTTTAATCTTTCAGCCACTGAAATCAACTAAGCAAAGGGCTGGATATTCAGACTGTTCCCTTCCCACTTGGACTTAAAATTGCAAGAACTGGGTTTCTGAAAGCACCCTGCACACTGGCCATAGCTCCGGTAGGGAGGGTGAAAAGACTTCCCCCTCTCCCAAGCACATAACCTCACAATTTCCTTCAAGGCATGAGGTTAATTTCCGAGGGCAGAAAAGGAATGTAATGCATTTACAGTGCAGTGCTCTTTTGACACCTTTCAGAGAGCAGCAAAGCAGGAGCTTCACAACAGCAAGATGAAATAGATCTGCTCTTCATGCCCATAGCTGGGCTTAGTCCCACACTGGCTTAGTCCTCTGCTCAGCTCTAATGCTTCGGAGTTTTTCAGAGTTCACAGAATGTAAACTTCAGGCAGGTGTGGGCCTGCTAAACCTTAGTGGAACTTCTCTGCTACTTCCATGAATGCTGATACTCAGACATAAGTATCATTCTTCTCAGAATACAACATCCCTGTGGAAGTTTTCAAATTCCTCTTTCCTTATCATATAAAAAGCCTGAATACAGTCTTGTTTTACTCACCTGGACAGTCTGCAAAACAGGAAGCTCCATAACTTAAAGTCTCTGAGGATCCTGCAATGACAGGTAACAGAACAGAAAAGCACTGAAAACTTGTATGCAGCTCAGCATGGACCTGCTGCTTCTAAATTTCAGTGAAATTACTGAAATCAAAGCATGGTTCTCAAAACAAATAAATAAATCCATGAGAGTTTTTCTATCAAGTATACAGGGACAAGACTTTGCTCTTGCTCCTTTCCACACATCTATATCTCACAAACATATACATGAAGGAATGACCTACCTTAGTGTATTTATTGATGTAGGTATGGAAATTCAACAATACCATGGACTATGAAGTAATGTAAAATAATGGTTCTGAATCCAAGAAAGAAATATGTATTTTACATACCACACTTCTTCATATCCATAGTTTTTTAATTTTATTGCAGGTCAGGAAGATTTCTACATGGCTATGATTTATATTGCACATGGTCATTCAAAAGAAATCCTAAGCATCATTTAAAAAAGAACAAGAGCAAGCTTTACTGCCCAAGAAAAGCTTTTCCAGCAGCAGGAAGGCTGTTAAAGAACATTTAAACATCACAACTTAACCAATTGCCTCCCTCAAGATGTCCTTTAACACTGGAGAGTCTGTTCTCCAACAGGACTTTCATTCAGACTTTGACTGGGAGGGCAGTGAATTCAAGAGGATGCAGAACACCCCACACAGATGGAATTGCTTTAGATTCACATTGGCATTAACAGGGGAAACAGCTGGGGCAGCTCATACAGAGCCTCCTTTCCTTCTCTTCAGTCTGTGCACACTGAACTAGCAAGACTTTCATTCTAATGCTGTGATGCTGAATGAGCTTAAATAAACCCGGCAGAATTACACGCAGCAGTTACTGAAAGCACTGTTGGAAAACACAATCATGTATGACATTATTTAATTAGTATTAAAAACATTCAGCCCTAACTTACTTTGAAAAAAGATTTATCAATAATGGCAACTCCCACAAGAGATTGAATAGTAAGTATAACCACCCCAACCTCTATGCTGTACCATAGGCTAATGAGCCTCCCTGTGAAGCAGTAACTAACACCCCTGTGTTGCTCAGCTTTGTCTCCTGCTGCAGACAGAAGTTAAGAGAACCTCTATTCTGGTTCTGGGCTTTTGGATGTTTTATGCCCGAAGGAAATGCTCTTGTCAAATTACAACATTTTAAAAAAATCCACATTTATATTATTCATTTGAAGCATATTTTCCCTTCTCTTAATCCCTTTTTTTTTAAATGTCAAAATTATTGGCAGAAGGAAAGAAGGAAATTCATTGGATTTGGAACAAAAACAAGAAAGTGTTTGTTTCCTTAGTCCCCCTTCAAGTTTACATACATTTTTATTACCAAGTTAAATTTTAAGTTTCTAGAGAGTAGAATCACATTTTTCTTGAAAACGTCTTACCCCACATTTATACCTCCTCCCAATAAATGCTTTTTAGTTTGCAGAACTAATTCTCTGTATGGAACTTCAGGTTTTTACTTTTCAAAAATATGAATAGCATGTTATTTTCAAGCTAACTTGATCTAGTGCTAAAATATCTGCAAAATAAGAGAGCCTTCAAGCACCGAAAGACCAGGTCATGTAATATGTGAGAATTATCACTCGACTATTAATTTTTATAAATATACTTATCTATACATAAAACATACACAAGTTATTAAAGACCCTTAAAACAAATATGGTAAGACAAACATGGAAAATTCATCTGTTATGGAGCATCAGAAGGCTCGTGTGGTTACCGGAATGCTGAGCTCAGAGCTAAGTGATAACTGTGGTTATCACAGACTGAGAGTGTGGTGGGTTGAGCAGCCTGGACAATCAGGCACTTGGTCAACTTTATTAGGGTGCCTAAATTTAGAGTCTCTGCTCTTCATTTGTTCTTTTTAAATTTTCTTCCATCATTTATTTTGGTTCTGGAAACAGCATGCACTCCTCTCTCTTCAGCTGACAAGAGTAACAAAGGACCACAGTATTGACAGTTCACAATTTATTCACACTTTTCAAAATCCTTCATCTGCCAAATATCAAACTGAGCACAATTGTTGAATGTGATACTAACATATTATTTTCAGGTAAGAATAATTAAATGGCTGACACAACCTCACTGTTTCTGTTGCTTTCCCTAGAATGCTGAAGGAAGATGCACTATTTAATGCCTCCTCTCCAGGTAGGGTGCTCTCCCACCTGCCCAGTACCACCCAAAGAGCTCAGTAAACCAAACTGCTACACCACATTAAAAATCCAGACAAAGCTGCTTCAAAAATTACTACAAACCTACAAGCTGTAACATAATTCTCTGAAGTTTTGCTAGTGAGAACATTCCTTAGCAGAAGTATTCTGCATTGAGAGAGATCAATCTTAACAGAGGAAAAATTTCTTCTACTTACTCCCTGAAGTTCCTGCCACACCAGCACAGAGTAAAATGATGGCAAGCAACCCCGGGGCCATCGAAATCACCTTCTCAGACCAGAAGTTAACAAAAACACATCAGTTCTGCTCTCAAAGGCACCTCTGAGCAAGGCACTGAAAGAAAATTTCCTTCACAAAGCAGGAGCTCACTATTTCAACTCCCCTCTTCCAGCCAGAGGAGGGGCTCTGGCAGGACAGCCTGCAGAGGGGAGGGGGAGGTTGTAGTAAGGGGGAGAGACAGACACACACATAACCACTGACCCCATCTCCAACAGCATTTCAGCCTTTTTGCAAAAGAAGAGAAGGAGAAGTTAACCTATTAGAAATCCCACAAAACTGCAAGGATAAGAAATTAGGCATATGGCACCACAAGAGAGGAAGTGCTCAGAACAATCTCATGAAGTGAGTTTAAAACAAATAAATAAATGTACAAGTCACCCTAGTGATCATTCCTTGATGATTAATCAACCAAAAAGCACATAGGATGAAAGCCAAAGCTTTGGGACTAAAGGGAAGGTGTTTCCATTGGGAGCAAGCAAGTTCACAGGAGGCAGCTCATCGCACCAAGTCCCAAATCTCAAATGAGTGAAATTGTGTGTGAATAAGACACTAAAACCACTAAACCACCATCCTTCTGGTACCAACCAGGTTTGTACAACACATCAGACACAGGCCTTCCAGGATTCACCAGACTTACAGACCCCTCATGCAGGCAGGCCCAGGACTCTTCCCACACTTCCCATGCAGACTGAGCCCATGTTTAGAGTCCACATGTAGCAGAATGAATGGATGGTCACTCACAGCACAGAGCCATGGCCACAACTCAGTTGTTCCTGTGTGCCAACACCTCCCAAGGGAAGCTGCGTGGGCAGGCAAATATTTCTTTACTCCCACTGCAAGCCCCCTGGTCTAGCCTGAGCTACTGTTTTCTCAAAACAAGAGTCACAAGTAGAAATTTAGATAACAATCCCAGTCACTGGTACTACTCTCCCCCACTAGGTTTGTGCTGCTCCAGCCTCTTTCCTGAACTTACTTCCTCCATCACATAACATTTGCTCACTAAATGCTTACAAATACTAAAGGGAAAGCAACTTCTCATGTGTGCTTTGCAAACATCAATTACTAAAGAAGATGAGAGAGAGCAATTCCAATCTAAAGAGTTAATAAAATACTCCACGATGTAAACGGACCCCCTCTATCAAAATCCCTGACCTACCAAATGCCCAACTCGGAGTCAGCCCAGGTTTGAAACTGCATTAAAAAAAACCCCCAAAGCCTACATATTTCATACAGCAACTCAAATTTCCTAGAACCAACCCAAAGCAGTAACTGAGAAAGCCTTCTTCTGCCTTCACAGTGATTTTTCATAATATTCTAATTTTGAAACTACTTCAGAGATTTCTTCGTGGAAAATTACTTGCTGAATTTGCCATTTTTACTCTGCTGAGCTACTCAGTCTGGTACTCATTCTAATTTTTCATTTAAGAGTACAGCTCATATGGGCATAGTATGTACTCTATGTAAGAAGTCACTTAGCTCTTGATCTACTATCATCAATATGAATAGAAGCAGGAAAGTCAACAGCTGGGCAGGAACATAAAAACATGATGAATTTACCAGAAAATTAATATATTGTCACAATTCTTTCAATTATTTTCTTCAATCACTACTATTGCCCACACCAGTCTGACTTTTAACTGTTTATATAATAAGATTTTTCAATATATTTCACACAGCTATTGAAAAAAAAACTTAAAGCATAAAATTTACACCAAAGTCAGTAGGAACATGAACTCTGAAATTAGAGAGAATTTCTGCTTTGTCAAGATACTGGTTCAAGTGGACCCGCGTGTAACTTAGACTTCCTAAAAAAATCAAATTTGCATTTTAATCTCAAGTTTTAGCTTTGTGGCTTCCCATTTCTTAGGGAAGAAACTATACTAATAAAAAAAGAGAAAAATATCTTATGGCAGAAATATGAGCATGCTCAAGAATTTATAAATCTGAGCTTGTTTGAATCTTGACAATGTCATAGACCCAAGAACAAAGAAGTTCATGAACAAAACTCTAGGGCTTTTTTCACTAAAAATATTTCAAACAGCTGTTTTCAGTATAGCACAGATGTGGGGCAGTTTTTATTGAAACTTCTAAATATGGAATTAAATGCCTGAATAGCACTTAGGTCTTAAATGCACACTGAAGCCAAACCTTTAAGAGAAAATATGACATAAAGTGTCCTCTGCACTTGACTCATGTGACTTCCCTCATGTAGTGGTTGGCAAGTGCAGGATGGAGCCCAAGACTCAACATATTGTAAGCATTTTTTCCTACCTCACATCAGATGATCTTTTTCTAAAAAATCAAAACACCACTTCCAAAAGAGGGAGAAGAAGAACCTCCTGAAGAGAAATTTCCAGCACATTGCTGTCCTAGATAATCTTAAAATACTGAAGAAAATCTGGCACATGTGTTGCAAACACACTGGTTTAATGACACACAAGAGACCCACACTGCCTGTAAGTCTCAGAAAAGTATTCATCCATTTTAATGGATACTGTACTCAAGTTTGGAAAATGAATTTAATAAAAATGACCATCTGTCACACAACAGGGTAAGCCTGTCCGTGGATACCTGAGAACTGGTCTCCAGTATTGCCAAGAAAGCATGAGCTTTTACAAACTGTTAAAGTCTGCTTTTTATAGGCCCCACAAATAATAAAATTAATATTATCGCGACACTGACGTCTCGCCCTAACAGCCGAAGGCAGGCGGGAAGTGCCCTTGGCCAAGGTTCCACACCCACTTGTGTGCTCGCAGCCATCCCGCATCCGGAGCTCCGCCCGGTCACGGGCCCGAATCGAGCCCGGGGGCCCCTCACAGCACCGAGCATCTCCCACAGCCCGCGGCCGGGGGGCCCCTCACAGCACCGAGCACCTCCCGGAGCGCCCCTCAGAGCACCGGGCACCGCCCGGGGCAGCATTCCGGGCACAGCGGCCCGAACCCGCCGCATCTCTGAGGAAAACGCCGTGAGAGCGCTGCGAGACACCGACGCTTTCCAGGCCTTCTTCCCAGCGGGAATTAAGCTATGGAAGGGCCATCTGTCCGCCTCAGGGCTGTGGCGGCGGCCGCTCCCCGGCGGACCAGCCCCAAACTCGGCCTCCGGGCGCCAAGGGGCAGCCGGGGAACCTGCGGCACGGCCGGGGCGAGGGCGGGTAGAGAGAAAGGGTCAACGATGGCTGCGGTGAAACGGGGTGATGGGGTCTCACCTCCAATCCGGTCTCTAGTCTTGGGCGCCTCGCGACGAGAAGGATATTAACCTGCAGCAGCGTGAGCACAGACATGCAATAGAGCTCCTCATCAAGCCTGATGAGCAACAGCTGAGGGAGCTGGGGGGCCTCAGCCTGGAGAAAAGGACTCTCAGAGGGCCCTTCCCTCTCAACTGCCCGAAAGAGTGGTCAGGCATTGGAACAGGCTGTCCGGGGAAGCGGTGGGATCACCATCCCTGGAAGCATTCAGAAAACACCTACACGTGGTGCTTAGGGACATGGTTGAAAGGTGAACCTAGCAGGTTGAGGGCAATGATCTCAGAGGTCTTTTCCAACCTTAGTGATTCTATGATTCTGTTATCGTAGAGTAAAAAAATATCTTCAGTGCTACTTTGTGAATAATAAAAGCTTTGTACGAGGCATAGGCCTGAGGTAACTTTTTTACTAGTTACCAAGACACAGAGCACTCAGAGTAGCACCAGGAGAAGGTTCTTCAAAGGCTGTGGGGATTAAGAAATGGAAATTGCTTTGGGATTGTCTTCCCCCCCCCCCCCCCCCCCCAATACTTTTGTGAGCTCCTTGCTGTCACATTCAGGTGCACCATGGCTTTAAGTCCTACAGCAGTGTCATACACCCTGTTAATGCAATGGCCTCCTGGAACTCACTGAAGCTGCTTTTTGGGGGTATTTTTTTTGTTACAAAGAAAGAGCTGTAGCATGAAGCAAAACAGCCAACCACAAAAGGACTTTCAAAAAGCTGCCTACTCTCTCTTGGTTTATTCTCAACTTGGGAACAACTACTTTCAGCACCTCCAGACCACAACACCTCCTCTCCAGACATTAAATTTTCAAGTTCTTACAGACAAAAATATTCAATTTTAAGTGGTAATAAGGAGCACTTCCTTTGAAGTCAGTAGGTTTCACATGCACCTTTTGTGTCTTGGTTTGAAAAGTACTAAGATGCTCATGGCAAATTTATTTCTGTACCGGATTCCCATCCAGCATATCATACCTGAGGGTATTCATCTCACAAAAATACATTAGAAGTCATCCTAAAGATAATAAACTTGTATCACATTGCAGGATCTTATGAAGCAAATGGAACACAAAAGTTAATTTGCTATAAAATAAAATCACCTGAACTACAAAAACACACCTTTGTCACAGGACTTATATTTAGCTTTTACTCCTAGGATGACATTATTGTATACTTCATTACTGACCTCCTGCTGCTTAGTTATGAATAATAATTAACTAGGTTTGAATAAACGAATCATTTCTTCAAATAACCCCTTGTGGTTAAACTGACAGAAGTGCTTTCACAAACACTGCAGTAAATAGCAGCTTTTCAAAACCACTCTGAACTTGCTCAACAACTCCCTCTTGTAAGGCTATCAGCTGCCTTTTACCTGTTTTAACAACTTTTATTTTGGATCCTCTTTGCATGACAAAACAAATTTTATTTCCTTCTGGCTCAAGCCTCACCAGAATTTGAAATTGTGCAAGTTCTGTCTATTAAAAACAGAAGCCTAATGAAAATAACACTGTCAGAATGTGACGGAAGGTAAAGTCATCCTGGAAAGCTCATGAAGGTGGAGGTAGGGAAGGTTTTACCTGAACTTGTAATGTGAGGCTGGAGGATTTCAGATGGCCTATGCTCCTTCCTTAGGTGAAAATAGCTTGAGCCCATAAAGTCAGCATTGTTCCTTCTGTACCTACTACCAAGGAAAAACTATTCATACAACACTCACTTACTACCAAAATAACCCTAAGGTGCTTAATAAAAATAATAAATATCAGTGCATTAGAACAAACTTGTTTGAGGTACTAACCTTGCCTTCCTGTTCTTTCTGCACCTCAAAAAACCCAACCATACAAAAATTTAGACATTAAAAGAAAGTAGGGTATTCTCATATGATTAATAGGGATCCTTTCCCACTGAATACAGCGATATTTGATAGCTATTTTCTCTAGTGGTTCCTGGTATGTGAACATGGAGCTATATTTATGTGTTTGTTTAGTTGCATTGCAAGTGAAAGTTTTACCCAACAGTTTTAACTGAAGAAATATTTGTAGCACCCGAGTTGCAGGAAAACAACACATTTTCAGTGTGGCTCTCTGTTTGACAGATGGTCTGCCAGGCAGACAATCCCATTTATCAGACTTGGCCCAGGTGAGACTCTGAAAAATTTCTCCCTGTAATTACTTTTCTTCACTCAACATTTCAGCCATCCATGTATTTGGAAACATTCCAAATGCTATGATTTTCCAATTACAAGCACTAGATAGGAAAGACAAAGTTATTATTTTAAAACTTTTTTTGTCAGTTTTAAAAACAAACAGTAATTTCAACACAATCAAACACAAAGCACTTTCACACAAATCAAGTTATATCCTGCATTTGTTTGTCCAAGGTAGGTTTAACAAAGCAGTTTACTTTGGCAGTCTGTAGATCATTCCATACACAAGAGAACAAGCACAGGCTTTGCGTTTAAGAAAATACAACTATAGAAGAGGCAGCAGAAAGCTTTGCAGAATGGTGAATTAGAAGGAAGAGCTGCCAACATTGTGTGTCCTATTCTTAATCCATACATGGAACTTAAAGAGAATCAATGGACTATGCACATAAATAAAAACAAACACTTTTTTTTTTAGTCACTGTTTTGCATTTTGGTGCCACCACCTCAGATTTTCCAACCATCACTTTGGGGAGAAAAGGGGAGCTAAAGGAATAACAACTGGAAGACTCAGCAAATGAATATATGGCAGGACTATTCAGACCAGACTGACAGGGTACTAAAAGAATTAAAAATCCTCCCCACCATGCAAGCAAATCCCAAGCTTGGAAATGCTGCGAGCTTCATTGCTTCTTTCTGTTTTGCTCTGACAATAAACTGATAAGAAGCACATTTTCTGTGACACTCAGTGGGGGAATTCTGCTTCCCAGTAAGGCACAGGACTTGCTTGTGTCACCAGAACAGAAAACACTGCAGCATCACCCAGGCCCTTGAAGAATAAAGAGAGCACTATGGTGGTGCACCAGCAGACAAAAGCACATGCTGGTACCACGTCATCAGTGTGGAAAGCTATAAAACTACCAGCTTTTTATCTCCATCATTCTCTTGCTAGTTAGTAGCTGCTCATGTAAATTCTTATGGCATGAGAAGACCAGAAACCTTTTCCAAACGCACAAGGAAGCTCTTAAATCACTTGCAGGCTGACTCACAAGCAGCAGCAGTTTACAAAACCTAATCAAGACCAGGCCTAGAGGTTGTACGTGATCTACAAAATTACTGGATTTCAAACATAAAGTGTTGAAAGACTTGAAAAACTAACTTACACCAAATACTTACAGAAGGCACATTTGGTGAGAACAGGAAATGCAGTATTTTTTATTTGTATTTATTTTAGCTTTTTACTTTTACAGACATTAATACAGTGTTACCAACATAGCCCGGCTTAAACACCTGTCTGCCTTTTCTGGACAGGTATCATTTAGGTTGGATATTAGGAAGAAGATTTTTACAGAAAGGGTGATTAGACATTGGAATGGGCTGCCCAGGGAGACGGTGGAGTCACCGCCCCTGGAGGTATTTAAGAAAAGATTGGGTGTGGCACTCAGCGCCATGGTCTGGTTGATAAGGTGGCACTGGGACACAGGTTGGACATGATGATCTCAAAGGTCTTTTCCAACCCAGCTGGTTCTGTGATTCTGATTCTGGGATATGCATCAAGGTGTTGTTTGACCAAGTTGCTTATGACACAGAAATTACTTAAACCTTCAGAGCCTCATTCCCTAATTTTTTGTGATTATCATCCTAAATAAGCATATCCATCTTAAGTTTCTAAAAGCAAAACTCATCTTTCATTTAATTTAGAAAAATCAGAGAAACTCCTTAACAAACATTTTACCTTCTTAGTAAAGAAACAATAATTAACAAGCAGATCAACAACTAAAAGACCAGGTATTTTATTTATGTGTTTCAGGTGGAATTCAAGCTTTAAGATAAGGCTGAGGTTTGTTTATGATCAATCAGATGACTTACGTAAATGTACAACAAAGTTTTCCGATGTTCTAACCAAGGCTCTCTGGGCATTTCCACTGGGGTGAAGAGAACACTTCACAGACTTTCAATCAGCAGTAAGAAAACTCCCAGCAAAACAAAAAACACTAAACAAGTATCTTCTGTATGAACATACTTCAGATTAGAGATATGACTAGACTTGAAACTGTCAGTAAAATTCAGATACTAGATTCAATCAGTATTTTTACACAATAACCTGAGTTGTCCATTTGGAAAAGCTACCTCCAAGAAGGAAGAACCCTTTAGGTTTGGTTATCTTCCAACTAAGAAAGTTTTAAAGTGAATTCTAGTGCTCATAAAAAGATGCCAACAAACCGTTTCTTTTTTCAAAGACGAGCACCTGTCTCTGAGGCAACTCCCTGCCAGTTTGTAAAGAGTGCTGCTGCCAAAGCACGAGCCTAAATAGTTCTCCATACAAATCCTCCTCTTATTCTGTGCTGAGATCTCACAGTCTGAATGCAAGCACAGTGTGCAACATGATTGAGACAAGATTAATTGAAGAACATCACCAAACTGTTATGTATAAAGCAAAAAGGGAAACAGTCCATTGCCCTCCACTGGTGCTGGACTGAGTGGCCCATATGGATTAGGTATGATTTTTACAGACCTAAGTGAAACTCCTCTCAAGCAAATGCATATTCAAACCATCTAGCAATAAACATTACTTTTTATTGGTTTCCAGTGATAGGATGCACAGAAAAAACAGGAAGTCTCCAGAGAGGGCTTGTAGAGGTGCTAACCAACTTCATCCGTCAGTGTTTAAACACTGCCTATAAACGTTTGTAAGAACCAAGAAGAGCATTGCATTTCGGACAGGTGTGATCCACATCCTTTAGGGCATCAATGCAAAAGGGAATTAAGCAGCAGCCTGCTATACACCTGCAAAGGCAAAAAAAGAGAAAAACACTGCTTTACACTTTTTATATACACAAGAAGGTAAAATGTATTTCATCCAAAAGCCATCAGTAAAACTGGTGCCATAAGCTTTAGGATGAACACACATGACTATGGAGTCCATTACTGTATGTTCCAGAACTGCTTTAAGGTCCTGTAGGATCAGATGTAGGCTGATTGAACCACTAAGGCTCAGGTCCCAGACAGAGAAAGCAAAGCTGAGAGCTCCATTACATGTTAGAGCTGTAAAAGGTCAAGGTAAGAGTGCAAACTGGAGTTGACCTACCCCAGCAGGCAGAGGCCACCACATGACAGCCAGGTCAAAGCTCCTGCGTCGTAGGAGAGACGTGTCACTATCACCTGGTTACAGGAAGGGCAGGACATCTGAACCGGGCGGTCATAAAACAGCACTGGCTGCTGCACATACACCGTCTGAACAGTAACTGAGCAGAGAAATAGGCTGTTTACTCAATGAGTACAGAAGGAAAAAAGAGTAGTGGTCAGCTTCCTCTGAACCAGGTATAACTTTGAAATATTCAGGGCTCAGAGGAACAAAATACACGACAACAGAGAGAAATCACCATGGTATTTCCTAATACAGAAATACACTGTCTTAAAAATAAAGCTGCACTAAAAACTGCAGAAAGCCAAATGATGTTATTGACATCAGTACACACTTAGTGATTCACAAGAATTGATTCACCTTGTTCTCTTCAAAAGTATTTTTTGGCAGGTGGTGAACACCTGTGAACCACGATTTTTCATCTTCTGACAGCACCTATTACACAGCCACTTGACACCACCTTAAGGTGAGGTACAGAAGAGTTTTGGAGGCTTACTGGGGTTATTTGCTGGTGGAGGCTGTCCCATGCATGGGGGAGGGTTCATTCCCTTCCCATCTGGCTTCTTCTGTCCAGGGCCAGGGATGGGATAGGGGTGAGGATAGTTCACATTGATTCCTACGGTTTCCTCATAAGAAGGTGGTGCAGATGGGACAGAGTTGCCACTTGGAGCAGACATTATATCTAAAACATAAAAGAGAGAAAATCTTAACAAAAGGCTATATTTATTAAAGGCAAGTGACAAATAATTAGGCTCAATTCAGCAGCAAGAAGATAACTAGATTAAAATGGACTTTTACCAGCATAAAATTAATTCACTAGTATTTGTTTCTGATAGTATGAAATGTTCATCTTGATTTCACTGTTGTTGTTGCGTGCTTCCCACTTCCTTTTCACAGGGTAGCTCTTACAGTTTGTCCCAACACCAATTCTTCCTTTATAAATTAAATATACTAAAGCAGGGAGGTGGGGCATCTTTATTAGTATACTAAAATATCTGGCAGTCTCCTAATTCTCCAAGAACACCATTTCTAATCCCTCTTGTTCACCTGAAAAATTGAACAGTATGATAGGCCACATGGTAGTTGCTAACCAACATGAGCCTGGTTTGTGGTGAAGCTCAAATATTTAAAAAATACTATTTACCTCTGCTGTAATTTGAAATAAGTATTTATATTGAAGGAAAAAGAAACCCAACAATTAAGCATGTCCAACTCAATTCAAAACTTTTACAACTCTCAAATATGTCTAAGGTTGCCGTTTTTGCTTCTTAGAAAAGTTTTAATGAGTTTGTAGTACAACTTTTCCTCCGCCAATTGTTATTTTGTTGCAGAGGATAGGAATGCCGACGACTGCCTTTTCCCAAAGAGGAAAGAAACGACTGCGGTTTCAATGCAGACTTCCTTTCCTCCTCCCCACCTACCCGCTTCAGACTCTACCCTCCATTTTCTTTGTGGAACAAGCTCTCGTGGCATCAGCGCTAACCAAGCATCTCCCTTTTCCCCCTCCTCCTAAGAACCATCAGACAGCTCTCCAAGAGCCACACTCCATTCTGCTGTTGCACATACAATCCCTCTATACATATGCAAGTCTTTTCACACAGTACTATCTGCAAAAGGCAAGCTGTACTTGGAACATTAATTCTATGATGCTATGATAGTTGTATAGGACTACTATGAATAAAAGAGGAGAAATTGCACCGATGCAATTTGCAGGTACAAAAGACAACGCACAAAGTAAAAGAATTTCAGACATAAGTATCTGTTTAGGGCTGGCATCACTCCACTCACACAAAGCTCGGGTGAGACCAGCATACAACTTTCCCAACAATGACACAAGCCTTTCCACTCTCCCAGAGCATGGAAAAGTCCTTGGAATACTGCTGATTATCTTCCTCACGCAACACAGCTTTCATCAAGATTTCAGTGAAGTCTATAAACACTTCCATGAAGAACTTGTCACAAGTCTGTTAACTCTTCCAGGTTACACAGGACTAATCTGCTGCACTGGAGGCATGGGAGATAAACCAGCAAACACCAGTGTTTATACATTCAGGAATCTTCCCAGCTGATTTAGCAGAAATGCAGAAAGGTGTGTTACAAAGGGAACTGTGTACTCAGTCAAGTGTGGGTTTTACAGTAGCCCCATGGCCAGGACAAACACAGGAGCTGGTACAGAAGAACAGACATGGCTACAGGTGCAGGAGCAGTGACTGTGGTAACCCTGGAACAGACATTGCTCCTTCCCACCATTCTCATACTCACACTGCAGCTTTGGCAGAATGAAGAGGGAACAAGACAGCAGTCGAAGATGTTGAAACTCAGTAAGTTTTTGTAGTATCAAGTATTTCACAACTATACTTTAAAAAACCACTGATGTCCTGTTTTCTTTAGAAAATAGAAGTTTTCTCCCTGTGACTAAACTACAAAGCTGAATCACAATCTACTGCTCCCAGTCAGTGTGCTGGTCTTGGCTGGGGGTGCACAAGAAGCCAGGAGGGGGCACTGCCAGAACAGCTGACCCCAGCTGACCAAAGGGGTATTCCAGACCATAAAGCATCATCCTCAGCCATAAAACCAGTAAGAAGGTTGTTGGGAGGGAAATGCTGCTCAGGGACTGGCTGGGCATCGGTTGGTTGGTAGTGAGCAATTAGTCTCATTTGCTTCACTTGCTGGACTGTATTCTCCTCTGTTACTTTCCTTTTCATTACAACTATTTAATTATTGTTTTATTTCAATTATGAAACAGTTCTTATCTCAAGTCATAAGTTTTCTCATGCCCTTCTAGTTTCTTCAGGGGTGCAGTGAGTGAGCAGCTCTGTAGTGTTCAGTTGCCAGGTGGGGTTAAACACACAGCTCCTTCTGCTACTCAGCTCTGCTTCACTGATGAGCAAGTTCTAAGAAATCAACACCCTTTCAGAGATTTCAAAATGATCATAACTTCCAGCATGAACGCTTCTAGTCTTGATATTTACTTATTTTTAAATTATGTTGCTGTTCATTTCTTACCACCAAGTGGTTTTGAACAACCATTTCAATTTAAACATTATCACTACCCTTTTTCTGCACTTTCACTTTTTTTTTCGTTTTCCTGTAGACAAATGCAAACAGGTCTCAAGTCTTTACAGCACTTTGTGACATCCCTTTTCATCTTCTAAAGTTTCAAAACTGTAGCACAAATAACATGTACAAAGTACTACAGTGAATGGTGTAAAACTAAAACTGTGTATGAATTCCTTTAAGTTATCTATCAAAACAAAAATTCCTAATAAACATCAAGATGAGATCAAGACTACAAAAAAGCCTCTTCAAAATCTGAGTATTGTGGATGTAACCACAACTTCAGCTTTTCAATTTCATTTTTCTAATGTCTCTCCTGCTTTAAATGCCAACTTTGAAGAGATATTTGAACCATCACTTCATACAGCCAGTGCGAATGTGTTTCACACTCCAGGTCTGGAATATTAGGCTGGGGACAAGGGAAATACCAGTCTCTGCTTGGTATGTAAAAAACCAAGCAACCAAAAACCCATCCAGTAAAGAACTGCTTACAATTACAGCTATCCTAACCTGGTCTGGCCAAACAAATGTTTTTGCCCTTCCCTTAATCTCTTGCTAAAATTTGACACAACTTAACCCTCAAATTAAACAATTCCTATGCAGTCCTCTTCACTAGAAATCCCAAGTCGCCCTCCAACAACACAGGTGGTTTAGAACGGCTACCTTCACAGCAGAGTCTAAGACAGCTACTGATCAGCAACATCTGGAATGAAACACAGGTTGAAGACTAATTTTTTTTTAACAACCTGTCAGGATATACAGGTTTATCAGAGCACTCAGTGCACAGCAAGCCCTAACACAGCAGCCTCTTGGACCACCAGCTTCATCTGAACTCTGGACAACAACTTTCTTGTTTACCAACCTGCTGAGGAATATTATCTCAAAGTTGTTTAAATTTCTCAGGCGTTTGTGAGAGAATAAAATCCAGTAATCACAACAAAAAAAAGACTTTGACATATTATTATTTCATTAAGAACCAATGGCATTGAGGTCACACTGAATTCTATACTGGCGAAGAATATTACCACGCGGTGTGTTCTGCCGGGCAGGAGACATTTCAGAGGTTACTGTGTTACTTTTACCAAGTAATCAATAGTCTGGGAATAATCCTGAGTGGCCTCCTCTGAGTTACCCACTCCCCGGGGCAGGGCAGGGCCGGTCCGAGGGGAGCTGCTGCCGCGCGGCTCCCGAGCGCATTCCCTAAGGAAAGGGCCACCTTCCGCCTGCCACGCTCGGGGAGGCGAAACTCCGGCCTCGCTCGGCCCCCAGCCGGCATCGCCGAGGGCAGGAGCCGCCGCCCACGGTCTCTCCCGGACCGTCCCGGAACCAGGACTGGGACCGCGCCACTCGGGATACCGCTGGCCCGCCAAGCCCCGACCTGCCCCCGGTGCCCCGCGGGCTCCTGCGGAGAGGGATCGGCCCCCGAGCCGAGGCTGCTCCCCCGCCCCGCAGCCGGGCCGGAGCACCGGGAGCGGCCCAGGGAGGGCAGCGCTCGGGGCCGGGAGCGGACCCGGCGGAGGAACACAGCCTGCCCCCGCCGCCCCACTCTGCTCTGCCCGCGGCACCGCCAGGCTCCGGGCGGCGCGGCACAGCCCTTACCGACTCTCCTCTCCTCTCTGCTCCGCTCCGTTCGCCCGGGCGCAACCACGGTCAGCACGGCTTGTCCCGTCCCGTCCCCACCCGCGTTTCCTCTTGCCCTTCCCCCTAGAACCGTGAGCAAGCGCCGCGGGCGCAGCTCGGGAGGGCGCTCCGCTGGCCTCGGACGGGCCGTGCCCTGGGAGCCGCCTCGGCCGCTCCCCCGGACCCACCGGCTCCCGGCAGCGGCGCGTCTGGGCGGGACGGGAAGGGAAAGGAAGGGGGGAAAGCCTGTGGAAGTACAGGCACTCCTGACGCATTTCGCAGTCCCGGTGATCGGGAACTCCTCGGCTTTCGCCAAGAGCTCACAGCGATTAAACCAGTAATCTTCAACTTTCCCGTCAGCAGCACAGCCAAGCACCGTGTTCTGTAACACTACAGGAAAATTACTTTCCTAATTCTACGATACCCCTTACGTTACCAGATCAGGTATTTCAGACAACATATAAGAACACATAAAATGATCAACAAAACTTTCAAGTTCAAGATTCAGTGATTTTACGTAGTGTCTTTACAAGCAATTGAACTGGATTCAGTCTTTAGAAAACACAAGAGTACATCACTCCTTCCTCTATCCAGCTCCAAGATAACACAAAATGTGAATTATGGCCAGATCCCTAAAAGGGCTTCAAGAGGGACTGCTTCACACGTTGGTTTGTGTGAATCTACCTTGGACTGAAGGGACTTGATAACCCCTGGGGGCTCAGCAGGGACAGTTCATAAGGCCTTTTGGCTGAAAGCATCTAAAATCTGTTAAAGTCCAATTTTTGTATTTAAATCTTTTCTTTTCTTGAACCTTGCCGTAAGGAACACACAAAAAGCCTCAATTCAAACCAATGCTGGAGCAGGGAGTCAGGTTT
This sequence comes from Coloeus monedula, assembly GCF_965178545.1. Taxonomy (NCBI): domain Eukaryota; kingdom Metazoa; phylum Chordata; class Aves; order Passeriformes; family Corvidae; genus Coloeus; species Coloeus monedula. The sequence goes on along the minus strand of NC_138796.1, from coordinate 10,456,989 downwards.
TATAGGATGAAAGGGGGTCCTACCCCAAGTGATGATAAACCCAGCATGAAGCTCTGCAGTCACAGTAACCTAAATCACCTGCAAGTATGGGTACTTGGGGATGTCATCAGATGTTGAGACTATTGAGGGCATGAATACTCCCAGTCCCCCGATTTGGGGAGAACAGAGAGAGGAGTGTGGAGTGTGATCTATCAGCACTGAGATTAGAACTAAGAGGTGAATAAATTTATACCATTATCAAGAAATCACATTACAGATTATTTTTCTAAGGAGCAGAACATGAGTAATTTGGTTTTTGGTGCCCTGGATTAACTAAAATTGGAGTAATTGTTCTCTTACTAACTAAATCTCCTTCCCCAGATGGCTATGAGCAGCTTAGGAGCCACAGGAGAGAGAAGCCATGACTGAACACATCTCCCAGGGTGAAATAAGGCATGACCTTCAACTGAAAGCCTTCTTACTCTAACTGCCATCTCTCTCATGTGTAGTGTTTTGCATCTAGTCTAGGCTGGCTCATGCTCCTCCTTGGGGACCCCAGTAACATTCCTCCTTTTTGCCCTACTACTGTTTCCACCAAATGTCCAAAGAGGCGGTTGGGATCCATTTACTGGTACATGAGTGTATTTCCTCTCACTATCCATACTCCTTCCCACCTAGCTCACCATTTGCTAGTTCCTGCCTTTCCAGTCCTTTTGCTGGATGGCACTGGGTGAAAGAAGCATCAGCTTCAGCCACTCTGTGGCTGGCCCAGTCACCACAGCACCTGTGAGCTTGTGGAAAATTCCACAGAAGTCACAATTAATGGAATATTATGTAGTGGTCAGTGGAACAAATCGGCCCAAGCCAGTTGAAGGGCTCTGTGGCCACCTTAAGTAACAAACTAACACTTTTCTGAGGAATACATATATCCTTGCTAACAAATACTTTTACCACCTTGAGCCAAGCATGCGCTTTAGGCAGAGTTATCCTGTCCTTAAAAGTAATGCCCTGCTTCTTAATACTACATTGATGTTAAGGAGTTTTATTCCTGATTTTCAGTGACAAGCTTGTGGAAAATTGGCAAGTTTGGTGTGGAGAATTGATGAGGCTGGTTGAGCAAGGACATGAGTTGAGGTGCTTGCTTATCTTACACCTAACTTGAGTGAGGCTTAAGCACTGCATGGTGTCTAGGGTAAAGTGTAGGGCTCACAGCCCAGTGTCTCAGTGAAGTAGAGAGCGTGCTTACACTTTGGTATGGAGACAGGGCCTCAGCCCTCTTGTCCACGCACAGCAGGCCTTATTAGAAGTAGAAATCTGGTCCTGTGAGGAGATGTGTGGCCAGCAGGCCAAGAAAGTGGATTCTGTCTCTCTGGTCCACTCTCATGAAACTCCACCTGCAGGGCTGCATCCAGGTCTGTGGCCCCCAACATAACAAGGGCATGGAGCTGCTGAAGCAAGTCCAGAGGTGGCCATGAAGATGTGCCAAGGGCTGCAGCACCTCTGCTATGGAGACAGGCTGGGAGAGTTGGGGTTGTTCAGGCTGGAGAAGAGAAGGCTCCAGGGTGACCATACTGCTCCTTTCAGTACTTAATGGGGGCCTATAAGAAAAATGGAGACAAACTTTAGCAAGGCCTGTTGCAACAGGAGAAGGTATGATGGTTTTAAACTGACGGAGGGATCAATTTAGACTAGATATAAAAAAGGAGGCTTTTACAATGTTGGTGGTAAACCATTGTCACAGCTTGCCCAGAGAGGTGGTGGATGCCCCTGGAAACATTCAAGGCTGGGTTGGACAGGGCTCTGAGAAATCTGGTCTACTGAAAGATGTCTCTGCTCATTGCAGGGGCCTTGGACTAAATTATATTTAAAGGTCCCTTCCAACCCACACTGTTCTATGATTCTGTGATGATGATGTGCAGTTGTAAAATACTGATGGGCGTAAAGATGATCAAGCAAAGGTCAGATGGCCTGTACTGCTTCCTCAGCCAAGTGGAGGAGGAAGTGAGCCTGAAGTATCATGGTTCTGTTCTGCCTTTGATTCAACCATAAATCCTGACTCAGCCTGACCAAAGGTAACCAAAATCCTCATTATCCCTCATTTACATATGAAACATACACCAATATGCAACTGAGAAAGTGTCTTCCCCCCACTGTCTAAGATGGAAGTGACAGGTAACCAATTATATTTGACTAGTCCCACCTCCATTTATCTGAAAGTATAAAATTGGTATTTTCAATCCTCCATGTAGAGGATGAGAATATGACCCCATTTCAAGGACAAGTGGACTGTTCTGCTCCTCTCTCCTCCCCAAAACAGAGATGCCTCTTTAGTAAGATTTTCACCTCAGTGAAACTACAGTTAATTAACTGTGAAGTTATGTGTAATGAAAAACTGAGTTTTTAATTCAGCTTGAAACCACTGGCTGGTGCTAATGCAGTAACTGCATTTATCAGCAGCAATTCCAAATCTGTATTCCTGTTGCTTCAGTAAGTAGCATTATTTGTGAATCTGTGATTAAGGGCATTCTTATTAAACACAACCAGACTACAGTGCCAAATAGATAATAACCAGAAATTAAGGCCAGCCACATTCAGCCCCTCTGATCTCCAACACAAGTGGGGTTATTTTGTGCCAAATTTCATACTCTAATGAAACAGAGCTGCAGCCCGATAGCCTACCTGGGTTAGGCAGGGTGTTGCCCCAGCAAACCCACAGAGCTGCCCCGAAGCTGCCGCCTGCGCGTTGGCACCCACAGAGGTTCTCTTCCTGCAGCAGACCAGGTGACTGGGTGGGGACACAACCAGCGCCAGCTCGGGGCATGCATGAGGAAACGTGGCTAGAAACCGACACAGCTTTTTATCTCTCCCATCCCCCCAAGAGCTGCGTACCTGAAGATTATAAACATAACTTGTTTTGAAAAAGTCATAAGAAAAAAGGGCCCCATGGCAGATTCAGAAGCTTGGTGTAAGAATGCAGCAGGATGCAACCGGGAGAGCTCCGCTCCATTTCCATCCCGTGGCACGGTGTGCTCAGCAGCCCCAGCTGCTCTATTCACTGTTTGGCTTCTCTCTGCTCTACTGAGTCATCACCAGGGCTGCTAACAGCAGCATGGAAATGTACACAGAGTATAGTGGATGTTTTGACATCACCCTGATTGTACACACAGTATTACAGAACACCAGCAGATGTCAGTTTAGCCCCAAAAATAATTGCATGTTGGCTTTATTAGCTTCTGCTTTTACAGCAGTAGGCTTCTGTCAAAGAAGCTAAATGAAGTTCAAAAGTTGATGCACATTTAAAAGCCTGTTAGCCACATTTTACATACTGTAATATGTTCTCAATGTGTAAAATAAGTAAACCTTAATCTCACCTTAATTTTCTCCTGCCTGAAAATCACAGGACTTGCATGCATACAAATAAATATTTTTTTTGTGCATGTCATTTTGCATATACCGATTTGTTGAAGCTAGGTAAGAATTTCTATGACTTTCAATCATTTCAGCAATACTAGATATGGATATAGATATAATGGGTCATGCCAGAATGCAGTTTCAGACCAATAACCAATGTACAGGGATAGATTTAAAGAGAAAGCAAGGTAGATACGTTAAGCCAAATAATCTGAAAGAATGTTTGCTTTTTTCTTCACTGCTGCAATGGCTGATTCAAGTTGCTAAGCAAACAGAACAAGAACGTCAACACAATTTCAACAGTTAGTACAATGACACAAGTGTTGAGGTTCACATGAGAAGCCTCAAAGATGACAACAAGATCCCACACTCAAGTATAAAAATGCATGTTCACATTGCTGAGGTGTCCTCAAAGCATTGGTGATACTGGTGATACAGGATAAATTAATTTCAACTTCCACATGGTCATCTCCAACCCTGTAGGGCAGAAGAGCAATAGCTAAAGGAACCACTTGAGCCTCAGGGTTTTGTTGAGCTCAGAGTTTAAGGGTTTCATCAGCTTCCAGACCAACCCTCTGGTAACTTCAGCACTTTCCAACAATACAGTTTTATTCTCTAGGCTGCTTCTGAATGAATGCACATAAAACCTACTGCAATAATTAAAACTAAGTACAACCATAATATACTTCCTCTTATGTATTATTACTGCAAAACTCCTGATCACAAAATACTTCAGAGCTAACAACACAATCATTAACAGCTTGCAGAGGCAGGCCTAGGTAACACTGCTGTATTGTTTCTGCTTGGGTGAGCTCTGTTCTATAGAACCAACTCTACCAACATGAGCAGTTATCAAACAGCCTGACATTAGAGATGGCAAATTCATGGGAAAGTGTGGTGCAGTTTCCTTGTGTGAACAAGAGCAGAGCCTGAAGTCAAAGCTGCCAGGAGGTGGGTTACCTTGAATGCTGGTTTCCAAACACTTGGCTTAAAAAATAGAAAAGCTGTGATAGAGGCTTTGCAGCATTCCTTTGGGAGTTAATAACTTCAACTTAGACTATCCTCAAGTAAATTTTGTGATAGAGGGGGAAGAGGAAAAAGGAAAAAAAAAAAAAGAGAGAGAGTAGATAGACAACAAACACACCCTACCTTTCAGAAACTACTTAGTGAAGATAAATACCCTGTGTCTGACTGCATCATTGCTTACGTTTATATATCAAAACAAATCTATTGCTCCATACCAATACAGAAGTGGAAGAGGAAAAAAACCCCAAAAATCCCCTCATGACAGAAAAATGATGACTTCAAGTCAGCTTGCAGACACACGTTATCTTACATTAAACCATCTTCTTTCTCAGCCCCCATTTCCTTCCAGTTTCTTCACCCCACCCCTTCACAACAGCCACTCAGACACATCTGCCCAGTGCTCTCTGGTGAGCCGGGCTTGAAGCTGAGCTTTCCTGACCTATTTATTTCATCTGCAAAGGTTGGTAGTATGTGGGGTAATATGCTTGTGAAAGATTAGAATATTAATGAGTTTATCACATGAAACAGAAGCAGCATATCAAGTCTAAAACTGCAGATGGTCCCCCAGGAATGCAATTGATTGACAGAATTGTGAAATTAATCCAAACCTAAATATTAGTACTTTGCAGTCCTTCTAGTATTGCTTCCTTCTTAATTACCAACTCCCGTAGTGTTATTTGATCATCATAACAACAGCTGCCAGACTGCAACACTGTGTCACACTACAGCAAAGTATTTAAGTATGTAAATCATATTATCTCCCCTTGAGAGTGAGACAGAAGTGTGGTGTCAAAAGAGCTAATGATAGATTTCTTCTTCTCAGAACACTTGGCACTTCACATAAAGAATTACATGGAGAATAACCACTCACTGCCAGTAACGGGTCTCCTAGAATGAACAATCAAAAAGAAATAGTTATGATAGAAAAGCTTCACATTTAAAAACAGCAGATCTGTCCTGATTAAGTCATCCATTATTTGATGGATCTATTAATGCCATAACAAAACATATAGGAAAAATTATGATTCTCCAACCATTTACCCTTCATATTCATCTTCCTATTCCCTTGACAGGGTACAGGAAGGATGTGATTTTAAAAATAAAGCTGCCTGGTTATTTTTCCTGTAGACAGAACTGAAGTAGGATTTCCACTGCTTTGATGTCATTGCTGAATGAAGTGGTGCAAAAACCCCTTCTTCCTACCCTTCCTCCAGAATAATGCCTGACCTGCGTTTGGCCAAGCTGTGGTATAGTCTTGGCATAAATCAGCCTTGCCAGCTCTTGTTGTACCTGACCACTGAAATCACTGATCTGAATCTTGCAGTGAAGCTTCCTGCTATTTTGCTTAAGGCAGCAGCCTTGATCATCAACTTCTAATGAAGTGTTTTGATTCAACTCTGTGGATCTAAAGTGAGTAAGGAATGATTCAGTATTCTCTTGTGCATAATTCTGATAGAATATTCACACAGCTGTCATCTGGACACCAGAATTATTGTAATCTAGTTGGGATATAGGGAAGAAATACAGAAATATGTGTAAAGATTAAGACCATATTACTAAAAATTCATAGTTATCTTATAAGGCTTTCCTTCAGGCCTCAAATAACCACTTCTCTTAAAGACTGTTTCTAGCATCATTCACACATTATGTGCAAAGCTAGATTCCAATAAGCATTTATTTTCTTATGTTCCTCTCACTTTATGAGCTATTGATATTGAATTCTGTATTGGTTTATAATCTCTAGGTTTTTTTACTTAGGTTGCATGATTTAAGAATAGACATAATGTTTAGCATTCCAGTTCCCTACCTCTGGCAGGACTGCCTTAATTGAAGACACTTTAGTGAATCTCTCAAGTCTCAGCTCAGAAGGGGTCAGTTCCTCTTTCAGAACTCAGACATTATATGTCATATCTTGTCACTTGATACTGGTTGTCTGTAGGAAGCAGCAAGCCAGGAAGTTTATCATCTGGGCAAAAGTGTCATGGCTACAGAGCTAAAACAGCAGCAGCAATGTGAGCATTAACAGCCATTTACCAAACTGATGACTAATCATGGTGAAATGCAATCTCATCTGCCATTGCTACACACTAAGAAAACATTTCTCCAAATTTGCATGCAGCCTTGTTACACTGGATGCCAAATGTTTAGGAGACTCCTTGTTTGAAATGAAACCTTTGTCTTTTCAGACTGAGCCTTTGTGATAAGTGCAGCAATCAGTAAACAATTATGAATATGCTTACAAAGACTAGTAATAAAGATAAGTGAACTAGAAAGCCTCACGTGGGCTTGTGAGAACTGACTGATCTGCTGGTTGCATAGATTCTGCAAGTCTTGATTGCATGCACAGCTCCTCCTGAATTTGCCCTGTAGCAAAATCATGTGTTCTGTGACACAATCACAACAGAATCTACCGTAACTAAAAATAAACTGCTTCTCTGCAAATTTATGACTCAGTTAGTCCAGCTCATAAATAACTGTCCAGCAATGGTCAGCAAACGCATTGATTATGTGCTTATGACTATCACATTGTGCACGACCTCATCAATTGTCATTAGAGCCAGCTATTTTAGTATCTTCAAATACCTGCAACACTTGGGTTTAGCCCCAGATGGTTGTTTAGTAAGTCATCAGTTCTCTGAGCAGCTTATGTTACCCTCATTTGTGTATCTGACCCAGCTGCTTTACCACTTCCTTGATAGCTTTCAGCACTCCAGAGTTGCCTCACAAATCTATTTAAGAAGCTGCCACCTCTGTGGCACCAATTCTGCTACTCCTGGATGGTGGGAGAGCTTGGTAATTGGCCACCTTTCCAGTATGTCTGCATGAGCAATTAAGAACACCTGCCCTAAAGCCAGGAGTGGCTCTGCCCCCTGTAGGGCAGACACAGCTACCAGCACAATGAACCCTAATGTTTCTTTAATCAGATGGGAGTGACAATACTTTATTTGTCCACTAAATTTTATTAATTAAATCAAATTTAAATTAGAGTCTTCTTTATTTTAAACAAAAAATTGAGTCCAAATTAGAATTTAAGTCAGACCAACAGCTGAAGCTGTCTCATGTTAGAACTGTACTTTCAATGTAAGAGCAAAAATGTCACCTTTGTAACCATTTGTTTTAAGTTTTATATACTTGGTTTTGGGAACATTTACCATAAACTTTAGAAAAACAGGCAGTGGGCTGTCTCCAAAGGACTTTTACAAAAGGGAAATTATTTGACAAATATTGGGGGATTAAAGCCTTCATCATAAAATGAATCCTTATTGCATTTGGAAAGGATTTTTCACTCACTAAAGAATGACATAAGAGTGGTCACTTGCATTCTACCAAGAAAGAATCAAGCTATTATAGGTCAATAAAGAGTATAAAGAATATATACATCTTAACTTCAAATAAAAATATTTGTACAAGTCAGTTATGTCTGTAATAAGAAGAGTATTTTTGCTTTAAGTCTTGAAGCAAAGGAATTTCTAAAATTATTTTCTCCCTATTGTTGGCATGTAGCAATTATGCTGCTTTGGCAGATTTCTCAGAATTACGTCTGATTTGTACACAGATGAACATTTTGATTTAAACTTAATTAAGGTCATTGATTTAAACTTAATTAAATAGAAAACTGCAGAGAATTTTACATTTGATAGTTTTACAGCTGTTGACAAATGGAACAAAGGAAATCAAGCATCCTCAAAAGTAAGGGAACCAAGCAAACTGAAGTAACTTCAATTTAAAAATAAGTCCCCAAGAAGAAAGACTGTGTGCATTGAGCTACAAATAACTAAGCAATTTTATACAAAAAATATTATGGTCTTTAAATATTTTTCTCAAGGATTCAGACATAGTGTGATTTGTCCACAAGATGGCACACACCGTATCCAGAAGGGACTGACACAGAAATGTCCTTTGTAACATCTGTGGGACAAAAAACTTTCACGGTAATTATCCTTCTTAATTTCCTTATCCTTCTAGGCAAGCACAGAAGAAAACCTGTCTGTAATTATTTTCTTGGTTTGCTTATATAATCCAAAAATCTGCTTGCGTCAGAGATAAGCAGACTTCAGTTCACATGGAAAACAGAAAATGTCTATCATCCAGGGGAACTATTTTTTCTCTTTCAGATTTTAGGTGGCTGGAACCAAGTTAAGTCATACACAAGAGGCAAAGGTATTGCAGGGAGAAATATTATAACCTTACTGAACATCTGGTTTTTACCAGCCTGTTGCCTAGGAGAAGCAGGCAAGAGTGGAAAGGGCTGAGGGTTTAAAGAACTGACCAAACCTGAAAAACTCAGAGTGAAGGCAACAGTGCTTCATAGGAAGATAAAATTAGTAACAGTCTAGAAGAATTTATCCCTACATACTTGATAACTGAAAGACATCAGATTCTCAGAGCCCTCACAGGTCTGTTCAGATTAAAAATAAACCCCTCAGTGTTCATTTTCCCCCCCATTCAGACTGACCTTGTTGTCACTGCCAACTGGAATTAGCCTAAACCAAGACAACCGGGCAGGTTTTCCCACCCGGCTGCTGTCAAGCAGCGTGAAGGAAGCTGTCCCTTGGTGGCTCTTCAGAAAACTGAAATGTGTTTGGTTTCCGTCCTATAGGCAAACTTTTAAGGGAGTGAAAAATTCCTGCTACAATGGGCAACTGAAGTCTCAGAGGCCAACAAGGGTTTGAGATGTCACTCAGGAGGGATTTTCAGCAATGTGTACGTGAAGTGACTAAAATCCCTGGAATTATAAGTGCAGCAAATACAACAGGTGCAATAAGTACACCACTGCTCCCACAAAACAAGGTCCCTTTCTAATGCTGACATCATATTTCTGTTTGCTCTTGACCATTTCACAGAAAAGAGCAGAGAATCACCCACGTGCTGCACGGCAAGGGTTGTTCTGTGTTAGTGCTGAGTCCTCCACCTGCCACAGCTGAAGTTTTGAGCAGAAATCAGCTAAGTGATTGGATTGTTGAGAGTGAAAGGAGAAGGTTTCAAGTAGTGCCAAGAAGGGCATCTCTCAGCTCAGAGACACTCAGAAGTTACAATGCACCAGTGAACAGGCAGTGCTCTGAGCTGTGAACTGGCTGTGAGTGTGAAGTGGAAAGGACACTTGGAAGAAATTTATTTTAAGGTTAACAGCTCTACAGAACTTGTGAAAGTGCTCAGAAGTGCTGTAAGTGAAACAGATACGCACTAGAGGCCTTTTCTTTTTAACATTTAAACTAAAGACACTGTGGAAACTTGGGGCTAAATTTCATTTTACACAAGGTAAAGCAGACTCTTTGTGAAAGTGAAGAAATATAACTGCATACAACTATCACTATTCCAACTCCTACTTTGCACTTTTGTGCTTTATTCCAGCTAGAAAGTGCTCTTAGGTATGCATCAGGTCTGCTTCCAGGCTTGGGGAAAACACCCAAACCCCGCTAAGTACTTGAGAATAAGAAAGCTGGGTGAGGGGACAGCTGATCAGTAGAATTAAACATTGGTAGTCTGAGTACCCAAGTTTCGTTTCCTACTTCCTTTACTGAATTGCTCTGTAAATAATTACAAAAGTAATTCCAATTCCACTGCACAGAGCTGCCACTGACAAAATGAGATTAATTGCTGTTACTCAGAGCCCACAAAGGCGACCTCCAGCAAAGTACATGGGAAAGCCACATCCACAGTGGCAAGATGAGGTGGATCAATAAGAACAGAACATGGAATTTCTTCTGTTGCAGATGATTAATATGGGGTTGTATTTTGAGCAAATTTAATGGACAGTCCATTACTTACTAGTGTTTGATGACAAAACAGAGGGGGAAAAATCAATTTAAAAATCACCCAGGTGCAGAGGTAGAAGTTATACAAATTGTTCATGAAAAATAATAAAACCCAAAAAACTCACCCTGCCACCAATCCTCCCGAAAACCTTATATCACACACACACACATATATATAAAAAATAAAATCTGCATTAATTATTCCAGCTCTAAAGTGGGAGCTACATGTCCATGTAATGTCTCGTCTCCATTTCAAGCCCAGAGAGATTTACACAGTGTGTAATGCAAATCCCCATCAGAAAAATCTTTTATTCAGGCACACAACATTCTCTGTGGTATTCCTTCTTATTTGAAGTTATACTGCTCCATGAAGTTACTGGAGATTGATGGCAGCAGTATCAGTATGCTGCCTATCCTAAGAACTTGAAAAATTAGAGGAGAAGTTGGTCTAGCAAACCAGGCATTTTATCTTCTAATAAATCAGTTGGTGTGGACCACTAACTGTATATGATACTATTAACACATTTGCTATTAGTTTATTTCTGAGTTGGAATATGCCTACTTTGTTCCAGAATGCCCACGCCATTCAATGTCCAGCCATTTCTGATTAGGTCAGACACCGGGTTTGGACACCCAGAGGAAAGACACAAATGTCAGCTGCAAAAGCGGCCTAGAGGAGCAATGTTAAATCAGTGTGAAATCAGCATCTAATTTCCCCATAGAGACGAATGTGACATACCTTTTAATTAAATGTCAGCCTGTCGATATTTTTCAGATTAGTTATGAATGTGAAATAGACCCCAGAAAATGGAATTAAAATGGGCAAATTGGTTAAACTCCTGCTGACACATTAAATTTTTATTCTCAGTGCCCCACAATGAGCATTCTAAGAAATTACAGCTTATCTTTTTATTATAGTTATGAATCAACTTTCAGGTTCTGAATGCAAGGCAGAGAACAAAATAGTGTATTTACTCCAGTTCAAGCCTATTCCCACAAAACATCTTTTGCAGTGGTATATAATAAAGTGTGGATTTAGGTCAGCCTTTATTACAGATTGAATTGTTTGCTTTTCTTGGAGGTAATGGAATGGGTCCCATTTAATGTGGATGAATTAGTTATTGTGGAGGAAAATGGAAATCAATTAAGTGTCTTTTAAACTAAGTCAGTGGGAACTGTGTTTCCTTACCACTATTCTTTGTGCCTTCCCCAAGAAAGAGCTCTGTACACCAGACTGGGATCAGAAATTTGTTTCTACATGGCTTCTGCCAGGTCTTACTGTTGCTACAGATTAAGGGGGTTGCGGTTTTTTCTGATTTTATAGTCTGTGTGCAAGAACTCAGTACATTTAGGATTACTGTTTCAGAAATTGCACAAGATACATTCTTTGGGGGTTATCAGAAAGAATCTCCCAACACTTTGTACACATGGACTTCACTTACAGACATCTCTGAAAGTGGCTGAGTTCAGGAAGTTTCAGACCCGACTCTGTAAAGTGCTCAGAGACACAGACTGACTCCAGGAAACACATAACTGCAGCTCATGGTGCAACACCCCTCTCATGGTCAGCTGGTGTATTCTGGGTCAAGAACAGAGGACAAAAAGGAAAATTCAGGATAGGTATTATGAAATTATTACTTTCCCCCTCCACACTAGAGTTAGATTTTAGAATCCCTAGCAGCGTATTAAAACTGTCAAAGCAAGCAGTCAGCTTGCAGTAACTTTAAGTCTCAGTTTAAAAATCACAGGGAAAAGAAGTATATATCATTTAATAACAGATACGAATTTATTCCAAAGACTTACTAATTTCCCAAATTCAAGCTAATGAGATTGAGGCAGATTTTGAGATGGCCACCAAGCTGAGTTCCACCACATTCAGGGTTTTACAGTAGTAGTCTGTCAAAGGGATGTGATGTTGTAGAGCAGGAGACAGCTGGCACGGATCAGGAAGAATCTATTCATGTGATATCATTTACTTCCCCCCACACTATAGGTAGAAAATGGATACAGATATGAAATATTACAGAGATTGAAACATTTCTCCTTTTTTGAGAAAGCACTGATCAGTTTTGTCTGAGAGTAGGAGGAACTGCATTTATTAATAATCACACCACTGTGTTAATACACTGCTGCTGAACTATTTTAATTGGGTAAAAACAGCCCTGTGTAGAGGCTAGAATTTGTAGTGTTGTAATGTCAAACATTGAAGCTGCAATATCATCCTTCTGGAATTGAGGCCGTGTGTTCAACCATACATTATTATTCTGGAGACCACTGACCTGAAAAAAAGAGAAAAACCTTCTTGTCTTTGCTTCAGTACAAGCACACTGGATGCTTTTAGCTGTGGTTATCTGAAGCACTTACAAAATCTCAGTGCAACTCAAAATCTCCAACTTTCTTCAACAAGAGCTGCACTGGATTCCCAGTAACACAGGGAAAGCTGGATGGGTGATAACAACCCTGCCAGGATTGTAGCTGACAGTGCTGCAGTTGCAATTCTGCTTTTTCAGCAGCTGCGTAAAAGCAAATTGGGAAATACAAATGATTCCCTGGAAAAGGCAGGATATCCTAGTTAAAGCTGCCTTATTTGAATTTGCAGGATAATGCAAATAGGCCTCCCAGTAACAATTAGAAATCACCATACAATCTTTTATTGCTTGAATTAGATAAAATTTGTATCTGACAAATATGATAGTGCAGAAAGATAGAGCTGCAGCACTTCATCAGAACACTCTGTATCAGAATCCTACCAAAAGGACTTGAGCATCAGCTTTTAGGTTTTTCATTCATTTATGTGTGACACAGCATTGGATGTTGTCCTTTTAAGTGAAAGGCCAGAGTGCTGCTAGGGGCTAAACCCCCAGAAGACGACTAAAGCTCACAAGAGAAGTGTGAGATCAGCACTAAGTGGGTGAAAGATCCTGGAGAAAGCATGCTGCTAAAGGTAGGAAGTGCATGAGGCTCCCCATGGCAGGATTTCCCTGGGGCTACTGCCCTGTATGGATGTACCTCCTGGGAGACCTCTAAGTAGCTTCAGACTTCCCAAGAATGTACCTGCACAATCCACAGCAGGATTTTCCTGTGACTTTAGAATGGTCCACAGGCAATGTCTGTGCAGTTGGGAAAGCAGACAAGAGGCCCTTAAACACCTGTGCCACAGTAGCCTTTGACAAGCCTCAGAAATGGTAAAGGTCACTTTTCACCATTTTTTCACATTTCACCATGCAAATACACAAGTCAGCAAGGTATCTATGCTCTCTCTTCTCACAATATGTGTCTACCTTCTATACAAGGGAAATGGAGAAGTAGTAAGTCATTTGCTTACATTGCAGACAAAGAGAGGCTGTACAAAGGATGTTAAGTTATATGTTAAGACATGCTGGTTGAGGGTCATCTTGATTAAAATAGCATCCTGCTACTTTCCTATCTCTCCATATTCCCTCTGAGGTCTCATAAAACAGGACTGCCTCTGTCTATTAAGGAGGGACTCAGAAATAGCTTCTGAGATGTTTGCTGTCATTCTGATCATTTCTTGTACACTCTTGTATGGACTGTGCACCATTTGTTATCTTCCATGGCATATGTCAGAGCATATTCCTGCTGCAACATGCTGGTGCTGAAGGTTTAGTTACTGTGTGCCAGACCACAGGGTGAGGAACAGAAGGAGCCATGTCTGTAAAAAAGCCAAGTGACCACATTGCTGCCAGAAAGCACAACAGTTGAAAAAAGCTGTTTCTGCTGCTTATTCCACAATGAAAAGTGAACTCTGCTCAGCTCAAGAGGCTGGAATGCTGGCTCCCTTGTCCTCTCATTAGACTGGAACCTGTGTCCAGTACACAAGCATACAGTGTCCCTGACGGGCAGGTATACAGGATCTGTGAAGTTTTGCTACTCTGGCTGCAAGGTTACACAGCCCAGAGGAGCCAGTGTGTCCAGTCCTCGTGTATGCAGCAGTAAATATTGTTAGCTCTCTGAAAGACTGCAAGCAGGACAGATGCACCTGCAGCCTGAGCTGGAAAGCTAACTGAGCATTTTTATACCTTCTTCCCCAAAAGAAAAAAATGAAACCAAAACAAAAAACACCACCTTCAAGTCTGTTACATTAGAAGTATTTATTAAGTAATATAAGGTAAACAGATTTCTTGTCTCTGTTGAAGAGAATCACTACTAATGATTATGGACCAGCAGCACATATACAGCTGCAGATTCTCTTGGCTATTTTATTCTGTATGGATTGCCAAACAATAGTAGTGCTGCATGCAGGGCACACATCTCCTTGCTCTGTTTTAAACACAGCTCCACTTTCTAGCAAAGAATTTTCTTAGAACTGATACTTCTGCTTATGTGGAAAATGAGATTCCTTTACCCAAGATCCAGGTTTTTCAGGCTCACAAATAAAAGCACCAGGAAACAGCGAAAAGTTCATTTTATAACAGCAACTTGCAGTTATTTTGCATTTGAAAATGTAACTTCCAAAAGAAAGACAAACAAAATACTACCTATAGACAGCAAAGATTTATTAGGACAGGCAGTATTTCATTGGATTCCTGCAACTATTTCTTTACTACACACATTACTCTTAAAATCAGTTTCTCCATCCTTTCCAAGTTGAATGGGATCTACGTTTTTCCACAGCAGCAAGAGCAATTTACAGGTACATACATAAACTACCTTGCTGCAAAACTTTGCTCTCGTCCATATCACCCATGCTCCTTTTTAATCTTTTTAAACTTTTACAAATAGATTAAATCCAGATTATTAAAGCTATTCCCTATATGTGAACTCAGTTGTGTTTTTCTTCTTTCCATCTGCATCAGGATGGCAGAACTACCATCACCCTCTTTCCCTTTAGCTCCTTTATTAATCAGACACAAGTGTATAACAGCTATTAATAATTAGAGTATAGCAATAAAAGTGAACCTAATTCCACTTCAGTGTTTCACTATCCACGAGATATTATTCCTGCTCCTGACAAGACCTTTCATCAACTCTGGCTCCTCCAGTCATCTTTTTCTTCCACCTTGTGCTTTCATGCCATCCCACCTCTGGAACCACAGCAGCTCTTCCCTGGCCTCCATCCCGCAGGACACAGCCCTGGCTGGCTGCGAGAGAGCCGTGGGACCCATGGCAGGGATGGCCTCTGGCCCTGCAGCCTTGTTCTGCTCCATCTCACAGCACCAATCCTCTGTTTCCATTACACACGGCCTGCCTGGAGCTCCACAAGGTGCTGTTGTTTCTTCAAACCATTAAATGAGTGTTCTGAAGGGAATTTATACTTTTTTTACTTTTTATAATTTTATACTCTTTATACTCCTGCAAAGTAATTACTCTGACAGCTCCTCAATCTTCTTTCAAAGTGACACTAAATACACCAAAGTTCAAGACCTGCTTTAAGACCATGAAATTATATATATGAAATAAAAAAAGTAAACCCATGAAGGCATTCAAGATTGCCTGTAATACAGAATGTTATCCTCCAAAGTGGTTGAAGCTCATCAGATCCTTCTGAGTAATTCAGAATGCTGTTTTACCAATCTAATCTCAGTGCTAATTTATAGCCTTGCTTTTCTCTTGATTAACATATAACTGAACATTAATTCAGTGATTAACCTCCAGTAGACAAGAAGTAAATAGTTTGAAGGGGGATGTAACAGTCACAAGTGGGTTTAAGCATGGTAATGTACAGTTGTTTACCAAGGGCATTCAATCTCAGTTTATTAAGCTTTTACTTAGAGTCTCCTGAAACCACATACAAAAATCTTCTTCCTTCTTCCCCTTTAGAAATCCGTAGGGTAATCTGGACACCACACCCACAGCAATTCGGAGGAACTTCATTGTAAAGAGATACTAAAAATACATATTCTCATAAACCAAACTTTTTGTCCAAAAGAAAAAAAAAAGGTTTTGCCAATGTTTTGAACCTTAAAACTATTATGGATGTCCCAAGTAACGGTAGCAGATGAAAGAGAAATCACCAGTTAAAATGAAGATGAAAAGAGATATTAATAAAAAAAAAAAGCAAGTTTTACCCAAAGAAATACAAAAAAGGATAAAGAAACATAGGGGTCAAAAATACTTAACTTTGCTTCTGCAGATTTTGCAGTTTAGGAAAGAATTTGTGTATCACACACAGATGGGTGTTTACCAAAGCCATTCAACAGTGAACAAAGTGGATGAAGCCCATGTATCAAAAGTAATGGAAGTAACATTTCATCACAGATCTTAACATAAGCCAGCTTTACACTCCAGTGGTGAGTCTTCAAAACAAATGACTGCAGGAGACGTATTCTGAGTCATGAGAACACAGCATTCTACGAGACTTTGGTTATACAGCTATAAAGAATGGCTGCATAAAAACATCTTAGATTCTTAAAGATGTGATATAAATACTTTTCTTCATAGCCACCTTGCCAGCATCACTAACAACTCTGCTTCTCACCTCCAGCTCCAGTGTGAATATGCCACTCACCCAGCATCCCAGTCTATAGTCAAATACTGGAGTCTGTCCAGCCAGCCCCAGGAAAGGCACTCTGAGCTCTCCCAGAGCTGCAGGCCTGGGCAGCTCTTCAGAGGGAATGACATAATGGCTTGCAGCTGAAAGGATCCCTTTGAAACAAGCTGCTTTTTCAGAGCTGTATACAGCCTATTTACTCAGATCCAGCTCATCTGGAAGAGATAACACAAATGTTCCCACTACTCTCCCATGAATTGCTTGAGTTATTGAAGTCCTAGACATCACAAAAAAAAATGGACTGTGTAATTTTAAGTGTTAGGATTGCATATATTAAAATATGTGCTTTTTAATCACAGAAAGAACTAGGTAGAAAATTTAGGAGTTGAAAGCAGATCTCTTTATTAATTTTCTTTCTAGGGCATGTAATTCCCCATCAAACATGCCTAGATAATGCCTTGCAGCCAGCAGCACCAAGACATTCTGAGCTTTGCAGTACATGTAAGGAGAGAACTGGATAGTTTGTATCTAGGACATAATTGCTTGGCATTATTTTAAATAACATTTAAACCCTTCAATAAAGTGAAAACCAGGCTTAATGTATTAAAAGCGTCTTTAAACTTAAAAATTCTAGAGAGCCATAATCTCTTTTAAATTTAACAAAACACTTGCAAATATCTTTCCTCCAAATACCTTATAGTAAGTATGTTAAGTTTCAGACCCATTGCTTTCCTCCCACAGGAAACAACATTGGACGGAATGAGCTGTGCTAGCAAATCCCAGGGCAGCCATCTCCAGGATCTCAAGGCGTGTGGATGAGTCACCCCTACAGCAGAGCTGTCAGATCCTGTCCTTTGTCCCTACCTCACTGAAAGCCACACACCATGAGGAATCTCTGCTGTCATCAGTAGTCATAAAAATGTATACTGGATATATATTAGACTAGAAAAGCAAAATCTGCTACTAGGTTTGCTTGGTAGTAGGAAAACCTGACAAAATTTTTAAAAAGAACTTCGAAGCCTTGAAAAGTTGTCTCTTTTCATACCTATTCGGCTAACACTTTCAAATATGAAACTAGAACACTACAGAGACATCTCATATACATCTCTTTTATGTTCCATACAACTAGGCTGGCTGTATACAGGTTAATACCTTACCCTTTCCAGACATTTAGCCATAAAATGGAAGTTTTCATATGCAGTTTCTGAACACAGGGGTTAGGAAACACTAATACTCCATGAAACAGCCCAACAAAACATTTGAAAGCAAAAGGAAGAGCTACACTTCCAAACCCAGTACCCAAGCCTAAACAGCTAAAATAACCTGTTCTAATAACTTCTCCACTCTACTAAATGCTTGGTGACCATAGGGAATTATTAGCATATCTTTTTCAGTGATGCCCTAATAAAAACAGATGATAGCACTACAGCCCAGACTGTAGATGAATGAAATCAATTTAAGTCTTACAGATTTTTTTTTTTTTAATTATCAGGTTATTTGTATAAACCCACATCTTAGTTATGGCCTGCAAACATCTTTGATTCTGCACAAAATAGCTAGGCAACATGGAATATGATAAAATCACAAGGCTGCATTACTGGCTGAGTGGACTTTTTAGATTAAAGAAATTACTTAAGCTTTTCATAAACTGAGTTGAAACTTTTCTGCTGTCAGTCCCCATTCACACAACCACCACCATTGTATAGATAGAGTTCTGCTATAAGTACATGCACTTGTATAAAGTACTAGTACTTACTTATCTACTGACAAAACTCATGGTAATGGCAGGGCTCGGCTTCCCCTTCTCAGTCAGGTCAAGTACTTGTTCAGTCAGAATTCACTGTTCATTCTCCTTCCACAGCAACTAGCACTGACAGTACAGACCTTGCTGCAGTGCTTACACTGCACCAGCCCTTGGACCTCAGGCAACGATCCAGCATGCAGGGAAAATTATAATAACTGTTTATTTTATATAAACCTTAAACACTGGCTTATTTGTTGAAGACTCTATCTTTGCTACAGTTATTTTTATGCACTGTTAGCTGCAGAAGCCATAGCAAAACAGGTAACTGCCTGAAACTGGTTTAGACCCCTATTCATCCCACCTAACTTCAGGCATCTAAGGCATTTGATCTGTTAATACAGTCACCCACACTGCACAAAACAGGTGCCCAAAGACAGCATCCTTTAGCAAGTGCTCAGCTTTGTAATTTTTGATTTCCTTTAACAAACTCTGTACTTCTGTGTTTTGTTTAATAAAGGAGGGAAGCTACGTTTTTCTACAGCAGTTCCATTACTTGCAGTCGGAACTTAACTGCATCAGTGACTGGCAGGTTTGGAAAGTACTTGAAATCTGTGCTCCAACAAAACACAGATGCAAAGTGCCCTGAAGAGAGCACACCCAGCCTTAAGCTGAGAGCACAGTTTTCTGCTTCAGGGAAAAATCGGAGTGTGTCTGGGAAGAAACAAAGGAAGACAGATGACACGGCCAGTTTAATTCCTGCCAGACTGTAGAGATGACTTAACCACGGGTCTTGTGTTGTGACTTGGCACTTCTTTAGCACCTCCTCATCCTATGAGAAGAAAGACGCAATTTAAAAACAAGTGATGTTGAATGTGCTGGGCTGGGCAAGACCTCATTCTAGTGTACCTTCAGTTCTGAGGCCTTGTTCACAAAAGAAAGCTACAGAGTATAAACTGCAGTTTAAATTAAAACAAAATGAATCATATTCAATCTAGTTAAATCAGTGGAAAACACTTCAAGGATTTAACTAATTTAATTTACAGGTTGTCTCACTGCAGCTCAGCTACTGCAGATACTCATGGTTAAACATTAAAAGCTACTTCAGACTCTTAAGAAATTAATTTCAGTGTGATTTGAGTAATTTCAATATTCTATTTATTCTAAGCTATAGATGTCCATATACCTTCTGGTACTCTAAATGCTCAAAATTACAAGCTGAACAAGTGTAAACAGCTTGTTCCTTGTAATAACTAAAATCATAACTGGTGTTTATTCATTAAAAGATCTTCCAGTTTTTCTGACAACACTGGCTTAAACACATCTAGTGAAGCTGTGTCACTTGACTCACAGACATTCAGTATTTCCATTTACTGTGAAAGTGGAACTTTGCACCTGTAAGTATGGATGACATGAGTACAGAGACTCATGTACAGCATAACTGACAGAAGAATACCTGTTAAAATAGGAGAAGGTATCACAGAAACAGACACAGTCAACAGGAAATTAAAATATATATACAGATGACATAGGTAACTGCAGCTTGAACAGTGGGGACAAAGCTCCTCTGTCTCTCTTTCTCTGCTCCTCTCTCTTTCTCTCTCAATAATATAACCTTGCTTGTTTTCACCATGTTTTTGGTTATTACTTGATTCTGATTTTGTTTCTTTGTAATAATTTCAAACTTGGTGAACTGGCTACAACAGAGGCTAAAAGGGATAGTAAGTACCTCCTTCCTTGCACCAGTGCCTTTGCAATGGTCATAGCAGATTGTGTCAGGATTCTTTTCTCTCCTCCCTTCATTTTGGGAATGAAGAGAAAGATTGTGCCTGATTGCATCAATGTAAATGACATTCTGCTAGTGCTAATGGCATTACTGCAGATTTCCATCAGCAAGGCTCTCAAGACTAAAGTAATGCCAAAAAGACCTGCATCTGTTTCCCTCCTTTGTGTCATTACCCTTGCAGGGCTCATGCACGGCAGCAGCTGCCTGTCCCCCACCATAGGGGAATGAGGGCCAGACTGTCCCAGAGAGCTGCAAGGATTGAGGGAGGGAATGTAAGTTTGTACCTTAAGAATCTGCTGCCACAAACAATAACTTACCCAACTGCACTCTTCTTAGCTTGCATCAAGAAAAAGTGTGACAGAGAAGCCAACAAAGCATTTTTTCCAACTGTAACTGCAGTATACATATAGATATATACACAGAGAACTTGTGCTTTTAGAAAGGATGGCAAAAAAGACTGACTAAAGGAGTGGGAGTAAGTGGGTAGGAATGACATCACACAGAGGTGTAAAACCGGCCTAAAACAGTAACATGGAATAATTCAAGACCAAAGGAATTCAACAGTAACATACTAGGCAGGATTATAAATTGGGAAGTGAGCAAATTGTGCCTTTTTCCAGAATGTGCACAGGATTGATAGGAGGATTGTGCACATTCCTTAAGGCTCAAAGAATTTCACCCCAGAACTGGCAGGAAGTGTGGCATCCTTTATGTGATGTCCAAAATGCCTGGAGACACCTTGGGAATTGAAGGAAAATGTATAAATAAAACTCATTTCCCCTGTTAAGGGAGTTGCCCTTCAGCAACTCTTGCATCATATCTGTAGCACTTAATTTCCTTAAGCACCTTTGGATTCTCTGGCAGAAAGAGGGCAGCACAATAATGTTGGAGATCTAGAAGAAATGAGATCACTTTCAAAAACACTTCAGTGAGAAGTTTAAAGTCTTCTACTTCATACCCAAAAAGCATATGAAAATAGAGGGGGGGGTGGGGGAAAGAGATTACTAAATCCATAATGTACTGGTTTTGCTCCCTATCTGACAATTTATATCTTCTGTTGAGCCACCATGAGATCTGATGTTAGATGACAAGCTTCATTCATGCTCCCGAGATTCTAATGAGCTGCATTCCCAGCTTTCTGAATGAGGAACGAGATTCCTTTCCCATAGCAAATACTGGGGAGCAGAGAGGCAGCAGACACATGGCAGCAGTGGCAGAAGGACTGCATGGATTGACTGCAGCACCGACCAGGGAACTGGGAAGGCAGTGGAAGAGGAACATTGTTCCCCACACAAAAGAGGCCATTATAACGCCAGAAGTCTCACAAGTGAGGATTAGACATCCCTGCACTGCACACACAATGTTCCATTCATTCCTCTGGAAGGAATGAACTACTGTCACCCAAACACAAAACAAAACCTGGATTGCCTACAAGAAAAGCTCAGTGTATGTCAAAGTCTACATCACTGCACTGTGATAACAAGCCTTGAAGTATCAAAAGGCACATACATTTTATTTTGCTGATGGATTGCATAAACATTTCACTTCCTACCTGAAATGGTAAACAGGACTCTGTTTCCACCCACACATATACATTCATAAAGACTGGTATGTTGTGCTACCTCAACTCCACAGGAAACGGGCCAAATGCTATAAGAAAAGTTAAGATGTGTCAATTTATGGTAAAATCTTTTCTTTGTAGAGCTCTTCTTCAACTGAATAGAATACGGCCCTAGAAAGAAAAGTTGAGGAATAACATCCCTAGAAATTACAAATTAAGGAGGTCTCGTCTTACTGGTTTTTATACATAGACCATGGTCTTCCCTTGTCCATGAGCTGTGCCTACATTCCCTGCTTCCATAAAACTGAGCATGGTGGGTTTAGATCTGCAGGGATCTTACACAAGAGCTTGATTCCAGGTGTGTCATGAGTTGAATGTATGTCACATTCTCTGGAGAAGCCTAATGCACAAACTGAACAAATAAAAGCTGACTCCACTAGACATTGGCTAAAATATTCTGTCTCCCTCTGTTTGTCACAGCTTGGCTGGGTAGTTCTGAATGTACAAACAGCTTAAAAACAAACAGGCATGGAATTTATGGAACAGTATTGCACATGATCTCAGAATTTCTTACACCTTCCAAACAGGGACTGTTCCTTAATTCTGCTGGGCAACGTGGAAGGAAAGATACTGGAAATAAACTGTGGACATTTTGTAATATCACTACAGAGAGTGGAAGGGAGGCAGCAATACCTATTGCTATACCTACCCCAGAAAACAAGGGATGCCCATCAATGTGAATGAGTAGCCATCTTCCTTTTTTTTCCTAATGTTCTGTAAGTCATTTCCAACACAGCCCACTGACTAGCAACAACAAATTCACTAGGAATTATTTTAAGGATGGACATTTCTGGTTTAAAAAAAATTTCTTTACCACAGCACTTATGCTAAGAAACAAATTAACTCATATCAGCATTAAATTGTAGGCTGTGGTAGTATTGTAACCCCTGCTGGAAAATCTGTACTGTGCAGTTCAGTTGCTAATCAGATCTTTAGTTTAATAAAATTGTTTCCATTTAAGGTTAATCACATTTGCAATTTGCTGCTGCCAGAGTCTCTAATTGCTGTTAGTAAGGGCTTTCAGGACACTGGGGAACTGCACATTCAGTTCTTGATCTGATCCTATTTTGTGTTCCATCATACAATGGATTGCTCAAATGATTATTTTTAAATAATTCTGTGACTATTCAGCTGGAGTTCTATTTCACAGGCTATAAGGAGACTGGATGCCCTTTGAATACAGATGCAAGACCAAGAACTCTATTTAGCTGCAAAAACATTTATGGGAAGTGAATTTCAAAGCAATTGCAGCATGCTGACAATCTGTGTGCAATCATTTAAATCACTGAAGTACCACCACAAGATGCTCAATTAAGCACTAGAGCCTAAACGTAAAGCTTGTGATTGAAAAATTGGAGAAATAGCTTGGAGCTATTTCAAAATTGCAGAAATTTTGAATATGTACAAAATCATAGAAGTAAATAAATAAACACCAGTTCTGTGCAAGAAAGTTGCTATGCTGGGAACAGTTTTCTCAAATTGCTGTGTTTGGAACTCCACAAAAGTGCAACACGAGTTTTCCCCTTACACAAGAACTGTGTGATGAATAGGACATACACAGCTCTCTTCTGATAGGGGTACTTTTGAATTCAGAAGAATTCCTTACATCTTGCGCTTGAAAATGTATGACAAAAGTAGAAATCAGCCATGGAATGTTGCTACGGGTTTGCTCAAAATACCAAACTCCTCTATACCTTTCTTACTAAAGGGGTGTACTTACAGAAAGTAGATGTTCAGGTTTGGATATACAACTAGTCCTGTGTCAGCAGTGAAATAATCTTCTACTTTATTTTTCCAATTCAGTCTTCAATAGTGGTTTATTACAAACACATAATTGTAGATGACTGATGCCTTGAAACCAGTGAGAATGCTAATATTTCTACAGGATTGCTAGCTCCGCCTATTTACTGCTGTCTTGCATACAAATTTCTGAAGAAGCAGAGTTTATTTATGTTAGGGTCTTAAATTGTGCTATTAAGACAATGAATGTCCTGTAACTAATTCAAAATATTTTTGGTTCCTCATAATTGCCAAATGTACAGCTTTCTCCCTCTCTCCAAATACTGGAATTAATTTTGCCCTCAGCTGTATCTGTTCAGTTTCCATATATTATAACTGCAGTTAGAACTGCAAGGGCCTTGTTTTGCTCCACTGAAATCAGTACTAAAACAGCAGCATTTGCATGAGAAGCACCACTACAGGTGGCATGCCCTGAGAAGTTAACTTTTTAAAAGCCATACGTATGATGATGGATCTATGCACACCATTTAAGAATGAAGGCCTCATTTAAATGAAAAGATACTTTTAAAATGTTTTTAATGGAAAAAATGTTGAAAATGTACCAAAAAAAGTTATTTTGCTGAAGATACAATACATTGGACTCAATTTCCTTCCACATCTCAAAAAATTAGAAACTCATAAAAGAAACTTCAGCAAGCTGAGAAGGTTTTTGTGATCTTTAGAAACAATTTGGCAAGTTGTTTTAAAGGGCTGCCCTCTGTCATGCCATAAATAGAAAGGAGCAGATGAAGATATTGTCCCTTTAGGCACTGACTGAAAGCAAAGTGCAGGGCTGATACTTTCCACAGAAAGCAAACTACACAGTGATAGTACCAAAAATATATTACAAACTTTCTTCTTGCTTTAAAACACTCCAGACTTCTTAGTAGTGTGGCAAAAATAGAACAAATATATTGATTCTACTGCCTAATCCTCTGGCCCTAAACTTCTGATTCCTGTACAAAGCAGGGCCAGTCAAGTTCTCGGCACCTTCTGCAGCCCGAACGCTTTCTTATCAAGTTCTATGGAGCAGAAAATGCTAATCCATTCTGCTGGCTGGGATATTTAAGGCAGTGGATAAGGAGAGGGAAGAGAATAAAAATAGCTGCATTATCCTAGACCTTGAAAGGCAAAAGTGACATACAGCAGGCTTAAAAATGTTCTGTAGATAAATTTTAAAAATTATATCTTTTTTCCTTCCACACCTATATTTTTTTTGTAATTTCTTTTGGGTTTGCTGCATATTTTAAAGTTAGTCTGGCAAGCAATGCCCTTCACAGGAAAGCTAGTTCTCTTACACTGGCCAAGTCCAAATTTTTCAGGTATCTTATGGAAAAATCAGACTTCTTCCTGTGTCACATGGACAACATGTCAGTAGTAGACTCCATGTTCTTCCTTCCCCCTCCTTTCTCCACCCTTCCCTCCCCTCCCATCAAGTTTAAGGGTAGTAATGACTGTCTTCAGTTACAGACTGATTAATAACATTTCAGATCTGCTCTTCCACCATATTAATGCAGATTGTATTTACAGTTCTGACCTGACCTGAATGACCAAGAGCTGTCTCTGCAAATAAATTGCCAGATCCAGTACAGTATTTTAGAAACTTATCATCACGAGACAGTCTTCCTTCCAAATTTATAAACTTCAATATTAAACCTAGAGATGGATGCTCTCTAAAAATACAAATGAATCATTTTTATTTGAAAATATCAGCATCTGTTGAGACTGCAGCATTAAGGTTTAGTTTGGAACTGGTCCAGGAAAAATAAATCTTTACAACTGAAGGATAATATGACAGCAGAGGTAGGTCTAAGCATTAGGAACCAAGTAGTTCTTTTACTGTAAAATACGAAATTTTAGATCTCATGTAAGTTCTTTTTGTTCTGGACTTCTCTGTACATTTGGAATTAAACATTATGTAGAAAAGAGAGGAAAGGGAAAAACAGTTAATCTTCGAGATATGTTGTTCAAAAAGGCAAAGTCATTACCATGTAAAAGATGGAATTAAAATAGATTCTTGACAAAATAACTAATAGAACTATGTTGGAAATTTGCATTTTATTTTACTAGTTTATCTTTGATTGGAATAATTATATGTTTTAATTAAAAACATCTACATTGCCTGAGTGCATGAAGGTCTATTGAACACAGTATCTATACTGGTAGAGCCAATATGGCTTGATCTACCATCTGTGAGTAGGGTAGATGGAATACAACCAGAAAGCATATTAGAACAACACAGCTCAATATTTATTGGATTCCAAGTCCAATCCAGTTCCCTTCTTGCACCAAACAGTCTGAAAAACGAAATGTAATTGGCTTAAAAACAAATGAAATGATGCATTATAAGGCAGAATATTTTACAAGTATGAATCTACTGCACTCAGGACTGAACTATTATCTTCACATCTATTTGGATGACATTTTTCCTCTATTCACCCTGGGTTTTAATTCCTGTAGGCAGGATTATAATAAAGAGCTGATCAATATAATACATTTATTCAGATCTGCTGGTCATTAAGGAATAAGAGTGTTTTGAAGCTTACAATAATTTAGATTATTCACATTTTATATTATGTGGTCATAAAAGCATTTTTCCTCATGATACCTATGAAATCAGCATTTGAGTTTCAAAATATTCTTAACACATACAAGGAATAGCAGACATGTTCACTGGAATTACTGTAAATCAGTAGGAATACACCTTTCACATTTGATGCATCTATTAGTGTTGGTGGATTGACAAGACAAAACCAGTAAACCTATACTTTTGTCTTGGGGTGACTTTATGATGTGTATCCCATATCACTGCCCTATGCCCAGAAATCTGAATACTTTTAAATACTTTTAATCTGAAACTTTAAAAATAAACATTCCTTATATTTTAACACAGTGTTTTGCACATTTCTGATTTCAAATCAAATAAACATACTGGTTTACTAACACCTCATGATAACTCCAGGAAAGGGCAACACTGATGGACAACCTGATTTCAACTAAATTCATGGATGGTCACATAGAGATTGTGTTAGGAGCAAAATCAGAACACCTGTTCTGCCTCAGTGTTAGACAAGAGCCAAGAGCAATGCCTCCAGCAGAAAGGAACGGGGTTTCCTTGCCATTTGTCACACTTATAAGAGAATCAAGCTAAAACATCTCTTGTGTACATCAAAAGGGAGGGGGTTTTGCCAGTTATCTATGAACAAGACCCACTTAGGTCACAATTTCTGGAAATATTTAATAAGAGAATAGTAGGATACTGTGCCAATGAGTATCTATCCAAATCAAGAGAAGTGACCTACTTTCACTTTTATTTCAGGCCCCAAGGAAGGACCATAATGTTCTCCAACATTATGCCAGGAGCAGCTATCTTTTCTGTTCTTGTACTGCCTCACCAGCAAGGAGGCTGGGGGTGCACGAAAACTTGGGAGGGGACTCGGCTGGGATGGCTGATCCCAATGGACCCAGGGGATCTCATGACACACATCCTCAGGAAAGCATCCTCTGAAACACAGGTTAGTATTGACACCTTTGTGGGTCATACAGGCTTCCACAGTGAGCCTGCCTGGGGTTCCCTCTCCCTTGCCACAAGCAGAGATCACAGATGTATCCAAGATGGTCCCTGCTCATTGGCAGCTCTTCAGCAAGGAATTGGGGATGAGACAATACCATAATCTCCAAATGCTTGTGACCAGGGAGTAGGAACACCACGCTGGAAGATGAGCTCCTTTTAAGTATGTCACATTCAGTTCTGGAAACAGAGGTACCCAAATCATTGGTCACTTTGGAATACCATTTTCCACGGACTTCTCAAAACCTGACTCCTGCTGCACATAGGGACTGACCTAAGCAGTTTGAGCTGAGAATTTCTTAGTGGAGCACATGGAATGTAGAGCTAATGCCACATGCTTTTGTATTCTCTGAGTGCGTTTGTGCCTTTGCACAAACACTTTCCCCAGTTCACTGGGGCCAGCAGGCAGCATCCTGCATAACCACACACTTGGATGTGAAGTCTTCATTGCTTCACCCTGTCTGATCCAGGCATGCAGTTTCTACAGTGTCCGTTATAATCCAAACTAAAGAAGGCAAAAACCTAATCCAAGCAGTGAACAGCGTTATTTAAGAGAACCTCTCATTACCCTCCCTTAGTACAGAGGAAGTGTCTAGAGAAATCCTACATTCTTAGAAGACTCAGACCAGAAATAACATTCAGATACTCTGAGACACAGTACATTTTTCTAGACAAGACTTCGCTGCTCATAAGTTCATACAATAAATTTCTGTCTTTCTGATGATGATATACAGATTGCAAAGCAGCTGCTTTCCTTGGCTAAATCTGCTCCCCCTGAAGACGTTCCTATTTTTTTAATAAATTTGCTGTTATTTTAATAAGGACAGAAAAATCCTTCACTATAAGAAGTGTACAGAGGGAAATAAGAAAAGTCTATAAGCGTTTTTGAAGGATACATTAAACAAATTAGATACATAGAGCAGATTTCTGGAAAGAAAAAGTATTTGTTTGCTTCTCTTCATTTTTCATTCTCTTTTTACCCAGAGAGCTTTGATCACGACAAACTGAATCCAGTTGGCTCAGCAGAATGAAAAATGTCAGTAATGAATTTAAATCCTGAGGAAATTCTTCTGGCTTCAAAGAGAATATTATAGTTGTTGGCAGTGAATGCTTTTGTATTGGCCATTATTTGTTCATCATTAAAAATTGCTAATTTTGATACATGTTAATCAGATTGCTTTGGACACATGGTAATCAGATCACCAGGTATTATTCAGCAGGAAATTACGAAGGCACTCCAACTCCTGTGGTGGACTGGCTGTAACAGCCACTGAGAAGAAAGGTCATACTTACACTGACTTACTTCCTGGGGAAAAAAAGGTAATGAAAAGGGAGATGAAACGCTAGTAAACAAATTTTCCTCAATACTCCCCACCACCACAACTGCTTGGACATTCAAGCCCAGATGCTGCCTTTATTCCCTTCAGCAAGCACTGGTACAGCCCCAGAGGAAACTGCAAAATATTTTGTGTGATTTTATGTGTATAACTCAAAGAATGAAATTGATTAATGAGGTCTAGAGGAATGTGTAGATTTTTTTCCCCTCACAACTCAGTCCTCCTTCTGGACTGACTTCTACACATTGATTTTTTTTTTCTGTGCAATCAATTTCATTTTAAATTGCTTCTAGCAGTTATTTTGTTGCTACAGGAGTTTCCACAGTTTCTCTAAGCTATACTGATGTGCAGTTATCTCACTATTCAGCTCCTCCTGATAAACCCATGACACTGAAATCACCTTGCTCCAAGTGTTTTCATTTCTCCCACTTTCTTTACCTGGCCCCTTGTAAGCAGCACTATAAAAACTTCTCATGCACAGTGGTCTTAATACATTCTGGACTTATTGTACTTTATTTATTGAATTTTTCTTTACTTTTGTTTTTCCCCTAATATATTAGGGGTACAATTAAAACTGTTGTTTCAGTCTCCTTATGCTATTGACTTTCTTCAACAACACTTTTTACTCTGGTAGTTTTTAAATGATTCCATCAAAACCTGCTTGAAAGAGCTTTTTTTGATTCTCCTACTTTCATTGCCCAAAACCTTTCCTAATCTACCCCTACCTTATTTTCAGGTCATACTCTCAATTTATGTGCTCCTAGAGCTGGTCTGCTGTTTGTTCATATTCAGCTGTTAGCAAGCTCCACTGTTCACCTCTGCAGCCTGCTGTTTCCTTCCTTATGTTTAT
Source organism: Coloeus monedula (assembly GCF_965178545.1). Classification (NCBI taxonomy): domain Eukaryota; kingdom Metazoa; phylum Chordata; class Aves; order Passeriformes; family Corvidae; genus Coloeus; species Coloeus monedula. The sequence continues at coordinate 10,427,681 of NC_138796.1, read as the reverse complement.
CATGAACAGAAAGGATTCTTACAAAATTCTGCAGTGGAATATTGTCAAACATTTATTTAAAATTCTACAATGTGTTTTTTTAAAAACAGCCAGCCTATATAGTTGCTGCTGTTGCACCCATACCACTGGCTATTGTACTAACCTTTCTTTTTGCATCATCCTGTTGCTGCCTGCCTTCAAGAAGAAGTTGGGGGCAGCCATGAGTTTACAGCATTTAAGATTCATACGTGGACCTTCTGAAGCCACTAGAAACACAGCAAATAACACTATTTAGCAGGACAGAATAACCCTGCAATTACCTCTTGGTAGAGAAGAAGTTAATATTAAACAAGTCCTGCTTTTGAACAGAATCTCAAACCAGCTTCTCCTTCTGCCTCCCCACCTGAGTTCAGAGACAGCTGATGGTTTGGACTCTTGTTCAAACCAGCAAGTTATGCACATAAATATGTATTTCACTTCCAAAGAGGGAGCCAAATCAGTTAAATGCTTACTAATAACTGCAGGGTTATTGAGAACATTAGTGATGCATACTTACTGGGGCCTTTTACAGAGGCATGCAAAGGAGGAGGAGTAATAAGCAGCAATATTTACCTAGAACATGTGCCATATTGAACTGCCAGTATGTCAACCTTGACTAATTTCCTGTCAAAGAAAAAGAAAGCACAACTCTCACTTCCTCCCTTGAGGTTGTCAGCACACTATTAACTTGAGAATCTTTAAAAACCAGCAATCAAATGGTTAGTCTAGGACAAAACAAGGAAACATCTGTCAAAATAGTAACTGCAATACTCACTCTTTGAAATGAATTAGCAGACTTCTGGAAACCTACCAAGTCCAGTATTCCCTGCTGTTTTACATTCTTCTAAAGGATTATGATAAGTAAGATTAATAAAAACTTAAGAGTTTGCAGTGGATACATTAACTGGAGATAGGTTGCTTGCTTGCACAGAGCTACTTATGGAGCTCTGATATGCTACTGAGGTAAAACACCTCATGCAACTGTGAGAGTGGCTGAAAAAAACAGATGTACAAGAATTAACAGTCACAAGTTGCAGCAAGGAAAATTTCTGTTAAATCATTTAAAAGAATTCTTTACAGTGAGGGGGAAACACTGGAACATATTGAAACTGAGGCTGTGCAATCTCCAGCCGGGAAGATACTCAAAACTCGACTGGACGAGGCCCTGAGCAATCTTCTCTAATCTTGAAATTTGCCCTGGTTTCAGAGGTGGGTTGGACTAGAGACCTTCCAAGCTACCTCACAGTGTGAATGATTGCCTCTGTATGCCTGTTATTGAGTAAAGAAACTACCTCCTCTGTTTGATTTACGATACTCTTTTAAATGCTCTAGACTGAAATTTGTCTTTATAATCACTTATTGTCTCTTCCCTCAGCTCATGCCAACCTATAGACTACTAACCCATCTTCCTTCTCTGCAGTTCTATTGCGTCTTGAAGTTTCTCATTTGCACATGTTTATAAGCATAGTTTTTAACCTACTGTGCCAGATTATCTTGATTTCTACTATTTACACGAGTGAACAGAAGCTGAATTAATTGTACTGGAATAACAGAGGTAAGGTATCCCAAGGAATGTGACTGTATATTGACAGTCCTACAGGCTATCCACACCCTAAACAAGCACACAAGTATTACAAACCCTGCATTGCATGAGGACTATCTCAGCTGTCTCTGGTGAGACCAGCCTCAGGTATATAATTTAGTCTTTGTTTAGTCTATATATTCTTCACTGACATTATTGACAAGTATGGGAATTAATGACCACTGTGATGCAGTACTTCTTCTCTAATTATAAGTTAGCTCCCTTCAATATCCTCCTAAATGGGGGAATCTCATCCTTCACAGTAACAGGATGCTGTGTGGGCAGCCAGTTCTGCAGATGCTGAGGCCCCTGGCTAGAAGGCACTAAGTCGCTGTGTTCATTTGATTTTAACTTGAAGCCAATCCTGCAGCATTTTTCTTTACACCAGTTAAAACCAAACTGTCTGGATGACACTGAATGTAGCTGCATGAAAACTCCTTCCACCTTGTGCTTTGAACGATCACTCTGAAAATGTCATTGTGTGCAGTGCCACAAGGAAATGATGCCATTTTCCCCTTGTAGGCTAAGGGAGAAGGCAATTGTTTTTCATAAATGTATCTCCCTTCTCAAGCTTTTTATGACATTATTTTTTATTTTAGTATTCTTCAAGACTAAACAGCTGACATTGCTAGGATTTGGGTGACCATTTACACCTGGGCAGTGGAAGACAGTAGCTAAAGTAGCATCATAGCACAGTAACCATATAAACGTCTCTATCATATAGATCAGCCAGTGATTTTCAAGAAGATCTTTCTTGTCTTTCATACATGAAATACCTGAGTAAAACAAAATTTTTAGAAAGTGGCAATTGCAGATGTTTTATGCGGCAGGGAAAGGAGAGTAATAAAGAATTCTTCTCATTAATAGGTTACTAGAAGGATATTAGATATTAAAGGAGGAAGATGTGGAAGGCTGTCACTTCAGAAGGGTTTGGGCAAAGGGAAAGCAGGAATTAGAAGAATGAGAAAAGTACAAAATAGTGAACACTACACAGCTTTATCCCAACTGTTTCCTTTTGGATACGCATTCCATTTTTCAACTGCAACCTTGCACTGAAGAAGCAGGAGCTGAAATTCCCCACTCTTGCCCATCTGTATAAAGTGTTGTCACATTATTCAGAATTCCATCACAAAACACAAACCCACAAAGACTTCACCTCCCAAAGTCCTCCTTAAGCTGGCACCCCAACACACTGCCACTGGTGGAAAGCTCCCAGAGAAGTTAATAGAGTGCACTAGAAATAAGCTCAATGTGTGATAGGATGTTTAACCCTCACTAGAAATAGTGGGGAGGTTCCAAAGCTCACACTGGCCAAAAAGGAAGAACGGATGTCATCATCCTGCCTAACAAGCAGAGTCACTGTCTGTTGAATTTAACAACAAAGAGCTTTGGTTTTCTTTTAAAAATGGTTAGCTTTACAGCCTGCGCTAATAAGTACTTATTTTGCTTAACATCTAGAACTTTTTTTAAGAAAACGAAAAAAGGTTTCAGCCTTAACAATTTATTAAAACATATAAAGGATAGAAATGCCTCTCATTGAATAATCCTTCCACTGATTGTCAGCCTAGACATTTGAAAGTCTTGCAGCTTACATTACCACAGTGAGTTTTGGCATGTTAATTTTTCTGCAAATAAGATCTGACAGCCATCAAAACCACCAGGATATCTGCACCCCCAGTAAAGGACTGAAAAAACCAGCCCTGTTTATTGTGGAGATATTCTAGGGTATCATACAGTGCTGCCACAATGTATCTGCATTGCCCCTTGGCTGGTTGAATTGCACAGCCATTCACTGAATTATCATCCTTCAATTGCCATATTCCACTTCAGAGCCCTGGGAAGAATTTAATCACCATCTCTTCCCACAGAGGGCTCAACATCAATGAAAATGCAAAAGCAAATACGAAAGAATAAAAGGTCAAGTCAGCTAAAGCTGACTCAGACACAGGAAAGGGAATGCTAATCCTTGCTTAGGAATTGTCAGTGTATCTCCCTTTCTGCCAGCAGCAATATTTTAGGCCCTTCTTCAAAAAGGGTATGAAAACCCTGAGTATGAAAATCCTCCGGCTATTCTGAATGTCTTTGACATGAATGGAATGCCTGTTTGAGCAGTTTCTCACAAGCACAGAATCAGACCCTGCACTACAATCACAGGCACATGAAATTGTCTGGCTCACAGCACACTGTTGATCCAACACAGAATAGACACCCTAAACGTTTCTGGAAACATCATGAGACAACGACTATTTTAAACCTAGTTACATTCACTATTCTATGTAGTTACCAGTGCAGTTAGTAAAAGATGAGGATCTTAGTATTTCCTAAAAATAAACAGCCTATTTAAATGTAATTATAATTTGGAATTATGAATCACATTTGGAATTATGAATTACAATCAGCTTCTGTACAACTTTGGGATAAAAAGTGGTATCAGTTTGATTAGTGACAATGCAGAGATCAATGGTTAGGGCTGCCATGCCAACCTCAAAGAGCACTAGCTGCAGAAACATGCAACGTTAAGTTGGTGGATGCCTTTAGAGAAGCTGGCAGGTTGCAATTTTTCTGTTCTTGCATGAATTTCTTCGCTTGATAGATAATAGAACTGTTATTTTAATTTAGAAAGCAGCAGCTTGTGTGCTGAATTGAATGCTATGTAGTCTTTTCCTAGTGCCCATTTAGGTAAGCAGCTGTCCAGGGCAGCCATGGGTCATTGCAGGCGGTGTACGGTTAAGAGACTGAGCAGAACTGAGTACAGAACAGCTGAGAGAAAATCAAGTAAATCCATTTAAAATCAACATTTAAAATGAAAATACCAGTATTGTGTTACTGTGGCAATACTTAAACTCCTCATTAAGTTCAGTTCCTTGCAGTCAGGTCACTCCAGTAACATTTATCTCAGCATTTCTATTCTAACAGCCTCCTATTTTAGAGGTTTTAGAACTCACCTACCTATAAAAATACACTTCAGACTCACAAAGTACAGACTTCTTTTCCTGGTATTACTTATGACTATAGCACAAATTTTATTTTAACCCAATTCCACATTAGTTCACAGGTGAGCAAGAAAAGCAGAAGCCTTTAAGATGGCATTGAAACAGTATTGGTTGTATAGAGAGGAAAAAACAATACATGGAAAAGAGGAATGAAAAAGATAGCAATACCAAATAGGATGGAACTGACAAAAAATAAGCGCAAAGGAAAAATCTAGCAAATGAAATGTTGTTCTCGACATTTTCAAAAGTGTTTTCTTTCCCAATCATTAAGCAGTCTGCCCAATATCCCTGTGCAACAGATCATTATTCCCCAAGGCAGGAGAGAGAAGACTTTCTGTGTGCTAGGAACAGTGTGAGACATCCAGCACTGTCCTGGTAACATGCTTGGTTCCCAGCCCTCGTCATGCACTCAGCGCAGAGCTCAGGGCAAAGAGCAAGGGAAGGTGGCTTTCCAGAGAGAGCAAACACTGGAGGGCAATGAGCCTTCAAACTTCAGATTTCTTTCTGGCAAAGACTTAAACCCACTGATAGTCTGTTACATTTACAGGTCACTCAGGATGCCCTAAAATGCCCTGTTCTGCTGCTTTCATCTGAAAAGACATTCGATCTAAACCAAGCCCAAAAACGATGAATTTTCTGAAATCTGTCCTTTTGTAATGTAGATATCAAATGGTGAGAAAAACTAATTTTGCTTGTCATCACATGGAAGATAAGTGTCTCTGCACTGTTCCACTGTCTAGGTTATTTTAAAATAAGGTGCTTAAGAACTATACACTTAAATTGGACTGGCTGTGCAGGCAAATCCAGACTACTGGGTAGAAGTGAAAAGAAACAATTATTTACATGAAGAGAAGGATAGACTGAAAAGTTTTAATTTAAAGCTCCTGAGTTTGGCTTTTCTTCTTTGGCTTGCCAGGATGAAGAGGTTGCAGAACTGTCTGAAGTGGCACTGTGGCATTTCCCAGGGTGGTACAGACTCTTTAAAAGTTTTACTTCTCTTTTGTCCTCACACCTCCAACCAGATACACATTTCAGGGAAAAGGGAAAGCGCTTCCACACCCTGCTCAGCGCAGAGAGGATAAATAAAAGAGGCACTCTGGAAAGCATTTTGAAAACTGACAGTTCAAAGAGAGTCAGGACATTCAAAGCTGCAGAGTCATAAATTAATCATTTTTCATCTAGCACATAAGTGCTATATTTTTACTGTGTGTTTTCATTTGATGTCAGCAGTCTACCATATCTGTGAGGCACAGCAGCACACAAGTTCATTCCCCATGATAGTAATCTGACACTATTAACTTTGAATCCTATTGCACATTTTAGAAATATACAAATTCCACAGTTTCTTTGTGTTTCTGTTTTGTTTAAACAAGTGGTGAAAAGAAAACAGTAAGTTGCATTTCCCTCCCCTCCACAAAATACTAATCTTGATTTTTACTTTTTTTCCTGTGTATGTTGGTGTTTGCTTTCCTGATTGTGCAAGCATTCAGACCTGTCATGCTGTAAGAATCAAGGCATGCATTTCCTATGGAGCCAATTATTTTCCATAAATTTAATCCTTTCTCTCATTCTTTTTAGTAGCATATGAGAGAGTTCAGTGTTATTTTTATGATCTGTGTTAGAGAAGAAAAATAACTTGCTTTCAAGATGTAAAAAGGGGCAATGGCTGGGACAATTTTATGTGTATTCTTCCACTTGAGGCCAAATAACTGGAATCTTGTGACTGATGCCATGCAGAACAGGGACGTGTTCTGATTTAGAATTATATTGCAGTGGGGTGGATTTCTAGAAGATTTGAGCACACAGAGATCTCAGTGGCTGCCTGGGGAGTTAAGAGAGCTCAGCAGCTCCAGAAATGAAGAGGACTGGGGTCTGTAGAATTATACAAACAAGCCACTTCATTCATATGAATATGTGCAATAATATTGTACTGAGGGTTCTACACTATCACCTGAATCTGAATCTTGAGTTAGTAAATTCATCTTTGAAGTATCTGTTAGACTGTTGTGGGGGTTGTTTTGGGGGGTTTTTTTGAAACTTAGCTGGCATGTGACATACCTAATAGAAGCACTAGAAAATAGTATTTATCTATTCATTAATAATATGCATACAAAGAATTATTTATGCAATTGGCAAGTCTAATTTTTAACTCTGGAAATGTCTGACTTTCTTCCCACGTAATTCTAATTCACTCTTCATACATCTGACAACCATGGCATCAGTCTCATTCTAAACAAAAAGGCATGCATTTCTCATTATTTAAGTTACTGCTTTTGACCCTTTCCATGTTTAATCACACACAGAAGTCATTAGCTGATTTGCTTAACCTAGCAAAGCAAAAGTCTGAATAAACTAACACATGGTATATAAATACAAAGAGATTCATTATGCCTTTAAACACTTTCTATAGCAAGCAGTATCATGGAGCTACAATCCCATTTCCCAGACAAATCAGTTTAGAGATCCTGTAGATCTTTTCTGTCTAGTCTAGAGAGATTAACAATTCATTAGAACATGATCATTTGATTAACATTTTCTTAAACTCTTGTTGAAAAGCTAAGCTGTCAACTAGCCAAAACTGCTGTAAATTTAGCACATTTTTTAAAAAGTGGGGAGGGGGAAGCGTTGTGGTAATCTGTGTCTTCAAGAGATGTTACTGTGCCCCCATAAATTGTGCTGCTGCAACCTATTTTTAGGTAGAAATTTAAGACCTAGAACATTCAATAAAGCTAAAAGACTGTGAATCATTTATATATATAAGATACCTGCCTATAGAGAGGTCAGCAGGAATCAACCCAGAACATTTAACATGGATATTGGAGGCTTCTCCCACTACAGTCGAAACAAAGTGCCTTCTGTTACAGTCACTTCAGCCAGAGGAGACTCAGAAAGTACCTGAAGGGCCATAAAGAGCACACATATCCTGTAGCTTAATTCTACCTAATGATTATGGCCAAGGGCTTGTCACCATTGAAGACATGATTTGGTTTGTTTTGAAAACAAATTTCCACAGATCACACACACCTGGTAAGTGGGGGAACTCTTCCAGTTCCCAGATCATGGTAGTGGTGGATCCCAAAGGGAACTCCAGTCACGGCACTTAGTCCTGTGTATGATATGTTCTCCTCTTACACCTCTTCGTTCTGCATGTGTCACCACTCCAGACTCTGGTGATGCAGACATGGCTGGAAATAGCTGAGTTATTTCAAGTTCCTGCAGCAGCAATTCACTAGAGCCTTTCACAGAGAAGCTTGGACACCTTTAACACTTGGCTCAAGGTAGAGGCAAGCTCACTGTTACAGGACATGGCAGTTGGAAATTTCTGTTATGTCATTTTATGTAAAAAACCCAGTTATCGTCTGTATTTGCATGGGTCACATCATTCACAGTCTTTCATGCTGTGAGGACAAACAAGCATCTGAAGAGCTTTTGAAGAGTTCTGTCAGCACTGCTTTGCAAAGCAGTGATTCCAGGCATTGGTACAGTTCATGTGACTCCTTTAGCTCACAAAAGAACCGTTCATAAAGAACACATCAACAGCAGAAAATGGAGGTGTTGTATAAGGTATTTTCCAGAAGAGATGGGTCTTTGTGAGGGAACACCAACTGAAAAGCCTAACAAAATTTACCATTTATAATAATAAGGTTGCTGATGCAATTTTAAAGCTGTGCCCTAAGCTGATTCAGCAATAACCAAAAAAGCTGAGCCAAGATGGATTTAATGTGCCAAGTTCTTGATCTCTAATTCTGCAGTTAAGTGTATCTAGTCATTTGGTGTCCTAATTACAGCTCTTTCCCTTTTTTTTTATAGGCACTTCTCTGCATATTGGAAGGGAGAGGTGAAGCAAACACTGGGAGGAGGGGCAAATGTAGTTATCTACAAAGAGTGAAAATGGCTTAGGTGCATGGGCATGACAAAGTCCCTTTAGAACTTGGAAATTAAAGAGGGGAAAAAAAAACATTTAGAACATGAATATGTTTAGTCTGCCCTGAAAAGAGTGCAACAGAGTAGGAGCAAGCTTCCTCCTACAAAAGAGCTTAATTTTCACCAGAAAAAAAAGCTAATTGAAATATTTGATAAATGTGGATAAAGTTTCTGTGTACACCAGACTAGGATGGCTGGCTGCATAGTAAGTGCAGCTGAGTGTCCGAAGTTGACTCTTCCATGCTGGTAAGGAATCTCTTTGTTGTACCTTTACTTAAATACAGCTTCAAGGTTCCAGCTGGCAGTTGGGATTTAGAGAGCACTGCACTTGCCATCTGAAGAAGCATTGTGTCACAGCATCTCTACCTGAAGAAAACTGGGCTACAAGCAGTGACCTAGACAGTGCAAAACTGTGAGTAAAAAACCCACTGCTGCTCAGTCAAACAAGCTTTGAATTCTTTCTACTGTTTGCATGGCCACCATTACCTTAGCCTCATAAAGTCAGAGCAAAGCTTTTGGTTAAGGAAAGGGAAAAAGGAGGGGAAAAAAAGAAAGAAAGAGAAAACAGGTTTATACTAGCTAGTTTTAAATGTGATTTTCACTGGAATACCCTCTCATGACTTCCACTCATGGATTTTCCTTTTCAGTACAGTAAACTAGCTAATATGTGAGTGTGGGCCACAGTTTCTGTCACTGGCCGCTGATACGTAGACTGTGACAGGTGGTGGTGTTTATTTTTATTAGGCTATGTCTTATGTCATCAGAATACAAATGTAGATTTGGGTTTGATTAAGTGAAAGGACAGGTCTGGAGGAAAGTAGAAGAAAAAATTCAAATCTCTAAAACTGCATACAGTAATCTAATACAACAGGAAAGGGGATTCTACCAGAATACGTGAAAAGCTATCACAATCTTGCTGTTAATCTTCTGAAAACGTGAAAATATCTGGTTTATTTTAAAATAGTGCAGGCAAGGATTCCACTTTTATCACCCTTCTGCCACACACAAAATTGTATGCAAGGAAAGAAGTCAACTTTTTTGAGGGAACACAACCAGCCTACGCTAAAACAAAAGTATTTCTGCCAGGAACAGACAGGTCTGCAGAGATGGGAACTAAAGGAAAGAAAAGGAACTCCGGCTACACACTGGCACTCCAGCAAACAGAAGTAACTATTACTACATAAAATAGAAATATGAGATCCAAATAATCACACTCATCACATCCCTATCCAGATACCTGGTAAAAAATAAGCTCCAAGAGAAGCCATACACTATATAAAGCTAAACTGCTCACAGTTACAAGTGTGAGCAGATCTAAACTGCCCCCTAGTAATACCATTCATGTTTGAATACCTACACATTTTCCTGATTTTTCTGTTAAAAGAATGTGTACCTAAATCCAGAAGACTATTCCCAGAATCACTTAATGTCTGATATCTTATATCCCACCTGAAGCTACAGTCTTTCCCTACAGTGCTTCAACAAGTAAAATGGAGAGGAGCTATCATGTTTGAGATAATCTCCACCAGTCTCTGGGGTGATACTGACACTACCTCCCAGTGTTCTGTATTCTCCTTTAGCTTTTTAAGCATTTTTCTTGTCCTTCAGATTGCTTGCTCTCTGTTTTTCTTGCTAATATTCTTACCATAGAGTCCTTGACTCTTCAGAAGACTAAAAGAATTAAGGGAATTGCCCCGTATTCATAAGTAACTGCTCTCCCAGCAGCAGCATTCACTGTAAGTCCTGTTACTCAATTTGCAATATCCCACAAGCCCCAATACAGCATGTTCTCCTTGCCAGCACTCAGCCAGTGCCATGGCCAGCTGCCAAAATGGGAACAGCTACAGTGTCTAACTCTGGAGAGTCTAGGTTGTCCAGAATATCCATCATTGGTATAGATGCAGTAATGAGTAATAGCAGAGAAGCTTCACAGCAAAGTCTAGTAGATATGAGACTCTTCAAAAAACAAAGAGGTCTCTAAAATGGAGAGCAGGTAGTCAGAGGGGGTGTAAGAGCATCTACAGAATAGACAGGAAAAAGAAGAATGTCTTCATTGTATTTAAAAGATTATATACTTCTCCATGTAGCACAGTGAATCTGATTTCTTACAGCAATTAATATAAGCTTCAAAGAATATGCATGTCCAGTTTTGGAATTCTGAAATGCAGTGGAAGGAAAAAACTCAAGTATTTCCTACAAAAGTTGTCTTGCAGGGAATAAATGCTGACTGGAGACCTCACCATAAGGAATACCATATAGGTTTTCTTTTACAGAAAAATCCAGTGCTGTTTTGAAGCCCCGTGCACTCACCCTGGGCAATCTCCAGAGGACTTTGTACTGTAGAAAGATATCTTGTCATTAATGACTGGTGGGTAGTCCTGCAGCAGAGTCCCCTTATCTAACAGGGCTGCACACATGGATGACTTGCAGCACAATTACCCTACTGTGGTTGCTAGGTGGCAAATGTAGTGCCTACAAAACATCTGATGCTGACAGCTACTGTAAACTGTTTCATAGGAACAGCTTTACCACTGCACAAATTCTGCAATAAAGGATTTTCTAAACTAGAGCTATTCCAAACAAAAGCACCACAAAAATTACATTTATACTGAACTTTTGACACACACAACTTAACCCACATTTCTCAAGATAAAAATTTATAAAAGCAGAATTTTCTAAAAGCTGAGTCAACAAAACAGCTAGGTCACTAGAGGAAAGGCTGTTCTGATCCTTCCACAGTTTACAGTCACTCATAACTCTGCCCTCCCTGGAGGAAGTTGGCACTGCTCAAATAAGCATTGTAGCTGATGAAACGAGGATATAAAATTTTACTTGCAAAATAGTCAAGCACCAATGCTGACTTCTTGTGCACTGCTCACCATGCGGAGTTAACACCTTGAATTTCTGAGTCTTCAAACTCCCCCTTCCCTAACGATTTGCATATGTTGGTAGCTGTAGTACTCCCCCTAGATTCACACTCTAAACTCAGTGGTCTTTGCAGTTTTGTGGCCTTCTTCAGGAGATGTGATCCTCACATAGTGACCAGTGCATCCTCTACCACTGCAAACTTCCTTTCATACCCTCTTCATCTCTGCTACCCCTGTCTAAACTGGTCACAGATTGCTACCAACAATTAAAATGTAGCAAAAAGCACGTACTCTGACATTTAGGATTTGACACAGCATAATGCAGCTACAGTAGCGGAATCAGCCCAAGTTATGTCCAGCTGCAGATTTTCAGAGGGAGAGTACACCTAATCCTAATAAGGAGAAAAAAATCTTTTCTTGACACTTGAAACAATGGAAGTAAATGGAAGAGGGGAAAGTTACAGACAGATTAAGTTGCAGGAATCTGAAGCAGAGTGAAGGTCTTTGAACAAACAGCATCAGAACAGCTTATGGCTCAGCTTGTAGTATAGTGAGTAATTGCTGGTATTCAGGAAATTAATCTGAAGATCTTAATTGCAACTTAAACAATTACTCATAATCAGAAGACTGTAACAGTCTTCCCTGCTAGTAGATAAAATAGCTCCTTCATATATTAAAAACCTGCCGATGTTAAATGTTCTGATTGCTCTCTGGCACAATATTCCTATCCTGGGTTTCATAGGTTGTGTTTATTCCCAGAGGAGTAAACAACAACATCCAGGCAAAATTTACCAGGACACTTGCAGAAAAAAAATGATGACCAAAGTTATCAAGAGACTAGATGAAGCCATCTGAATTGATTTGTCAGTTTGGGTTTAGGCATCCAGATTATTTCTATCTTCCCTTTTTACATCACTCAAACCCCCATTTTGCCTCTAAACCACCCCTAGCTTCTCTCCTAATACCAGGCAGTTAGTCCTAAAGTGCAGTAGCAAATGTTTCATTAGATTTCTATTCTGGGTAGGTATCAGCCATGTCGTGTTCTCTGGTTTCCATAAGAGCTGACACTTCCAGTTTGAACTGTTTACTGGGATTTGTTTTCAGAAAGGCTCCTAAAATTCAAAGCTAAGTCAGGCAAATTGGCACAAATGTTGAGATAACAAGGGATTTCTTCTCTTTGCTACAGTAGGGAAGGTTCAAACTAGGCTTCATCTGGAGAGATGTTTCACTGCAATGCAATCTGTCACAGTAAATACAATGCACTGGGGGACATCTTGATTTGTGTCACTGCTCTTACACTGTTTCAGGAAGCACTTGCTGTAAAAAGCAGAACTATGGTGATAAAGTCTAGTAAGACTGTCAAGAAGTTACTAAATGTTTGACTACTCAGTCTCAAAACAATTCTACTCCAATCTGAATGTCTACTTCCATGTGAATGTAGCTCAAGTACACTGTGAAGCATATGGGCCAAATTCTACTCTGTATGCTGAAACTGTAAAAAAAAAGTGTTGTAAACACACAAATTTGCAATCTAAACAGAATTTCTTTGGGTTTCCCCAGCTAACACATGCAATACGTATCTTGAAGACCACACAGGAAATATGGCTCAAGCAGGGGAAGCAGTAAACAAGGAGAGGGTTAAAAATCTGGTAGATGTTCAAAGCCACTTTTTGATTATTTGATCAAATGCACTTAAAATGGTAAACTTGAGAAAGAAAACTTCAGTTCCAGTGTACGGGATGGAGCACTTACTCATCCATACCTCCAAATCGGCCAAGGTCTAACAAGATCCATAAATAAACACTGAAGACTTCTTTACAATTGGATTTTTTAATACCCGGAAGAAAGAAGTTACTTAATAACATTTAAGGGCCCACAGTCTAGAGGCTGTGGACTCTCAGAGACAAGTATCTCCTCAGCACTGCTCTCCCTGTAGTGCCCCCCACTTCTGGATTCACTTACAAATGTGAATCCATTGTTTCTTTTCTCCTTCTTGATTTAATTTATAAAAATAAAAGAAAATTTGGGGCCTTCCTTATAATATGTAAGTGAAAAGCTGAAAAAATATGACTGCAGCTCGAGTTTGTTGTTTGCTTGTTTTTTAAAAGCAGGTAGATGGGGGGGGGATGTGTTTGTTTGTTGTTTTGTTTGTTTTGTGAGTTTTGTCTGTTTGCTGGGGTTTTTAAAAGACATTCTGGTATTACTTTAAAATTTTTCCTTGTCAAGCTTATGGTATCTGGAGAACTGGAAGAGGTGTAACCTCAGAAATAGATCAATAAATGAAAATGAAGCAGAGAAGAATGAAAATGGAAGAGATTTACAGCCAAACTACTTTGGCTGAGCTAATACTGTAATTACTTGATTTGAACAGACAAATACTTTTTTAAACCCATACACATGCTTCTCTTCTGGAAAGGATGGGATAGAGAGAACATAACAAGAGAAGTCCTTCCAGAAGATTCCCTTGGAAATATCTACAGTGAAAAGCAAGAACAGAAAGTCTGAAATTCACAAATACCGTAAGTATCTGCAAGCTTTAAAGTGAAAAGAATTCAAGATTCAAGGACTAAGAAGCAAAACCAGAATAAAATGCTTTTTGATTTCTTCAGGGAGGTGGAAAGGGGTGTGGGGAGGTGTGGTCACACTCGCTGATTTTACAGGCCTGACAAACTCAGCATGATGTTAATATTACCTGGTAAAAGGAGAGTAATGTGTTTTTTCTTTGCATATTTCCACACTATCCTATAATAGTTCATGTGACCAACTCTTCCAGAAAGTAGATCAATTACCCCGTTTCATTAAATGTTTCTTTAAAAAAAAAGCAAAAAACCCAACCACACTCATAATGGTTAGCAATGTCATTTTTTAAGACAATTTTTGTATTTTGGTCCCTGATACTCTGGACTATCTGCAGGCTTTTAAGGTTGCTATGCTCATGCTTATTTAATCTTCCATTTTTGGAGTCCTTCAGTTTCCTGCTAAGAAGCCACTGAGAAGCTGATTGCAGACTGTTTGTCCTAAAAAAAACCCAGACTGCTTTGCCAAAGGAAAAGCATATACTGGGCCATGCTACTAATGACAGAAGGAAACAAGAGCATGCTAGGTTCATCCAGAGTAGGAAAAGGCTGCTACGCACAGGAACATAAAATATGTGGGGTTTTATCCATAGATGAGAGAAGGAATGAAAATAAAAACTTTTTGCCTCTGCTTCCAGTCTTGCAACAGGGAATAGCTTTGTTGTAAATCTCTTTGTGGTAAAGTTAAATTGAAGGAAATGCTCTACCAAATGTGCTTACCAAATGTATATCAAGAAATCTGTTTTTCAGCATACCAGAGTTACCTATAGTGCCAAGCAAACACTGTTCCTGCAAAGTGAAGTTTGTCACACTGCCAGATCCTTCAGCTAGGAAACTGCCACCTCTCCTGTCTGCTACACACTGGGCCTGCAGCCTGACTACAGGCCAACATCTGATTTTGCTAAAACCTGTCTGGCGTCAAGTTTTAAAAGAACATGTTTTAAAATGACTGTTGGATGCTAAGTAATATCCTGGAAGGATGAGGAACTGTCTGCACCCAGATGTACAGAGTGAGCCTGAAATGGTGGCACTCTCATCAGATGCTTTTTCTCAGTAGGCTTCACAACTCTGGCAGAGAGCTTTAGAAACAACTGCTGCACAAAGAAAATACTTTGTACCTTGTTCATCAGTTTTCAGGTACAAAAACAGTCTCCAAAGCATGAGATAAAGATGTTTGAACACAGCAAATTCATCTTTTTTCATATTTTGAAGTAGTAGAAGTGAATAGGAGATAGCTGCAGCTCTCTCCTAGTGTTGCAGCAAAATAAAGATTGTACTTTTCATTGTCAATATGACGTATAGCACTGTTTTCACCTTTTATCATCTCTGGTGTTACATATAAAAGCTGTCCTTTCAGGGCAGAAGGCAAGGCATCCAAACAGAAACACCTCTTGTCTCAGTTTAGGTTCTATGCCAAAAAAGGGCTACAGCCTTCAGAATCCTAAATTAAAGCTTATGCTCAAATGGGTTTTAAACAATCCATTTTCCCTGGCCTGAATTCACAGTCTCTCATCATGAAGGACCATTTACAGCACTAATCAGAATTTAAAAATGCATCATTCAATTATGCTGTCATATAAAAACTATCTTTTAAGCGTTTTCTTTTTAAATAGGTATGGTGGGTATTCCTAGCACTAATGCAGAAGTGGATTGATTCTACTATTTAGATGTACAGTGAGTCTATTCTCACACTAATCTTAAAAATGCTTTTACACTTCATGAGTCATACCCATAATTACAAATAGCTGAGTACAAAACCCAACAGATGCTTTCTTAAGCAGAAGGCTAAGGGTAGCTGGTAGGGCTCCACAGCAGAAGAGTGCAAGAAAAGCTTCGGGGTCATGTACAGCATTCCCTGGTAGAGGAAGTAAATCTTGGTTTAGTATTACCCTGAGGTTTTGCAAAACTTTAAAAAAATTAAACTTTGACCTGTACAAACTCTTCATATACTTTCATTCCTCTTCATGCACAGAGCTGGATTAATAATTTCATGAAATATGAAAAGATAAAATCTGCTCAAGTTGCTGGAGAGGGTCAGCTTGGTCCCATTTTCTCTGTATATGTGCTCTCCAGTGACCTGTAAGTAAAGGTACAAGTTGTCATTTAGACCTCCTCAAATAGAGACAGCAGTGTTTTGTCCTCTTTAACAATCCCCCTACAGATCTGCAAAACTGTTCTGTGTGGTCTCTTTCCCTGATAAACTTTCTAGAGTGCACAATGATTACTGCATACATTTTGCACCAAGGAGTTCTACAGAACAACAGAAAATTGAATAGATGTTATAGGTGTAACACACATCTCCTGCATATTCGCTGTCTTTCCAAGTGGAAATGGAGGAAGCACATGGTTTATTTCACTAGCCACCATTTCAGAAATAACACAGCATATGCCCCTAATAAAGGAACAAATATTGGCAGTAACTGTTCAAAATTTAAGGGTAATGAATATACAAAGAATATACTTAGAGGGCATAGGATCTGACAGAAGGAAACTCCAAAAATAAGTACTTTCAAAATAGCCACATTAGCAGACAAGGAGTGTGCAATGTGAATTTGAAACAATGGAAACAATTTATTTCTAACAAAACAAAATACAGGCAAATCATAACCTGGTCATTAATTTTCTCTGACAGTGGTATAGTCCCTGAAGAGAAACCAAAGAATCTCTATAATTAGTAACACTTAAAATCAACACTGCTGGAAACTATGCTGGGGTCAGAGTAACTCCAGCAGAGAGCCAGATGACTGTGACAACGGCAACTACAACTGACCCCAGAATTCTTCTGTGGGTAATTCCCAGTGAAATCCATATGCATATGTAATGGTTTAAACTGCTGAGTGCTTGTGATATGAAAACATCAAAGCAGTAAGTGTATGCTTTAAATTATAGTATAAATTCAGAAAATTGTCAAATCTGTTTATGTAGGTTATGAATATTGAGGAAGAAATCTTACTGATAAACTTGTAATTCTTTTCCAAGGAAGAGAAAACTATCTCCTGTACTAGCATGTTGCATGTTCACAGTTGTACATTGTTTGTGCACAGCTAAGGAGCAACAGTAAAGAAATGAGAGAAAACTCTCATTTTTTCATCCTTCGCACAGCTGAAAAACATATTACTCAATGGCTTTAACTGAGTATGCTTCAGCAGCTCCTGGTGAAAAATATAGTGGGTTCTTTGCTCCCCATGTGTGGATCTGAGATCATGAGACCCTTGTCCCTCCTAAAAGCCTTAAGCATTAACTGGGGATGGGTGAAAGTGGGAAAGTAAGAGGAGGAGATTTTAAGCAATTTTGAAAGATTAACAGCCCTGTACTTTCTCCACAACAGACTGGAAATTTCCCATCCAAGCCTGTGCAGAGCAAGCAGCCCGTTTACAAAGATAAGAAACTGATGTGAATGAACCTCTTTGTTCTCTGTGCCATTGACTAAATATGAGATACAAAATGACTATTAAAACTTTCTCAAAGGCAAAAGTTTTCAAATTATACCAAAAGAGATTGCTGGTCTTCTTCTCTTTTGGCTGTGCTATTATTGGGTGGCTTTTACCAGTCAGCTTTGTCATAATTGCATTCATGATTTTTGTACAAAAGGGCATGACCCTTCTCACTGAAATGGATTGGGACACATATACAGTGGAGACTCCATCCATGGTTATGTAAGTAAAATAGGCATCCCTGTAGAGATTCAAGTATCTAAATGAGATTTAGACATCTTATTAAAGTACTGGCCCAAAGGCTACCTCTGCATCTGCTCACCTGACAGACGGTAACTGCCATGGCCAATACAGACAATCCAGACCACTAGTTACCAACGGTGAAAGTAAGCCAGTGTCTGTGCTTGCTCTTCCACTTCTTTCAAAAAAGATTTTGAGCTTTTAATGTTTAGTAATGTTTTATCATCTCTTCTATGGCAGTTGATGCATAAAGACAGTAGAAACTGGTGTTGCACTATACTTATTAGATCCAAATCTTAAACCATTAATTTTACATTAAACAATGACTTTTATAAAAATGTTCTTAACTGGCTGTGGTATCTCAGATATTCCATGCCACCATACATTTTTGATTAAACAAACTACAGGATGGTGTGCTTAGGGCAGTGTGTACCATGAAACAGCTGCTCCGCTAATGCTGCAAACTGGCTAGATAGGATTCGGGAGCAGTCCAGAGTTACCTGTCATCTTAGGAAGGTCTCCTGACACACAAACATATGTGAAGGGAGCTGTACAGCTCCCAGGCAAAAGATGATTCCTGTCTGGATGGCTTAGAGAGCACATAGAGGAGGTGAAGCATCTATGTGGATACTGGGCCATATTTCACTTTCCACTGAATGAGAATGGAAAGAGACCCTGCACCTTGTTGCATGCTTATGGTGGACACTGCATTTATGGAAGGAAAAGTTATTTTTACTCCATAGAAAATTTTGCAGTTGTGCTAGTTTTGGTTAGAATAGAGCGAGTTTTCTTCATAGTAGCTAGTGTAGGGCTATGTTTTGGATCTGCTCTGAAAGGGGGGTTGATAATTAAAAGTGAATAATAGAATTAAGTCATCTGATTCTCTCTCCCATCCTGCTGATGGAGATCTTGGTTGCTGACTGAGTTTAAACCACAACGAGATAAACTGTGTTGTAAAACAAGTTTTTGTATAAGTCATGGTGACTTCCAAACTTGGTCTTCTGTCACAGTCTACTCCCTCAAAAGTCATTTTGCCAGATTTCAGATGAACCTCAAACAATTTGGAATCCGTGTTACCAGTAACTATACCACATCAGAGGAGTCCCTGATAACTCCAATAACGACCAACTTCAGCCGAATGGTGACAAACCCCTGCACTGGACAATTTCCTAACTGCAGCACCATGGCATGAATTACCAAATATAATGGGTATACTGGGAATGAGACCTTACCGGACGTTTGAAGCAGACGCCCTCAGGGGGGCCGGCGCTGTCTGCTCGGGGCTCACGGAAGGAGAGCTGGGCGGGCTCGGCGGGGCCGTCAGTGCCACCAACACCGCGGCGGCTCAGGCGTGGCCTCCGGTAACGGCGCCCTTGTCCTGTTGCTGCCCAGCGAACCGAGAAGGCGCCTCTTGCGGGGTCACGGAGGTGTCTGAGGGGTTTTACCCCGGCGGAGTTGGCGAGGAGGGTGCTGGGGCTGGGTCAGCGACGTCGGACACCGTCAGTCCCTGGCGGGGACGGCTGTGCCCGCACGCCCTCGCCTCGACGCCGCGCGGGGCTCAGGGCTGAGGCGGCGAGGGGAAGGAGCGCAGCCCTTCATGGGAGCCCTTGAGCACAGCCTCGCCTTCCGCGGGCCGCCAGCGCCGAGACCCGCCAAGCAACGTCTGGAAAACGTGTCCTGTGGAAAGTGCCTGAGGGAGCTGGGCTTGTGTACTCCAGAGGAGGCGCCGGCTGGACCTCATGACTCTCTACAGCTGCCTGAAAGGAGGTCGTTGTGAGCTGGGGCCGGTCTCTTCTGCCGTGCCTACCGTGAGGGGACCAGAGGAAATGGCTTTAAGCTGAGACGGGGGCTGTTCGGGTAGTCAGGCACTGGAATATGTTGCCCGGGGAGGTAGTGGCGGCACTATCCCTGGTGGTGTTTAAGAGGCGTCTGGATGTGGCGTTGTGTGATGTGGTTTAGAGGTTTAGGGATGGTTTTGGTGGTGCTGGGTTGACGGTTCGACTACACGGTATTAAACGTCTCTTCCAGCCTTGATGATTCCACGATTCCATGCCTCTATGATTCTCTGACTCCGTGATTCTGTTCTGTAATTCCATTCTCACCCCGGGCGGGGCGGGGCCCACAGCAGCTGTCACGGAAAGGGAGGGAAGGGCCGAGGGAGCCCCGCCCGTTGGCTGTTGCTGCCCGGGCCGCGATTGGCGCCGCGCGGCGCCGCCCGGCCCCCGGTATAAGGCGGTGGCGCGGGTGGGGAAGGAGCTGCCGTGGCCGTGGGGAGGCTGGTGGGTACGTGGGGTCTGTGCGGGACGGTGACACTGGGCGAGCGATGTGAGGGGAGGCTGAGCTGGGCTCCATGCGGAGCCGGGGTTGGGCTCGCCGTGCTGTGAGCTGGGGCGGGGGTCTGTGAGGCGGGCAGGGACCCGCGCTGGGGTCCGGGCCGCCTGGATTCCCCCCGAGTTCCTCTGCCCTGGGCCGGGGCCGCCCCTCCCCGCTCTTTGTGTCCGCGGCGGCCCGCGGGAGGGTCCGCGCCCGGCCCTGCCGGGCTCCGAGCGGTGCTGGGCGCCCCGCAGGCCTCGCGTGGGCCCCGTGGGTGACTCGGGACTCCCCCGGCCCGGGCGGCCCGTGCTGCTTCGCCGTTTGCCCCGGGGCTCGGCCCCGTCTCCTGGCGGTTTGCAGCCGCCCTGCCGTGCTGCAGTCACAAGGCGATGCCTCACGGCTCGTCGGCGGCTGCTCGCGGTGGGCGCCGGGCTCCTTTCGGCTGGAGAGGCTCGTCCCTGTTCGCCCAATGCGAGGAGTTCGGTACGTGTTGCAGGGTATGTCCAAACCGACCTTTATGACAGTTCGGGAGTTTTCGGTAACGCAAGTTGTTCAAACTGAGTCTTGTTCCTTCCTCTGAGTATCTGCAGTGTACCGTGCCGTCTCGTGCTCTTCCTTTTCCTGACACAAATGCAGGTATAGACATTACATTTGTCAGTAGATGTTGCTTTTGAATAACCCTAAAGAACTTGAAACCACTTGTGAGACTCTTGCCTTGATTAGCAGGTAGGTGAAACAGTAAGGGATCTTTCCGTGACAGCTTGTGCCAGAAGCCAGTAGTTAAACGTGATTATGTAACTGGAAAGCCAAAAGTGAAAGGCACTCAGGATGCAGAGCAGCAGCTAGAGACCAATGTGTTCCCTCTCCACAGGGGAAGAGCGAGAGGGAAGACTTACCAGACAAGATCCAAAACCAGCGTGACCTTTGCCTTTCTAATAAGGTGACTCAGAAACTCTGCATAGAGGACTCCTAGCCAGAGCTGCTTGGTGCAGGTATGTGACTGACTCCTGGAGTACTTGCTGTCTGAAGATTTGGCCTGCGTATAAAAACTGTTTGACTATCAGAAACATCAGGTGCTGTGTAGCTGCTGTTAGACAAAGCCATTAAAAAAAAAAAAACCAACAAACCCGAAACTACACATTTGGAGAGCTACCTTGAATCTAAATAGAAAAACATGTTTTTATCAGCAAACTAAATGTTGGCATCTCAGCAATTTTTCTAATATATCAAGAATTAAGCTATGCCAGGGGATGTGTACAACATGTTACTTCTGGTAATGGAATGTCAGAATTGACTGTTATCATGTCAGGACAGACTTTTCATTAGAGCTCCATGTGGATGTGACACTGACAGATAAAAATCTGGAGTCTGACAGATGTTTTGCAAGCCATGCAATTGCCTCTGAAGCAGACGTGGTCTTAACACTACAAGCCTGTTTCCAGTTCTGCATTGACTGGCTGACTTGCCTGACAGGCAGTTACAGCATAAACCTCTTCCACTTGCTGTGCTGCTGAGAAAGTCTGTCTGCTCTTGAAACTGTCGTCATGTCTGGAAAACATCTTAGACTGCTACTCTCTCATCTCTCCATCTTGCTGTCTTCTGTAAACTATCAACTTCTGTGTGGTTTAGCTTGGTGCAAAGCTTTAAAAGTGAGTCTTGATTAAGTGTAAGGCACCACTACACCTCATGTGGGAACTAACTGCTGGTCCAGCCAATGCTGTTAGGTATTGGCTTTCGCTCTAGAGTTTCTAACAGTTGCTTGAATGCTAAGTTCTTGGAATACTCTCCACAGCTAATTAGCCACAGAAAAGCCCTGTTCTTTTATTCCTCATCAAAACTAATAGGGGTTGGGAAAAGATGATTTGCATTGAAGCCAGAATTCTACTAAACAGCTCCCTGCTTCTAAAATAGCCTGTGGCCAAGCCCCAGCTTGTGCAAGGTAACTTGGCATTATCAGAAAGAGGTGGTATTAACTGGAGTTAATGAAGAATAACAGCGATGCCTTTTTTTTTTTTTTTTTTTTTTTTTTTTTTTTTTTTTTGCAATGGTGAAGCCTGAGCACTCCTGTATTGTAAAGGCCTTGCTTTCTGTGGCTGGGTAGTGTTGGTGCTGTACATGCTTGTGTGCCAGCGGTAAATGTACAGCACTGATCTTCCCAGTGGCTTTTCCCCTTGTCTTCCATTGGCAAAAAGGATGCTATTATGATAGTATGCAGCATTCCTCAAAAGGGATTTTACTAGCAGAAATAGAAGAAAGCATTTTTCACAATTAGAAGCGTGTTGATTACAAGCTGTTGTTGGAGGCTTTTACTGATTTTTTTTTTTTTTTTTTTAAAAGAATTAAGCTAAAGGCCACTCTTGGTAGTTTTATTCTCATTTCCTTTACTGTGCCCCAGTTAATTTAGGTGGAATACTATAAGACAGTAGCTCCCATCTCCTCCCCTCCCTGCCACCCCCCCCCCAAAAAAAAAAAAAAAAGCCCAAAGACTTAATACTTGAACCTTGAACATGACTGCTTGATGAGAACTTTAGTATATATTTGGGTGAACTGTAGTAGATTTGCTTTTGAAGCCTCTTCCTATAGCTTTGGCTTGAATGGTAGCAGTGAAACATACCTGCAGGCATTAATAATAGTGAACTTAGCAGCATAATGCCTGTAATAATGAAAAACTTGGTTTAGAAACTAATTCCAGTCTTGCACTGCATTTGTCCCCTAGCAGCCTTCTGCAATTTAAACTGCCTGTTTGTCCTCTAGTTACAGCTTCTGAATTGGATAATAAAACTTCACAAACGAATTTCTGAGTAGAAGCTGGTATTAGGCAAAAAAGAAAAGCAGCAAGTTATGCATGGAAAAATGATTTCTAGCTGATGTTTTCATGGCTTGATTGCTGTAAGAACTGAAACAGGCTATTTGCAGTTCACGCCAGTGATCTGACTAATCTTGCTTGTGAGTAAATACGCTTAGATGCTTGATTTGATAGCAAGTGTGGTGGGAAGGGACACAGCTTTATAAGTGCCACCAAATGTATATGGATGGTGCTGGCAATCCCTTTGAAGATCAGGAATTTACAGCCTCTAATATCTTACAGCAAAAGTGATAAATGAAGGCATTGCTGTGCCTGGTATGCTCATGGGGGATTTTTAGCTCAGGTAGGCTGTAAGGGGAAAGTGAGTCTGAACTAGAACTAGTTGTGGCCTAAGGCCAGAAAAACAGCAGTGTGAGCTAGCAACACTATAGCTTTGAAACTATGTAAAGCTACTGTCATGCACTGTTAAATAGTTGTTTGTGCCACTGTTAATCTGTACAGATGCTTCATACCAGACTTTATATAGGGTGGTGGCTCTCAGGTACCTGTGTGGGAAGAGGATATGCCTGAAGGAATGATGCCTACACTTTTGTCATTGAGAAGTGAAGTTGTTTGAATTGTAAACCAAATAGAAAACATTTGGATTTTTAAAAACCTATGGATTTGGCCAAGAAAGATCTTCAAGAGGAATCTGTAAGTTGCTATGTTGCACTCGAATTTGGACTCAAAATTTAGTCAGCATAAATCAGTCTCGTGTGTCCTGAAACAAGATTGCCAGAAGATCCTGGTGATGCAGAGGCTGGTGATGTGCAAAGTTTCATAGTTTATATAGTTGATGCTGTCTACTCAGTCAGACTGGCAGAGGGGTAGCATCTGCAATAGTTTCCACTGTGAAAAATTATTTCCTAGGTGATAGTAACTGCTTAATGTAAGGCTATATGCTGCCCCAAACTGCTGTAGAGGAACAGTAGGTTGTCATTGCTGCTTGCAATGGTGCAAGCTGCAGAAGAGGTTTCAATGTAGCCATGCAGTGCCTGCATGAGAAGCAAGGTAAACTATCTTTTATGCTGATGCTGTACTGTTTTGGCTGGATCAAACAGTGCTGCTGTTCAGACATGCCCTGAGGAAAATGAACTACATGAAAGTCACTCTTAATCACCCTCAGCTGATCACCCTGTGTTGAATAAGCATTGCAGAACCAAGGTGATTGTGACAAATCATACACTTCTCTGGCTGCAGTGAGCACACAGCCCTGCTGAGGGTGTGTGGTATGGTCAGGTTTGGTTTTACTACTTAAGCAAAACTGGGTCTGCAGAACTTGGCTGATTGTATCAGATACACTACAAGCTATTGATTGCTGCAGTTTACAGGGCTGGGAATGTAACCAGAGTGTCTGCAAGTTATGTGACACTGGACTCTAATGACACATGCTGAATTCCTTTGTAGTGGAGGTGTCCTTGCTGAAATGGTGATACACATGGGTCTGTCATTCTATGAGACATCAGGGAACAAACTTAGTCTCTGGCTTGAGCTGTCTTGGTAAAGATCCTGCACTGCAATTGCCTTGACTCATGTTGAAATGCAGATGAGACTTCTGGTGCAGTGGGTAACACTCACTGTGTTACACACCCAGTGGTCCTGGCTCAAGGTTGAAGACTGACTTCCCCTGAGGAGTTTTTGTATGAAGATGCTGCACCTGCAGCTGAGACTGCAGCAGTGATGGTGAGGAATAGCCTTTCTTGGATAGGTCTATGTGACCCTCAACAGACTGGCAGCCAGAAGATACTCTGTTACCCCATTGCTAGTCAGTTGGGTACAGGTCAGGAGAAAGGCAGGTGTGCACGTACAGATGGCCTTAGAGCCTTTGGGTACTGCACCTTTTGTACCTGAAATGGCAGTACTGAGCCCTAACCTGATTTTTACAATCGCACAGAGGTAAGAGACTTTCTTGGGTAGGACTGGCTCTGGTCTCTACTGAAGTCTTCCATGAGTTTGTGTTTTGTTGAAGATCTAGGGTAGTAGGAGAGAAAAGCTAATGAATGCATACTTACTTATGTCCTAGCCGAAGGAAGAAAAGTGAAGCTATCAGCTTTGTAAACAGTAACTTGGAAACTGAAGACAAGGCTCACGTGACTTTTTAAATAGGGTTTATAGGGTGACTTTGGAAGGGGAAGTAGCAAAAGACATTACCTGTACATTTTTGTCCTGCTCAAACTACAGCAAACTAAGGAACTCTTGGAGATCTTCCAATTTTCTGCCTGCTGCCTCTCTTCCAATTCCAGCTGTGGTCCTAACAGGCTGCCTTTCTCTTATGGTTTTAAAGCCACTAAGAGGAGCAGAAGCTTAAAATAATGATATTCCCACTGCGCTTCACTAGTCTTAAGTATAGCTCTAACTGCTTTTTATGAAAAAAGCAACAGATGTTTTATATGTGTTTATCAGCTCAGTGAACAAACAATTAATTAGCATGTACTCAGCCCTTGTAAGCAGACCACTGTTAAGGACAGACTTACAGTAATGCATTAGCACTGTAATTACCTTCACAATTAGCTTACCAATCCTGAAATTCTTAGCATATAAGAAGGAGGGTTGTAAATTAAATTTTAAAAAGGGCCAGACACTCAAAAATACTGTAGGATTCCTTGAGGAAGACTAAAGGTAGCTGAATTGCTACCTTGTCATGGATTTGAGATCTGACTTGTGATACAGCATTTGTATCAATAGTCTTAAATCTCCCTATACTGAACTGTATAAATTCCACACAGCTTTGTCTCGCATCTCCACGTAAAAATTGCTACCTCTTAGTATGCTGATGATGTGCTATCTCAACAAGCATGTCAAGAGCCAAAACATGGTTCTGTGATTCTATGACTGAACAGCACAAAGCACTGAGTGCAAGAGAGTCACATGCCCTGGTGGAGGATACCAGCCATGAATATAATCTTGCTGAGTGCAGTAAAACTGTACAACTTCATTACTTATTTTTAACCCTGCAGGAGTTCGAAGATGCATCAAGACTGATAGTGAGGACAGAAAAATCTCCTTGAAGAAGAGTACAGCCTGAACTACTGGCCATGTCTATCATGGATCACAGCCCCACCACCGGAGTGGTGACTGTCATTGTTACCCTGATCGCTATTGCAGCTCTGGGAGCCCTGATCCTGGGCTGCTGGTGCTACCTGCGGCTGCAGAAGATCAGCCAGTCTGAGGATGAGGAAAGCATTGTGGGTGAAGGAGAAACCAAAGAGCCCTTTCTGCTGGTGCAGTACTCTGCTAAAGGACCTTGTGTGGAAAGGAAAGCAAAACTAACTCCGAATGGCCCAGAAGTACACAGCTAACTCGGAGCAACACATGCAGATGGACTATGCTCATGACGTGTAACCAGCAGAAGCATCTCAATACTGTGAAAAACCTGGTCACGTACACACCATTCATCGCAAAACACCCTGATGAGAATTAAATAAGCTTTGTTTGCAACTGCGTGCACTGAGAAGTTGCACTGTGCATTGACTGTGTATCCCAATTCCTCAGTGGCAGGAGCTGACTCGCCTGGCATAATGTCCATTGCCGGCAATGGGCACAGGGATACTCTGGTGTGAAGAGACTACTACTGTTTTTTGTTACTTGAATGTTTAGCTGAGCCTATTTTGATGGAACTACTACTGTAATGTAAACTACTTTACAACTGTGAACTGTAAATAGGCTGCCAGAAACTTCTTGCTTTGTGTTCTGTAGCATATGGGAATATGATGCACTTGTATGTAATACACAAGGGGACTCCAGACCTTCAAAACCAAATCTGCAGTTAAAGCTTGCTTCTGCTATGACATTGAGTGTGCAGCCATTAAGTCAGAACTTTGAACAGTTTATTGGGCTGATGCAGAGTACTTCATTTGAAAAGGGATAAGCATTTAGTCATATGCTGAGGGAGGACACACAGGAGCTACAAGAAGGAAGAGTTCCTTTAGTTGCAGCTATGTTGTTTAAGCTTCAAGCTGCTAGGACTGAGTTCTCTATGTAGCTACTGCAAGGAAACTGCCATTTTGATGGATTCTAACATGGAAACTAATGATGGATACTGAACCCTCAGGGGAAGTCCAGAAGGTTTCCAGGTGTTTGAATGGCAGTAGAGCAGACTTTTTCTCTTCCACAGGTCTGTGTGCTGAAACTGCAGAAGTGATTACTTAGCAAAACTGGCTTAAGTGCAACTAGTATGAATTCTTCCCAGAACCCTAGTTTGTGTACTTAGCAGATAGGGTGTATGTTAACAGCCTGTTATAAAAAGGTATTTTAGTCTACAGTTAGCCAACTCTAGAATTCAGTTAATGTATCTTGTATATAACTTTTGATTGAACTGTACTACAACAGAAGAAGTTTCAGTCTTTTCTACTGTTGATAGGGGCAAGGGTTATTGCTGGTCAGTAGAAGTTTTTAGCTAGCAATGGCCAAGTCCTTCCAGAGAACATACATTTCCTGCTCTGTGCTGTAGTTCAGCTATATGAACTGTAAAAAGGTGTTAAATGGGATGTTCTGGACGGCAAATGTCTAGGGGGAAAAGCCAGAAAGGGGAGGAGAAGAAACAACACTGAGCGACCAATGGCAGCTTACGTATTCTAAAACTCTGTGTAGGCACACATGCTTTAGAGGTCACTGGCCTGTTTTCTATTACTTTATACATGGCCACCTTTGCATACTGGTATTTTTAAACACTTAATTGCCTAGCCTTAATTCAGCTCCAGAGGAAGCATGAGATTTGCTTCTTGTACCTGTACATATGGAATAACTTAAGGCCTAGCAAGCTTGCTTGAGAATTTTAACTATATGCAAGACAAGAATGGCCTAGACAGTAAGTTGTCCCCTTCTTTTACACTAAGAGGGTGAATTGCTTTGTTAGTGCTACATTTGTGGTTTTTAAATTGAAAGCTGTAATTTGAAGCCAAATAAATGCTGTCAGTAGCAAAAAAGTAGCAAAAAGCTCTTGCTGTTGCCTCTTGAGTACAACATACGGGGTACAGCTGATAATGTTCTTACCCTGACACGTGCTTTTTTAAGATGCTACTCTTAAGAGACTTGCATGTATAGTCACACCTGTATACTTGCTGTATTCCAGACCTTTTAAAAGCAAAGAAAAAAGGATTAATTCAGTAAGACTTCCTTTAGTTTTCAGTAGAGAACAGTTCACACATTGCTCTTGTGGTTTCCAGGACAGTCAGAATACCAGTATACAAAAGTGATACAAAGTGCTGGAAGTTATAGAACAGAACAGTTGTAGCAAGATGACTTTGTCCATTCAAGTTTACTGATTACACAGATGAAGTATCTATTTTAATTCAGCAAAGAGAATGCAGTGTAAAGGGCAAACTTCACAAATTATGGAAAAGTATAAATCAAAGGTCTAATTTCCCTTCTAGCAGCTGTAAGAGAAAGCCAGTGAAAACTAACTGGTCCTTAGTCAGAGGTGCTTCACTGTTGCCCCTACAAACCAGCATCTTTAATTTAAATGGATAGGTGTTTGCAAGTTAGTGCAATAGTAAAGTGCAGAAAGTGTTTTCCGTTCTCCTCTTCTCTTAAGATGGGGGTATCTAATAAGTTGTTCAAGTATATAAAAATACTCCATTTGATTTTTCTTTTTCTAGATCATGTGGGGGAAGAAGTCTTTATTTACAATGAATGTCAATAAAATTTGCATAAATACCTACCCAATACTGCATCATTTGACTTGGTATAAGCAATTATTCTGTCCTATTTCCACTACTGTGCTCTGTCTCTATGGTATCAATATTGTCAATCCTTTTTTCCTCTGAAGTGGCAGTAGCTGTTGAAAGTGATAGATCATTATCTTCAGAAAGTGTTTGCTCAGATTGAAGGGGTTCTTTAATTTCATCTTTTCTCTGTAGTTTTTCTCCCCTCGCTGCCACCAGAATTCTCAGTAAAGCATTCTCTTTAAGGAGGTTTTCTGATGCATCAGCTAATTCATGAAGCTTTTCAGCCATTTCTAGCAATTCTTGATTCTTCTGGTCATATGTGGCCTGTAACTGCTCACTGTGGAGCTGCAGAGTTTTGTGCTGCTTTTCCAGTGTGTGTTTTTGCTGCTGTAGTCTCTGCTCCTCTCTCCTGGCTTCAGAAAGCTGTGCTTCAAGCTGGTCATGGGCCTGATGAAGGGCACTGATTTCTGATCTTAACTTCTGAATTTCTCTCTCTAAATGTGAGATGTGTCCTTGCTGCAGAACTGACTCTTTATGTAGGCATTCTTTGGTACAGGGCTCTGATGGAGAAAGACTTGAGTGATGTAAAATAAATTTCAGGAGATTAGGAAGGTTAACTGAGAAGTCTTCAGGGAACTTCACACTTTGCTCCTTCCTAGAAAGACATAAGTTAAGCAATGATAATTTTATCTAAGCAGCTGCTGTTCAACTCCAACTTGGTATCTTATTTTTTATCAAGTATGGTTAGTACAGCAGCTAAGAGAAACCTAAACTTTAATAAAGATAGAGCACACAGATTGATGAACTCTTTTCCCTGTGTTCCAGTCTGGGTGCTGTAATAAGTATCTCTGCATGGGACTAGTATTTGAAGAAAAAATTCTGTTAAATCTCAGAAAACAGATTTCACTCTTAAAGAAGTATCATGGTCATGGGTTATGAGCTTGAAGTACATATAGCAGCAGTGCTGTGTGTGCCATTAATATTTTTAAGTTGAAGGATGACATTTAAATGTTCGTAAGTCTACATACATTATTAGAATTTAAGTCCAGATACATAAAGCTACCTGATGGGAAATGACTATTTTGAACCTCTCTCTTACCCTGGAAGCAGTAGCTTAGTGTGTTCCAGCATGTGAAAGCCACTGCAAGGGAGCAGTTTGCTTTTAAACAGTAAGTCACTTCAGTCAGAAGTAAGGCCCTTTTGCTGTCAATAAAAAAAAAGTCTCTTTACTTGTTCCTCTTATTGCTTTATGTCAGAGGTGATGAAGGAAGCAAACCAAACGATGTTTTTCTGTTGGTTTTTGTTGGTGTTCTCTCCCCCAAAGCTGTGAAGACTAAGCCCAGCATATGGAGCAGGTAAGCCCCCTGCTTTCTGCAACTCCATAACCTGTTACAGCCTAGTAAGAGAGGTCAAGAACAGCAAGTACCAAATTTCTTCCTCAAGACTACCAACTACTAAAAAACACCAGCTCCAGCTGTGACAAATGTTGCAATTACTGCCCTTTGTGGACCCTGTGCACACACATGAGGCTAAACTGTCCACTAAGGACTAGACTGGAACTAACTCTTGCTCTTCTCTTTCTGAACCAGTTCCATCTTCAGCCTTTCACTCAGTATGTTCCCGTATAACACAAGTTCACTCCCTCCTGCAGCACAGCCGCTTCCACCTCAGTATGTGTAACTGGGAAGCCAGCTAATAGTTTATCACTCTGGGTCTCCTCCAGCTTTGCTAGTCAGCAGCGTATTCTCCTTCCTGAGGCAGCCATTGAAACAAGAAAAGCTTAGTTTGCTTCCCTTTGGCTGTCAAATTCATCACTAGAGTAAAGGACATAGAGTAAGTCCAAACAAAAATCATTGCAAAGCAAGAAAGCCAGATTCAAGTATAATGCCAAAGCCTCATGATGCTCCTGTACAACACACACCACACCACGGACAACTCTTGTGTCCCCCTGTGTGTGATATTATGTCCTGAATCACAACACGCATCTGGAACAGGGGAGTTCCTCAGTTACCAATTACAATTCCCTCAACAATGCCTTCTGTGAAATCCAACTCATAAGCATGTGGGATTTAAAAACATTTAATTTCATTTACTGAAAACTACTTATTGTACTTCAGGTAGAAGATAGATAACTGTATTTTATCAATAATTCAAGAACTTCAGTCAGATGAGGCTCCTGCTCACCAAGATTAGGCTATTTCTGGCAGAGTAAGCACCATGAGTTTTCCTCCTCTGCAGACTGCTGGTGATCAACCAAGTTACTCTTGTAATTACCATCAGCAGTTTCTCAGCTGACAATCAGCTCCCATCCCAGATTAATGAATCATAACACAATTTAGGCAAAAAATAGTCTATGCTAAATCAAACTTGACTCATTATACTGTGGTAATGTTTTACTACATCATCATCCATTTTTACTGATCAAAACCACAGCATGTATCAAAGAAGCTAAAAGGCTATGTAAAACAAATAGCAAAGCAAAATATTAACAGCATGTGGTAGAAAGAAATTGAGAACAGAGCTGATTTGCAAAAATTGTCACATAAGGCAAATGGATAAGAAGCTGCATAAAAAGCCTTAATATGAGACACCTTCGTATCCAAAATGAATATATGACTACTCTAGTAGTGCTACAGATACTACAAAATACTATCAGATCCTAATTTTCTTGATTACCTACATGCAGCAAAATATAAAAAAACACTGGAAAGGAAAAGCAGGAGTGAAAGCAATGCCTAGAGGTAAGGTACCTTTATAAAACCAGTGGGAAGATTACAAAAATAATCTTATTAAAACTACTCAGTCTGTCCCTCCAGAGACTGTCTAGAGCATTACAGAGACCAAGACAAAATGAGTACCTATGAAAAGAAATAGGGAGATGGGAGAAGAAATGGGGTGACTCAGAACTGATATAAACAAAACTGTACTGGATTAAAACATGAATGGCAAAACTTAAGGCACAGGTTTAAAGATTTGGTGGTAGGTCACTGCCCAGTACTAACAGTCTGACTTCCCATTTGCTGATAGTAAGAGTCCTTGAGGGAGAAGGGTGGAAATCGGTGACTGTTGGTTGGGTTATTTTGTTGTTTTGCTGGTGGGGTTTTTTTAAATTAGAATATGTATGAAGTAAGAATGCATATATGGAAATGAATTACGCTTTGGCTTTTTCCTCTGCTAAGACACGTAACCAGATAATTACTGCAGCTTAGTAAAATGGAAGTTAAAAATCCACAGGGAAAAGAATTACATTACCTCTGATGAGGAAAAAATAAAATGGTTGGGAGACGGTCTGTCATAAATTCCCAGGGAAGGTCATTTCGAGTTACATCAATTCTGTGAGGAAAAGACATACTGATGACGAGAACAGGCAGATAAACAATCTGCAATTTTTTTCTTGTAAAATGCCATTTTAGGGATTGGGAAGAAGGAAATTTAAGTATCTGTGAAAGTAAGTCTAAATGTGTTATGCCAGAAATACATTGTGCATATGAGTCAGCAGATATAATTACCAATATTCAAGATGATGACTGTCAGTTTAAGAAATATCTGTGGGGTTTTTTCTCTAGAAAAATATGTTCAATATTGCAACTGCTCTCAGCCATCAATTAAACCCCAGTCGCTCACTGTGTACACAGTGCATGCATTGTGTACACACCTTTTTTCTGAGACAGACATGCCAAACATGAGACAAGTTATTCCTATTCATTAATTTGTTCCTCAAGTACATCTCTCTTAATATTGTCCCCTTGAGCAGTTTTGGGAGTAAATTACTTTGCTACTTCCAAGGACAAGCACATTCTTAAAGGCTTTTTCTTTCCTAAAGCTCTGTGTAGAAAGGAACACTTGATGCAACTGTTTGTTACTGGTTTTTTTCTGCATTTTAGGGTTTCTTTTCACAAATAAAATTCTTATTAATTACAAATTATTATAGAACTAAACAGACAATCACATCAGTAATACTGCTGTGAAAACAATGGAGCAAATGAGAGAACTTCAAAGTCGGGCAAGAGAACAGGTGTAGCCTTGGGAATAACATCACATCTGTGGCAATAAAACCAAAATTATAAACAGGGGATGAAAATCCAGATTATTAATTGATTAAGTTTTTCTCTACATCTCATGCTGTCTCCTGGAGTAAGTTTAGTCAGAATCAAAGATGCAATCAGAGCAGATGTTTTAAGTATTTATGCATTATTATCACACACATGAACAAAAATGTTTCAGTGCAACTGAAACATTAAAAACCCTGGAAACACCAAAGAAAAACATGTCTTTTTTACATATAAAAATATGTAAAAATATATTTTAATATATATATTGAAAATATACATTATACACATGCATATATAGATATATTTCTGTACACTGGTTTTGGCTGGGATAGAGTTAATTTTCTTTATAGTAGGATGTAGGTTGTTGTTTTATATTTGTGATGAAAATGGTGTTGCTAACAAAGACATATATACAAATAGCATATTACTATTTGCTACAAATCATCAGAAAGTTATCGATTCACTTCCTGAAATTAGGAAGTTTCAAGGTTAATTCCACAGTTTAAAAATTAATTTTAATGGAAGTGGATAACTATGGCAGTGAGATTGAAAACCACCACATTTATACAAAGGAAAACAAAACAATGCATTCAAAGAAATATTAAGCAGATGACATTCAAATCTATATTGCATGGTTGTAGAGAGAAAAAAAAGTACTTATTTTCTAGGCTGATGACCTCAATGATCTTACATTATTCTGGAAAGATGAAATTAGAATCTTTTTACCTTGCCACGGTGAAACTGTCGGGAGGCAAAAGACGAGCAAGTTGAATAAAAATGTGATTAAGAGAAGCACAGAATCCACACCACTGTGCATAATAGAGCAGCAAGACATTCTGGAAAATGAAATGGAGAAGAGTTTGATTATCTGTTGGAGGAAATCTGCAGAAAGGAGGAGTAGTTTTCACAACATCTAGCATGGGAACTCTTGAAACGTGAAAGCAAATTTTTTCCTAGTATTAATGAACTTTATTATAATAAGTTTTTCACTGCTGCCCTCTGACTACTGAGTCAACACAAAAATTCTTGGGGGATTCTCTTTCCATAAAGTCAAAACAAAAAAATTACTTAGTTTAGCATCATTCCCTTTAAGTGAAAATGCACCAAACTTTACTACACTTCCCAAGATTCTTTTGCAATCTTAAATTCCTATATATCTAACACTGACTGTACATTTCATATGGGGGGGAAAAAAATGATGTCCAGACTTCTGCTTTCTGCCTCTGACTAGCAAAGCAGGGGCAGGAGCTGCTGGAAACCAGCTGGAGATGCAGACATTCACTGCAGAGTTGAATGACAATGGATATTAATTAATCCTCACAATCATGTATTTTAAAAAATCAAGGTAATTTAACTGTACTCAGGATGACATCTGTTTTTATGGCATACAATTGGAAAGGCTTTGAATTTTTACAGAACACCATATTTTATGTTACAAGTAAGAAAAGCATATCAATATTAAACAAGACTGAGACCCCTCCTTAAAATCTGTGCCATTATCTGCAAGAAAGCTGTTGAGTAACGCGGTGTACCTTGGCACTCAGGAACACGGTCTTGTGAAAGGTGTTTGTGGTCACTTCAGTGACCACATGTTGTTCATGAAAATGGACTGAAGGGTCATCAACCAGATGCCTTTTCAAGGGACTGTAGAGAACACTGAAATTTTTAATGAAGTTCTCTGAAATGAAATTGATACATAACAAAGTTATTTCAGTTTTGCAAAGGTGATTTTGGCAGTTTTTGCTTTAGAATCCAGAAGAACGTACAGAGAAAATACAAACTGAAACCTGGTTTCATGTCATTAATTTCTAAGTTTTGGATCAACTCTCGAGTAACCACAACTGATATGAAAACAGGAAAAAGTTTCACTGCTCTTTTTTTTTTAATTTGCTCATTACAGTCTTGTCACTTGCCACACCAGACTTTAATCTTGTATCAATGTGCTATAATAATAATATTCTGTTCTCCTAACCACATACCTGCTAAGTCATAAATAGTAACCTCTCCATTTTTTAACACCTACATTATCTTGAAAGGCTCCACTTAGTTCCACATTTATTTGCATTTTTTCTTCCATTTTTAATTACTTTCTCTGCAATTCCCTTCTTTGGACCTTTAAATATCTGCTATTACCATGCCAATACAACCAACCCCCTTTTGTCTACCAGGGACCACCTTTCTCTTTGTTCTACTTTCTCCTTAATTTTAAGATATGTAACAAGTAGCTGGCCACTGGTAAAAATTTAAAATAAGCTCCAAAGCCCTCAACTACCTTCAGCTAAACTACTCTGAGCCTGAACTACATTCTCTCAATTGCTGCAAGATATCAGCAATATCCTTCTTTTCAACTTGGATAGAGAAGTATTATTCTGTGCATTAAAAAGTAAGATTATTCAATAATCAAGACAAAAGGTAAAATATGAAAAACAATAAAAATAATTGTTTGGTCAAATAGAAACAACCTTGTGCTTGTATTGCCAGCACAAAAACTAAGCCCAAGTAAAACTGTCACTTTTGTACAGATACACAAAATACCAGACCATCAAGTTTATCTCTGAAATGCAAACAGCAGTACACTTAGCTCTTTATTAACTATTCAGCATTTCATTAAATTCTCACACCAGGCCAAAAGAGGTTTTTTTCTTTTTACATCCCCAGATTTGGAGTATCTATGCATGATTAAGTAGCAACTGAAAGGAAGGGGTTAATTACAGACATGTTCCTGATTTTCTAGAAACTATCTGCAAAGAGCGAGATCTGAAAAAGGTATTAAGCACCAATCTGGTTTGATTTTATGAAATATTAAAAGTTAAGATCTTAAGGAGTTAAAAAAAATTAAAATAAAAAGCACAAGCCCCAGGCATAAATCAGACACTCCTTGACAAAATACGTAAAAGCAGAAGTTTTCTGGAAGTTCAAATGATGGAACAGAAATGTACTGAGTCTTGCTCTGCAGAGAAACCCTCACTATGCTCAGGAAATCCTGTGACCTAAGAAATGTTTGAGACAGAAAGTACTGGGAGCACAAAGGGGAAGGAAATTTATATGTCCTCATTCTTATCTTAATATTTCCCAAGTAGCTTTTTATGGTCACTGAGGTTTTTGTTTGTTTTTCCAAAGTCTTGTCCTGAGGGGTTGGGATAGAGACAGGATACAGGGCTGCATGTGATCCTTAAGAATAACATGGCTATTTGTTCTATGTTGTGCATACTTTTGTACTTAGATTGAATGCAAAAAAGAACTGTAATTAGTGCTGTAAGAATTATATTGATGTGTGTTCTTGAGCAATTTAATACCTGAATTTTCTTCCATGTTTGATTACATAGTTAACATTAAGAAACGCAGTATTTTCTGAAGGTAGACTCAGTTTTGCACATCAGCATGACAGGAAAATGCACATGGTTAGGGTTATTTTGTCTTATTCAAGAACTTGCAAATAAATCAGAATTGCAATCCTTGAGTTGTTTTGTCAGATTTTTTTCCCGTTTTTTTCTTCTTCTTTTTTTTTTTGTTTTCTCCTCCAATTCAGACAGGAAATAATAATAATTGGCAGATTTGGCCACAACCACTTCAGAGATCTATGCTGCTACCTTGAGAACAGACACACTTTTCAAAACAAATATAAAACAATTTAAGTTAGTTTCAGAGGACAAGAGGATGGGAAAGTCTCTGCTGATAAGTGGTCAGTATGTCCCAAAATTCTGTGATATTATAGTACAAAAAACAGCTGAGCAAACATCAACACCACCATTAGTATACAAACATCTTCTGTAATATCAAATATTTTAAATGAATAGAAATTTTTTTCCACATGCAAATTAATTTAGCTTTTAAAATTCACCAAGGCATCAGGCAGTCAAGAATCACACATTTTAAGGTTCACTTCTTATAAAATAAATTAATTCTGGTATAAGGAACTTAGTTCTTATGTCACCTACAACATGATTCTGTTCTAGCCAACAGAATCATTCATAAATGCTTGGTTAACTACTAAATAGAACAGAATAAATTATAATTCCCAATGTTAACTTCACAAAGTAGTCTCACTTTTCAAAATGGCAGCAAGTTTTCCATTCCTGCTTGGAAACATAATTGCCTGAATTCAAGAATTTGTATAGTGGATACTGTACCGAGGGTAGGTCCAACAAGTGACTGATTCTGGTCCAGGACATAGTGCACTTCCTCTTTCAGGTCAACAATGGCAGCAAATTCCTTAATATGAGTAGATCTTGATGCTCCTAGTCTCTCTGCATATATCCAAAAGAGATTTGAATCCAGTAGATAGAGATTCAAGGTTTTGTTGGTCCTGCAGCTCAGACCAGTAATGTTCGTGCTACTAATATTAAGGTCAGGAATAAAACAATTCCTATCCTCAATGTGAGGAATAGAAAATTGAGTGTTATCTTTCTTCCCATGGGAAGAAAATGCTACTTTGGGGGTCTGAAAGATGGTCTTTTCAGAACTAATGAAACTTAAAAAATGCCTGTTTACTGTCCTGCAACATGCAGTGTAATAGCTAAAGGGACTATAGAAACTTAAGAAATTGCTGCATTCTATGGTATTTGATATTACTTGAAAAAAGGTATGTTCCTGGAGGTAGAAAGAATCCAAAGCTGCTTCTATCTCTAAAAAGTTACAGTGTGGCACATGGACTTTATTTGGCTTGACACCAAGAGTCTGGTTAACACAGAGCTCACAGACATTGTGAGTTCTGGAGATTGAGTGCCACTGTGGAAGCACCACCGTGTTACAGCATGGGTACTTGGCTATGGGAAATGTTTCGGAGAACTTCAGATGCACATCTGTTACAGAGGAATCAAAAGCTGGCGAATCAGAGTCTCCTAAGTGCTGAAGATCTGGCTCAGCTGCCTGGCTTTTATTACACTTGTGGTATTCCAAGGCCACTTTGGTAATCTATGGGGGGGAAACAAAAGAGAGGAAAAAAAAAAAAATCAGGATTAACTGTACACAGTTCACCCAAATGCAGTTATCTGTTTAACAACATTATATGCAACTAGAGATGGAATTTCAGAAACACGAAGCTGAGTAATCTTTGTTCTTTCAAAAAATTACAGGGGGCTCTCACTTGACAACAAGAAGTTAAATTTTCAAGTATTTCAGCATATAAACATTGAATATGGAGAACAATAAAGTCACTTTAAAATATTATTCCATCCACTAATTGCAAGGTCCTCTATGCATCCGATTTACGACAGTGCAATAACACTACATTCTATGGTTAAACCCCACTACATGAAGTGTTAGTGAGTAGAGGTTCCTGAATTTCCCTCATTTTCCAATAGGAGGAGAAAATAAATTAAAGCATTCCCATATGGAAAGGGAACAGAGGTTTCTTGTGGCATAGGTAGCGCACAGATTTTGTACAATCACTAAGAATGCTGAAGCAATGTTTGTATTCTCCCAACCACAGGCATATAGTTGTAATACTCAAGTGTACTCTGCACAGCAAAATATTGAAAGAAGAAAGAATATAGGAAAAAAACAACCTGTCCCTCCATGCAAACATTCCTATGCTACCATCACCATTTTGCTTTTCATAACCAAGGGTAAAACAAAGCAGAGAAAAGGTATATGTATGGACCATAAAAGGAATTCCCTTTCTTAGTTTCCCTATCTCATTTCTGCACAGCTCCACAAGCTCCTGTCCTAGGCAGTTCAGACAAAGAGAAAATTGGAAGGTGACTAAGGAGCACACGGGATATAAAAATCAGATTGGCTCTGAGTAGTTTGATTGGGCTGTATTTCAAATAACATTGTCCGGTTTTACACCTCTGGAAAGACAGGAGAGGAGAAATAGAATGCGGCAGACAAAACACACAAGTCTTCAGTTCCAGCTGGCAAAGATTTGCATTTCTTACACAGCACCTACCACAAAAAGGAGGAGGTCAAGAAGAGTTAGATGCTTGTTCTAAACAGCTGTTGAGTGAGACAAAGGCACGCTGTGTGAGACGCAAACCAGTGTAAGGGAGTTGTGATAATATGGCTTGAGAAAGTGGTTTTAAACAAAACTGGATACTTAGAATAGTGAAATAAAATGAGGTATCTGTCACAGTCAAGCTCAGACCCCTGACTACAGCTCTCAAGTTTTAGTATTTTTGAAGTTAAAAAAAACTTATTTCACTTACTTCATCTAAAAGAGGATGATTTTCTGCTAGGGGATTGTAAGGTATAAATATAAGAAGTGCTGGTCCTTTCTTCAGCTCATTGTTTAGAAGAAGGCTTTTCCCACCATGTGGTCTCAGCCAACGTATGAGCATCTCCCGATTTTCCAGAGCCCACTTGCAAATGTTCTCAGCAGTGAAGTTCATGATGTCTTTTGGATAGATCTTGAAGGGGGAAAAAAAAATAGTTCTTTGTCCTCACTTGATTTAGTAAAAAATGCAGTTCTTCAGTATGGCATGCTTTGTTACTGTAATGACTAGAACTCTTTTTCTAAATGCAATGAGTGTCAGCAAACTTCAGCATTTCATACACCCTTTTCCTTTGGAAAAGCTTCCCAAATGCTCATCAGATTATAGTAACATCCACAAGCAAAAAGGATTCTACCAGGGAAGCTCCTCTTCCTTTTATTGCATCTTTATATTCTCAATAGTACAAATTTTCTTTGTAAGTGAAAGACCTCTAAGCTGGTATCATCACATATTTTAATTTACAGCGTATAAGAACATTTTTCCCACTACTCAGTAACTCTTTTTAAATTAGCCTTTTAAGAACCAAACATCATGACTGCATTTAAAACTGGTATTTCTTATTCCTGAATGCAGAGAAAAGAAATCTGTAACAAAAAGTGCTCAGAGCTTCTAGAATAAATTTTAATGTATTAAAGCAAGTTTATCCTAAATAATTTGTATAGACAAAAGTAATTTGACGTATTTTATGTTATTTCACCTAAAATATCCCTGTTTTCCCTAGTCTCAATTGAATAAAATACACATCACAATACCTATCCTCACAGAGTTTTCACTCATGGTGCCAGTGTGGGCAGGTAGTGTGTCTATGCCAAAGAGTAAATCTGAAAGTTAGTATTTTCAGCCTTAGCTTTTCAAAAAACAGGGCACATGGATTAAGAGTTATTATAAATTCAAATAACTTAATTTGTGTGATTTTTCAAAACAGTATCATGTTATACCTTTAAGCCAAAATGCAAGTTTTCACTGTTCCTACTATCCCTTCACAAAATCTTTGTCCACATCCTCATTCAAGTAGTCTTCTAATTCTGATCCCTGAGCATCTCTGTACCAAATCAGAGTCCCTA
Organism: Coloeus monedula; assembly: GCF_965178545.1. Lineage (NCBI taxonomy): Eukaryota > Metazoa > Chordata > Aves > Passeriformes > Corvidae > Coloeus > Coloeus monedula. The sequence continues at coordinate 10,387,895 of NC_138796.1, read as the reverse complement.
CAGCAGAGAGCGATACTCACAAGAGATGTGTTGGCATGTCTGTGCAAATACACACTGCCAGAATGCACCAGGGAGATCTCCTCTGCTACCCGTTTATCTGTGACCACTCCAAAGCGTATCGTCCCAAGGTAATCTGAAAGGGCAGATTCGCAATCTTTGAATACAATTACACACACTGAACTCCCCTGAAAGGCCTAGAATACCACCCTCAAACCAGAACATACAACACTGCTGTGTAAAGGCACAGAAATCTGTGAATAGCAACTGCCAACACTGGTGATTAAGGCAGAAGAAAGATGGCAAGAAGGACAAACGTGTTCCTTTTCTGCACTCCAGGTATAGAGTCCTGCACATGTATAGAGTCCTGTCTATTTAACCTGAATTGTCCAAATCCCCAATTTGCTTATGAAATATAGAATCTGGTATCATAGATGCACCTTGCAATGGTTTATGGCATCTCAAAAGCCAAGATGATACATGTAAGGGAAAGGCATGAACATTGCTTAAGTGATGTACATTTACTGTACATTTAGAGTATATATATATATATAATTTATAAATATTTATTCTACATTTATAAATATGCACAGATAAAGACAGACTGCTTATCTTTAGGTTGCAAAGAACTAATTCAACATATAAATGCGAAAATCACAGAACAAAATATAGAACAGGCTCTTTATCACATCAGTGGCACAGTAAAAAATAAGCAGGGTGGTATGAATATCCTTCATTTGCTGATAGGAAAGAATATTTATACAACATGTTAATCTTAACTTTGAGAAAGTTCCATCCAAAATTCATGACCCAAAAAGGAGGTATTAATCATCACACAGTTTGCATGTGTAAACACAAACAAGAGGTATTGTATTTTAGATTATCGATGCAAAACAAGAGGGGGAGAAAACCCTGCTCAAGCTGCCTTGTAGCAGCTCTGTAACTCCACCCAGGACCACATCACTGAATTCAGCTACTGAGTGCTGACACAGTCAAGTTCATCCCAAAGCCTCTGACACTGAACATGCTGCACAAGACAAAGACTAAATATTACAAAAAACTACTGAAGCATTTAGACATAACTCATTCACAGAGGACTTAAATTATGAAAATGGAGCTTTTACCTTTCTTTAATGAATGTAATGCTGATGTGAAGAATGTCAAATAACCAGGAGGTTGAGGTGAAGCATTGAACTCAAAAAATCCCACAACTCCAGGCTGAAATAGTAAGAATTAGAGTTACTTAAGCTATTTTCAAGTATAAATATATGGAACTACAGTAAAACACAACAGACTCTTAAAAGACAACAATGTTTACTGAAGAACAGTCACTTTATGCTGCAATAAAAATTTTAATATTAAAAGACAATCAAAATCAGTTCTCATTCAAAGAATGAAGCTGTCATTCAAAAGCTTATGTAAGAGAGAGGGGCTTTATGGATGTTACGTTTCTAATGGTGTGTTTCCCATGTTGAAGTTCACCAAGAACAATTAATATTTGCTTTGCAACTGTATTTTGAACCAGTTCCAGCACCAAGATAAAAACCATAAGCATCATAAAGACTTCTTTCAGAACTAGAATATGAAATACAATTTTTCAGAGTATAAAGGGCTTAAGCAGTAATACTTTAATTGTTTATGTTGCACATAATTAGTAATTTACATAAGAATTCACACATTTTGTGTGTGAATACCTGAACTGCTAAGACAAGTGATCATCTTTAAGCTACAGTCACTGTAAATCCTTTCAGTATATCCTGCAAGAGTCAGTGAGACCAACTGCATAAAAATCTTGAGAACTCCATATCCCATCTGCATACACATAAAGCTCTTCAAATTGCCAGATAGACAATTCAAAATTTAAACAACTCATCCCAGAATAGGCCTATTGATTTTTCCAGGTGAATGACTTCCTATTAAAGTCAGGAAGAGAATCTGGGAGAAGCTGACTTGGAACAGAGAGGAAAAAAGTCTAGATTTTTCTGGTTCCAGTATTTCACTTAAGCTTTGATTTTATATTTTTCCAAATATAATCCATTCAAAGTTAGTATTAATTGTGTTTTTAACACATCACTCAAGTGGGCTTAATAAACTTTCAGGACAGAGTAAGTGATGGAATTTTGTTATTTTGTGTATTTGTTTCTCACTTCCACTAGTGCATACAGAAGTCATTTGACACACAAAGCAAGAGCACTCCAGGGACTGCTGTGGAACAGAAGATTCCAGACTCACCAGGCACCCATTTGTGTGGCAAATATATCCTCACATAAGTATTTTCATTCGGTATTTCAGAGGCTGCTTTGTTTGGTTGGTTTTTTTTGAGTTCTACATATAAAATTTTATATTTCTTTTTAAAACAAGTGCATACATTTTACCTGTTATTATTTATATGAATTCAGTTATTCACATCAGCCTTACACACTGACATAATTCAGTACTAATTAGCAATCTGAAGATGTTCACCAATAGCAATATTGCCCATTCCACCTCACGACTTCTCTTTTTAGGCAGGAATTCTCTTACATGGATGAATGCTAAGCATAAACCCCTTGTTCATGAAGATTCCTCGGGAGGTACCCCAAGAAAATTATCAATAATAAAAATGAGTTACAAACAATTAGTGAAATTTCTGCAATAGTAATTACCAAGAAGAAAATACAAATATAAATAAAATACTAGTGAAAAAACACAGCAAAATAATAGCACTCAGTGTTCATTTTTAAACAACATACAGGTTAGTAATTAATCTTCATCTTTTTCTCTTGGTTCCAAACTAAGACAGTAAAAAGAAACAATCTCTTCTAAAAAACTTTTAAAGCATTCAACTGAACCAAAATAAGGAGACAGATAAGATTATCAAAATTTTAGCTTCCCATTTTCTAGGACCATTCTTGAATACTAATCCTGTACCAACTGAATTTAGGACACCAAACAGTGAATGAAAGAAGAGTCAAAAGTGACAGTAAAATGTGGCAAGAAGCCAGAAGTCAGATGCAGAAATATTTATAATGTTATTTAAAAGGTAATTTTCTAATTCAGACTGCCAGTTCTGCTGTACACTAACAGCGGCTTAAGACTTCCAGATTGTGAATAATGTTTCCCAAAGATAATTTTTGGAAAGTGTTTTTTTCAATTAAAAAAAATTGCAGTGGGAGAATATATGCTATTATATACTAATATATACTACACTACTATATATACTGGTATTTACTAATGCTCTATGCCTAATCAGTAATCTGGTTAATTAATGTCCTTTTAATGATCAGCCCAGACCAGTTAAAAATTTCACCCTGTTACACGCTGCAATTGTACATGAGGAAAGGGTACAATGAAAGTACAGTGAAAGTTTCCCTGTCTGTAAGAATGAAGCTTTTTTAACAAGACTGAACACTTCCAGGTATTGCAACTAACAACAATTCTTGCTCTGCACAAGTGAGGTTCAAGTCGCACAGAAGAGGTATCGCAATGTAAACAAGAGGTTCTTATTTTGGAGTACAAGTAGGCCAAGAAGAGCTTGACAGCAACTCCCACGTTCTTTCACATAAGACCCTCCAAAACTCAGTAACAGCTGCCTGCAAACAGTTTATGAGGACATCTACACCCAATCTGTTACAGATGATCAGCTGCTTCCAAGCAACCACCTGTGTGCAGCTCTGGGTGCCCATCCTCATGCAGGCAGTGAGGAGTAATCAGCTGAACAGGGTATGACCTGCTGCTGTCTAAAGTTGGAGGAGTAAATACTGACATGTGACACAGGGGTGCTTAGGGGCATTAGGAGCATGAGCATTGCTAGAGTGGAGCTTGCTGGAGCTTTTCTTTCCATGAAACAATTTTCAGTCCCCGTCTCCAACCAAGTGTCTGTAGGAAGGGCTTTGGAACAAACCCGAGAATGTCATTAGTGAAGATTTCTTAGTGCTATCTCCAAATGAAGCTCATATATGGAAATACAAAATCATTAACTGTAGTGGAGCCTATTTCTTGCTTGGTCTCTACACCACAGGAATGGGAAGTGACGGCATGTAATTAAATCAAGTAACAGACTTACCAAGAATCTCAACAATTACAAAACAGCAAGTATGGAAACTTTCAGAATGAACAGAGATTTTCAGATGAGTAATTTCTACTGGAGAAAAGCCAGCACAATTTTATTACTGAACCATGCCTCAGGCCTATCACAGTTCTTGGAAGGAATAAGCAAGCATGTAGATGACTCCATACAGCATGCTGTAATTCCCTGAAGTCTAGAAGTTGTTACCAATGACTCCGGAAGAAACTAAGGTGATAAGGAATAACACAGAAGGCCCTTTTCCAGATTAGTAGGAAAGACAAAAAACTACAGTTAGAAGTTAATGTTTTTCAGCAGCCAAAGACAGCCAGCCAGGATGTGTACTGATACTCAAGCAGTTCAATATTTCTGTAAGAACTTTAGAAAAGGGAGAAAAGGGTGAGGAACAAAATTTGCATAGGGTGGTGGGAATCACTGAAACTACAGCTGACTGGAAGAGTTGCAGAAATTAGTCGCAGCATTAAATGACTGTGATGAAAGAGCTCTGAAATTCAAAGGCCAAAAATGTGAAATAATGGGAACAGGAGATAGGAAAATCCCACACCTATTGATTAGTTTACAGTTACATAAATGCTTTTAATGCTCCAGTTATTTCTATCCCAGATTGTAATTTTTAAAATGTTTTGGCTATACTGCATTGAGGTCAGGGAGATTACTTTTTTCAGACTCTCAGACTTGTGCAGGCAGGCAATTCCTGCCTCATTTTATCTGTGAACATGGGAAAGAAAACAGCAAGAGCAAAGAAATGTGTCTTCTCTAGGGAACAGAAGAACCAATATTACATACCACTGAATCTGTACTGCAGAAATGCAAAGAAATTGTTGACTGATATGAGATTAAATTTACATTTAACATCATTTTTCAGTGATGTTAAAATCATTGTGCACCCAGACCTGAAAGCAAATTTTCACAGCATCACTTAACACTGGCACCACACAAGACCCAGCTGCGACAGATCTCACACAGCTGGCTGATGCTCAGGAAGCATTCCTACACAAAGAGAGCACAGCAGAAAGCTGACATCATGTTAAGAGACACACCAGCCACCTCCCAGAGAGACCAACTCCTCTCCTACCTCTCCTGAAGCCGGAAAATTATGAGTGCCCTGGGCACATTTAATTTTCATAAAGGAGTGAAGCTTTTTGTCTAACTACAGTGGCTTCCTGTTTCTTCCTCTGTGCCTCAGGAGGCCGAGGCCATTTCTAGCAGCTGGGTCAGTCAGATGAGGGATGAGAGATGCCAGTTTGGATTAAAATCAAACTGCTACATCTCTGCAGTTAAGAAAACAAAAGAAAATCTGATTACAGGTACTCACAGGAACCTTGAATTATGGCAAGAACTGCATCTTTCTTGTCATTTAACTTAGATCTTCCTCAGCGTTCCAAGATTTTAACTGCTTCCCAAATGGCATATTTTCCTTGCTCTCAAAAATTTATTCTTATCCATTTCCAGTTTTGCACTAGCATCATTCCACAACCCCATACAAACCAACCTTAAATAGCATCAGAGAACGCAGGATCCCAAATTTTTTTCACAGGATTTGAGCGCCCTCTAGTGAGAGCAACACGGCATGTCACGTGATCAGGTCGAGGAACGAACTAAAGACCAAGTGACAACCACCACTTGTTCCTACATTAACTGCACTCTGCTCATCAGTATTTCTCCTAGTTTGCAGAACCCATTTGCTATCAGAACACAGGACCGAAAATTAGACACTGATGATGACAAATCTTTCAAATTATTTTGAGCTTGAAATTAATTAGCTTTTCAGTGAAATCACAAAAACATGATCCAGCAGCAGACAGTGGCCAAAGTGCCCAATAGCAATCCTTGACAGCCTTCTGTCCTTTCCCTTCTGCTAAAAATTAGTATTTTTTTATAGAGAGAAGATCAAAAGTCAAAGGAAGACACTAGCCAAGGGTCTCAAAATAGTAATTAGTTTGTGCCACACATGTCCCAGTTTCCCATAATCTACTCTATTCCCCAGACTTCCTCACTTCTTAAACACAGGACTAACCCCTGGATTTTATCTTCTCCTACAAAAGGTATCAATTTCTCAGCTCGCATGGAAAACATTGTAAAACGTTCACATTTCTGACTGTTTGAAGTGATAAAACAACCTGTTTATTTCTAGTTTAAACTAACTTTTCCTTTGTGTCTATGTTTTTCTCTGCATCCATCTTCATAAACAATTCTGCTTCTTTCATCTTATCTGTATCTGTTACTTTTGTAGCCCCTCCTTCCCCTCTTGCTTAACTTTACAGAGGCAAGACACTGAGCACCTGGAGCCACGCCCTGGGACAGAACCTAAGGCATGAATGACTGTGGGGCAACACAGCAGAACAGCCTCTACTCTTGGGCCATTGCAGAAAAAAAAAGAACCAACAGATGCTGAACATAAACAGCAACTCAGCACTTGGAGCCACTGCATTTCAAGCACAGGAAGGGGGGAACTTTGAACACAGAAACAAAATTATCTATTCAACTGCTAAGCAGTATTTTAAAATTATTTGTTGTTCCCCCCTCAATTTGTCTTTCATCTTAGTCTTTTTCCAATGGAAGTGCACCTCTTACTGTTAAGCAAATTTAAGCTTAATGACAATATGCTCATTAGTAACCTTCTGCAGTCTACCAAGAAATGACAGAACACAAACCAAAAACCAAGCATGGCCTTCTTCAAATCTCTGTAAGAGGCAAAAAAATGGTTTAGAATTTTAGAACAGCAAAACTGAAGCAGTGGAAGGACAACAGAACTGCTTGTGATCAACTCACTACTCCTGACTCACAGTGCCCACTTAAAACACTGGAAAACCAAACCCAGTAGCAGTTCCTGGCATGAAGAGTGTCCTACCCAGGGGAACTACCAGTGTGTGTCCCCTATGCTGTGGCAGCTGCCACTGAACAGCACAGCTCATGCTCCATCCTGCAGCAGAACCAGGCACTGCAACATGCACCAGGTGCTCACATGGGATCTTCTTCAGTCCAAGACACTGGAGGGTCCCTCCCATGTTGTGCCCACTGCCACTGCACTGATTTGTGGGTCAGGTTTTCCACACTGATCTAATAGCTTGGGCTTTAGTAACATTATGGTACTTCTCCACTGTGCACTATAAGAATGAACAGTTATAAAGGGATTTTAAATGGCTCTGCTGTAAGCACATTTTGTCTAACTGGAAGTTATTAATCCAACAGTATTGCTACCAATCTTGGCATCCCTGAACACAACAGACTGAAATGAATAAAACATCGTATTCCAGTGGATTAAAATCATCAAGTTATCACATACAAAGTGATTACAAGCCCTCACTTCAACTGGTTTCACATTTGTTTTCACTTAACAGACTTATCCTACTAGAAAAGCTTATTATTCCTTTTAAAATTAAAGTAACGATTATATATTTCACAAATGCTGTCCCAACTTAGACTGCAAGACTTTTGTGAAAAGATTTCTCCCTTCTTTCTTGTTTGTATGTAACAGTTTGGTGAGGTAACAACTTTGACTGTTGTCTCTACATACTAAAGTAATGTAAATTAAGAGCATCACTAAATCATAATAGTAACTGTACAAGGAACCAACATTATGAATTTGTTATTTCATATTTTTATGATTTTAACAAATTTACAGGGCACTGATTTCAGGATCCTGAAAATAAACTAGTACTTTGGAGCAGATCAAATTTAATCCTTAAACAAGTCAAACTCTTTCTGAACCACAGTGGTAAAGCTAGAGAAGAGAGACAAGTACCTCATAATTTGAGAGGAAATCTAGTAATTTTGATCGAGACGAGATGTAGAGTAGTGGTGTCATCACCCGGCGAACAAACTTTTCAATATAAACAGCACTCATAGGGCCTTTGTATTCAATTGGTCCAAAACTAGTACCAAAAAAAATAATAAAACATTAAGACTTAAATTAACAATAGAGAGTCCCTCCTGGGGGTGGCAGATAGGAGTTACATAGACAGCATGCTCAGCCTCTAGGGAATTGCTCTCTGTGTTTTACCAGTGGCTTCTGTAACTGATTAGGGAGTTGTGTTACCAGTGGCAAGAGCCAGAATATCTGTGGAAGGGGCAGTGTCTTGGTGAGCACGGAGGGATGGAGACCACTTCCGAGTTCCATTAAAGAACTTGGTAAAACTCAAGTATGAATTACATGACCATATACATATCTTTCCACTTTGTCCAAAGTAAACACATGTGACTTAAAAATACAGATCTGAAAAATGTCACTCTTTTCCCTTGTTTTTTCAGTGTCTCAAGCAGTATCAATCTGAAAAGGTGCAATATTTTTACACAGGCTTTTATGAGCAGCAATCAGCAAAGCAGGGACAAATTCAGTCGCACTACAGATGAACAGACTCGGCAAAGCTCCCGTTTCCCCCCCCAGCCATCTGATAAAACAGCTCACACCACGTTAGGCAGTGCTAAAACATAAAGTGGGCTGGGGCTTGCAGCTACAATTTCCAGAGGTTCTCCTCCTGATTATCACTGGGCTGGACAAAGCATCATTGTCCCAAATGAAATCAAACACAAAAAGCATAAAGAATTAGTCCATTTCCACTGAAGAATTTAATGTGATGCATTTTTAATATACCTTATACATACAGGCACACTGGAAAATACCCAATTCGCAATGAGATACCTATATTGAGGTGCTTCAAAATGGTCTCCTAGAGCCCACTAGATCATTCTACATCCTGCACTGGTTTATTACAAACCTCTGTCTTCACAGCAATACTCACTGCTCAACACGTCACATGCCCAGGGCACCACATGTGAGGTTTAGTATCTCAGGCATGAGGGATGCATTGTCCTTCAGGATCTTATGAAATATTAACAGCAATTTACACCTCATCTTGTTACAACTGTTTAATGTTACTAATGATACCAAGTGCATCCATCTACTGTGTTGTGATTTCAAGATCAAGTAAGTTTAAGTCAATGTACATCCAAGTGGCATTGTAGGATTCTTTTATTACAGTTTGAATTATGCCAGTGTCTCTTGTGTCTATTACAAGTTCAGCTAACAAAGACCAGGACTGCTCCTCCTCAATGCATAAATTCCCCCCAACAGCAAAATCAGCCTCTGTAATGAAAGAGAGCTGCAGTTCAAAACTAGCAAAATAGAAAGTAAAATACAGGGATAAATGCTTTTATTAGAAACTGTTGGGAACTGTGCTTCCTTACCTTCTGCTCCACACAAAGAGAAAAAAAGGACAATACATACAAATACTAAAAAATAAAAGTGAGGTTACATGAAATTTTATACAATGATCTTAGCTTCTGGGGAACAAAAAAGTGAGCGCAAAGTTCAAAATTAGAACAAGATCTTCAGTACATAGTGCAATTTAAATATGCACTTAAATTCCTTCAACAACCCTTAGGTACATTCTTTAATGCTGTCATAAATTAGGACCAGTTGTTATAATCCATCTACAGAGCAAGCAGACATCTGAAATTAATACGTAACTCTGACTTCTTTTCATTGGAGACAGAACTTCCAGGAGATGCACAGGCAAACCAAAATTTCCATAAGGATGAAGAATTGCCCAGCATGTCATTTAACTGACAGTTACAGCCCTACCCAGCACTTGTGCAGCACACAGGATGAGCTCACCTAGAATCTACCCAGGAACTATTTACTGAAGCCAGAAATGTAACATTTTCAAAATGCAGCACTTTGTATGGTATCTGTTTCCCAAAACAACAATTAAAAAACCCAGACTGTACATACGAAATCTTACCTCCGATGGTACAAGTGTATCACAGGAAAATAAAAGAAATGCTTCTGCTTCCTGCATTTCCCCTGGTTCCACCAGCAATTTACAGCCACAAACAGCACCTGCAAAGCAGGTAAAAATTCACAGCCAACAAAGTACATTACTGTGACCTCGTTTATCCAAGATGTACTTGATGCACTTTTTCCAATCCATTTCATCTGATATTTTCAGGGCCTTTTCAACTCAGTATGCCATATCTGTCACAGACAGACTTTTTTTTTTTATTCTTTTTGTCATTTTGCAACAGTAATCCTTTTGGTCACTGCTCTTTCTAGCTTTTATGCTTCCTAATCTAAATCCTTCAAATTTATTAATTTAGTCATAACCCACATTAATTACTTTTTCTGCAGAGTGGAGCTCAACAAGTGGAGGTTTAGGACAGCTGTACCTGTGAAGTGCTCACAGGCACCCAACTGCTTGAACGCAGTTCTATGGTATATAAAGTACAATCTTTATATGATTACTAGTGTCTCCAAGGATCCCAGAATTGGAAGCAAATTCCATGGAATTTCTGTCTGAAGGCAGGTGAATAAATCTGAGAACACTTCACAAGAAACTTGTAGACCTCCCCATTCAGAAGCAGAAATAACGGACAACTGAGCAGGAATCACAGGCTGTCTCCATTTATTCTAACACTCTGTATGCTAAATTAAAATTAAGGTGACTGATGAGTCACCCTAAAATGTGAGCATTCAAGTCCAACTGTTTCCCATGAGAAGACAGAAATTAGCATCAGCTTGGACATTGAAAAGTTAGCAGGTCATGTTTAAGATTGGTATCTTCTCTGGAGTTACCTGGTCTGACAATCTGCTGGCCACGTGTTCTATTTCTTCTCTTGCTGCAATGGACTGCCCACACCACGGAGCGTAGAAGAAATACAGCACAATTTCTGAATCCTGACGGAGCTGATCTGCATAGTCTAACTGCCCCCGAAAAAGATCAATGACTGGAGATTTTGTGGAGAAAAAATTCACCGGAAGCTTCGCTGGCATTGTTACATCTTTTGCTCGGCTGCAGGAAGAAAATTAAGAGTGGTTATTGAGACTATACAGTAGTAGTTAAAAAACTGTGCCCAAAGCCCTAAGTTTTATTCTTAGCAAAAGTCATGCAATGACGAAACTTTAGAAATTGATGCAAAATTACTACAATTTATGTTATCTGAGTTAGTTTCATGAAATACTATAAAAATCTAAAGATCACCCTTCAGAAGCTTTAGAAAGTCACACTGTGATACCATGCACTGTTTATGGGTACGTTAGCTCACACTCTTATGGTTGGTTGCTGTAGGGCACAAAATTACCAGGAAGAGTGATTTCTTTTGATTTCTTCCCTGGCCTCATCCTCTTTTAACACTTGTACTTTAGGTAACAGCACCCTGATAAGAAAAGAGATACTGGTCATAAAGTTTTGTGATGTGATGTTTATATAAACAGAGCCTATTACCCTGCTTTATGCTTTGTTTTACAGTATTCTATACTTCTGTTATTTTATATCGTATTAGGAAATGATACGGAAAGGTGTGCTAGTTTATTTTACTGATCAGAGCAGGGACTGCAAACTGTTCAGGGCACTGTAAGGACAGTATCAACAACCAGTCTAAATTCAAAGAGATTATGACAGATTAAGTTTTTTAAGAGAAATTAGATTGGCCAGTAAGTAATACGAAGAACATAAACCAAGTACTCAAGAAACCCTTTCTATCCAATCAGCAATCAAACAATCCAGAATTTGACACTTCCAAGGTGTTCAGAAGTTGCTATGGTATAAACTGCCTTAAATGCAAGTGAATGATCCTATTCTCTTTTTATATTTTCTTCATTTTAAAATTTTCCACTAGCTATATTTACACTAGAGTAAGTCAGACTGAAAACTGGACAATACTGTCATACTCAATTTTGCCATGGTTCGTAATGGGACTGGCAGTTTTAGGAAAGATCATGTATTTCTTTATTTTGTGTTGCAATAGAAAGCTAATACAAAAATCTTATTATGGATATTTGATCCTTCTCAGGTTAAAATTTTAGTAATTGTGATAGAATTATTGAGCCCTGAACACTGTCAAACTCATATTAAGCAACCTCCTAACAACTCTGCCACACTTTCAAACTTTACAGTCTTTCTAGTTTTTAAGAAGTACCTTTGTCTTTACAATACAGCAAAAAACTGTATTGGAGCTCTTCTCTCATTTCCAGGCTACTCACTTAAAGCTTAACATTTTAGAATTGCCCCCAGAATATTTTCTGTAAGTAATGGAAATTCTTAATTCACATGTAAGAGAAAATTGCTTCTAAATCCAGACTTTTGAAAATATTAGAGAGTTCCTCATGTTTATAATTCATTAATTCCTTCACTCACAACATTATGGTTTGACACAGAGCATCAAAAATCTTTCTTCTGTGGACTTCTACCTGTGTTCCTTCCCTTCTCCCCCAATCACCAACTCAGCACCTTCTTCCCCACCCTTAAGTTCTTCAGTCACCTCACAAACAACACCTCTGGTTCCCTGCCATTCCTGCACCCCATGATTATCCAAACTGCCAGCTTCTTCCCATGATTTCTGCCTGCCAGCTGGACAGGACACAGCTCCAATGTCAGCTCTGGCACACACAGGCTGATCAGCTGCTGAAAGCACAACACTTCTTCAGAGACATCAGCTAGAATATCTTCTCTTTACCTAGTTTAATGAAAACAGACAATCTCAATACGTTTAAAACCTCTGCTTCCTCTACTGATTAAACCAAAAGAGGATGACTAGTTCAAGAATTACAGCGTAAGACTTAAAAATTAGATAATGAATTGGCTCCAAATTCCAAGAATGAGCAGAACACATCAGCAGAAGTCCCGTGACATGAGTGAGTCAGAAACTACACGACTACCTTCAAATATGAAAAGAACTCCAGTAATTATTAAAAACCAAAACATAATAAATCAATAGCTAACAGCTGCTTCAGGAGATTTGCTAAGTAGTGCCTTCCTCTACAACACCAAACATGTAACAGAATACCTTGACTAATTCCCAGGTTTCCTAAGAAAACCCCTAAAATTTACGCACATATAAACTGAGGATTACATAAGAAACTATTACACAAACATAATAATCACAAACTGTTTATTAAAACACTGATTGCATTATTTACCTGCTGCCAGAGCTTATAAAAACTTAAACTTTCCATGAGAACACCCTGGTAATAAAGGGAAGAAGTACATGCAAATGCCTACAGGACCAGCCCCTTTGACTGCACGGTCCTGAGAGTGGTATCGTCTCAAAGACATTTGCATAGTGCCAGAAATAATTCAGGTTCTAGACCACAGGCTTTCCATAACAACCCATGGTCTCACCTGGCTATTCCTTGAGTCACTATAAACCCGCAACACTTCAAATCCCACTAATGGACTGCCTTGTAGTAAAGGAATTTTTCCTTTTCATACTTTTTATCCATTGATCTTGAAAGTTATATATTGTAAGAGCAGTGGTACTACCTATGCCTTGGTCCTATGTCTTGCTAGTAAATCATACTGACATGTGGTGAGAAACTATGTCCTGTATTTATAGTTAACATGTGCAATTAACTATCCTCCAAATTTCATGAGAAATTTTTACACCTGAATCTTCTATATTTCTGACAGCAACCAAACAGGGAATACCTATCTGATATTAGTTTGTCTATTTAACGACGATCTGAAAAGCTGAACCCCTTTAATCAAACTTCCAGAGTACAGGGTGGTGAGAACCACATTCCAATCACATTCCATCCGTGAGCTTTCAAACACAGCTAGCAGAAAATTGAGAGGAATAAGCAGGTTTTAAATAGAGGAGAGCACGAAGCATCATTGCATTAAAAATTAAAATTAAATCAAAATTAAACCCCACGTGCAGTAGATATTCTTAATATAGTATGACCCGGAGCATGTAACAGTCACCTTGACCTAAAACCCACCCAGAAGATTTAGACCCTGGTTTAGGCTCCAGAACCGAGCAGCCTGTGCCCATCGTTCACTGCCGCCGCTTCCCGCCCCTCCAGTACAAACATCTCCTGCTTCCACGTACACCAGCTCTCGGCAAACAGGAACTGGAGAGCCCTTTGCAAAGAAGGAAGTTCCAGCTCCCAAGAGGAGCACCACCAGAGATTGGCACGGAAACCACGAAACATCTTTCTATCCGAAGCAGGTGCAGGCAAAGGGGGCTGACGACATCTACACATGAGCCAGAAGAGACTCGTTTGGGCCCCGTCGACGCTGAGAGCGCTGAGGGCAGGGCTGCAGCCTAGATCCCCCTCGGCCCTTCTGCGGCAGTGCGAGGTCCCAGTTACCTCTGGAGATGAGCAAAAGCAGCTCCATCTCAACAACGTGCCTGTCACAAGACCACAGAACGGGTCAGGTTGGAAGGGATCACAGTAGGTCCTTTCGTCCCACCTCCCTGCTCAAGCAGGGCCATCCCAGAGCACATGACCCAGGATTGTGTCCAGATGGTTCTGGAATATTTCCAGTGAGGGAGACTCCACAGCCTCCCTGGATAATCTGTCCCAGTGCTCGGTCATTCACAGTGAAGAAGCTCTTCCTCATGTTCAGGTGGAACTTCCTGGGCATCAATCCTGCCCGATGCCTCCTGTCCCATTACTGGGCCCCAGGGAGCAGCCTGGTGCACCCTCAGACACCGCCCTGCATATCCCGATACTGCCCTCACGAGCGGGTGCCCCCGCGAACCTGCCGCCACAGCACGACACCCCCGGTGGGGCAGATATCTCTTAAAACACTCGGCTCCCCCACCCCACGACACGTTCTTATCGCCAGCCCCGCGGCCACCACGCTGAGGGGGACATAGAATCCTCCGGCACGCGACCAATAGCGGGTGCCATGGGGGGAACTACATGAGGTGGGGCCCGGGAGGAGGATCCGTCCCCCACCCCGGGGATGCCCGTGCCCAAGGCGACCCGGCCGCAGAGGGTACACGGCGCCGCGGGGCGACCCCGTCCCGCCGGGCCCCGCCGGCGGCTCTGCCCCAGGCCCCGATGCAGCACCGCCTCTGGGAACAGCGGTGGGCCGGCGGCCTCTCCCCCCCCCGGCCGAGCCCTGGGTCCGCCCGCTCCCCCGCCGGTACCTGCAGGTGACTTTGAGGGCGACAAGGAAGGCGCAGCCCAGCACGATGGCCGCGCCGCACAGCAGCTCGGGCCGCCGTGCCATCAGGGCGGCGCGAGGCCGCAGCCGCGGGGCCGCCGCGTCGCCGGGGCCGGCGCACACCGACATGACCCGGCCGAGGGGGGCAGGGCCGCGGGCCCCCGGCCGCTCCCGCTCGCACACGTCTCCCACCGCCCGCCCGTGAGGCGCGCCGGGCCGGGCGGGACGGCCCCTGCGCCCGCCAACCCGCCGCCGCCACGTCCGCCCGCCCGAGCAGGCGCACAGCCGGCCGGGCGCCCCACGTCCTGCCCGCGGCACCGGGAAAAACGGGGCGGGGAGTGCTGTGCTCGCCTCCTACACTCAGCGCTCGGCATAGGGAAGAACGGGACTGTGTTCGCCTCCTGCGCTCCGCATCGGCACCGTTACCAGTCCCCTGGCCGGGATCAGCGGGTGAATAATCCCCGAGCCCCCCCGGCAGCTATTCCCCCACAGCCCCACCCCGTATCCAGGAAAGATTTCACACCGGCCTTATAGAACAAGGATGTCATGTTTAGTTTTGTCTAGAATTAATTGCAATGATGTACAGAGCACTTACATTAAACAACGAAAGCATAAAATTGAGAAAACAATTCAGAAAGGCACACGATACAATCAGGTTTTGTCACACAAATAACAGTGTCCATAGTACTCTGTCTCACGCTCACTTAATTACAAACGACGTAAAAAGCAGCACTGCAGCAGGTGGCATTTTAAGCACCAAACTAATTTCGTATTCCAATATACTGCAGCCCAGCCTGGGAGCAGCAGTCACTTCCTAAGATCCCCAAGCTATGGCTGAAGCACACATAATGTGTTGGTTTCAAATTTGTTGTGCTTTTGTGAAGTCAAAGGGACACAGCATCCATGTTGTGTATGAGTATCACTGAACTTTGGTTCAACACTTTTTACATACGCAATGTATGCTCAGTGACTACATTCAAACTACTGAGACCATTGTTAAAGCTCTTCTAATTATGTAAGGTCAGCCAGGAACAGAGAAAAAAACTCGGGAGGGAGGGAAGAAGAAGCCTAGTTTTAGTTATTTCGAATGAATGGCTGAAAAAAGCTTTGTTGGGGGAAAAGAAATAAGCAAACACTAAGAAAGCTGAAAGCAGGATCTGCAGAAAAACCAAAACACAACAGAAGCTCCAGTGACTGGAAAGCCCAAAGGCTCAGCAGTCAGGAGTCACCTCAGCCTGCAAATTGTTTTCCACTGCCTGTGCTCTGCAGGAAAGGCAGTGGGAAGCACCATCCACCGTGAGGCTGAGGCAGTGGTTCATGTCTATGTCCAAGGCTGAAAATGTGTCCCAGCACCACATAGCTCCAAACTGCTTGTCTACATCACAACTTCTTGGCCATTTCTGTTAACTTTAGTGATGCCATGAGCTAATGACAATACAGAAAACTGCAAACAAGCTGCTAGCGACACAAATACCAACTCAGTAAATGTTTAGCTACAGGTGCTCAAGCTTTTGCTAACTGGCAAATCATTGTTTTTACAAAATCTCAATCCTGAGAGGCTACATGCAGAAAATAGCTTTGTGTAAAGTTCTCTTTATTACAGGCAACATTAGTCCATACAGTAATACACAATACTGACATACAAGTGTAATCTTTCAAAATCATCATTTAAACAGCAAAGACCAAGAAACAGAATTTTAACTACTTCATTTTCAAAAATTAATACTTTTTTCCTCCCAAGATCCTTTTTCAGTAAATTATATTGAAACATACAAATAGAGAAAAAAATACCCATTCAACATATATTGTAGTTAAATGGTTATTTTGTTTAAAATCTTTAATAAGAAAATCCTTTTTAGCAACCTACATATAGATAAGTAGCAAACTTTGTTTTAAACAAATCCTCTCCATTAAAAGATCTGAAGAATTTTCATCCATCATTTTCTTAGCCCACTAACACTCTCTTTTGCAATACCTTGATGCCTTAAAGTTTTTCAACTGAAGGTCTGAGACTAGGGGGCTTTCTAGATATTATAACCACTCTTCCCCCCTTCTAGTTCCTAACTTTCTGTCCAACAGAAGGTGAGTAAGCACATAATACTTCAGATTTTTTTAATCACCACTCTGTTTCATGAGAGCATAGACAGGTCTGCTCAATCCCCCTAAATCTACCATACTTTGCTGTTCAGGAGGAACAATGTATGCCAATAAAAGCAGAAAACCTGCAGCTTTTCTGTCACATGCTTTTGATTATTGTCAAATTTTCTGGTTTATGCTTCCAGCTGATAACATGTATTTGTCATCTCAGTATTAGTTTAAATCTTTAAACAAAAAACTATATTTTCCAAAGTCATTATCACTGGGAGCAATCAAGTGGTCTTTTCTTGCTTTGCTGAGTTTCATTCTTAAAACTTGTCTTCGTTCTTCCCACTCACGGAGTTCAGCATTTCCATGGGCAAATTTACAGTTGTTTCCTTCAGTGCAAGTACCAGCCATATATCTGTTAAGACAGATTTTAAACAGTGTTTTCATACAATTACCATCATCACTACTGTGTCTATATTTTCTTCAGGTCATGTTTTTCAAATACACTACATAGTAAGGACAAAAAAAAATTGAAGAGTTATTTACTTTAAAATGTAAGATGATAATAGCTCTGTTTAGCATTTGGTTGTATTTTAGTTTCCCAGCTGTCAAATATTTACAGAAGACAAAAGATGGCTCTTTCTTTCTATTCTTCACGTTTCTACTTAGACTGAGACACTTAATGCTTGAAACCTTCAAGTTCATCATGTTAATGAACACCTTATCATTTAACTCACTAAGCTAAGGAACTACTATTGTTAAAAAAATCCAACTAATTGATTGCCCTTGTTAACTAAATTTGAGGTTAGAATACTCAGTACAATTTAACATGCCAGTTTGTATTACTTTATGCTGCATATCCAAGGTCTGTTATGTTCAACACAAATACATTTAGAATACTACTTAAAAATTTAGTAAAGGGACATGTACATTTCCATGCAAAGACTGCAAATGAAAAATAAGTTGCTTTCTCTTCTATGCCATTTCTCAAGATCTCCAAGACACTCAAAATCTTTAACTGGAAATGGAGTAAATAAGGTATCTGTACCAGCAAACTGAACCTTAAACTCCAGAATGCTGATTCCAAAGTTTTTAGCCTTCCAAAAAGATTCCAACAGTGGAAGGAATTTTCAACAGATTTACAAAAGAAATCTATTGCAGTCAGGTAAAACAGGCTGCACTTAAGAATTAAAGGGAGCAGCAAAACATACAACCAGTGCTGGGGAAAACCAAAAGATCTTGGAAGTTCTCTTCCACATGTTCCTAAATAATTTCTAGTAACAAATACGTAATTTTAACAAATTTAGTTGGATGCTAACAACATTTCTACTTTCCAGTATCACTATCCAGCTAAGTACTGTTCTTGGGCTCTAATTAATATGCTGATGCCTAAGTAAACTTGTAATAATACCAACAATATCTACTTCACACAGCTGCAATGAACTTGCAACCCTTCATTAATATCACACAGGCAATTACTTTGGTTCCAAAATTAGGCACCTTGTCACTCCCTGAGTTCTAACATGTTAAAGTACTGTTAATTACTTAATTTCTTGTTGAAAGATGTAGGGAAATCAAGAAATACTAGAAACCTTTTCAAAACTAGTAACTGCCTTAATTATTTAAACTATGAACTGTCATTTTTCAGCATTTTTGCCATCCTAAAAAAGACATACCTATCACAAATGGTAAAATATCCTGTTGGAAAGCGATACTGCCAGCAGTTCTGATCATCCTCAGTGTGGAAAACCTTCTCCTTATGCTTTTCAGAAGAAATGTGACCCTGCCATTGCTTCTCACTATTACAGTTCTTCCCACACATCCAACAATGAAAATCCACCTGTTTTCAAGGAATTTGAAAACAAAACATTGAGAAATGCAATGCTGTAAGCACAGAACTTCTCCTAATACATTCTGAATGTTTTCTTTGTTTACCTAAACAGACACAGTTATTGAAACAATCACATAAAGTTTATGATCTCCACTGGCTTTACAAGAACTGGTATACAGTGTCAGTTACATTTAGTGCAGGTATCTGTGGTCTAAGGAAGCACCAAGAAAATATGGGAAACAACCTAAGTTACTGACTGTGGGGAAAAAAAAGCCCAACAAACCCCCACATGCTTGGATTTAGGATTATACCTATGATTACTTACTGTAACTTCAGCATAGTCAGTTGGCATGTGAATTTGCTTCCCATTTTCTTTGTTTGCCTGAGCAGCTGTATCATCTCCTTTTTCTGGTTTTTGAGTTTTTAGCCATATGTCATACAACTGCTCCAAGTCTTGAACTAATGAGAGCAGAAGCTAAAATAAGTAATTAGCAATTAAGGCAAGAGTTTGAGAACACTAAATAATCGACTGAGTTTGTGAGCATAATTCAGTTCCCACCTATCGTAAGAAGAAAAAGGAAAGGAAACAAATGTAGACAGTTACACAATTCAGAGATTAAGAGCCAAGGGGAACAGGCATCTCTGGCTACTTACCAAGAACCTTCTGTGCCTATTGAGGGGACAGCAAGAGGTTTCTGAACGGGCACCCAAAGTACAGATAACAGCTGTGCTGCTGCATATCAATACCTGAATTTCAAAGAACTAATCTCATGTGTGCTACAGTTTTTGGTAAATTTAGTTTGCTTTCTTGCAGACAACTATCTGATCATTTATGTAATTTATTCCTTCTCATTTTCAGCGCATTCTCCCTAGTAACTCTATGGGGATAGTAAAGTCAACAACAGAAAGTGAATGGCAAGTAAATACACTGGGGAGGAATGTTCTGCAAATAGTTTTCCCCCTGTGTAATTACATGAATCCATGTGTGTGCACGTGGCAATACAAATACCAACTAATATTGCTGCAAGGATCAATATAATATTCCTAAGACATCTAAAAAACCAATACAAACTACTTTATTGTTAAAAATCCCATCAAGCAACGAATACACAATACAGCTATTTTTATTTAATACTGTTTTTGAATGCCCGGTCTGGGTTTGTTTAAATTTAGAGAAAAGGGCACCTGCAAGGTTTACTACAGAAGATAATGAAAGTAGATTAAAAAGTAATTGAAGTACAAGAATGAAAAGCAGAACAGTTACATTTACAACATGTTAGATTTACTCTTCTACTTACTGCTGTTCTCCTTCATATAGGTCCACATCTCTCTCTCCTCAGGACTGTGAGCAAATGAGCAGTTTCCATCATACTGACATTTCTTGCCGGAAGCAATATGATTGCACAACTGGAACATTAATTTAAAAAAAATCCTTAGGAATATAAAGCAGAATGGATGCTAGTAGAATTTTAAATTTTTTTAAGTCTTGGATAGAGTTTCCCCTCCCAGTCAAACATTTATATAATGTGAAAAATAAAAATGTTTATCTTACAAAAAACCTCATTTATTATAGTTAGAAAAAGAGAACTGCTGGAAGCAAGTACTATGAGTATTTTTTGCCACACTACCAGACCACAGATATGTATAAATTATTTCAGAAATATTTACTTCCACTGACGAGTAAGGGCTTCAGTAGTAACATGAGATCAGTGCTTTTCTAAGGCTGAACGTTGTAGAAACACTATGAACATTTTCCTACCAACTCCCATGGGAATTTCTGCAGAAGTGATGAAACCAGCCCAATTACTAATATTTTCCAGTTACTGTTATCTCTCTTCTTAACCAAAATGTTAGTTTTAGGTTAACATACATCAAACTGCAGAGGCACTTGCTTCTTTGCAGGGAGAGGACGAATGGTCATCCACTTCTTACGTTCATTAGACATTACCAGCACCACACGGCGATCTTTGCTCCATCTGGAAACCACAAGCATTCAATGAAAGAAAGCATTACTAAAAAAAGCTACAATTTCTGCACAGAAGCAGAACCAGAAAAGCTCAGAAAGGTTATTTTTAAAGCTTTAGCCATATATTTAAGATTTAATGAAGTCCTGCTGAAACTTGACCAAAACTGTTAATACCAAAAAAAACCTCCAAAACTGAAACACAAACACTTTGGTAGCCACCTAAGTGTTTCTCAGTACCAATTATTAGCACACTACAAAGAGATGACTCTGTCATACTTCAGTATGTTTGGTTTTTTTTAATTCCTTGTATGAGTCTTTCCTAAGAAGCAACAGTTTCCCAGAGGTTTTAAATGGCTGACAGAACAGTAGAATTTCCACTGTTTGGTCTTACTTACGGGTGTCTTGCCTTTGCACTACAGTATTTTTTGTTTCTGTCTGGCTCACTAACTTGACCATTTCTCCAGCACTGCCCACAAACAAACTTCATCTTCAAATTAAGCGATCCATATTTCATTTGGTTCCCAAGAATCTTAAGCCAAAAAAATAACAACAACAATAAAAGTATTTTGTATCTGCAAAGAAATCCATACATAATTATGAATTACTCCCTATGGCAGAAGTTTCAACACATGTTGGGAGGCAGATATTACACTGCATGCCTTGTAATAACTCAGCTTGTCATTTAAAACTAGACATTTCTTAACAAATGCATTTTTTTATTGAACTTATTTCTTATTTAGGTGTATGTACCCTGAAGTTGTGATAGGTAATATGTACAAACGAAACACACAAAAGTGCTACATATTGAAAAGATAATTAATTGCCCTAGAGCAGCTAATTTTGAACTTATATTTACATTTTATGTTTCACCTGGGACAGAACAAGCAAAGCAAAAAAGGAGTTGCACAGCAGCAAAGCAGGCATTTTAGTCTAAGTGAGCAAGCTGAATAAAGCCTACAGTGAAAGAGATTATTTGGAGATCATTACAAAAGTAATTTCTAAAATAAGCTACATTATACACACATAAAAAAAGTATTATCACCAGAATTTTTCTTCAAAGCCATAATAGGAACTTCAAAGACATGTCTGAGAAGGGACACGGAGATTTTACGAAGGCCACAGACACAGCACAAACTAAGCATAAAACCACAGAATTAGTTGAATGGAAAAATGAAAATACCTGTGATCCATGTGCACTAGCTTCCATGTTCTGCCAGTATTTCTTTGATTCTTGAACTATAGTATCATGTGAAATACCTGTGAAGAAAGGGGAACAGTCTTTGAGTACTTAGGACTGTTGCAGCCTTACAGACATGCTCAAACTGGAATGCTACTGAAGCCCCAAAGCTTTTATGTTTTTCTTTTTGTATATTGTGTAAGTATTCACACACTTATACATGATATACATTTACATCATGGATATCCTGTTACATCCATACACACACAAAATACACACTCTTAAGAACATCATGAGGGCATCCAAAACAGAAATATTGTCTGTACCATCCCAATGAAAAGAATACAAGCTTTTTAAATTACAGATTGTTCACTAAGTTAAGGTTCATCTTTGAGTATTTAAACATAATGTACTAGAGCTCAAATGTCAGTCTAATTATAAAAGCTACACTGTCTTATGTACCATGGAAAACCTCTCCAAAATGAAAGCTGAGAGGCACTAGGTTGCTCCTGCTTGCCTCCTGCACTGATCCCAAGTTGCTAATTTCAGAGGGAGTTGGGAAAATGAAGGAGTTGCAATACAATGAAGAGTGAAGTGAGCATTTTACTAAACATACCTGATTCTTTTTGCATTATCCAGACTTTAAGCTCTACCAGACTGTGAGCATAAAAGCATTTATCCTCTCGTAAGCAGCCATAATGCACTTCATGTCTGCACAGATCAAGCTGACAGCGAACTTGGAAAGGGCGGATTTTGGAATACTTCACCATAGTCTCTCGCAAAATGTGGACAAGGCACCTGTTTTGAAAACAGTCAAGTTTACATATTCTTTAAAATAACCATCCTTCATCACAGCTTGTTAAATATCCTTCAATCACTTTTAACTTGAAATCAGAAAGTCAGGAAAGTTCTCAGGAGGAGGTCACATGTAAGCATCGTTTCTAGGCTGAGTAAACACATCAAACAGTACTCCTGAGAATCCAGAATCCCTCTTCTGCAAAGCCTTACTGAATTCAATCCAACCGGATCCCTGGTTTCTGAGAGGGAAAGCAGATCATGTCCACTTTCAAGTATATATCCTGATCTAATTACTAACCCATGTACTACTTCTTTTATAGAGCACCATTTAAGGAAGACGTGAGGCATAACAGTAACAGCCTAGCACTTGTAGCAGCAGTGCTTCCTCAATACAAGAAAACGGAGTACAAACAAAGCAATTCCAATGCTGCCACTTACTTTTAAATCATACAAAGTTTCTTAATTCTCCAAAACTTATACTATTACAACAATAAAAACTTTGTTAACTTTCCAAGAATAATTAAAGACACTACTCACACTGTTTTTTTATCAACTGAATTTATAAGGGGCATGGTCTATTTCATACACTGTAATTAAGGTAAACCTGAGTTAAAACTACAGCAAAATAAGCAAAATGGATCAAAGAAAGAGCAAACTTACGAATTCCTGTTTTAATTTAACATTACACATCTATTTACATCAATACAGCTCACCAGGTAGATAAGCTATTAACAACCTGACACCAAACCCCATAAGATTCAAAGATGATGGTAGACATCACTAATTTTGAATGACTGATAAAGAAATAGCTCACTTTAATTTAGTTACATTTGTCAACCCTTGTTCTTTAAGTCTGTCTTGCCTACACTGCCAAAGTGTAACAGTCAGCAGGGAAGAGAAGTTAACCAACAGGTAAGAAATGTAAGTCAGTATTAAGAACTGCCTTTGCTTTTAAATTTCAACTTATAGAGATGGTATTTCAAACATACTTGTTATCTTCAAAGTCATGCATAGCAGGGTGAGAACAAGATGATGAGTTATCCTTGTTCCTTTTGCTTATTATTCTGGGCTTGTGATCAAAACATTTCTGGAATATAAAAACAAGTAATTAGACAGTATGTATTTTAGACAATTAAAAATATACCTTACCTTAAAGATTTTAACAGATATTTCATCTAGTCTCTAATCTAAAGGCAGCCAGATTATTACTGAAAATCCACTTCAAAAATTACAAAATAGTTAACCACGAACCAAAGCATTTCTTTCCACATAGTTTCACTATCTATTACCATTTTTATTGTGTTACGAGAAATTAAGCAGCACCTCACAAAGAAACATAAATAATCCATGGTATTCTTGAAGAAGTTGCGACACAGTCAAGTTGATCTTTCCAGGTCCTCCAAAAAGAGCTTCTCGACTGAAGGCTCCTTTGCGCTCCAGCGTCCACACGTCGATCTCCTCTTGGCAATAGGCAAACGTGCAATGGCCTGGGTACCTGCATTCCTCCTCAGCAGCAACATCTCAAAGGACAGCATTGAACAGGACATTGCTTTTACACAACTTTCATTGGAAATTCACATTAAAATTTCCACTGTATCTGTTTCATATACTTTTAATAAAGAAGTTATATAGATCTGTTGTAAATGGGTCACTTAAATCTAACAGAAGCAAAACCTTATGCTGAATGACTTGCAAATGTAAAACTCCTCAAAACAGCTAATGAACACCTCCATCAACTATCCTGCACTAATAAGGCAACGATTCTGAGAACCCAGAATACCCTCTGCTCCAGTAAAGCTGCTCATTAATCCATGAATCATCTTGCTTACATCATAAGTAGAGGTTCATACTGCAAAAGTGAAAAAAAAATGCTTCTTTGTTGCTAACAGTTAATCATCCAATACTCAAAAGCAAATTTATTCTTCATGAAGAACGGTACAGAAGTACACTGCATATTCTCTAAATAATCATATTAATGGTCAAAATATGGCTTCTCTTACAGCCTTTGAAATTATACACAACCCAGAACTTCCTTCTCCACCTCCCATAAGCATAAATGAAAATTCCTTCTATACTTCACTATGGAAAAGCTAAACTGTATTACTGTGAGTGTAGGCATCACCATTTACTCTCTGTAACACGTACCTTTACATATATGATATGGTCCCACATACTGTGTCTTTGTTGGTCTTGGACGTATTTTTTTCCATGATTTATCTTCCGAGTTTTTTATTCTGCCAATTAAAATATCCTTCTTACATTTATGTTCTAAATTGGGATGGTAAGCGTAATCCAATAATTTAGGACCTGAAACAATCAGAAAATTGCTTGTATTTGCATAAATTGCATCAAACAATAACATGTCCATACACAGACTGGCACAGAAGCCCAAAAGAAAAGTTCACAAACACTTTTCCTACTTGCACCAGCAGCTCTGAAGAACCAAAAGTCATTAACCACCATGTTGAGCAGCATAGAAAAAAACCCCCAAATACTTACAAAAGGCAGTCTCAGCAAGAAAAACCCACAAGTTATTTTATATTTGGGGAGGGGTGCTGTGTTACAACCTTAAAGTTACTGTGGGTCAGCAAATTGCTGCATTTTTAAAATTCCAAAGTATCCATGCCAATAACACTAGTTTAAAACTTAAATTGCTTATCCATATTAAGTCAATGCAGATGAATTCCAGTAATCAGTAAATGGCTCTCTTCAACATTTATTTTATCAGGAGAGGTACTATGTTCAGAGACAAAACATACTCGGTAAGAAGTTCACATGTGCCAAAAAGATAAATGCCAATCCCAAAACTTTGTGATTTTGGAAACAAAAATACGCCTAGCTTCAAACTCGGTCTTTAGGATGGTACTAAAGGAAGAGCATCTGAAGATGAGCAATGCTCAGTGAATTTTGCTATTTGCAAGACTGAAAAACAAGACCATGACGCAGTTTTCTCTGGACAAGAAGATGATAGAACAGTGTAATTTTCAAAAGGCAGTAAAAGCAGGAGACACTTAAAAGGCTTTGATAGAGATGGAAAGAAACAGAGAAAGTAGATGCATTGACACAAAAAGTGAAGCTAGGAACATGCTAAGTACTTTCACCAATATTTTACAGCTCCAGCTTTAGCAGAACATGTTCTATGGTTTTTCAAACTTCACTTTGTGGATTTTTCTAGTAAAAATAATTTTAAACTAGTATAGAAGTTCTTAAGGGTACAATAGTCATCCCCTAAAGGTCTTGATACAATTCTTTATTAGTATATCAATATCAATGATACCTGTAACTTTAAACACAATGCTTATTTTTAAGATTAGTTTTAATAGAAGCTATTGCCTTTAGAATATGGCTCTGTTTAACAGCAACAGCTCAGGTCTAAAAGATTAGTTATATTAATGACCAATACTGGTTAAGCTCCTTTAAGTCAATACAGTGGAGTTAATTATTACTAAGGTTTGAAAGCCTCATGATTATGATTTAGAATTAGTTTGAAAGAACGATAAAACAGATGGGATGTGAAGGTTACCAGTTACTTTGAACTGCAGTTCAATTCCCCATGGCCAATCAGAGAGAGTACTGCAAGTTTTATTTAGTCTTGAGCAAAGGTGTCATTCTTCACAGTACCCTGGGGTTTGGGAGGAAAGTGGATACAGAATGTGAACGACCTTACACACAGAGAAAGTATTTGGTGATTCATGGTGGGTTTAGAAATCAAGAATCTATTAGGACAAGAAATAAAGACAAGAGGAAAGAAGATACAATAGTGGTTGAAATACTTCACCAATCATAAGATCATGCTACATCTGCAAAGAACAAGTCAGGATTAACATGGTTTAGAAGCCAACAGTGTTAAATTCTGAAAATTTTACATGTATGCTTTTCAATTAAAAAAAAAAAATCAAGTCTAATAGCTCCTTACCTTTTTTGACAAAACATAACTGGCAGGCCTGTCTTAGCTCATGTGTGCCTTCCAGTGGGTTCCTTCCTGCCAGTGCTGGAGATACAGGTATACTAGCAGTTGTACTGCTAAAAACATTGGAGAAGTCATTTCTAGTTTGGCCTGCAATTCCCATGTAATTTTCAGACCCAAACAAACTACTAGGACCATTTATCTGTTGAAAGAAAGCATATTTTAGTTGATACATAGAATTTATTTATCTACAGTTAAAATTTAACCTACTGAAATTTTTCTTCAAAGCCATAATAGGAACTTCAAAGACACGTCTGAGAAGGGATGCGGAGATTTCACAAAGGCCACAGACACAGCACAAACTAAGCATAAAACAAGAGTCAACCAGGTACAGGCAGAACAACAGCCTTTGTCAGGCTGATTATTACTCCCTCCTGGCTCCTAAGGATGCAATCCTTCATGCAATCCATCCTTCCCCACGCAGTCAATGCCAGCAACATGACTGAAAATGCACAACACAACTGCAATACAGAAAGCAGACAGATCCTCAGACACAAGGTGGCATCTGCTCTGTTCCTATACTAGGACAGTTCTCCAGGATGCCTAGTGTTTGGTACTCCGATCATAAGTGATTTTAGATTGGTTGTTTTATAATTCAACAGTATTTTACACCAAGTTCCTCAGAATGGGAAAATGGTTGTGACAGTAGTCAAAATTTGCATACATACAACAACCTCTGTACATTTTTTCTTGTGTTACTGTTCCTGTGAGTCCCCATACAAGTGTTCTCCAAGCCAGAACCCACTTTTAATGGGAGAAGTGCTATTATTTTTTTTAAATAGATACTTCAGCTGTAAAAATTCAGATTTGTGTAAAGCCTCCAAGATGTTAACATATGAACTGATGTGAACAAAAACATTAAAAATACGTACAAACAATGGGGAATTATTGCTGCTAAGTGTTGGTGTTCCATCTCTAGAAGCTGAACTTGCAATGTCTAAAGGAATAAAAAGATATTTTAATTATAAGAGTTCCTCAGAACATCCCATGCAAAAAATAATTTACCATTCCTGAGAAGTATCAGAGGTTTGGGTTTTCTGACAAACACCAAAGGTTTTTTGTTTGCTACAATAATTTTTTTTTTAATTATGTAAATGTCCCTTGTAAACATCTGGGCTGAAAAGTTATTAGGCAATCATCTTCAAAATATACACCTGGTTACCACCAGCAGTAGCTTCACAGGCAGATACTAAAACAATATGAAGATACTTGTACAGAACAAAAAGGGTAGCAAGATAAGCAATATGTGACAATGAAAAAATGAGGAGAAGAAAGAGGGTAAGAGGATACTTCAACTTTTGATTTTATTTTGTAAATTTGGCTTTGTTCTGAAGACAGCACGGTCCTGTAACACTGGTAATTAAAGACAAAACTCTATTTTATCTTTTGTAGTTCATTATTTGTATCTTGTCATTTCACATACCTGACTTCACTACATAATTATAGTCTGTGTAGTTTGAATCCAAGCATGTAATACTGGTATCTTTTCAGAGTACACAGTTATATTACCCTTTTAGAATTCTTGTTTATTGCCAAATCACGACAAATGGCTTAAGGTGTAAGAACAAGTTTGTTTAAAATAAAAAGTTTGAGGGAATACTGTTTCTTCTTTGAACTGATTCACCTGAAACAAATAAATTTACATAATAGATACAGAAAAACTACACAGAGGGAGCTTGGAGCATGCTTATGCAGACCCCAAGGAAACACAGAAGTTTTATTTATGAATTCTTGTACACAACCAACACTCAAAAACTATTAGCACAGATCAAATGTTATGTGTTAAATATTACTGAATAGTTGTGAAAACTAATTTGTCAAAAAGAAAAGCCACTTGGCTCATGCACAACTCTCATCATCATAAAAGGTTAAATATTAAGACTCATTTCTTACCTCTTTTTGGGTCACTGATTGAAAAGGTGCTTAATGGTGAACAAAAGTTTTCCAGCGAAGAAGCCAAAGGCTGTGAAAAGATTTCTGAAAGAGAAGCTGAAGGAACAAATCCTGCAGTAACTGGCAGTGTCCCCAACAAAGAGGCAGAGAAAGGTACACTAGGAGCTACACTTCCTGCAGGAAGAGGTCCTCTGGCTCCTGTAGTTTGCTGGAAAAAAAAAAAATTAAAAAGAATGTCCAGACCAAGAAAGAAAGTCCTCAAGAACATAATCTGCCACAGTATTTCTTTTAGTCAAGTTTCTGTGAAGTTTTTATAAATCCACTGAAAAACATCACTAAAAGGTACACTACAGTCTTGCACAGAGCTGCAGTAACCAAATCCTAAACAATGCCCTAGGTGCAAGGCTTTATCCACTCATCTTAAAGGTTCAGTTACCAGACACTTACTAAGTTTGTAACAGATCTGGATTTTTTTATCGATCGGATCACAGCTGAATTTCCAAATTATGTTAAAAACACAGACAACAGGGAAGAGTAGGAAGAGCCAGGTATCAACAGTATTTGTTTCTAAATAAAGAGAACGTAATTCAAACTGCAGTACAGCAAAGAGGTACGAGTTGGCTTTGAGGTAAATCCTCAGATCCAATCAAATGATAACATCTTCTGCAAAGGCCAGGTCACATTCTTTCCTCCCATGAAAAATAACGTATCCTTCTGTACACTTTTGTTAAGGACATACCAAGTGAGGGAGTTTCCCCTCCCTTCTTCCTGCCATCCCAAGAAGCTCCCTCCCTGCCTGGATGTTGAATGAGTAGGTCTGCACAGAGTCTGCCCAATGGGAAACTCCATGTTCCCCCAGTTATCTGCCTGCAATTCACTCAGGTCAGCTGTACAGCTCACTCAATTCTACACTCCACAAGACTGCAGTCTCTCCTGGAAGGCTGCATTTCCTCCTGGCTTTCACTATGGCAAATGTCCTAGGATCTCTTAAAAATAATTATTTTATCCATTTCCAAAATACTTTCTAAAACACGAAGTGCATAAAATAGAAAATCAGAATGCCAAGGATTTTTGATTTCAAGATTTACAACTGTAAATTAGAGTTGAATGAGGAATTAAAATCACAGCTAACTGAAGAACTGAATGTGCCACAGCCTCATTTAACACTGCAATACTAATGCAAATGACTGGCAGGGCCAGAGCAGGGAGTCAGTAACCTTGGTAATAAGTTCAGACATCTCTGCTCATCGATCAGAGCTCTCATTTTGACTAACAACTGAGGAACTCTGGAGGTTTCACAGTCTACTCTAGGTCTGGCATAACAGTGTTAAGTAGGAACAACACCTCATATAACTAGATTTCTAATAGCTCTTCTAAAAATACAAGAAGTCAGACTCATGATGGATCATTTCTATTCAGCCAGGTGGTGGATCTAGACAAAGCTCTGATTGCAGAGATACCAGGGAGCACCCTTGAAGGCCACAGCCCAAGTACTCCTCTGCTGCAAAGCTTTTTGCTGATGTTTAACTATAGTTGCTACAGCTACAAGGTGAGCATTCCAACACACTCTTCAAGTTCTAAGAGCGTTTATTTGCACAAAAAAAACCCTTAAAAACCACGTTAGTCCAGACTTCAAATGTTCAATTCACTTTTCACAGTACTTCCTGTAAGTAGCATTGGTAGTAGCATAGCAGTATTTCTGAAGTAGTAGTAGTCCTTCTATCTTTACAGCCACATTTACAAGAATCTGCACCCGAAAAAAAACCAACCTGACTATGCACAAAGACAGCTCAACGTAACTAGCAAAGGTAACACACAC
Source organism: Coloeus monedula (assembly GCF_965178545.1). Lineage (NCBI taxonomy): Eukaryota > Metazoa > Chordata > Aves > Passeriformes > Corvidae > Coloeus > Coloeus monedula. The sequence goes on along the minus strand of NC_138796.1, from coordinate 10,357,401 downwards.
TTCACCACTCGCCCACTCAAAATAGGGAGATCCCGCTCCTAAGGAGAGTCTTTTGAGAATGAAAACAGACAAAAAAGTCTTACCATTACACCTTCATCTGGATCAGGCACAGAATCAAGTAACTCATCAAGTTCTTCTCCAATAATTATATCTCCATCTCCACAATCTAAACATGCTTCTGGCATAGAGAAAGAAACATTCCCTCCATTTGCCAGCACTGCAGAAGGCAAAGGAACCTTTTCCATCTGAAGAGGCATAACAGTAGGTAAAGGTGGTACAGGTACTGGTGACACTTTAGACACTTCAGAAACAAAGTTTGATGAAGAAGCAGCAGAAACCATCTCTTGTTTCTGGTCAGATAAATCTGAAATAGATAAGATGGGAATGATTGGAACCTCTGTTCAAAGATGTGAGAAGTTCTTGCCTAACTTTTACCCTCACAACATGGAGGGTTTGGTAGTAAAGAAATGTGAGGAATGTTTAAGCAAAACCACATTAAATGTTTTCAGCGTCCAAATGATGTGTACCTTTATCTCAATGTTTAATTATTACTCAAACTAAAACAGACAGAAAAAGTTACCGACCTGATACTTTACTAAATCTTTGGCAGAGTCTCCCCTCCCTATTTTTTCAAGTTAAAAATGACAGTGTGGAGACGATCACTACAGGAGCAGTTACAATCATATCAGGTTAAGGAGAGCAGAAGGAAATTTGCTCAGACATTTAAATATGCAGTTTTAGAGATAAACAGATCAGACTTTTACCCCAGTACTTTCAAATGGCCAGATGAATTTTCTTCTGAATTTTCCTAACACAATGAGATATGTATGGCATACCTAGCTCCCTAGCATTAGTAATGTAACACAACAAAACTCACCTAACTCAATATCTTCTACAGAAGAATTCTGTAAATGAGAAAAAAAATACCTCTCAGCACTTTCCACAAGAGCCATTAAAAATTTTCAAATACGTATTTACAGACTAAGAATGTAAACCCTCTCAAATTCAGGTTTTATAAAATCTCAAACTTATGAAGTCTCATGTAATTTAAAGGTCAAATAATTTTTTAGATAAAGCATCCACTTGCAGACTGAAATCCACTCATAGTATCACTAAAAATTTGCAACCAACCAACAAAAGTGAGAGTGATACTTCAGGGAATGAAAGAGTCTGAATAGTATCTTAAATGAGCCATTCCTACATTTCCTCATTCATTCACAGCTAAATTGTCTATATTCATGTGAAAGAAGTCTGTAAGATAAAGATGAACTCCTCTTCACTACTGCTATTCAGACACATTACAAAGAGCAAGATAAATCCAAGTTCAGCTGCCAATGAGGATCAAATTTGGACAAATGCATGTAAGTAAAAGGGATTTTATCACAGCACCCTTCATTTTGATAACTGTCAACTAAATAAAATAAAAAATAAACCCATTACCTTTGCTCTTGCCTCAGGACGTGAAAAATAAATATATGCATTGCACTGGATTTTACCTTTTAGCTAACATTTATTATGTCCTAGTCTGCCATAAATATACAGCAAAACTGAACATAAAGATCAAAAGAGCCCTAAAGTCCCAAATAACAGCCTCTAATATAAAATGTCAATTGCACCAATGTCCCTTTATCATCATGAAATTATGAAACAATTATTCACCGTAGTTTACAGTCAGCTTGCACTTGGAACATGTAAAACCTTACCTGAGCTGATACATCACTAGAAACTGAATTTGAGGGTGGCTACAAAGAAAAGATACTTCCATTAAATACAAATTTGATATCAAGAGCGGGAAATCTTAATGTTAAATGTTAAAATAAAATCTTACCTTTGCTCTTACATATGCTTTCCTTATTTTTAACCCTAGTTTTTGAGCTAGTTCTTGGGTAAGCTTAATCACACTTTCATCCTAAAAGACATAAATAAAATTTCATAACTTACATGTACTGTCATCAAGCAAAGACATCTGTTTATATCTCAGTCTGTATTCTGCAAGATTCCTATATGCAGGATGTCTCAAAATGCAGCTTTATTCTTTCACAAACACAGGACTGAAACCTAAACCTGAAAAATACAGCTACCCTCAAGTAAAAACTATGTTGACAGAAAATGGACAGTATCCCCCTTTTCCTTTTATCTGGATTTAAAATAATGTAAAGATTTTCCAATACCAGAGAAATTCAGAGAAGTGTTTTGTTGGGGGGGGGGGTTTTTTGTGGGTGGGTGTTTTTTGTTTGTTTACTTGAGGAGGGCATTTGTTCCTTCAGCGGATGGGGGTTTATTTTGTTGATTTGCTTTTACACAAACTGAGGGCCATATTCCTGATTACCATATGAGCTGCTACATGACACTGATGAATATTTAATGAGCACTCTGTATTTTGGGAGGAATTACATCATACAACTACAAAAGCTAAGTTAAAAAGTCATCATATTTCCCTCTGTCCTACACTTATAACTACCCATTTAAATTAAGATTTAGTATTCAGATCATGTCCTACAGCTAGAAGAAGCTATTTATAAAACTTATATAAAGGCATATTAACCTTAAGCAAAAACATTCAGATCTGGAGGTGCAAAGTGAGGATCCAAAGTCAAAAGTTACACATCCAAATAACTGGTTTATGTCTTTGGAAACACAACTGAAACCTTCTCCTTATCAAGAGGCAAACCTATGCCCAACACTTTGTCTAGCGTCTCACTGTAGTTTTGATGCAGAAAGGTGAGGAAGCAGCAAGTCAGTGTTCTACCCTGTGATCAGTCTATTTTGAGCAAAGCATGTTAAGATTCCATCAGCATGTAAGTTCAAATCAGGAATGCATTTCTGAAGTGAAATCTCTTAATCATCCTCACTCACAACATTTTGGTTTGCATTATGAAGGGTCCCAGACAACCAAAATGGTTTTGGATATAATTGAAGCCCTGCATGAATGCACTTGATGCACTCCCGCTCTTAAAAAACCCCAAACAAATAAAAAACCACAACCCAACCACACAAACAGTCACGGAAAGCAGATCCCCAGGACCAGCATTTCAGTCTACAGATCATCTCCTACACCACACACTGCCTGCTAACACAGAGCCCAAGATTAGGGGTGCACAGCAAGTGATTCACATGCACTGGTAAGAACGTTACTTGGAAAGCTAAAATACAGTTATCAAAAGAATTGTACATTATAATTATGGTGGGTTTCTCTTCATGTCATAGAGAATTTTAAGCAATTAATTAAGTGGTCCTAGAGCTTATTGCAAACATTCATGGCACTTGACCCCACCTGCATTTCTGCTGAAAGTTAACACAACAAACTGGGCCTGGGGACTAATCTCTGCCCTCAAGTCTGCACTTCTACAAGAAAAAATAATGCTTAGAGGAATAAAAATAATTTATTGCATTAAAAAAACTCCAAACCAGAAGAAACAACCTTGGTCTTGAAATAAGTAGACGTTTCAAAACTTCAGTAATAATCACCAATATACAATTTACCCACCTGTGGCACAGCAAGAGAACATTTTGCTACAGCATCATAAGCCTTTTTATACCTTCCCAGTTCATTCAAAGCTTTTGCTTTGCGATAGAGAGCTCTGAAATTGTTTTCGTTCAATCTTAATGCTATCTCACAGTCTTCTAGAACTTTTTCATGCAATCCCTAGGAGGAGAAAGAAGAAAAAAAGACACTAATCAGAACTATTATCATGGAAATAGTGAATTCGAACTGTATTAGACAGGTATTGAAACATTATCAAGCATTCACCAAGGCCACTGTACAGTGCATTTGTAAGGTTTGCTAAGTCACCAAATTAGGCAACTAAAAAGAAGCAGGGCCATAATTATGTAAAATCCAGTAACAGTTACAAAGAAAATTTAGCTTTTTCACAAGAGCCATCTTGTTCCATAGAGAAAGCAGCCAAGTCAGTGCAGTCAGCAGTGGAAATGGATAAAAATACTGTTCATCAAATTCCAAGCCTAGTATGACTCTTTTATGCTAATTGTAGTATTAGTAACTAAAACCACCTCAATTATACTTGTAAAAAGCTTTTAAAGAACGTGCCAAAGTGATGATTTGAAACATGTCAGTCCTCAAACTACCATTAAGAGCTTTTCACTCACTAGACTTTGAGTCTTCATACCCTGTTTGCATCCTGTCCTGGAGAAATCCTAGTTTAAACAGAAGCTTACCATATTTGAAAAACACGCGATCCTGTTCACGTGCAGCTTTTCTAAAACATCATCAGAAACATGGATTTCTTCAGAATTAGCATAATCAGCTATGTTTATAGCTTCTGTATAATGACTCAGTGACCCTCTCCAATCACCTTCTCGATACACGTCATTTCCTTCATGAAAAAGATTTCTAACAAGATCTCGTATAAATAACTGGAACAAAGAAAAGAAAAACTCATCAACAACAGTTTCTTGTTTATTGTCCATACTTCCAAAGAAAATTTTAAGTAGAAAATTTATACTTGTAACTTCATGGAATCGGAGTGAAATGCAAAACTTTTGTCTGCACTAGTGTTTTTCTTCTGACATTTTTCCAATACAATCTCAAAGATGTATATATATGTTCCACATATTCTTTCAGCAAGCAGCAGCCATAGCAACTGGGAAAGCAGGAGAACACAAAAACTGCTTTGCAGAAAGGGTTTTTTCATCAAAATGTGAATGACTGTATTTTTATCTAATATGTTCTAAAATCCAATGAAACCACCTATCACTGGAAAAAGAACTAAAAAGACAAATCTCAAAATACAAGCCAAAATTATGCAAAATCATAACACATACCGAAACAAAATATGTTCTGAAGGTTTCTGTGACTGAAGACCTTCTATCTTACTTTTGCTGTGCTACTCTGAACTTTACTCAGAATAGCACATTGCTTCATTCAATTAATGCCCCAAATTTATCCCCAACACCAGTAGAGAAAGACTTCATCTGAACTGCTGTATGAGTAACTTCAGGACACCCAAATACCTGAATAATGTTAGTAGTTGTACAGTTCCAATACTGAGACTTTTAAAATTACCAGTCATACTATATCATTACCTAAATGATGACTCAAACCAACATTAAATATAAGAATATAGGTCCATATTAAAAACACTTCTAGAAATTAGGAAGTCATTTCATTACCTCATATTGTTCTTGTGTCCCTGGATAGGGCAAAGTAGATCTAGAAAAAAAATCACAAACTTCACTTATTATACATATCTGTTAAAAGACAATCGCTCTGAGGAATGAATGATGGTTCTTAGTAATAGCAGCCTTGCTTCTGCAACAGGCAAATCTCTGAATTTTGCTCATAGCCTGCCCTGAACAAGGAAGAGTGCTGTAGATGAGTTTTGATTAAAAAACTGTGCTTTCTCATTACTAATGGCTCATTTTCTTTTAAAGTTACATAATCAGTCTGAGCTCTGCTGTTCAAAATGTATTAAGGTTTTGAATGCTTCGAGAGTTTTAGACATCACTGTTGTTTGTTTAAAAACAACTTCCTTCCTCTCCTCCCCTGTACAGAACCATGTTATAGATGAGGGGAACTGCAATATTCTTGTAAGTACTATAAAATGACAAATTATCTGTCAAAAACCACATCACTTTTAATTAAGTCATACCAATGACACAACAGGAATTTTAAGAGCTCTTTTATATGACATGCAACAGAGATTTTCTCTAGCACAGAAAAGAGGTCTTTACTGCTACATTTTCAGGAAGAAAAGCAGGAATCCTTTCCTTTTGCATACAGGTTAACTGAGAGTCTGTTTTTAAATGGTCAGGGTTTTGGGGGGGGGGGGAAGCTTTTGTTGTTGGTATTTTTGTTGGTTGGTTGATTTTTTGTTTTGTTTTTGTTTTCAAAGAATGCCTTATATGAACAGTGAACTAATATGAAATTTCAAAATTATTTTAAGATAGCCAGGATCTTCAAAAGAATTTGGCATTGACCTAAATGAAAATGAACTACCCAGATGATTTCTCAATAGCTTAAATTTTAGCTCCAGAGTTAAAACATTTAGGTAGTGGTGAACAAACCCATCCCTTTCAGTAGCAACCTAGTCTTAGGTGTAGCTATTCGTAAGGTGGATTTTCAGGCTAGCAACATTTCCTATCCACAAAAAAAAAAAAAAGATTAAATTCTAATTTTTCTCAAAGGCAGGAAAGGAGTAACCTCTCATCTTCAATCTACTCTTTAGGAACAAAGAAGAGTGCTGTCTTTTCTTTAAAGCTGCTCCCTGTTTAACATGTTAGTGCTAGCAAATATTCTGAGGAGAAACACAAAAGGCCTTTCCCAGAGCTATCCATCTCATAGAAACAGATATACACATATGAATGAACATACAAGAATAAAAACCACAAAATCATACTCTATAAACTGGAGTCCTTTCTTAATGTCCTGTTGTCTAGTGCTTCTCTCTTCCGACACATTGGACATGTTATCCTGAACATCCACTTTTCGGATATGCCACTCCTCAAAAAGGAAGAGAGATAAATGGCTGTTATAATACGTTTCAGTGTGCATTTGGACCAGAAGGATCCACTCTCACATCAACACTAAGTCCACTGTACAAAGATGATTCTGCACCAAGCTTCAGAGACCACTGCAGAAACCCCTGACACAAGTGAAGCACTCACAGCGACAGAGGGAGAAGCCCCAGGTCACAACCAGCACCCCCTCTGTCAGCACCCAGTTACACAACATTTCTGCAGAGAACCTTTCTTCCAATTTCTAATTTATCTTTAGTTTCCACTCACTTCCTCCAGATGATGCAGAGTCCTGTTAGTGTAACTGCACCAAGCTACAAGTCCAGCTTCTCAGGTATTACTGCTAAACTGAAGTTCTACACTGGCCCCTTTTAACAGTTTTACACTTTTATTTGCTTGTTAAAGTAGAAATGAACTCAAGATCTTGGTATATTTATTAATAAAACCCCAGCTGATGAGATAGCTACCATGAAGTCTAGTTCTAGAGCATCTCATCATTCCCCAAGCACTAGGGTGAAATTAGAAGCAAACACTACTGCTTTATTAATATCTACCAGTCAGCCAAGGTGAAAACCTTGGACACTTCACCAGTAGCAAAGACTCCCTTCACTTGAAAAACTGAATCACTTCAATGTAATTCCACATCATCGGCTTGACATCTCAATTTAATTTGTCTCAATCAGTGATTTTTTTTTTTAGTTTGTGTCTTTTAATTTACTGGATTTACAAATGCTCAAGTTAAACAAGCTAAAATGAACTGCATAACCTTCAGTATAAGGCTATTTGAAGTATGCTGCCACTGTACATGGTTATGCCCAATTTTGATGTAAGATTACAACTTATTTTTCCAAGAAAAGGACCGATAGGACAAAGTTTTATTCTGAAAATACTCAAGTTCAGAAAAAGGCTTTTAGCTAGTGGAAATGTGCTTGTTTTGTGAAGAAAATGACTTCTTGTAGGAATTCATAGTTAAAAAAATAAATTGAACTGCATGCAGTACATTTCTGTTTGTCCTGAAACTAAGTTTTAAAAAGCCAGTATTTTGTGCCAGCTTGCCATTTCACATCAATGGCAGAAGAATGAAAACAAAGCAAAACGAAAAACAAACTAAACCCCAACAAACTCCACAAAATCCCAACTGTGGACGGAAACAGGCTGCAGAAGATATCCTACTTTCTCTGAATGATTTGGAATAAGGAAACAAAATGAAGAATTTACAGCTCTTACAACGTTTACAAACCTTTTCAAAGCCCCTTAAACAAATGTCTGAAGTCTAGACTACTTCAAGTCATTACGAGTTAGTCCTACTGTAACACATTCCTAAAATGAGCAATTTTCTTAAGGTCACCAAACAAATTATTGGAAGCACTCCAAGGTCCCCATTTCACCTCACTTCCCACTGTGACCTCTAGTCAGAGCAAGCTTTATAAAAAACATGAAAATAAAACTCAGTCTCTAGATAAATATCATGGACAGCTGTGATAGTCCACTAACATGAATTTCTCAGATATTGTTTGCTTGGGTACATAAATAGCCCTCAGTAATCTACTTTCCAGAGAGGAACTGTTTTTCATGTCATTTTACGCATCACCTTTTCTCCCATAAGTTAATAATACATATTGTGCTTTCTGTATCTATATTAAAAGACTTCTACTACATAATAAAGGTTTCAATAAATAACTGCATATCTATGAAGAAATCAAAATACAAATGCCTAAAGGACATTTTATCAGGCATCTGAATAGTTTTTATTTACTCGCTCGTGGATTAGCTTTTGGAGTTCAAAAAAGTCTTGTAAGTATAAGAAACTCTCGCACTAACCAAAGAAAGCAGGAATATTAGCACATGCTTTCCCTCAGAAGTAAGCTTTGAAAAACACATTTCAGTCCCGTGAATTAACAGCTGACAGTGTAATACCTTGCCACACAAGAGTCTGGCATATACCACAATCTGGGCAAATATTAATATCAGCTTTACTAATTTTAAGAAATCCCAGTATTCCACCCCAGCTTGCAAGGAGATGAAGGAAGTCCAACACAGTAACACCTGCATTTATTTATCACCTCTAACATAACATTAAAGAATGATATATTGAACTTGAGGATGTGCAGATCCAGTTTCTCCACAACAATAAAGTTAATGGAAATGTTACAAACTGGCATCACATATATAAGAACAGCTAGCAAGTGATGAACGTATGTGAGTGCTGAAATTGATTATTCAAAGCAGTTTTCTGGTTTTTTCCTATTCATTTGCATCCACAAGATATTCAGGCAAAAATTATCTTTTCTTAGAATACTCTGACAATCAAATTGCCCCAATATTTGATGATTTTGCAGAGTATTTAAAATTGTTTCAGATAGCACCTTTAACAGTATCTCTTCCACCCAAATTTTCCTTATATCCTCTGGAGCAACCAGAAGCATATTAGACTCAGTTATACACAAGGCAAATAACAATCATGTCTTGCCTTTTAATGTCGTCCATCCAAAAGGAAACCCCCACCTACTTAGCAACAATTCTTCTCCATTTGCAGGGACAGCATTTAAAGAAGAATGAACTTAGGCACATACATACATTTAAACAGTATAATGTTGCTTTGTTGCTTGAAAAATTACAAGAAAAGCAAAGCCTGTACTGTTGTTTAACTCTTGGTGCAATTCACTGACAGAAACAACCTAAAGGAAAGAAGAAATAGTATGGGAGCTGAAAAAAACCCCAAACAACACAGACTAATGTATCACTAATTAACATAACAGGCAAAACTAAGTGAGGCATTAAATGCAGTATTTCTACAACTGCTCCTATGATACCAATACAAGCTCAATTTACTAAATGTAGTAAAAAGGAAAAAAAAAAAAAAAAAGGCTGCCTAAACCCAAACATTTTAAAGAACAATTTATCCTGTTTTATCTACATCACAGGCTTTAACTCATCCTGTTTCCCAGAAGCAGAAGCCAAGTGACAGAAAGTACCCTGCCAGAAGCCAGTGACACCTTCTCTGACAGATGCTGGTCCACTTACACGAACAAGAGACATGAAGGACAACAGGTTTGTGCCAGTGCAGGCAGACAGGAATACCTCCACTTCTCTCTTCTACAAAGCCACTTATGCCTCTTTCTGGTTATTTGCCTTCCTCCCAGCACATGGCAAGACAGTTTTCTTCTTTTCTGTATTTTGGCACTTCTAAGGCATTCAAGATACATTTTAAAGGACATTCCCAATGCCTAGCATACGCCATGTGCCATATTCAGGCGCAAGGGCTTTGATTACAATCGCTAGACTATCTTTGCAAAGCAAATCTTTGCAACGCAAGTGAATAAATTCATACAGAATGTAGAAATTGGGTTTTTCTGTAGAAGGAATAAAATCCTTGGCTATTGTAAAAAGGAAGGTCACACTGTGTAAAAATTTAAGAGTCGAGACTTTCCATTTCTAAATTGCAGGACCAGAGAGCAACTATCTACAGTTTACCATGCACACAAGTTCCCCCAGCTGAAAACTCAGTCCCAAAGGACAGGGAACTGGGAAGGACTGATCCTTTCTCCTCTTGCACAGAGTTTTGCACATTGCTTATTTAGAGATGAATAGAGAATGCTGTGAAAAAGCATAACATCATCTGGGCACCAGAAATACTCCCCTGGGAATTAATGACCTTCAGCTGACCAAATAATTCTGTTATTGTTTGTTGTAGATATTTATGGCTCTGGCTATTATAAATACTTCAAGTAAGTATTCTCTGCACCTTTAGGCCTAAATGCTTAAAACTGGAAGTTAGTGATCCTTGCTGCACTTCCCTCTCCACAGAACTAAAACTTACAAAGCAAGGTCAGTGTATAGATGTGTTCTTTTAAATTACAGGAGCATATCCTCTTGCCATGTATCACCGAGTTCACTATTAACACAATTACTAGCTTACAGGAATCTCAAATTAGATCTCTGTATAGTACAAAGCACATTGAAAATTTTATCATTATTGTAGTTGATAGATCTCTACCAGCCTCAGTGATTCAGCTGAATTACTGAGTAAAATCAGCCAGATGAAGAGACCCCTTCTGTATTTTAGCATCAGCCTTCTCCCCCTCAATTCTGTCAGAAATTAATCCATCATCTGCACCATCCTACCTCAAAACTTTGGTCAGAAGGTGTGAAACCAGACCCTGTGTATAAAACAACATTACAAACAGTTCACCAGTATTTCCATATAGGAACACTGGACTCCAGAGGAGAGAAGTAACACCCTAGAGTAAAGGGAATACTGCAGAGAGAAGAGCAAGACTGAAACAGAACAGCAGGAGTGAAGACATGACTAAGAAGACAGGCAGTATAAACCCCTTTCACTACAGAAGCACTACACTCTGCTGCTACCTCCTGCACCACTAACAACAGAAACAAGCATAATACATTCAGGCACTTGGATCCAAAAGCTATATACGTGTAATTCCCACCCCAAGGGCACAGGAAAGCAGAATTCTGCCTCGACAGAGCCAAGTGAGAAAGTGGTACACATGCAGCTACACCCAAACTGCTTCTTCAAGAGATGCCACCAACACAAACATCTCCACCAACGCCAGCTCGAACCCAGCCAAGGACACAACTGGACACAGAGCACATGTCATCATAGAATAAGCCTTGTCAGAAAGCAGACTTGTCAAAGCCGTTTTATTGCCCACCCCAACCATCTAACAGATTAAAAGCATAATTACAGATAATAAACTACAGTGCAAGCCAAAGCATGCCTTACAGAGATTGTAAACTCAGCAGATTTGGACTGGCACCAAAATAATGCAAAACAGAAATCTTAACACAAAATCTGTATAGAACAAATATGTTCCTCAGACAGCAAAAGCACAAAACATTTTATGTTCATGCATCACTGAGTTGTTATACGAGACATTTCAAACACGTAAGATACTGGGGGAGAAACAGGAAAAACATTACACAACACACATTTCGATAGTTCCAAGTTAACTCCTCTGCTTAATCTAACAATTCTGGCCACAATCACAGAATTCTGTTATGTCAGCTCAAAAAAACATCTAACACAGACGTAACTCAGTTCCACTTTTTATGTCTGAGAAGTGACCTTGACTGTAGTCAAAATGAAATATCTGAATAAAAGTAAACAGAATATATAGTAGTAATTTAAGACCTATTCATTTCCCACTCTTTACTTACCTTCGGTATTTAGTTGCATCTCCTCCCACTTGTTCCCTACCCACAAAAGAATAAGATACTGTTCAAGATTTATTTTCTATTTTCACGGCTTTTTTTTTTTAAATCCATGTGAAAAACATGAGAAAACAAAGACGCTTTGTGAAGTCACTTCATTTCCCCAGGAAATTAAGAAGTGGGGCTGGAAGACTTCGGTTTATGGTCCTCTCAGATATTTAAGTAAAGAACAGATCCAAAAACCTAACTAAAGGAGGAGCATTGTACCAATAATCCAGATTTATCAACAGGATTTAAAGCAAGATAAACTTTGATACCCGATTTTGATGACTTCAATAGACAATATTTGAGTTTCCTTGATGGTTTTGGTTCTGGGGTTGGTTTGGGGTTTGTCTCCCACTTCCTCTAAGACAGTTCTGACTTTCCGTAACACTGCCAGGGCTGACGCCCGGAGCTGCCCAAGCACAGCGAAGGCACGGCGCACGGGCACCTTCCCTGGCCCGGAGGAACGACAGAAGTCACCGCGCACTTGTTAGCGCGGAAAGCCCCAAAAACTCGTCCCGGGGGGACGCGGGCAGAGGACGGGCAGCGGCCCGGCCACTGTCAGCGCTCCCCCCGGTTGGTTCCAGTCACGGCGCAACAGGAGAGCTCCTAACCCGCCGGTTGTGCTGCCCGCAGCGCGCCGCGCCCGCCCGCCGCCTTTGTTCGCGCCGAGCGGCTCCGGCAGCCGGGGACAGCCCTCGGGGAGGCCCGGCCCGGCCGCGGCTCCGGCAGGACCGACAGTGGCCGCGGCCGGGAGCGGTCACACGACCCCCCGCGGGAGGGGCGCGGTGGCCCCGCGGCTCCACCTCGGCGGGGAGCGGCGGCCCCGCGGCGTGGGAACGGACGGGCGGGACCGGCTCCCCGCGCCCGGAGCGGGGCGGAACGGCAACGGGGCCGGCCGCGTCAGGGCACTCCTTCCTCAGGCGGAGGGTGCGGCGGGGGCACTGGGATGCGGTGTGTCTGTCCCTCCCCCCGCCCGTACCTGCTGTGAGGCCGCGGGAGCGCAGCGGGAGGCGGGGCCGGCGGGACGGGCGCGACAGCGGCGACGGCGATAACGACACCGAGAGCGGCGGCAGCGCCTCCCCCGCGCCGCCCGCGCAGCGCCGCCGCCCCCGCGCGCCCCCTGCTGCCGGGAGGCCGCGGGCACAGCCCGGGGGCGGCCTGAGCCGAGCTTGAGCAGTGCGGGCTTCCCATTGGCTCGCCACGATTGTTTTGGGAACCGGTGCTTCTGATTGGGGGCGGCTGGGAAGCTCTTAGCTGCTGATTGGGTGCCTGCCTGTGGCCCCGCCCTCACGCGCCTTTCCCGTCAGCGGGCCGGAGCCCGTCCTAGCCGGTGTGCGGGTGGTGCCGTGTGACCGGTTGTACAGACACCGGTACGACCGAGACCGGGGCCGCCACCACCCGGGGCCGCCGCTCCGGGTAGCGAGACGCCGCGGCCCTTTAAGGCTCCTGCTGGTTCTCCCGGAAGCCGCGTGACGTTGGCAGATCGCGGGATTCCTGGCGCCCAGTGGCGTCACGCCTGGCGGAGGCGGCACTGCGCGTGAGCTGGGGGGCGGAGCTGCCGCCGCGCCTCGCGCCGTGCGCGCGCCCAGCGCCCTGAGGGCCGTCAGGCGGCGGGGCCGCGCGTAGCCCAGAGGAGCGCGTGTGAGCCCCGGGGCTTGGGGTGACCTGGGGTTCCTCATGTCGGAACGCACAAAATGGAAACGCCTTTGCCCGATAAAAGCCCCTGAGTGAGCACGAGGCCGAAGGGGTGCTGTGCTGTCCTTAATCGACGGCCGAGGCCAGTCTGACTAGCGGCAGGTGCAGGCGGGGACACTTTCCCTGGGACAGGCAGTAAAACCCCTGGCCGGACGGGGACACCATCCCAGGAACAGGCAGTAGCACCGTCCGTCGGCCGGGCAGGTGGCACACCCCCTGCCCGCGCAATGGCCAGATTGGAGCTCTCTTGAGTGCTCTCTCAAATGAGAGGAATTGGGTTTTCTCTTCTCGGACAGTGGACATAATTGTGTTCTGATAACATCGTGACGATCATGGTGAAGGGTCTTGAGGGGAAGCCGTTTGAGGAGTACGTGAGGTTACTTGGCTTGTTCAGCCTGGAGGAGACTGAAGTCAGACATCGTTGTGGTCTTGCAGCTTCCTCGTGAGGGCCAGTGGAGGGGCTGACACTGATCTCTGCTCTGGTGACCAGTGACAGGACCCGAGGGAATGGCAGAAGTTGTGTTAGCGGAGGTTTAGATTGGATATAAGGAAAAGGTTTCCCAGAGGGTGGTCGGACACTGAACAGGCTCCCCACGGAAGTGATCAAAGCACCAAGCGTGACAGAGCTCAAGGAATGTTTGGACAGGGCTCTCAGGCACGTGGTGGGATTCTTGGGGCTGTCCTGTGTAGGACCAGGAGTTGGACTCAATTATTTTTATGGGTCCTTTACAACTAAGGATTTTCTGATCCTGTTTCTCTTTTTTCAGCAGCATTAGTGATGGCAATGTCAATAGTGCAGTTGATCAGTCTTGCACAGATACCCCCACTAACTGATGTGAGCTGTATGGTAGGAATGCATAAAGAAAAGTTTTAGAAGTTTTAACCAGAACAGTATGAAGATTAAACTACCACTAATCAAGACTGGAAGAAATGCAGTAGTTTATCTGGCGAAGTGATACTGATGGAATGTTTCTTAACCTGGTAAGGCCTAAAACATTAATTATTAATAAATAATGTATTAAACATTGTTCCAGTCTAATTACCCTATAGGGACTGTCTAAATTGTTGAAGCTTTGCCTTGAGGCTTTTCCCAATTCCAAACGGTGAATTACCTCCCCCTGATCTTAGCCCTTGTGATTCTTGAGACTAAGTGTGACAATTCAATCACAGCAGTCAGATATTAACAGTTAGTGCCTAAGTGTATGATATGGCATTTAACAGATCCCTAGGAGTCACTGTGAAATTGGGCCTTTGCTTACCACAGGATCTAAAGGGACATGAGACAAACAGAAAAAAAGATCATGCATAGAGTAACAGTTACATTCATGGATCATAAACCATGAAATAGACCATAAAAATGGTAAGGCAGCTTATCCAATTCCAAACTACAATTGTTCAAACACTAAGCAGCTTAAGAAAGCAAGCAGTATGATCATTCTCATCCAGAACAACAAGCCACTGCTGAGGTAAAACCTTTTGGCTGGTAGTAACACAGTGAAAATATTAATCGTAGCCATTAATCTTTTTGATTTATAGGTATTACATAAATCATGTTGCTGGTTTTTCCAAGCCTGCTGTTAGGATTTGCTGCATGCTGTTCACCTGGAGAGAATGGCCTGTTGGGAATTCCTGACTACTTTGGAAATACTTCAGATGTAATACAGACTGCAAATGTGAGCCTGAAATTCCCATCAGGTAAAGTTAAATTACTAAAATGTCTATACAAATACCCTGCCTTTCAAACTGTTAGAAAAAAAATAATTTTTGGGTTAGAATTAGGAGGTTGTTGAACAAGCTCTTGACTTTAAAAGTTACATTCCTATAAAATCTGGAATAAGTTTATGAAACAAAACAAGCAAAGGGACTTCTCTTGAACTCTAAACAAGCTTTTGGAGAGGAGACAAAACCAGTCTGACTTTTCATAATTCAAATATTATAAAGTAAATTGCTTTGGAACCCATATTTATTATGTGCTCACTGATCAAGAGTGAATGACAGTTCCAGATGAGTGGAAGACAAGTAAGTTTTTCCAATGCAGTCCTTAATCTGCAGTCTCTGAAGTCCTTATCATGCAACACTTTCTGACATGAGGATTACAGCTCACTGGAATTTCTGATGTGAATGAATTATTTCTGTGTGGAGATAATTTGAGGAATGTACTCCCTTCAAAACTGTTTTGATTTTGCTGTTTCAATTTTTTTTTTTCAATTTGAATCAAGTTCTTGATCTTTCCCAGAATTTCTCAGAATTCCATAATAAATATATGGATGATGACGTTGCTCTCTTTCCTCAAACAGTCATTATGGAATATATGGTTATTCCAACACTGCATGTGTCATGGGAAGGAAAAAAAATCTTTCAATCTAAATTGAATAATTTAACCTTGAAATTTAAAATTTTTTCTTTTAAATATCTGTAAAAAAGAGCCAGTTGTAGTCAGACAGGAATTTGTTATAACTACTACCCAAGGAAATACTCCACAAGAAAGAATGCATACATTCTATAAAATTTCACCAAGACAGAGCTTTATACAAAACAAGAGTATGAAAAGGGGAACTTTGATGAAGGCGTGCTTGGGGGTATTGACCTGAATTAATCAAGCTGCAATACTTAAACCGTATTAGAACTTTATGAGAAGAGAAACCTGCAAAATTAAACTAGAAAAAAATTAAATTAGAGTACGAACAATTCTTTTCCAAAGGTGACTTAACCAAAATACTGCTCTTTAGTCAAAGTAATCATGTGTAAATTAAATATAGTCTAATGTAATCCATTCTAAAAGTCAATTTGCAGTTGGTGGCTATTGTTCAATTTGCTGCCACTGCTTGACACAGCTCCGTTGCTTAGGATACCCAGAGGTGAGTGAACGTTTCTCTGGCCACAACAGGAAGATCTAGGGCACATTCTTGCAGCTCGCCAGCGTATGGAGGAGGACTCTCACTGAAGGTATTGCCGGTATTAGGTTTTGTTTCTGCTTTTTTGTTGGTAGTGATGGATTCTTAATCTCTCTGTGATAAAACATTGATTGTTGCATGCAAGTTATTCTCTTTGTGGTATTTTATTTGTTGTCATGTGATACCATGCTTTTGAAAACCCTGACCCACTGCATCACTGAAACAGCAAAAGCTTTTCCTTTTCAAATGCTGATGAAATTGTACATTATAATTTCCACCACCTACTGGTCAAATTATGGGTTTGAGCCATGAAAATAGGATGACTTTTACTTTAGCAGCAACTACACGAGTCTGTACATTTTTTTAAATCCATGCAAGAAAAAATATCCTATAGTAGACAACACTTAGCTCTGTATGAATGAAGAGATTGTGGCTGGGTTTTTTACTTTTTTGCTTATTCTTTCTTAAACATCTATATATTATAACTTGGTTACCCTCAGACCTGAGCTAAATAGTGTATCAGGATCTTCCAACTACACATATGGGATGTTGCAAAGCTCTATTTGTGACTTGTCACTCTAACAACCATTGAAGTTCAGTTGCTTTTTGCATACCATTCTTGCCCTGGCAGAGACGTGATTTCTGCTATCGCTGGGAGACTGACCGTGGTGGAGGGGGAGCAGAGTATTTGACAACAGCCAAAGGGCAAGTTAAACTCTAACTTACATGCTCTGAGCCCGAGGTTACCTATGAACCGTTAGTTTCCTTGAGAAACTATTTAGCAGTTTTAAAATTAAGATTTCTTGCATGTTAAAATTTTATTGGAATTGGTGGGAAGCAGTGAAAATTGTGGGTTTTTACAATAGATAATATTTTGGATTAATTTCAATGTCTCAATTGTAATCTGCGGCAAAAATTAAACCCTCGTAAGCAGCCATTCCGTAGCGCCTCGCCGTGGAGTATCTCGCTCGATCCAAGGGGAATTTCGCTGCCACAAGCCAGCAGGGGGAGCGAGTCCCTCCCGGGGCGTGTCTGACCCGGCCCGCGGCAGGCGAGGAACAAGGATTCCTCTGGCTTGGAAGGTGCGACGTTAGAAAGGATTGCTTGAATTAAAAAAAAAAAAGAGGGAAAAAAAAAAAGTCAAGCCATTTCAGTGCAATGTTTGAGCACACAGACACCAGACATATTAAGCGGGGCTAAACTGGATTGTGGTCCTGCCAGCCACCATCAGGAGCATTAGCTTCAGGCCTCGGGATAGCCTCAGAGGAGAGTCATGAGTAAAATACGTTGCATTGCGACAAAGTCATGGATGACTGCTCTAATGAGGATGTGAACAGAAGAAACACAAAACCAGTTTTCAAATGGTTAGATTGATTAGAGGTATTCTGTTAGCCAGAAGAAGGAAACAAGAAGGGGCATGGGGTAATGCCAGTCTCTGTGTTTAACCTTCTCTAAAGGGTTGTAACAGTTATAATGGGTAGGTGAATCCATGTTTTTTTCCCCAGCTAGCTTTAGTCCCTGAGGTATCTACGTTACTCAAACCTCTCAGTATGTTTGGCAACAAATCAAACTGCACCATCTCACTTTGGCAGGGGGAAGGATAAGAGACAAAATCGTTAGGCTGAGGGTGATGTTACAGCTTAGACTGTCTCCTGATGGTGACACACACACTTTGACAGGAAGAGTGGCAAAACTGAAGCCATTCCTGAAAATGTCTCTAGAGCAAATACCCAAACCCTCTCTTCAAGCATGCTGTTCTAAAAATGCTGTAGTTAATTTTTTAATCGTTACAATCAAGGTGCCTGCCTAAGGTAGCCTTCCTAAGCATTAGTTGTCCAACGTATGTAAAACTTTGCAAATAAAGCTTTTTGCTGGACTATGAAATTCAAAATTCGTTTGCAGAGCCACACACACACAGAGCTTTGAAAATGTGGTTTAAAAATGAAATGGAAGATTCTGTATTAATTCAAACAAGCAATACTAAAGAATAAATTTGAGAGGCTGATACAAATAAAAGGTCTGTTCTGCAGGCTCTTAGTAGATTAAATTCAGTTTTTCACTTTACTGAGCCTTGACACTGCATACTCTTAAGATTTGTACATTTTTTAAGGTGCTTTACTATTTGCATAAGAGAGTTATACATTTGCAAATTTTCTTGCTATTGGAGAAATGCATCTGTGTGGACAAAAAGGCTATATTTCAATAGGAATCATATATACATTGCTTCAATTCTTGATTTAACAATAACTTACCTATCCTAGCTGATTATAGGTAATGAGCAGTCAGAAGTTCAGATAGTTCTGTGAGCAGTTCTCACTTCATGTCCAGTGAGATAAGGACCCTTTCTGAAAGGGCAGGATCTGTCTTGAAAAACGAGATACTGCTTTATTTGTATCAAGATACTTCAGGGATTCAAGGGAAGCACATAATGAAGTTTTTAGTTTGTCAACTCTTCTTTCAGAGACACTTTTCATTTTAATATTATGTTACGTCTTTCCATTTCTCAAAAAAAAAAAAATTAGAATTTTTCCTACCCTTTAAAAATAACCCTTTTTTTCCTTGTTATTTATTATGGTTGGGAATGATTAAATGTAGCAATCTATGTCCTATGCTATTCCGTTTTCTCAGAACTGCTGTTTTATTTGTATGTAATAAACAGGCTTTGGAGATTACGGTGAGGAAAATTACACCTATTTTTCTGACCTGTTTGCTAATATAATATTTACCTCACTGTTGTAACTAGCTAACCCATTATCATGAGCTTCAGCTGTTTACATCACATCTCAATTTTATCATTTGCTTTTCTGTAACTGTGGCTGCACTGACTAATTTAGCAACATAAGGTGTGTCTGAGTACTTCCTTTGGAAGACAGAAACTATCACTGTATCCACTGCTAGTATGAAACCCAGGAAGTGTTTTATTAAATCCATAATGCTCATTGTAGCTGAACTTTAGAGCTATGTATTACCTTCAATATCTTGATTTTTCACCTGACATTGCCCATATTTGCTCTGCTTTCCATTTAGAGGTTGATTACAACAGGTCTTTAATGCTAGAGAACTGTGCTGTAACTGCAGCGATGGAATAGGGGTAAAGTGAATTGATCTTTTTTCTATTACAGGTTATATATGAGGTTTAAATCTGCCCATAAAGAAGATGGGGGAGGGGAAAACAGTGGTTTGTAGTCTAATTCAGTTAAAGATTGGTGCTTTGCCAAGTAACACAGCAGAACTGAGGAATACCTCTCTCCACAGGTAGTTTCCTGCCAGA
The DNA here is from genome assembly GCF_965178545.1 of Coloeus monedula. Lineage (NCBI taxonomy): Eukaryota > Metazoa > Chordata > Aves > Passeriformes > Corvidae > Coloeus > Coloeus monedula. The sequence goes on along the minus strand of NC_138796.1, from coordinate 10,337,850 downwards.
ATAGCAAAAAAACCTTTCTTTGTTTTTTAGCTTTACCAAGATCTAGAAGGTCTCAATCCCTTGATAATGTCAAAGGCAAATTAGTGTGACTTTTAGGAGTGTATATTTAGTACAAGCTGTCTGGGAGAGACCAGAGAGGAAGGTGTGTGCTGGTGCTGCTGACTTTGCACATGCTCATGCCCGTGTGCAAGCAGACTCATCCAAATGAAGCCCTTTTGGAAAGCAAATGTTGTGTAGCTGTTGAATGCTCAGCCCCAGTGCACGTTTCAGGGGTTAACTTTGGAATTGCTTTAGTCCAAACACAGGTTGAATGTCGTGGTTGGAGCACACCTTCCTGTTTTATTCCCCAAAGGAATTCCATGCTCTGAGACAGCTCTATCAAATGAACCAAAGCACAGTACATGGGGGCAATCAGTTTGGGTCACTTTTGAGCCAGAATGGAGTGCTAAATCAAACACACACTTGGTGAGTTAGATTGCTCTGAGCAGTAATGATCTCTCTAAAGCAAGTTTTGCAGGAGACTGCTGAGGGTTGCTAACAATCCTCTTGAAGCTGGCAATCAGATTATCCTTTTTGTAGGTGAGCTAAGTAGGTTAAACATCTTCAAAGCCTCTAAACTGTATCTCTCATATCCTGAAAGCTATTAACACATCAGCACTGAGTCTGCTTCCCTGCAGTCTTAGGTCAAAGGGGCTAAATGTTACACCTTTCTGCCTTGCTTAATCATATCCATGTGGCTAAAACAGAAATTCCCCGATGATCTTATTGGCTCTTATGAATTCTCAACTCCCTCCATGTATTATGGAAGAAGCTCAGGCCCTTCATATAGAGAATGTCACCATGATGCTCAGTTATAGACCAATACCCTAATTCCAGCCAACAGGATAAGCCTTTATTCATTAGCTTATCTTAACTGTCATACTTATTCCAAAAGGTCAAGAAGTCATCCAAAACGCAGGTTTACAAGCACTAGTAAAAATGGCAAAGTGTCTTCAAGCTGTCTGAGTATAAAAACATACTTAAGGAATTCTTCACATTCACCTCTGACACTTTGCAAGCAATTGCAGTTTCAAATCCCTAACAGTAATGTTTGCTTTTGTTTTCTATCACTCTGCTTCATGTTGTGAAAATACTGAAAAAAAAATTAATGTCTCCTGAAATGTAGTGAAACAAAAGCTATGTTACAAAGCTAACAATTTTATATATGCGCTGAATAATTCTTAATTTAAATAAAACTTTAAATAAAGAGTGGCCAGACTTGACTAGGGTCTTTCAAAGAAAATACCTCTGCAGAAACACAAGGAGAATGAAGTTAGCTGACACATTTGATTTACTTACTAATGGTTTTGTATTGCTGAGCATCAAACTGATAAGAGCTGGTTTTGTTTTCTTTAAAATCATTACTGAAATACAGGATTCAAAATACATCTTCTTCAGAGGGCAGGGGAGAAAATAGTCTTCCCATCCTCCTAAACCACTCACACTTTTCCAAATAAGATTTCTTTGTAGAATTCACCCTTCATTCCTTCCTGGCAATCTTCATTTCCATTCTTGACTTTTCTTGGGCAAGTAAGTGTTTTCAAATACAAAAAGGGTAAAGAGTATTTTAATTGTTTTTTGTCAAACTAGAAGGATTAGCATTTTAAGGAAATCATACAAGTAGAGCAGGAAAGCATGAGAATTGTTTGAATGCATCCCTAAAGCAACCTGTGCTAGTGGAATGTGTCCCTGCCTGTGACAGAGGGAGTTGGAACAAGATAATCTTTAAGGTTCCTTCCAACCCAAACCATTCCATGACCCTGTGAATGCTGCCATAGATACCCTAGGAAAGTATTTTCTGTAAAGAATTGTATATTGCACCCCTCTGTCCATTCAAACCAATATGACCCTAAAATTATAAAATCTCAGGCTAAAATTGATTTGCCATATAAGCAACACAATGCGTGGAAATTAGTGATTCCTCAAAGAATTATTCTGAAGAAATTAATATATCTAAAAATAAGGTTAGCACATTTTCTTCTTCCTTGAAAGAGTCAGTATTCCTTAGTAAGCACACTGCTCAAGACTTTTGGGAAGCAAGTGTGAACTACTGTGTTAGCACTGCCTAATTTAGTAGTGCTAACATAACTGCAGCTGTGAGCTGGATTGGAAGCATCCAGGTATAGACAGATTACTCCTACAAACAGGCAATTTCAGAAGTGAAGAGAGTTCCATGACAGTGGACTAACAGACTAACACAGTATCCTTAGTTTCATGGAGTTCTAATTCTGAAGTATGGAAGAGAATCCAGAAGAATAGGAAGTTTACGGTAGCAATTACAAATAATAGCACGGATGGAGCAGCAAGACCTTTCGCAAGTCCACACAGCTATTGCAAGGTAGGACATAGATACATGGAGTAATGTTTTTAGGAAACAATTGCAATTGCAACAGAATTGCACTGCCATTAAGATTGAAGTTGCTACAACAGGCAGAGTCCTGCTGTTTCTCATACTTCACTCTAAACAACTTTTCTTTTTTTTCATGCTTTTAAAATCTGTTTTATAAATCTTTTTTCTACATTGTTAGAAACAACGTAGGCTTCCACAAAATTTGAAGTTTGAGTTTGTGTGCTGTAAGACTCAAAACAAACCTTGGATGGTTGAGGTTTTAACTTGAATGCTGCACTCTCAAATGTGGCATCCCACCACATTGGCTGCATACAAAAGGAGGTTTTTAATTGAAAGGAGAGTTAACATTCTTCCAAACCTCAGTCTGGAGCATGTATAATTATACTAAAGCATTGTTAGAAGATATTTTAAAAGGAAATGTTGCCTGCCTTCTGAGATTTTTCTATATACGTGTAGTCTGGGCATGTCAGCCTTTCCTTAAAACCACAGCATTGTTATTCTTGATCAATAAGCAGCAGTAGCACACTGTAGCACAGAAAATGACAAGCAACTGTGCTCTTCAAATTTGCACCTTACCACTGACTTTGTAGAGAGCTTCAGTTATCCTGGGTCTCACTACTTAAATTTGTAAAATGGCACTTACGCAACTGTGATTACTATTTTCTTTAAAAATGTATTTTCTTCTGTAAACTGCTGAATCTCAGGCATTAGATAATTTTATATATTTTTGTTACCTCTTAGGTATGTACTGGTTTACCTGAAGTCAGAACCTAACCTGTAAGAAATACTGTTTATACTTCGTTTGTATTTTCTGAAGACTAAACCTTCTCTGACGGTTAGTTGAAACATTTTAGTATTGAACTTATTACCATTCCTTCCTTTACTCAAAGGTCCAAATTATTGCTTATAACAAATATTTAATTAGTAGCCCATCTTTTTTCTGAGGGGTTAAAAAAAGTAGTGTTTATTAAATTTTATTTTTACTATAAAAATATGACACACTCCAAATGTGTGTAGTCCCATCTTATTGTAAGTCATTCAGTTTTAAATATATCCTTCCCTATTTAGGCTGTCCCATCTCTACCTCTGGTGCCTACTCCATTCAGCCTTTTTCCAGACATAGGCCCCTTACAAGATGCTCTTGTGATAACAGAACAGGAAGTTCTTTATCTTCTAATGTTGTGTGACTCCAAATTTAATTATATGCTTTAAGCTGGTAGAAAATATGCCTTGCTCAAAGAGAAATTACTTGGGCTGGTACAAGAAATTTCAGGGCCTATGGCATAAAGTCAGATCAGATGATCTGACCTTCAGCTCCTTGAACAAATGACCAGTGACTTAAGAAGCCAGAGATAAAAAGATGATGGACAGAGGTCAGAACAAAGTGATGAAAAACAAAATTCAAAGACCAAAAACTTGAAAGCAGCAGCACAGCAGTAAGCAGTGACACTTGTTTTCAAGGGCGACCCTTCTCCAAGGGATTGTGCTGCTCAGTGTTCTCACATAGGTTTCTAAGTCCAGTATTTCAAGTAAAATTAGGACTGCTGCAGCTCCTCCTCTTCCTTCAACTTGCTGTCATAAGGATCATAAAAGGACCCACCTAATTCCAGTCCTTCCAGTTCTGCAGTAATCAGCTAATTATGCAGATTACAGAAAACTGAGGTGGGGGATGCAATATATGTGCTATGGTAGGAAATGTTTCTCTCCTTACATGAAACAAGTGATCCTTTCATGCTTGTGTTATTTAGATCTTAAGATGTATTCCCTCCCCTAGGAACAGGAATGAAGTAATTTCAGAGAATTAACTACTTTACAGTGCTTTACATTTTAATTCTGCTTTATTGTACGAATATGCAAAACATGTTTGCACACATCCATAGACAAACTGTGTGTTGCTTCAATAAAAACAAGTAAATGAAAAAGACCAGTTGATGGGAAGAAAATGGATGTTCAGCAGCATCTCTGCACACAATTATCCGTGAATGTCAGTGCATTTGGAAGAGTGATGTGCAGTATTGGCCATTGGGTTTTTTGATAAAAACTATTCAGGGTTGGGTTTTTTTTGTGGTTTTCAGAAAGAATCAATCTAAACAAAAATTCAATATAGTATTTTACAGAATAAAAATTAGGCTTGCTTATGTAATTAAGTTGACCCTCCATTCTAAATAACACTTGAACACAAGCAAAGATTATCTATCCCAGGTAAATCCTTCCTAGGGATTACATGGTGCATAAACTAATAAAGCTTTATCTTTTCTTCTTTCTGAGAGAGGAATTAACTAGAGAAATATTAAAACATCAATGCAACATTTAAAAATTGCATACAGAATTGGGAAATTAGGTGGTTGTGAGTCTCCCAGCAGCATCAAATCACCATTAAGTTTAAATATGCAGATCCTATATGCAGACACACAGCATTCAGAATACTCCGTGCATGCAGAACTGTTTTGTTCTGTGAAGTAAAAATGTCAAGTATGCATAAGATGTGTATTTTAAAAGATAATCTGAATATGATCAGCATAAAATTTTGTATGCACCATATTACTCATATTTTTGGGGTATCAGTCACAAAAAGAAGCTAGACAAAATTTTTATCATTCAGCATAATTTAGATGGAGATACTTATGGTAAAGTAACTGAGACACAATTTAAATGTGCTGGTTTACACCCTAAAAAGGAAAAAATATATTTAGTACCTACCAACTGAAAGACTTCCATGAACACTGTGATATGGCTGTTTGGGCAAATGTCTGTTTATTTAAAAGGCTAATCAGTGAAAGTTATAACCTAGACTTGAAACTAGAAAGCTATCAAAGAAGGAGTCAAAGAAATGAACTACTTTATTCCCAGTCACTTTTTGACTGCTGGTTCTGAGATCACCCTTGACTGGATGCTACATATATATATATATAGTAGGATAAGTACTCAGCAGAATTTAAATCCATTTAGTAAGATTCACACCTCTAACAGCTGAAGATAAAACTGTTCATTTTAAAGCTTTACTAGGACTGATTTGTCACTTCCTTTTTATCTTTCTGTCTTGCACATCCTGATGCCAATTAGCAAGGCCTGGTACACACAATACAGCAAACTCCCTCATTCTGTATAGTAAATGCAAAGAGAATGGTGGTTCCATCCCTGCTGGTACAAATGGGGTAGTTCATGGCATTGGGTCTCTTAATTTATGATGGCATTTAATATGCAATTAAAACTTTTTCTCCTTTATATGTAGGAACACTAGTCTTCATACATGTTATTTTAAAGAATGCAGCAGTGTTTAGGATGGTATGAACTTTATTAGTCACAGGATCTGTAGGTAAGAGTTTTTCTAGATGGCTCACTATGAAATTCTGTAAATATAATATCACCATGAGGAATTTGTTTTATATTAAACCAAGGAAGCAATTTATGTATTTGGATTAGGTCAGAGAATCACAAACTCCCCTGCTCAAGCAGGGTCATCCTAGAGCACATGGCACAGGATTGCATCCAGATGGTTCTGGAATATCTCCGGTGAGGGAAACTCAACAACCACCCTGGGCAATGTGTTCCAGTGCTTGGTCACCCACAGATCGTCTTCCTTGTATTAAAATGAAATCAAAAAGAATGACTGTGTCTGAAGACTGCCAAACCCACTGGTGTGCTAGTTTTCCATCTCTACTATGGAAATTATGCAACATTTCTATATGTCTTTGAAGATTCACTGAACTCTGTAAGAGTTAAATATCATCTTCCCTGAGCACTGTCACATGTACAAGGTACTGGGACTTCAATTCAGCAGCTTCCTTCACACTCCACTGTTTCCTTAGCTCTTTATGGCAATGAGCCTACAAGTCTTCTGCTCGTAAGAGTCCTGAATATGTCTTCTTTTGTCCATAGTTGAGCTTTTTAAAGGAAATATAAAGTCTATAGAACTATAAAATCTTTCTTAGTTTTAGGAAAAAGTATTCTTAAGTCAGTAATAGATACTTCAAAGAAACATAAGCTTAAGTCTTTATAATTATAGGTTATATAAATTGTTCTAATTTGTTTATATTGTATAGTAACCATGCCATTTGTTGCCTTCCAGTGCAGTGGAAAATAGGTCTACATAGAAAACATAGTAAGTTTGTCATGTTGGCCCAGATTTGTGAATACATTTAAACTCTTACCTTCTATTGAGTCCCCACTTCTTACTGAAAATCAAACAGCTGCTGGTGCCTAAACAACATTTTATTGAACATCAACCTGCCTGTTGTGCCCTGGCACTGTGCATACTCTCAGCAAATGACTCTTGCATCTTTTGGCTGATTTGAAGTATCTGGTTTAATTCAGGTATAGCAAATCCTGATGTTAGTGCTTACAGTTCTCTGGTTCAATTACTCCTCATCCCAACCACTCTGCAAAAGCAAAGAATAAAAGTAGGAGACCATCCCACAGAGATTTGTAGATGAGAAATTCAGAGCCTACTTGACAAGTGACACATACTCAGTTCTTGAGCACTATTTAGCCCCTTTTTGATCTTACATGTCTTAAGATGCAAATTTTCCTATACTCACTTCTTTCCTACTCTTAAATTCTCTAGCTAATCCCAGTGTGCCCTACCCCTCAGTACTTGCAGGGATTTTTTTGACCTTCAACAATACATTCAGTAACTTCCCAGTTCCCAAAGCAGTCTGGATGGTGTTTAAAGTGTTTAAAGACAGAGGGCTCTTGTGCAGATTAGCCTGGAACAGATGAGGGCTACATTATACTACCTTTCCTTTGATGGACACATTATTTAGTGGGTTTATCCTGACAAGGGTTCAGTTGCCACAAAACTGCACAGCTGAGGAGCAGCAAGAAAGACAGGTCCTGAAAGAAAACTGGAAGACAAGCAGACCACACCAATAGGGTATTCACTCTTGACAGGGTGAAGGACAAAACAACTAAGAGGTGAACAAATAAACAGGTAACAAAAATCTTCATCTTATTTTCAAGCAATTAAAAACATTTAGAGACAACGAAAAGCCAGTAGACATGGTAAAAGGAAAAGTTACACAAAATGCGCATTTCTATTTCTTCTCTCTTAAATGAAATATAGTCTGCAGCGTCTATAAATCCATGTTCTGTCTCCACCCTGGATACTGCATTCAATTCTGCAGCCTCTCCCCCGTCTCAATAAAAATAGAACTGGAAGAAGATTCAGAAATGGTTAACAAGGACAAAGGCAGAGAAATGGGATTTCATAACAGTGAGTTAAAATGGTAGGAAAGTAGTTCTTTATGAAAAGGGCACTCTTTCTGTTTGTGACAAAGCTGTCTAGATAATAAAAGCAGGCAAAATCTCCAGTCTCTTTGAATTCAGGTCAGGTGACTTCTCCGGTGTATTTGCATATTTTACTCGGTGATATATGGAAAAAATTATCAATTAATTTGTTACTGCAGAACAGGCCTTCCCTGCCTACAGGCCATGGTTTCATAAAAACCTTTAGGCAAAAGGAAGTGATATTGGAGCCTCTTTCCCTGGCAGGGTGGAACTGCTAATTTGAATGTATCTACTATCATGTCACATTATCAGAATTGTGTAGGTGGCAAGGGACTTCTTCAAGTTCCGTAGTCCAACTTTCTCCTCATGGCAGATCCCATTAAAGCAGGTTGCTTTTAGTCATGTTCAGTTGAGTTATGTATATCTCTGAGGAGGGAGTTCCCACAGCCTCTCTGGGCAAGTTGTTTCAGTATTTGATCCTTAAAAAAAAAAAGAAAATTGTTTCCTATATTGAACTGTTGTAGGTTATGCTCATTGCTTCTCGAGCATCTCTGGGAAAAATGTGGCTCCATCTCTTCTACACCCTTCCATTAGGAAGTAGTACACAGCATGATGATCTCCACTCACCATCTTCTTTAAACCTGAGCAAATCCAGCTCTCTTTTCATGTATGTCATGAACTGCAGCTGCCTGAGCAGTTTGGAGGCCTTCACTAGCCTTGCTTTAGTGTGTCAAGGGCTTTCTTAAAACGAGACACAGAGCTGCAGATGTAGTGTCACAAGTGTCAGATGGAGGGGAAGAATCAGTTCCCTCCAAACCCACCAGTGGTACTCAGCCCAGTTTGCAGCTGGGCACATTTGCTCCAAGAGCACACAGCTGACTCACATTCAATTTGTCCACCACTACCCTCAGCTCCTTTTCTAGAAAGCTATCCAGTCAGTTCCCAGCCTGTCCCACTGTGTGGGATTATGCCAGCCCAGTTGCAGGGCTTTGCATTTGCCTTTGCTGAACTTCATGAGGTCCCCAAGAGCTCATTTTTCCAGTCCGACTAGGTCTGTCTGAGTAGCAGCCCTGCCTTCCAGTGTATCAGCCACTCCCCCCCATTTAGTATCACCCACAAATGTGCTGAGAGGTCACTCTATCCCATCATCCTGGTCATTACATCAACCATTTCAAGAATCCAAGTTGATGTAACCTATATAAAGAAAGCAATTAAAATATCCTTCCAGACATATGCTGGAGACTTCAAATTTTGTTTTAGAAAAATGCACACATTGCACTGCCAAGTATTTTTTTTCTCAAGATATGAAAATAAGAAGTAGCCCTGGATTCCAGAAGAAGCAGGCCATGGGACTTTTTATGGGTGCAAATGCCAAAAGTAGAACTTGACTTGAAGGGTGCAAATCTTCTGGAAGGCAGAGATGACTGTCAGAGCCCAAGAGCCAAGCAAGCTGGAAGTTTATTTAGAGAGTCCTTCCCCAGCATCTCCAGTGTGTGCCTTTGCTCAAAGACAGACAATATAATTCCATGCCATAAAAATGGACAGAACTGCATCAGTAAATACGTGGTGCTCTGAGGATGTTCTTGCAATCTCATTACTTGCCTGGGTGGTTGTACACATGGAATGGACTCTGTGTTAGCAGCTGTTCTACTTAAGGAGCAGAGGGGAGATTGGGGAACAGGAAAAAAAAACAAAACCAGAAAGAAGAGAGAAGAAAACTGTAGGAGTAATTCAGCTCTTCTGTAGACATTATAGCCAGTTTCAAGAACATTTCTGTAATAACAACCTTTCCAGCACACAACTGTCTGTTATGGACAGTCACACACTAGCACGGTGTTTTTGCAGCGTGGACAGAGTAACATTGCTGCCAAAGGGCATGTAAAGGACAATGTTACAGACATGATCCCCAAATTTCTCTCAGGACATATTGTGCTACTCAGAGACTTACTACTACCAGAGACATTACAGGTTATGCTATAGGCTGGTATAGTCTTAAAGTTCTGTATTTTGTTCTGTATGCTAGAACTGGATTTGAGATAACACATGTACATCACAAAATACTATAAAATGGCTTAGCAGAATGTTTGCTAATCTTCCACATGGAGTTTGTCTCTCCAAACTTTGCTTTATAACTCTTGTGCATTTTGGGACAACATCTCCAACAACATGAGCTGAAGAAAACATTAGTAAAAAGGAAGCATTGGTTGTGAAAAGGAACTAAGAGAAGATGGAAGGACATGAAAGTGAGGAAACCCAGCCAAACCTCAAAAATAAGAACAAAGGCACTGAATGTTTCCAAACAAATAGATAATTAAGGCTGTTTGGTTTGGTATTTTTATGAAGACAGCAATGATAAAGAAGTTGTGTACTACTTGGACACTCAGTATCTGAAGGAACATACACTTGTAATGGATGTATTCCAGGCAGAACCTGTGTCCCAATCTAATGTTTAAGAAAATGTGGGATAACTCAGAGACATTTACCAAGTATAGCAACAAGTAAACACAGTCATTTGACTTAACTGCTGGGAAGAAACTCTTCAGGTTTAATTATTCTGATACCCTCACAGTAAGGCACGTGCTTCTTTTCCTTATTTTCCTCCAGGAGTCAGTGCCACAGAGGAACCCAATGTGGGATTTAACCTGGAATGCAAAACATCAAATTTCTGTTTCCCAGCTCTGCTACAGACATCATAAAGCACCTTAAGCAAATCATCCTGCCTCCATTCCCATCTCTAGCAATAGGAAAATAATTTCTTTCACCATTCTTTATTAGTTCATTAATTCAGTGGGGCAGCAAGTATGTCCTATGGCTTAACTGCCACATGCTTAATCCTGTAGGATCCTAATTTTTTAGGGCTTTGGATCATCAGCGACATTACATTTGTTCACAACAGCTAAATGCAGAGTATATATAAATTTGACCAAGGTAGGTGCCATGCTTTTTCATTTCTCAGGAAAATAACTGCTCTTACTAAAGAAAAATATTTTAATGGAACTATTATTACTCCAAAACCACTGTTTTTCAGCTGTTTAGTCAGCAGTAAATCTACTGTTACACTGGTCTCAAAATCACTACCTTCACCTGATCACAGGGTAGTGGCTAACTTGCACTTACATTAACTTTATTTTAAACCATTCTAGCACTTTCCATAAACATTTTAACATTTGTGTTGTTATAGTCTGTCATTTTCCTGCATGTACATAATCCTGGACACTGAGAAATGAGGCTTTTAGAACTCATTTAACAAGTTGCCAATAACAGTGTAATGCTGTGAGAATGTTCATCAGTACAGCCATGTGTCTCAATTATATTAATCTGTTTCTCAGATTTAAAAACAATTAAAGCAATCATAAGGCACATGCAGCCTTGCTTGAGAAAGTATATTTGAAAAGCAAATGCTTCTCCCCGCCCCTGCACAGCTCCAGTTGACAGACAAAAATAATTCATCAGTAAGAGGGAAATGCCATTTGTCACATATGATTTTGGCCAGTTTCCAAGTGCTTCAAATAGAAGAAAAGAAACACTACAAAAAGAAATATGACACATCTACACTGCCACATAAGTTTTTAATTAAGAAATTTAAAGGGAACTAAATTTAATGTAAAAAAATATGACTCTATCATTGTAATCCATATGAACTTCCAATCTGTTACTAGTATATTTTCTTAGCCATATACCTGGCAATTAACTGGACAATCTAGCTCCACCTCAATAAAAGTATTTCCTTCTATCAGATTTCCTCCCCTCTCACCAATTTCACTAGATGTTCTCCTTTGAACTTCTATTACACTCATGGGAATCAGAACTCATGACTTGCATTCCTTACTTCATCACTACATACAGTTTTTATCCCCACACATCTTTGTGTGCTTTCTCATAGAAGCAGTGTAGTCTGAGCATTTCAGTCTCATTTGATTTTTCAGTGGTTTTAAGGTTACTTTCCTTTCTTCAGAGAAAAACGTATCAGCTGCACTAACACATTGCATCAGTGTCCTGAAGAACAACATGAAATGTAATTCATCTTGCTCCCTTGGATACTGTTTTCATTGTCATATGCAATGGTATGCTGGATGGGATACTGTTCAACTGGAAGTTTCATTAACCAGTTCTTGGACACCATTAAAATGTTCTAATAGGTGTGACTTATTGACCGGAAGAGTCGGTAAACAAATGAAATATAAGTGACAGTACGAGACCAGAGTAACAGTAATTAGCAATGTGACTCCATGAGTAATAAGAAAATTGCCCTGACCCAGTTGATGGCAATAGCAACAAAATCTTTAAAAAAATTAAAAAAAAAAAAAGTCCCCAATAGATGGGTTTTCTACCAACACTTGTAAGGGTCATGGACAACCTTTCTGGTAGCCACACAACCCACTTCATTAGTATTCCACTCCAGCTGTGTTGGGACACACAGTGGCAGCTGTACCCCCCATGTTGGCTGGAGCCAGGCACAGGGATGGAAGGAGAAGCATGGGCTGGCAGCATTGTCCCAGCACACCGTACCTGTGGCTGCTTGGTACAGATCTGCAAGGCATCGGGGCTTCACAGGAAGCCTCCAGCAACCTTCCCCTCTCTGCAGAACACCAGCACTCAGGTGGGAACCCTGCTGATTTCTGCTATGTGGAGTTCACACCATCACCCTCTCCCTTGACCAGTGCCATGCACAGTCCTGGCTGAGCCGCCACACCTCACCTGGTGTTCTGCACGCGGTTGCACAAAGGCCTACCAGGTGTACAATAGCCTATCAATATCCTGCCTCCATTTATCCCACGCTACCCTCACTTCAGTGCCAACACAAACATTTCAGAGGGCCTGGATTAATGAGAGCATAACAAAAACAAATCTGATCTGTCCATGCATGCTTTTTGCATGTTGGAATCACACCACATATGATTTTCTACCTCTCCTGAATAAAGAGGAACGTTATAACACAGAAATCAGAGCATTTTAATGCAAAAGTAGAATTAACCTTCAGTATGTGCATGAAAAAATGGTTTTATTTCTTTGATGAAAATACCGTTCACAAAACCCCTCCACCAAACTACCGACTTCTCTCCAATAGTAAGATGACATGACCAAGAAAAAGTTCTTGGTAAGTTCCATAAAAAACCCCCTAGTTTTATTTCTCTTTCCATATCCTAGTAGTGTAGGCCTTAAAGGGATCCAATGGGGGTAATATCCTGGAATATAATAATGCCAACAAAAATATGAACACCACAAGACAAAACACATGCACACAAAATCAATACTCTAAATTTCAGGGCTCCTGGTTGCTTGAACAACTGGCAGGAAATGCACTGGTTTCAGTGCAATAATAAAAGGTAAGAAGAAATACTTGGAAAATATGAGCACAGAACAACTCACATAAAAGCAAGTGGTATTGTCCATGTGCTGAGAGAGGGAATGAGACAGATTGTAGTAAGACACCTGGTTGTAGGCTTTACAAAACAATACAAGAGTTTGAAATGGAATAGAAAAATACGCAAATACAATACAATGTACAAAAAAAAATACTCACTTTGAGAGTCTGTTTTATTTGAGGTACAGTTAAAGTTTTTATCAAGCTACAGATATCCGGAACCAGTTTAGGAGTTAGTTGTTCTTTATTCATCTAAGGAAAGGAGGAATCAGTAGATGAAGTCTGGCTGATGCAGACTCCAGATAGAGAACGTCTTCAGCACTGGTTATAATTAACCACTAGACACTAGACTAACTTACAACACAGTTCCTGCTTTACTCTTCAGATCTAGATTAAATTACCTAGGAACTGCTGTAGTTCTTAAAGAAAATACAGCTACCAGGGCAGGAAGGTCTGGAGGAGCGGAGAGGCAGCCCCCATCAGAGACCTGCGGGGTGTGACCCCCTGTGCCTGCACCGCGCTCCGCTGCCCGAGTGACAGGTCCCAGCTCTCCCCGGCTCTTCCAGCGGCAGCTCCTCCCTTCTGGCCAGATGGACAGCACAGCTTGGACTCGGGCTCCGGGGGACCCGGCTCGGGGCAGAAAGCAGCCTTTTATAGCCGGCACGCCGCTGCCGCGGCTCACACCTACACACTCGGCTGCAGAGCAGGACGCCGCTGCCGGGACCCGCACCCCGCCCGCCGCTGCCCATGGCGCTGCTGCCCCCGCTCCTGCTGCTGCTGCTGCTGCCGGCGGCCGGTGAGTACAGCCGGGCCCCGGGCCGGGGCTCGGCATCCGCACGGTCCTTCCCGGCAGGGAAGCGGCCGCGTGCAGCGGCGCCTCCACGGGCTCTGCTGGACGCGCTCCCTTGCCCGTGCCCGGCCGGATGGGGCTTGGCAGCGTCGGGGGGCAGGTGGGAAGAGGGGTAGAGAAAGGAGTGTTAGCAGAAACACTCACGGGAAGTGCCTGTCTGCCCACGCCGGAGAGCAGTCCCTGTGACAGCTGGCCAGCGCTCGGGCGCAGCTGGGTGGGACTCGCCGTCAGGAACCCCCGCCGGAGCTGCACCGACAGCCCGGCCGGTGCTCAGCCCGCACCTGCACACGGGAGCGGGGCTGGAGGGGCTTACATCACTTCTGTAAAGTTCATCGGTAATGTACAACTCTGCTAACGAAGTTCCGTGTTTCAAATCAGTTTGCAGCTTGCACATGCAGTAACGATCTTTCTATAAAGCCAGTATCTTTACCCCCACTCTTCTCCGGGTATTGGAGTGAGCTGTCGTGGAGCACTTGAGTTAGTAAGCATTTCAGAAGCAGGAATTGCTAGAACTGAGATTGCCAACAAAACCCTAACTGGGTTATTCTGAAAAATGAGTCAGTCTTCATGAATAAGTTATGATGTGAAAACGTAATTAAAGGACCCCTGCCTCATACCTTCACACAGCCAATTACTCACTTGGCAAATATTTAATTATTTTTTTTGTCTCCTACATCCTATTTATTAAACTGTATTAAAGACCGCTTGTAACAATTCACAGTCCATTTCCTCATAGGTTTTCTGCGGTATTCATCAGTACAGTATCTGAATATACTCTCATTTACCTGAAACCTTATTATTGTCCCTCTTTTTCAGATAGGTAGGTGGGCTGACACAAAAAACCATCCTCTAATTTTAGGTTCCCATGGTGACATGAAGAAGAACCCACTTTTACCTACAACTACATAAAATTATGTGGAACTTCAACTGCTCAAAGCCTGGTTCTCACTGAGTACTGTGGTAGCTTGGTACTCCAATCCCAGAATATTCAGCTGGCTGGGAGCCTACTATTAGTAAACATCAATAGGCACTGTTTTAAAGTGATTAAATTAACCTCATGCTGAACCTTTGTGACAGCTGTAAGGATAAAATCCTATCTTCCAGAATAGCAATCAGCTGTCTTAAGTAAAAGATTTTCTTCCACTTTTTTTTATACATTCCTACGCAGCTTGCAAATTCACCACACCAAATCTTGCAAATAGCAGGATCCTAAAGAAAAGAGCCTCAATTCATTCCTAGAACAGATTCTGGGCACAGAATGGAGCTGGGTCTGGGGGAAGGCAGTCATGTGATGAAAGCCCACAAGGTAAGGTGCTTGCATAATGGGGCTGACTTAGGGCCTCACCAAGCTCCCTGCCCCAATTCTACTTCCTGACCTCAGACTGCCCCTATGATTCCTCCTGCATTTTGATCACCCTCCAGACTTCATCCTTTGCATGGCACAAACCTCAGCAAAAACATTAAGGAAAGCAATGAAATCACTGCTTCTGCCAGCTTAGAGTGCTCATTACAGAGAGCCTGGCTGCGCTCCGATAGCTCTGAGTCAGGCATCTCAGTCACCCACTCCGTGGGCAGTGAGGAGCACGGGAAATGCAATTTACCTGTTTCTCAATTGGTCCAAAGTATCAAAACAGGCAAATTTAACCTTTCAAAAAATGTACACATCACCAGAGTTTGTGGAGATAGCACGTAAGTTGTCTGGGCAATAAAATGAGGTAAAAAACGCCATTCCTGATGGCTTATGAAACAAGAGGTAAAAGTCTAAGTAAAAACGGAGAGGTTTCTGTAAGGCATACAGTTCTTTTTTGCAAGATCTTGGAGATGCATCAGAAAGTCTGCTTATTCCCAAGTTTCAAATTCTGAACTACTGGAGTACTATGACTGCATAGAGATATCCCTATAGGAAATTTTACATATATTTAACATCAAAAAATGTTTCTGTACCCTCAGTCTTTGAAAGAATGGCTTAGAAATTCTTTTTAAACCCATGAAACAGCATACACTGTATTAGATGCTAGTAATGTAGTTAGGTGCCATAATTATGCAAAGTTGTACATTTCAATAAAAATGTGAGTATCTGGAAAAATAATCATTATCTTTGCATTGAGCCCATTGCAAAGAGTAAAACATTATAGGAAATAAGACCTTTCACAAAAAATGACTGTGTTTCTAATTTTTTTTCCCTGTTTGCATATGGAAATTTAAGGGAATGGATTTTAAAAATACTTTATGAAGCAATGAAATCAAAATAAATGCAATCTGGCTCACTCCCTTTTTCCCCACCTACAAAGTTGTGTTTTTTACAGAGCTGCACACAATCTGCATGACAAAAACCAAAAAACAGACTGGACAACACTGCTCTTTCAGAAACACATAATCAAACCTCTTGTTCACAAAGTCTTCATAAAAACAAAAACAACCACACAGAAGATTACAAAAACTTAATCATAAAACATTTGGAAATATGTAGAACGTCACTTCAGTCTCTAATTGTATTCCACAACAGTTCTGATAAAAATCTTTGGAGATTTTGTTATATTACAAACACACCAATGCTATCATCATCATCAACATATTGATACTCTGATTGTTTCCATAGTTCTATGCATTCTCAGATGATATCTCAATGCTTTTAACAACTCAGGTCATAAAGCTGTTGTGACAGAGTATCCTATTCTGAGTATCTATGGTACAATACCGTGCTGGTTTACTGGATGTCCAGATACTGTAACACAAATAAATTACAAGGACAGAAAGTTTATGTCCTTTTTTTAAGATACATGGCATATTATACTTGAACTCCTCAGCTACCAGACATTTCATCCCTTCTACTTGTCATGGATTTAAATCAAGGGACTAGGAATTGTCCAAAGTTAGCAAAAAACGCTCTGATGAAACCAGGAATATGACTTTGAAATTCTTATTTTCTTCTTCCTGACTTGTATCTCTCCTACACCCAGTTGCCCTTCCCCAGTTGCCAGGAACTGAGACACAATGTAAAAATTCTTCACTTTTTCAGAATCCCCAAGGTCATGCAGAGCAAACCCAGATTTGCCATTAACCATGGTTCCTCCAGACATTACTGGCTGAGTACAAGAGTAACCATTACTAAACATTGAAGAGTATAACCAGTTGCCATTTCTAATGCTGCAGCCTTATTGCAGGGTTTTTTTCAGCTCAGAATTTACTGACCCTGTACTGACAAATAACATAACACTTTCAATGCTATCATAAAACTAATTTGTTTATAACCAAATGGATGCTTCTGCTACCCAGAACCAAAATTTCACAATAAACATACAGGGAATATTCTGGAACAGGAGCCATGCACAACAGATACTATTCACTATCTCAGCAAGGAGGTTTAGTGCAAACTCAGTTTTGAGATGAAACTGCAATTGACTACAATCTTAATTCCTCAGGATATGATTGCTTTTAATCAATGGCCAAAGCTGCATGTGCAAGTTAAAGCACCCTTGTTTCAACACTTCTGTCCCTAGATCACATGCCCAAAAAGCAGGAGGGAAAAGATCAGGAAGTGGTCACCAGTCAGGAAAATACTAAATGCTGCCTCAGGATTCTTCCTGAAGTGTTTTTTTACCATTCTCACACACAAATCAATTGAATTTCTTAGTGAGGTGATTTCATGAGGTGCTTAAATTCCATTGTTTCATGAAATTACAAGTGCTGGAGGTCACCAGCATCCCAGACGTTTCAAGTTACTCAACTGTGCTGGGACCAGTATTTTTTCTGACAGATTTTCCATTAACTGATTACAGTTAATCATATAATCTATTATAATATAATCTATTAAAAAGGATTACTCTATTATGCTATTATAATAGATTATGTGATTATACAGATTACATAAAAATTGCATCATCATATAGTTATTTTGTAGGAAAGTAACTATCAAAGCCTTCAACAACAAAGACTATTTTTTTCTGCTGTCTCCCTCACAGGTGTTATCAGTTATTAAATCTTAATGTCTTTTGCAACCTGTAACCAGTACTGGGAGTTTAGGTTTATAAACTGTTCTCCTCTTACCAAAACAGGAAATTTGTGTAATTAATAAGAAATTCTAACCAGAAACCTTGTAAAACTAATTTGTTTTGTAGTCATTCAGCTTCTTAAAATTTGCTGTGAATAGCTTGGAGCCTGCACTGCAAGGAGAGGCTGCCCATTCTCATTGGGGTTCTTCAGTGTTTTAGTTCAATCTGTCAGGATGACATGAACCCGTAAAAGTGTCACCCAGAGTCTCAACAGTTTTCTGCTGCTTAGGACCTCTTCCTTTAGTACTGACATGAGACAGTTAAAATAGAGTTCCTAAAGAAATCTTTGTTCTGGAGAAATAACAAGTGAGAATCACTTAAAAAACAACAACCCCAAACAAAAGTAAACAAAAAGATAACCAAACACCACCTTTCTAATTTCCCTGGAAATTACTCCAAGCACCCACACATTTCCCTGCCTTACATCCACCACATCATCCCCTCCAATTATTTGGCTGCTTTGTCTAAAACTGAGGAAAACCAAAACCCTATCATAAAGGACCTATTTGTTCCAATGTAAAGCACTACATTCTACAAAATAACATGGGCAAAATTGCACGTTACGTTAAAGAGAAAATACTGCAACCCTGGGGCAGCTAAACTTAGCAGATGGCTGGGCCTGGGCCACAGAACACATGCTGGCCCTCACCAGTTTGAGGACTGGAAATGACTGGAATCTGCCATCATATACTGCCTCCATGGGAGGAAACCACTGCAGCCATTCTCAGTGTTCAGTGTTCTGCTCACTATGGACTGGAGAAAAAGGGACTGGGGTCAAGCAGTGTGGCCCCAAAGTGTCAAAAATAAAACTGGAGTATTTTCAAGTACTGTCATTTTTTATCAATGCTTAAAAAAACCCAAACAATCCCAACTATTTCATATTTGCTGATGAGTTCAATAATAGTTTTTATTCCACAGTTTATAAAGGCACTTTTGGGGAAGCCCATTTTAGAAATCGAAGAGGAATTCTGGAATTAGCCGGAGCCATCAGATGCACCACAGGCCGCTCTCCTTTTGCCTACCTACGCTATGGATGCTACTGTGGCCTGGGAGGAAAAGGATGGCCCAAGGACAGAGTAGACTGGTGAGAGTAACTATTTATATGAGTGATTAAGTGCTGAATGTGGATGACAGATAAAAGGACTAAAATATAAATTAGGCCTGTTGCAGAGAGGGAACTCAGTTTAAACACACCTCAGATTGCTAAGAAACTCTGAAGCACTCAAATTGTGTTTCTGTAGATGTACATGATCTTGCCTTTAATTCAAATTCTCATTGCTTTAATAAAGGATTCACAGTACAACAGAGTTTCTTTGCTGTTGCTTTTTGGCAAAGAGCTAAATAACTAAAGTCTTATTGGAGAAGCTTTAAACCTCAAACATTGAAGCTATGTAAAGTAAAAATTTTTTTAAAAGGCAATTGAAAAATCATTTGATTTTACTATCTTCCATGTTACTAGTATTCAAAATAATACATTAAAAATTATGCAAAATTCAACCTGTTGAAATATAAGAATTCTAAAAACCAAACCTTTCCATTTAGTACTGTATCTCAGCATACTGACTATCATCAATGTAATTTAGAATTGAACATTAGCTGACAAGATGATGAGTTTCTGGGTTTTGTTCTGGTTTTGTTTTGTTGTTGTGTGGTTTGGTTTGGGTTTTTTTAAAATTTCTATGCATGAAATGGAGTTACTGAGCTGTGTTGTTCAACTGTTATGTACCACAGGATCTTTACACAGTGATTTGTGGGGAACGACCAGGTAATTACTTAATAAGCATAGGAAAAAACGGTAATTGCGAAGTGAGAGCTCACAGCATTAACTCTTCCTATTGCAGACACAAATTCCTCAGGCAACCTAAACACCATCTAAACACCACGTGCCTACTGTGATCTGATAATTTTAGGCTACCAGGAGGATACTGAAGGAATGAAGGAAAGAAGGAATGAATGAAGACAGACTTTGTGGAAACACCCTGTTCTTCCACCAAGTCAAAAAGAAAGGGTGTAATTAGTTTGCAGCAAAAAACTTACAAGCTGCCTAATTTCAGGTCCTTGTTACCTCCCCCCCTCGGTATTCTGGGTTTGCGATGGCTCCGCACCAGAGACACTGCACCAGCATACTTTAATGCCTTTTTTAAGCATTAAAATGTCATTAATTTTTACCTGTACTGTTCAGTTCCACAACACCATAGAAAGTCTATAAATTCTTTGTGCCAATTATGACAAGAACAATTTTGAAATAATAATTTTGAGCAACTTTCCAAATTTTCTAATGATAATGAGCTAACAGTTTATTTTGTAGAAGGGGCTAGGAGGAAGGCATACGCATATGTAACAGAATGCTTTGAAGATTCAACTAGCTCAATGTATATCAGACATTTAAAGCAGTAACTTTTTCCAGGTGATCTAATAAACAATTACCCTGGTTTGGTTCCTGAGCAGGTAATGTTTGTACATGCACTGATGTTGACTGTTTTATTATTTCACAGCTGTAGGAACCCACTGATAAACCCCACCCAGATTGTGTGACCATAAATCACCATTTCTGTTCCTCTCAGGTGCTGCTTTCACCACGACTGCTGCTATGGTAGGGCAGAACAAGCAGGTTGTCAGCCAAAGACTGAAAGTTACCACTGGGAATGCGAAGACAATTCTGCTGTGTGTGGTGAGTGAGCACTTGGGAGTTTTTTGGTGTTGGTTTTGGGGGTGGGTTGTTTGTTTTGTTTGTTTATTACTTCTACTGATTATCTCATTAGAAAGGTATTTTCTTAATTAACTGTAAAACTCTTAGTTTAGTATCCTTCCTTTTGTGACTTTTTTTGCCAGGATACACTGTGCCTCCAGAAAGCACAGCTAAACCAATCAACTGAATGCAGTTGTTTCTTCTTAATCCACCCCTACTGACTGAGTAAGCAAACAAAACTGTGATCTAGAAGCATCTTACCTTTTCAGAAAACACAACCAAAACCCTCCTTCTTTTACTGAGCATTTACAGTTGTTGAAGAACCCATGTTATGCTACTCCCTGCAGGTCTCCAGCTGGAGAGCAACTACAAACAGGAGACAAGAAAATTTTAACATTTTAAAAAGGATCTTTTCCCTACTTGGCAGAAAATATTTCATACCATTTGCAAGTTTATAATGGACAAGTTTTTGGCAGATTTACCCCTGATCAGTTGCACTGATGGCTGCAATTTATGAATGAATTAATAATTACAGTTTACAGTTTCAAACAATGAGGTAATAAAATATTTGATGAGTATGTTTATTTCTGGAAGTTAAATTAACAAATATTAATTTGAAAATATTTACATAATACAAGTGTACAAATTGCAACAGACTGCTGACCACATCCTGATAAATTTTGTTTGATTGTTCCTAAATATACTTGTCATGCTGAAGTAAGGGAAGGACAAAGAGATCGCAAAGAAAGAAAACCCCCAAAAAATGGTTATTGGAAAACAGCAGCTTTCTTTTGTATTTTTCGTTCACAACTCCCAAAATTTTAACAAATGCTTTCCATATACCTCAAACACTGATTGAAACTGTAGCTTCTCACAAATCCCCAGCATTTGCTGAGCTTTTTTCTTCTTGTGGTCAAATTTTTGTGTTAGTTTGTTGTCTGTGTGTTGTTTGGGGTTTTGTTTGTTTTGTTTTTAAAATCAGGTGCTAGGTCAGTTACTTTGCATGTAATTTTATGCTTCTACCTAGAATGCAAATGAGCTTGAGAACTGGTTATTATCTGCACTACAGAAATGCAAAAACCCTTACATAAACTCGTTTAAAACAAGTCTGAGTTTCTGACTACCATGGTTTAAAGGCAACACAGTTGGCCATTCACAGAGAACACAAAAATCTCCCCTTTCATAACTCTATTTAGAATTTGCCTCAAAAACAAATGAAAGTTTTGGAATACCTCCTTTCCTTCTTCACATTCAACCTTTACTTTGCCCAAGTGTCATTCAGAAT
Source organism: Coloeus monedula (assembly GCF_965178545.1). Taxonomy (NCBI): domain Eukaryota; kingdom Metazoa; phylum Chordata; class Aves; order Passeriformes; family Corvidae; genus Coloeus; species Coloeus monedula. The sequence continues at coordinate 10,315,994 of NC_138796.1, read as the reverse complement.
CTCTACTTGCTCATTTCTTCCCCTGCCCCAGATGTACAAAGCATCTTCTCTCTCACACTAATTAATCACATTACAGTCCACCCTTACTTGGCTGTGAAGATTTTGCTCCTGACAATATTTAAAATACCGGCCAAGATAGCAGGCATGTTGTCAGGAAACAAAGTGCAGCATGGAGAAGATAAAGTCTGGAGCAATACCAGGAGAAGAATAGTTCTCAGTTAACATGTTTTGATTTTTTTATCCTATCATGTTGTTCATGCTACTTATGCTATTGAGTAGGTCTTAGGGCAGCTAGTTGCAGCATAAACATATACATACTTTAAGAACACTTCCATTTCACGGCAAAATTTGAGTTCATTCACAAAACTGAACACTTGTTTACTCCTGGACAAATCTCAAGCAGAGTTTTGGCTAAGCTTTTAAAATGGCAAACACTAAGACAAAATGTAATCAAGGATTCTTCAGTTTACAGTTACAGAGAGAAAAAAACACACACTTCTGGGTTGGCACACTGAAGCCAAAATACATTGCTGTAGAAGAAAACGTTCATGCCAAGAAGAAAGGCTCATGCCAAGAAATCTGTTGAGTTACAACGCGACAATTATAAAACAAACATGACAAGACATGGATTTTATCACACAAACACACTTTACCTAACTTCTTACTGCACAAATTAATAAAGGTGGACAATTTAGGCTGGACATGGAACATCTTTGCATGCCATGTATAAATCCCATATATTATTTTTAATGCTATATCCTATAGTAGATTATAAAGGGTATGTGAATGGAGGAAGTATCTTCCCAAAGTCAAGTTTCACTACAGCAAGAGGGAAGGCAGGGACAGTCACATACCACTTTCTAAAGAGGGATCAGTTATCAGAGTTCCTTTATTAAACAACTGGAAGAGGAGTATTTAAGTTTTTATGTGGCTATTGTATTTTCACCTGCCAAGTTTGGTTTACTGACTGATCCACAGGTTCTCAGTCTTATCAAAGTTCAGTACAGTTCCTATTGCACTTGAAATCGAAGAGGCATAGTTGGCCAAATATGGAATGTGAGGGAGCAATTCTTGGTATTCCATTTGGTATTTTTAATTTCTTCAGACTAATATCAAACTTACTGTGTTTTCTTTCAGACTCACTAGAAGATAAATGTCAAAAAATGGCATGTGAATGTGACCGTGAAGCTGCCAAATGTTTTTCTAAAGCTCCCTACCATAGAAAATACCTTTTGTGGCCAGACTTTATGTGTGGTGAGATTCAGCCTTTGTGTAGGTATTAGATATGTAACTCTGTATATATTTAAATCTAAAATGACTTTTTTTTTGGTCACAGTAATGACAACAAATGATTTTCCCTTTCTTGGTACTCCTTCATGCCACCTCAGTCTCTCCACCCCCAGAATGGCAGAAGTAAACATTTTTCCTCTTATTTACCTTCTCCCATGCATTTTTATTGACTAAATAGAAATGTGAGTTTATCAGCTTAAGGAGTAACCGACAATATTAATTTTTGTTTATATTCAGATTCACAGATGTTTCAGATTCATAATATCATTCGCTGTGAACTTTTTATCCCCCCTCCAGTGGCTGTAAGATACAAACCAAACTTCTCCACTAACGTGTATCTTAGCATTTGTTAACGTCGAACTGACTGGATAAAGTGCATGAAGTGACAGTGTCAGCACAAAGAGTCCTCTCATCTACACTAAACACTTATAAAACCTAATTTAACTGTTGAATCTCATTCACCTTAAGTAATCCTACCTGCATTAAAGAAAGCCTAATATAATTTTTTTTTTCTAGCATTTACTTTTTAAATAGAGTTTTCTAAACAGCTGCTTATTTATTATGGCTCAAGCTCCTTACTCTATGTACATCCAGAATTTCCTGTAAGCACAGGGAGGAGTTCTACCCTTAGAACTTAAAAGCCAGATTTAAAAATGCAAATGCAAACCATCACCAAAACAGAAACATGAAAAAATGTAGAAGTCGTTAGGACCAGCCGGCTTTCCCACATGTGCTTGATCCTACACAGCAAGAGTTTATGAAGTTCAGAAGTGTACATACCTCATCAGGATGTAAAGATGGTTTTAGCTAGGGTCACTTCATGGACGTTTTTAACCTTTTGGGAAGAGAAATCAATACCCTGAATTGCTGAATAATACACTTTTTTGTAATTGCTAACTTTAACAGTTATAGAGCCAGGAGTGTTTTATGTCTATTTTCACCCATCTCAACTTACTCAAAGATGCAGGCTAGAGAACAGGTTTGCACAAGTCAGAGCTAATAACATGTACTTCAATATTTAAAAATTAAAAAAAAAAAAAAAAATCAAAACCCAAACAAAATAACCCACCTCTATAGGAATAGTGAAGATTTCAAAAGAGATCTTTAATCATGAAAAATATTCATATGGAAATTTAGTTCATATTACTGACACAAGTGAAATAAAACAACAAACCAATGCAGAATGCAAGGGGACAAAGCTCTCAAAAAAATCTTACCTTTTGCTTCAGTCAAAAGAACATACATTAACAAATGTCAATCCTGCTTACACAAACTAACTTTCCAGTCAATATTTGCTCACAGACATAGATACACACATTATATTGCCATAAGTAATTACAGTGTCAGGTCACTTTTCCAAAATAATCCTTTTTAAGAGATAACCCTGAATTTATGAATTAGCAACAGAATTCAAGAAGAGAGAATGATAGGAGCTATTGATGAAGTCTAACTGATCTGAATAAAAAATTTTCCGTGGAAATCACCATATTTTCCAAGACACAAGAAAATTCAAGTAGTCTTTGCCTTCAACTGCAGGAATTTTGGAACAAACGCTACTGTGAGACTGTGTATAAGGTAGTTAAAACTTTACATGTAAAGAAGACTGAAATAAATGAAGTACTTTCAACATCAAGCTTATCCAGGAAGGACATTCCTTTGGCAAACTTAAGTTGAGGAACACATTGCTAAGTATGAAATGCTAAGTTTGAAAAGAAAAAAAAAGAAATCACTGAAGCAGTGCAGAAGACAGTGATTTTAAGGCAGGCTTGAAAATACACAGAATGCTCAGGACAGAATAAAGAAATTTATCTGACCAAAAATAGGGTGAGATGACTGTATGAGTTTTACATGGCTATACACGAATGCGCATTTGTTTTTCAACAGAAAATTCCTTTTTCCTTCATCCTCCAATTTGGAATCAGCTGGTTTAAGAGTAACTTACCTTAAAGCTTTTTTGTATGTTTAAATTAACATAATCTACCATTTTCACTGCCACATACATAAAGAAGAAAAGCAAAGTTTATTCAAAAATGTCCATTTTTAGAAGCTAAACAACTCAAAAGTTCCAATGCCAATCACTGCACTTGTGTCTCCAGACGCTTTATCTCTGTAACCACAAGATCAATGTTTATAACTGGGTTAAAATACAAGGCCCAGTAAAACAAACAATTGCAGACAAACTGAGGAATAAAAGGCCAAAAAATGGCAACAAAAAGTCCCTGGGTTGAGACTTTCCAGAAATGTCTCCACATTCTGTGAGGAATAGTCCTGTGAAAAAGGAAAAGGAAAGGCTTAGAGGAACTTTCTGGTTTGTTTTTACCCAGTTCTAAGAAAAGCTAGTAGGTGCTGCAGCTTTAAATTACTTATCCCTTACTCGGGTACCTGTAAAAACCACCATTTTGCACTTCAGGAAAAGCCTTCTTAAAACCCAGTAGCACCAGATTTAAAGAGGAAGCACTGAGTCAGTGCACTTAGACCCCAGTGCCCAGCAGATTCCAGTGCCACATCCCAGCTCTTCCTCAGGTTGTCCCATGTTTCCTGTGCTGTTCTGGGCACGGTCTGCCCTCTATCGGCTGGCAAAGGCAAAATCCACTAAACACCAAAACAAGAATTTCTCCCATACAATTTGCAAAAACTGGAAATAAAAGGTCCCACCAACTATGAATATTAATATGCTTGAATTAAGACTGAGGTAGTAACAGAAAACAGAAATTCTGATAAATTATCAGAACTAGTATCAGTATAACTAAACTTACTTAGGATTCTGAGGACTCATCCTGTAATAACTACACTGTATCATAACTAAATTCTGATGCATTTCGTTCTGAGCTGACAGCTAATACCAGACACCATAAGAAGCAGTTCTCAAGGTAAGGGTTAATATCTCCCAGTGTTAAGAACATGCCTGTTACTGTTTCCGCATTTGCTACATCTGATCAGTAAAACCACCTGTAAGAAACCCTTGAAAGCATTCACAGAAATAAAGGTACTCAAGAGCAAGCAGTAGCACATGTGGTAATTCAGATTCACATGTTGTTATTAACCTCAGAGCTCAGGTTAGACACTCACTTCAGAGAGCAACTGTGAAATTGTAAGACTGTTACTTTCTCTTTATAAGGCCATGTACTTCCTACCCTCTTCCACAAGCTCGGTAAGACTTACTTTAATTCTCTTCTTGACCAGAGCCTCCAAAAGGACAATAATTCCAAAACAGAGAGCAACATGGCATTTACAATTATAAATCTTGATGTCCAGTAGTGCACATCTAGCCAATCCCAAGCAAATTCAGCTATCAGCTGGTATGGCAAAAATAAATACTTTACAATGAATTCTCTCCATTGCCTCCAAGAAGGATCTTTAAGGTCCTGTAAATTAGGATAAAAAGACTGTTAATCAATTTTCTATTAAACAAACTTAATACTGGCTTATTTCCACTAGTTTTCCGTTGAAAAGCTAGGGGTTTTGTACACTGAAAGCAGTAATTTATCTTTATTATACTTGCTAGTAGGTAATACTGTAATGCAGTTATTTCCACTAGATTAGAACATCACAGCCAGCCAGACCCAATAATGCCATTTGTTAAAATACAGGTAATTTGAGTGAAGAGCCTTTCTGTAGTCATGTGAACTTCAGAAGAATCAGTCTCACACACTTGAAGTCTTAAAAGCCTTGAATCAATCCTATTAAAGGTAATGGTTCCAACAGTGGTGATTGGATACAATAAAATCAAGGAAGCACTTACTCTGTAGGGTTTTTGTTTTTAAAGTTGTAGTGTAAATAGATGAAATGATGAATAATTACATCGTGTTTTTATGCTGCTAGTCTTGAAATGCTTATAACTAACGCAAGTAGCATATTTAATGTTCTGAATACTTACTAGCAGTTTTGTGACAGTATCTTCATACTTGTCTTCAAGTGGACAAATTGTGTGGATGAAAGGTAGGAAAGCTTCTGCATAATCAAACAAATATAGGTATAACATACTGAGTCTTGGAGAACTCTTCATTGCATACAGAAGAAAGAGTGATTTTCCTGGGTTTACGGCCTATAAAGGTATCAAATTATCAAGTTTCAATCAGTGAAAAAATAAAATGAAAGGGACATGCAAGTTCTTAGATTTTCTGACAATCATTTTTCAAAGGATTGTTTTTCAAAACAACAGTTCATTAAACTGAGTAGTTTTTACACAGGTAATTCCACTACCTTAACACTCCTCCTGGCTTTAAGAGAATCTTGTTTTAAAGATATTATTTTTAAAATAATCAATATACATGACATGACACACTTTATATAAAATTTACCTTATATTCCCAAAGGTTCTGTGGTGGTTTAACACCTAAAGTTTTCACACATTCCAGTTCTGCCATAATAGCTCTCCTATGGTTACTGTTCTCTACACTGTAAGGCTCTTTGGTGAAATCCTCCTCAGTCAGTGTTAGGAGGAGTCTACAAAAGCAGAAGAATTCAGAAGGTAAACAGTGCCTATTCACCAAAAAAAGATAGGACTAACAAATACACAACTGCATACTGAAACATTAAGCTACTGATACAAAGTAGCACCTTTTGGGTGAAAGAATCATAGAATACTTTGGGTTGGCAGGGACTTTAAGAGATCATCATTACATTCCATATCAAGAGTTCTACACCAACTGCATCTCAGAGCCTGGGTTTTAAATTTCCTTCTTTTCCAGCTTCCTCTTGCCTGCTTTCAGCATGGCTCTTGGGTGGAATACATATGCATATAGCACGTGCATGTTTCCATAAGAAAGGAAAAGTGGAAGGGGTGGATAATACATCAGTAGAATTTTACTCTCAGTATCACTTCAGTCTGCATCGTCAGTGTTTTAAAAAGTTCTTCAAAAATTGTCAGGTAGCTTGGTAAGTATCTACTACTAAAAGTTTTCAATGGCAATTGGTAAAACGTCTTCTGAAATTTATTCTGATACATCTACAGAATATTCCCACAATCTATGTAACAAAGTATGGTCATTTCACAACAAGCCATCCCTAATGAATCTATCAGTAGTCCAATCACATGATAGTTGTCCTTGACCATCAGGCCTCTCACCTTCCATTTACTTTCTCCAGTAAAAATCTTTCTTTGTAATGTGAAGCCCATGGGCCCAGCTGCTCTAACCAGAGTATCACTTCCTCAGCAGTCCACTTAGCAACAGGCTTGTGGACAAGAAGATCATCTTCAAATTCTCTGCTACTCCAGTGATAGCCAAGTAGAACTACCTACAGGTAGATTACAGAGATAAATAAACAAAGATCCTTTACCTGCAAAGCAAATACATTAATGATATAAATAAACACACAGTAAGGGGCTTGACATGTAGAATCTTCCTTTTCATGGAGACTAGAATATTCATAAGAAAGTATCTTTAAGTTTTATCCACTGACTTCCATTTGCTGTACACTGCAGTTGTAGCCCCTGACAGACAGCTCTGAAGGCCACTTTACTTACTCTGCCCAGCTGGAGTCTCTTCTGTCCTGACAATCTTTTTTCTGTGCATGTAATTTAAGAATATTTGACTGCATGCTTAATTAAGCAAATAGGGAAAACCAATCAGATGAAACTTACTGCTACACAAGTTAAAGCTGTCAGAACGCCTGAGAAAAACCCTCCTCCTCGAGGATTAATTCTTCTTGTGTTTGGAACTGTCGGCATCTGGTCATTCCCATATTTTTGGAAAGTTGCTAAGCTGTGTGCTACATCACTGTTTTGTTGAATATCTTCTTTTCTTTGTTCAATGGCATCAGAAAATAGCTTTTCAATAACATCCCTAATAGGAAAAATATTTGTCATTATACTGTAACCGTTGAGGCTTAATATTCAGAAAAGGGACTAATTTTTGGATTTGTGTTTTCCAGTCTCTACTGAAGACTATCATCTTTGAAAGCAAGAAAAAATTAGTTATTAAATCTTAGTAAACTTAAAATTATATCAGTCACAGCTAAACAACATTTTCCTTAGCTTCTAAAGCTAAAATACCACATAACTCCCAAGTCATTTCTTAAATAAAATTAGAATTCTGTGTGCTACTGGCAAGCCTCAATTACTGAAAAGTGCTAAGCAAAAGACAACATAAAAGCCTACCATCAATCCTACCATCTATTTATTAAAATATTATTAACCCCAAATAAAGTGTTATTAACAAAACAACTTGTGGGTAATTCAAGACAGCAAAGAGATGTTTCTAGCTTTGTTCTGCAATATGATCACATTTCTTCCAATAAATAGTACCTATTACAGAAATAACTACACAATTATCCAAGATCAATCTAACTTAGAATTATTAGAAAACAACCAGCTGTATTAGAAGGTTCAGGATCCTGCCTCTCCATCTCCCAAAACATTTAGAAAGGGGGGAAAGCCCTCCCCCCAAACAAACCTCCTCCCTCAAAACAAAACCAACCAACCCACCCCTTAATTCCATGTACTTGAATAATTCATTACAAGTGCAGAAGCTGAAAGCTTTTGGGATTTAAATTTTTGCGACAGTTCAGATTACCAATAAACTAAGAAAATCTGCAGCAAGCTCAACAAACCAGACAGCTAATTTCCGTGGTTTCACTTACACAAAAATGGCATTCACAAAATAGTTCACTCACCTGAGGAGGATGTTGACTTTGGGGAATCCTTCCCATTTTTCTCTGCATTCAGGGCATTCATTCTTCTTGGACGATACCCACCACAAGGCCAAGCAATGCCTACAGAAGCTGTGCCCACAGTTCAGGGTGGTGGGATTGACCAGAATGTCGTAGCAGCAGTGGCACAGGAACTCACTGACTGATATCTGCCGACCGGGGCCAGGAGTAGCACATGGCTCAACTTTTGCCCTCTCTGTTTCCCCTCGTAAACTCTCATCTTCTTCCATTCTCTTTTATGCCTTACACAAACAGAAAGCTCTCTTAGATCTTCAAACCAGGTAAGGCATTACTTCTGTAAAGCAACAAGAAAAAAGCTATTACAGAAGTTTAGAATTGTAAGCAATGTGGTTTATCATTGCACTGCTTTTGTCACTCAGATGGTTTTAAACTTTTTAAGTAACTCAGCCCCCCCCAAAATGAAGCATAATCTACTTTTTCAACAACACATTCACTGCTAACTACAATCAAAACCAGATTCTAGATGTAAACAGCTGGGGTCAATCTCCTGGTACTTTCTTCTCCCATGTTACAAAATACATGAAAGTGAAACAAAGTAACTCACTATGATTCACATGACTTTTGACAGTAGCTTTAATCAAGGTTTTAGCAAAATACACCAGTCAAAGGAAATAGTATTAGAAAATACCATCAGAGGATACAAAGATAAAATACCAATATAATGTAATGATCTAATTTACTTCATCCCTCTTCTTTCCAAGCATATGGAATAAAACATTACTAACAAAGGTCAATGCTAGACATTGCTGGGCAACGTTAAAAAAAAAAGTTTGATCAACCAAGTCATATGCTTCAGAATCATAAAGGATTGATCTGCACACCTTCTCAAAGGTCTGAATTCCACATTAACTTTACTTGTAGTTATTTTGTTAGTATTACAGAAAATGCACAGATAAGAGGAGTTTAAGGTGGTTCTAAACTTACCAAAAATTTAAACCTATTTGCTTGATGTTCCTACTCCATTCTCTTACACAACAGTATATAGTTTCTTAATAAAAACACTGATCCAGATCATTCACTCATCACTCATGATATGTTAGAAGATACCAAGAACTAGACAGTTTTCTCCTCAGGCACTATCAAACCAAAATATGATTACACTCTCCACCATGTGGCTCCTGCTTACAACTTAACTTAACCAACTTGCCATCCAGATCAAGCACAAAGAGGTAAGCATGCAAGCAGGTAAAGAATAAAAATTAAGAAAAAACCTCAAGAACAGAAACCAATAGTTCAACAGTGAAACTAAAATCCTCAGATTTACAAACCTGCATTTCCCTGGCAAAGCACAGGCTGCTGGCTTTCTAAAACACAAAGCTGAAACAGCACTTATAAATGGAGAAATAAAAACATGATTTTGCACCTAAAAACATTCTTCTAGTTTTCCTGAAAGACAGAGGCCCAGGACTTCTGTAGAAAATACAGGAAAAATATTTCACCGCTCAGTCTGCGCCAAGTAAGAGCCAGCAGCAGAATAATTCCTAGCTCCTCTCCAGTCTCTTCCCAGCTTCAGCTTCCTGCCCTCCGCGCTGCTTCCTGAGGCGCGGCACGGCCGGTGCGGGCCCGCGGCCTTTCCTGCCCGGGCAAGGCAGTGCAGGGTCGGGCCGGGCCGGGCCGGGCCGGCGCGGGGGCGGCCCCAGCCCGATACAGCAGGAGGCTCGGGCCCCGCACGGCCCGGCTGCAGCCACGGGCTCAGCAGAGGCCGGGCCAGGCCCGCCCTGCCGCTTCCGCCCCGCCCCGCGAGCACGGCGGCACTGCGGCTCCTCCGCCGCCGCAGCCGCTGGGCGACACCATGGCCGCTCATCTTTTTTATTTCAAGCGTTTAAAATCACCAGACACGAGCACTGCTACACTCCCGTTTCTGGGAATACACGCACTTCCATATTCGTGAGAACTGAGGTACGTTTGCTTACTGTGCACTACGTACCCAGGTAGCCTTCCTTCGCAGAAACTCTTCAAGGCTGATTTTACAATAAAGATTCGAGGTGTATTCTCAGAAGTAAATGAGACTTTCAGGTGCTAGTTTGATTGCAGTGCTAACGCATCCTGCACAGAAACTATTTTTACCACATAGGAGTCATCTCTCCACACATTCACAATACTTGTATCAGTCTCTGTTCCCTTACTGAAATTCTTTTTGCCTAGTCAAAAAAAAAAATGTTTCACTCTCTACAACACCCTGACAGGAGGTTGTAGCCAGCTCGGGATGGGCCTCTTCTCCCAGGGTGCAAGTGACAGAACCAGAAGACATAGTCTTAACCTGCACCAGGGCAGGTTTAGGTTGGACATTAGGAAAGGGTGATTAGAGATTGGAATGGGCGGCACAGGGAGGTGGTGGAGTCACTATCCCCGGAGGTGTTTAAGGACTGGACACAGCACTGAGTGCCATGGTCTGGGTGATGTGGTGGTGTTTGGCCACAGGTGGGACTCAATGATCTCAGAGGATTTTTCCAACCTAGTCGATTTTGTGATTCTGTGAATTTTTAAAGTACCTCTGAGATGTACTTTTTCACTGTTCAACACAGTGACATTTTCTTGAAGATTTTGTTCCAGTTTGATGCAAGCTACAAGTCCAGTTCAAATGACATTTCAGTTAATTATTCCAGCCTATTTCAAAAAATAAAATAGTAGGCTCTCATTGTTTTCTCTCCTGTATTAGCCAATTTTTTCCACAGAACCAATCAGCAAATCGTTTAACTACCCTAGCATGAAAGAATTCAACCTCTTCTAGATCTGAGGGAGTTCATCTAGATCTACCTTGGTACACAAGGTGAAAATGCAGCCCGGAATACTCAGGCCTTGTTCTAGATTATAGTTTTTTACTACTTTTTGTGTGTGTTTTCACTTAGCTTCACATTCAATGTTCAGTAAAGTAACAGAACATACAAATGTTTGATAGTCTGTGCAGCAGACTTGAATGATGTGAAAACATGGCATTTCTGTTCTAGTTTATAAAACTTTTGACATATAAAAAAACTATGGAGTCTCAAACTAACTGCTTGTATTGCCCTCTCCCACTTTTTCGATGTTCCTTCTGCTTATTTAACAATACATACATGTTGAAGTAAAAAATGCTTTATCTGTAAGACATAGTACTTCAATTCCTATTGAAATACTTTATTACAGTATCTTAGTGTTTGATGTGCAGTTTCTTTTGTAGGTGAAGGAAACAAAGAGTTCCCAGATTTGTCAGCTACTTGGGGGAAAATGTCAGGCTTCTAAAACAGCTTTTAAAAATAAGTATAAAATAAAACTTTAAAGTGCTATGAGCACTTTAACTAGAAACTGCAGAAATGCATATTAAAAACCTGAGGAGTAACATGAAAATTTTAGGCTTCAGCCAATTTACTGCAAAATAAAAACATCTCTGCAATTTTAACTAACATCTTACTGTGAACCATTTAACCATATTAGATGATTTGCTGGGAATGTCTGTTGAATAAATAGCTTATACTGAAAAGGCAAATCTTGATATTGAAGAATCTTTAAAAGCTCCCTCCACTAATGCCTGCACAATTATTTATCTTTCTCTGTATACAGAAATTACCCCCCCAATTTGTGGGGAATTTTTCATTTGTTTTCATTCTGCTGGAATTCTGGAAAAGGTGCTTCATGAGCCGTGTGAACTCCAGCCCTGCAGCACACACAGACTGAACTCTTCTGCCCCCCGTGCCCATAGCTCCTGCCCTCTGCCCTTGTGCAGCACCTTCTCTCTGCGGGGACATCCTGCGGGGTGCTGAGCTCTGCTCTTCCACAAGGAGGTGTCAAACTGCCGCTTGTAATAGGAAGACGCTTCTTCTGCAGTAAGCCAAGATTTCCAGTTCCCCTGGACTTACAATCATTAAGGCATCGTCCCTAGCAGTTCTCCACCATCCTCCTGGTGTCTCCTAGGCAGATTCCTATCTCTTCCTTGCTGGTGCTAGTTACGCATTTCTGGCTCTGAGAGCGAGGCCCACATCTATGACATTTCACTACAGCCCACGGAACTGCGGCTGGTGTAAGACTTCCCCCCGGGCTGCAGCCACTCCGGTCCCCCTCAGAGCACACTGCCTCCGGCCGAGGGCACCGTTCAAAGCTGGCGGCGCCGGGCCCGCAGCCGGCCAGGGCGGTGCGGCCCTGAGGGCTCCGCCCCGGTAGGAAATGGCGGCGGCCCGGGCTCACGTGCGCGCTCACGTGCGGCGCGCGGGGCGGTCCCGGAAGCGCTCGGCGGCGGCGGCGGCGGGCGGTGCCGGGCCGAGCTCCGGCGGGCGGGGGCGCGGGATGGAGGTGATCAGGAGCAGTGAGTGACCACTCGGCCCTGCGCCCCGAGCTCTGCGCCGCTGGCGCATAGCTGTCCCGGTGTTCCGGCGTACCGGCTTCCTTGCCCTGGGCAGGTGGCCGCTCCGGCCTCAGCCTCTCCTTTATGGCGAAGGGGTCCCCATTCCCCCCCTCCCCCCCAACCCGTGAGGCGCAGCCCTGAGCGGGGAGGCGCGGCCCCGAGGCTGAGCGGGCGGCGGGAAGGCCCCTGCCCCGCCGTGTCCGGCCGGCGCTGGCCGCCCCTGCCCGCCCGAGGGGCGCCGGGCTGCCGGACGATGTCGATTGTAGTCTCAAGTGTGTTTTACCCCTTTACCTGCAGATTTTAAGGATAACCTAAACAAAGTGTATGAAGCCATTGAAGAGTCGGACTTCCTGGCCATCGATGGGGAGTTTTCAGGTACTGTCACACCTGTTTTGTGATTGTGAACTGTTGGCAGTGTCTGAGGGGGGGTGGTTTGACCTCGGTGCCCGAGTTCGCTCCTATGATGTGTCTCAGGGTTGGCTTGAAAAGCTAAAGCTGAGGCTACCACAAAGTGATTGAACCAGTTGTTACGTGCGCGATAGCAAGGCTTTGGTCAAAGATGCGTGTCATGCTCATGCTGCTTCTGCTCCCACAGTAATCTTTCAACATGACAACTGATAATTGTTGCAGCTGAGGGTGAAAAAAACCAGAAGGTGTTGTATGCATCAGGAAAGCAATGGATTGGGATAAGTGAGGGAGGCCCTACAAATGTTTGGACATGGAAAGGCAACACTAAGAACTTGTGGTTTGTGAAACCCAGAGGGTACATGCAGCAGAGATGCTTTAAATAGGTACTTTGCTTTTGGGATGCAGAGCTCACCTCATCCATGAGACATAAATGTGAGCAAGACTAGGTTTTCTTACATGAGGTGCTTGTGGAAATACAGTTGTTGCATATTGGTTAAGGTGATGTAAGTTACTCAATGAATCTCTGGGCAACACTCCTCGCATTTTTAGTTTTGCTTTGATCCTGCGTTGTGTTGTGAAGCCCATTTATATTAGGGTACTGGTAGGTCTTGGCCTGTTACTGATATGTTGAATAGGAGCCAGAATGACAGAACTTTTGCAGAAGAGCTTTGCTTCTAGAACACCGCCATTAAAAGGAATGGGTTTTATGCAGTAGTATTTTTCTCAACTGAAATAATTGTAACATGTACTTTTAAGTGAAAACGTTTCTCTTAAATTACTGGTTGTTGCATTTCTTTGCTGTGGTTAATTTTGAAAAGCTTACTCAAAGAAAAATATGTATTACTTTTTCAGGGATCAGTGATGGGCCTTCAGTTAGTGCATTAACAAATGGCTTTGACACTCCAGAAGAAAGGTATCAGAAACTTAAAAAGGTAAAGTGTTTACATGGACTAAAATGAAAACTGAAGCTGCTTTTGGTGCAGCATCTTGTGTGTGTGACCAAGAGGAGGAAGAGAGATGGTTCTTGTCTCTTTGTGGAATGAAAGTGCATATTAAAGTCATCTTGGGCCAATAGTAAGATGATTAAATAGGGATGAAAACTAGTTGAAAAAATCTGGTGTGTATACTTTAAAATTGCCAGCAAAACAAACATTGGTTAAGAAGATTCACCTTACTTAATTTTGAAATTGAGAGAAATCATATATGGATGCACCCTGATAATCTTTACATGTGTACATATTTTATTCTTATGCAAAGTTTTCCTTTCCTTTACAGCATTCCATGGATTTTTTGCTCTTTCAGTTTGGCCTTTGCACTTTTAAATATGATGACACAGAAGAAAAGTATGTTATTCTTTTAATTCTTGTTTTCTTAATTGGGGATTTTCTAAAGTAATGCAGATAAGCTGTATTGATATGTAACTTGTCTTTTCTACAGGTATATAATGAAGTCATTTAACTTCTATATTTTTCCAAAACCCTTTAACAGAAATTCACCAGATGTCAAGTTTGTCTGTCAGGTTAGTAGAAAAAGAATTAAATTTTGTTTGGTTGAGGTATACCCAAAACAAACTTCAACTTTAAAGATAGAAAAATGTAAGTTTCTGGGTTGGGGTTTTTTTTCTTATAAAAAAAAAATAAGCATCAGTTAAGGGCAATCCCAAAAATGAGCTTTAAGATAATATCCTTGACTTCAGTTTTTAAATCTTGTTATGCATTGCATTATGTGGTTTCTGGAATTGGAGATAACATTCCAAACCTGGCAAGATGATTCTATTTTTTTCCCCTTTCTCATTGAACTTCCAGTTTCCTTGTTTTTTTAATCCTTTGTTCTCATCTGCTTATCTTGCTTTCACTGCTTCCCTGGCTATTGCCAACGTTTTTCTGGTCTCAGATTTGTTCTCCTGAACCACATTTTGCTTTCTTTAGTTTCCTCTCTCCACATAGTTTATTCTTTCATCTTTAACCCTTAGCATATTCATTATTTTTGTACTTTATGGAATTTGAAAATCAATAAGAAAAGTAGCATAGGCTAAACTCTCAGTGTCTTCGTTAGGGTCACAAACTTGGTTGTTCTTGGCTTTGGACTCTGTGTAATTTCTAAAAAAGCATGAAGATAACTGAACTGATCTTTAATGCCACAGCTACTTTTGCCAATTGTAAAGCCTTTTTCTCTTGTTGCAGAGTTCAAGTATAGATTTTTTAGCAAACCAAGGATTTGATTTTAATAAAGTTTTTCGCAACGGTGAGTTGTTGTGGTTTTGTGTTTTTTTAAAAATTTCTTTCAATGTCTGCAAAATTTATGATGACACCTTTCATTATTTTCCACAAAGAGAAAGAAGGCTGCCATCCGTGACACTGTCTTAACTCCTAATGAAGTTCTTGAATTACTCTTATCTGGTCTGCTGTTGTGCTGGTGGTAACTCCCTTCCCAAGAATTCATTGCATAGTTCAACAGAATGGAATTCCCACTACATGGGAGCTTGGTTGTTTATTTTTGTATAGAGGCAAAGCATGAATAGAGAGAGTAACAAGGTATGGAGCTGTGTAATACATCAGTGGTAATTCTAGGAAAGGAACCAGTCCGTTGTGACTGGGGCTGCTACAGATCTGCTATTGAAGTGATGCAGATAGCAAGGATAGAAGTGCTCAATACTTTTGTGGTGACCTGCAGCTCTGCAGTGCTGGGACTCGTGCCTTGTGCAGAGGAGGCTCTTTAGTGCAGTGGTTCCAGCTAACCTGGCATGTGCTGGACGCCTGGACAGACACACATCTAGAGCAGATGACTGAAAGGGAAGGGTTTGATTTCAGCCTTCAGGGGTGTAACAGAGACAAATGCTTGAATCTCTACACATCCCTAATTTGTCTCTAATTATGATGAGCTTTCACTTTTTTTGTTAGGAATTCCATATTTAAATCAGGAAGAAGAGAGACAGCTAAGGGAACAGTATGATGAAAAACGGTCTCAAGCCAATGGTGCAGGATCTCTGTCATACATTTCTCCTAATTCCACAAAGTGCCCTGTAACAATTCCTGAAGATCAGAAAAAATTTGTTGAGAAAGTAATGTAAGTAATGCTGTTTAATGTACTCTGATGTTGTTAAAACTAGAAGTGAACAGTTAACATTTTCATATGTTGAAGACATTTCTATTAGTTCACTGTAACAAACACTGCTCTTTTTGTTTTGAAGCATTTTCTTGTCTTTTGGGAGGAGCTGTAAATGTTCAAAAAATAAAGTAGTAGTTATAGAAGCAAATAATCTCTTTCTTCCAGGGAACAGATAGAAGACTTATTAAAGAATGAAGAAAGTGAAAGTTTGGAACTGGAGCCATGTACAGGGTCAGTTTCTGAAACTGCATCTCTTTGAAAAAAATTTTTTTTTTTTGGTCATACAGAATTAGGGGAGGGACAGGGAAGAATATGTTTACTTGGGTTAACTGTAGCAAAATCTACATTTGATTAATTTTTGAATGTTGAGAAAATGTGGTGATGTATACGGGTGTTGTAATTTATTTTGAGCTGTATCTTCTGCATGTAGTGGTAAAATATTTAAGTATAGCCAAGAAATGTCTTGTATATGTGAGCTGCCTTTTGTTACTGTTGAAGTGTTCCATAAACGTTGGAGATGCATTTTATAAACAAACTTTTCAAATCTGTTGAGCTATTGGTTGTTCACTGTTGGCAGTGTATGACTGTTTCTAGTAGGTCTCCTTCCAAAAAATCTTAATTTGCTTTGGAGAGTAGATATTTGGAGAGCATGATTGTTTAAAAAAATTTTTTTAAAAATTGAATTTAGAAATAGTACAGCATGGTGAAGCTGGGGATAAGGTACCATCACTGTATCTATACAGAGTGACCATGACTACAGAATACTCTCTTAGGGGAAGATATGTGGGTAACTGTAAAACATGGTGTAAATGCCTTTACAGCTTGGCAACTGAATATCAGAATTCAGTAAATCTCTTCCTAGCCTATAGGTTCTGATTGCAGTGACTCTTGCTTTAAAAATCTTCCTACAAATGTACATTTCGAGTCAGCTTAAACTGAAATTCATTACTAGGAAACACTCTGTAAAAGGATTGTTAGTAACACTATTGTCTTTTGGTTTTAGATTTCAAAGGAAATTAATTTATCAGACCTTGAGCTGGAAGTAAGTTACTGGTAATACTGCCTTACTGTATATTTTTAGTACTTTTGGTAAGAAATCTGGGTAAGAGCTGATCTACTTAACCTTGGGGTGATTCATATAGACTTTTTTTTTTTCCCTTTAAAAGACGACTTTTGTAATGTTCTGAAGATAAGTTACATTAAACTTACTTGTGATGATTAATGAAGATATTTTAAATCTTAGTATTTGTTTTTTCATTCCTATGTAAAATCTCTGAATAGAGCAGCGCAGCCTAGAATTATGTAACAAGTGCAGCATGCTAGGTTTTTACTGAACAGAAAGTGCATGTGCTCATACAGATTGTGGACTTTACCTGAAAAAATAGTAACTCTGTAGTAGGTACTGGTACGGTTATAGTTTTCTGTTGGATGCCAAGCATAAGCAGTTCTGATAACTTAGTATATTGCCTAAATATATCCCTTAAGGCCTTAGGAGAAACTATAAGGCTGTAGAGTAAGATTTTCACTGTTATGACTGCACTAGTAAGATGTGGAAAATACACAAGTCTTTTTTTTTTATGTTTAGTTAATTCAGTGCTGCAGTACTGAAAGTGGATAAAATAAAGCTTCTCTCTATAAAATGGAATCGCAAGAAGTGAGCTTGAGAACTAACCTGAAGAACAGTGGAATTGTTTTTGACAATTTTTCAGTGTCTTCTTTTTAATAGATCAGTAAAATATCTATTGCTTCCTGTAGTATGTAGTTTTATGTTTGTCTGACACTTATCCTTGCGTCTTCCCTGAGTGGATGGAAGAATGTGTTCTTGAGTTGTGTTTTTTTTAACATCCAGCAGTATTGCTGTACATGAATACAGCTGTGTACACTCTGTGTATATTGGAGAGAGAAAGCCAAGCTGTGAAGGTAGCATGGAGATAATTAAAGCAGAAAAGAGTGAAGTTATTGACTGCCCTTGTGTCCTGACCTCTTCGCAGCTCATTTTCTGTATTGAAGTGTTCTCTTGTGCATCAGTGTTTTGATGCATCCAAGGTTTGTGGCATGAGGCAGCTCGTGAGTGAGATTGAGGCTCAAAACTGTGAGCAGTCAGCGTGGAGAGGACACAACAGTGTTTGGAGTGTGCTCTCCAGTACTAGTTTTAGGAGCAGCCAGAGGACAAGGAAATTTGCTGGTTCTGCAGTGGTTGCACAGTTGTGGTTAGTTTATTATAATGAGATGAGAGTAATTGCTACTGGTTTAGCAGTAAAAGGCAGTATTCTCTTACTTTTGCTATCAGTTGGATTCTCTGTGGCTCTGTGTATGGCAGTACTTTGGAAATTAAATGTGGCTGTAGTGGCATGATGCAACCCTGTAGCAGAGGTGATGACATTTGAGTTAATAATTCTTACTAAAATCTACTGCTAGCAGAAAGTTCAGGGTTGTTAATAAATCCCCAAATAACTGATGTATTAAAGGCATGCATCTTGGGGCTGCAAGTAAAAAAGAGCATTCTCACCAGAATTTTTGTTTTGGATTTCTTGAAAGCAAAGATTCTAGATTGTGATGAAATATCTAGATGATGTTTACTTAATATCACTAAAGTAAGAAGTTACAGGTTCCATAACAATAGCATGGGAAATTGTGTAAATGCTAGTTACTGTTAGGTAATGTAAGGAGCCAGTTAACTAGCCTATTGCTTCAAATTTTCCATTATTAGAATTAAAAAGAGATTTGTGGTAGTTCTTTTGCACCTAAGACTTACAGTAATAATGAAACATGAAATTACTGAATCACTCTTGTGGTTTCAGTATGCTAAATGCCAAGCGAATAGCTATTGATATTTTCTTTCCATTTGTTTTGATGTAGGTATCCGAAAGGTATCCATGTGGAAACGCTGGAGTCAGATAAGGTAACTAGGCCTGTTACTGCCTCTAACATTTGTTCTGTTTAAAGGAAATTGTATTTCTCAATTTCACCATCTCTCCTGACTTTTAGATCTAACTTGAGCTTTGTTATTATGCAAATGCAGAGCGTTTTAAATGGAATACAGCGAACTAGTTCCTAAACATTACATCTGACCAACATGTATGGTGGGCATGTATTTGTGTGGCTTAATATTACTTTTTAAACAGATAATAAAGGTGTTTTAAAGTACAGTGGATCTGATGTTCAGTATTAGGGAAAAGTAGGCTGTGATCTTAAAGGAAAAACAGCGGCATCACATGCTGTGTCCTCACTTCCCATCACAGTTTTCTGCTTCAAAAGGTATTTGGCACAAACTATTTACAAGGAAATGCTGATAACTTTTTTGAGAAGTAAAAATTGAGTTTAGGAAAAATAGGTTTGGTGGACGAATCAAATACATCATTCTAAAGTAGGGTTCTGGGAGTAGGTGATAATGTGGTGCCTACAATAGAAACAGTTGTGTTGCCAAGTAACTGCTGTTGAGGTATGACAGTTTTCTTTACAATGCAAATTTACAGCAACTTGCAGCAGCCTTAAATCTGAACTTCTCAGAGTCATTCCTTAAACGATTCATTTTTTGCTTTAGAAGGAGAGATACATAGTTATTAGTAAGGTAGATGAAGAGGAACGAAAAAGAAGAGAGCAGCAGAAACAAGCAAAAGAACAGGTAAATAAATTCAATTTCATTTGTTTACGTGCGAGGGGTAGGGTGAGAATCTTTGACTTCTCTCAACAATGCAAAAATGCGGGATAGGGTTTGGTGTCGTTTCCCTTTGGTTTGCTGTGGCTGGCTGAAACTGATCTTCTAAATTCTACCAGATAACTTAGGCTTTGCAACAGAGCAAAAAGAGTTGCATGGCACTCTAAAAAATTCTAAAAAATCAGAATCTGTGGAGGACTGAATGAGTATTCTGGAGCAGTGAATACCTCCTTACAGGTATCTGCGCTCTCACAGAAGTGTGGCCCAGTAATAGGAAACATCAGTTTCTTGCAGAAATTCTCGAGTAAGTTGGCACATTGTTTGGATTCACAAAGAAGTCTTCCCTTCTCTTACAAAGCTTGCTTGCTCTTAGTTGTCGGAGTTAGTGTCCTGTACAATTAATGTGTCATTTCTTGATAGAAACACACTGTACTCTAGTGCTGTGGTAACAGGCTGACCAGGAGGTCACACCTGCTATATTCAGGAACTCTCACTGTTTATGGGTCTTTGTATTTTGCTTACTGAGTGATGCAAGTTTCAGGGGGTCATAAGACTGGAATTGTGGAAATTCCTGATCAGACTCTTGTGATTTGTGCTTTCATATATCAAGATAAAGTCAGTTTGGGTGGAGCAACCAATACTTCGATGCAGAATGCCTTTTAAGAGGGAAAGAGATATCTAAAGAGACATTAACTAATGTGGCATCTCTTTTTCCGGAAGCCAAGTCAGGAACAATTTATTTCTGCTGTAGATTTTTCTGAAGTATTTTTAGTGGGGGTATTACTTGCTTGGACTAGTAGCATTCAGAGCTGAACTAAAGTAGCAGTGAATGTTTTTACTGAATTTCAGTTCTGGTTGAATAAAGACAGATAACACAAGGCAGAAATTACTTCCCTAGACCTGAAAAAGAAAAATCTGTTACAGAACAGTTTGTGCTGTAGTCAGATCCCTCCAAATCTATCAAGAGTCAGTTTATACAACTACAGTGTAATATGTCACACATTTTAATGTTTCTTGTTGAATTTGTTTATATAATAATGAAAAATGTTTCTTCCCCAATCTGTGTTAGCATAAAAATATGGTCTGATTTAATAGGAGTAACAATCAGGATTCAACCTGTTGCATTTAAACAATAGATGTAAAAAGTACAGCTGAAGATATGTAGGTTAATTTTAATACCTTCTGAGCTGTTTGCAGTGTAATAGCTGCTGAGCACTGTTGGAGATCATGTGTTGACAGTGAACTGACTGCAGCTGTTACTGCTCTGGTTGGGGTGGAGTTACCCCTCTTTGTAGCAGCCTGTATTTTGCTGTGCTTTGCATTTGTGGCTAAAACACTAGTGATACCATCCATGTGTTTTGTCTGCTGCTGAACAGCACTTGCACAGTGTCAAGGCTTTCTCTCCCACTCTCCCCCAAAAGGAAGGAGGCTGAAGGGCTCTCATTATCTTTATCCACGAGTGTTACTGTCTCTATTTGAATTTTGGGTGAGGAGTGAGCAAAGGGCAGAATGGCTGTTTGGCTTCTGGCCAGGGGCAACCCAGGACAGGAGCTTGTGACTCGTCCTACTTGACAGTGAGCTAGAGCTACGTATAAAACAGGAATTCTGTGAGCAGCATCCTGCTTTGGCCTCTTGTATCTTCCAAATATTGACATTTCCTTTGTGGTCTGTTCTTGGCTATGTCTGAGAAACAGTTTGAGGCAAACTGGGGGCATCTGCCAGTTTGCAGGTACAGTTTTGGTAATATTTGTATTTATGTTTCACTAATGTCAGAATTTTTGCTTACAGGAAGAATTGAATGATGCTGTAGGATTCTCCAGAGTTGTTCATGCCATTGCTAATTCTGTAAGTTAATGTGATTTTTAACCTACCTTTGTTAGTAAGAAAAAATAAATTATTCAAAGAAAGCATTCTTTTGGTGTTACATTTTGGAAGAGAAGATGAAATTCAAGTTAAAGTGACTTTTGAAGTTTGTTTCTTCATGTTTACAGTGGTTGAGTGTAGTTAGTTAAGTAAGCTTAAACTAAAGAGTAACATGAAGAATCTTATTCTCTGTAAGAGTCAAGAATAGCAATTTCTTAGGACTCTTACGTAAATGAACTTTGGTGGCTTTTTTTTCTCTGTTCTGAAAAGATTGTGGATTTTTTTCGTTTTTTTCCCTGGCAGTTAATGGCTGTCAAAAAGGGTTGTTGTCATGTCAAATGAATCAAAAGTTAACATTTAAAAAACTGCTTGAGCTTTTTCAAGGAGCTTGCTTGTACAAAATCTGGCATGAAAGGTTCTGCACTGTGAGGAGCCAGACCATGCCCTTAATAATTACTGTATATTATAACCATGAGGAATATATTGTGTTGTTATATAAGTAAATTAAAAGGTAATGGACTGAGAAATGCCTTGACTTCAATCTTAAGTAGATAACATTTGGAAACCAAGTTGTAAGTAGCTGTTCTAGTGCATCTTCTCAACATTTGAAGCTTCTGCAGAAGCCTCTGATAAATGGTTGGGAGTAGAGGAAAAAGGAGTGGCTGCTCTGAGAGAACGGAGGAGTGTGTGGGGCAGGCAGAGAGCAAATGGGGAAGTTTGGTGTGTATTTGTTCCCAGGTGCCCTTGGCTGGCATCTGAGATAGGGGTTTTCACAGATACCCTTTGCCATGGCCAGGACTGGAAGTGTAACAGACATTTAATGTTCTTTTGGCAGGGCAAGCTTGTTATTGGGCACAACATGCTGCTGGATGTTATGCACACCATACATCAGTTCTATTGTCCCCTACCTGATGTAAGTAATCTTTTGAGTGTTCAGATGAAAAAATAAATGCCTTAATGTATTTGTCTTTTAGTTTGTTCTCCACACTTTCTTCTGATTGGAAGAATTGGTCAGTCTATGAAGAAGTACAGAAAAGCATTTTAAAATAATCCATTTGGTACTTCTGGGCTACTGCCTTATTTTCATAAATCTTTATGTAGAAAGTTTAGTTGGATTGAATTGTTCTCCTTTGCATTTTTAAAATGTATAAATCGAACAGCGGAATTGTTTTTTTTGGTTTGTATCAGCTCTATTTAACTCACTGACATGTTACAAGATACTGGTGTGGAGCTTCATGACAATTATGTGGCATTTTCCCCCTTGTAGTTTACAAAATGGGAACGTGTATTTTCATATAATATAGTGCACTTAATAAAATGCTAAGCAGTCTTGTAGCAGGATGATGTTCACTGGGGTGAAGAGGTGTAATGTCAGAATAATTGGAGGGAGCACACTTTGATGACTGCAGCAGGGCAGTCTAACAGTTCATGACTGCACAGCCTCACACTTCAGTTCAGCTGAGCAGTGTATTGGCACCAAGAGCATTGTCTGAAGAAGCCAAAGGTCTCATTGGAAGGATGGCTCACATGACATTGTTACTTGCAGTCTTAAAGGACGTGTGTGTGTTCTGGGAAACACTTGATCATAAGATGGGAAAAAGAAGTTTGGGACTGATTTGGATGGCGTTGGAACCTAAGCAATTGTCAGTAGTTCCTGTACTTTGACCCTTGGCAGATCTAAACCTGTAGTCAGTCACTGACTGTATACCTGGGGTGACTGCTTATATTCCATTGAAATACTGAATGCTGGAAACACTTAAGAAGAACTGTTAAGTAGGTGGGAATTAGAGGTAGCCTAGGTTATAAAATAGGGTAAGGTGTTGGCAGTGATGGAACACTTTCTTGCTAATGACAGACAAATCAGAAATACTTAGTCTGTAGTTGTGTGTAATTGCAGGTGGTGTCTATGGTAGTGCTGACAGATACGTCTCTTAACATGGCGAGAATTCAGTTACTGTAGCTCACTTTTAGAGGCTGTTTGGGTATTTGTAGCTACTGCTCTCTGTCCTCCCGAGATTGTAAACACTTCACTGACTTGGATTTTATCTTCCGGTTTAATGTTAAATTAGGACCTAAGTGAGTTCAAGGAAGTAACATCATGTGTCTTTCCTCGGTAAGTTCTTAGTTCAAACTTTCAACCATTTCAGTATAGTTTCAGGAAGCTGATATTGTTTGCCCTAGCCCTGTACCCTGGCTGTTACTGGAAAAGAAATTGGGATCAAGTTAGATAAATACAATTTTTAAAGTATTTTTGAGCAGCTTTTTTTCAGAAAAGCAGTGCTGTTGGTTCACTTCTTGGCAAAAGATGCACCTTTGCTACTCCCCTGGGTTTGGCATGATGTTTGGTGTTTTGAATCTACACTTCATTTGGAACAAGATTTATATGCTAGTAGTTGTTTGCATCTCTTGCTGTTCCGTAGTTGCTGTCCTTTTTCATGCTGAACAAAGCCAAGGAATGTTTTGGCTGTTCCAAGATCCAACAGTAATTTTCAGTAGGGTGTATCTGCTGTTTCTTAGCTGATACACTAAAATATTTTTTGAGGATTTGGCAAAATGGGCATTCTTCTGTTTCAACCTATTTAGCTCTTATTTTGTTTCTAGGTTACTGGATACTAAACTGATGGCAAGTACACAACCTTTTAAGGTAAATTAATATTATAGAATGACTTGAAGATACAAACTTGAATTAATACATGTCTATTGAAACAAAGTATATTTCTTTGTAGAGAAAGCTATATAATTTAAAAATAATGTTTTCTGTGGTGCTGCTTAGAAGAATGATTTTTCTTTACCCCTTATCTAAACCTACAGAATGTATAGAATGCAAATTTTTCCTACTAGTGACTTTTGTGTTTCGCAGCTTTGGATTCCAAAATATGTAGAATTTTTGCTATGTAAAATGTGATTAGTAGATTATTTTCTTCTTGTTAAGTAGCATGTCCCCTCAGGAGATAAAAAAAGTGCTGTTCATGAACAAACAGGATCTGGAAGTTGCTTGTATACTCAAAACCTTAGAGTACTGTGAGTGCTGACTTAGATTTGTCTGGAAAAATGCTTTATCATCATGAGGTTCTCTTGTGGCCAGTAACTCAGTGGGTAGTCAGCAGGAGGAAAAAAAAATTACAGGTTTCTCTTAAAATCTCTTACAGCATGAGTTTTATTTCTCTAAAGAAGTATTGAGATAAGTGTTCATAAGCTCTTGTTTTCCCATGTGCCTTTGAATTAATTAAAAAACATGCTGAGGAAGCAGCATCTGTCTTTGTGCATAGCTCTGTGACTCCAGAGCATTGCATAATGAAGTGCTACTACAATATACTTGTAGGTATTGTCAGATTTTTGATGCACACTGCTCTAAGAATGGAGGCTTTGGCATTCTGAAAAGTTAGAATCCTCCACAAGTTTTATGTTTGGTACAGTTGTGTTGATATTTGCAATTCTACAGCAGATGCTTGGGTTTTTAGGCTATGTTTATGAAATGCTGCTTTGGGATGCCAAATTAATGCATCATTTGAGCTTGTTCACTGTACTTAGTTCTTGGTAACTTTTCAGTCTGCAGACTTGATGAAGAGTGTGAACAGCTAAGCTTGATTGAGAACCACAGGAAATCTGGTCCTCATAGATCTCAGACAACCTTAAGAAAGATTGTGTGAGATGTTTTGCCTTCCCTGGCTGTTGATTCTGCATGTCTCGGTAGTACTGATTGACAACATATATTTGATTAAGAGCTTCAGTAAGGGATTAATCTTTAATACATCTTTGTGGCTTTTTATTTTATGCATATAATTTATCAGTAGATTCACTGATGCTACTCAGCTAAGTTGAAGTGTAGGAGCAACTTTCTGATTGTCAGGCTTCTTTCACTGTCTCTGTATTACTTTAAATCAGCAGAATTTACACTTATAAAACTATTCAAGAATGTCCAGTCAGCAAGCATTTCAGTACTCACCTTGAATGCCTTCAACTATTATGAGCAATATTTAGAATATTTTGCCCTGCTGTTCATGCTGTCTTTTCCCTTGCCACATGTGCCCTGCATGAAACTAGATTCAGACAGAAATATTACTTTGGCATAATCTATCAATAATTCTGAGCAGCATTAATAAATGCTCATGACTCATGATGCAGGTGAGGCAAGTTAACTTCGAAACTTGTCTTGACACACCTCTGGTGCCTTAGTTTGAAATGGGGCTGTGTGTAAATCCTTAGGGAACACAAGGTGGCAGCAGTAAATACTCCTTTGATCCTATTTGATTTCAGTTTCCAGGGAAAATGTGCTTGGCATTGGCAGTTAATGATGGCTTTTCTTGCAGGAGATCATTAATAATACATCACTTGCAGAACTGGAAAAGCGTTTAAAAGAGGTTCCATTCAGCCCTCCTAAAGTTGGTAAGGATATATCAAAATGCTCTTATTTCTGAAATGTTTTCCTCTTTCAGAGGAAACAAAGTGTTTTGACTATTTTTGTTCTTGGTACTTTTCCCCTACTGATACTTAGTGTTTTGATGAAGGGACTTTAAATGAGGGCACTATACATACAGTGCAGTTATATTTATAAGTATACCTGGAACTTAAATGGAATCCAGATAGTAAAAGAATGGATGTGTTCAGTGAACAGCAGTTTCATCACCTTCTAATGATGGATTTTTTTTTAGGTTGATTTTTGAGGATTAATTTGAAATTCATTTAAAACTTCCATTTGGTGGTTGTCTTCAGATCAAAGCCAGAGCACTCCAAGAGGCACTTGGACAAACAAAACCAAGAAAACTTACACAGTAATGACCAGTCATGTGTGTTCTGGACATTACTGAAGTTCTTTTAGCAGGAAAAAGGTTTTTTACTTTGAGGTGATCACAAGGGTATTTAATCAAGGGGCAATCTTAGCTCAAGGTTCTGGAATTTTTCTTAAACTGCTGATTTAGAAAAGGGAAGGTGATATTAAAGAGTGGAGTATGTTGAAAGGGAAAGTTTCAATGCTTGATAAAAATCAAGATGAGTAGTACTTTTTTATATTGCTGAATGTGCAGAGCATAAGCACCAATGCATTTATCAATAAAGACATCCTTAAATCACTTAGTTCCATCTTCATTTAAATACCTTGAAAAATCTGACCATAGGTCAATCAAATGGTTGGCAAACAGGTTAATAGTGAAGCTTTCAGTTAGACTGAGTGTCTGTTCTCTTAAATGCAAGTAAGTCAGAAAAAAAGATACTCTTTATGGGGAATCCTGCTGTCATTGTTTTAGAATTAATACTCCATTTGGCTAAGTAGGTCTGGGGATTAAGGGCTTTTTACTAGGAAAGACTTTCCATCTTACAAACCTATTCTTACTTAAAAATGCCAAAGAAAACTGCTTTTTTAAGAGCTTAAGAAATTTCAAAGAGTCTGAAAATTGTATAAACTTCCCCAAATGATGTTAAGCTCTGACAAAATAAGCCTGTGGGTAAGCATACAGGACTATCTTTACCTTCTGTGATAATATGTGATAAATGTCTTTTTTCCCTCAGAAAGTGCAGAAGGATTTCCAAGTTATGATACAGCATCTGAACAACTCCATGAAGCAGGATATGATGCTTACATTACTGGACTGTGCTTCATTTCCATGGCTAATTTCCTGGGTACTTACGATGTCTTTTCCAAACCTTCTCCCTGGTGCTGTCCATAGCTGCTTATACATACTGAATTTATTCTTCATTCATCAGGTTCATTCCTCAGTCCTCCGAAAAGCCATGTGTCTGCTAGATCAAAACTCATTGAACCTTTTTTTAACAAGTAAGTAGTTGTTGTATTAAAAAACCTGCTAAAACAGGGAAGTACAGCATCAGCTTTAGCGGATCTACCTCTAGCCTTGGAATCAATAACTAACTGCATTTTTCTTTAAACTGAGGTTTTATTGGCTTTCTGGTTCATGCTGGTAATGCTGGAGAGAGTCTATGAAGTAAATACCTTTTCTTTACTTTCTGCTGACCTGTGAAAGGACACTTAGAAGAGTACCTGGACTGCTTTAATGGCCTTGTTTATGCCAGTGTTGAGGATATATTTACGATTTAGAAAATTGTTTCTGGAGTAAGCTTTGGGAGTAGTGGAACTGAAGAAAAACTGGTCAGGTGTTCTTTATGTTGTAGGAGCCTCAGAAACCGGTGATAGTGAAAACTGAGTGTGCTCAAGAGTCTGGAAAAACTA
Organism: Coloeus monedula; assembly: GCF_965178545.1. Lineage (NCBI taxonomy): Eukaryota > Metazoa > Chordata > Aves > Passeriformes > Corvidae > Coloeus > Coloeus monedula. The sequence goes on along the minus strand of NC_138796.1, from coordinate 10,288,496 downwards.
AAATATCCCTCTGGTAATGTCAATTCAAATAACACAAAGCATTGATACAACATTGTCAGGTAACCCAATTATAAGATGGCATAAGAACTGTACGTACATGATTTATGGGATGATGCTATGACAAGTATTTTGCTTTTGAATTGGATCTTCATGCAAACTCCTTGAACAAATTGAAGTAAGGAAGGACTTGAGGAATCTAGAAGCCTTTATTCACAGATTTGATCCTTTACATAATTAATCTGTAGATTTTACTTTAGGAAACTTCTAAAGGTGCTGCAATCTGTCACATAAAGGAAAAGGAGTTGAAATGAAAAAAGGTTTTAATGCTGAATTTAAATTGAATTAAAAAATTAATTTGAATTTAAATGTTTAAATTCGGGAAAAATTCCATTCTTTCAAACCATGTAATACAAGGGTTGGCAAAATTAATTATTTTAGCTTCAGATGGCCCTCACAAATGAGGAAATAATTGTGATAAGTGGCCTTCACCTTTCATTGTTCTGAAAATCATATTATTATAGTGACAGCAGTTATGTGATTCTCTTGACACTGAGACATGTGAGGCAGTAACTCCATATAGTTTAGCAGATGTTACAAATATTCTGTAGATTAAACGTGGACCCACAGTGACTTGATTTGAATGCAAAGGTGAAGATAGAACTGATCAGTACAATTTCATTTTAAGATGGGATTTGTCCCTAGGTTGTTTTCAGGAACACTAACACACACATACCAACTAGTAGGTGCCAATTGAGCAGGTTAATTTTTCAATCATAACCAAAATTCTTTCTAGAAATGCATATTTGCAACAAGTACAAACTGCAACTTCTAAAACTATCGCAATAATACATTAAATTTAAGCTTTTCAAATTAGTTGTGTACTTGAAATGGAATATTCCTCTAGGAGTGACATTTCAAAGTTGTGAGAGTAAGTGAGAGGAAACCTGCTGTGTCTGTTCTGGCTTCAGAGTTAACACTGCCTAACTGTAATGAAAGGAAGAGTTAACAAAAAAACTGTAGGGAGAACAGCTGCCTTTTTTTTTTTTTTTTTTTTTTTTTAAGCAAGAACTGAAAATTACTGTTTGCAAGAAAAGAATGTGTATCCATTCTGTCATTATTCAGAACTTGTAGCTTCTTGTTTCAGAAAAGCTATTATATTATTTTTAAATCATGGAAACTTGGAAGACTTGCCGTGTCTTACTTCCACATGATTTTAGAAGCTTTGCCATTTTCTAGCTAACATCAGCCATCTGCCACATCACCTAAGTCAGAGCCTAGACATGAGACTGTCTTACCTTTTCCTTACAGTGAGCAGACCAAGGGTTGTATTTTTTGAGCTAGTTTTCTTTCTCCTATAATGCAAACTAACAAACCAGAATAAGACAACTCTATTTTTCTTTTTTTTTTAATAAGATTTAACTGCGTGTCAGAAGTTGGAGCTGTGAGGTGTTTAAATGAACAGGTCTTTTTCTGCATTCATTCAGTCCTTGCAGACCAGGTCTCCGTCTGCAGCTTGTGGTGTTTTTAGCACCTGTAGGAGCATCCAAGGCTCTGCACTTCAGTGTTACCTAAAGGTCCCTAGTGAGTGTGTTGCTCCTGGGGCTTTTTGGCAGGTGTGCTCTGGGCTGCCAGCCAGCTTCCTGCTACACCTAGTTGTCTCTAGTTTGTGATGTAGAATCTTTCCCTAGCTGACCATCCTCTCTTCCTGCTGGGGAGAAAAAAAACTATCTTCCTCCTTCCTCCAGAAGTTCTACCTGATCCTGTGGGCAGCAGTCAGAACAAGGAAACCTTTTCCTTTGTGCTGTAGTCATGTTCTTCAAGCAAAACACAAACTACAACATGCAAACAGTAAGCTAAACAAATGAAAGTTCTATCTTATGTCACAAGTCTTTCCTGAAAGAAGCTGAGCAGAGGAGTTTGTTGTAGGGCATCTATTTAGAAGCAGTGTTCTCAGTTTGAGCTATTATCCACATAGTCTTGAAAATATTCTTTAGAGCAGACCGTGATTCTTTGGGTTGCTCATAAAATCTTAATTTCAAGATCTCTGAATAGTAGATGTTAATACTTAAGTACAGCTTAGTGATTAAACTTCTAACATCATTGCTAGGATTTTGGAAATGTTTCCTATTTGAATGGGTTTGTCACTAATGTGATTAGTGGGAGTAAATTTAACATTAAAAAAATCAAGCTTTGATTTGTATGAACTTAGCTTTCAAATGAGGGTAATACTTTCTTCAAGAGCATTTTTGCTGTCTTTCATTATGTCAGCAAAATTAAGGAACTTCCTGGCTTCCTGTTCAAGAGTGATGGCCAGCGTGTAGGTTAATGTTCATATAGGTTAATGATGAGCATAGGTAAAATCTTCAGTTTTAGGGTTTTTGTGAGAGCGGAACTGATTAAAAACAGACATTCCCTTAGGGTTGTTTGGCTCTTCTAGGCATAATGCAGTAAGTTATATGATAAACAACTCAATAAGCCAGGAATTCCAGAGGTGCATTTCTGTAATCTTTATGCTTTCTTGTATATACAATATCTTTGAAAAATCCTGCTCATCTGCTGTGAGTAATCCCCGATGAACATTTATGAGTTGAGATGATGGGACTCTTTATTGCAGTATCTAAACTCTTATGGGTATAATTTGGATACTGTTATTATCTCATATACTTTGGAGTTGATTTGAAATTTTTTGACTGGTTTAGGGCAAGAGCTCTTTCCTTTTGTGTCTTCCTGCCCTCACCCACAAGCTCCTCACAAACTTTTAATGACAATGTTCTTTTGTATCTCTTTGGGTTGTTTGAATGCTGTTTATGCTTTTGATGTAGCTGGAGGGGGTGGAAGAGGTGTAGAGAAATGAGAACATCATGTTTTCTTGAGCTGAATAGCATCATGGTCTGTAGAAATATAAATTAGCTTAGAAATGTTTTATACAATGGATATCAGAAACCAAAATCTGTGCAAATCACTTGGGTTTGTTTGTGCTATACTTGTAGAAAATTTCTCATAGGGAGCTATGTTCTCTGGCTTGCATTGCAAATCCCTCAGCTTTTCTATATTTAATTTTCTTTGCAAAATTACTGCAAAAGGAGATTGGTGTGCTTTTGTGCAGTTTGACCAATAGCTTTGCACTCACGGTGTTGGAGTAAATAGTTGCTGTTCTTGTGCTTGCAGCCACATGTGGCTGAAGTAGTCACTGACCTGGACTGGTAAACTGAGCTGGGTTTAAAAAAATGCCTGTTCTTTTTTCAGCTGGATCAGTTTCTGTACACAGTTCACCACACAGCTGTGAAAACTTTCATCCTAGCTCAGTGCAGAGGAACAATGTTGACTCCTTGAGACTATTTATGCACTGCTGTGAATGGCACAATGATAACGTTACTCTCCTCATTTTACTTGACTTGCCACAGAAATAATTGTCTTTCAAGTAGCTTGCTCAAAATACCTCATAGTTCTTACTGAGAAATGGGTCTCTGTCCTCTGACTGTGTGATCTGGCTATAGTCCCTAAACAGTGTAGGAAATAACATTTTTTTAGCTTGGTCTGCTTACCTTTTAAAGAAGTGTAACTATGACATTGATTTTCACATTAACTCACAACCTCATGAATCTGGCTAATTTAATACTGAGTTCGTGCTGTCATACAGAGAAGTCTTATTAATTTAAATGTGCTACAGGTAGATGAGGTATCTTAGAATAGGTGTGGATACTTAATTATGGATTATGTTGGAACTCAGTGTTCATAATCCACGTGGTGTAAATTAGTGCTACAAGATGCAGTTACTTCTGTAACATACCTAAAGTGCAATTAATACTAAAATCAGTATTTAGACGACAGGGAGTATGTGTGTTTGTGTGTATGTGTGCTGTTTAGTGACATAATTGTTTTGCCAAACAAATAAATGGAGGATTTGTCTCAGGGAATAAAAAACTGATCTTAATTCATTTCAGGTATGTGTATTTTTTTGGCATAAATCTGTTCTTGGGGTGGGGTTGGCCACTGTATTGCTTTCCTAAATATGATAAAACCTCTGGGAGGGAAGCTTAACTGGTGTTCTCCTCAGAAGTTTTTGTTGTGTTTTTGGTAGATGTCATTTTTATTTTTATGAAAACTGCTACCTATAAAACTTAAACCAGTTATTGGAGTGCTTTAAAAAGTAGTAGGTTTCAAGAACTTGGCAAATGTTAGCTCAGATAGCTTAGCTTAAAACAAACCTGCCTTTTTTTTTTTTTTTTTTTTTTTTTTTTTTTTTTTTTTTTTTAAATCTCCCACTTTTGCTGTCCTGCATGGATGATGGCATCCTCTATCCAGCAAAGACTAAACTGCTTTTACTGACTGGTCGAAAAACTGTATTTAGCCTATTTAGGCTGTGCTTATCACCTGCACTGGGGTCTGAAGAAGGCTGTGTCTCTTACTAACAGTGACACTGACATTACAGATGAAGATGTGAGCACAGACTGTAGGTAATAAATCAAACTGAGCGTCTTCTGGCAGTCTGCAGTCCATCTTGCTGGCAGAGCACAGATCCCAGTTCTTTTCTGCCCAGCTGGGTGCACTGCTATGGTGTTGTGATGCTGCCTGATGTCTTCCACCAGAGGTGGAATGTAGTCACATCCCTTCTATTGTTCCTTGGAGGATGTGTCCCATGCTCCCTCTTTGTTTTCCCCCTTCCTTTAATTCCACAAAAGATACCCTTGTGGTGTGATCACTGTGCCTCCTTATTTTCTGGGTGGGTGGCGGTTTTTTGTTTCATTTTTGAGCCAACAGTGCTGTCACAATTACCCTGGCTCTCTTGGATATGTCAGAGTAAGGATATCTTCCTTGGTTTCCTTGTGGGAGCTGTGTTTAAAGCCAGTTTTGTTCCCAAGGTGCCACTCCTGTCCAGTTTAGACAGACAGCTATGATGAATCCAAGTCTACAGAAGTATGGCACCTAAAGTCAAACATAAAAAGAAACTCTGGCTTCTTTGTAGAATGTCTTCATTACTCAGTGCTGTGCTGGAATGGGTGAAGTTTCTGAAGTAATTGATGCAGATGTTTGTAATTTCTATTGATAAAGATCCTTTTAGGTGCTGCAGTGCTCAGGAGGATGCAGTGCATGTTATACTGTGTCTTCCCTGAGACTCCAAAGATAACTGAGGTGGGACAGTTTTGGCACAACTGGTGTCAGTTCTCACACCCTGTGGCTCACACATGAACCTGCCTTGCAGTACATTTTACCTCTGTTTGGGGTTTTTTTTCTTTCTCCTATTTATAGCAAAGCCAAGTTAACAACTGCATTCCAGAAGACTTTTGAGTGATACAGGCAATCACTGAAAGGGCATGATATTCAAACTCTTAGAAACTACTAGTGAGTGGAGTATGATACAAAGAATCTCTAGGGAACTACAGATCTGTACACTTAAAATGTTTTTATCAGCTGTTTACATCAGTTAGTATTTAGTTGAATGCTGTAACTGTAATCTGATAAGCATTTTAGAAGCTTTTTAAAGTTACGATGGAAAATGTTACTTATTTTAGCCTTCCAGTGAACACTATGCACAGCAAATGTTTTGTGACATCAATGTGACACCTGTACCTATGACAGGATTTTAACCTGTTCATCTTATTTTGGAAGGAAATAGTTTTCAGAGCTGAATAATAACTTTTATTGAAAGCATTTCTTGAATGCTTTGAGAAACTCTTCAGTTATGTGTTATAGAGGAAAGGACTCATTCCAGTTATCTCCAGAGAAGTCAAGATGGCTTTTGCAGTTTTAGGGTTTTAAGATCCATTCTGTCTAAAGCAGGATGAAGTGCTCAGAAAATGGAGAGGTTTATGTAAATTTAGAATGATGGTAGCTTTTGCACTATCCACTGTGCAAGGGTCTCTTACTGCACAGAGCTGCCGCTTGTTAATGTTCCTTTCCCATTTGTCTTTATTGTTTTCAGCAGTAACAATTGGGGCCTTTTTTGTCCTTGTTTTCTTGAATATGTAGAATTGCTGTCATGATGCCAAGTAACTTTTTGAATCTGGTTGTTAGCTAAGAGATTGGGCTTAGAGGGTCTGTTTGTTTTAACATAGCTTAAGATAAGTTTGGGATGGTTAATTCTGCTTCTTCATAAGAAACGTGAACAAACTATTTAAAGGGAAAGGTCTTCAGGCAGAAATTTGCTGATGGTTCTTTTCCATTTTGCTTCTAGGCTGTTTCTTATGAGAGTAATGGACATACCGTATCTCAATTTGGAAGGACCAGACTGTAAGTAGCTTCTTTCATTGTAAACTTAGTGCCATTCTGACAAACTTCCTGGAGGAGGAAGTGCAAAGATTAATTATGTATATCTAAAGAATGGATATCAGCATATCTATTAGCTGTATTTAGGCTATTAGCTACTTATGAAATGATTTCAATGTGTCTGCTCCTTTTTTTTTCTTTAACAAAACAGTAAACCCAGAAATTCTTCAACTTTGACCAGAGAATCTGCATTATAGAGGGGGTTGACGAGAACAAATTAAGTTGTTACTAAATGAGAGAGTTTGAAATTAGCAGCTTTATTGTTATTTGGGTTACTGTTCTTATGTACCCTATCACATAAAAAGTGGGATCTTGACACTGTCCCCTCACCCCAGCAGTAAATACAGGAGGTGTGTGTTCTAGTGAATAGAAAATGGTTCTGAAAATCTTGTGGCCACTTTGTTTCTCAAGTGATGTGCAGCAGTACCTCTCCTTGACTTCAACCTAAACATCAGAATTCTTTTGCCACATGGGATTATGATAATGGAAAAATGTTACTTTAAAACATTTTTACATTTCAGGTTATTTCAGTTTACAAACCTGGAGCTATAATTAGTTTATAATAATACATTTAAATGCAAACAGATTTTACTAATCTCAATGTCCTTACTATCATGGGATGTTTCATGATGAGGGGGAAAGCTTTGCATGAGTGTTCCCACTGATGCCTTGACTTAGGACAGTGTGGGGCCCTGGACGTCAGTCTGGTCCTTGATTAGATAAAAGCTTCATTTTATATTGAGGAGTCAGATACACAATGTCTTGAAAATTATACCCATTTGGAAGCAATACTGATGTGGATACATTTTCCACTCCTTGCATCAGAAAGCTCAGACTGGAGTGTGACTCTATTAGATGCCAGTGTAATAGTAACAGAATGCAGTTCTAGAGAGATGGAAGTAACTGTTGGAGAGAAAAAAACATGCTGTAAGGGCATATATTTAATTTTAAATTCAGTTAGGTGGTGAGATCACTGAGCTCTGGCTCTGTTGGAATGGTAATCTAATTACATTGCATCTTCCTTCCCCAACTGTTGGATACTGAGTGGAAGAATGGGTAAATACTTTGGGTCATTGAGAGAATGCCAAAGCTACTAATTTGTAAAGATGCTACTTCCACTTGCTGGCCAACTTACAGGATTGTTTTGATACTTTGCCAAGAAGGGTTGCCAAAAAAGAGTCTGCCTCTGAAAGTCTGTCTCTTTTATCTGAAAGCCACTCCTGTAGAACAGACTGATGCAGATGTTACGGGAGAACCTGAGCCAGCGAGGCTTTCTAAACCTCGAAACAGAAAGCACTTGTAGGGGGTGGCATATTGGGCTGGCTGTTTTAGACACTTCTGTTGCTATTCTGAGATGGAAACACTGCTGTAGGTTGAGGAAGCTGTCTGGTGGTTGTCTGTGGGGGACTGTTTTGCAGAAAAGCAAAGCCACCTAAAGAGTACAGCCATGTTTCTGTGGGAGGTGCACTTGGAGTCTATTTTTAAAAAAGAGATGAGGCACAGCTCACTGAGTGACTGTTGTAAGTTGTGTTTCTGTTTGTCAGGTAGTGAAATAGCAGGTTTGTGCAATTTTTCCTGAAATAATGAATTTCAACAACATATGCTAAGTTAAATAGTATTGAATATGTGAATTTCGTCATCTTCTTTTGTTACTGTCTGTTAGAAACTCATTTAAAAGAATGAAGTTGCTGCGCAAAATGACTGCAAAGCAGAAAAGGAATCAAATAGTTTTCACCCAAGGTAGAAGTTAGAGATTTTAACAGCAGATTCACAGTGAATTTAGGAATGAACAGGTACAGAAAAGTTAGGAACAGTTTCTTTTCTCTAATCAATATAAAAAGGCTGTAATATCTGAAACTGGAGTTGTTCATGCTGTGATTTTCTGCTACTGGATTACAAATAATTAAACTTCGAGTTGCTCTCTGTTTAGTAAGCTATGCAGCAATGAACTGATCTTCTGTTGCTTACAGGGTTTTGGTTTTTGAATTGCATAGTGCAAAAAAATTGAGTTTTCGTCTTTAAAAAATTTTGTGTCCTTTCTGTTTCAGTAGCAGATTTAGGGAACAGGATTTCACCTGTGCTCATGAAGGGATTGCTTTCCTTAATTACTTGTCTCTGTCCAGCCTGCCTGAGCTCTCAATGCTCATGTACACCTGTAATTTATTACTAGGGAGTTTATGGCCAGCTCAAGCTAACCCATTTGTTTAGGTGAAACAGATTAAATTATTTAGCAATAACAAGTGGTTGATGGTCTGATTTTGGACACCTGCTCTATGAATGAGGTACATCTTGGAAAGCTCTCCAGTTTTAGTGCTGAAAGCTAAGGAGATCAGAAACTAGAAAAATTTGTATTACAAAAAAATTCAGGAGGGTAAGTCACTAGTTCATTCACTAAAATGAAAAACAGTCCCTATGTTGCTATACCAAAAGAAGAGAGAAGCTTTTCCTTAGAGTGTTACCAGGTGGTCAGATTAAAATCTGATCACATCAAGCTGTGTGTAGTTAACCCTTGAGTTACCTTGAACAAACTGGAGCACTACAATGCGAAGTAGAGCACTCGACTTTAATGGTTCGGCCTCTGTTGTCCAATGTAAAACACCGTGTAAGATTTAGCAATGTGTCATACATTACAAGATAGATCTCTGCAGATACCTGGGGAGAGGCTTAATTAATGATCTGCAAATAGTTTTGTAGGAAAATGTAAAATATTTCAGTATCTTTGCCCCTGAAAATACAGTGTTCCACTTGTTTCTTTTTAAAATATGATAGGAATTCACAGGCTATAAAATCTCACCCCTCTAGTGAAAGGAACTTCAGTTAGGAGAAGTGTGTAAGATATATAATAATAATGTGATAATTTCTGCTGTACTCTTACCTCTTCCAGCAGTTTGATTTGGATTCTCTCTCTCAAGTTGACAAAGCTTAAAATGACTTTCAATATACCCTAAAGACTTCTGCATTTCTTTCGATGTTGGCCTTGATAAGCTGTCTTTTTTTCCTGGTGTAGTTTTGAGTAATAAGTTTTTGTAGTAGTAATGAAAAGTCAGTGTGTATATTCTAGCTTGTACCTAATATTACATGAAAACTGAGTTCCTGTTTCACAGGAAGGTTTTATTGACAGAAAAATGGCAAAATTGAATCATTGCTAAGAATTTTTTAAAGGTGGAGCGTGAAGAGGCTGTTGATTTTTTTTTTTTTTTTCTTCTGTCCTTGAACTTGGTTTGATGCAAGGGATGGGAAGGACTAGTTTTGTGGGCATTTCCCCACTGCAGGAAATGCTGTTTCAATTCTTATACAGATGAGCTAGTAGGATTTAGTATGTCTTTCATGCCTAAGTGCATGCACATTCTTGCTGTGCCTTATCTAGTTGCATAAATCTTGGCCTGTTTTCTTATTTAAAAAGGAAACTGGAAAAAAAAAAAGCTACATGACCGTGTTAGATGACTGTTCTAGGATATTCTAAAGATACTAGTAGTGACTCTTACTTTAACAAAAGCATTTTTGTTTTGTAGTGCAGCCAAAACGAGATAATGTTCTTCATGTTACTTTTCCCAAAGAGTGGAAGACTAGTGATCTATACCAGCTTTTTAGTGCCTTTGGTGAGTGATATAGTCTGTCTTTCTTTTTTGTTGTTGTTATTATTGACAAGTACTTCTGGTTTGTTTTGTTATTTTTAGTCTGTGGGTGCAGACTTACTCCTGGTGTACATAATGATGAATGTCTTTTTGTAATTTTTTAATGGTGTGGACTTTGTAGTGATGTGTTGAAAATTGTTGTTCTTATTAACTGCTCTTTAGAAATCTTTATGTGGTGCTTTTTGAATATATTGTGGATCTTTTATCCTTTTATTTACAGCCTCTCCTGAAAGGAGGTAGGAGTTTATATAGGTAGATAAAGGAAATGGGGATTGGTGTGAGGCAGAGCGAGGCTTTAGGAACAAGGTTCATCCTGCAGTCTGCATAAAACCAAACTCCAGGATGTGTGAGTCTAGGCAAGCAAGCAAGCTTGAAAATAACCAATTTTTCAATACTGTGAACAGCACCCAAGCCAGAAGAAACAGCAGAAAGGGTATTTCATAACTGAGAACTAGTAGTTGTGGTGTTGCTCTACTAAGTATAAAATGTAGGGACTTGGGGAGCTGAACTAATTGATGGTGGTCTTCTGCTCCTTACTCTTGTGGCTTTGTACTACGTGCACATTCTCTGGACCTGTATAAAACTCCCTCAGTTCTTTCTGACCATTTCATCTTCACTGCAGCAGGGGCCGGTGTAGTAGATAGAATTTAATAGTCCCGACTGGGAAATGTAGAATGTGAGAATGTAGAAATGACAGGAATTCTCCCGGAGCTGCCGTTCCGGGATGAGAACATCGTTTGGACCGAATTTCCATGGGTTTTCAACCACTCAGTTCCGCAGCTTTCCCTGTGTCAGGGGCCGCGCACCGCCGCCAGGGGGCGCACTTGCCCACCGCTGAGTGCTCGGGTTGGGAATTGTCAATTCTCGCACTTCTCCAGATTTTAGAGCCGAATGTTTTCATATTTCGATTTACAAACTCTAGGTTCGATAATTACTCAATATTGTTGTTTAGGTCTAATTGCCATGGCATCTCAAAACAAACTGCAGGTTATTCCTTCCAAAATTCTGGAATACAGAAGGTACCCATGCTTTTCCAGTTGTAGGTGGTCAGGGGCAGAGTGGAGCAGCATGAGGTTCAGTGATTTGCCAAAAGCAAAAAAAAAAAAAAAAAAGGTAGTAAGAGACATGAATTATCCTAATATATTACATCAGTTTAAAAAAAGTGTTTTAAAATCAAGCAGTATTAACCGAATTTTACAGAAAAATTATTTTAGAATTAATTGAGGCAAAGTTATAATCTTCCATGAAGCTTCTAATGAAAGCAATGAAACAGCTGAAATGGCTGCAGTGTCACACTTGGAACTGGTTTACTTTTGCTACTCTAGAAGGGGTGTTCATGATTCTGAAATCCTTCAGGACCGCCTGCATACCAAATGGACACCTGTTCATGCAAGATGTTTTTATAGCCTCAGGGGTGAATGTAGTTTCACTGTACAAGTACTTGCAGCACTATGCAGTTTCTTAGAACACTTTAGAATCTTAAATTGGTGTTGTTTATTTGGTCATGCTGATGTGAAATATGAAGTAATTAAAATATGATTTGCTAGAATATAGCTTTAATGTATAGCCTTCACTTCTACTTAAATGAATGTCTTTGGGCTTTTAATTGAAACTCATATTATCAAAGTATTATAAAGGCCACTGCTTAGTTACCAGTAAAAGCCATGTAGGAAATGTATTAGAACTGAGCATAAAAAGGAAAATGCTTCAGTGATGTAATCCATCAGTATAATTTTATTCTGTGGATTTAATCTTGTTTGCATGTTTGAATTGATACATAGAGAATTTTCATACTTATTTATAGAAGAAATATATGTTACTTGCATCTTCATGTCATAGTCTGCCAGTGGCATTCTTCAAAGTATTGAAGACTCTTGATGTATTCTAGAAGTGCAGAGAGAGAAGTTTCCTGGTTTATTTCTCTAGAGCTGGTATTCCATTACATTGCTGTCCATGGCTTAACTGGACTGGCCTTGCAGTGAGCTGGCACGGGGCTCTAGTGATTGCTAAATATTGTACTGCAGGTACAGATGCATTTGCTTTCCAGATCTTTATTTGCATTTCACCATACTTTTGAAATGCACGATATTTACTGAGTGCTTAGCAGCATTGCCGAATGATTTAATTTACTAATTTTATCTCTCCTAAATTCTTACTTCTTAATAATGATGAATCGTGGCATAGTCTGAAGAGAGCATCTCTTAAGCATGGAGAGTTGCATAAGAGCATTTGTTGTGGTTCACTTCAGATTGTAACTCAGTGTCTGCTATTTAATGTTTGACTTTCTTTAAATTCTGTATTTAAAATGTATAAATATGAGTATAAAGGCACCATATGTTGGCAGGCATTGAAACCCTCTATTAGCCAAAAATACAAAGTCAGGGGTCATATAGAGAGTAGCAGCCTTTCTGCGACAATGAATAAGGATCTGATACTGAAATGATGTGCCACCAATAGGTTGGATTTTTATTAATTTATTTTTATTTGGTACTTAGTGAAAATATGGATGCTAAAGTCCAGTTGAATAGTAGCTGAATTCCTTTAAGAGGTTATTTTTTTCGTCTATCACTGATGTTCTTTCTTATTTTTCACTGAGGGCACAATTGCAAGATATTCAGGAGAGTTTTTCTTTCTGATCTTTTTCAGTCCGCTCAGGTAGATTGAAATTAATTAACTGTATATATAGGAAAGGGGCACAATCTGAACAGCACTTCTGTGTTCCAGAGTTATAACAGAATATGGTCTCAGATGTCTCAAATAATTGTTTAGAAAATTTTGTAATTAGTAATACAGAAATGGAGAACTTGATACATGAAGAATTTTGGAGCAATGACGTGTCAATGCATGTGGAGCAATATGAATTTGTACAATAATTTCTGTCCTGTAAGGGAAGCTCAGTGTCAGGGTCCTGCCAAATGCACTACAGTTTTGAGCTGCAGTCCTGAGTCAGATTGGGCTTTCCTTGTATTGTGAAATGTTAGTGTCCTGCCAAAAGGATGTTCTCCCTACAGTAAAGACCCTTACCCATAGGCAGCAAAGTTCTATGTTCTTCAAAGACAGAACTATTAGAAATTGAATTTATGTGCCCTAAAAAATGTTTAAAGAAATTCTAACTTCATGGTGTAGGCTCATCTTGATATCATCCTTAGCCCTTCAGTACAGGGAGATGTCAGAAACCATACTGAATTAATTATGGTTTTGGCAATGATCAAAATGATTATAACTTAAACTCCTAAATAGCTGGCTACTCAAATGTATAGCATGTGAACGAAATCTATCTAGGCTTTTATTTTCTTATAATTAGAAAATCTGTTTATAATCTGGCTGGATTTCAGAAGAGACTTCTATAACCTTGTAACCTGTAGACTAAATTAGATTTCAATAGATTAAACAACTGAGAATAAATGTATTTTAAGCCCTTTTGCATCATTGTTTTTAACCTTGTAATGTCTGAAGGTTAAATGGTGGTGTAACATTATATATAACTTGATTTTTCTAGTCTACGTGAAAAAAAGGCACCAATTTTCAATATGAGACTTGTACTAGCAGTAAAGCACTTAGATAAGGACAGGAGATGTAAATGGATTTCAGACCTTGTGTCTGGAATGGGAATCCTTTCCTCTGCTTTTGTTTGATTATGAGCTCTTTTAGTGCTAGTGTGACATTTTAAGCCATTCACATAGAAAATGCACTAACGCTTGATGAATAGAGGAACTTATTTCCAGTCACTGTTCCATTGTAACAGCTTCCAAATGAGGTCCATGATTTTGTGCATTTGTCCTCATATTGACTCAAATTAAGTTTTTATTTCACATCCAGGAAATGATGTATAGTGGAATTCAAACAAACCAGTGTTTGAAGATTTAGTGTCCCAATACTGGAGTTCTCCGTTGATGTGATCAGTCTTCTACCTACTACCAGCTGCTTGACTGGAATTTATCATCACTCAAAGAGCTGTTATTTATTTGAGTAAAGGGCTGAAATTCCCAGAAACTTTCTTCATTTTATTTAGTAGAATTATATAGAAGCCATGAAGGGAGGATGGGAGGGTCTGAGGGTGTACAGGATGCACGTGCAGCCCTAATTTTCTGAACAGTTCCAGGCCCTTGTGCAACTGGGTGTGAACTACACACCTATGGACAAAAGCCTGAGGTGCAAGTTACTCTTAGTTGGCTCTTTTATGTCATGGCACATCAGATAAAAATCTGTGACTGAGTCTAAAATAAAAATGGTCATAATAATTTCTTCTGCTTTTTCTAGGTAACATTCAGGTTTCATGGATTGATGATACATCAGCATTTGTTTCATTGAGCCAGCCAGAGCAAGTACAAATAGGTAAGTGTTACTGAATTTACTTCAGCATTAAGACTTTAGCTGGCTCCTGCAGAATGCTCTGAGCCAGCAGGGTCTGTGACTCTGATGGCAAAACCACTGACTTGCTTGGAGGAACTGGACTTCCATAGCAGTAGCACATGTGTGGCAGCAAAGACAAGCCCAAACTGGACTTGGATGAGATTTTTGTGTTTCATTCCATGATCCTCCAAGTACCTGAACCTGTAGGTAGAGTAGTCCTGGTTTCTTCATTTGGTGCAGTATTTATTGAGGTTTTTTACTGTTACTTTGCACAGAGTAGAACTATCAAAGTCTTTTGTGGTCTATGGCTCCAAATACCCTTTGGACTGATGCACATTTAGTTTGGTTTATATTTGCAAGGAACAAATGCAGTGAGAAGCCTTTTGATGCATTGTAGAACACATGCAAAATAATGGTGTCCAAAGAGCATGGACTGCTAATGTGCTTACAGTCTGTGTATGAACAATGTGCAATCTCTCCAGACCTAAGTTTTTAAATTTTTATTTAAACATTTGAAAATATTGCTATTAGTTATGTGGGAGGACAGTCTTTTTGGTGTGTGCGGGTTTTAGGTTGGGTTTATTTGTGGTTTGGGGATTTTATGTTGTTTTGGGGGTGGTTTATTTGTGTTTCGGGGTGGGGTTCTTTAAAGATATTTGATTGACTGTAGTTGAATCCACAAGCTCTGTAGTTTCTGTAGTTTTCTGTAGTTCTTTTGGGTATATATTTGAGTACTGACCCATACGCTTATTTCAGGGAGCACTGGCTGGAAGTAGGCCATTACAGATGATCCATGTGGGTTATGTTCTGGTGGTGTCATCCCCACTTACTGAAACACTTGCACCCAATGCTGTGGAGCCAGTGAGAACAGCAATATATGTAGCACTTCTGATGAACTGGCTGAAGTCTTGTTGCACTTAAGAGCTATACAGAAAGAATTCCCATGATTAAGTTCTAAAAATGAATAAAACAGATTAGAAAACCCCACTGAGTTGACCATCATCTATTCTTACTAAGCTCAAATAGAGAAGCTTTCAGGGTCTGGATGCACAATCAGTGCATCTCTCTAATTCCTTATTAAAATCCTGGGAGTGTTTATCATACTTCCTAATACATTCCTAGCTCTGCAGAGGATTTTGAGAGCTCACCAGCAGCCTCCTTACAGCAGTTGCTCCATAGCAGCAAGAGTCATTGTTTCTTCATCTACATATAGATGTAAGAATGTTATAACTTCTAATGAGAAGTTCCAGATAATTCTTTGTCAAATAAAGCCTTCCTAGATGGTGCTACAGTAAATTTGCCACTGCTGTCACCTCAGTTACTTAGCCATTATGTAAATGCTTGGCATATACATTATCACCACTACTTTTTTTGTTATTATTGTTCTGTTGTTTGGCTTGGCTTTGTTTTTTTTTCTTGTTTTCATTGTAGCAGCTACATATTTTGGAAAAAACTAAACGTCTACAAAATACTGAAACTGAATCTTTCTGGCACTGTTCTGTGTCTTTTTTTCTGTTTTGACAAACAGGGAGGCTTGTTCTGTGGCCTGTGTGCTGGGAAACATGTTATTTGTTTGAAAGCTCAAGTGATTATAGTCTTTCATAGATTTTTATGAAATCAGGTTAGTGGAAGCTCATATACTGAAAGCAGTGAGCCAACCAAGCTGATAAACTATAGCAACCTCAATTACCAAAAATTGTGTGATTTTTACTGTAAAATTGCTTAAAATTCTTGGTATTTTGTTGGCTTGGGTTTTTTTTTTCTGTAATAAATACATCATAAAATCAATTTTGTTATTCCATTTCCTGATCTTAAATTCTTTAATGAACTGTATAGGTAATAAAAGTCACTGTTTGTATTTGTGATTTAGTGAGATGTGCTGAAGTGAAGAACCTAGGAAGAACTAATAATGTGGCCAGTTTATTAACCTGTTTATATAAATGTCTGCATCTTCTGGACTTTATAAAAAGCCTTGGGGGCCTGTGAAACAATATGAATACAAGGCAAGATGTTGCTACAGGCATGCTTCTATGCTTACCTCTTAGAGAGGTTTCTGACTTTGAGCTGGTATTAATACATATAGTTAAGAGAACATGAGTGCAACAAAAACATCTGTGGGACATAAATGGATCAAGGACATGAAGAGTGTATGGAAGTTTCCCCTAAAGTGTTCAGATTTCCATAATAGATGAGTCTTAAGCACTGTAAAAACATCCAGACTTACTTTGCATCTTTATAATAAGGAACTGGTGTGTGAAAAAGCAACGAAAATGGGACTGGTTTTGTAATTATCTGCATGGAGTGTTAAGTGATTCTGGGTCTATCAGATTCTGAAACCCAGTTCATACCTGGGAGGTGTCTTTATTTCTCTGTTGCAGCAGTGATCAAATACTGGATATTTGTCTGAGCTAACATAAAGTTAGAGACTTGAACAGCAGATTGTTTAAAGACTGATCGGCTGTCCTCCCTTGATGTGCATGATCAAGATAACCAGTTAGTGAATCTACCTGGTTTCTTAACAATTTATCTCCAATGCCTTTTAATTTTGTTCAGCTTTATAGGTGTTACAAGACAACTTGAAATATGATTTGTCTATACTACTAGTTTTGTGTAACTGTATCTAAGGGTAGTATTGAAATTGTGATAGTTGTCTTTCAAATAATTATCATGCTTAACCTTTAGCAGACCTCTCAAAATGTGGCACTTTGCATAAGCTGTTTCTGCTATGCTATGCTGTTTCTGTTGCTTCTAACTCCCCTGGCTTCAGTATTTTAAATGGGCTAAAAACTTCTTCATCAGTACCCTGGGAATGTATTGGATTTCTCACAGATTCAAAAATCCGTTTTGAGTGTGTAGGGAATAAAATGTATCTCTTCATCCCCCAGTGCTCTTTAAAACAATGTTCCTGAGTTAGGTAATATCATGGATGGTAACCATTAAAACCTAGTCCAAAACTGATTGATATAACATTGGTCCATTAGATTTTCTATTTATGAAATATACATTTGATTAGCTGAATTCAGCTAATAAGCAGCTCCTCAAATTTCATGTGGTAATCAGTAGTGTTTATGTTGCCAGGGAGAATATGCATTCCAATTTTTTAATTGTTAAAGTGTTACACTGAAGGACCTATGAATCTTTCATAATATAGAAAGACTTGTTTCCTCTTCCACTTATTTTCCTCTGAAAAACTAAGTAGGGAAAAGGGCAGTATTTTTATGGGTAATTTTGGAGCTGCTTCTAACTTTCCAACTGAATATGGCATGCTTAAAACGCACAAACCAGAAGCCTTGGGAAACAAGAGTCAAATGCCTTAAACTTCTCATTTTGCTGCTTATAGTAATGTCCAAGAATCTTCACTTTATTTGGTTATTCATGCACTCACACATTGGCAGTCTCTCCGATTTATTATGCATAGAAAAGGTTTGTCCTTGTATAAAATCATATTGCTCTCTATAGCTTGAAGTGGAAGCTGCAGCCTGACAAATGCAAGGGAACAGTTGCACAGTCACCCTGCTGTGCCTGTCTGTGCCAGCTGGACCTGATCCTTGCCAGGGGAAGGTTCTTGGCTTCCAGTGGGCTCTGTGTCACTCTTACTGTTGGACTGCCACAATGTCATCTTAAAGCCAGTAACAGGTTAATGACAGTGGCGGTTTAAATGGCTCTAATTTGTCTAGCTTTTTGCAATATGCTGTGCTGTAAACTGATTTCCAGGCTACAAGCACCTGAAAACTATAATGGACAGTAAACACAATCTGTGTTCTGTTGGGATTTGCTGTTCAAAGTAGGTAGTTAAAAATAATTGATTAAATGGTTGATATTTCTTTAGTTGGACATCTGGGAGACAAAACTTTCCGTTGCCAAGTTGCACTGCAAGTGGTCTCAGCATTTCTGTCAAATGTGAAGCACATACTTGTGAAGTGTGTGGTAAAAGATAAACACTGTGCACTCTTAGGGCTGATGAACACAAGAAACTTCAGAACTAACTTTTGGCTTACAACTTCTGGCTCTTAAGATTCCTGTCTTGCTAGATAAGTTTGCCTTTGGATTCTGTTCAGCTTTGTGTGTTTATAAAGTTGGCCTTTCATTTGGAGAGGTTTATATGGAATAAGTGCTGTTTCAATGATCCTGTGACTTACAAGGGTCTAGACTTCATCCAAATAGTCTGGAAATGGTGGGAAAAATGGGAGAGACTTCAGCTTGTCTTAACTGTCAAGTAAGCCCAGTATTTTATTTTAATGAATAAGTTGGTATAACCTGAAGTATTTGTGTTTCAACCACTTCAGCCCCTCAACTGTTCTGTGCAGTTAACTTTGAGAGTCCTCAGTGAATGCTTTGAATTGATGTTAAGCTCTTGTTTTTCATGGTTTCCCTGAATTTTGTTGTCATCCAACTTCGATTGTTCAGGTTGCTCGTCTAAAAAGAACCTTGATAGACTCTTAAAGGGAGGTTCCTGTAGATGTCTTTGCGCTTGTGGAGTCTTTATAGGCCATCTAAAATGTACTCTTAAAAACCACTGGTACTTGGAATGGGTTAATTTTTAAAACATGGGCAAGTCTTATAAATATGTTTAAAGTTTTAAAGTGCTTGAAAATAAAATTGGGCTTCTGAGACATTTTACATGATTATATGTTAATGAAAATAATGGACAAATTTATCAATGGTACCTCAAAAATACACCTCATTTATTTTCCCTTAGCAGCCAACACTTGCACTTAATTCCCTTTACCTAAGGCTTAGGTGCAGTTTAATAATATCTCTATTCTCATTATGAATAACTTCTGCAGTATTTTAAGACCACTGGTTCAACTTTGAAGTAATTTTAACCTGAGAATCTTCCTGAGAATGTGTTTCTTGCTGTTTTAAAATGCAGTAAATATACTTAACCTGAAATTTTAAATACATATGGAAAGCAACTGCTTGTCATAAATGGCAAGCATTGAAGTAATGTTAAGTTATTCCATGTGTTGGTGCCCTGATACATGAGCTCATATAGAATTTAGTGTGTGCAGGATATCTTCTTCCTCTCGGCATTGAGAAGCCCAGTGCATTCAGACAGCAGGGGAGCAATGGACTAAAGCAGGTGCAGCAGCTGGAATTGTGACTGCCTTTCAATGATTTGTGTTTAAATCGTTAATCTTTCTGAACTTCTGAGTTTCTCAGACAGGGCTGGACTTTATGGTTTATTAGTGTTCTCTGAGGTTTACTATAGAGCCTTTTATTTAGCATGAGTGCTTGCCACCACAATTTAAATATCTGAAAAGTATTTTGAGATTGTGTGTATCAGTCCCCCCTCACTGAATTTGGGGCAAGTGCATGTAGTAGATTCTGTATTACCCAAAGTCTGAAAAATTACATTTCATGTGACTGTGTACTCAGCAATAAGTTAATGTGAAATTTATGCCAGATACATTCTGAGGGGAGGTTATAGCCAGGTGAGGGTCGGTCTCTTCTCCCAGGTAACAAGTGATAGAACAAGGGGAAATGGCCTCCAGATGCACCAGGAGAGGTTCAAGTTGGATATTAGGGGAAATTTCTTAACTGAAAGTGTTGTCAAGCCATTGGAACAGGCTGCCCAGGGAAGCAGTGGAGTCACCATCCCTGGAGGTATTTAAAAGAGTGGGACCAGGTGGTTTGGAGCAGTGGCTAGGGAGCAAAGCACGGGGTACTCCCATTTGGTACCAAGGTGAAATCAGCTGTGGGGCCAGACTGTGCCCATTTCTGTGTGAAAGTCCTGCAGGTCTGAGCTCTCTGAGCTTTGAGTAATAATAGACATGGAGAATTTCTGACTGGAATGGAAATGTTCTAAACACATTACGCTTTTAATTTGTAGGTTCACAGATATGAACACTTCACTAGCAATCCTGGGAGTAAAAATTTTCTAGTGTTTATTTAAAATCATTTCTGTAGTGGATGCAGGGATTGAGATGTGAATTTCAGCTTGTGGTGTTCAGGAATCTCAACTGCAGCAGGAAAATGAATTACTGAATTACAGTGGAACCTGTGGTATAAATCATATTAGAGATAGCTATTTTACAACATCCAGCACTACTGATGTGATATTAAGAGGACAGATTATAGACTTGCCTTTAAGGCACCTGCAGCCGTATTTTTTTTCTCATCAGCTAATAAATAAACAAAACAAACAAAAACCCACCCCAAACCCCAAATGCCCTTTGTCCTCCGTAAGTTCGAATAGGGCTTTTTCTTAACATTGGAAGTCTTGTGACTGCCTTTTCGTTTGATTTGGATTTTTTGAAATGAGTTGAAGCAAAAGCTGTGAAATGTATTAATTACTGAGGTAATTAGCAGGGTGCAAAGGTTAAGTAGCTTGAATTCTTTCAGTAATTAAATAACTTCATCTGTAAGGGAGTTAAAGTCCTTTAGAACAATCTACATACATGTGCATAGCATGAAATGTCTCAGTGGACTTACACTATCATCTCTCTTCTTTGTTGAGGGAAATATTTTAAGTTTAAGCATTGCATAAGGATCCTTCCTCTTTCTTTGGCATGCTTTGTACTTAGTACTTTATCTTTCTTCTGTAAAACCATTTTCTTTCAGACTACCTGTCCATTTTCCCCTGTTATCCAGCATGGAGGTTTAAAGCCTCAGTTTGGTTTGCTCTCTAACTTGCCATCCTCCTTTGCAAGGTGAAGAGCTGCTTTGTCACTGCATTAATACTGCTCCTTGCTCTGCATTCAGATACCAAGAGAGATGACAACCTTTGTACAACACTCTTTTTTAGGCACCTTCAATCTTAAGCTGATACAGGAGAGGAAAACAAAGGGATGAGCAGCACCATGTACAAATTGGTGTTACCAGTTTGGGTACAGCCTGCAGATAGTTCTATTATCAAGTATACTTAAGAGACTCTGGTCTAACTAATTAGTCATGTGTGTTAACATTTTGATGCCTTGCAGCAGAAATTGTCCAGGTATGCTTGAAAGACTGAAAACTGTATATAGGCTAACAAAAGGGGCCATTAATATTACAATGACAATTTCACTAATATTTAACATAATGTAGTTGAATTCTGCTTATGCCTTGATAATGTCCATGGTTATGTGATCATGTACTGTTTCTTTAGGATTTATGGCTTCTCTGGGAATATGTTTGTACATTTGCTGTGGAGGAGCTCAGCCCTGAATGTTCTATAGGGGACACTTTAATTCCATTTAGGTTCATTTAAAAGATGCCTTCTAATTTGGGATCTTGAATCTTCTGCTTTCTGTGTATAAAATAGGCACACAGCACTGCTGCTTCCACTCTTGAGTTTTACTTTGAAATAGTGGACTATGCATGTGCACTTTTGTCATCATGGCAAGCATCATGATTGTTACATGGCATGAATAGCCCTAGTAGTCAATAAATAAGGCTGTGGAACCATACAGTGAGTATTGAGAGTAAAACAAAACACTAACTTAGCTACTCACTAATTTCACACTGTTGCTCTGGCTGCAGCAATGGTCCCACGTTTTAAGTAGAACATGATCAGATAAGATTAATGCAGCATCGATACAGAGGTCACTTAAAGGCTTCACAGGTGAAATTTTACTTCAGTATTTCATAAGCTTAAGTGTTTAGTATTGCAGCCTTAATCTGTATAGCTCTGTGTGTTTATTGTATTTATATATTGTGGCTTTTTCTTTTACCTACACAGTTCACCAACATATTTGTCTATTTATTAAGAGGCTTAATATTGTCAGTGTCCATCTGTCAGGATGTCGCTCTGCATAAAAGCAAGGACTTGGCAAAAGGGTATCTTTGTACACATTCCTCTTGGACCATTCAATGACAGTCAGCCTGTTCAATGTCTTCCCTAGTAACAAGGGAAGGTGCCATCCTCTAGAAATGCTTTTCCTAAAATAATTTGCAATTACTATTATTCTGCTATGAGACACAAACTTCAGGGCTGCAAGTAATGTGAAATGCAGCCATGTGGTGTTGGTTACTAGGTCAGGTTTCTCACAGAAAGATTTTTCTCATCTCTTACAATTTAAGGAAATAAGTAAATAGCCCCCCTGAGTTCTCTTCAGCTTTTTAGAACTCACAGAGCATTCTAGCAATGCATTTCTTCTGCTGGGAGTGCAGAACAACGTAACTGTATTTGCTTTGTTAGGCAATATGGACAGCATTTATCAAAAAAGTATCAGAAAATGTATTAAACTCATACAGGGAGCTGCTCTTTAATTCAAGACCATGAGAGATTTATTTATTTGTGTGGCTCCTTAGACTTCTCCATATGCCTTCATTTCAGTTGTTCAATGATGAAACAATTTATTCAGCACATAACTTTTTATATCGAATATATATGTTATATATGTATATACATATATTTTTGTGTGTATGTGCCATAAGAATGGATTGCTGCAAAATACACGCCATATTTCAAGAAAGCAGGGTTGTCTTTGTTGAAAAATACTGACTCTTGCACAGATTTATTTTAGAATTACCTTTAGGCCTCAAATGATTTGGTTTGGTTTTTTTCCTAAAAAAGGGCTGAGTTTGTTGGGAAATTAAATGGCAGACCCATAACTTTGGTTCATAGCTTGTAGCAAAACAAATAATGTTATTGTGTTTTAACAAATGAGTATGTATCAGATGATCCATGGTAACTTTGTGCTTGATTTTAGCAAGTAAAAACATGTTTGAGTTTAACTAAACAAATTTTACCCTGAGGAATGTCGGCTGGCATGGAGTAAACTCCAGTGAGCCTTATTAATTCATTCATGATGCCTGCAGCATAACTTCATGGGCAATAAATACTGTCCTAATTCTTACAGATCCTGTAACTTCACAGTTCAAAACAAATAGAAGGGGGGTGAAAGGAGGTATGTCTGACACTTGTTGGTTAGTGCAACAATCTCATGGGGCTGTTAATCATAACTACCGATATCTGTACTTGGAATTAAAAGTAAATAGACAACACTCTTGCCTGGTTTTACTTGCATTACAGACATTGAACAGCAGCATGTATATACCGTGGCAGGTATTATGGATAACTCATTTCACTGTAACACAGCAAATATACAGAATAGATGATCCATCCTGAAAGAGGAGAAAAAACACGTACTTCCAACCTCCTCACTTTTTCTGAAATTTGATGTTGGAGCTTGCCCTTTCATTTGCACCAGACGTAGCACAGAATACCTGTATTTCAAACAGCTCAGCTAGAATCCAAAAGTTGGATATGCATCTGAAATTGCCCAAAAAAAATTGAAAGTGCATAATAATATCAGGATTTTGTCTCCACTACAATTGCAGTATTTTAAAATGTGCAAAAAAACAGTCTGAGGTTTGGGGTGGTTTGTTTTGTTTTACATTTAAACTGGTTTACTGGTTGGTTTTCAATACTTTCTTTCAGAGAGCTAGGCTGAAAGCAGCCGAAGACACCAGTTGACTGTCAGTTTAATTTGCTGATTCATCTGTTACAGGGGTGGCATCAGGCCAGATCTTGGCTCACAGACTAAAGGCTGAGAGCTGTGAAGATGCTGGGACTTGAAGGAATGTTGTTAAATTGTTACTGAGTGGAGGCAGTGAAAGTTTTTGTCTTTAGTTTTGAAGTGCTTCTAATTTTGCATTGACAGAAATCTTTCTACCTTGAACTTGCAGTCTTTTTTAGTTAAAGGGAGATCAGACATTAGAAAGATACAAGGATGGAACAGCTGGCTATTAGTTAAGTGCTTCTTCCATGGATATCTTGTGCAACCAAAAATGCAGCTCAAATAAGCTTATGTTTCACAGCAATCAAACAGAGTTTTGGCAAAGGCTTTGCAAATGTCGTCTTTTCCTGGCAGACTTGCAAAATAAACCTGCTGGGTTAAGTAATGAGACTAAAAGGGAAAAAATCCTGGAAATCTTTTCTTGCCAACAAGCAATCTGGAAGAGGGTTACGACTGAAGAATTGATAGTTTCTAATTTAAAAGAAACGTCTTAAGCATATTTAACTCTTTTTGCACAAATTCTGACTTTGAGAAGAGCTTTGAGCATCTAATTCAGAGAGAGTGACTTTTGGAGAGCATGGCATTTTGGGTTTGTTTTGGTTTGTTTTTTAATTGCTAACAATGGAACTAAAAATTGTTTTATGAACAGAACAAATAGCTTGCAGCCTTCTGCTTTTCAAAACAAGTTATTTCAGGAGAGGGCATGCTGTCATTTAAGTGTTTTGTATATAACATCATCCTTCTTCTCCATAGCTGTAAACACCAGCCGGTATGCTGAAAGTTATAGGATCCAGACATATGCAGAATATGTGGAGAAAAAACATGAAGAAAAACAGGCCAAGAGAAAATGTACAGAAGATAGTTGGAAGGAGATGGAGAGGAAGAGGTTAAAAACCCAGTGCACACCTTACGTTTCCCCGAGTCGATACTACTGTGTTAACAGGTGAGATGTCTGCGCTGCCAGCTCATGTTCTTACTGCACTTCTATTCAAAATCTAACAATTTTCAGGTCGTTCTTAACTAACACAGGACACTTTTCTGTATGTATTTCTTTGCATATAAATCAGTAGTGGTGTATCAGCTATCACAAGATTATAGGTAAAGGAACAGAGGGAATTTCATCACGAATGTGGTTAGACAGATTTCTAAATTCTGGGATCTTGAGGGCAGGTTGCATCACAGCTTCTGAGCTTGATGTAGCAGCACCATTTCGTATAACCAAAATAAAAAAATTATTTTCTTTATTCATATGACACTTGTAGATGGCTTGTGTCATGTGGATACTTAGCTGTCATCATATATCCTTGTAAAGACCATGTTGGTTTTGGACTTTCTGTGGATATAATAGTGCCACAAAGAAGGGTATAAATTCCCTTCTAAAGCAGTCCTGATGAAGTTGTCCATATGCTTCAGAAACAGGATAGCAAATGATGATACTTGCGTGGTGTTAAACTTCTAGTATAAAACTTGAAAAAGGTTTTAGTTCATTATTTAGGGGCAAAATAAAGTCAGGACATGCCACTTTTGGTTCTGGTACAGTATGTTTCCTGTGTTGCTGTGTGTATTTCTTGTTCCATTTTTACTTTCTGATGTTAATAACAGGTTTTGGATATGATGGTAACAGGTAGCTTCTTTCTCAGTCATCTGTGTAGCTGAGCATGTGAAGAGTTTTCAGTGTTAATATGATTGTATAAATAACCCATCAAGTTATTGCCATTCTTCCCCCCTCCCTTCTCCTGCACTGTCCCCCCAGTTCCATCAGTTCTATATGAGAATTAGTTTAAGTAGAGTGTATAAGTTATATTTCTCTAAGCTTATGTTTTGGTTTCGTTTGGGGGGTTTTGTTTCTCCTTTTCTTCCCTGCTCCATAGTTAGACAAACCAAATATGGTGGTCATAAAACCAGTGCTGAGGTATTTCTGCTTTATCTTTCTTGGAAATGTTACATTAAGTTCTAGTTCTCATTATATCTTCCTGTAAATGTTAATCTGTTGTGTAACAAATTTGCTAAACTTTTTCTGTTCTTCTCATGACCTTATGATTTTGCAGGTGTGTATTTTGGCTAGCTGTCAGATGTTCATGGCTTTTGTCATGGTGGGAATTCTAAATGTGCTATAGACATGTTTGATTCCAAAAAACATATGGAGGAAGCTGATGATAAAGTCCGTATGAAATAAAGTTAGTTTAATTGAACTGTTGTGCTTAGGAAGCGTGGAGAGTACATGCTGTGAGGAGCTGAGGAGCTTTAAGGATTGTCCTGGCACTAGCCTGCACGTGGCTAAGGCTTAGGGCTGTAACTAAGGCAGTAAACTATTAAACAGTGTGAAAACACTTACTGCACCTTGAGTTTGCCGCAAAGAAATACTAAGTCCTAGTTCTGTTTCTGCCAGAGGAAGTGTCTCCTCTCAATGAGCGTTGGGTTTTGGGTACCTCACAGGTTCCAGTCAGATGGTAACTGTGGCAGCTTATGGAGAACAGGAAATACAGAAAGCTGATTTGCTGTTGTCTTGCAAAGAAGTTTAAGGTCCACACAAATGTGTAATTTGGAAAATTGCTGAACAAAATTTTCAGTAAATTCTTTCCTTAAAAGTTTGACATACCCCAATGGGTTGTTTGTCTAAGCAATCCTCCTACTCTCCTTGAAAATTTTTAATATTTTTTCATCTAGTGTTAAAAAATTCTACAAGTAGCTTTTTGTTTTTACATGATCAACATTTTGATATCCTTGGATAGCAGCCTTTATTTTGTTGAGAGATCTTCTTTTGTAATTGATGTTACATAAATTTTTGTTCTTTTATTATTCCATTAATAAAGTGATTTGGTTCTGTCCCAAATTCCTTCTCATGCAGGTCTTTTGACATGTTTTTCTTAATTTATTTTTATTTGCTACTAGTTATATTTTATTCTTTTGTCAATTTATATTTTGTAAATGCTTCCTCTGAAGTGTAATCTGATTAGATAGAATGTGGAACTGCAAACCATGGTATTTCATGTCACTCAAGATGAACACTTTATTTTTCCAGACAAAGGTATATAAAAATACTTATATATAAAGGTATATAAAATACTTATATTTTATATATTCCATAATAATTTTATATAAAATATAATATCAATATTTATATAAACAATTAGGACAAATTTATATGTGTATGCATGTATAAATGTGTATGTTCGTCCAGATTAGTTGAAGTCATACCTAGTTGAGCACTCAGTACTGTGATGTATCTAGCAGCTGATCCCTTATAATAGCTTCATGTTACTGCAGCCTTTATTTATTTATTATTTAATAAGCTTGCTGCATCAGCTCCTGCCAAGGAGCACAGCTGCAGAATAGCTGCTTGTCTCCATGATGACAATATGTCCTGGCTACTTTTTCATAGAGTAAGGAAGTTGTTGGGTATTTCTTGTGAGGAACTTTTGTCTTTTGTCTTAAATTGACAGATTGATAAATATGTAACAAAGGTTCTTTAATTCTTGTCTTATTGATAAAACTGTAGTCCTATATTGTAGAGGACCTTCTCTTCAGAAAATAAAGTTTATCAGTCACAAGGTAAAATTATTTATAATTAATATATATTCCTTGCATGTAACTTAATACTACTGCTAAATATAAAAATTTATTTCAATGGAAATATGCCTAATTATTGATATACGATGGAGAAGTAGAGGAAAAACTGCTTCATTTGACAAAACTTCAAATAGTAAATAAGATCCCCTTGTCTAAAGCTGTTGCTATTCAGAACACACTTAGGAAACAGATGGAACTGGCTATGTTGTGCTTAGCAAATGTCTGCCTGCCAGCTCTGCCATGACTGTTAAATGCATGGCTTTAAGAGTTCTTCCTTAGCAAAATAGTGTTAAACCATAGCAGGAAAAGTCAAATGGGGTATGCTCTATGGAAGACTAGATGTCCTGCTCTATTTGTACTTATTTATTCTCCTAATCATCATCTAGGAGTAGTAAAATAGGGTAAGGCCAATGGCAAAAGACTCATATGAAGTACAGGAAAGGGATACATCACTTTGCCTTACAAATATTCTATCTAAAACTATGAATGCTGCATCTTCTGTCAAGTCAGGGTGCTGTTTGTAGCACCACTTCCTTGAATGTCTTCATTTTGCCAAAGATGATCTAATTTTTGGAATGTTCAAGTGTTTCTACCGATGATTCTTTTGTTTTTTTACAGAAATGTTTGTTTATAGTGGTTTATTACCCACTGAAGAATAATAATTGGCAGAAGCTGAGGTATTAAGAGTATAGATAACAAATATTGCAAGCAAATTATTGTAGTATTCCTGTGTTGTAGTGTTATTTCAGGTGATTTCACCTGCTCTTAAGCTGAAATGACTGATTTTTATGATGGATCAGTATCTACTCCCTACACCCCTCAATGTTGTTTTCAGTGTCAAGAGAACTTAGGTTTCTTTGTAAGTGAAATTTATTTGAAGTTGTAGTTCCACATATATCCAGGCCAGTTTCAAATGCCTTGTTGTGATGAAGTGTCTCTTTTAAAACTCAGATATGCTTTCCCAAAACAGAAAATGTTCAATGCTACATGATTATAATTGTTTTCCTATCTTTTGCCCCCCTCCACTTGCTGATTCTTTCAATTTAATTACCGTGGTACTAGTTGGATTGCTGCTATTTAGTACCTCTTGAAATAGATTCTCTAGAAAATAAATACAGTTGTTGCCTGGATAGCTGTTGTACAGGTGTTACGTAGTTAGAGGATGGTGTAAATCTGTGTCTCTGAATGGTTCAGGTATCCAGACAGTTGAGGATCATAAAAGAAGTCTGTCTGCATTGGACAATGACTGAGGCTATTATTGTGTTTAAATCTTTAACTTTGTTCAGTTGTTTCTCAGCTGAATCAGGAAGTTGAGGCAGATATGTGGACACATCCAAAATAAGTGTTACAATTAGAAAACTGAGCTGAGTGGTGCTCTAACTCGTATATGCAACCATACTCATTTACTACTAAGTGCATAAATAATGTTGCTGTAATCTTGAATCTTATTTTAGGTTAAAGAAGAAAAAGATGTAAAAAAATTAAGCCTTTCACCTTTAGAAGCCATGCAATCAATAAATGAATATAAAATAAAATTAGTATTTTGGGAGAAAGCAAGAAGTCAATGGTTCTTCATTATAAAATATGTTTATTTTGTACTGCCACTTTTTGGTGGTGGGTTTTTTTTTCCCCCTTAAGATATCTGCAGGAGGACCATAAGGCCTAAAATTAATTTTTATGTTGTACTTTGGTACCCAGCTAAATGTGCACTGATGGTCAAGAACTTGTTTCTCTTTATTTGCAATAATTTTGTGGGAGTCATAAGTTAGAAAAAGGTAAATTCAGCCATAAGACTGTTCAAGAAGGGATCTTCTTCCTACTGTGAGTCCAAGTTCCCTCCTGAGAGCCAAGTGCTCCTCATAAGTCTGAAGAAATCCTGGGATCAGAATTTATGGCTCCTGAGTTTTTTCTTCCTAATGTATTTTTCAGAATGGCTTTCCCCAAAGTAGAATTCTTACAGGCTTTTCTAAACTATATTTTTTAAAAATAGTAGTTTTTCATTTCCTAAATACTCCTTCTTCCCTAGACTTTTTTCTTTCCGACCTTAGTTTTTGCCTGTTTTGCAATATTGAAGTGTGTACATAGGATTAACAATTCTGTCCAGCTTTTAAGCTTCCATCTTTTTATTGGTGGTAGTTGTGGTATGACTCACAATGATGATTTGTAAGAAATCATGCAAGAAGGCCTTCTGTGTGTGAATGTTTGGAGCAAAAACCAGCTATTCATCAAAGTAAATGGTGTTTGTGCTCCTAAAGTGGAAGCAAGAGCATGAGATGTAATCATATGTTTCATCTTTGTTTATTGCCTTTGGACATCCCAGACAGAGTCTGTTTTAAGTTGCAAAATGTTCAGCTGAAAAAATTCCATTTCAAAGCCAAAACTATACTACAAAATTTAACAGTTCTTCCTTTGGCTGAAACCTTATTGAAACACCATAATTCCCTGCTGTTGATTAAAAAGAAAAAAAATACCTTGTAAGGCTTTGTTTTATAACTTAGTATTAATATTTATTTAACTCACAGGATTGAACATGGCTTAGATGCATACAGCCATGTTGTATAGTTCTAATTTAAAAATGGAAGTTTATAAGTCTAAAACTACATTTTTTAATTGGTTGTTCTAAAAGCGTTATATTAGACATTTAAGTAGCTGGTGTTTACATATCTAGAGGTTCATAATGGGAACTGTTTTTTAATTAGCCCCCTTGCTACTGCATTCTTTTTTATA
This sequence comes from Coloeus monedula, assembly GCF_965178545.1. NCBI lineage: Eukaryota > Metazoa > Chordata > Aves > Passeriformes > Corvidae > Coloeus > Coloeus monedula. The sequence goes on along the minus strand of NC_138796.1, from coordinate 10,258,498 downwards.
CTCATGCTAATTTGGTTTTAATATTGTCATTTGTCTTTTAAGGAAGTTTAACAATAGCATTCCCGTGGAACGAAAGCCTACCCAGGGTTATTCCGGTGTGCGCCGAATGAAGTGGAGCTCTAAGTTCATCTTTATACTGTGTTAGTCAGGCTTCATTCAAGTGCTACTAATGAAATGAGTGTGCAATTTTTTGTGCTTTTTATTTTACCAGCCCCACGAATAATAGGACTCTTAAAGCCGGATTTAAAGTTTTTATATGGAGCTTGATGGTTTTCTCTACCTTTATATAGAAATGCTTTTAAAACTACTTGTAGTTCCAGGAGAGAGGATGAAGTTAGCATGTAGAATCCTTCAATATCAAGATGTGCTTTTGAGGCTTCAGTTGTATGTAATTTGGTGTCTATTGACAGTGCTTTACAAGAGCTTGCATAACTATGAGAATAAAATGTAAAACTGTGCAGGGATAGAGAACTGATTTAATTACATTTCAGATGAGTGATCTCATCAGAATAGCGGCTAAATTTGAGATATCGATACTACAAAGAATGAATACTTTGATCTACATAAGATTGGATTAGATAGTAAATTAATGGAAGTCAGGTCTTCCAGGTAATGTAATTTCATGGTAAACCACTTATGACAGTTTATTTTTCTACCTTCATAAGCATTTAATAGATGTACAACAACGTGTACCTATGTAATAGTTACTCTTGACTTTTCATGATCATCTTTCTTCTGTGTTCCAGTTTTACAGGTACCAGTACAGTGGGAAAGAGAAGCATGAGTCCTATTGAGGAAGAAACCGGTTCTGATGATATGGAAGAGGGAGAAGGCCAAGGTCCAGAAAATGATCAGGCAGACTCCTGTGCAGAGTCCCTTCCAGATGGTAAGAAGAGACCCAAAAAGTTGAAAAAGATCAAGACAGAGCAAGTTCCAGCAGGTAAGTGCAATGTTCATGCACATGATTTTCTTTTCTGTTTGAAAGTGTCCTAGGCCTGAACAGAACTGAAAATGTTTTCTTGAAAGTCTTCACTTCAAGCAGTAACTTACTTCTTTACATTCCAAGTTCTTCTTGAAACTGAAGATGGCATCATACAAAAATTGTGAAAAAACTCAACAAACGAACCCAAAACAACATCAAAAAGCAAAGAACTCACTCCAAACCAAAAAACTCAAAACCAATGAAAACCCAGTCTGACACCAACCAAAGAAAGGAATCAGAATGTAGTTGTTTTATTACTTCTGCTAACTTTCTTCCTTAAAAGAAAGCTTTTTGAATATTTTTTTAGCTATTCTTAAGATTTTTTAATGTGACTTTGTAGTTAAAGTTACTCAATGTGTTTTGCATGTCATAAGCAAAATTGAAGGCACTCTGTTTTGATGTATGCATTAATACATGCAATGTTCTGTGTGGTGTTTGTAACCATAACCTTTATTGTGATTTATTTGGCTGAAGACTTTTCACCTAGGGTTGAAGTGAAGGTGGGTGTTTTCAGATTTTAATACCTATATATTTTGTTAGTTCAAAATATTTGGAAGTGAATGTCTGACTAAATGCAGGTAGGCTACAATCGTATGATGATGTTTCACCTGTTAATTTTTTGTAATGTTTTTGTGAGTTATTAGCTTGTACAAAAACCAGGAAATAACTAACCTTAGGTCACATGAATTTAAACATCAAAAGATTTTATTTTTATTGATCCATTTATTGTTGACTCTATTTCAATGTTTGTTAGTAATTTCTTGCAGAAATTGGACTATAATAAAAATTGTCTTATCTTAATTTGGTCCAGATGACCATACCATATTAGTCATCTGGAGCACTGCCTGTATTGAAGTATATTCAAATATTCATAATTAAAGCTTCATTTCAATATCGGCACTAGCAGCTTCTATCCAGAAAGTGCTATTATATACCAAGCATCCTTTCTCCTGATTTGGTAAAATCTTCCTTAGCTGATTCCGAAGCTGTCCTTGGAAATTGTTTTCTTCTTGTTATTCAGTAGGGCAGTTGGGGCATGTAAGCATATGCAAAATGACAAGAGTGTGTACTGTAATTCTGAGTATAAAATTCAGGCTCTGTGTTTGGCATTATGGGAATATGCGTTATCGGTATTAGTGTGAGTCATCTTCATTCTCCAATTAATTTGGGATGGAAATATTCTTCCCTGTCTTAACAGCCTAAATAAAAATAACGACAAGTACACTTGGGGAAATAGTATTTAACTTTATCATCCCAAAAACTGCAAAACTGAAATTACCTAATTATTAGGGTTAAAAATACAGTATTTACCATTTATGTAAGAAGCCTGAAATGAACCTTTATTTTTTTCCTGTTTCTTTTCTTTTTTTTTTTTTTTTTTTTTTTTAAGTGCCTATTCATAAACAGTCTCTTGGTTTCTCTTTATAAATATTGACTTACCAGTAATGTTTCTAGAGCTTCCCTCTACAGGAAAATATGTCTTAATATCCTCTGAAAAAACAAAAAAAACACCAAGCTTGATTTAATTTTTGTTCTATGATTCTGTCTTTTAGGAAGCCTCACAACTAGTTCCACTGGAATTTTTGAGGTCCCTGAAACATGGTAGGAAACAACTGCCTTAACAAGTGGAATTGTTTGAAAGCAGTTAAGAGAATACACCTCTTGGAAGCCATACTTTATTTAAATAAAGTGGTGTTAACAAAGCAGTATGTGTCCTGAAAATCAGTTTAATTATTTTAAACTGTTTCTTGAACAATCACTGTCAATTTTACTTGTGTGTATATCACCTAGTATATGACTTGTTGTTGATCCTGTGAAATCCTTGCTGTTGTAACTGATGTTAGGTTTAAGAAGCAAGACTCAATGTCCTTTTAGTCACCTCCTTTGGCATGCTGGCTATGAACTGTACAACAAGAACTGGCACTCTGTGATTTTGTGCTAGGCCGTTTCCTCTGCTTGGGGAGTTAACACAGCTCTCCTAATATTTAGCTGTTTTTTCAGGCAGCATCAGTATGCTGTCAGCATTCTGGAAACAGGTAGAACTGCAGTTTCATGTATTGCTTTCTACCAGTTACTTTACCTGGGAACATTTTTTTGAATTTCTGTTCTCTACCCCCACCCCCTGTGCAGGTGGTATTCATCTAAATACCAGCATTACACATACCTTACCCTTTCAAAAAACTGTAACTTGAAAGTTTCTCAAACATTATTTTCCTGGTGGGAGGTAGTTTTTCTTTGTTTTCACATCTGTTGTTTCCACTTTTAAATCCTGATTTTGTAAAAAATGTTTTTTGGTACCTGTGATAAACCTGCTAACTGCACCAGCCCTTTATTTGTTTAAAAAAGGATCTGCATTGGTAGATTTCAGAAAATGTTTGATATTTAAATTTTTGTATCATGGAAATAAAACCAAAATATGTATTTCCATAACATGAAAATTAAAGACATTTTCTTAGGAACTGGCTTGTTTTTATTTATTAGCACCTGAAATGGTTTTAGTGAAATCTTTTTTTTTTTTCTTTTCTTTTCTTCTTCCTAATATAACAATTTTTTGGTCATCCTGAGTATCAGACCCTTTTGTTTCATGGACTATTTTCAAGATATTTGTGAAATGTAACCAAGAAAAGCAAGCCTGTTGTCGTAAGATTTAAATCGCTCTGTGTTTCCCTTGGAGGGGTGAAAACAAAAGAGTTCTACAAATCAGCAAGTTCAAAACCATTGCTGGGGAAGAGTGGAATATTAAGAAGGCTTCATCATACAGTATTTACACTAGAGTGGGAAGCACTGCCGTTTAAACATGGAATAACCTGTTTGAAGGTATGTCAAAATTCATGGGTTTTTAAATGATTGTGAACTGGCATTGCAAAGGGAAAAATAATTTCAAGATGTTAAATGTGAAATGTTGCATTTCTAACCTTAGAATACTCCCAGAAGTACTATAATTAAATTGTTTAATAGCAGCTCTATCATCACATTCTCACACTAAAATGTGGGAAAGAAGTCTTGCTATTAGTGATGCAAGGGAAAATTAGTAACTGAACTCTTCTGCTCTCAAGGAGCCAGAGACTTTTCTTCCCCAGGACTCTCTTGACCTTAGGACTAAATACTTAAATCACTTTCATCTTAAGTATCCAAACCAATTTGCAAATTTAATTCTCAGAATATGTGCAACACCTAATAAAAGTTGTATAGAGCATTCATCTCTCTTGGAGGTGATTCAGGTAAATCACACAGTGTTCTCTCCAAATGTTGGAGTGAATTATTAACTGTATATCCTAAAGAACTGGCATAACATGATTTGGGACAGAGCTTAAGAGTCATGATGACAAAAGGCTACAAAAGCATTTAAAGGGATTGTCAGAAGTACAGGTTAAGGGGCAAGGAATTAGCTGTTCAAGGGACACAGAGGGCTGAGCTGACACAGAGAATCCACCTGGAGTCTGTACCCCGAGGCCATTAGGATCTTTTTCACTCTTGAACAGCAATGCTTACATACCTGCAGGGAAAATACAGGTCTTAATTACATCACAATACAATCCCTTATAACTTGTTTCTTCGGAGTAGGCTACGTACATACTTCACTACAAAGGTTAACGGCTATACCCAGTATTTCTACGTGCCTCCTCTCAGTTGTCATTGTGAGAAGCAGGATGTTACTGATCTCTATCAATAATTAATACTGCTTAAGAAAGCAGGGTTCTTGCATGTCTTAGTCCCCAGATGTGGCTTTTGTCGAGGCAGACATAATAGCACACACTAGTCATAATCCGTATTCGAGAGAGATAGAAAAGATTTTTTATTTTCTCTACTGCAGTTCTTATACCTCTTGACAATGGCTGTGGCCTCTTGAGACTGGCTGCTTAGCAAACAATGATGAGGCTGTAAAACAATTAGCTGTACAAGCAAAGGTATAGTTGCTACATATTATCCACAAATTCTTCCTTGTATACTCTTAATGTCCCATAGCAAGAACATTCTCGTGTCTAGAACATCTTCTCTCGTTGATTGTCTTCTTGGCCTTCTCTGTGGGTTTCACTCAAGCTGCAAAATTTCACTGTAATATTTTCATGGGTAAATTCTGACTGTCTTTAGGTCTAACTCTGTGAGGCCCCCAGTCCAGCTGTCAGCCTCATCAACTGATGTCTATCAATAATTAATACCTCTTAAGAAAGCAGGGTTCTTGCATGTCTTAGTCTTTGTGTGTTTGATTTTATCTGTTGATAACCTGGGTAAGCTACTAAACTGTTCTTGAGGGGGCTGTAATATTTCTAACATTGAATTTGGGTGGATGAGTGTCAGAGGTCAGGGACAGTGGTGTCCTAAGCAGGGACTGGCCCCACTGATCCTGCACCAGGCCTCGCTGTTGTGTGGGGTTTGGTCCACTTCCCTGCGCCTTAAATGAAATAATTAATTCTAGGAGAGAAAGAATGTAGCTTAAATTAGATCCACATTTATTTCATAATGTACGTTTAAAATATGTGTGTAGAATTTGTTTTGGGAAAGCAAAGCTGTCATCACTAGTTGTGATGGCTCTGGGGGTTCGTGCTCGCTGGGGGTTTGTGCTGTTACTGACTTCAGAGGTCACTGAATCACAGAATATCCTGAGGATCGTCGAGTCCAGCTCCTGGCCCTGCACCCGGCAGCCCCGAGCCTCCCCCGCGTGCCTGAGAGCGTTGTCCCGGCTCAGCTCGCGCTCGGGTTCTCCGCTCCTCTCCCGCTCCCGTGAGAGCCGGGCGGGCGCTGGCGGCGGGGCCGCCGCCCCTACCCTCCCCGCCGGCCGTGTGGCGCCGGGGGCTGCAGCCGCCCTGAGGGGTTGTGCCTGTGCCTTCCGACTGTCCGAAGGAGCCAGTATTACCTTGCCTTCGGTAGCGCTGACGTGGAACATTTTCCTCAGCAGCCGTGCAGCTGGGTGGGTTCCAGCTTGGGGCAGGGTCAGGAGCGGCCGGTCCTCACCGCTGGCTCTGAGGGGACGGAGCTGGGGGGACGCTGAGGAGGGTGTAGGAAGCAACAATCAACAATGTATAGAAGCGCTGGAAGATGGCATTGAAGGAAGTGAGGAATTGCCTTGAAAAAATACGGGAATTTTGTGAGGAGTGTTTAAAAAAAAAAAAGGGCACTTGGCAGTGTAGGCCTGAACACGGGAGTATCTGAGGAAATGGTGTGGAGAAACATGAGGGAGGTCTGGCTCAGCAACAAATGAGGTAGGTGAGCTGAAATCCTGCCACCGCAGAGGAACAAGAATGGGCTTATTTGGCTGGAACTTAGACTTGACAGTGATAATTTATCTGTGGTGGTGGAGTACTTCATTGCTCGCCTCAGAAAGCACGTTAAAACTGTATTTGAAGTAATAATTTTCAATTTTATCTCAAGTATGGGTGAGAAGTATTAACGTGTCAAAATGCACAGGATTGCAGCACAGGATATAGGAAGTTGCTGGTAAATGAGAAGTAGAGATAATTGTGTAATTTAGACTCGGGGAAGAGTGTGAGTGTCCCTAAAGCATGGATTTGAATGGGGGCGGGTAAGAGACTGAATGAATTCCATGTGAAATTAAGATTGATGCGAGTGCAACGGCCTGTTCTTGGTGTAAGATTTGAGCTTATGGTTTGGAGAAAAAGTTAAAAGCTTCAGATGATTTAGATGGAGAACTAAATTTTATTATGGACCCAGTGGTAAAACCAAGAGAGAGATAGAAAGCTAAAACTTCTGGTGATTGTGGGAAAAAGTAAATGTTGCAATTCTTTCTTTCTTTCTTTCTTTAAACTTCTGAGTTCTGTCACGGTGCCCAGAAAACATCTAGTACCCTGGATTTGTTCTGTCTTTAAATCATAGTAAATGTAATGCAGACAAAAATGTCCTCGGCAATTCGGAGCATAAAGATGAGTCCTGAAAATCAAAAGTTCTTAGGTTTTGATGTGTTTAGACTACTGCCGGCAGAGCAGATACGTACATTGAAGCAGATTCCTTGAGTTACTCCACAGTACATTTAGTAAATGAATAAACATTTGCTTGTTTGTATTGTACTGTTGCAGCTTTAAACTTACACTAAACTAACACTCCATGTGTGCTTTACAGAAATACTGCCATACCCTCATTGGGTGTTGAGCAATAGATGGTGGGTTAGACTGAGGTTTGTAGGGTCATTGTATTCATATTTAAGATGTTCTTTTTGCTCTAACAGGTATGCAGGAAGCTCATTTAAAAAGTTTTTTTTTCCCATCAGAATAATTATTGGCAGCCATGTGCTTCCATGAGTGCTATAGCAGATCACAAGTTGGTCCCAGCTCAAGGCTAAGTTGTATGGAACACATCTGTTCAGAAATGCCATATAGAAAACATTCAGCCAAACTGGAAAAAGTTAGATTTCCCTGTGCTTATATTAATTTCTTAAAAGAGCTGATAGTTGTATTTATACATGAGCCAGTCTATAGTCTACAAGTTTTGCAAACAATGTTGTACCAGAGTGACCCTGTGTGATGGGGTTGGTAGTGGTGTGCAGCTGAACATGAAAGTCTGGACGTTGTGGCTGTGCTGAGCCAGTTGAATCCTAATCTGTGATCTGTTTTTAATCCATTGAATGACTGAAAATACGATTGTATTAAAGTTGATTGCTTCAAAAAAATTTTTTTGAAGTTAGCAGTTCCTTTTATAAGCCTCAAAAAGCTTTGCACTGTTACTGAGGTAAGAATGGCTATTTTGTTTGATTCTGAATATGTTACAACTTTGAATATTTCTTTCAAATTGGATTTTACACTTAGAATGTTTAAGGATGACTGAACATGTTTAGTTCATGTATATACTCAGGGGGGTGGAGTTTTTTTAAATTAGATGTTAGATGACTTAATTGTAGGATGCTTCTTACTTCAAAAATAAGTCTGCTCCAAGCATATGCATGTGTCTACCATTTAAAATTTTTGCACTAGGGGAAGTTTCTTGCCTCATTTGTAATAAATAACTGATGCATATTTGCTAACAATATCACAGTAATGTAAAATTGACTCTCCATTCTGTTTAGAAAAGGTTTGCGCTTCAGCCTTTCCTTTCAATTCTCTCATATGCTCGATTTAATTTCAGTTATCCTATTTTTGATGTGCTGTTGAGAAGCTGCCAGTTACGATTAGAAACTTCTTACTACAATAGCGTAGAATTGCTGAAAGTGGAAATAATAGTTCAGTTGTTTGGTCCTGTGCTGAGCATGTTGTCTTCAATGAATGATGCAGTGTTGCAAAGAGATGATTTACCAGAGAATTTCACCTCAGTATTACTGGGCTCCCTCACCTGTAGTCTAACCACCCTTTCTGCTGGGTTGTGCCATACTCCCCTGAGGTTTTACAGTAGTTGTTACTAAAACAGATTAAAGGATGCTGGTACTAAATGATGAGTCTGTGAAGAAGTTAATGGGAAGTGTTTATATTTTGGCAAATTTTAGGAGGTAAATGAGGTGTTGCTTGAAATGTTTAGCATTCCATTCTCATAGAACAGATCACTGTATTTTTAGTACTTCAGTCAGGTTTCTTAATTGAAGTAAATTCTTCTGTCTCGTAGAGGGTGCAGCACTAAGATGTTCTGAAGTGTTTATAACATCTTAATAATAATTTGTAATGGATATTTGCAACTATGCTGAGAGGAATTTTTGAGACTCACACCTTTGGTTTTAATAATGTCCAAGAACAGGAATTTAACATCTTATTGTTCATCTAATTCATGTCTAACATGAAATTTGGGATGAGGATGTGTCTGAAGTAAAGTGGCGATTCAGTGGCAGAATCACTTCTTTAATGTCTTTTAGCTTCTTTATGCCTTCTTTTTGCCTTTTGAAAAAAGAGCTAGAAGAATTAGACTAAATATAAACTAAGTATGAAAATATTTTAGGCTGATGGTTTTAACAAATACCTCTTTCCTTGCAACTACTTTGAAAAGTATTTTGAAACACTGATGATGACAGTAGTAGTAAGTCAATTAGGTATGAAGACTAGCTCATACTAAAATCTAAATTAATGTAGTTTATCCTGAAAAAAATTATAGCAGCAGCTATACAAACTCTACAAAACTGTTGAATTTGTAAGAAGACTAAAGAACAGAATGATGCTCAATTTAATATATTTCCATACTAGTAGCACTCAAATGTTAGCAGGTGGAGCTGTTTTTCTGCTGTGGAAGTAATCTGTGAAAGATGTGTGTTTGAAATTGCTACTCCAACATATAAAATAGATCTAATAAGCAACAGTAAAAAGTAGCATTTTCTGAGGAAAGTGTACTATTTTTCATGGCAAAAAAAGGCTTCAGTGTTCTGAGAGGATTCCCAGTATAGTCTGGCAATTTTTGAAGACATGCTGAATGTACAAACTCATATTTGAAGAGACATTGTCTGGTTTATTTTTGTGTGTATGATACCTAATCTTAGGGTGTGAGTTTTATGAGCACGAGCTAGAAGCTTTTGTGCATGTGTCCCAGTATCTTCAAAAGCATACAGACTTTCTTATTCTGGCTTGCCAAAACAGGCACTCAGACCCGTGTATTTTGGTGAAACAGAAGATTTTCTGTCAGTAGATGCTTTTCAATCTAGTGTAGATGTTTTCTCATATAAGGAATTTGGAAAGTTCTGTGTTTTTCTTCTACAGGAGTTCAGACAAGAAAAGAATTGTGATATGTCCTGAATTCCAGTTTCTTAAATAAAGGTTCTTCCCTGCGTTCCTTCCTGAGCATATTTCAACAGTTTTAGGTAATGCACAACTAATTTAAAGGTGGCTATCCCATTCTCATCTACTTCTATTTACAAAATGCTCCCTTATGTTAACTAAAGAAAACACTTTCTTGTTTCCTGAATGCATTTCTGAAAACAAACACACACAGAAACACAGCATTTAGAAATGCAGTAAAAAAACCTTTGAAAAATGTTGAATGTTTGCATTACATACAGTTTTACTTGTGTGTATTTTACCTTTATATTTAGGAATAAATTATTGGGATAAACGTTGTGCTTTGAATTGAACCTGGAGTACAATTTCAAATGTAATCACACAGTTTAAGGTAGGTTTGTGAACTGTAATCAATATTTATAGCTCTATTACTCATTTTGGCAAATAGGCTTCACGTTGTTTCTCTCTGCAAGAACTGAAATTATCACTGTGTTTGAAATTGCAGTCTCTTTACCTCTCACGGGCTGTTGTATGACTCAGGCAATCTGTGTAATCTCAGTGTGTTCATGGGTAGAGCACTGCATCTCCACATGCAGAATATTTACCTGAAGTGGAACATAAAATGAATAATCTGGCATGGTGACTGTTTAACTTACTGCAAGGATTGTGTTCAGCTGTGCTGCCACCAGTGCAAGGGGATTCCTGCAAGCGGGAAGGCTGGGGGCACTGACAAAGAGCTCATCTAACAGCCTGAGAACTGTGTATTGTCAAACATGATCAAAGCTAGAGAAAACTGCAAGAGTTTTGCTTGGAGGTAAAACCCAAAACCAAAACCAAAAAAATCCTACTATTCCTGAAGAAAAATGGACAAAGGTTATCAGTAAAGATGAGAAGAAGTGAATTAGTTGTTGAACTCTTGCCTATGTCTTCACATTTAATGTTTCTTAAACAGAACTGAAAAGTCTTGTGCAGGTAAAATTTTGTGCAGGGATGCCCTTTGACAAATGTGACATTAGAGTGAGAAAAGATAAAGTTTTTTTCCTGTCTTGTTGAATAGCATGCAATTCTATCAACACTGCCTGGAAGTGTTGAGCATTCAGCTGGACCACAGCATATAGATGTTTCACACTGGGGAAGATTTTATGTGTCTTGTCCTTATTAGCGACAACTAATTCATAGTCACTGATATACTACTGTTTAACATGAATGTAATAGTGTAACAAGCTCTAAGGTTGCTACTAGTTGTTTGCACAGCTCTTCTATTAAATGCCAATACTATGGTATTTATATCACAAACCTTTACAAGAACCTAGGGGGTTTTTTATGTTAGCAAACAGTACACAAACATTTAGTCAAATAGACACTGGAAAATGAAAGAAATGGTTTGTATTGTACAAATTCCTTTACTTGAGTCTTTTTACATCCTTAATAAGAACCCTGACACCTCATTTAGTCATTTAATTTTAGTTTGTAAAAGTGAGAAATATTTTCTTATCAAGCATTCCTAGTAGGTTTACTATCTGTATGTTTCTTTGGGACAGCTGGAAGATGCTAGATATACTTTAAGTTTTTCAGCTTTCTGCTTAGTTTTTCAGTTTATAGATAATTACTGTTAGCAGATTTTGCTGAGAAAGCCATCATGCAGTCTTTGAAGAGAATATTCAGTTTCTATTCCATCCTGGTTTTGGGAGGTCTTGGTCGTATTGCAAGGCACATTCTAAAAATAAAATACAAAAATGTGTTGTCTAGCTCTAGATGGGAGTATGTGATGACTGCAGATGTGTATATGATATGCACAGGAAGAATAAGGCCAAGCATTGGCATCTCAGTACTGTGGGAAACAGAACAGAGTAAGTGATCTTTCTGGCCTATAAATCTGACTGGAGTTATACTTGCTAACAGTCCAACTGTAGAAACTTCTGGGAAAAAACAGCAGGAAGCTGACACTTGTCTAGTGTTCTGAGTAATGTAAGTGCCAGCTAACTCATTTTCAGGAAACTTGGGGGTTTGTCCTTTTTTCTTAATGCTGAAATATATTTGCATATCAGATAGCTTTAGAGTTCAGTCTGGCAAAAAGGTCAGATGATTTTCAAGTTTCCTCTAAGGAGAAGTGAGTTGCTTGCCAAGTTTAATGTAGTCTAACCTAGAAAAACAGAAAGTAAAAATGTTTACTGTAGTGAGATGTAAATACAAGTACTTGTAGTAGATCAGAAAAATTTGCAAGACTTGTGAGTTTTATATATTTTTCATTGCTGCTCTTGCTTTGTGTATTCTGAACCTACCAGACATCAGTGTTTACTCCATAGATTAGGAGAGCCCTACTAAGATCTATCTATATTCAAACTAAAAAAAATCCCACCACACTGAATTTTCAAAACTTTTAGTGTAAACCACACAGAGCTATTATTGTAGATTACAAGCTGAGGGTGCTGCCATGTTCCAGACTTTTTTCTGTGGAACAGAAATCAGTGTGAATGATTCTGAGAGAAATTCCGAACTGTGCCAGTGATCTCTCTGGTTGGGTGGATCCAATTTAGCATGCTCTGTCTGGGTTTTAGGTAACTGAAATTATTACTGGAAACTGGAATGGAAAAAATGGGTAATATAAATAAGTTAAAGCATCCATAATCATAGATACACAGTATCTGCTTAGTAATAAAACCAAGGCAGGGAGTTAACAGCCCTTATAAAATTTGAAATATCCAAACAGAAGAATAACTGGAGAATTGACATAGTTGAATTGAAAATCATGAGTGCTTTACTTATATTTCATTAGAAGAAGGTAATGGCTTAGTGATTAAATAATATTATGCCACATTCAAAATCATAGTCTCCCACTCCCCCTTCATTTCCTGAAGTCTGAGCCATGTTTAAATCACAGTAGAACTGCTTGGCACTTAGTCATATTCAGACATGCCAGTTCATGCACTTCTCTGTGATCCAGCTCACTCTCACGTGGCTGCAACTGTCTCACACCTTTCATGCTCTGGAAGATGTTTTTTTCTTTTAGCACTGAGTTGAGAGGGAACTACAAATGCAAGGCTTGGAGTTTGAGCAGCTGCCTGAGTTCCCTTGTACAACGCCCAATTCTTATGCCATACGTGCTACTGGATATTGTATTCTACATTATCCTGAACTTGGAAGCTGAAAAGTCTCTAGAAATCATTTGTCTGAAACTAAAGCAATTCTTCATAGAGTGATTTGTCTCTCTTCCACCCTGGAATGTTTATCACAAGTTTAACACTGAAATTCCTGGTTGGTGGGAATCTGCAAACATTTTGATCTTTGTTATTATATGCACTTAGTTGAGATTTTATAACAAATATGAATAATGAATTTTTCTTCTCCTTCAGTTTATTTGTATTTCCACTGCTCTGATGAGGATTATACAGCAGCATACAACTTAACCAGAACAGTTCACAAATGCATATTCAAACTTGGTGTAGAATAAGATACAATTTAAAGGATTTCTTGGCTTCGCAGTGCTTTTTGTTCTTGAGACACAATCTTATTCTCAGAAGACAGAAATCCTTAATTATTGGTACTATATGTAAGTAGCTGTGGCTGGGAGACTCAAAATTGAGTCAACCTGCAGAGATTTAAAGTGTTTTGTAAATGTGAATTTAATATTGTATTTAGCTGAAGTTTTTAGTTGAGGATGATTCTTCAGGGAAGCTGTGAAGATTTACAGCATTGTAAGGGGAAACAGTACAGTATTTCCTGTCTTTGCTTGCTCTAGATAGAGTAAATTGCTCTGGCAATTTTACTGGCACTTCTTTCAGTTTACTATAAAATCGTATCACAATCAACTTCACATTTTTCCAACAAAATCAAACCAGAAAAATGAATATTTCAATAGATCCCAGGACTAGAACAGCTCTAGCACTTAATCTGATGGTTATTGTAGAGCTGTTTTAATGCTACAAAGTTACTAGAGGATGTTCTACTTAACTTATGTTTCATTCGTGTAATATGTGTGTTCTATTATCTAGTTTTGTTCTGTTATTCTTCCCTTTAATAGCCACCTAAAAGGAACAGCCACTGAATTGCTAAAAATGAGGATGAATGACACATTGTAAGGAAAGAGGCTCTATGCCAAATTCCACACATTTACACTGCCAACATTTATCCACAATGTTGGCAAAGTGGAGAAACACTTCTGAGCTGCTCTGTTATTTATGAGACAGATAATTTTTTTTCCTGGTAGGATGGTGCTGGATAATCTGATTTTCGTCACTGTCAGCTTAGCCACCAGTTTTTAGGGTGACATTGGGCAACACACTTTAACCCTTCTGTGTCTCTGGTTTCTCCATCTGTAAAATGGAAATGATAATTACATATCTGAAGCTACTCTGAGACTGAATTCAGCTAAGCTCCATAAGTATATTTTATTTTCATGTGAGGCATTATTGCATATTAAAAGAATAATTGCTTAAATGAATTTAGTACTTCTTTACTCGGGACTACGTGAATTTTTTCCATGAAAGCAGTACATGGTGAATTAACTTGTTTTACATCTATTATAAATTTTTTGACAAAATCAGGTATGACAGTTTTCTTCAATTTCATTTGACAAATATGATCATAAACACTTATTCCATAAACACATAAACAAGTTCTTCTGCCTCATTTGTTCTTTCTGAAATCATTCCTGGATCTGTCTGCACTGTAAAATACCATGTTTTTGTGTCTTGGTCCTTTCCCCTTCCCTCTGCCTCCATAGTGTTTTAACTAAGCTGTGTTATTCTGTATTTTAATTCACTGTGTGGGGACAGTGTTGTTTTATAGAGTCTTAGTTTATGCAGTGATCTCGCTCCCTGCCCCTCTCCACCTTCTTGTCCTGAAAAGACCTGCAATGCAACTTTTCCTGGTAAACTCCCAGCACAGAGCATGGAGTTAGAAATGTGTGTTCATTCGGTGAGGATGTTAGTTTAAACAATGTGTATGAAGGTTTTGTGAATTTGGAACGTAATCACTGTGTAAGAGATTTCATATAGAAGCTCATTCTGAGCAGTTCCCTTAGGCAAAAATACAAATTCTTACTTTTTGAGATGTCTTCACAACAGTAGGCACTGAAAGCATGCCTGGGGTCCCACAGATAAATATTCACTGTAAACCTACCTGGGCAGTTACATTGCTACACAGAAGCTGGTTTTTAATGCAACTTGAATGGTGCACAGGAATAATGCAGGTGGGAGGAGGTAGGGGAAATGAAGTATAAGAACAATTAGAATAGCTGTTCTTAGAAATCATAGTCCAAGTGTTCTTGGTTAATATTTCTGTATTCATGCAGGAATGGAGGTCTGTGGGACAACATAAACTTTTCATCTTGATATTTGTAGGAAAAGGCAAAATGTTTTTAAAATGCTTTGAATAAATACACAAAAATACTTTCCAGTGACATTTAGTATCTGCTACAGTTCTCTTCAAATATTCTCCTGGTGTAGTTTAAGCATCATGTAAGCACAAAGAGAAGGGTTTATCCTGTTGCATGTGGTCAGTGTTGTGAGACATACTAATTTCAGTTCACATCTAGTGCATTCCGTCTTCCCTAACAGACAGACCAGGACTCTGAGGTTCAGGCCACTTACTTGGAATGCTCTGATTGCATTACAAATGGGAGTAAGTTGAATCTGGATTTTGTTTGTTTTAATAATCTAATTATTATTTTTGCTTTTGAGTTTGTATGGAAGACAGAGCATACCAAAGAAGAAACAATGCTTCAATTTATTTTTTATTTCAACTTCCATGTATTCTCTCTTTGTATCCTTACAGTTTTATTTTTTGAATGAAGACTTTAACATTTATTTCACATTCAAGTTTTTTTTAAAGTTTCTACAAAGTCTTTCTTTTGTTTTATTCCAGTATAGTGTTTTCTCTTGTGCTGTGTTTGGACTTAATAGAACATCTAAGCAAAAAGTAAAGATTGCTTTTTTTATAAGTCGCGTACATTCTGCCAACTACGCACATTATCGGTGAGCCAGATATCTCCAGGAGAAGCCTTGTGAAGGTGGCTTGAAGGTGTCTGGGATATAAAAACCACACAGAGTAGAAACTCATAAAATACATTATTTATGCAGAGAGAGTTCTTTGAGTGTAGAGAAAAAGTCTCTGGGGCTCACAAAGAAAGGTAGCAAACTATAAAAAAATTTTTTAATTTGCTTAGGATATAATTCTTCATGTAATATATGCAGTGCCTGTAAAGTGCAGTATCCACGTCTGTAATAGAAGCACCTCAGGCTTGAACTTCAGCTTACTTTGGTCCAAAATAATTTAGCCAAGTTGAACCATACATAAGTCACTTACACTTTTTTTTAAATTTACAGTGTAAAGTTAAAAATGTTTTGCTGTGATATCAGTGTTGAATGTGTGCAGTAAAAGAGGGATTTTTGTGCAAATTAACTTTAGCATTTATAGCTTCCTGACCTTCATCTGACTTTTTTTTCGAAGTTGCAGTCTTAGATTGCTGCATCAGAAAATCACCTTTTTAAACAGAAATACTGTAATTAATGCTTCTGATTAAAAGCTTGTGGAGTCCTGGAGTACACAATGCTCTCAATTTAAAAGGTGAACATTTGTTAGTTTTCACATTATTTCCCTTGCCCTGAAGTAGTAGTGTGTGGACATGCATGTAACTTTAGTATCACAGGAACTTCTGAAGAAATCTTTCTTCTCCTAGTGCTGGGCTGTTGGACCCTCATGTGACAATGGGACAGACGGCATTGTTGGAGTGTGCATGAGGAGTGACTTGACCACCTTATGAAGCCTTGTAGGTAAAGAAAGGGAGAATGGAAAAGGCAAGTGCAATCAAGACTAATAGAATTGCAGTGTTGAAACACCACCCAACAGGCTTGCTTCAGTTGGAGGTTCTTTCTCCTTAAATATACAAGGAAGAGATTTATTAATATAAAGTAAAAATACGAATACCTTTCTTTTTTGTATTTTTAAAAAGTAACCTTTAGTTAGTTTCTTTAGTGTAGATCACATAAATAGGATCAGGAGTTTTTCCAAGATGAGGGAATATGAAGATGCTACAAAGTATATTGTGGGAATTATCTCCTCTAAAGGAATAGCTACATCTTAGATGAGCTATTGCCATTACAGTAAAAGCAATCAGAGTAACCTTCAAACCGTGCTAACATTGAATTATTTGGATTTTATAAGTTTTTGATTATATGCAACAGAGTTGATTGAGATTGCACTACAGTTATATGACAAGTCCCTTATGATAAAGGTACACATCGAAATGTGACTGTGGTTAAAACATCTGAGTGATTTTAATAGCAAGCTTTCCCTTGGTGGAAGATAGTGGGCAGGAGAAGTGTATTTAAGCCACCTATTTAAAATAATTTTGAAGTACAAAGCAAATTTTCCTTTATGGTCTGATGCTTAGGAGTTCAAGGAGCATTTGGACAATGCTCTCAGGCATATGGTGGGATTGTTGGGGTGTCCTGCACAGGGCCGGGAGTTGGACTCGATGATCCTTGTTGGGTCCCTTCCAACTCAGGATATTCTATGATTCCATGAAAATATGTAATAAATAAGTGGGAATTAAGAAAATACCATCTTTATTTGCAGAAGAGCCAAATGATGTAACAAGCTACTTTCTATTTCAGGATGACCTAATTAGTATATTAAGGCCAGGGTTTCCAAAGATTCATTGGTCTGACCTTCCTGAAAACTTTTTCTTCTTTCCCAAAAGCATACTGTAATTTCTTTGACCTCAATTTAAAAATCTTCAGTGCAGAATTCAAAGTCTTTAGGGACTTTGTATAGACCAAGTACAAACTGTGTGTTATTAACTGCTTTTTAATAAAAAGACCAATTTTATAAACAAGACACTCCAAATGTATTCAGGGCTGAACTTAATTTCACTTTTGCACAGGCTTATGCAAACCAATAGATGTTTGAAATTACTGAGTCAATAAATAGCAGTATATAATGAGATTTTGGTAACTAAATCAACTTCAGACAAGTTAGAGTTCAAGCCTTGTGCAAACAGGTGCAATTGAAGTGGCTTGAATGGATTTGATTATTGATGTTTCTTGGGTGGCTGAAAGAGACTGAGATAAAGCTTTTTGAGAGGCTGCACATAAGGGGGAGTTGCCAGTGTGTTTCCCCACGGAATTTTAAGATGTAAGTTTTACCTTGTGGAGAAATTTTCTATTTGAAATATTATAAATTTGCCATTGTTGCGCTTGCCAATGTTGTGTTACATTTGCAGCATGAGACCTCCTAATTTACCGCCCATTAGCTTGAGCTGTTTTGCCCATATACAATTAGAAATTATTAAATATGGTTTCAGTTAAACAATTTTCCCCTGAAAAGCTCAAATGGAATTTTAATTCAATAAATATCACCATTGGGAAGCCATCTGTTTGAAAAAGATCTAGGACTTGGAATCTAATATTTGTGTTTGCATTACCTGATATTGCATTGTTGACTCTTGCATTCATAATTATGTGAAACCCACACACAGGATATAAAAATACTGGGATTTATATAGTAACTCTAATAAATGTTTGTGATTATTTGTTTGCTGCTATAAATTGTCAGAACACCAATCAGTTGATCTCCTAACTTGCATTTCCCTAAAGAAATTTAATGTTCACAGTCTCCATCACTTCCCTAACCGATAATTATTTTTCATAAGTTAAGTGGAGAAATAATGTCATACACATGGCAAACTGTAAAAAACTTCATGTTTTGTTACCTTTTCCTTAGCAGTTTCCCATTTGGTGCTTTACTTTGGATGGTATATAAAGCCAATAAGCAGGTGGAAATTGGGTCATAGGAATCTTTCTGGTGCCAAAAACCAACTTAATGGAAACTGTTAAACATAGCTGTATTTTGTAAAGGAGCTTTACTGTTCTCATTTGACTTTGGCATAATGTTCTGTATTATGTATGTTTGAAACAATTGTAAATTAATGCTGAATCCAGTTGGCTCTCATCAGCCCCTGTCAACAGCAAACGCATTTCATACAGATATATGTTCACTGGAAATAGGAAGTCTTTTATTTGAAATGTTACAGCTTTACTTTTACATTTTTATGATATTTAAATTTCAATATTCTTAATCTAGACAAGAGCTGAAGCTGTAAAATTTGTCTACTGAAAGCTATTTGTTAGCTTAATGCTTACTTTGAAAATTATTAAATAAAAACAGGTTTTTGAGTAGGACTGACAGTTGAATGGGTGATATTTAATGCTGCACAGAAGTCTTAAATTTTCTGCTATTTTCATACCTGACTGACTGTCCTTAAAGACAGGTTTTTTGAAAGTCAGTATACAGCAACTACTGTTGTACTGTTGCTGTGTGCTTTTGGTGTACAAAAGTGGTAATTCAGAGGTTGACTTTGACATCCTGAAGTGGAGGGCTATTTTCTACATGAGTATGGAGTTCCAAAAGATATCTGAACTTCATATTTCACTCAGCTTTGCTTTTCCTTGTTCTTCTCCCTTGAGATTCAAGCCTACAATTCACTTTTTTTCTCAAGTAGATACTCATAATGAGAAAATAAATTAGAATGCATTCTGTACTATTCAGAGTACTAGTAGCAGGTCTTAGCTATTTGAATTATATAATAATTTATTTGTCATTAAATGGATATGTGCTTCCAAAAAAGGGAATTCATATAAAGATTTTACAGATCATATCCTATCCTACACTGACAGGAATAATAGTTGAAATAAAAATCAGGTTTATATCTGCAAGAAAAAAAAATTGAAATGCTGTAAAGGAAATATTTCTGGAGAAGTATTGTACTAATCAAGATTTTGCAAGATTTGCCATACAGTTGAAAGTTTCATTTACTTTTAAAAGTTTGGCAAGATGAGCAATTTTTTTGAGAACATGCAGATCTATTGTTAAACTCTAAATGCCTCTCAAAAGAAAAGACAAACATTTCATAATCTCTGTATCAGGATTTGTGGTAATGCAAATTCATGATATATGTTAATGCTTCCATCATTAGCCTTGATGTCTAATTTTGCAAAACATTAAATTTTCCATGAGCTAAGTGACACAAATTTTGCCATACTTTAATTTTTGTCTGAGTAATAAACCCAAAACAAGCTAGAATGCTCTGAAGTGACATACACAAAACTCTGTCAGATTTATTGATGTAAAATGTTTCAGAGTTTGTTTGTCACAGTTTGTCAGGGTTAGGGGTGAGTTAAAACTGTTTCTGGAATTTTAACATGTGAGTCACAGTGAGATCTTCAATAACGAATGTTTTGACCAGGTGTCCCAGGTGAAAAAAAAATTGGCCACTTAGATCTCACTGAAGAACAGTTCTATAGTTCTCTCTTGACCTTACTTTTTTATTAATGTTTTATTGTTTCCTGTATGGAGAGAAAAAACCCAACCAACATTCACACAGCTTCTTTTATGGTCATGCATGATTCACCACTATGGCAATCAAGCAAACCTTGGAAGAACACTGTGTGAGGGTTTGCCAGTGCTTTGAAGTGCAGGCAGCCAGAGCTGTTTGGACATGGTTTGACTTGAATTTTGTGCTAATGTGTGATTTCCAAAGTTCCTGCTTGTGGTTCTCCACCCAGAAAAAAAGAAGAAAATCACAATGCACCCTCATACTTTTTTCCTACAAACAAGTAAGAAATATGTAAAATGAAGAGGCATTGAAAGTATTAAAAATGCAAATTGCTATCTTATGAATAAATAATTCTTATGAGTAAAGAAGTCAAAGACAGAAATAGTTACCTATAATGTTAAGAAAACAGCTCTGAATGTTGTCCTGATCCTATTTTTGGTATATCTACAAATGGTTTGAAATTCCAGTTTAGTAGCTTGGATGTAATTTTACAATATATTGAAGAATATAGATTTCATTGGGAGCAAGTATTTGTCTCAGGTACGAAATCTTCCTCTGGCATAGAAAGAACAGACAAGTAACAGCTGAAATTTTGTAGAAGTTATTTAATGAAGAGCATCTCTGTAGTGACGATCCACTTGTAAGTATGACTGAATGGAAGGTTTCCTGAAATAATCATAATTATGTTAACTTTTATTGAAAGTGAAAATTTGACAACTGACCTGCAAATTTCAACTGATGCGATAGTGAGAAGAAACAGGCTTGTCACAGGCTTCATAGTGTCCAGTCAGCTGGAAATGCATTGCTTTGTTTCCATTCTTTCTCTTGAAGCCCATATACCTTTAAGCTTTGTTTGATCTAAGTGGAAAGCAGATTTCTCTCTGGTTCAGCTTTCAGTCAGATTATTTGTCTTCTATTCCTTGGTAAGTGTGAGACTTTGCTGGCTGCTTGCACGTGTGCCCCCCGCCAAGGATGAGCACTGACAGCTGTGTCACTACGTTCTCTGAAAGATTAAGCACAGCTTTTCCTTTTGCCCCCCTTTTACTCACTCAGGGTTTATAGTTCACCTCTTAGAAAGATGTGATAGTTGAAGGAGACAAGGACAGGTGTAAAAATTTCATAAAATCAATGATTCTTTGTATTAGCTGGCGTCTATCATACAGCTGAGAAAACACTGAATATACTGTGTATACTTCCCTTCCTCAGTTTTAATGTTGTTTTGGGCATAGTCTGTGCACTCTGTGGCGTGCACTTCTGTATATAGCTTTGCTAAATTATGATACATACATGTCTGTGTCACAGTTCTGAAGCCAGTTTCCTTTTCATTTGGCCAGCCCTCAGTTAGCAAAGCACACCTCACTGTTCCTTCTCCATGCACAAGTTTTCCATCTTTCTGTGATCCACAGCACTTCTGAAATGCTTTAGCTTTTGAGGTCTGGTTGTAGCTGTTGATCTTCCTTTCATTTTTGAGGGAAATCTGTAGCTTAAGACCCTGGCTTGCAGGAAGAGTTTGGGTGAATTTGTTGCCGTCTGGCTCAGACATTCCATTGTCATTTTATGTTCCCTCTTAACTGGAGGCTGCTAGGGTGGGACATTTTCCACAGCCCCACGTCTGAGACATGGATTAGTCAGCCCTGACAGCATATGGCTGATTTCACATCCTTTTAATACCTCTTAGGTATTTAATGATACAGCAGTTTCATAACCACGAACACAATTCCTACTTCACACACAGATAGATTTCCCACGTTGGCACAGAGCTTTTCCAAAGGTAATTTCTTAACAGTTCTGGGCATTTTACCTACAAGCTGCGCTGGTGGCATTCTCTATTTCATACAATACTTACTCACCTGACTGCTTCTTATGTGAAGAGTATGTAAGAGGTGTTAGTGTGGAATAAAATATGAAAAGTGAGAATTACCACACCACATAACTTCTAAGTAGAAAGGTGATTTACAAAGCCAGCAGCTGCTTTATATAAATCTTAAGATATAACCAGTACTTCTCTGAGCAAGAGAATCTCATACTGATTATGAATCAGAAACATGAGAAAAACTAATAGACACATAGAAGGCTAGAAGCTTGGAAACATAATTTTGGCTTCGAAAGTTGTGGTTTCAAAATCACAGAATCGCCAGGTTGGAAGAGACCTCTAAGAACATTGAGTCCAACCCTAACACCTCAACTAAACCATGGCACCAAGTGCCCCATCCAATCTTTTTTTAAACACTTCCAGGAGTGGTGATTCCACCACCTCCCCGGGCAGCCACATCTTTTTTTTTTCCTGTTGTTGTTTCAAAGAGAATAATAGCATTATCTGTTATTTTTGACTTGCACACAGTAAACTTCCAGATAGGAATGGTCATCTTGATCCTGGCTTCATACTCCTTCCTTGCTGTTATACCAGTTCAGGGAAGTGAACTGGCAGAAAATAATTCCCTTTTTGTAAGGATAACATCTTACTTGGTTCATTCCTTGAGCTTACTAAAAAAGATAAGCAGGGTCCTTTTGACCAGCATCTTGTCAGGAGATGCTGGTTTGGGGAGAGGGAGTAAGAATGTGTGACCAGAGACAAGAGGAGCCCCTAATGTTAGTGCCTAAGGACTTGCATTGCATTAGCTCCTTCACTTTCTCTGTCATGTTGAGCATTTTCAAATTAAATTGCATTACTTAGATTTTTCCCAGACTATTGTACATATGAACTTACTAGCTAAAACTCATAGTGTTAAAAACTCTTTAGAAGGAAGAATTATTAAGAGGTAATTTTAAGTGTTCCAATTTTATATCAATGTACATTTTATTATATCTGCTTGTATCTCATAGCGTTAAATATATTTCTTGTATATGAGGAATATAATTGAAAGAAATTTTATGCTTCAGATTCAGTGGGATTAATGTTTTGGCACTCAGTCCAAAAGTCTACAAATTCTAAATGAGTACTCCTAGAAGTTGTGCTGCTGTACTAAGTATCCACATGTGATAGTCTGGGATGTAGTTTGGATAACTACGAATACCACAGCAATCCTTAAAACAAACAAACACATGAAGTCCAAAGAAATAACAACTTAGAAAATCAACATGGTAAGCTTCTTCAAATTTTTTTTTAAAAGTAAACTAGGGACGTGTGTTCTGTATTATCCTTATTGAAAAACAAAGGTCTGGCAACTTTATTCTTTGAAATAGTGGAATGACCCAAAGGCTTGGAATTGAGATTTGATATTGGCAGGAAAGCAACCTGCCCATTGAGCATGTGCTTGTTGTTATTTCTGTGAAAAATCTATGTATTTAACCAAGATTTAACCCTTTTGGGAATAACTCCTAGTACGACCGCTAGATTTAAACAGTGAAATCTTTGATAATTGTATTCCCAATTATTTCCATAACCTCTCTCCACACGAAATATGTGCATACGAGCTCCACTGAGCTGTTGGATATGCACTGTCCCCTCACAGGTCTCAGTGTGACTGGACTGCAGATATTTGGGCATAATGAATTGAGAAATCTTTAACTGCTGTAGAAGGTAATTCAGCTGAACCCAACAAGCTCAGGAAGGCAGTTCTATCTACTGGGGCTTGAGGATGATAAAAAGTTAGTAAAAGGAGTGACATCTTAAGACTATCACAACTGTCTCTGAAGTGTTTGACCACATCTGGGGAACAGGTAGGTGAATTTCTTGGTTCCAGAGTTCACTTCATCTGTCAGCTCTGCAGCTTAGCTGTCCCATTCTAGGGCTGCAGAGCCACAGGAATATTGGCTTTGTGGTCATTGCGGGTCATGCGTCTGTGTGTTAAAATTTTAAAAATAGCAGCTTCATTTCACTTGCTCAGCAGTGATCTTTAGATTTGCCCCCCAGTTTTTATCCTGAGGAATTAGCATAAAAGGTTATGAACCTAAATTTTGGATATGGCTAGCATGAAAAAAGTGCAGTGTGTGAAAGGTTGGTCTTATTTGATATTACCAGCAGTTAATGGTTACAAAGTGTTTGCAGTTACTCAATCTTTTCACCTGCTGCTAAGAGACTTAAGAGACACAACAGTTAAATCTGATTATAATGGTTTAAAGGATGTTTTTCCAAGGCATTCTGGAAAACTACTGAACAGCAAAAGTTCTGAACTTGCTTTGTCTTTGTGAGTTAGAGATTTTTCTTTACAGAATCAATTTTATGTGTGAACCACCTTATATGAGTTACTGGTAGCTGTATAAATGAATTATTTTCAATGATTTAGCATGAATTCTGCTCTCTGTAATTTCTTTCACTCCTTGTAGTAGTTATTAAATAAGTATGAAATGTAATTATTTTAATTTTACAGAAATCCTGAGTAATTTAGGATTTCTCTAAGAATCCAGATGTTTGAAAAAACCATTTTTTAAAAGAAGTAATTCACTGGGATGGGAACATCAGTTTAATGTTGACCTTTCTCAGGCCTTTATCATCTTTAATAATTAAGATTTTTCATGACTAATTTTTTATGATTAGTCTGTTTAAATATTGGGTTCCTGACTGCACTATGACTAAGTGGTCTGGATACTTACATCTTAAACTGAGACCAGAAAGAATTCATCATTCATACAAAACTATGCAGTGAAATAAATCTCGAGCAACAAAATTCTAATCATCTCATAAGCACACATTAGTGCACATATAAAGCTACACATGGAACTTGCAAAGGGGAATCAGGAAGTCATCTCTCACCTTGTGCTGTCTCCAGTGTCTGTCAAAAATTAGTGCAAATGACTGTTAAAATACTGAGTACAAAATCTTAGTTTAAGTTACAGTTCACACACAAATGAATATGTATGTCAAGTGCCACAAAGGAAAGAATAAGGCCCCAAAAATCACTTCCTTTTAACTCCAGGTACTTGTTATTTTATGCTTTCATTTTATTGACATAAACATAATATTTAGAATGAAATAAACTACGTGTAAACAATTCTTTTATGTTGATTATCTTTTTCTCCTGAGCCTATTGAATCTTTGCAAAGCTTATGCAAGGATTCTATCATGTTCAATATTAGGCTTATCTGCTAAGAATGCTCTCCACTTGCTAAAAAGCTTCTCAGTTCCTGTCAGTCCTGGGAAAATACCTGGGAAAATTTCTAGTAACTCAAAATATTTTGGATAATTGACTTTCTGATAAATCAGTGCCATAATTAAACTCTAGTGAGTTTGCTGCATCCTTTGCATCTTGCCTATTAGATCTACCCCTTTTTTAAAGCATATTTTCATTAACAGTGCACTTCTTGAAAACAGCAACATTATTTACAATTTAAAAATGTGAAATTACTAATATGTAATGTTGCTTAAAAAGAAATTAACAATTTGTCCTTTGTATCAATTGATCTGTATGGACAGTCTGTTAGAAAATTGTAACTGAAGAGACAGAAAAGGAAGGGGGTTTTGGCTTTTGCTTTTCTTTTTAAATATTCCATTTAGTGAGTAATTATTCCATGGTTCTCCTATGCCAAGTATTCAAACAGCTTGATATCTATTCCAATGAGAAATTAAGCAGGTTTTTTAATGTTAATTTTAGCTTATGGTAGTGAGGACAATGTATTTTAAATATGCAGAAAATATAAAGCAAACTGTCTTAGTTTAGTGAAAAAAGAAGTACATAGACAATCCCATGCATTACTGCCAAAAGCATGACTTATAAATGAATAAAAATAGTGTATGGGTTGAATTCCATTCCTTGTTTTCCGTTACAGAATGGGATGTTTTCTTTTTTACATGAGTGGCAATGAAAGTGCATGAATTAAAAAGCAACAAAAAAACCCCCACCCAAAAACCAACCAAACAAAAACAACCCCAAAAAGAACCCTAAAAAAGAATTGCAGTTATTTCATAGAGCAATTTCTGTCTCATGGAGACCACAGTCTGAGAAGCTCTGATTAGAAAGGTTAGATTTTAACCAGCTGAATTTCATTGAAAACTTGGAGAATGAGAGAAATGGCAGTACAAAAAAATTTTTCTTGATAACCAGAGAGAGACTCACTTACCACATTCCCATAGTACAAATATTTGTGTGACTAGGTTTTCTGGTTCTTTTTTTGCCTACTCTGAGTCCTTGACAGCTTTTCTGTGTGGCTTTCTAATGTGGAATTCTTCTGGGCTTTTCCTAGAGAAGCACTGAAGAACACGAGAGAAGCACAAAGATTTTATTTCTCATGTTTTATTACCAGCTCCTCATTACCTTTACCTGCTGTATTATAAATGCACACACTGTGAGATAATACAAATAAAGGCACAGCACATAACAGAGATGTATAAAGAGTTTCAGAAAGCAGAGGTTCTAACCGAGGGGCATTATTTTGTACATGTGATTTGGGACCATGGAAAAAGAATTAGAAGTCTTGCTTAAAACTTCTGAAATTACTCAGGATTTTGTGGAGTGTTTAATTCAGATGTTTTTATTTCAAATTGTTCAAGTCTAAAAGCTAGCTAAAGGACTTTACAAAGGTATGTAATTTTGTCAGTGATCAATTGTATAGAAGAATATATCTTCAATGTCAAAATAGATGAAAAATCATAATGGTTGTATTTTAGTTTCATAAGCCTTTCAGAAAGTGAGAAACATCAAAAAATTGGGTGAATATGTGTGGTTTTGAATTTATTTTTGAGATGAAAATGGATATTTGAACAGCTGTGGTATGTCAGGGACTTGAGTGGATAAAGAGGAAATAAGCCAACAGAAACAGAATATTTGTGGGGATTTTAAATATTATATAAATAACATGTGCCATCCTTGAAACAATGCTACAGGGTACATCAGAGATATTCAGGACAGATTTGTAGTCATTGGTATTGTTCCCAGGGGAGTTCTTTTCCACACTGCTGTAGTCCATAGCTGTGCAAGTGTCCCTGAGTCCCTCCATGAGCATCATCTCCTCCTGAGGAACAGTCACCCCAGGAAAGTGCAGTGGAAAGAACACCTCTGTTCCCGAGGTCAGAACTGCTGCTGGTACAGATTCTGGGTTTTTTCTGACTGTAGCCACCATAAAGTACCACAATGTGTACACAGTAACCACTTAAGTCCACTATACTCTCAAGAGACAAGATACTGTTGCAAATTCTCACTAGCAGAGAAAAAATGCAGTGCTAGGAGAACAGTGCTTTTCCTCCAGCTTCTCAGGAAATAATTTGTAGTTATTTTAGCACTGAGAGACCAACAATCAGATTATTCAAATTTGTTTTACCAAGAAGCTAGGCAGGAAAGGTAGTCAGTGTTACAAATTATCTTCTTATCAGGTTTGCTATCCTGCTTACCTGTTCCAAACTCTACATTGACAAATTCCATTTTAGCAACTTGGAATTTGTCCCCTTTACTTCTGAAGCCAGATGAGAGGGAAATGTCTGTATATTTTCAGTTACCACAGAAATCTTTGTTTTACAGAAATCTTTAGAATTATTTTAAAATTTCCTTTCTATTGAAACCTTTCTTTTAAGATTTTTTTTTTTGGGGGGGGGGGGGGGAGTGGAAGGAATCTTTTTAAAATTCCTACTAATATAATTGTATCAAATGTAATATACTTTCATAATCATAATAATAATTAAATATTAGAATGGAGTACAGAGGTATTGACAATAACAGATTGAAAAACAGTAAGACTAAAATTATAGAAGAGGCCTACTAATTATTTACAGTCAGCTTGATGTTATCAGAGATTCTCAATACATAAATTGTCGCAGGAGTTGATATTTACAGGACACGTAGTACTTACCATCTTATATATTCCTTACAATACAATTCCCAAATATTATGATGAACCAAAAAGGGGAAAAAAAAGAAAAGAAAAAGGTGCTCTTGTTTGGGGGTTTTTGTTGTTGGTTTTGAGGTTTTTTTAAATGAAAAGGTGGAACTTTCCTTTTAAAAAAGATATGTATAATAATAATAATAATAAAATAGCAGACTTGTTGAGGCAAACACATTGAAGTCATTCAGAAAAATAACTGCATGACATCATGGGAGAAAGATAGAACCAAAAAAGGATAAGTTTTGTACGCCAAATAGCTTCTATTCATTCCCAAAGAATTTGTCCTACTCGCACAAGAATTGGGAGAAAGAAAGAAAGAAATAAAACCTTTGTCGTTGGAAGCTCACAAAACACAAATATGTTGTCCCAGATAGAAAAGGTCAAAAAAGTAAAAAAAAAAAATAAAATAAAGCCATGATTCTAATCATGAATGCTTACTGAGAAATACTGAACTGCTGCTTAAAAAAACAGTTCAAGTTACTCCCAGTAATCCAAAGAACTCCCAGAGCCATTGTGAATCCCTATATTCTTTCATTATCTTACATTTTCAGCAAACTAGTATAGGATGATTTTTGACACATTTTTCTGTCTTGATCACTCAGAGCAGCAGGAAGAATTTTACACCTTTATGAATTTAGCAAGGTGATTCCCAGACACTTTCTTGGCACTAGGAAATGTCAGAAACATGGGCTGCTCCACAAGCTGATCTGTGCCCTGTAGCTTATCCTGTTCTTAGCAAATAATTGTATTGTCTAAACCCACCTGCATAGTTCAGGAGGAAATGAAGCCTTTGGGTTCAGAAGGCTTCCAGGACTAAAGTACTACATAGTCTCAGGTTTCATGCCCCTTGACACATCCAGGTTACTTTGAAATAAATGCTGTGCTAAATACCATGAGGTAAATCTTGCTCTTCTGCCACAGGCCTGTTTATCTGTTTCTTTACCTGTCCTATTATTATTTTGTGGCTTTCTGTACTTCAAGGGCATCTGTCTCTGGACAGGTACCTGCTCCCTGCCTCTTTTTTGCCTCTACGTTGTCTAATGATGACCACTTGCCATCACTGCTCCTTCCCTCCTGTTGTTTGCAATTTTCACATCATGTAGTTCAATCCATTATCTTAATAGAAATCTTATTTGTCCTTGAATGCATGCAGTATGCTTAAAAATGAGTATATTATCAAATTAACATATAGAAGTCCTTGAAATTGATGTTTCTGAGGATGTTGTTAAGTTCATGCACTATGTTAGTCACAGAGTTCTCCTTTTATTAAACAGAATGAAGGAGCTGCTCTTGTCGAGAAGAAAATAGAACAGCAAAAAAAAAGGTGTCAGAAGTTTACAAAAGCAGGAAGGTAATATCAATAGGGAAGTGGCTGTGTTGTCTGAAATCTGAAAAGGAACTTGTTGAAATGGATATAGCTGGACAAGATTAGGATAGTTGGGTACCTTTTAGTGCACATATATAAGTAATCACAATTATTTTCTTGAATTGTACTGGGGCTACCTTCAGAAGGTGGTCCATCTTAAAGTAGTGTTATTGTCATGCTGGAATGTAGTTTCCAGGAATAACACCTAAGGCTTCAGGGATATACTGGTGCTTAAAAGCAGATTTGCTGGCTTCCTGGCATATAGACTTTGATAAGCTTCATTTACAAAATAATGACATAGAGTATTTGAGACACTTTTAGCTTTGTGATTTAAAGCCAAACAACAGTAATCCTAAAGTGCCGAAACACTAGGAAGGAAGTGCCATTCTTAGAGGAACTTAGATCATGAAAATTGCTCTTTAAGACCGTGCAGAGTTTGAAGGCAGCAGACCAAATCAGACTAAAAATGTGGCTGTAATGATGAGCAGTGCCATTTGAATGTTTTACAGTACTAGTATGAGATTTCTGAACTTCTGGGCACAGGCTTTGTACCGTGGAAACATGGTATTACTGTTACCAATAATTTTGGTTCCATTTGTTTATATGCATGTGTGGATTTAAAATCACAGTTGTACTGTGGCATGTATGTATCTTAGGTACTTCATATGTATTTTCCTAATGACAAAGTTTTAATGTTAAAGTTAAGGAACATTTTTCACTTGTGAAGGATGTGAGTCTAAACTTCTCAGCAATTTTTTTGTTAAGACAAGATGCATCCTTTATGTCACTTTTGGAGGGAGGTGAAGTGACATTACCTACACACATTCCGATGAAAGCTACATTTTGCTGCAAACTTGAAGAGTAAATGTTAGTTTAAAATAATTTTTTTGCTACCATTATGCTTACAAAGAATTTCCGTAGTAGTAATGTTGTTTCCATGATAGTCTTCAATGCTACATGATGTGCTACACAATACAAATTGGCCTACTACCTGTAGGCTTACATTTGATTTGCTGCTGTCTGTAGTTATGCAGGATTGGTTCTAGGGAATCACCAGTTAAAAAAACTCAAATAACACCATTAATTTCAGAGCTATGAGTTGTGTGTATTCAAACATCCATTTCTGATGGACCAGTTCCCAGGTAATTTCTGTGAGCTGATTGTTCTGAGCCTTGCTCAACTCAGAAATTAAGTTTTTATGTCTTCTGTAACAATGTTCTCTCTCCACCTTTTTAAAAATTGGCTGTTTAGTCTCAGTTTGTTATTCTAGAGTTCCTGAAGAGTCAGTTCCCAGGGAATGGCCACCATTTTTTTCCCGGTAAAGAAGTAGTCACTTCCAGAAGGCAGCTTTTCTGCTTTCCATTTTCCCCAGATTGTGCAGACAGTGCAGGTTTAGATGAACAATTTTATTGGTGTATCTACAAAAAATCAATTCCCCTGAATCATGACGGTAAGGGTCCTGCTTCTTCTGCTTTGTTTTCTTACAATGATAGAAAGCACTGAGAAAGTCTTCCAATTAGTATTTTATGCTGGCAGAGTCCTCTTTAGAAAGCCTGTGTGAAATACACATATGTGGTAGCAACTAAAAAAGGAAAGACCTTTTCTTCTGCACTGTCCAGAAAGAATTCCACATCCTTATTAAATTCACTCTAAAAATGTAACTGAACAAGCCTGCAGATTTACTTAGTAAATTGTCATCTAAATCCATTGAGCAAAGAAGTGTTTACTGTAATAGTCCAGAAATCTTTATAAGTGTAATAGTTAATCCCTTACAATTCAGGCCCAACAAAAATGTGTGCCAATATTACTTTCTCATAATTGAAGCATATTCATCTTTCTAAACAGATGAAATGCATTTGTCATATTTATCAGGAGATCTAGGGAGAAAAACACAGCTTTCTATCTGAACCTTTAGAAAGAGTAAGGGAGTTGTAGGTGGGGCATAAAAAAGGAGTCATGACAACTTTTTTTTTTCATGTAGGTACAAGGAAACACCACCCACAAAGGTAATCAAGGTCTATATTTAGGAATAGCTTTCAAAAACTTATGGTTCAGATTACTTCAATTGCCAGCACTTCAGAGCCTGATTCCCGAAATGAGAAAATGATACGTGGAGAATAAATAGAAGCACATTCAGTGTTTCATTTTTTGGCATTATTAATACATTTTAGATGGCATGTACTAGTAAAACGCAGAGCACAGCATTGGAATTTGGATCAAATTATACGTTTTATTTGTTTTGTTTCTTCCAACAGAGATAAATTAAAACAAATCCTGTGTGAGCTGGTTTGAGTTCAGCATTTTGCAACCAGTGCAGTTAAGTAAGCAATTGAACTAACCTATACACTGTTTGTCAAATCTTTTCTTATAAACTAATGAATTTGAGTACAT
Organism: Coloeus monedula; assembly: GCF_965178545.1. NCBI lineage: Eukaryota > Metazoa > Chordata > Aves > Passeriformes > Corvidae > Coloeus > Coloeus monedula. Next base: position 10,227,032 of record NC_138796.1, on the reverse strand, counting down.
AAAAAGCTCTTCTTACTGTTATATTCCAAGTGGTGTATGTGGTGATACATAAAATAAACATCCATAGAGAAAAACCACTTTTAGTTTTTATAGTTAGTAGATTGATGTTAAAGGGAAATCCAAAACTCCCTGCAAATGAATTTTAACCCATAAGCCCAGTAAAACAATGGCCAAGTATGCAATCTGCCTCACAAAAAGATTGTTTAATGTCTTCACTGCTCTAAAAGAACTTGGTGTGGCCTTCAATCTCAAAGACAACTTCACCTGTTGCAAAGGTTGACTGAATTATCAAAACATGTCATAGAATAAGAAGTTCAAGGTGTTATTTCTTTTATTTTTTAAAGCCATGTGCAGCTGTAAAGGTTTTGCTTCTATACATTGGAATAGAAAGAAGAGTTTTCACATGACAGTATTATTGCAAAGGATTTTAGGCATGAACTGATTGTGGATTTTTTAACCATTTTGAAGATTAGCAATATGAACAAGGTATTTTAATAATAATGCCATTAATAATGTATTTGTTAATAAAGTGGAAGATTTAAAAATTATTAGTAATAGCAGAATATGAAATTGAACGTCGTGGGGGATGGTCAAAAAGGAAGGGGACAGCAGAACACAAAGCTGCTACAGCATTATCCTGTTAGAGTTGTAAAGGGTAACCAGGCATGTTAAAAACAGTATAAGGTTAAGAGGAAAAATGAAGAAACAAACCTATTTTAAAAGCATTTGATCAAATTAGATGTCTTTTACTATTGCAGACTACAAAGAACAGGTGAATTTTCCTGTAACTTAACTGCAAGTACTACTTTTATTCAGTAATCCAAGTCATTTCTCTTTCACTAAGTATGAAAATAAAAAATTGTAGAATAAACTAAGGAAAATAATTTTCTGTCATCCAGAAGATAAGCAAGAAGTGAGTAACAGGATGAGTTTGTGAACAACAAACCGAGTTAAGCGAGTTTGATTTCCCTCTACAACAGGGTAGCAGCTCTTGTGAACGAGGAATAGGCAGCTATATATTTTAATTTTAATAAAGCTTTTGAAAAATGTCTCAATCTATCTAGAGAAATGCAATCTAGGTCATACATTGACAACATTAAGTGCTGTATGCCAGATTGAATTTCCCTCTCCAAATTATGTGATTAAGTTGTGAGATGTCACATCTCACACAAGATGCTTTGTGCTGGTAATGTTGCCTCTCAAATTTGGTGGCTTCTCATACATGACCCGGTGAGTGTGCAGTGAGCCCTGCTGTAAGGGCAGGCACGAGGACAGAGACACAAACAGAGGATGAGAGCACTGTAACACGCAATAGCTCAAAGAAGCTGAGCTCTGCCTGCTAGCCAGCTTTGTTAGCTCTCCTGATAACAACTGGAAAGGCTACTGAAAACCCAATATTTACTGAACATACTCTGTTTTGAACAGGTGCAATATAACTGTGCATCTGTCTTCTGGACTTTCTCACAGCAAGTCAAAATATATACAAAAGTTTCTGTTACTCTTGCTGTAGATTTAGTGGTGTTTGAAAAGTACTCATAATATTATTAGCTGTGGAAACCTTTTGCTTCTTGGTCCATAGCAAGTGGAACTGCTCAGCAGTGAAAATGTGAAGAGATGTATTTGGAACCAGTGCTCACAGCTTGAGAAATAACAGGTGATAATGAATCAACACCAACAGCTAACTGTTCATTCTGTGCTAAACTGTCCAAAGCTTGGCTTGGAAGCACAAGAATTAATTAGCTGATGTTAGGAATAGAAGCAATGATCAGTAATGGACCACCTGGGCATATTCATGTTCACTGAAGTCAGTGGATAGTGCTGATGTCAGCAAGAGAGAGCAGGACTGATGCAAGCCAAGAAAGTAAAGAGTGACCTGGGTCTGCTTCTGAGTTTTGTTTTGGAGGTAGATTAGTAGCAGAGTTTTCTGTCTGGTGAATGACTCTGATCTGTTACTCATCAACTAAATAAGCCAACACAGAATTAAAACAAAGCAACTCTCCTGCAAATGAAGCAGAGTGCGGGTGCCAGCTGTGCTCAGCTTTTGCTCCAGAGTGAACCTGTCAGCCTGCACATTCAGACAGTTGTTATCACTATATGTGGGGAGAGGATCAAAGAAAAGATATTGAGAACAACTCAGATAAAGTCTTCTGGAGTCCAAATCCAAACAATTCATTTATGTGAGAGCAGCAAAAAATCTTCATGAAAAGTTGGAAAATACTTCCATAACAGTAAGGAGGAAGTATTCTTCTGTTAGCACATCTTCATTCAGTCATTCACAGACTGTATTTTGTCCAGCATAACTTTAGGTGCTGGTTTGTAAATTTTGAGTGTAGTCATCTTAAGAGGTCTCATGTCATCATCAGAAAGTTACTTTCGGAGCAAGTAAGTTTTCAGTGCTCAGCCTTCCTAAAGTTTCAGTTGCCTATGGAAGTAGCTTTCTTTCTGGCTTGGAGTCACTCCACAGCTGGAGCCAGTTACAGATGCTTTTGACAGGTGTAAAATACCTCTGACACAAAGGGCTTCTGAGCTTAACTCCACACAAATGCAACAGCTGCATTTCCCCTCAAGTCCCTCCTGTCTTAGAGGTATAGCGAGGAACAGGTGAGAGGATCATAGCTAAAATACATCATGGACTGAATGCTCTCAGCTCTGGCTGTTCTGTGCCATTAGGGAACCTCTGCACAAGAATGAAAATCTGTGTTTGATTAGGTCTGCAGTAGGTCCTTAGTCCAAGGGATCATGCCCTTGGGTATGATTTGAAGCATGGTGCTTAACAAGGTATATTTTGCTTCCTCAACCTGAAGAGAGGATTGGTCATGAGCAACAGACTACCTCAAAGTTTATACCAGCTAGCACATGGCAGAGATGTTGCCTTGTCATCTTTGGGCACTATCTGTAATATTTTCTTATATTTAAATTTTTTTCAGTTTGACTATCAAGCATACACACACTCTCCCCAACCACCTTTTTGAGGTCTTCCTTTCTAATCGTCATTTTTCAGTCACTGTTGAGATAATTAACAAAAATGAATAAGAAAACTGGAAATTGTGAGTTTAATAATCATTAATATTATTATATTTCGGATTGTGTTAATTTTTTTCTTTGTAGAAATAGTAAGTGAGGGCAGGGGCTGGGTATACCCCACAGTGGCATACAAGACATAATTTTAGTAAATTACAGCAAAGCAATTAGAGAATGAACTTAGTTTTACTGCTATTTTCTGGACTTTTTTACTGCTATTTTCTGGACTTCTTTATACCAAATAAAATACTTGGTTTCATAATTATAGGTAATAAGAAAAAAATTGAAGAAACTAATGACCAAACAAAAACATGTTTCATATTTGATCGTTTAGATACAAACTAAATTTCCTTTCATATGACAAAAATTGCATTAAAACTGCTGTTAATTACAGTACCTCTTAGTTCCATAAGTAGTGTATCTTTAAAAAGAAAGCTCAGTAAATTGGCTTAAAGTCAAGATGGTTTAAACTGCAGAGCTCACGCTGAGCATGGCAAAGCATCCAGTGATGCAAAGGACCTTTGAAAGGAAGTTGTACAGTATAGATTTGTAGAGCTTTGAATCTAAAGATGAGTTGAATGGAGCTCATAGAAGTAGTAAGACTACACAGGGATATTTCTGCTTTGAATGGCTTGGTAGGAATGTATCAAGGATGCACACAAAGAATAAGGGAGCAGTAGTATCTTCCACTGGGATTCCAGATATCTGCTGCAGAATATTAGGAATTGTTTTGGAAGCAAGGGCTTTCTGACACTTTTATTAGGTGATCCAGATATTTCTTGATCCAATAAAGATGTGATCCTATGAATCTGCTCTAGGTGTACCTGCTTCATGATCTCCAGAGATCCCTTCCAACCCCAACTGTTCGGTGCTTCTCTGTGACAAATGTCTGAGACAGCCACTGTCCTGCCTACCACAGCCAGCCACAGAGCAAAGAATTACTCGGCTAAGAAAAGCCAACATTTCATTAACCCATCAGGTGTAAAAGCACGAGGAAAGCAGAAAAGATGTGCAAAGTAAAATAAAGCTTTACGAGAAGACCCCAGAGGACTACAGTAGAGGTGAAGAGAATATAGTCAGCCTTTACAAAATCATGGTTAACCAGCATTGGGCTGAACAAGATAAAATGTGGGAAGAGGAGTATACTGGTATGATCTGGCTTATTGACATACTTGTATACAAATACTTTGACTAGCATGGGTAATTGTAATAACTTAAATATCAAAAGTCCTAGCAAGAATTTGCTGCAAGACACTACAATTAGTAACTCACATTTTAAAATGTTGATAAAACAGCAGAATTCAGCAAGACTGCTGTTTTTACAGGACATTAAAGGATAGCTATTAAAACTTTCTGTCCTGCACATGAGTATTTTGAATGATGCAAATTACAGTTCTGTGCTTCCCTCCAAAGGTCTGTAGGCAATAAGATTTCTCTTTCCAAATGTCGTTTTTTTTCTTTAAAGAATGTGTGTTCATGATTAAACCAAGCTTGCTCTCCTACCTAATTTTTTGGAGAAGAACCATCTTTCTATTGGTGTATTATAGGAATGAAGCTCCCTCCCCCGTCACAGAAGATGGCACAATTCAGAAGAAGTTGTTTCAGAACATTCTCAGTTTAATTACAGGATCAGTGAACACAGCAACATTTTCTTGGCAACAGGTAGAAAAGCTGGCAGTTACTCCGTTTCTCTGGAGCAGTTTCTTGGCATTACATCCCTGCACTAGAAACTTGGATTTCATTTCTTACTGTTTTTTTCTGTTCCCCTGCTTCATTTCCTCTTTATCAGTTTTCTCCTAGTGGTACATAAAAATAACATGCTGCATTGTTTGTTATGAAGAAAAAATTATCTCATTTGCTGTTAAAATTCATAAACAGCAATGGAATGTGGTAAGAATCCTATGCATATGCATTATCTCATAATAAATAAGGTAAATGAAGATCATGAAGAAGAGATAAGTGTTGAATGTTAAACTGCTGCAATTGTCGTGGCTAAACTTATATATTAAAATATATTACATGCATAAGAAAAAATCAGTTAGGTTTATAATGTAAATCTACTGGTACATCAGGCAAGAGAAAACCTTTAGGGTAGAAAGACAGAGAATAGCCACCAGCAGTACTCATGACTTATGGTAGTGTTTAATCGCTGTAGCCTTACTGCCCCACTGCTCCATGGAGTTCATATCTATTGATGACTGCGTATATTAAGTTGAATTTAATACTTGGAAGTAGATATCATATATTATGAACAGTGTTTTTCAGAAAAAAACCTATTGTTCTCCTTCCCTTGTCCCTTTGAGAGACAAAACAAAATAAATAAGAGATGTAACTGCTGACTGAAAAGAAAGATGGTGTAAGTCCTGTGTATCTTTACTTTTCTGTACTTCAATATAGTCATACACAGAGAATATGAAGAATTAATCAACAATCTGCACTGGATCAATGATGGAGCTCTCTGGGCAAAGATGAGCCATAAAGAATGGCACACTTAATAGTAACTGAAAGAAGTTTTAGGAAATAATTTGTATACCTGTCTAGCATTCAAAACCATCTCACTTTTTGCTATTTACTTACCTTTGTTTTTATCATTGTAGCTTTTAATGCAATCCCAAAATAGTTTTAGTAATAATTTTCTCTTCATAAATAAAATGTATTATTGCTCAGATACATCATTATTTTTGTGTTTGTACAGCATATGGAAGATACAAACAGATTCTTCATGGAGCATGCCATGCCTGTACTCTGGCATTATAATGTTAGTTCGTTTTTGTAGCTCTACACAAGCTCATTTCATCCAAAGGGAAAAACCAGCATTAGAAATGTTTCTTTTCTGTCGTCCTTTCCGCTTACTTAATGCCATTGTACAACAGTAATTGAATGTGACTCCCCTTACTGATCCGCATCATGTCCATTGTCACATCTCGAAACAGTTTCTGGTTTTACAGTTTCTAGGACTGGAAGGAGTACTAAGATAATGAAATTTTTTCAATTTTTTTTTGTCTTAGGAAGTAATTTTGCCCTAGTGCCAAAGTAAAATATTTAAATTCCTATTTTGAGGTCTGCAAATCAGAAAGTAGGACAGTACTTTATTAGGTTAGGATGTTAACACTGTGTTTGTGTTGAATGCAGAGCTTTAGAGTTGGGGTTTCTTAATATGAATTGTGAAACAGTTTCTGCACATTTTTACCCTTCCATAAAAACAAAACAAAATATTTTCAGAGGTAGTGAGGAACAGGACCAGAAGAGTTAACAGTCAAACAGTACAGCTTCTGGAGAACTTTAAACTTGTCCTTTAAAAACTCAGCACAGTTGTAGCCTACAATTTCAGTTTAAATTTTTGTATGATGCTATGAAGTGTTTACAAGACTTTGCAGTGTTTTTCACCAAGTCTGGAAAAAATACATTAAAGTTCTTTCCAAAAGTGTTGATTACCTGGATGTAGCTCTCACGTAAGTGCCTTGAGCTTATCCCTAATAAATAATGTTTTTTAAGACAGGGGTGGCATAGATCTCTACCCACAAATGCTAGATTTTCTGCATAATTTCTGTATACTGTAGTCTGTCAGGAAAACTGTTAATAGAACTAGAGAATGTTTCTTTTTCTGCAGAGACACCTCCATTCTGGGGCAAGATTCTGTTTATCTGATTATGTACATAGAAAATATTAAATTCAATGCCCTGTGTCTTCAAATAGTTTATTGAATCAGGCTGGTATTACTTAGAGTCATTTGCTGAACCTGGGTGCTAAATTATGCAAGTCCTTGGAAGCAAGACTCATGTTCAGCTACTCACTTGTTCAGGTATGTCACTAAATTATGCCTCAAAACAGGGCTGTACTGAACCTTTATGATATTTTTGTATATTTAAAAAATTTTTAAATATCTACATACAGTATCTGAATTTGATTTCAAAGGATTTGTCTGAGAAAGACAAACTGGAATGTTATTCCATTGGTTTTAGTTCTTTTTCAGAACTCATTTGAGCACTTAGAGAAGAATTTTCTATTTAATGCTACTTTTAGTAGTATTCTTCTCAGATTTTAGTACTCTTCTCATATGTTCTTTCTTTGGAAAGAATATTAAAGATGGATTTGCTCTTTTCATCTTGTTTCTTCTTTTCCTCTTTTCTACATTCTTACACTACAGTGTATATAATGATAAATATGAGAGTAATGCCTGCTGATTTTGACTCACTTTGGATGATAAATATGAGTAAACACTAATGATTTTGACTCACTTGTGATTTTCTTTTAGGGCTTTCTCCTTTTATTTTCAGGCTTAATCATGGCTATTTAAAAAATATTTGCTGTCTTCACAGAAGTTCCCAAAGGATTTTTGACTATGACTTGGGTGTGTCCTGTTATTCTTACATGTATAATTGATCCACATATACATGTTGGTAATTAACTGCCAGTTAAGTACAAATCTCCTTATTTTTTTCCAAATATAAAATACACTCTTTTCCTATCATGCTGTGCCACACTTAAAACAGTGTTTGAGGAATTAACCCCATCTTTATTTAGATGTGCTCATCCTGGTAAAAGATAAAAAAATATTTTGGTAGCTAAACTTAATAGGCTTTTAATTGTTCTACTTTTACTAGATTTAGTATCACAATTTGGTGCAAGAATATAATCTTTTTTCCTGAGGTGCCCAAGATTGTCATGTTTCCAGATTGAAAGTACTTAGAAGTCCAGACTTATTTCAGCAATTTTCTGTACTCTGAATCTAGAGTGAATATTCTGTTTCCACTTTCAAATGTGAAGAAATAGTTTCTTTTTTCTTTTAAAAGTCTTTGTTTTATTTATTCCTAAGAGAATATTTACTTAATCACTGGTATTTACTATGACTACTCAATAGTGTGTGTGCTTCTGCAAATTTTGCAGAAGTTGTAAGTCACTTATTTGCAGAGTAGAGGCTTACCATTAGTCTGGTTATCTTACAATTTTCTGATAATAAATGTGAGAAAAAAGTTTTTTCTGAACTGAAATTGTGGCCATTTATAACTTACTTTTGACCCATTCTAGTGTAGAAAGCAAGAAAATTTGTTTCCAATTTTTCACATATCTCATTTTCAGTTTGATTTTTATTTTTCACAATTATTTTCATATGCTGTTTTCTTTTAACTGAGTTGTATTATTGCCATTTACAATATCAACCCACACAAGAGTGAGGGATAGAGAACAGAAAGAAAAAGTAAGAATAAACAACTTATAATCATAATAATTCTTAATTAGCTGCTGCTTTAGATCCTTTAAACATGGTGATAATTAATGTGGAAAGCTCTGGAAGCCTTCATAAGCTAGCTTGATCATCTGAAGAATGCCGGTACATATTAGGGAAAGTTCATGATTCATACACAAGGATTAAGCCAAGAGAATCTCGTGACCTAAGCAGCCTGGCTCTCCAGTGGTAAAAATGGGATTTTCTTATCTTATGAAAAACAGTAATTGTGACAGACAGCAGGGATGGAAGCAGACAGGACACGTTTGGTTTTGGAGCGAGCAACACGTGGGGTGTGGGGACATCGCTGTTTTGGCACATTGCTGGTACCATGATAGAAATACACTTAAACTGCAGCACACAAAGTGTTCCACAGGGATGAATCAGAACATTCCTGAGAAATGGTAGTGAGGACAATTGTAACATGAAATGTGAGGGAGTTTTATGTTCAACATCTGAGTTATCCTTAAGAAATTTTTAGTCATTTGCCTGATTGCTCTTCCCTGGGTGCTAAGCACTTAAACCCAAACACATGAATATGTGTCACAGTGTGGTAGGTGGACAATACTGGATGTAAGATTTGGAGGGATGACATGAAATCTAATCCTATTTCTAATAGTAAATATTGACTTGACAGAGTCAGTCAGCTTCAATACTTCAATTTCCACAACTGCGTTAATAATTAAACTTTTGATCTGTATGTTTAGAGCCTTGAAAAGAAAAGGCATTTGAGATATGAACAATAAGGGATGCACAGCATAAGTGAGCATTGCAAACCAACTCCCTGAGAGAGTCACATAAACACACTATCCTTTTGCAGAGCTCATTGATATAAACAATCTTGGTTATATTTAGATGCCTTGCCACCTCTATTCTTCCCTCCTTTTTTTAGTGCTCTATCTCACTGTATTTGACAAATTGGAGGGGAAAATGAAAGTACAAAAGCTGTAACCATCATCACTTTTTAACAGGAATCTGCATTCACAAGCATGAGAGAAGTAAAACACATATTGCTTTCATTTCCTTCTAAGAGTGGATGAATATCAGCAGGCAAAAATGTAATCACTGTATATAATTGATGATCCTCTTGGCTTCTTTAAAAACCATGCTGGCAAATTCCTTAGCCTTCCCAATGCTGAGATTTCTGGTAGGCATTGAGGGTTTCAGTGGTAGCTTTTTTGGGAACTGCAGAGGTGGGGTCACAGCAAACTCGTTTTTGTACAGTCTTGTATCGTACAAAGCAGTTATAAGGAATGATGCTGTAAGTGACATACACAGGCAAGCCACTCACTTTAATATTACATCAGGGGGTTGGTTTGAGTTCTGTGGAGAAAATACATTTAAAGCTTCTTGCAAAGAGATGATTTCTAGGAAAAATTTCCCATCATTACACTCTTGTGCTTTGCCGTGACCCCTCACATTTATGTGTATTTACACCTTCCTTTGCCATCCTGTTGAGTTGAAGTTGAAATAAAAAAGTCATACAATGAAAAAGTATAATCCATAGCAGTACATACAGTAAATTCCATTACTACTATAAATGATATCTTTGCTACTATTAGCTAGAGATATCTTATTTACTAGCATTTTTTTCCTATAATCATTGTATGTGCAAGAAGGTGTCTGCCGCAGACAAAAGTGGGCCCTAGGGCATTTGTGAGGATTATATAGTCTTTCAAAAATCTATACAGTTTGTATTGGGAAAAGTATTTTGTTCATGTTTTATTCTCATTCCAAAGTTATGCTCATTGTGAATATCTAAATACACATAATATACATGATCCTCACACTTGCACGGACACAAATTACCTCAGTTTTCAACGTAGCTTTAAATAACAGAATATTTTTCCCTTAGGAAAGGAATAAGCAAAACAAGGATTATGGCAAAATTTAGATACTTTCATTTTCCCATAAACATTGTAAAACAAAAGCAAAATATACTTTTATTTATTTTCTGTTGAGTCAAAAGAATAAAAATTCTTCAGTTCTCCATGGCATTGCATCCAGGCAGTCCGGTTCCTCTGTGGAGTTCCATCATTGAATTACATTCGGTGAAGATTACAGAGCTTCTTGCAAAAGCAGAGTTTGCCCAGGGAAGAATATCACATTTATATATCACAAATAAAAAACTACTGCTAGAATGTTATAAAGATTTAGGATTTAGATTTTGGAGCCAAAGACACCTCTATACTTATTGTCTTCTTCTTTATGACTATTGCCACTATCCATAATTCATAATTATAAAGGATTTCTTCATAATAGGAAATGGGCTGAACAACTCAATTTTAGAAATACCTGGAAAACAGAGATTATTGGAAAAACAATGCTGCATTTTGCTGAGTTTTAACTTGCAGTATTTATTTTGACAACCTTTAAAAATTTCATGTAAGTAACAGAAACTCAGTCTTTATCAACATTTTCGGAATATGGTGTATGGACTCTGTATATTCCCCCAATGCCCTTAAATTCCACAGAGTGGGGCTCCCCACAGAGTGCTCTGCAGCAAGCTTGTATCAGAGAACAGCTATTTGCTAAATCTTTCTAAAAATAAGTAACTTGGGCATTTTTGTTAACAGTAGTTAATTTGAACAACCTCATTGTAATGTGTCTTAATTAAGAGATACCTGTTTTTCCCAACTATAAGCCATTTTTAGATAACAAACCAATCCAGGTTTACAAAGCTCTGACGTAAGGCTGAAATGCATTTTTTCAAATGGAGCAGATTTCATTACTAAATCAAACCTTCCCACAAACAGAACAGATAGCAGAAACTCTAATAACACATCCATAAGTCTTTCATTAAAAGCTGACACAGATATAGCAAAGATAACTAAAGTCATGTGGTTATTTAAATAGATTTTTCAGAGCATAAATATTTTTCACAGTGAAATTATAGTAAAGTCTCTCAGAAAATTGTTGCAAAGCTGATTTTCTTGTAAAAGTGAGAGAGATTTCTGCAGTATTTATATACTCTTACACATGATAAATGGTGTCAGTGCTGTCTTTTTTATTAGCATGTCTTTCCTACAGTATTTATGACTTAAGAGGATTAATAGTATTGGCTGCAGTCAAATTGAGTGCTGAGAGCACTGTGAAGGCTTCTCCTACGTATTTTAACTAAACTATTGCATTTTAGGAGAGACTCTTAGGCTAACAACAGAGTTTGCCTTTTCCAGTAAATCCTTAAAAGATTTTCTATTGCAATTTTTCCATGCTTCAAATGTGCTTTTTACATTATTCACTATAGTCAAGCACTTGCTTTGAGGATAAACCTTATGCTACATTCTACGATGGGGAGTAAGAGTTACATTAATAATGGGTGTTAAGAAGAGTGTAAATATTGAGTGAAAATGTATATGTGTATAATTGAAATATGGAATCAATTATTTGTTGTGCAAAGTGTGAAATAACACCTACAAGCAATACATCTGAACATGAGTTTTAAGGACAAAATGTAGTTTTCCCAGATGATTTCTGGATTATGCTCCTCATTTGATAGTGGTCTGCAGCTCAAAGCAAGTACCTGAGATGTGTCTCATCATCACAACAGCTCTTTATTTGGTGTAACTACTGGAGCAATGTAAAATAACATAGTTATCAGGCAACATGCTTTTTTATAACAAAGTCAAGCAGTCTCCTTCTTGCCTGAGGTCACAGCCTGGCCCAGACAGTGTTTGGTGTGAAGGGACATACAGATACAGATACACAGCCGTGGGACACTTCGCCCTCACACACACAAATTCTCATTAGAGTGGCAACTCCCACTGCAGCAAAGGAGCCTGTTTAGATGCAGAATTAAGTGTAGGATTTATGGTTAATTTGTTGTGCCCTCTCCTGCTAAACCAACAGGAGTATTCCAGAGGAATGAGTACAAAGAAATTGCCAATAGTAATATCTAGAAGGTCATCGTCCTTATTTATTCAGTGTGTTAATCCAGCTATCAGAGTCCGTGTTCCATAGAGAACCTCCTCTGGGACAGGCACCAGCCGTTTTTAACAACCAGCATTTACAGTCTCCAATATTTTATCACTCTGCATTTAATAGGAGAGGGAACCTTCCTTGTTCAGCACAGTTTTACAAACTGGGATCTTAGTTTTATGAATACAGCAAAAGCTTTTCACTTTGGTAAATAATTAAGCATGAAAATTTTAGCATGGATAATTCCTTCACTTTTGTAATGGTTTCACATACTTCAGACTTACTAATTCTCCAGATTCCAAATGAATCACGGCCAAAATCTCTCAAGTTTCATGTTATTACCTGTCACCAGTACTATTTGCTGTGTTGAAATGAAACCAAAATCAGCTCAGGCACACTGAATGTGTTAAAGAGAATTTGATCCAGGTTTCTAGTTGATTTAAAAGCAAAACAGCCTGTTCAAATCAAGACTCTTTTCATAAAGTGAGATTTGGTTTTCAACTCGCACCAATCTATGTAACACTCATAATTTATAAAAGTGATTTTTAGGGTGAAATATAGAAACAGGGACTTAGAATAAAATGTTCTGTCAAAAGAATGTTTTGACGTATTTCATTAGAAGCAAAATGGTCTTTTACAAATCTATTTATTTGAAGGTATGCTAAACTTATGGTTGTGCAGATCAGCTTCTGATTTCAAAGCCTTGTAGAGATGTCAGGTAATAGAGACACCTGTTTCTGCTGTTCTTGATTTTCAGTAGGGATTCTCTAATTAAAGAAATTTGATAGTTTCATTATAATTTATACCACAGGGATTTTTACAACAAAATGTTTAGTGTACACTCTTATACTGTAGAAAGTTTTATCAATATGATAATAATGACATAAAAATCTTACTGCCAGTAATTTTACAGAGGCAATTACTAACTGTTTTGTCATTTAGACTTTATCTTTAATCATGTAACTTCTTGTGAGTCAAATGTCTAGTTGCTTTATTTATTATGTGATATTAGCCTTGTCTAGTACAATTTAGAATGTGTTTACAGGTGGAAATTATTTCTGCATGATAAACGCATTATATTTTCTATATTCATGCTCAATTTTCTGTTGTCATATAGAGTATCTGTAGGTTGCAGGAATAGATTTGTGCAGTTTATAAGTTGGTGTCATAAACAGAGTAGGCAGCAACAATGAGACAATAATAGAATACTCCATTTTTTTCAGGATTTCTTCTGATCTTGTATGTAAGAAAAATAATATGCTGACTTTTCATTTTTTAATCCTCCAAGGAACATAGTGACTTTAAGGATAATTAATCCCTCCTTACTTTGAGTGTCTAAAATCTAGGGACCATGATGAACAAGAAGACTGTTTATCAGTGAAGAGTAATGAATACTGTCAAAGAGTGATTCATCCTCTCACATGATAAGCATCTAAGGTAGGTAGGACTCAAAGAGGAATTTGCTGAGTTTTGAAAGATTCTACTCTGAATCTGGATTTACCTACAAAACCAGACACCATCTTTAGGGGGGTTAAGCTGTTAGGTAACCCTACAATTATTGAAATGTGGGTTTTATAGAAAGGGGGTATTTCCTTTCCATCTACTAAAGCAAACCATAAGTGTGTATATATAGCTATATATATCTAAATATGTACTGGTTAGGTCTTGCTCCTTAAATGATCATTTTAATCACTTAAATTTGACCTTGGCTAAAAACAATCAATATGGCTGTAAATCTAAAAATTAAGTAGAAATAGATACTTCATTTATAGGAGTACAGATAAGGTATTTCCCATATTATCAAAAATCATTTAATAAAGATTTATTAAATTTTTAGATTTTGTTTCTTCACTAAGAACTAAATTAGTCATGCTCTGTAGGAATACTTTCTAATACTCTACTCAGTTTATACTCCTCTGTAAAGACCTTACTATTCAGCTCTGTAGTATTTTTTTTTCTATAGAGGAGGACTATATTCTTTCAATTCCCTTCATCTTTACATTCCGTTTGCTGCTTTACTAGGATTAACAAAGCGTTCCAAGTATTTTAACAGGAAAGTAATACATTCACAAAAATTCTCATTAAATCCTTATCTTCAAGTTACAAAAGACTGCACTTTTTAATGATTAAAAACCACATACTGAAGCAGCACATACTTAGAGAATGATTCTGACAGTACTTTGGTTGGACAGATTTGGGAAGATCCCTCTCTTCGCTACCACATTGTTGTGTCTTGGAGTTCTTTTACTGCCGTAATAAAGACTGAATTATTACTCAGGGACATAACGTGTTTATCAAAGCCTAATGAACACATCTGTTATTAAAACAATTCCAATATGGAAATGTGCAGTTTTAAATTTAGAGGATCAAATGATATTTGTGTTTGTACGAGGTAAGGCTACAAATACAGCTAAATAGCACCTTTGCATCAAAGGTTTGTTGCCTTGCAAGATTTATGTCTGTTTCATTAAAATCTGTAAGGATTCTTAATTCATACTATATTATTTTTAAAATTCAGAAGAAACTCTATGTAATTCTAATCAGTACTGGAATACATGATGTAAGAGCAGACGAGGTGCATTATCTGAGCAGAGATAAACACCAGAACTTGTTGGGATGAATTCCTGTGTAGTACTCCTGGTGCACCACCTCAGAGCCATTACTTCAGAAAAGTTTCTCTACCTCCAAATAAACAGAATTCCCTACAACACATTCTGAAATGAGGAGTTTCAGAATCAGGGCCTGCTCACAATATGCATCCTCCAAAAAAAAACCCCAAAACTGCTGGCCTATTGTTTTAGATCAGGGGCCCTTGAAGTGCCTTTGTAGATTACTTTTGCAATAATGTATGACACCCAACCTAACCTAATAAAATCTATTTTAAAAAGTTTAAAAAATCTGTTTTAGGCAAGAAGAAGAGTCTAAAGTGCTACATCAGTGATCTTTTATGATATATGAGCTTTATTTTACCTTAAACATTAAATCTGTCAGACCCAATTTAAGACAATATTATCAAACAATATTCTCTTCCATTTTATCTTAGTTTTGTTAGCTCCTTACAGCACAAACTGTGCAAAATATTCTTAAACCTCAGAAGACAAATGCTATCTGTCTGTTTTCTGTGCTTGCCATATGTGATCTATTCATCTTAGGAAATACCCTCAGCTAAGTTGTTGGTGTGAATTTGAAAGACAGTTGATTCTTTAAGCAGTGTGATGCTCCTGTAGGCAGCCAGTCAGTTCATCTGGGACATTTCTTGTTGTTCCTGCATTCTCACAGGTTACTATTTATGATACGGGCTTGCATAAATTCCCTTGATCCACTGGTAAAAAGCCAATGGAATGATGATCCATTAGTATCCTGCTTTCTTCTTGCCACAGGGAAGGTACAGTAGTTTCATAAGATGTGCTACCTGCTGATTATCACAATATAGACTATGACAAAACAGATATCTGCTGATTATCACAATACAAAGGCCTGCTGCTGTGAAATACCACACAGTTGGGAGGAATTTCATTGCACTGCAAGAAGATTTTAACTTCACAAAAGGCTTAAATTGAAATGTACACCTTACAGACCATCCTCCCAGACTGCTCACATTCTGAATCTTTTAGAGCTACTCTTAGCACCAGTTGCTTAATAGTGAAACTGTCTCCTGTATCAAGAGACCTCTAATTTTAGTGTCCTTTTTCATGAAGGCTGTATCCCACACCTGAATTTACACATACATGTCACTGTCTGGTCTGATGTCTAATTTTTAATATTCTGGATTGGATAATCAAAAGAATCCAGAATAAGCAACTAAATATGTGAATTTAATAAAAAACTGATTGAAAAATAATCTAATAAATTATTGAACTTATTTAATTAATTGAAAATATCTAGCATGCCAATAGCAATACTTCTGTGCAATTAGCCTCAGAGCAGTTCAATTTAAAAAATAATAACCCCTAGTTGACTAATATTAATATGGTGAATAAAAATACTACCAAGAAAACTGTTTATCCTTTCAAGGAAGCCAAGAATCTGCACACAAACAATTTCTGTCTTGTAGAAGAATGTGTCTGAGAATACAGAGGAAAAAAAGCCCGTGCTCTTTCTCCTTCAAAACAGACAGGAGTGTGTTTATTTTCACCAAATATACACGCGTGACACTCTTATGAGTATTCAGTTGCTGTAAGAGCAAAACTTTTTTATTCTTTTCCATAAACATCCTGCACATGCATCTCCCATGACTGTGCCCTCAATAAAGGAGGCAGGAAGTCATGACTGTCAGTGTATTCAGTTGCGAGCTCGCAGTGAGAAGCCAAGGCAAAGGACACAATTCTTACACAATGGGCAAAGGTACCTACATTCCACAGTGCCAAGCAACCATCAGTTCCAGAAGTTCCTAGTCCTTACCCTTGCCTTACTTCGGGCATCTGGGAATCATTGAAATCTTGCAAATAACTGAAAGTATTACCTGACTTGTCACTGACCACATCTTGCTAAAGTGTACATTTGATCTTATCCTAATTTTCTTGTCCCTTTTACCCCATATTGTGAGACAGGATATTAAAATAAGCTCTTCTTATGCCTTTGACAAAGTGTAACAACATTTGCCAGACAAAATGTCGGAATTTTCTCCTAAATGTGTTATTATTATTTCTCTAGAGCCATAAAAATTGGCATACCACAAATGACAGGGGTGCCTTAAAGTCTGTCTTAGTGGAGGAAAGGGATTATAGAATAGTATGGTTACTTTTGTAAGGAAAAAAAAAAGAATCTAAAATAATTGTTCAATAAAATACATGATACAAAAAAAGTCATTACAGTGTAGGATATGTCTCTTCCTGCAATCTAGAAAGACCTTTTTCCTTATGTTTTTATCATCTGTGATTAATATACTCACATACAGGTTTTGCCAGTAAACTCTGATCCTACATCACTGCCTTATCTCTTTGTTTTTCCTTGTTTATATTATACTGCACAGCCTTACAAAAAGGAAACTAAAAGTGACATTTGGGATGTATGGCAGGATTTTTAATATTTACTTTGGCAGATCTTGGTTAAAATACAGATTTGGTGACAATATCAAGAGCCAAACACTATCAATGTAAGGCATGTAGGCCTTACAGAAAAATAATCAGGCAAAAATTTAATTAGGCAAGTGCTAAATCAAGGGATACTTAAATGCACCATATTTAGTTTTCAATAACTACGACAGACAAAACCATGAAAACAAGATCTCAACATCTACAGCAGAACAGTTTTTGGCATTGACCAGTTATTTTTCATTTTTCAGCAGCACATCAGAACTTTCTACCACATTTATCTCTTGCTCAAATGAACTAATAAACTCCTGATACAACTCTTAATACCCCTTATCAACTTGTCACGCATGGCAGTGTTTGTTAACTTGCAACAAGAAAATGTTTATCTTTTTGCTACAGTGAAAGCAAGCAGCAGAACTGAAAGTTGATGTAAGAAGCAGCTGGTAAGTGGCCTGCAGTCTGGAGACTTTGCTTTACTCTTCTACTTTTTGTTCCCATGCCTTTTCTCAGCCCAAATTTTTCTGTATTCCTGATGCTGAAGATTGGCAATAATGATTTACAGCCTAAAAAATATTCCAAAATCAGGTACAGCGCCTTGAATTTATTATTTTTTCTTTCCAACCTCTTAACACCTGAGTGTTAAACACATACATCAGGACTGGGAGATGCAGAATCATCACACAGAACAGAAACAAAGTCCCTGTCTCCCAAATATGTTTAAAACTCCACGTTTCTGCTGTAACACTGCCATAGTCTGGTGCGTTAACATAAAATACTGAATTATTTTTAAATGTTCTGTCAGTAGAACAGGAAAACACATTTTTCTGTTCTCTGTAAAAAGATGAAAATATATAAAAATGTCAATACCACCCCATATTGTGCTTCATTAGAAATGTTACATTTTTTTTGTGCAATGGGATAAACTTGCTGTTAGAGGAATTGTGATATACTCTGCAGATTTGCTGTTCGAGGGTACTGCTCTGCTCGTATTCCTAGTGAAATCAGTTAAAACTGTTGCTAAAGCCTGACTGTTTTGTTTGCCAACCAGAGTTGTAGGCAGCTTTTCAGTTCCATTATTAACAGTGATAAAGGAAATTCTCTGAGGGAGCTGGGTGAGATGAAACTCAAGATGCAGCAGTTCACCATCTCTTGCTATCTTGTGGGTGACATCTGAGAAAAAGTCAGTGAAACCATAAAATAGCAATAATAAAAGTGCAGTGGGCTGTGCTTGCTGAGCAGCCGCAGCTGCAGCACAAAGGACAGAGGCACAGGGCGCCCTGCAGGAGGGAATGGTGTCCCCCAAGTCCCGCCAGGTGCCGGGGGGCTGCCAGGCACGGCCCCAGCCCCGCCACCGTCTCTCGGGGTGTGGTGGGACAGCCTGGCAAAGGTGGCCTTTGGGACACTGCCTCCACACCTGGCACGGCCAGGTCCTGCTTTACACGAAAACCCAGAGGCTTGAGTTGCCTAATTGGTGTCATTTTTCCACTCACACAACCCCCTCCGGGATGTTTGCAAGAGGTGTTATCAGGAAATTGCAGCTGTGGCTCCGTCTTTACTTCCTGGCAGGAGGAGTTACCTTTGGCTTTGGGTGGGTTTTTTTGACTTCTTGGAACTTTCTGTTTATTAACTGGATAATCTGGAAAGGAGGAGGTAGGAATGGAGCTGGTACAGAAAGATACTGTGTTTAAGGCCAGAGCTGACTATTCCAGATCAAAACGCATTCTGGAATGAGGTCGCAGCTGTATTGCTCCCTCCGACAGGTGAAGTGCTGGCAGATGCACCACCTTAGGTTCTGGCACTTAGGTTCTGGTCAGGACATTTGGCACTCCCCCCTCACTGGCCAAAGGACAAATCAGGGCCTAGACATCGAATCCAGAACCTCCTGCTGCAACATCCATCTCCTGGTGCTCAGACTGGAATCAGAACTCTATAGCTTTCACTTCAGATATATTCTAAGAAGAGGGGTTGTTTCCTTTTTGGTTTTAGTTTTTAAGGCCCAGAGTCTTAAAAGAATAAAACTGTGACATTCCAGCATAAATTAGAATAACTATAAGATGATTTTATACAAATTATCAAGGTACCAAATCTAGATTATTTGAATATGAGCTCAGATTATATCACAAAGTCTATGTTTGATTCAGACTACAGTCTGGGGACTTTGTGGGCTCACTCAGTTCTCCATATTGCCAACTGCAGTCATGGGATAATTTTGTTATGGATTAGTTCAGCACTCCAAAAATGACTAGCACAGATTCCCTGGCTTCATATAGGAATATCTTATTGCTTCCTCTGAATCAAAAGTGACCTGCTGCAATTCTGTTTGGTATTTACTCTGTTCTCACAGCTGAGATCTCCAAAAGCCTCAGACAGCAGTCATAGCAATGCTGTAGATTTTGCTTTTAAAGGAATATACAAAATACAATTTATCTGTGGAAAAGCAAGGAAAATTTTGAAGTAGATTTTCCTTAAAAAAAAAAAATAACAACCCAAGCCCCAGTAGCCAACAACAAAATTTTAGTTAAGAATTCCAGTTTCTCAGTTGATTATTTATTGGGTAATATCACCTGTTAAGTCTAACTACTGAATAAATTAATCATCTTCAAATATTTCAGCTTCTATTTTAATTTCTGAAATATAAAATAGGTCATCTTGATGAAAGCTGATTATAAAATATGTGGTTTCTTTTAATGATTTTTATTCACTTTCATTGATTCCTTGTATTGCTACAGTGTATGCACACAGTTTACTTCCAGCTATAGCCGAAATTATGTCAGCCATGGACTTCATAACTGACATTTGTACTTGTTGATAATACAATGATAAAGATCCACTTTAGTCAGAACCTTGGCACTAATGATTTAAAAATGGGAATAAAATTGTTTGCATACATTCAAAAGTTAACGAAAAATAAAACCATTTACACATCTTTAATCAGGTGTAAATGGCAACAAATTAACAAAATCTGAAACAGTTTAATATAATTGAGAAATGTAGTAGTGGCCATTTATTGATGGAGTCTATGTTTGCATTCACTTCTGCTCCCATAAGTAAGCATTCAGTGAAAAGATCCATTGCAGGCTGTGATGAATCTTTCCTTCACCTTTCTCCTGGCCACATTCTGGTGCTTTATTCTATAGACTTATTTACAGCATCTGGTTTCTCTCTTGCAGTTGCTACTCCTCTTGCTTTAGCTCTTTTCCACCTCTTTCTCTAGGCCAGTATGGAACTATTTGAGCTTTCCTGAGCAGCCTCCTTGTGCCACAGCCCAGTGCTGCTGCCTGTGCTCAAAGCCTGGCTCTGGAGTCACCTCCCTACAGATAACAGCACAGGAGCTGCACAGGGACCCCTCAGAATGGGCTGGAGCAGAATTGACAGTCTCTTAATTCAGAAAGAAACTGGATCTAACATACTGGAAGTGAAACAATATAGCAAGTAAATAAATAGACACTATTAAAATGGATCAGCCAAGTTCTGTGTTCTGAATAACATTTTAAATAGTGTACACACAGTTGAGGCAGTGTTCAGAACTTGAGATAAAAATGGGCTTATTCAATACATAAATGAGATTAGTGTCTCTTATTCAGCCTATTTAATAACTGCATGACTTTTCTTCTATTTTTGTTTATCTAATATGAGACTGCTGGTAATCACAAGAATTTAATATATCAGAAAAAACTAAAATGCTGTTAATGCTCTTCCATTTTGTAAAAGAATCAAAGAATTCTCATATTACTCATTTCTTGGCACATAAAAAATATTTAATATCTTTTCCACTGTAGAAATTCTACTTGAAAAATTACCTAGTTGCTACTGTCCTAACTTTTAGAGCAATTTGTTGATTCATGTTAATGTCTCTCGGCCCTATAATTAAAAGAAATCAAAATCCCTAAGAAGAGGCCAATAGAGATCTGTGCTTTGCTCATATTTAAGAAAACAATCAGAGGAAAAAAAAAATCTTTTACAAAATGTTTAATACTGAAATCTACTCACAGCCTATTCCCAGAATGCTATTAGCTTCAGTGGACAGCTTTACAGATGAGTTTTGCAGTTTTTCCTCTTGGGCTGTATCAGAGCCAAAGATTTTTGTGACATACTATTTCATACCAAAATGATTTAAAGACTTAAACAATTTGAAGCAAGTATTTGAATTCAGAAGTTTAAGCATGCATCTCAAACCATGTGCTTGACCCTCATTTTCTAATGCTTATTCTTCAGTGATAAAAATGTGTAAAAAAGATGACAGTTGTATGTCAGGTGATTCCTAGTAGATGTAAAAGGGACTGGAATATCATGTTACTTGTTTTGATCCTGTTCCTTGAATTTAATCTCGGGGTTGCTAGCTGTAAACATATATTTTTCTTGAAAGTAGTGTCCTACAATAAATGTATTCTTACATACTTACAGAGCACACATTCAGAAGGAATCTAACTTTTGCTACAACCTCTATGTATATAAGCAGGTATATATGCAAGAATGAGCTCTTCAATCAACAAGTTATTCATGCAAGAAATTATATGAATGATTGCTTACGCTAGGAAAAAAAATAATTCTGATATCCTTGAAAGATTAAATATAAAATGGTAACATAGGACAAATAGAAAATTAGATCAGTTGTAATGCTCAAATCTATTACAGTATTCTTTACATAGTACTGTGACTAGCATAGCCTTCAAAAGACTTTTATGGAAATCTCCACTCGGATCATATTAAGTCTTCTGTATAAAGGTGATATGATTTGTAGTTCAGAGAGTGCTCCCTTCACTGGTCCTTAATACTGCAGAACTCCAGAGAATATTTGCTGTTGCATGCTTTTTCTTCTAAGCATTTTCAATTAGATGCAGAGTCTTTACCTAGGAGTGTCACTTGGAAATAAAAAGAATGCTGAACATACACCTTGGCATGTTTAGAATAAAAACATGCAAAAAACCTTTATGAATAATATTAATAGCTCAATTAATTTCATTACCTTGTAAGTAACTGTAATTATAAGGCAGCTGGATAAGCCTCAAGCCAGTCTGTGTTATACCTTCCATTTATGTCAGAAGTTACTAGGGATCATCTTGTGATCAGTAGTCCAAATAGGAACACTGAAATATTGATATGAATATTTCAAATTAATGTAATGACTGTGTTTTCTACTCTCTGTCTATACATGAATTTGAAATGCTGTTGCATGTTGCAGTGTTTTGTGTTGAAGGACATATGCCAGCATGTTTTGACCTGTGAGTACAATATTGTTCAACACTGCTCATTCTGTCCTTCTAGAAAGGAATTTTCTTGTTACTGTAGTATTTCTCTGGCAGCAAAAGTTCTGAGCCTCAGTCGTATCAGCAAGCCTACTTTGTGACCTGTAGGACGTGGCTTGACCTGTGAGATTTTTGCTGCATGAAAAATGAAACACACTCCTATAGCAGAATGAAGAAGAACATCTCCCTGGAGATTAAACTTAAATATAAAAGTGGTTTGGCGAATCCACTCAGTTAGTTTCTTTCCTAGGTCACCAAATATTTTGAAGGCTATTTAAAGATATTAGTAGACACTGTCAGAGGGACCATGCAACACCATCTATAATTCCTTTTAAGCCAGTCAGTGAAATCAAGAGTACATTTAACACAAAGCAGTGACAGTACTGTGTGTGTCCCACACTCAGCTATTGAAATAAATGTTACCAGCACTGCACATGTCAAACTGATGATGTATTGCTCTGCAAGACCGAGACAACAAACCATGTTTGCATGTGTATTTTCTGCCTTCTCCTTCCAGAACTGGAAGACTGCAGGCTCCAGGGGAACCTGCCACCTAGCAGGAATAAACTGTGCCTTCGAGATCCCTGGCCATCTCTCCCATCATGGGAGGAGCCATAGAGCATGACTGCATTCCCAATGGACTGTGCCATCCTGCCTTCCTCAGAAGCCTCAGCAAGAGGTATGGCCACACATAGACCTTTTGAGTTGAGTAAGCATAGTATAGCTGACAACCCACAATATCTTCTTCAAGTTTAATCATAATTTTATTTTGAGACTGTATAAAAACAAGATTTGAATATTTTGGTGCATTCAATTTAAATAAATGTACTGGAGAGATATGTGCATTTGATAAATGGCCTGATGTGTATTTCCAAAAGCAGTAAATATTCTATGTGAAGCTCACTACAGGAGTCAATCAAGTTAGCTTGCAAAACATCTGTCATATTTTCAGAGACATAAATGCTAAATTCTTATGTAAAAAATCAAGTTAATTGCACCAAAAAATGAAACTGTCTTAAGCCAAAACAGATCCCTCTTCATAATCCCATGCAGTTATCAGCATGTCCCTTGGATTTATGACTTATGACATTTATTTACCAACAGGTGGTTGTGTATCTTGCCATTTATATTTTAAGCAACAGTAAACACAACTAAAAATAATGTAAGACAAACAAAATAAAACTCAGTGGTGTTTTTAAAGTGTTTTTAGAGAAAAGCTGTATTTATAAGCTAGGTCTTCAAGTAGTTCTCACCACGCCCAGCAACACAGAAGAATACTGCAAGAGCAATAAGGATTTTTAGGGGCATTATGATAGTGTAATGGAAACACATCTGCCCCCAAAAGTCCCTCATTTTCCCTGCTGTTAAGAGCCATGCAGGAAGTGGTGAATGCTGTGGAACATCAAGAATGAAACTATAAAGAAAAGATTTTTAAGTTAGAACAACTTTCCAACAATACTTCAGCATTTCATAATTTTCTGTTAGTCCACTGGACAGGAAAACTGTAGTTTTTCAAGGATCCTCTAATTCATTTGCTTTGGATGTATGAAATGGTTCTGTCCATGCAATAAAGTGAATTCTGAGGCAGCTACCTTAGAAATACTATTAATATTGGGAAGCAAAAAACATTTTGCATGAAGCCCAGACAATACAGGACAATTTTTCTTCTTTCAGCTCTCAAAAAAAACCCCGCCAAAAGCCACAAAAAAATCAAAACAGAAAAACAGGATAATCATCATTAACTGTTGACCTGCATTTCTCATTTTTAAGGATGCTTCAGTGATAGAGTGAACATTAGTTTATAGAAGAAAATTATACATAATAGAATTATAGAACATTTTTCATTTTAAAGAATTTTAAAATGTTTTCCAGTGAACTGTCTGGGCAGTTTTCCATACATACAGAAGGACCAGACAGAGTAAAAATACAAAAAGAATCCAAATTTCGTAAGCTGAATTATCCATACTTATAAACATCCTTAGTAAAACAAGTAGCACATTTGAACTTTAAGTTATGCCCTTTCAATTGACATGCCAATCAAAAGTCACTATTTTAAAATAATCCACACTGAATAGCACTTAACAGGCATATTCTTCACAGATTCTTGTAGCACAAAGCATAAAATATAATAATATTGTTGAAAAAAAGCAATGCTCAATTCCTCACATGAATTAATATTAGATTCTGTGTAATACATTTGCCCTTTGTTCGTGTTAAAATATAAAAAATCAACTCAATTATTTTCTCAGATTCCAGAAATTTTAACATGATCTCACTTCCATTTTTTATGGATGTAGGTCCAGTGAATTCAGTGGACATACTTCAGTCTTACACCAGCATCCAGGCACCTTCTGACAGAGGTGTGTGTGCTTTGTGTGATTTGAAATAACACTTTGATTACAAAAGAAAGCTTTAATACAAACAGCAGCAGCATCAAAGCAAAACCCAAGATTTTGCTGACCATATAGAAATTTTTAACAGCAGCAATGTATAACAACTAGAAATGCCCCTTCAGTAAAATTACTGCATTCACTTATTTCTCCTGACGCATGCGGGCCAGTTCTGAAACATTCTGAAATGATTTTTCTCACCTTGTCCTACAACCCTTTATATGTGTCTTGTTGTGGATGATAGAACACATTTTATATTTTT
The DNA here is from genome assembly GCF_965178545.1 of Coloeus monedula. Classification (NCBI taxonomy): domain Eukaryota; kingdom Metazoa; phylum Chordata; class Aves; order Passeriformes; family Corvidae; genus Coloeus; species Coloeus monedula. Next base: position 10,201,938 of record NC_138796.1, on the reverse strand, counting down.
TTCATGTGTGTGTGTGTTTTGTTTCAATTCTTGTCCTGACCTACAAAAAATTGAAAAGCTTTACTTAAAAATTAATGTCTAGATACTCTTTTTTATTGGTTCATTTAGAAAGGCCATGATTGCAGTAAAAGGATTTGGATTGTCTGACTGAAGCTGAGAAACTTAAAATAGCAAAAATGCATCAATACTACTGTTGAACTGTAGTCTCCCCCATTAACAGCTAAATTAAAATTAACAGTATTAACTGAAAAGATCAAAATAGTTTTGTTTAAACGTTTTTCATGTATATCAACAATTTAAGTATTCAGTATATTAGGAAATCAGATAGGACTCATTTTTAAGACTTCTTTTGAGCTCAGCTAGGAGAAGGTATGCTCCAAACAAGAAAAGAAAAAAACCCTGGAGCCTATCTATAGAGAATTATGATTCCAATATTTAAAAGAAAAAAGTTGGTAATTAAAGAGCCTTATATCCAACAGGGAGTCACAGATCAGGGGTAACCTTCTGAAACCAGCTGCTAACGTGTAGTCCTGTCAGCTACCTCACAAAACCAGTTACCTCAGCAATGTGTGGGGCTTTATTTCTGTTGGTATTAGCTTTATTTACTCTGTAGGTGTTATAAGAAAGGTCGTGAAAAAAATTCACAAGCTGAATAAGGCCTATCCATTCACACTTGAATACAGAATTATTGCCCTTGCACCCAAACCTTGTAAACAGGAATTATTTGGGCATTTTCACAGCAGGCAAAAACCTCTGATTCTTTGTTTCTTTTTTCCATGTTTATACCTTTACCAAATTCTCTACATGTTTGCACTGTTTGACTGAGAAAAGCATATGGCATTGCAGCAAGAGATTAGTGTAGTTATTAACTGATGTGCACTGTGAACTGGGCAAATGAGGCTTTAAATTCATTAATTTTACCAGAAGCTTCATAGTCTCAAGCCACATGGACTGAACCACTTTTCTACCACGTCTTCCATTACAGGTGCAGCTTCCAGGTGATAGCAGTGTTTTTCCCCTAATATTTTAAATCCATTTTTAAAAATCCACTTCTTTGTTTTGTTTTTGCTTCCTACGCTTCTAAATACAATTTTTTAGGCAGGTAAAATGATCTTTTGAGTGATGTCTTTTAAAAATATGCCCGAACATACTGGTTTGTGTTTGCATAGACTTTCCTTGTGGCATGAGGTCCAGGTTTTACACAGGGAAGCAGTGCTGGTGTGTAACACTGCAACAGGGAGCAAAAAACAAGGCACAGTTTAAAAATCAGACCTTGGGTGTCTGTGTTCTTGCCCTGGAAAAACTCTGGATAGCTTCCTAGGAAAGGACAACTGATTCTGTAGCCTTTAGTAAGGCAAAATTTTCAGTTGTTCCAGGTCATGAGTTTCCAAACTTGAGGTCGTTACCTCTCTCTCTCTTATTCTATGGCTGGATCAGAGGGGAGTCACTAAACTTTTCTGTTCCAGCATGGGGTCAGGACGTGTCAAAGGTGGAGGCCTTGCTTTAGAAAATGCAGGCCCCAGACCAATCTCCAAACCATGCCACAGGATTCTGGTGGAGATCCTAATCTTTTCACTGCTTTCAATAAAATTTGAAAAGTAAACAGATTAGGCCATTTGATAATTCTCCGCTGATTCAGTGTGTTCATAAGCTGTTTTTTTAAAGGTTTGCTTAAAAATGCAAAAAAGTAATTCTAAAAATGTAGTTTTAAATTTATTCTAAATAGAAAGATAGCTAGTGGGACTTTCCATTTTATAAATTAAAAATGCAATAAATAATTGGGGTTGATATTTCTAAATATTATTTTTAAAATAATTAATGACATTTTTTATCTGAAGAAAAATTACTTTTTATTACAAACATACCATCTACTTTTTATCTTCTGTAAATGTATTTTTTCATATCAAATAGCAAGATAGACTGATCCCGGGTATTTAATTATTAATGCTCTGGATACACAGTGCACTTCAGGAGTCTCAGCTCTGAGGCCAGCACCCCAAGCTGCACGCAAACCTGCTGGGAAAACCAGTGTGAAGGAAAGAGATCAAATTTTTATAACACAGATGTTTAGGAAATCTATCACTGTTTTGTCTAATCATTAATTTAAGTAACACATACAAAATGAACACATTTACACTTTAAAATATGTGGATGATATCTATAGCAGCAGAAAACTGTCTGTTGTACTGCACGCCAGAGACAAACAGGAGCTCTTTTTGTAAGCTTATTAATGGGAAAATATGTGAATAAAAATATTGTATGAGGAAAGCCTACAGAAGTGTAACTGTGTTCATTTAAACAGTGTATTAATTCTATAGCTAGGTTATTGGTGCTAGAAGGAATGCAAGTGAATTTTATATCTCTTCAATAGAGAGTCAGATAGAATCTATTTTAAAAGATAATCTGAAAATGGCTGATTAACAAAGCGTGATACGTAAAGCACATCTTACTGGAAGTAGCTGTACAAAATTACATTTTAATTTAAGAGCTTTAAAGTAACAGTTGGTAAGAAGCTACTGTGGTATTTCAGCAGAGCAGAGCTGATCTTCACTGCTGTTTGGATATAAGTGTTTCTCTTTCCCCTTAAAGCAAGATCCTCACATTCATCCACTTCCTAATCTCTGATTCCCTCCTCTTACATTCTCAGAATACTAGAGAAGAAACCACAGGAGTTAAACCAATCCAATTCTGACAACTAGGAAGATTGGACAGGTCTGGAATGTATTCACAAATACACAAAATAGTACTATAATTCAAAACCAAAAAATTTCTGCAGTTAAGTTTTTAACTTAATTGGTTTATGACAATTTAACCTTTCATAAATGCTGCTTCTGAACAGCATTATTTCACAGAAAATAGTAGCTAAAAGGCATATTAGCATCACAGTTCTGACCTAAGCTCCTCCAAAGCAGATTTCAGTCTTAAAGAAGTGAGGAATTTGTTGCACTGAGGTTTGAATATGTCCTATTTCACTTGTGTTGCGATTATATTGCTGTAAAATGTAAAATGTCAGAATTCTATAGAAAACTCTTGATAATTCATCCTGGTATTCACTTGCATAAATGTACAGATTCTGCATATAGTCACATGATAAATCACATACCAACAAGTTTGCTTTAACAGTGTATCACTGTCTCACTTCAGCTGAATTTCCAGGCCTTTTTGAAATACTCAAATTGATTCAGTCTGTGTAGGTCGACATTTAAATTAACCTGACTGCAATGACAATGTGACCACAATGTGAATGTCTGGATGTTTATGTGTAGCTTAAGCAGGCGATTAGCTGGCATTAAATGTCAAAACTATGACAGATACGTTTACACCAACTGAGAGAATGCTCCTGCATGTATGCTGTGTGAATATGCTGTATATATGAAACATTCTATAAATTACATTGCATGAGTATCATGTGTTCATTCAGTGTTAAATATCTGTGCAGTATATTTGGAACCACGAGAAAGTTCAGTGCATCTAGCAGCGTTTTCAACACTTTCTAGAATCCCATGAGGAAAATACAGCTATGTAACTTTTAAGTAAAAATAGTACTTCCATTCTTTAGGATATTGATACCAAAATGTAAATAGTAACATGAACTTAAACTGCTCTACCAAGCTCAGGTTTACACTGCCTTACTCATAAAAATATATTCTACAACTTTTACCAGTACACAAATTAGCAGTCTTTAAACTGAATCATGGAATCAACTGAATACAGACCGTACACATGTAGACACACACACAGACACTCATGAAGGAGCAGCTCGTTCAAGAGATACATTGCAACTGAATACTTCATGAGCAAAAAAAATGAGGGGGGGATTGACAATACAAATGCTACCCGTGTTTTAAAGATTTTTTCAAGGTTTAAACTGTCTCTCTTTTCTAGTTACTGTCCTTTCTCCCAATTCACCTATATTGAGTAACCACCCTTTGAAAGGTGACTTTTTCTTCAGCTTTTGCTGGCTTTTTAAGAGAAAAACACCACCAACAGTTAGAAAACTTATATGTTTAACTTTCAGAGTTACTGTATTTTCTATCCACTTTTTATTGCTGAAGACAACATTAAAGTTAGAACATGATTATTATAAAGTGTGTAGTAGCCCTTTACTAAGTGCAGCAGTAGTTTACTACTAAGTTTACTGTCCAATGTAAGAGCCATAATGTGCTGTTTTCTTTTGCAGAACAAAGTGACCACCAAAAGCGGGACTTTGTGGGCCAGTTGGATAAAACATAAGCTCATCTCGCCCCCAAAACCCCGACTCTGGAACCACAGCCTTCCAAGATTCAATTTGTAAGTAAAAAGTATCTTTGTAAGATATGCCAAATCAACTGAGAGTGGGTAATTTCCAGACTAATCAAAAGAGAATCTTATAGCCCAGTTGCAATACACCCTCCTTCACTTTCTGGACAGCAGGAATTGCTAACAGACAGTAATTGGTTTTACTCATATTTTATGACCTATTTATCAAGCAGGTAAGAAGTACCTTTTCTAAGAGTCTATAAAATGACGCAGAATAACAGTTATTAGACCCAGCACTCCAAATATCTATTAAGATTTCTTCTCAAAGTATGTAACAAGTTCTTTATCTATTCTACTGTATTTCAGACTAAAATTGACACATTATAGAGAAATGTCTGTAATTATTCTAAAATTGTTATTTGTACAATAAACTAGAAATAATTTTCACTTGAAAATAGGTCTCTCCTTTACTAACAATGATAGTCTCTAGTATTCAGCTGTACGTCATCATCTTACTACCCTCAATATTATGTTTCGTAAGAACTTATTTCGAAGACGAAAGGACAAGTAGAAATTCACGGACAAAAGGAACATATAGTCTAAATCTTCACTTTATAATTCCAAAAGACCTTCTAAATAAAATCCAAGTTTAAAAGCATTATAGTTTACACTTAGATGGCTGAAGTAGGTTAATGCTGTCAGTTACTTTAAAAGAAACTAATTACTCTGCTTGAAAAGCCACTGTTACATTCATTCTGCTTTTGACAATCAAAATGCAGAGCCAAAGAATGCTGTCCTAGCTGAACTGCTTTATAATCATCAAATACATCCTGAAAGGAAAATACAGAGGAGTTGATAGAAATTCTGGCTAAGTAGAAATGTTTAAATAATTCCTCTTCCTACAGACCATACATTTTAAATGACTTATTTATGGCTGTGATGATTTAAGAGATTTTTCTGGCCATGCTTTCACACGAGCTGATCAGACGGTGCGTATCGACACCCCTCCGCACGCGCATTTGTAGTTATTTGTGCCTGGCGAAAGTCGCCGCAGAAGACATGCGGAGGCAGCGGGACGGGACCGGTGGCCGGACGCCGTGGGGAGCGGACACCGTGGGGAGCGGACACCTGTAGCTCCCGAGGGTGCTGGCACGGCGGCGATCCGCCCCTTCCCCGCGGGGCGCGGCGGGCCCGGCCCCTCGCCCGGCGCGCCCCCTCCGCGGCCTGCGGCAGGTGGGCGCGGGGCTGCGCCGGGAGCCGCCCGGGGCCGCGCGCCCGGCGATGCGCGGCCCCGCGGCGCCGCTGCTCCCGGGGCGCCTTTCCGCGGCCGCGCTGCCTCGGCCGCGCCCGCACGCCCGGGTGCCCGCCCGCCGCGGAGCCGCCCCATCCCCGCGCAGGGCGCGGCCCCGGCTGCCCGCAGAAGGGGGCGCGGGGCGGCGGCCGCACCTGCGGCCTCGGCGGGGACGTCGCGGGGCCGCGCTGCTCCCCGCGGGCGGGCGGGCGGGCGTGCGGCGCGGAGCGGAGCGGGGGCGCGGAGGGAGATCGCAACTCACCACTTGTCAGTGCCCCCGGCGATGCCCCCGCGAGCCGGGAATGGATCAGCGCCCGCAGCGAGCGGGGATCCCGAGCACAGGGAGCCGCTCGCCGGCCAGGTCCCCGTTCTTGAAAGGAGACAGCCCTCCGATCCTCGCTCCGAGCCGGCTCCTTCCGTTGGCAAAATCCTGACTCATTACATAAAAAGATCACCCTGCCAGGCGCCCTGAAACATTTCTTCATCACGGTCACGCCACAAGCTAAACAAGAGGCCACATCAAGGGGAGGGGGAGAGGGGGAAGCGGAGAGAAAAAAAAAAAATCCAGAGGTTTTTTTTTTCATTAAGATCCTCTTCCTTGAAAAAGGTGGGGGGGAAAAAGTGCAGGGAGAAAAAAAAAAAAAAAAAAAAGAGCAGCCACTAGGAAAAAAAACTAGAGAAGATTCACTCATTGTTGCCACAAAGACACCTCTCCCCTTCCCACTCCTTCTCCATGCTCATTCCTCCAACAGTGCTACAAAGACGTGCAGTCTGCGCCGGGAGTTGTGAGCCCGAGCCGTGAGCTCCTCAACTCCGCGGGGGCCGTGCCAGGAGACCCGGGGCGCACAGTCCTCCGAGAGGAGGTGTGGTGAGTCCAAGACCGTCCGAAAATTATTTTTTTCCTAGAAACTACCACCAAATATAGTAACAGGGAAGGGGTATTCCTAGAAATTCGGGAGACGTCAGAAAGGGAAGATTTGTGAAATTCAGCTTCACTTCCTGCAGAGGGCTCCTAGCACAGGGATAAAAAAAAAAGGCAATAAAGTGCTTTTCATGCTTCTCTGATCACATAATGGTTAAAAAAAAGAATGGTAAAACACTTAACTCACATTTCTCCGATACAATCTAGTAGTTTCATAAGGGAAGAATGCTAATCAGTAACCTCCTTTCCTCATTTTCTACTAATGTTTATTAGATGTCTATCTCCTGTATTTATTTTCCCCACATCCTCATATCAGACCTATGCATGCAGCAAATAAAAGGAATATGCATATGAGGGAAAAATGGGCCAAATGATAACCCTCCTACATATCACAGAAACACTGAGTGTTTGTGTGTTATTTTAAACAGGCTTTGCCGTTTGCATCTTTCGTGCTACACTGATGTGAATAATTCATGTCCCCACCGTAGATGTGTGCAATATTGTTACTCGCATGAATGGGAATTTGTAGGTTGCCTTTTATTTAAGGGCTTCAACACTGAGTACTACTGAGCACTGTCAGTCCCCATGGACTTAATGGTATCTTAGGCTCTTAATTAATTCAGTTCAGCAATTCACAGGATCAGGCCCTGACCGACAAACGCAGACCCGCACGCTGTCAGGACCCACATTATTCCTCATGTGTCTCCTAAATCTGTGTTTGCTTTGTGCTAGTGTCTAACACCCAACCCTTCCTGACTCACATCTTCTTAAAAAACACTGATACCTTCCATAGGAAGCAGAATTGAATGTTTGCAAAGCAGAGACGAATGAAGATGTTATTATAGGCTGTTAATTATATAGAGATGTCAGTGCATTTGTAATAAAGCATTATTTACCCAGGAACAGCAAAGGTTCCTATAAAAACCACAAAGCCAGCTTTTGGGGGAAGATAATAGATTTCAATGTATGCAACTCTTGCAGGTTAATTGGATTTCCTTAATGAAATTCCCCTCAGCCACATGAAATCCTTGGGTTTGTTCTTTGAATTTCATTATGACTTGCAGAGGCTTCTCTGCCCCCAAATCAAATGCAATAAAAACACTGGAGCTGGCTTCACTTCCGTGTTTTGTGAACACTCATATTTAATCAAAACTTGGTTACAGACACCTTGTCTGTCTGCAGTTTTGAAGGGGAATTAGCAGAGTTCACCTGACACTCCTGAGTGTGCTTTGACTCCTAAGTGTGTTTAACTGTTACTGCAGTGCTCAGTAAACAATTGCGTCAAAATACAGACCCAGGTTTCAGAGAGGTGCACCCACAGTGTTTCATTAGCAATAATGCCTGGTTAGAAGTAGATTTACTTTAAGTAATCTCCTGGAATTCAAAACAGCTCTAGTTAATTGCAAAAAGGCCTTTTTAATCTGTCTGGCTTACTTACGGCACACTGCTCCACTCTGCCTGTCACTCTCATTTCCTGAGTGAAAAAGTGAATGGCAGCTTCAAGCTCAGGATCTTTTAATCATTAAAAGAAATGGATGTGCTGTCCTCTGTTGGTCATACTGGTTGTCACAAGTGAAATTCAATTAAAAAGGCAGCAAGAGCCTGTTATAGTGACAAAAAAAAAAAAAGAATATGAAACTAAATTACATTTGTTTCACCTTCTGCTTTCACCAATAACACTGCACAGTGGAAGGGATTTTTTTTTATTTTTTTTTTATTTTTTTTAATGAGGCAATGATAGAAACTGGATTATGGAGAGGACTCGACTGTAGTACAGATTCTGCCTTGGGATTCCCCGGACCCTGGCTGCTGGTTTACCCTCTGTCCCTGGCATGTGGGTGCCACAGGGAGCTGCAGGCACCCTCCAGAGCCAGGGCTGCAGGGGGCTGCAGTGCTGCCAGCCACGTGGTGAGAGAGGAAGTTTCGGGTTTAAATTTCACATCACACGGTCTGGTCTGGGGACAGGGCTGTGTGTGCCAGTTGGTGCTCAGTGTAGTGACCCGTGTAGTGCGGTGCCACGGCAGATGGGCAGCCTCTCGGGGCGATGGCAGCCCGGCCTGTGCTGGGGGTGTGTAACGCAAATTCCCACTTGGCCTCTCCCGGGGTCCTTCCATGAGCCCTGATGTGCGGAAATGCCCTGCTCTGCAGAAATGCCCTACTCTGCACTCTGCTGCTAAGCAGTGGTGTGGCCTTGCTGGGTGCTCAGTTCAAGAATATGTAGCATCTGGAGAGGATCTGGTGAATTATAGCAAGGATGATTAGAGGTGTAGAAAACCTGGCCTAAAATGAGAGATTTTAAAATTTGGGCCTTTTGTTGTCTAGAAAAAGAAAGCTGAAGGCAAATAGAGCAACACTTTCAAAAAAGGTTTAACATCATGTAAATGAATCTGTTGTGGCAGTAGACCCATGTGATACGTTAATTATTTCTACCTCTTAACTGCTGCTAGAGTTACCATTTCTGGGCTGCACTAGTTTCTCCTGTGAGTGCACAGATAGTTTTCTAATTGCAAAATTAATTTCAAGTAAATAACCACAAGACGTATCTTAAAATGTTACTTAACAATACTGTGATCATGCTAATAGATTAGCAATGTTATTAAACAAAATATAAGTTCTGTCTGCAAACTGTGGTAAAACAGGCTCTGTGTTATCTGGTGTCTGTGTTACCTAACAGACTCACAGGCCTCGAACCATTGTTAAGAGGGTGAGACAGCCATAGCACTTGTGCATACCTGGCTTTGTCCTATAAATACATTATTTCTAAAAGACAAGCAAGAATTTATGAAAGCTTTACTCATCAGCGGCAAGGTGGCTCATCTCCACCCTCCCCGTGAGGATTATCCCTGTGGCTGGAGTAAGCAGAAAGAAGTATTTATCAGTTATATGTTTTGTCCTTGAGTTTGATTTTTGCACTTAGTTTTTACAACCCTCCTATGAAAGTAGTTTCAGGGATATGGATGTACCTCATTGTCCTTTGTATCTATAAGTAAAAATATCTAAGAATATTTACAAAATCCAGTGTAAATAGTTAAGGACGTTTATTTCTGTCCAAACAACAAATGCACAATTTATATTCTTGACTACAGTGGTGCAGAATATGAGGGGTAGATTTGTCAGGAAGATAACAAAGTTGATTGTGTGGACAGAATGGTCAGTAAAATTTCAAATGGTAAGTAAATATGAAACATGAATCAATAAAGATTTCCTTCAATTAGTAATGCTGTTACTATTTGCACTGTTAGGATAGCTTTAAGTGCTGTCCAAGCCTTAATTGTGTGTGTGGGTTTGGTGCCTGGTCCCATCAGTGTCACTGAGTTGGACCTCCTGGCTACTTGTGGTCCTGCTGGATCAGCTGTGTCCGAAGCGCCCAGTGTTGTTTCACCTGGAGAAGGGCAGCACTGCTCCGCTCCAGTGAGTGTAACCACCGCACCCCTTCCTTACCCGTTTTCAGTGTCACAGGGAGTTTTTGCTATTAAAAAATAGAAAATGTAAAGTACACACTAATCAGATTGCAAATAATCCAAGTGGTTAGTGATACAGATGAAGAAACCTCATGGTTCACTAATCAGAAGACAGAACCAAATTAATAAATACTTAATTATATGGTGGCAGGGTGGGGGTGAACCAGTGAAGGGGACCTGGGGGATTATAGGATGGTCTTGGTAACTGCAGCCTGTGGAGAAGGCTCTCTTCAAACAAGAGTTTGAAGCAGCTGCAGGCTGTCTTCAAACAACACTCTGCAGAGGCTCCACTTGTTCCTCCCAGGAATGACTCAATGTCGAGGTGGGCACCAGCATTTGCCTCAAGGGTGATGTGTAGAAAAGGGGTGTGACACGACTTCCACTCAGCCTCAGCAGTCACCTTGGCCTTACACATTTCAAAGTACTTTTTGTTTCTTCAGGATGAGCTCAGGGTCTCTTGAAAACAAGATCAGTCTCCAAGAAAAAAACGAAGAAAAAGTTTCTCTTGCTGCAGATGTAAGAAGAGAGGGCGTGCAGCCGCTGAGGGATGCAGCAGGAGTGACCAAGGTCAAGGCAAGAGGGGCAGGATATTCACCAGAACCCCTTGTTGGGGCCGGAAGAGCCGCTGCCGCCGGTGCGAGACCTCCGCTGCGTACCTGCTCTCGGAGGTCAAGCAGGGACCCGCCCCGGGGGATCGGCTCTGCCGTCGTCGGGTGCGCTCCGGCGGCCGGATTTCTGCGGGCCTCGGGGGCACCACCCCCACTACCAGGCGGGTCGAGCGCTCCACGGAGGGTCTCAGCTGCGCTCGCCGGGACGGGGCGGAGCTCCGCCTTCCCCTAAAAAGGAGGGGGACAGCTCCCGCCAGCGCGCACCCACCGAGGCACGGACGGGGTTCGAACCCGTGATCTTCGGTTTACGAGACCGACGCCTTACCACTTGGCCACCGCGCCTGCGTTAAAGCCGTCTCCTGACGCCCTTCTATCGCTGGCGCCACTCCCGCGTGCCCGCCCACATCCCGCCCTCGCAGGCGCCTGCGCCGCCACCTGCCGGGGGCGCGCGGTCCTGGGGCACTGAGGGCGCGGGGGGGGCTGAAGGGGCGGAACGGGAGGGAGGGGCGGGGACTGCTGCCGGTCCCCCTCCTCGTCTCGTTTCGGCTCTCGCTGCCGCTGCCCGGTCTCGCACTCTCTTCGTCTCCCGCTCTCTCCCGCTCTCTCCCGCTCTTGGAGCTGCCAGGAGGTTCCCCTCCAGCTGCGGCGGCGTCCTGAGGGCAGCGCCTTCTGCCCGCGTCGGGCCCAGGTCTGTGAGGGTGCGGTGCCCGGCGATGGCACTCGAAGCGCTGCTTCACACCGGCAGAACGGCTTAGAGAGGGAGAAAAAAGCGGGATTAAAACTTTACTCCTCCGAGAAGAGAAGCAGAAATGCAAAACGTTGGGATAATTAAATGGTAAATACTAAATTAAACACGCTTGCTGCCTGGTAGCTGTTCCCTCAAAACACTCAACTGTTGTGAAACGCAGAAAAGATACTAAAATATGTATTATTTTCCAGACTGGGTCTCCTAGATTTTTACAAGTGTGACCTGAAAATAAAGTTTTTAGTTTTTCATTTAATGTGCGTTGTGGAGGTCTGTTTAAATTCTCCAAGAAACTGCTGCTGGACACCCAAGTTCTATATTCCTTTTGGTTTGGTTTTGGTTTCCTTGTGGAAGAAGCATGTGAACATACTAGAGGTACATTTGTAAAGGCTGAGATCAGAGTTACTGATTTGGTAGTGCTGTAATGCAGGTGCATTAAAAAGTTGATACAGAACGAAAATAGCTTGGCTTGGAAGAGACCTTCAAAAGTTATCTAGTTGAAGCACCCTGCAACGAGCTGGGAAATAATTATGTATTGTTTTGGGATATTCTTTGAACTCTCATCATGGAAAGTCATGCTTGATGGCTTGACTGTATGAAAAAAAAATTTAGTTCTTTAAAAGTTATGATTTGTTAGTTTGTGTGTGATAACTCTATGCCTGCCTGTGTTTAAACAGAGTGATCTGAATTAGCTTGACCTGCAGTGGAAAGTGTGTAATTTAAATTATCTTACTGGATAGTCAGCCCTTGCTAAGTGTGTTTGCTGCTACCTTGGAAAAGCTGCCCCAAAGATGATCTGATTTTCCACTCCCTGTGGGCATAACTGATGGCCTGGCCAACCCGAATGCTTGCTGGAATTTATCTGCTAGTCTTGTTCATCATATGTCCTCATCTGGGCTATGGAAAGCTGGGCAGTGAGAATAGCACTGTTGTATTCTGCTTTTGTCTTGTCAGTGTAATCACTGCAGCATTTCAAAGTATGATGATATGTAGGAGTGGAAGCCACCTCCCTCAGCTCTCACACCTGTAATGTTTATGAAAGGTGTGACCTCAGAGGGCCACTTAGCTCCCCTGGCAGGAGGAGTTACTCTTAGTATTGCCAAGCTGGCAGCTGGAAGGAGTTCAATTTTAATCAGTCATGTTTGATGATATGCCATTTCTGGCCTACTTGCTTATTACAAAATATGCTCTTTTATGTGCCATACTTGCCAGTTTTAACTTGTCATCACAGTTCCTGTGCAGCTCACATCTGTGTTTATTAATGTTTTTGGATCCTTGTGAGCTGAGAGGTAATTTTGTGGTGAGAGAGAGGGCTGTTTGAATTGTTGGTGGAATTCATATGAGTTTTATGTCTTCAAATATGTTACATTTTAATAAATGTATTTGCTTGGCATCAGGAATAGTATTTAATGGCATATCAACTTCTATTCATCAAGTTCTTCCTTAACTGTATGGGGAGATGGAAACTTCAATTTGAATTCATAAAGATCTTCTAACTAGATTAAGAAGAAATATTTGATTTGGTTTAAAAAATTTGTCTACTCTAACTTCCTCAGTGTGTCTGGAAAAACTGCTTCTGTCTAAACAAAGTGCTGTTTAATGGTGAACTGATTTATCATGATAGTTTTTATAACTAAAAATGTAAACTTGATTTTTAAAAGTGTAATTGCCCTTTTGGTGTCTGGGTACTTTTGTTTGGGAGTGTCTTTTATGCTGGCCCTTACCCTTGTTTGAGCTCCATGTGAAAGCCCTTCCTCTTCACACTGAATCCTCCTCGTGCACTGTTCTCTTCTGACACAAGCTTCTTTTAAACACAACGTGGCTTTTCTAAAGGGAAGTCTTTAGAGGACTCCATTGCTGAAAAGATATTGTTGGAGATTTTGTTGGATGGATAAATAATCACCAGTTGATTTTTTTTTTTCTTTCTTTCATTAGCCTCACACATACGAGATGGAGGTGTTGCTTTAGGAGAGGCTTTGGTGTCTCTTTTCATGCGCAAAACCAGGCCTTTCAACTTTCCCTGACTTTTCTGAGATACAGGGGAGCAATCATATATATGCAGATTTGGTGCAACAGAGTTTTATAAAGGCTTGCTGTGGGGTAGCTGGAATGCTCCTCATTTGCAGTTATTTGAGCTTTGACTTTGTCTTGGCTGTATGAAAGAATGTTTCTATTCACTATTTTAACTTCTAATCCACAGCACTTGTCTTGGAGGGGTTCAAGAATGATGCAGTGGATGGCAGAGTGGCCCTGTAGTCCTTTTTCTGCAGAGAAGACTGGAGACTCAACTTCAGGTAATTTTTTTACATGAAAGGAAGTATTTATCTTAGAGTTACTCGTTACATTTATGGATAAACATGTGAAGGAAAAAATGCCAAGCCCTAGCTGTTGGGTCTCAGAAGCTCTAATTCATTTCTTTGATTTTGCGTTAGGAATGTCTTGGTAAGGTTGCAGACTATACTTCAGGGTGTGGGGAAATCCATGCAACTTCTTTGCCATCAAAGAAGTATCTCCTGCTTGAGACTGTACAAATACTCTAAGAAATAATGTTTCTCACAACATCTGTACAATATACAACAAGCCAATAAGCAGGAGCAAATGGCACTGAATGTGCTACAGAGTAAAGACAAATGTACTCGTGGCCATCTGTAGAACATGTTTGAATAAACTGAGGTTTTATTGACAATCAGGGTTTAGCCTGTGGAAAAAGTTCACTCAGCGTAATCTCAAATTTTATCAAGCCTTGTTTTGTGTTTACATCATAATAGTAATATGAACACAGCTTGTGAGGGAGGGTTATGTGTTTATGTTCTTTGTAATTGTAAAACAATCAAACCCCCAGACTGCCAGTTGGTACCAAAACAAGTGCTTTATCTCTGTTATACTCCAGCTGTAATTCCTGTAATGCACAAGTACATGGTTAAAAAGTGCTGCACTTATTTTGCAATATTTGTGTGTGGTGTGTAATAGCTGAAGGTAAGTTTGTGGCACATATAGCCTACAAACTTTTACAATGGTTAAAGTTCACAGAGAACAGGTATTTTATGAAATTTAGAGTGTTTATTAGTAATTTTTAATTTGTTCAGTTTTACTTAATTGCTACCTACTACTTTATGGGGTTTTTAATATTTGGCCAAGTTCTGATGTCATCAGCGTAGAACAGACTTTAATGAGGAAAGGGTGGGTGATTGGTACAGGTCTGCCTTCACAAGGGGAAGTGTAACACTAAGTATTTAAATGAACAGCTTCATCCTTAAAAGAAGCTTGTGCAAACAGCTCATAGCTCATTCTCCTGAAGAAATGCATTCTTCAGGTGTTCTAGCAGCTGAGCAGAATGCAAATCGCAAATACAAAATCTCACAACCCAACACATCTTGAAAACCTTGGAAGAATTTGGGAAAGTCATGTATTAAAGTGCATTACAAGAGGTATGTAGTAAGAGGACAAGGGGGAACAGATTAAAAATGAAATTGGGTATTATTAGGAGGAAGTTCTTTACTGTGAGGGTGGTGAGATACTGGAGTGAGTCACCCAGAGAAGCTGTGGCTGCCCCATCCCTGGCCGTGTCCAACGCCATGTTGGAAGGGGCTTGGAGCAACCTGGGATAGTGGAAGGTGCCCCTGCCCATAGCAGGGAACAAGACAAGCTTTAAGGTCCCTTTCAACCCAGGCCATTCTATGAGTAAATGACTCTCTACAAAAAAATTGCTTAAAAAAATGGAAGTCCAAACCTAAACTCTGAGGGTTCAGGAAATCTCTCTTCTTACAGATTTTGGCCCTGGTTTTGAAGACAAATCATTATTGTTTTGGAGTTTGTCTAAGTGCAGATTCATTCTTACTCCTTTTCGTGAGAAAGGTACCTAGAACATAGGCCAAATGTTTCAGACTCATAAAGGTCAAAATGATATTTTTCACTTTTAAGTAGTAACCACGGACAAATGAACACAGTTTTCCTTTTTTATTTGAGACACTTAGCAAAAATGCTGAATATCAAACATTTCCTCAGTAGCTACAATATTGCCACTATGTACAAAATATTTGATAAATGTAGTACACATATAAAAATACAGTATGCATTACATATATACAGTACAATGTGCAAAACATATGGCATTCAAACATACGGAATTGATTTTAGGGGTGCAAACAGCAAATACAAAGGCATCATGGTTTCTTCTAGAAAGGCAATACATAAACTGACGCCCTGATTGCCATAATTTGCATTTAGTAAAGTAGTGCTTAAATGAAGAGGGCCCCAGAGATAGGTGTTTATCTTCCTCTTTTCACAAAATGAGATGCTAAGACATAATTATGACTATGAAAATAAGAAGAGAAACACCTACTAGGGTTAGCGTTATTTCTACTGCAAGCAGTACTGTGAAGAAAATCCTATCTGGAAAAAAAGCCTGTGCTATTACTTACTACAAATTTCTCAAACAACAAAAAACAAATCTGTACTGTTAAACATCAAAAACAGCTTTGAAAATATCTACATCCTTAATTTTAGAAAAGTATGGATAACACTTCTGGGGACTTAATTTCCTATGTTTTAAAATACAAAGTGCCTCCTTTGGCAATATAAATGGCAATGCTTTGGTTCCTATTTAAATTTTTATATTATTATAATTTATTTTAGGCTGTCTTTTGAATATCTGAGCTGTATATTTTTATAAAAATAGTGTGATTATATAGTTATTAACCATTCCCTGCTTTTTTTGAGAATTTGCTCTCATAGCTAGAATGGCTTTTTTTGGCTAGATTTCTACAAATACATTTATGCACTTTTAACTTAAAAAGACTTTCTATTCAGTATTGGACACTACAGAATGATGTAGGTGTCACTTTTTTGCACTTTATTCCTAGCAAACTGGTATAAAAGGAATATTTGAGATTATTTCAGGTTTTAATGGATGCTCTTTATTGGCCATGTATACTATATGTAACTCAATTCCATGGATCTCACATAAAATACCTTCTGGAGGATGGTCTAGAAGTCACTGAAAGGTGATTTCATAGACCACAATACAAAGAGTTTAAACAGAACACTTAGTAGAGATAAGTGGAAGATTTTTTTTCCAGTTTTAATAGTTTGCTTTAAGTTTATAATATACTTAAGATGCCATCCAAATAATAATTGTTTACATCAGTGAGCTCTCCTGTGTTTTGATTACATAATGCCCTTCCAGTTCAATGTATTCTGTAATTGCATTTTCTCTGCCTTGAAAATAGTTCAGCAGCTTGTGCTTGGGTTCCAATTATGGTGCCTACACTTTTGAGGCATCTGAGTGTTTGAGATTATGTAACAGAAAAGTTTAATATTGACACTTCTGTTTTGACCACCATCTTCTCTGAACATGACTCCTGCTGGTGAATTCAGAAATACCTGGGAAATAAATGTCACTATTAAGTAGTCATTATTTCTAAAAGCTGTGGCCTCAGCTTTTTAAAGAGGTCTGATTCTGCAAGCGCACATTGCTGGATTACACTTAAAATTTCTGTGGAAAACAACTGCCATAAATTAATTTTATTCTCAGAGAGTATGACTATGCTTTTTAACTATTTCTAATGTTAAACAAAATTTTGCCTGTAAACTTCCTTGCTGTAACTGATGCTGAATGGCACTAAAAGTGCATAAAAAATTCCATTTCTCTACTGAACACAGGATGTGACTCCTCTTGAGTAATATGAGCCTTGTAAAACTTGTCTGAGCTCTCTCTGTGTCTAGATGTGTAAACAACCAACTTTTGATTTTCACACTGATTAAAAGGTATTCTTAATTACTTTGAAGGACCTACTAACACCACATTTGATAGGATGCATTCTGTTAGTATGCTGCAGCCATTAAATGGCAAATTTAGTGCCGGTGCATTCCTTTGCAACTGTTCTCTTAATGAGAAAGATTCAGTTCTGTGCAGTCAAACTGCACAGTCATCATTAAATTTCTAAGATGTATTGTATTTGTGCTACAAAAATTTTCACATAAAACATGCACACACAGAAGTCTAAGCAAAACCTATTTCTGCCATAAACAGGCATATACAACTATGGCAAACATATCACATTTCAGAACAAACTCTAAAGCAAACCATTTTATATAAGGTTTAATACACAATTCTGAAATGTACAAAAAAGTAATCACACATTCCCTACACTAGAATATATTTGTACTTCAGAAACTAAAATGATCCCTTAATTTTTTTTTTTTTTTTCAAATAGACGTTCAGAGTAGAAAGCTATACTGTACTGATAACAAGACATCTCAACTGTTTGGGTTTATTTCTGCACATTGATTCCTATGGGTTAATTAACATTCTACACTGCCAATAAGGATAATTTTGTAGCAAGATGACTTTGCCAGTTTCAAGCTCTATTTACATGCACATCAAAAATGACAGTACAGTTGCTCTAGGTTAATTTGTCCTCTAACAATTAATTTACTTGCCTCTCATTTAATCAGGAGGCAGGGTCAAAAGGGATAACTCTAATCACACATATGTTGTATGATGTCTGGTGTATCAAACATAATAAACCAACAGTACTGCAGAACACTAAATTTCATTCAGTCATTCTTATCAGACCAAGACTCCTTAATTCTTATTCTCGTAACAGCCGAGGGCACTTAGTATCTCAGAGTATTAGCTCCCAAGATAGAATGATGAACAGGAATGCAAAAAGGTGAATGTAAGTGTTCAGTGTTATTGAAAAATCCTATACCATCAAAGCTTAAGGCAGACAGTCCACATGTAATATTGTACTCAAGTATTGTAGGCACAGCAAGAAGGAATAAGGAATTGTGTCTTTCAACTGTGTGTAACAAAAATCTCCAAAGATTGTTTTCTTGCACTTAGTTTCATATTACAGTAATTCTTGGCCAGTAAAACTAGTGAAGATACATAATGATTTAAAGTGCTATAATTGATATGATGCTAACATATGGTATCAGTTTAAACCCTGAATCAATGATGTAATCCATTATTTTATCTGAAGCCAATGGAGTTCTGTAGTATCAGTAAACCAGACTGCATTATATGTGGAGATGCAAATTTGCTGTTAATTCCATAACATTTTCTGACAGAAGTATTTGTTTGGTGTTAACATGATTGTGTTGTGTTTTTCTTTTTGAAGAATGTGGTAAAGGTTGCTAAGTGGTTAACAGCTATTCACTGTTTTCAGTATTTCTTTGATACATATAGTAGGCAAAAGCTTTGGGGCATTTTTTCATTCATTCCTACAAAACTTTATTTTTGAAACTTTTTGGTGAGGAAAGAATAGTTTTCATACTAGAAAACATACCACGTTTCCCTGTTTCAGGAAATGGGGGACTGTTTCCTTTTATCTTAATTTAGGAATTCCCTAAAAGGAAATTCCAGTTTTGTGTTTGATTATCAGCCTCCATCATCTATGGCAACATTTAACAGCTATTACCTGAGAGACAACCATAGAATGTCAAAATATATTAATTCTACTTGAATTTTTTGTTTTTCTAACTGCTTTCATAATAGACTCTGAAAACAACAACTAAGGGTTTTAAAACAAAAAAAAATAATCACATGCTGTGCTGTGAGGTAAGAGCATAATTTTTGCTATTATGTTTCAGATATGCAATATACCTTCTTATCACAAAACAGTACATTCTGATACTGGTGTTTAGGATTCTCACTGAGCAGCTTCTCTGTTGGCTTCCCTGATGTTATGTAGTGGTAGACAAAGCTGTTCAATAGACAAAGTATTCATTAAGAAATGATGGTTGTCCTGTCAGTACTGTCCCCTGCAACTTGATCTCATCCTACAAACATCATGAGAGCATTGGGACTATTCTTGCATAGATGCTTGCAGGATTGTAGTGTACAACACTATTAATTAAACTTTTCTACTCCCTCAAACTGTTCTAATATGCTGAGATACCGGATTCAATGATCTAACAAATGTCCTCAAACACAAAGCAAAATAGGATATTTACTTCTATTATAGTAATCTCTTGTTTGAAGACCACTGTGTTCCCCTCTGTTCACAAAAATAAGCTATATAAAGTTAAAAGAGTATACAAATAACTGTCTGATATACACATTAAAACCTAGCTATTAAATCCAGAGCATTGCTATAGAAAATTCAGTGTTCTCAATATTACCTGGCATAGCTACAGTGGATTTCTTGCAGTTACACTTAATATCCCTTTGGATGCAGTTAAATTCCTCCCTCATGATTAAAGAATGGGGGAAGTGTTTTAAAATCCACAAAAGCAAAATATAAAAACAACTTGAACAAATTAAGAGACTAGATACATGAAATTTCACTGAACCAGCCAGTGCTTCTACTTGCCTTTGCCCTCACAATTAGTTCTGAACCTGGCTCAGGCTTTCCACAGGAACAATGAAGTGCAGTGATACCTCCCCTCCCCCAGACATTTGCTCACTGGGTCAATACAGAGAACTGACATCTCACTCTAAGTTTAGTCACGTTGTGTTGCTCATTTAAGCATTACAAAGTCAGAGACATAACTTCTTTCTTAAATATTTTTGATACATTTACCTTGGGGTACTTTTAATCACTAAGTACAATCATCCTTCCTTGATTTGTGAAATACAGCTTTCAGAGGGCCCTGATCTGCATTACTGATAGGTGCATAAAGTGATTGATTCACTGTTGTAAACTTGAAAATCAGTAAGGAATTAGCTTCAAGCATTTGTTCTTCCAAACATTACTGTCTTAATTTATGTTAACTGCAATCAGAATGGTGTAATAATGGACCTCTGCTGTAAAAAGACTTGCAGGTCATGTTCTCATTGGCTATAGCTTAATCCCAGTGCAACTGTAGATCTTGTGGATCTAGAAAGTCAGTGGAAAACACGCTCGGGGCAGCAGAACTGAGAGGGGTGAGTCCAGATGAGGAGCTGGGCATTGTAATGTCCAGCCATTCCATATTGTCCAAATTTGTATCGGGAAGGTCAAGAGACAGACAAGAATTATTAGTAGTAAACTGTGGGTCAGATGTTTCCATGGGTGAATGAGAGTGATCTAAAATGCTGGAGTGATTAAGCAGATCATTCTGGAGGTCTTCAATTAAAGAAAATGACTCTCTGTCCTCATTACTGCTTGTCAGTTGAGGAATTTCATTACCTGATGGTAAAGTTCCATCCAAGAGGGCTTCAAGTTGGTTTTCCAGACTTATAGACAAGCTGGTTGTTGGTTCTAAGGACACAGAAGGAGGGGCCATTTGGATCTGCGGAGGTGGACGGGATATCACTGTATTCACTGGCATTGTAGTGATGTTGGCTGTTACTGGTCTCATTTTAGATATGGGAGATGGTTCTTCTTTTATTGGAAGGGAAATCTCTGTAATAAAAAAACCCCACTGTTGAATTCAAAAAGATAATGACATAATATTCTCACGCTTAGAACTTCCAGCCCTTCTTTGCCCACTTTGAGATCCATCCACAGTGAATTCAGTGGAGTAACAGTCACTTTGCTGCTCTACTCACACACTTGCATACATCAGACTCTGGCAAGGCCTCCATGAACAACGAAGTATTTTAAAACAAGTTCCAGAGTTCTGCTTTCAGTGATAGTTCAGCCAAGTACTATGAGTATTGATGAAAAAAGGAGCATATTTCTAGACATTAGCTTTACCTCCTTCATGTTTATAGGTCTTCTCAGTAACTAGAATAATTATGGACCCAACACACTTCCTTGTCTAGAGAAGAATACCCAAACGAATTTTCAGTTTCATCCCTGTTTAGTACTGCCCATATTGGTTAATTAAGAGTCCACGAGATGAACTGATGTGATTAAGAAGCATTTATTCCCAATTCTAGAATCTAAAACTACACTTCTGTCAAGAAGTTCCATGTAAGATACTGGCAGTAACAATAAAGGGAACTAAAGCCTAACTTCCAATTTATTCTTAGATGTGAATGAAGCCCAAAAATAAGACAGACAAATATGCAAATAAATCCTCTACCACAGTGATGTTCCTACCAGCAAAAATATACCCAACAACATATTTTGTGCTCGTTTTCCAAGCAAAAACCCACATCCTTCTCACTCTCCTGAAGTACATTAGTAAACTAAACATTTTTCAGCGCAGAGCTTACTTACATTAAATGCAAGAGCTCTGAATGCTTTACTTTTTTTTTTCATAAAGATGATCATTAATTTAGCTTGAGTTCTTGACTACACAAGTCACTTATCTCAGATTGTCACTGTCTACTCACATTTTCTGCAGCTGACCTTGCAATTTGCTTTGAGAAAGGAAAAAATACTCTGATGTATAGAATAAGGCTAAAGTCTTCCAGTAGCCTACAACCAGTCACTTCTGCACTGGCATTCACTACTGTCAAGATCCTTATATGACAGTAGTTACAAACCATTCTGTTAATTGAATTGCTTGGCACCAGAATCTTTCCCAGTATTGTAATGGCTTCTTAGTCTACTAAGCCTCATTATGCCTGAAAGCCTCCTTCTTTTACTGCTGAGCTACTCTGTGTATTACTTTAGTTATTTCAGTGCCTTTCTGATAGCTCCCTTATTTTAACTGACATAAAGTTGTTATTCATTAATGTCTCTTTGTAGCTCATACATACTCTTCCCAGTAATGTATCTTTGATGTTTATGGTTGATAACACATGGTTATATTTAATGAAACTTTAGTATCAACATGCTTTAACTCTTACCTTATTATGTTCTTTGTATAATTTCAATAAACATTATATGGACTTGCTCAACTTTTCCAATTTCGATAAAGTATGTCTGTGCTAACCTAAGGTGTTATTTTAATCATTTGAATGCTGTAGAGATTATTGCAAAGGTCTGCCTGAGCTAATTTGCAAGCAGTGAAGTTCCACAGCAGGTTGACTGTATGTGTTTTGGTAAATATTTTCTTTAATAAGGAACTATGCAAACTTTCAGATATTTAGCTTCATTCAGGCTGGATAGCTTCTAACTGTTCCTAAAAGAATTCTCATTTGATTATAGCAGTGAGTTTTTATTACCAGGTTTTAAATCTCTACATCACACAGCTGTCAATGAGCTTACCTCCACTCTTGATGAGAATATCAAAAAGATCATCCATCTGCTGACTGTGTGCACTGGAAATCTGTAGTGCAGGAGAACAGGGTTATTCTCTTTCATGTAGTATTTTTTCCTATGCTCATTGTTTCTAATTTCTCTCAACGGTATGTACTAACCTATGATCAAGATTAAAATGCTTAATATGAAATAGTCTATCTATAAAACAGATACTCTGGAGAGACATTTGCAATCCCTGTGGTTGGTTTCAGTACAAAGGAATAGGGAGAAAGCATGACAAAGATTTCATGGAGGTAACCTAGGAGAGAGGTGCAGAGAGCTAGAGATCAGAAGGGGAGTTACTGGCCCTGTTTTGTATGGGTAATAGTAACTGCAGTACTTTGGTGCTTGCAAACCCTGCTCTACTTTCTCTCAGAGACAGCCTGTGAATGGCCATCATGTAAGATGCATTTTATTAGGTATCTTTGGCGTTTTTTCCCAATTTGTAGATTTATGTTCTTTTATTTTTTAAAGGGGGTAAGCTTTCAGGAACTGTTTGTCTCTGTTTTAAATGGCCATCCCCTAAATATCTGAACCTTAAGCAAAAGGTAACAACCCCCCCCCCCCAAACCTACTCATTCAAAAACAAGTCTAGAAAAAGTGGAGACTTTCATGAAGGTCTCAAGAAGTGTTTTAAACCATCGCTTATACTCCAGAAATGGGAAGTGATTTTTCATCAGGAGATCCAGTGGGGAGCCCCTGTCTAACTGGTAGTGATAGAGTGACCTAAGACAAATCTGTGTGCCTTCACTGTGGGGATGTCCCACACACGCCAAGAACACAGGAAATGGCATCAGACAGCCATAGCTCTGCCTGAGATCTGCCACCACAAAAACCCAACCAACACTAGGGGCTATAAGGTTTTATCTTTTGGGATGGTTCTGAAGTGCATGAAGTTAGGGATACTCATTAGTTTTCTTTACAAATTGCTTCCGATACGAAGAACTTTTACCCTTACCAAGGTAAACTGGCAAAGCACTACACAGGATTACTCACCAAGATCACTAAATACAGATTCTTTTCAAGCAAGCACCTATGCTCATGTTTCCCAGTGTGTATAAACATGTTCACACACATTCTCCTCGAGTTTACTCACTTTGGAATATATAAACATATTTCCTCTCTTAAGTGTGAGGTTTGGGTATCACACATCCTCAAAACAAGTCAGCTGAAGGCTAGTTATGGTTAAGTAGCAATGGCAGCATTATTGCAATTATATGTATCACCAACTGGGAATTGTAAGACTTATTTACATACATACTGCTTTAATAAAAGAATAATGAAACAGGAGTCCTGTAGTTAAACACAATTATGAAGCTAGTAACAGGGTATGTTAGAAAATCTTGACACCAAACAAAAAAAAAGCCTAAAAAAAGCAATGGTTTTGGTAATTGCAGAGAAAAGCTCTCTTCTTAACAGACTAAAGAAGAAAAAACAACTACCTCATGGTGTGATGGCTGAATATTGCGGGTCTGTTTTATGGCCTCTTCGTAACGAGGAGGATCTTTTGTCTTGGACACTGTGTTGTTGAAGAGGGGTTGCTGAACAATGTAAGGCTGGGCTTGAGATGGAGACCCAGGCTGTGTGAAATAGCAAAGTAATTACTAAATAATGTGAT
This sequence comes from Coloeus monedula, assembly GCF_965178545.1. Taxonomy (NCBI): domain Eukaryota; kingdom Metazoa; phylum Chordata; class Aves; order Passeriformes; family Corvidae; genus Coloeus; species Coloeus monedula. Next base: position 10,177,991 of record NC_138796.1, on the reverse strand, counting down.
TTAGTGAATTCAAGATGTATCAAGCTCTACAGATTCTATTTTGTCCCATCAATCTATGTATTAGTGTAATCAGAGGGATAAAATAAGTTTCTTTCTCCCCTTCTCACACATATGCATATGCAAGCATCATTAAAATCTACAAAACATTCTTCCTTGAGTGAACTGCCGTATATAAATAGTCACATGTTATATAAGAATAATAATATAAACCTGAACTTTATGGAACATTGTTGGGCTATCCTTACCTTGTTGGGAGCAGCAGGTCCATTCTGCACAGAGGGGACCTGATTACCACCAGGGTGAATGTTAGAGTTTGATGTTTTATTAATAAAAGATTGTGAAGGTGTTGTAACTGGTGCAGTCTGATAGGAAAATACTGCATTTGATGTGGCAGGTGGAAAAACCTGTAAAGGATTAACACATCGGTCTTAGATTGTGGGTTTTTTATTTAAAAAAAAAAAAAAAAAGGTAACATTGGGTAAATTACATTAATAAAATTGAACACTTTTTTCCTAAAATACTTGCTTAAATTCCCTATTACGTGAATGTTATTTATACTGATTTTTCCTTTCAGTGGAATAATTTGTAAATCCAGAACAGTTAGTCTCTGAAAGAAACTTTGTGCTCTGACATGCTTTCATTCATCACTCATTACTAAAAACATTTTCCTGCAATTTTTCAGGAAGCGTAAGGAAAGCGTACTGAACAGTTCAATAGCATATCCATGATTTCCCCACCTAGTGGACAGTTAATAACATGAACTGATTTCTGACTTGATACAAACTGTACCTATATTCACACTTGCCCTCTCCTGCCGTTTTTAAGACAGAACGGTTTGGTCTATGCCATGTAATTCTAATTTCTTTTGGAAAGTAACTACAGGTATCTATGAGGACTGAGGGAGAGGCAAAAGATAAAACTGATGAACACGGTTATCAACTATAAATTTGGTTACTGGTATTTAAACTTTTTATTTCTTCAACTGATAGTCCACATACTCATTGCAAATGATTCCTAGCAGTATCCTACTTCTCATACTTTTGAGTTAAAGGGAGATGAAGAGAAGGGCATAAGGCTGTTCTTTTAAATTCAGTATCACTCCCAGATATCTTTACGACAAAGGTACAAATCTTAGGTCATGGATGGAGAGAGGTAGATCTAATGCTGAATGTATGAGGGGTGTCCTGATCTGTTATATCACATCAGTATTTTCATTTTGATGTAAAAACCAGTGCAGTTATGCTGCCCTGTTTCCTCTGTAAAAGAGGGCAAGAAAGCTGGGAGAAAACCAGCTGGGATAGGCAGGCTGCAAACTGTGCTGGGAACTGTGTGGTCTTCATGACAACTGATCTGAATAGTGGGAAGGACAGGAGGTACAGATCTTGGTTATGTCCTGCAGACATTTCAAGGAACTTGTAGGCAGCAATGGCAGCAATCTGCCAGTCTCTGGCACAAGTACATGCCTCAGAATGACTAGAAAATTTCTCTATAGGACCTGTTGAATTAACAAGGTAAGATTAGCCCCTCACCAAATCCCAGAGAACCTGCATAAAATCTGCTTTTGGACCTGTGTCAGTTTTAACTTCTGGAGGATAACCTCAATGTCCATGAAATTAAACAGATTGAACAAGCAGTCTAAAGAGTATGGATGCTCCTTTAGCTGTGTTCCTCTTTATTAGCCAGCTCGCTAGAGAATGGCACGGCACAATCATACATCTTCTAAGGTAAGTTCTCATCTGGAACAAGAGCCCCAGCAGATCATATTAGGTGACACTGCTCAGCTACAATCCCCAAATCCCAACAGAACATGGGGTTCATGATGCACTTTAGTAAACTGAAATAAGAACTTTGAAGGTTGAGATATTTTATAACAGTTACATAATATACTGTAAAAATTACCCTCTTCATCTTGGAATTTCAGGTGTTTCTGAATCATCTGTCCCTAGGGGCAGGCTGAAAAACCTTGCTGTCCTAAATAATAGGAGGCCTACAGTCAATAGCACTGATAAGGAAGTAATAAAGGTCCAAAACTAATCGCCAGGTTCCTGATAATAGAGGTCAGTCTGGAAGAGGCTCAGAGGAGGAGAAAACCTTTTCTTTTGTGATGACTGGTGTTGATGGGTTGATATCAGTTCCCATATGAACATGACTAGATTGGCAGTCACAACTGTACATCCAGTGCTGATGAACATCTGTTGGAATAGGACATTACAGACCTGATTGTTTTTGGTAGAGAGGAAGATAAGGATCTCTCTCTGAATCATACCCTGCATTCCTTAGGAAGAGGTATGGTAGGGTTTTGACTCATTGGAATTACCATCCTCAGGGTCTGAGTCCATAGCTTTCTTCATAAGGAGGGATGAAATCAACACAGGAAGTAAGAAAACCAAAATTAACTTCTATAAAAGAATAAATCTCTGAAGTCATAGGTAAAAACTTTCTCTTAAGAACTGCCTACAACAATCTTCCATTTCGAGTCAGTGGCAAACAAGAGAAACTGACTGGAATACACTTGGTACACACCACTTGTGCCAAGTGTGAGGAAGGATGTAGTAAGGGTCATGCCCCATCATTAAGATGAAAAGTCTTTAGACAAAGTATTTATTTACAACTGAAAACTAAAGTCCTGCACAGACTAAAATTTTGGAAAGAGAAGGAGTTACAAGCCCACTGTATCACACAGAAAAACATGGTACAGATGTTAGGTGACTTGATAATTTATATATAACAAAGATGACACATAAAAGATTCTAAAAGGACTGCCTAGAACTAGATTATACAACTATTTATCTTAATGTTTATTGCTATCCACAAACCTTTCTGATTTGTTGGGTCTGACCAAGTGCATGCTGCATGATGGTATTTTGTTTTGATTGTGGAGTATGCATCTGAGGTGCTGTCTGCACCAGGCCAGAGGAAGAAATAGGAGCAGGTATTTGTGATGGGGTCTGTATTCCAGCTTGTGATTGAGCCTAAAGGATGAAGATAAAATATTTGCATTATTTGTATCTCAAGGTAAGTTACATCATGTAAAAACCTATTGCACACCTTATGCAGAATAGCAGTAACGTATTCTGGGAGGGATGAGTGTGAGCGGTACAGGAAACCAAACTGTTACTGTGTTTGGTATTGGGGAATTCCCAGCTAAAAGGTGATGGTTTTTCTGCCAACAAAGTTAAGAAAAAGACAAACTGGAGAGAGCCCAGTAGATACTGATGAAAATAACAGGGCACAAGAGTGAGCACAAATCAGTAAGAAAGGACTGTAAGAACTGGTTTGAGTAACCAGAAGACAAAACTGATGATGCAGAAAGAGGTTGCTTTTAAGACCATGGTAATTTTTAAGGGCCAATGCAGAGCAAGAAGTGTGTCCAACCTCATGAAAAGCAATTTCACATAGTAGTGGAAAACTTTCTGGAGTATCGGTGAAGTAAAATACCAGGACAAACTGCTGTTACAGAATTCTAGCAGGGTTTTAGAACAATTCAGGTGGAGATCTGGGTGTATAGCTCCTAGGAATAGTTCTTGCACTGCAGACTAGGGCCCATCCTCAACAGAACTTTCCACCCTTCATAAGGATTGCTAAATGTACTGCCGCACAGGCTTGCAGCAAGCCTAGGCCCACAGCATGCACAACAGCCAAGGACACACTACAGCTGGAAGAATACTTTGCTGCCATCATAGGGGGCAGGAGATGTTCCAACAATGCCACTGGAAAGTGCATTACTGCTTAATTCTACCTCAGACCAACAGGTTACACTGATTCAGCTTGGTCAGATTACTCTTATACCGCTGCATTTATAGCCTGTCTTGGTTTATGCTGTATTTATTCACTGTGATACTAGCTATAATCAGGCTAGAAATAGTATTTGCATAACCATGGTTTATTTTTCTAAGTCCACAGGAAAGTTCTACCACCAGGCATTCACATTTTTAAATATAATGAGACACCGCCACACAAGAAAGTTCATGTCTTGCAAACAGGGCTATCTCAAAATAAAGTACTGAGACTGTAGCTCTCTATTACAGTTTGCAGTTAACAAAATGGTGATATATGCTACTATTAATCAAATTGTGCATGGAGGCAGCACATGGTGAGACAATTGCTTTTCAGGAAAGAGTATCTGGGAACAAAAGTTGCAAAGAAACAAGTATTAGAAGCAGGTATTATGAGATTGGTTCTTAAGCTTTTCTACTGTTTCCCTTAAGCAAAAACAGGCTAAGCCTGATTTTTAAATTAATCTTACATGCAGCACATTTACCTATTTACAATAAGTTATGAAATACTGCCATGCAGTTTACACGATAAAAAAATAGAAACAACCTTACCTGCAACTTGATATTTCCGACTGGTAACTGCACTGCAGTAGCAGCATTCGGTCCCTGGATAGACAGTGGGAGGAGCAGCTGGGCAGTTCCTTGGGTAGTTAATAAAGCTTGAGGCTGGGCAACAACTGCAGTTTGTGGCTGCCTCTGTGGACTAACATAAAACTGAGAAATGGCATTCTGAGGTTCAGCTTTGGCCACGGGTATCTCCTGCTTGATAACAACTGCCTTTTTGGCAACTGGATTCTGGCCACTGGTGTACACTGACTGTCCTAAGGAATGGCTGGCTACAGGTACAGATTGACTTGTACTTGAGCAGTCAGCAGGAGCAGTTTCATCTTTGACAGCAGCACTGAATTGCTTCTGTTCCAAAGCAGCTGAGTTACCAAAAGTCTGAGACTGTTGCTGTTGTCCCCTTTTTTCAACCTCAAGCTGCATTTTCAATACTTCCACAAGTTTTTGCTCTTGTTCCAGTTTTCTTTTGAGCTCTTCAATCTGCTTTTCTTTTTCTTGAAGCTTGCGGTCCTTTTCTGCTACATCAAACTCCATGGTTGAGATGCTTCCACTGCTGCGATTCTGATTCTCCTCGTTTGTGTTTGCTCTCAGTGGTGAAGTACTTAGGAACTGGGACGGTGACATCATGGTCATTTCTGGGAAAGTATCTGCCATACTCGTATCATCTGTGCTTAGACTTGACTGTTCAGAAGGAGAGGGAGATATAGGCAAAGGAGAGCTAATGTTTTCAGTATTTACTGCTTTGCTGCCAGGTCCAGTAGATGTTTTTTCTGGAGGGAAGCTGGATATTGTATTAACCACTGGTTTATTGAGTGTTGCAACAGGAAATGCCACAGTCACTTCCCCAGTGTTACCTGTGGCCCCACTAGAAGTGGTCACTGTCACAGAGGTACTTGTAGCGACCCCATTGTTGTTAAGATCTTGATATGTTTTCAGACGCTCAATGAGATCTGTTTTTGTTCCAGACACTGGTAATCCCCTCAGTTTCAACTCCATTTTAAGTTCTGCTACCTGACATAAAATAAAATAAAATACTATAATAAAAAAGGAAAATTTAAAACTTACTGATATACATTCTTATTACATCTTAATAATAAAAATTATTTGCATTAGCATATTTGCTAGTTATTACACCTCTGGGTTCTGATAGCATGATGATCCATTAACATATTTCCATGACCTCCTACTTACTTCAGTGCTTAAGTGGCCAAAACCTTAGTAGTTTTCAGTTGTACAGTGAATAGTAGCAAACTGATGATGTTTGATCATAAATATTCAACATGGAAAAATGCACCTACAGCTCCAGTTCTGAGCTAAAATCCTCTGAAGCAAACCAGCAGACAATGGCAGCAGTGCAGATAAAAGGAGTGAACAGCAGCACCCTGAACCCCTTTGTTACACCATCAGGACAGACAGATCTGTTTCTGAGAAACTTTATCAGGTCAGTTGATGATTCAATAGACTCATCAAACAAAAAAGCCTCTCTTGCTAATTAGCAACCAAACAGTTACTCTATGTGCCATCTGGGTTTCTTTTACATAGACAGTAAAAGCAGTCAAAATTACTTTCTAACAGAAAAATGTTCTCAGTTTTTTCCAATAAGATTACAAAGTAAAGAGCAAATGTGTTGAGTGTAAATTAATTCTCTGCTTCAAAATATCAGTTAAAGAAAAACAGTCACGAAGAATGGCTTATGTTTATCATAAACATGCACCACAGCTAACTGCACAGTTTGGGCTCTATGCATGTTAGATCTACCTCTAACAGAACAAAAGGTAGTGACCTCAGTAGCATTTCAGTACTCAGCCAGTCTAGAATTTAAGTTGGAAGTCTTTGTGATTTGGAAATGATGAAAAGTCACAGCAATACATTTTACATCTCTAAAAACCACAGCAATTTTATGTTAAATAACTCCCTAGCCAATACCAGACTTTCCCCCAGTATGGTACCCTCTACACTTGAGAGCGTGTTCTAATTTTTCTGGTTTTTAACAATTCATTTCTGAACTCTTAATCAGAACTGATTTAGCTGATTCAGTGGTAAAACCACCACCACCAGGTCTGCAAGGAAGGCTGATGTTAGTGTTGCCACATCAGCAGGAATACCAATAAATTGTGCAGAAATAGGTACGTGAATCGCTTTAATCACTGCAAAGCACAATTTCAGGTAATAACTTAAATATCTGTAGAAGGTTTTAGTTAAAAATTTAAAGATTGAAAAACTTATTTCAAATGCTGTTGTTTGAATTGCATTTTATAGACTTATTTCATATTAAAAAGATTGGCTTTAACTTAGGACAATACATTACTGTCTTGAGAATCTGATCTTCCAAAATGTCTTCTTTTTATCCCTTCAAGTTTAAAAAAATCCTCCCTCCCACCCCTCACAAACCTTGGTAAAGGCAGAGAGAAAGGAATGAATTGCCCACTAGATGTCCCTACCCTGCTGCTCAGGTTTGGCACATTCCTGCAGCTGCTGAATCCTAAACCCCCACAAGCTCCTTCAGATTTGTAATTAGGTCCCTCAGTCTTTATTCCTGCTAATGTATTGCAGAAGGAAGAAGATCCTATGCAATGCCCTCATAGTGCAACCTGAACAGTCTACACAGTTAATTATAACTTCAAGAAACTTCTACAAAATTTGGTGCTCATTTTCAGATTATGTGTTGAACTCTGGTAAGATCTTTTCTGTTCTCTTTTTACAGTCTTAAACTTTCTGTTTCTATTTATGCCAGCAACCTCTCTGAATATGTTTTTATTAGGGCATCTTTTACTTTATATTACCTAACTAAACCTCTTCACCGATACACTGAAATTGTGATGAGGAAATTACTGCTCCAGTGTTTAAATCTACTGAGCTGAAATTTCACATGAAGTGAACCTCACAGTTTACCCAAGGTGTCATAGTGAGGGACCTATAAAATGTATCTGAAATTCTTCCTCTTCTAATTCTTTGAGAAAGAAATGTTATTTCTGGAACATATGCATATGAGGAGTCAAATATTTCAGTCCAGAGGAGTTGTGTATGAAAACTTTGACAATCTTATTCTAACCAATTAGGAGGAAAGTACAGTTTTCATTGGTATCAATTACCAGGCATATTCTTGACAGTAACAGTCCACATGCTATGAATTACAGTAGTGCACAGGAATGGACAAATCCCTCTTATGTTTTACCTTCAAGTCATCCAAGCTTGAAGGTAGAGGTCCTGGTTTCCTGCTAGGAACATTACTGTTCTGTCTTGGTGAGCTGGCAGCTGATGTTGGTGTACTGTTGTTCAAAGTATTCAGTGGTGAATTCCCATTGTTGCTCTGTTTGTCATTCAGTGGCCTTCACGTAATAGGAAAAAGAGGGACAAGAATGTCAATGCTAAATGTAGTATGTTTTCAATCAAGAGGCTGTGATTCTGAATCTCATGTCTGTGAAGCTAACGAACAAATTTAACTTTTTTAACAAGTAACAAATACATGCTTAACCTAACACGGTACCACTAAGTATTTTCAGTAAAACAAAACAGACAAGAAAAAGAGAGCAGTATGTTGCTATTTTGGTTTGGTTTTGCAGTTAAGCATACCAACTTAACGCTTCATAGTTTTGATTCTTGTCAAGGTATCTCTGAAGAACACTATGGACTGCAAACTCAGTTTATAAAAATTAATCATCAGCCAGGGTAATCAGTTAGTTTTTTGTCTGGCATCAATAACCACCCCCCAGCACTGAACTCTGTGTATCAACCCTTCCATAGATGTCTAATGTTCACACATAGTACACACTGACATAAACCAGCTCACTTTGAAGATGATGCATTTTTATTAGCTGCACTCAAGAATCTCACACAAGGATTTCGAAGTAATCATAAAAGATTCAAAATGCCACCATTTCCACTAGGTACATAAGTCAGCTCTTTTATTTCTTTCAGCTGATTTATGAAGAAATGTTTCTGAAATGTCAGTAAATGAAACATAAGAAGCGTGGGCAAGCAGGCAGAAACATCGCCAGTCCAAATGTTAGGACACATGATAATTATAAATACAACCACAGATGGTAGCTTTAACTTTTCTAGCCTCACTTGCTGAGGAAAAAGAACTCAGTGAAAACTAATTTAAACAGCTGAAAGTCAATTTGAATTTAGGGTTGTGTGACTGTGCCATGTTACACGTTAAGCACTTCTAGGAAAAGATTGGTCTTAGATGATGAGACCAAAACTCTGCAGATAGTCAGCTTCTTGTTTTGTTATGGGGTGCTGGTAACTCTTGAAACATTTGTTTTTCTGACTGCTTCTACCTATAAACCAGTGAGTGTACTTCTCACTGTTAAAAGTGCTAAAGATCAGTACTAATGAGGAACTCATATAAACATTAGAGATGAGGCTATAAACAACAGACAGATCTTAACAAATTTAAAATTACTATTTTGTCTTTATTTGTAAACTGCAAAAATGTGGTTTGGGAATCTGATGTAAAAAAAATAAACCCACAAGAATAGTGTATGTCTTTGTAAAAGACATGGTCTGTAAGCTTCTCTTCTGCTCTGCCTACCCATGTAATATTTGAGTGAAAACGGTGTCAAAACTTTCTTGATTTTGCACAAATGCTTTTGAGTTTCAAATATGCATTTGGTCAGAAAAAACGCATCTGACCCATTAGATGTTCTGTTTCCATGTCACATAAAAATAACTAGGACGACTTCAAGGCTTATCAGACTTCAGGACTATTTTAACAAGATTAACAATCTCATCACCTTGTTAAATAAGGCAAATAATACCCACAGTGATGCACAATGCCATTTAAAGTTTTCTTGGGTTCCAACTGTCTCTTTAATGTTTGCAAACCATGTTTACTTCTAAAGCCCCAAGCCTGTAACTGATGTATATGTCTTTTCTTTAAAGGACACAAATAATGCTTCACATACTTCAGTGGTGCAGGTAGAATTGTCTGGTAGTTGTAGTGTTGTTGCTGTTGGCTCAGGATCTGCAGCTGCAAAAACAGTTGCTGCTGTTGTAGCAGACGAGCATAGTTGGAGTCCATCTGTGGCTCATTTTTCTCACCTTTCTGATCAGGTGGAATATATTGATGATACTTCAATTTTTTCACCCTTGGCTTAGGTTCTTTACATTTCTTGCTCCGATGCTTATCATTTGGGTTCTTTGGGTGGCTTTGCTGTTTATGGATGGAAAAGATTGAAACAAAACCACAACAGATGTCATTTAAAGCAGTTATGCATGGCACAGAGATGCAGCCTACCAGAGTACTTTTACTGTAGAGAGCTGCTGAAAACAATTGTCCCTGAAAACATCCCCAAATGAACCATCCTTGGAAGGTTAACATACTGCAGCTGGCTTATCCCCTGCAAAAGTAGAGGTCATCAAATCACAGTTTGTGAAGGGTTTTTTAAAGATGGCACAGCTAAGGGATTCTACTAGTCATGACCTGTCATTGCAAAGAGGCATTCTTCTTAAACAGGTAAGTTCAAAGCCACTTAGCAGTTTGTGGAAGTAAAAGCCAGTATCCTAAATTCCATCTGTAAACATTCGAGGTACTTAGAGGTCTAGACTAAAAGCATGGACAGACACTCCTATAAATTACAGGCAGCAGTATCTTCATTAGCAATACCTGCTCAAGTAGTAAAACTCTTCCTTTACAAGCTCTTTGAAATTATTTTGAGTGAAAAATTGAAGGCAGTTACCTATCATACAGCAGGTATCAAAACAGAAATGCTGTGTTGATCCATGCACATTTCCTACACAGATAGCCTCTTTTAGGGCATATCTGAATTTGTCTTTAAGGTCCTGCATAAAGTAAGCTGGTAGAAGTCCAGTGATTTCAAAGGATATAGCCAAATTTATATTAGAAATTGACTGCCAGAGGTC